>NC_090814.1:25773728-27169361 GCF_000390325.3 Nicotiana tomentosiformis | reverse complement strand
GCGATTGAATGTGGATATGGAAGAGTTGAGTCAGAGGAACTCAATTTTTGCATCATGCTTATGATGGATAAATATGAGGTATTCAGCAGATCATGTGTGTAGTAAGATGTGTAAACTTCTTGATAAGGACTCCTAAGGCAAGAATGTCTATCCACTCTTACGGTAAAAAGGAATTAGAGAATCGAAAGGTAGATACAAGTTTCAGCAAGTAAAAGAAGCAAGATGAAAAAGGGTACGAGCTACCCAGCTAATAAAGATTATCGTAGAGGAATATAGGCCTTTTGAGTCACCTTCTACAATAACAAAGGTATGTACAATTGGCCACACCCATCTCATTGATGCACTATGGGGGCTAACAGAAGTAGTATAAGAGAAGGACGGATATCAGGATCCGGCGAGGGTTAGAGTGACCCAAAATGGTGGATGGATTGTTTGCGTTAGTTGACATTTTTGAAGGATATTGCAAATGTGCTAATAGATCTCCTTGTGAGACACCCAGATGGTGCACTCTAAAATAATATAGCTAGATATGGGTACTACAAAGATAGGCACTGGAAGGGATAAATATTATCATAGTATGGCTCCCGTCCCTAGTAGAGAAAGAATGTTAGGCAACCCGAAGAGTCAGCAGATGGAGCAAGGGGAGCTAAAAGCAAAAGAATATCTTGTTCGAGTTTTCAGAATAAAGTGATAGACATAAATGCTAGCGGAAAATAAGAAGACAGTTAATGAAGCATTATGAGTAAGATGAGATACATAGATGACAACGGTAGATCAAAAAGATGACAGTATTACAGAGTCTATAGTCAAGTGAAGGAAAAAACGAGAGGTAAAAGGCCTTGAGACAACAAAAGAGTATATGCCATAAAGTCATATCCTTATTTCGAGAAATAAATTTGTGACTCCAACGCGACTATCAGAAGGAAAAGTTAGACCCCCAGAATAATAGAAATCAATATGGGCCGGTGAACAAGATAAGCTAAACATAAATTAGGGACTGAGTGATTTGATAATGGTTGACATCATGAGAATTTCAGATTGCGTTCCGGCGATAATAGAATAGACAACAAAAGAATATTCATGAGAAATTCAGAGAAAGGTCATTCAGGAAGACGCTTCCCTAAAGCAAGCAATGTGAGCAAAGTTAAGCTTAAGGGACTGTATGTGCCAGTTATACTATGTGTCACCCTCATGCGTAAGGAATTTTGTTATCCTTGGTATAGAAGGATTACCGCAAGGCGAGTAAGGGTCATCGATGATGTGAAAAGATGCCAAGGATGAAAAGATAAAACATCTATAAGAAGAATGTCGTAGCACTAAATCTTAGTACTCTCCTAAAGGGGGGAATATGGAGTGATGTGGCATTAAGTCAAAATTAAGTTGTTCTAGTAATTATGGAATGGTAAAGGAAGAATTCTACAAAAATGAGAAAGGAATGAGATTGCACTTATCCAAATCATACCGATATGCTATGATTCCAGAACATTATTCAAACACGACGTCAAGGAGAGGAAGTAAGGGTTCCTGCCCGAGATGTTATGGGTAAATAAGGAGTCGATGCAAGACATAAGTTAAGACAAAGGAAATAACCCAAGAAAGCTTACACGGAATATTGATATGAGAATGGGACAATGAGTAGTTAGTGGTTGATTCAGCAAGAGCCTAATTATGGCTACACAAGAGGATACATACAAATAAACAGATTGTGCAAGACGAACATACTGAACCCTAACATGGGGAATTCAGTCTCGCAGAAATGACATCGTGATCCTTGAGATATATTCAGCTAGGAGTTGGGGTAGTTAAAGGTAAATAAAAGGGAATGCCACTGGGAAGACAGTAAAAATATTAGTTCATAAACAACCCTACAAGCACAAGGGCGTGAAAATAAGTAACTACGGATAATTATAGGTGGGGAAGAACATCAAAAATTCCATCAAGTATACGATGTGATAAGCTTGTAACTTTACAAGAGCCAGAAAGTCTCCCTAAGTACTACAACAAAAACCTAGCTGAGGAAATAAGGAAAAAGGCTTCAACCTAAGCACAGTGACCTAAAGAGGAAATGGTCATGTCGCAACAGTCTCACAACAACATTGTATGCTCTCTATAAGAAAGTGGCACCTAGCGTGGCTAATGAGCGGGAAATGAAACCAAAAGTAATATTCGAGATCATATGAATTGCAAAAAATTCCAACATGCATTGGGACTAAGATAAGCTAAGTATGGACGCAACAAGGGGCAGAAAGACCGGAAAAGTAATTGCATACGTTTCAAGAAAGCTGAGATGGAACGGAAGGAATTATTAGATCAATGATCCAGAGTTATTTACGTTATGAACGCATTTAATATTTCGGAATATTATCCATGCAGCATATATGTTGAAAGAAATAATTGAGTCCAGGTCATAGACAAATGATTGAATTGTTAAAGGATTGTATCATGGATATTCCATATTGTCCGTGAAAGGCTGAAGTAATAACTAATACCAGGAGCCGTAAATCGGAAGATAGCTTAAGCCTACATAAAGGATGATCAGAAGGAAGAGGAAACTAAAGAGTTACATCAACCAAGTAAATCAGGAGTCTGAATATTTGACCTAGAAAATTATAGAGATCGTGATTGAAAACATTCAAGAATCACCCTTAATATCAGAGGTACAAGTGAGATAGTACAACAACCGTATTCTATAATAGCTTTATGAGAAAGCCAGTTAGAAGAGTACCAGCCTCATAAGAAGTCAGTATGAAGCTCTCACCGGATTGTGTATGCACTAGAGGTACAAGTATTATAATAGAGTTTCAAGTTGTGGATGTGAATTATACCTATGTGGAAGGGAGGTCATGAGGGAGATAGAAGACGTAATACGAGATTTTAAGGTAAGTAAGGAAAAGGTGAACAACATATGAGATACTCAGGTGCAGAAGGTTGTGAATAATCTATACTTCAGATAGAGGGCTAGAAGCATTGGGATTCAGTATCCAGGAATGATAGCGGCATCGTCAGTGGCATATCCTCCAGCCTATGGTTTCTATGTACCGAGAGGCCTAGTTAAGAGAGTAAAGTAGAGTTTGAGACTATGTGATATCTCGCTTGATGTTTCAAAATAACATAAGGAAATACAGGGTGCAAGAAAGTTTAAGGAAGGTTGTGAGTAGTAATAATAGATATGTGTAGATCACAAGCTAAAGTATGGTAAAATGACAAGGTTTTATCAAGTCAGGAGTAAGGATAAGAAAAGGCGAGTGAAGAGGTGACGAAAATAGATAAGTCCTCGGCATTAAGCCCATGAAAACAAGAGAGCTAATGGTTTCTTTAAGTTAGAGAAAGCTCAGTATAGCTTGAATGAACTCAAAGGAGTCTAAGACTAGTAGCATTTAGGATAGATGGAATGCTACCCCCGGTATTCATGAATTGTACGGGATTAAGATACCTACGTAAATGAATCGCATTGGGATGATATAAAATACGGTTATTGAAGTACAGTATCGCCGCTAAATGGATCAGGAAAAGCACTTTAAATATTCCTCGATGCAACGTAAGCCCTAGTGGCAAGGTATTACGTAAGACGTTTCAAGTTATCAGCGGTATATTATGGAACAATATTGAGGTGAATCAACGATGGATGGACAAAAGTCACAAAGTATGAGATGAGATTAGGCCTTCATTCTTAAAATGTACAGTAATGAAGAAGCATTAAAGGACTTAGACTTATACATATAGGATAAGCAACGAGAGTAAGATGGAATTTGGTAGACGACCTCAACAACGATAAATCGAAGTAAGAGTCATGGTATAGTATGACCTACCTAGATGTAGTAAGGTCATGCGGATAGATAACCAGGTCTACGAAATAAGATATAGCAATATTCATAAGTTCGACAAAGTACCGAGCGAAGAATTTCAGTATACCTATAGATGCCCAGAGGGATATCTTGTCAAGCTCTGTATATGTTTACAAAGTGAGGCCTAGAGATTGGCTAAAAACTGGAGAAAAAAGGAAAGAAGAGTTGTATAGGCGCACTTACAAGGTTAGAGTCGTACAAGCTACATAATAGAAGGTAACAACAGTTACAAGATTAGAAGGATTCCGACTGCAAGTCGGGGTGTGAGAAAGAGGCATAAAGAGGCCTAAAGGGGGGAATGCCCTGGCCTTTGGAATTATTCATAGAACAGTTTACTAGATGGCAAGGAGATTACTAAAGTATTTGGAAGACATAAGTTATGAAAATGATAAGTGCATCAGTCAACATTCGAGGACGAATGTTCCAAAGGGGGAATGATGTTACACCCCATATTTTCGTACGTGAAAGTACGCCAAAAGTAAATTGATGAAAGCTCGAAAATAAGATGTTACATCCCACATTTTCGTACGTTGAAGTTTCGTCGAAAGTTAATCGACGTAAGCTCTGGAATTAGATTATAAGCATTTATGCTATTTCAAAACAATTGATAAGTAAATTCGTGACGGTGAGAGGGTAAGCGAATCGAAGAAAATGAGTTTCGTCAAAGTTTGACAATTTGGTATAAAATACGGTCCGAGCTATAATACCCGATATTTATGGACTAGTACCATACAAGGTACCACATGACCATGATAGCAAGATGTATAAAGTGTGTTAAAAGTGAATAGTATTTTAAGTAATTTGAGATAATTCTTAATTATGTGGATAATTAATTAATTATGTGGATAATTATGGTATTAAGTAGGATTAAGTGGATAAGGATCCTTTTGGGGGCTGCCACATGGCATGAAACTAGGCCAAAGTGGCACCGATGTGCATGATGAGTCACAAGACATAAAATGCCTTGTTTACACGTAAGAATTCTCGGAATTACCTTGGTTGGGTTTCTTATTTGGTAATTCACTTTCATAGGTATGTTAATAGTTCTGTTGCGTTTTACTCCCTTTCTAATATAGTTGGAAGATTGCCTTTAAGCCTAAAAAAAATTGATACATATTTTGGCAAGTGGGAAAGACATATTTTACATGGAGAAGCTATAATCTCCTAGGAGTTGGATATGATTACCACCTTAGTTTGCATCATTATGGACGTAAATTTGACCAGCAATGTTGGATACAAAGCTTGCTAACGGATGAAGCTCAAATAGCCTGTTTGAAACTTCATAGTACGATTAAGAGTGAAATTTGCGATTCTAAGGGAGTACGGTGCAATCTTTCTCAAGAATATCGTACAGATTTTTTCCTACTTCGATCCGTCGTTACGTGATTTTTCGCAATTGACGTACGTTAGATGGATTGTCAAGAGAATCGGTTCAGGTATGTTAAGGCTATCCCTTCTTTACTTTTGTCATGATCTATACGACACGAACGAAACGAGCAAATGCACAACTTCCATAAATGACTCTATTCATAGAAGTATTAGAGGTGCCTATGTTCTTGAGTTCCCATGTGTCTTATTGTTACATCATCTGTTCATGGGTCTTAGAAAATACGTAAGTTGACAAAGTTTACTTCATGATATTAATCAAAGTCATAATGGTCTTATGACAATCCGAAAGATTTTATTGACGTACTTCTCATGCATTGCTTACATTTATACATGTACATTGATCCATGTTCAGATGGTGTTATATATGTGTATATTATATGTATATGAGATATAGGAAAAGGTTACGGCATTATATACACACCACCACCTGATCAGCTGGTATAGGTTGATGATATTTCCCACAGTGGCCAAGATTATTTGATGGGATGCCCTTAGAGGCTTGATGATGTTATGAACGCCTATGCCTAAGGATGGTATGACATTTATATGCATATGCATGACGTTGTAAATATTAATGATTCACGGAGTTATTCGGACTTACATGTTGAGCATTTTACTCCATGTTTCTCTCATATCTATTATTTACTAATTTTTATTACTTACATACTCGGTACATTATTTGTACTGACATCCCTTTTGCCTGGGGATGCTGAATTTCATGCCCGTAGGTCCCGATAGACAGGTCGAGAGTCCTCCAAGTAAGCTATCAGCTCAGCGGAAGGTGCTGGTGTGCTCCATTTGCTCCGGAGTTGCTTGTTTGGTCAATATGCTTTAGACGTGTGTTGTTTATTATGGCGGGGCTCTGTCCCAACCTTTATGATAATTATGTATTCTTAGAGGCTTGTAGACAGATGTCATGTATGTAAAAGATTGTATGGCCTTGTCGGCCTATGCTCAGTGTACGAATGGTTATTTGGGTCGTGACATTCCTATTGGTGAGAGACCGCGTGCAGTTGATGTTCAAGCCTTGGCCAACCAGTTCATGAGATTAGATCACTCGGAGCCTAGTCGGGTTCTAGCTTGTGTTGTTTTTGGGTCTTCCTTATATGATCGCATTTGTGAGTGCCAGTATGATGATCCACATTTACTTGTCCTTAAGGACACGGTTCTACGTGATGATACCAGAGATGTTACTATTGGGGATGATGGGATATTGAGGATGCAATGTCATATTTGTGTGCCTAATGTTGATGGGTTACGTGAGTTGATTCTTGAGGAGGCCCACAGTTTGTGGTATTCCATTCATCCGGGTTCTGCAAAGATGTACCGGGATTTGAGGCAGCATTATTGGTAGAGGAGAATGAAGTATATAGTGGGATTTGTAGCATGGTACCTTAACTGTCAGTAGGTGAAGTATGAGCATCAGAGACCGGGTGGATTGCTTCAGAGGCTAGAGATTCCAGATTGAAAATGGGAGTGGATCACCATGGATTTTGTAGTTGGTCTCCCACGGACTTCGAGGAAGTTCAATGCTATTTGGGTGATTATGGATCGGCTGACCAAGTCCGTGCACTTCATTCTAGTTGGGATTACTTATTCTTCAGAACGATTGGTTGAGATTTATATCCGTGAGATTGTTCAGCTTCACGGTGTGCCAATGTCCATCATTTCAGATCGGGGCACGCAGTTTACATCACAGTTTTAGAGAGACGTGCAGTGAGAGTTGGGCATCCAGGTGGAGCTGAGTACATAATATCACTCTCAGACAGACAGACAGTTTGAGCGCACTATTCAGATATTGGAGGACATGCTACGTGCTTGTGTCATTATTTTTGGGGGTTCATGGGATCAGTTTCTGCTACTCGCGGAGTTTGCCTACAACAACAGTTACCAGTAGAGCATTCAGATGGCTCCGTATGACGCTTTGTATGGGAAATGGTGTAGATCTCTGGTGGGTCGGTTTGAGCCTGGTGAGTCCAGGCTATTGGGTACTGACTTAGCTCAGGATGCTTTGGACAAGGTTAAACTACTTCATGATCGGCTTCGCACGATGTAGTCCAGACATAAGTGCTATGCCAATAGCAAGGTTTGCAATGTTGCTTACATAGTTGGGGAGAAGGTACTACTTAAGGTTTCACCCATGAAGGGTGTTATGAGATTCGGGATCCGTCTCATGTTTTGGATTTCAGCACGGTTCAGTTGTATGGTGATTTTACTAATGATGTGGAGCCGGTGGCTATTTTGGATCGGCATGTTCGAAAGTTAAGGTCAAAGAACATAACTTTAGTGAAGATGCAGTGGAGAAATCAGCCAATTAAGGAGGCTACTTGGGAGACCGAGCAGGAGATGCAGAGCAGATATCCACGCCTATTTGAGACTTCAGGTACATTTCTAGACCCCTTCGAAGATGAACGTTTATTAAAGAGGGGGAGGATGTAACGACCCAGACGGTCGTTTTGAGAGTAGTAGCCCTGTTCCCCCATTTACTACTCATTTTGTACTTTATATCTGTTATGTGACTTGTCAGGGTAGTTGGTTCGGGTCCAGTGAGGTTTCGAAATGAACTGAGACACTTAGTCTCAAGGATGAAAACTTAAGATTAAATGGTTGACCGGATGTGGACTTAGGTGTAGACGACTCCAGAATGGAGTTTCAATGGTTCTGTTAGCTCCATTGGGTGATTTTGGGCTTACGAGCGTGTCCGGATTGTGATTTGGAGGTCCATAGTGGAATTAGGCTTGAAGTGGCGAAAGTTGGATTTTTGGAAAGTTTGACCGGGAGTGGATATTTTGATATCCGAGTCGGATTCCGATTTCGGAAGTTGGAGTAGGTCCGTAATGTCATTGATAGGTTACGACGTCGTTTGTAGAAGTTGGAATTCTTTAGTTTCAATAGGCTTGAATTGGGTACGATTCGTGTTTTTGATGTAGTTTGAGATGATTTGAGGATTAGACTACGTTCGTATCATGTTTTAAGACTTATTGGTATGTTTAGTTGAGGTCCCGGGGGCCTCAGGTTGATTCCGGATGGTTAACAGATCAAAAGTTAAAATTCAAAGGTTGCTGAAGCTGGAGGCTGCTGGTGTAACCGAACCTGCAGAGCTTTGATCGCAGGTGCGGGCTGGGTTGCACAGGTGCGAGTTTGGAGGGGAGTGCGTAGGTGGCCGCAGGTGCGAGGGAATTGCCGCACCTGTGTACCGCATATGCGGTAGGGGACCCCAGAAGCAGAAATGGGTAGGGGAGTTGGGTTCCACAGAAGTGTCTTGGAGGCTCGTAGAAGCTAGTCCGCATGAGCGGACTGAGGGTCCACAGGAGCGGAAAAAGCCGCAGATGTGCTAGGCAGAACACTTAAATACAAGGGTTCGCAATTTTGCTTCATTTTAAACATTTTAAGCTCGGGTTTTGGCGATTCTTGAGAGGATTTTCTAGGGGTTTCTTGAGGTATGTCCCTTGTGCTCATTTTTGAGCAATAATCTTGTTTCCCCATTTATTTTCCCACCTAGTCGGTGTATATTTAAGGTGTAAATTGGGAGTTTGAGGCTAGGAATTTGGAGAGTTTAATTTGGGGATTTGGGTGATGATTTGGTGTCGTATTTTGGCAATTGTGGTATGGGTGGACTCGTGATTGAATGGGCTTTCGGGTTTTGTGACTTTTATCGAATTTTGAGACGTGGGCCCGGTGATGGCTTTTGAGTCGATTTTTGACTTTTGATTAATAACTTAGTAGTTTCCTTCTGGAATTGATCCCTTTAACCCGTGTTGATTATATTGAATTGTTCATGGCTATATTCGAGGCATTCGAAGGCCATTTTGCGAGGCAAGGGTGTGTTGTAGTTAGGGGTGGCATGTGGGTCGGGCCCGGTCCTAAGTGGGCCGGTCCTAGGCGGGCCGGTCCTAAGCGGTCCCGGGCTTCTCGTTGGAACCGGTCCGGGACCGGGACCACGAACTAGCGGTCCCGTGTTAAGTGGGCCGGTCCCGGGCCTAAGCAGGCCCAAACGGTCCTATGCGGGCCCAAACGGTCCTATGCGGGCCCAAGTGGGCCCAACGGAAACTTTTTATTTTTTAAATTATTTTTATACAAGTTAGAGAAAAAAAATGGTAATAAAAATATCTAAGGCAATTCCTAGTAAATTATATTATAGAATTTTCACCTAAATTTTTTAATTCAAATTTAAAGACAAAAATATTGTAAAGAGATATTCAAAGCAATGCATTATAATATATATATACTATACTATACTATACTATATATACATCTTAAGATATATAAGCTATATTCGATTTACTATATATGCATCTTAATATTTATACATTAATATTAGATTTATATACTATATATACATCTTAAGATATATATATATATATATATATATATATATATATATATATATATATATATATATATGTATATATATACTATCGAATATGGCTTAAGATATCTCTCTCTCTATATATATATATATATATACTATACTATATATACATCTTATATATATATATACTATACTATATATACATCTTTTATATATATATATATATAAGAATTTGGAGGTTTCTGAGAGGGTTTTTGAAAAAATTATTGAGGTAAGTTCATTGTGTTCATTTTCCTTCAATAATGATGTCTCCCCACTGATTTTCCACCTAGTTTGTGTGTTTTTGAGGTAAAATTTGGGGGTTTGAGGCTAGGGATTTGGAGAGTTAAGTTTGGGGAATCGAATGGCCATTTGATGTTGGATTTTGATAAATTTGGTATGGTTAGACTCGTGAGTGAATGGGCTTTCGTATATATATATATATATCGAATATGGCTTAAGATATATATCTATCTATATATATATATATACATCTTACTATATTAAGATGTATATATAGTATATCGTAAGATGTATACTATCGAATATGGCTTATATACTATGTATATAGTAAGATGTATATATATATATATATATATATATATATATATATATATACACACACTATACTATACTATATATACATCTTATATATATATACTATATATACATCTTACTATATTAAGATGTATATATAGTATATCGTAAGATGTATACTATCGAATATGGGAAAAGGTCATCACAAGTTACATTAATAAATGTGCTGAAAATAGGTCAAATGTATCTGATCCTTTATCCAAATATACTTGGAACTATGGGGTGATATACCTACCAAATTGAATATCTACGAGTCTTGTTTCTAACGCATGCAACCGTTAATCGATAAGACATTGGAGTAGAGAGATATTCACGTTTTCAAGAGACTTCTCATGCAGATCCCATGGGACCCACAAAGTCGGTGTAAAACTCCAGCTTGTATTTAAGGCAATTCTAAGTCGTTTTAACTCATTTGTCTCATCCGAAACAGTTCCTAAACCCTCCTAAATTCTCTACAAGGGTTCCTCCGTGATTATAGGGTGAAATGCTAAGATATAAACATGAATCCAACGCCAGAAATCCCGTGGTGCTTGCTAGATCGTAGTTCTTCATCTTATGGCAGTTTTGGAGGGTTCTTCAAAGTAACCTATGATTCGTGTTGTTCTTGTTGATTAAGGTAATAATCAGTCCCTCCTTCATATATATTAGATTTTCAAGGCAAACTACAAGTGTTTACACACCAACTTGAACACCAAAAGTTTATTCAAGAAGCGAATACAACACCTATAGTGTTGTGGTGTCATCGATGATAGTTGTAGGCTGTGCTTGGCTGAAATTTTATGTTTTTTCTACTGGTTAAGGTGATTATAATATCCTACTACATGTGCTTGAAGTTTTTTGTGTGATGGTTGTATTATTTGAGCAATATACTACAAGAGGAGACTTGAAATAGTTTGCGATGTTATTGTTTTAGTGGACTTTTTTGGAATGATTGTTTCCATGAACTATAAATGGTTGGAAATCCTTTAAACATTATCAGTTATTATACTGGATATATTACTAAGTTCATGAATGAATGATAATTGGGTTGAAGGGTGCTAAAGGGTTTCAATCCGAGCTTGCCGCTCGTTGTGATATATTAATGACTTGTTAATGAAATATTTTGTACACTATTTTTGATGTTGTTCTTATTGTATTGCTTTGGTTGTTGTTGTTGGTATATGGTATTGGAGGAGGCGCTTGTTACAGGTGAGATGCTGCCCAAAATTACATAAATGAGCTACTAGTTTAAGTTGTGGACTTAGCCTTTACTCAACACCGATTTTGAATCGCCTAATGGTATGGTAGATTGAGTTGAGTTTGTTTGAAGAATTTATTGGAAGGTATTAAGGACTCAAACGAGTTAAGGTATGTTAAGGATATTCCTTCTTTCCTTTTGGCATGATCCATATGATACAACAAAATGGGCAAACACGCAACATTCATAAATGGCTCTATTCTTATAAGTACTAGGGGTGCTTATGATCTTGATTTCCCATGTGTCTTGTTATTATATCGTATGTTCATGGGTCTTAGAAAATACTTAAGTTGAGAAAGTTTATTTCATGATATTAACCGAAGGCATATTGATCTTATGACATTAGAGAGATCTTATTGACTTACTTCATTATGGCATTATATGGCATTATATACGCGTATGTTATATATATATGGGGTATGGGGAAATTTTATGGTGTTATATACGCACCACCACCTGATCAGCTGGTATATGTTGATGATTTCGCCTACAGAGGCTGAGATGATATGATGGGATACCCTTAGAGCCTTGATGATGTTATGTACGCATATACCTATGCATGTTATGACATTTATACACATATGCATGACATTATAAATGTTTCATGATTCACAGAGCTATTCATACTTATAGGTTTAGTTATTTACTCCATTTTCTTTCATGTCTTTTATATACTTCTTTCATGTCTTACATACTCGGTACTTTATTCATATTGACATCCCTTTTGCCTTGGGATGCTGCGTTACATGCCCGTAGGTCCCGATAGACACGTTGACAGTCCTTCTAGTAGGCTAACAGCTCAGCAAAAGGTGTTGGTTGACTCCACATGCCCTTGAGTTTCCTATTTATTCAGTATGATTTGGACATGTATTGATTATTGATTGGCATGGCGGGGCCCTGCCCCGACTTTTATGATATTTATGTACTCTAATAGGCTTGTAGACAGATGTCATGTATATGGATACTTGTATGGCCTTGTTGGCCAATTGTTTGAGTGTACAAATGATTATGCCGACCTTATAGGCCCATATGTCACATGTATAAGTTTCTATATCGTGTTGGGTCGTCCTATGTCTAGTATTCTCTTATGTTTTATTTTGGTTATCTTATGACGGCCTTTCTGACCCATTTACTTATGATGGTTTAATAAAAAAGATATGTTATGTTGGTACTCGCTTGAGTAAGGCACCGGGTGGCCGTCGGGCCATCCGATTTGGGTTGTGACACATACCCTAGCCAAAGTAGCATGCTCAGCACTTTATTACTCTACCATCGTCCATTATCGAATGTGTTTATCCATTTAATACTATGGAATGTTTCCCTTCCTAACTGCCTTCTACTTTCAACTGCTGGTACGGTCTGGTTGGTATAGATAGGATTGTTTCCATCTCTCTGAATAACCACGTCTTGATGATTCAACTCGAACAACACGACCCGATGCAAAGTAGAAGCAATTGCCCCAGCCATGTGTATCCACAGATGTCCCAGTAGCAGGTTCTAGGTGACAGAGATATCTAGTACCTAGAACTCGACATCGAACATGATCGGGAATATCTTCAAACACAGATCAATTTCTCTAATTGTAGCTCTCTCGGATCCATCAAATGCCTTTATGTCCATACTCCTCAACTATATCTCAGGTAATCCTACACCCAATCTCTTCAGGGTGGTCAGAGGGCATATATTCAGACTCGAACCTCCATCAATCAAGACTCGAGAAATAAACTTGTTTTCATATTGCACAGTGATGTACAATGCCTGTTGTGATTCAAACCTTCTGGTAGCAACTCATCTTCATGGAAAGTGATTTTGTGTGTTTGTAATATTTGTTCCATCATATTTTCCATTTCTCCACTGGTGACGCCAACAGGCACATAGGCTTCACTTAACACCTTCATCAAGACGTTCTTATGTGCGTATGAGTTCTTCAACAATTACAAGATAGATATCTAGGCAGGAGTTTTGTTTAGGTGATCAACAACAGAATACTCTTTGGCTTGCACTTTTCTCCACAAATCATCAATACTCGTTTCAACAATAGGTAGTTTTGGCGCGGTCTCCTTACTTGTCCCTCCCTGGGCCATATTCTCCGATGTGTATACTTTTCCCGTTCTAGTCATTCCTTGGGCAGTGCCCGCTTCTTTCATCTTAGCCTTTCCTTTCCTTCTTGCTTCAGCCATATAGTCCCATGGAACAACATCATATTTGTAAGACGGTGATGGAGATACCATCACAGTGAATGGTGGCCTAGGTGTAGCCACTTTAATCTCGAATAGTGCCTTGGCTTGCACCACAATTGGTGACAGTATGACAGGGGATGTCATAGCAATGTCTCCTTCTAGGATAAGACTGATGGACCATTCCCGGTCCTATTCTTCATCAGTCTTAATCATATTTACTCCCTCACCCCTATGGTCGGGAAGGGGGTTATTGTAGACATTTGGGTATGGATTCCTTCACATGTATTACCTTATTATCAATCAGTGTCTGAATCTTGTCATTCAACATGCAACATTCCTCAATGGTGTTCCCTCCATGCCAGAATGATAGGCACAAAATTTTATTGGGTTGATCCACTGAGAGGGGTTTTCAATTGCAGCTGCGGATATGAGACCTATGTAACTGGCGGCTTTCAGCCTCTCGTACAATTGGGCTATTGGTTCAGTAAGAGGGGTATATTGCTTGGGAGTTCTACGATCGAGGTTGGGTTGGGCCTTAAGGTAGTTCTGTCGGGCATGTAGGGATGAGTGATAGTAGGCTAGTTGGGTATTGTATGTATGGTAGGTGGTAGGAGAATAATGGTATTTTAGGGGTGAGTGAAGATATACTCGTGGGGGTGTTTGATAGGTGAGGGGAGACTTCGGCCCTTGGGCTACCATCATGGTGCCCACTTCTTTCTTCTTAGAAATACCTCCAGATTTCAAAGCTTTATTAGTGGAATGCAAGGCTTCGAAATTGGTAACCATGCTGCTCTTGATACCTTCTTCGATCCTTTCTCCTAATTTGATGATGTCAGAGAACTTGTGATTTTCTATGACCATCGATCTTTCATAATACTGTGGGTCCTGCGCTCGCATGAAGAATTTATTTATTTGTTCTTCCTTTAGTGGATACCTTATATAGGCAACTTCTGATCTCCAACGTGTAGCATACTCACAGATGTTTTTCGTGGGTTTCTTGAGGTTTTGGATATAGAACACATCTGGTGCATTCTCTGTGTTAAACCTAAATTTGTCCATAAAGTCAAACGCCTTACTTACTCAATTAGACCATTTCTTTATGTTTTGACTAATTTACCATAACAAGGCATCTCTGAATTTGCATGAACAACTTCATGTGGATTTTCTTGTTCTTGCTTATACCCACGAGTTTTGTCATAGTAAGTCCTCAAGTGCACCTTGGGATCACAGGTGCCATCAAACATCTCAAACTTCAGGGGTTTGTAACCTTCAGGTAGTTCCACATCTGGTTGAATACATAAGTCTTCATAATTCATATCTTCGATACCTTTTCCTCCCTCGACACTCTCGACCCTTCCAAACAACTTCTTCAACTCCTCAACCATGTTCCGGATGACAAGCTCCTTTTTGGTAGGTTTGGGTGTGTATGGTTTTTATTGCGGTGTGTATGGTAGAGTTTCCATGTATATGGGGTTTCTTTCGTGGGTCTAGGGGCTTGAGTGTATAGATTGTCATTGATGGATGCCTGGGGTGGATTGTGGGTAGGTTGTGGCACATTTTGAGGAGTGGGGTAAGTGGCGGTTTGCGGGTATGGAGTGGTATGTTGATGGTGTTGTTGCAGAACTTGCAAGGGTGGAGGTTTTAGGTTTTGTAGGAGAGTGGGGTTGTGGTACTGTTGAGTTTGTAGGGGGATTTTGTGGAGCTTGAGGTTGCGGATTCTGGGTTTGTGGATTATGGGGTTCTGGCGGGTTTTGAGTAGTGGAATTTTTGTGATTGATATTAGGGAAATTTAAGGTAAGAGATAGGTTGGCGAGGTTGCGGACCTTCTCTAATTCGCCCTGTAATTCCAGAATCTTTTGTTCTGATCGCAGAACCAATTCGTTCTGCCCCTGTGTACTTCTTCCATTTGATGTCTCCACGTTCTAGGCTAAAGGAGCGTTGTCTTTTCTATTTCCATTAAAATCGTCCATCTTTGCTTTACCCTTGCTTTTGATATCGTTAGGAGGGGGAGGAGGCGGAGGACCTCTAGATCTAGTGAAGTACGCTGATGTTGCCAGAGTGTACGAACTAACCTTTGGGAATGGGAATAATCAAAAGAAAGAAAACAAAAGGTAGCCAAGTTAGTAAGGTGAAAGTGAAAAGAGGTTGGCGGTATTTAAACAGATAGCACATAAGATATTTAATAGTTCACGTGCCCGAGGTAGGCCTAAGTGACAAATAGACTTGGAGAAATTTGTGCCAACACTGCTTCATCCCATTAACACGAAAATAGATCAAATCATTCTATTACTAAATCGAAATAATGAAATAGAGTTACTAATGGCACAAAGCCTTATTACATAAATTCTAGAGCAAAATCTAACTATAAAGCATTTAAAGAAAATTTCATATTCTACTTGGTCCCGGATGGATCCTCTACATGTCTTGCTTTCTTTGCTCCATCGATCATGTTCCAAAGGTCGCACATGTTGAGTAACAAGTAGGCCATTGCAAGTTTCTTCATAACCCATACCCTGTAAGTCCTAGAGCCTCTTCCTCATTTTCCCCTTCAAATCCATCAATCCCTATTCCAAATACTCCAACCACTCTGTCATTTTGGTTGCTATCTCTCTCCATTCTCTTATTTCTTCAATATCTGTTTGTGTTGTACCATGTGAATCGCCTCAGATTCGAAGACCCTTTTACGCAGTCTCTTGTATTTTACCAGATCTTAGACCTCTTCATCTATGATCCTTCCCTTCATCTTGATCCCTGATTTGACATCTTCGGTTATGTCATCTTCTATCCACGAAAGGTATAGTACATGTATCCAGTGTGATACCTATCGAGCTCTATGGTCTCTTCTTCCACGATGATTTTTCGATTCCACATATGCTGAACTTCGAACTTGACGGGAATGATGTCCCCCTTAAAATATGCCTTGTATTGTGTCACGTTGGCTACTTGGGGTATAATCCGCTTTCTTCTGGCTTGCTTCATTGCTCTTATTGGAGCATAAGGGTAAATGCCTCGCAATCCAATCAACACCAAATGAGTGTCCTTCTTGGATCAGACTATGAATTCCTTGCTTGAAAACAATTCAAACATCTAGTGTACCTGTTCATCAGTTAGATTTTTGAAAAGGTGTACCCATCCTTGAGCATTTGTAGGCCTTGAAAATTTCTCTGGAGCAAAGGTCATCTTCTTTCGGCGGTGACAGGAAATGTAGTCATTCATTGGCCTGCTAAAGAATTGTTGATGGTAGTCACCTCTTTGGAGGTGCTCTAACAACCATATTTGTAACAGAAGGTTGCACCCGTCAAAGTAACCAGCCACATGCTTGCATCGGTCTAGGGCTCGATACATTTCTACTAATATCACGGGAACAATAGTGTAGGTCTGTCCCTCAATTCCTTCCATCATGGTTCTTTCAACCATGGATAGTGATGCATGAATTTTCCCTCCTTGCATCGGGAAAATCAGCAAGACTAAGAAACATACTATGAAGACATAAACTAAAGATGAATTCACCCAATAGAAATTATGGCCAATTCTTCATGATACAACCGGTATAAATTTCTGTGTCCATACCATTCATACAGAAAGTCGAACGAAAAGTAAGAATTCTTCAGGAAGCTTAATTCATCATTCTTCTTTATCCCGAATATTTTTAGAAAATCGTGAGGTGTACAATTTTCTAGTACTAATAAACCCGGACTATCTCAGGGAAGTTTAGTGAAACCTCTGATTTCCTCCAAGAGTGGGGTCGTATCCATGTTTCCGAATTGAAAGAAGTTCCTCTTCTTGTCCCAAAACATAGTGGTAGGCTCAATATGTTTCCTTCTTGTTCGAATGTTCTTGACCATACCAAACCTAGGAACGTCATGCTTCATTTTCTGCATTGAAGAAAAAGAGTTAGCCATTTCCCCCTCTGGTTTGATTAATTAAGCGACAATAGTCAACATGTTGGCACATTTTTTCCAAGTAATGCACATAGGATGAATGTGTCCCTTAGGATTGTACATATCCCTATGGACATTGGACAAGGTTTAACTAATCGAATTTAATACGCCATGGATATTTAATCCATCCTAGGTTTAATATGATGCATGCATATGTTTTATCATAGAAGGTTTCTAAAAGGGTCTAGACTTGTACTCTAAAGCGGATGCCTTGATAGGGAAAAACACGGGACCGTCGACTGCATAGCTGATCGACTAGTCTACCTTTAATAATCATTTCTGATTTTAAAAGGGTATTTTTGGAAAGCAACGCTATGCTGATAATAGGCACACGTGGAATATAATGTTGAAAGAATTCTTATGCAAAAAGAAATAACATATAGCCAAATAATTTTACATGATGAAGAAACACATAAAGATAGTATTAAATAATGCGATAAAAATAAGCAATAAAGGGAAAATTAAAATACACGGGACATAGTTAGCACGATTCACAAAATTCAAAAAGTATAATTAAATTTATAAAGCAATTTGAGGAGAGGGGAAATGGAGATTCATGGTGTAGCAACTTCGAGCAAATAAAGGGCTAGGGAAAGGGATGTACAGAAACGAAATCAAATAGAGCGATCCAATAAATAATCCCACACCGGCAAACTCCATCTTGGTAAAAGACTAAGTATATCCCCAGCAGAGTCGTCATGCTGGCGCGCCCCGTTTTCTCGCGAAAGCAGGTTTCGACGTGTGACAACACTTTTAAACGGGTATTAAAAGAGAAGAGTCACCACCTAACTATTTAAGGTGTGTTAGGGAACCTATTTGCAAGTTACTCTATTTTACCTAGTCAACATCACCAAAGATCGGTTAAGGACTCAAATTACCTCAAAGAGAAAGTGTTAGGCGCTCTTCGAGGTCCACAACTATAGTTCCCAGCCAAATTCTATACTATGTGAGATTTATCTAATTATAGCTAGTTATTCTAAGTGAGCATGTAAATGAGTTCATTATTAAACTAAAGGAGCAAAGGTTTGGGTAAGTAATTAGTTATTCTATGTGAAATAAATAATCGACGAAATAAAACATAAATAATGCAAAAAGAATAATTCGGTAGAAGAGACTCCATTCATAAATAAACTAATTGGTACAACTTTTTGGAGGCTATGAGGTATAACTTAGTTAATTCTAGATTTCAACAAACTAAATAAACAAGGAACAATTAGACACAATGGGGGATCCAAAATTTTCAAGCCTAAATGATCCCTATAATGACCCGGCCGGTCATTTTGAGCATCATATCCATTTTCTTCCATTAATCACTTATTTTATGTTTAATAATGTTTATGTGACTTGTTGGGGCGGGATGGATTGGTTCCGAGGAGCTTTCAGAGTGAATTTGGACATTTAGTCCTAAGGTTGAAGGCTTAAGTTGAAAGAGTTGACCGGAGTTTGACTTTTGTGTAGACGACTCCGAAATAGAGTTTTGATGGTTTTGATAGCTTCGTATGGTGATTTTGAACTTAGGCACATGTCTGAATGTTGATTTGGAGGTCCGTTGGTTGTTTTAGCTTGAATTGGCGAAAGTTGGTAAGTGGAATGTTTGGAAAGTTGAGAAGTTCGACCGAGAGTTGACTTTGTTGATGTCGGGCATGAATTTTGGTTTCGGGAGTTGGAATAGGTCCATTATGTCTTTTATGACTTTAGTGCAGAATTTGAGGTCAATCAAAATTGGTTTGATAGGTTTCGACATCGATTTTGAATGTTGGAAATCCATTAGCTTCATTAGGCTTGAATTGGGGTGCGATTCTTGTTATTGATATTGTTTGATGTGATTTTAGGCTTATACTAAGTTCATATTATGTTCTAGGATGTGTTGGCATTTTTGGATTCGGATTGAAATTGGAGTGAGAATTGGACTTATGCAATTTTTGATGGTAGCAAATCTTGTGTAACTGCACCTGTGAGGATTTGGCACAGGTGTGGAGCCGCAGAAGCGGCCAAAGGGTCGCAGGAGCAGTTTTGGGTGAGTTGGGAAGGGGCCGCAGGTGCGAGATTATTTCAACATCTGCGAGCCCGCAGATGCGCGTATGTTCCGCAGAAGCGAGGGAGGAGATGCTTTGGGAAGTTCGCACAAGTAGATAGTTTTGAGCAGAAGCGCATCCGTGGGTCCGGTCTTGGGACCCTAGATGCGGTGGTTCAAATTTTAAGTGAATTCCATAGATGCGAATGGTTGACCGTAGAAGCGGTACCGCAGAAGCGGTGATCTTTACCGCCGAAGCGGTTTTGCTGGCAGAACATAAAAATCGAGGGTTTGAGTCATTTCTTCATTTTTGGACTTGTGGAGCTTGGCTTGTTGCAATTTTTGAGAGGAGTTTCACTACAATTCAAGAGGTAAGGGACTTTTAATCAGTTTTGTTCATTAATATCGAATACCCATTGACTATCCAACCTAGATTATGTGTTTTTGAGGTAACATTTGTGGAATTTTGGACTAGGTATTGGAGAGTATGATTTTGGGTGTTTTGGGGTCGATTTGTGGTTGGAATTAAATGATTTTGGTATTGTTGGACTCGTTATTGAATGGGTATTCGGATTTTGTGAATTTTGTCGGGTTCTGAGACGTGGGCCTGGGTTGACTTTTTAGGTTGACTTTTTTAATTTTGTTTAAGACTTTAGCTTTATGGTATGGAATCGATTCCTATAGCTTGTATTTATTATAATAAGTTGTTGTGACTAGATTCGAGTCGTTCGGAGGCTGATTCGCGAGGCAAGGGTTTGTTGGAGCATTGAGTTGCGCACTTTGAGGTAACTAACACTTCTAAACTTTGATTTGAGGGTATTTAACCCTAAGGACTACGTTATTTGAAAGATATTGGGGTGACTTACGCGCTTTGTGATAGGCGTGTGTGCGTGCACCAATTTGCTTATGGATTGGGGAGGCCTTTAGGCTATTACCGAGTTTGTTTTGCTGTAACATCATGTTACCCCAATGTCCCCTCGACTTGTTTGCATATTTGAACTGTGAATCATGGTAGACATCATGTCTAGGATACGTGCTAACTGTTGAGACTTGATAGGGCTATTTTTGCTGTTTTTGAGTTATATACCTTATTTGCACACATGTTCTCAGTCATGATACTATATCCGTGTATGATATCTCTATCTCAGTACTTCTTATTTAATTCTTCACATGGTGCTGGTATCGCTTAAGGGTAAAACTGTTTAATTGAATATTTGAGACGTGTTCATCTGAAACTTGAACAATATATGACTGAGTTTGGGCCTTAGAGCCGGTTTGGTACTAATAGGTGACGCATACCCCAGGACCGTATTATGTTTAGTCTTATTGTTTTGAGGTGACGCGTGCACCATGCCTCAATATTAGGCTAAGTGATTATAATTAGCACTTGGGCAGGATCCGCCCCTTCGGAGTATGACAAGCCAGTAGTGGGTGCCGGCATAGTGTTTCATAGATGTGCTTGATGATGGGTAGTTATTCCAGACAGTCGTACAGTGCTAAGTGTAAATACTACTGATTGATCCCTTGTGATACTGTTGATTTACGTGGTTACTTGATATGTAGGCATAGAGATGTACTTTCCTCATGCTAAATGGTAATTGACCCACTTTATCCATGTTGGGTGTTAAACTATTACATTTGAAAGCATGATTAAATTTCTGAAATGAAAATGAGTTATACTGGACATCATTGATCTCCTGTTTCTATGGTTTATCCTTTTTTTCTAAACTGTTATCGGTTATTGGTACTGGCACTTGACTATTGTTCTGAGCTCGTCACTGCTTTCAACCCAAGGGTAGTGTTGTTACATATTGATTACATTGGGTTAGTTGTACTCATACTGCACTCTGCACTTCGTGTGCATATCCAAGTACATCTGATCGAGGTGATTTTCTGGCTTGAGTTGTTCCAGCTTGCTTGGGAGTTTACGAGGTAGTTGTCATTCCGTCTATAGTCCTTGAAGCCCTCTTCCCGTTATCTATATCTTTATTGTTTCTTATGTTCAGACAGTTGTATGAGATGATTTATTCTGTACCTTGTTATTCGATAGTGCTCGTGTACTTGTTGACAACAATTTTTTAGGCTTGGTTGTAGTAGCATTTTGACCTTATTCTCATATATTTTATGGTATTCTTCCACTGTTGTGTTATTGGACCATTTTATTTTATTTTCATTGTTAATTATGTGACTGTTGGCTTACCTAGCGGTTTGGATTGGGTACCATCACGACTTGTGGATTTTGGGTCGTGACAAGTAGGTACCATAGCCCTGGGTTGCTTAGGTCTCACGAGTCATGAGCAAGTGTAGTAGAGTCTTGTGGATCGGTACGGAGACGTATGTACTTATCTTCGAGAGGCTACCGAACTATTAGGAAACTTCACTTTCTTGCATTCTTATCGTGCGAATTTGTTAATTCTGATGTTTGAATTTGTTAACCCAGGCGGTTTCAGTTCTAGCTGCCCTAGCCACTTCTGAGGCTGGGGGAGGTGCTCAGACTCCTGCCGCCCGTACTCTGGAGCAGGTAGCTCAGGGACTTCAAACACTGGGGGTACTACTATCTCAGTCGGTTGCTACTGCTCGGGCCAAGGTTGGCCCACCTATGAGTGACGAGGAGCATAAGAGACCAGAGAGATTTGGAAGGCTTAAGCCTCCACAGTTCAGCGTGAAGGAGTCAGAGAATGCTCATGATTTCTTAGACCGATGTCCGCATATTATTCGCACATCAGGTATTTTGGAGACTAGTGGAGTTGTATTTACCACTTTCCAGTTGACTAGGTCAACCTACCGATGGTGGCAAGCCTATGATTTGAGCAGGTCAGTTGGCGCAGTGGCACATTCATGACATGAGTTCTCCATTCTCGTTTTAGAGAAGTTTGTCCCACAGACTCGTACAGAGGAGCTGCATGTAGATTTTGAGCACCTATGCTAGGGAGATATAATTGTGACCCAGTATGAGATGAGATTGACATATTTCGCTCGTCATGCTATATGGTTGGTTCTCACACAGAGAGAGAGAGCAGATCATGAGGTTCATTGATGGCCCCAACTATGGCCTACATTATAGTTTTGCCCTAGAGGCCGAGATGGATGCTAGGTTTGACCGGGTGGTCGATATTACTAGGTGCTTGGAGTTTGTTCGTACGCATGAAGCGCGAGAAGTGGGAGGGATAGATACCCAGTAGTTTTGGTGGTTTTAGTGGTTCCTCATCTGGAGATCAGTGACATCACAGTAGAGGCCGTCCTTATAAGCCCGCTCAGATGGCTCGTTTGGTTCCTCATGGTACATCAGCTAGTCATGGTTCATACAGTGCTCGTCCGGGTAAGTCATCTTTTAGTGCCATCCCAGATCAGAGTTCATCCCGTGATCCATCAGTTCAGGGTTCATTAGTATTGGGTTCTTTTAGTGGTTATTCTATTTCTCAAGGTCCGATGCGGGCCCCACTACCATTTTCAGCTTAAAGTTGTTATGATTGTGGAGAGTTGGGGCATGTGAGGAAGTATTGTCCCCATCACTACAGAGGTCCAGTGCAGTAGGGAGGCCAGTCTATGACCCCTGTACCAGTTGCTACACCACCCGCTCAACTAGCTCAAGGTGGAGGCCGCAGGGGTCGAGGGTGCCCCTGAGGGGGAGGTCAGACGGGGTGGTGGTCAGGCTTGATGCTATGCTTTTCCCGCCAGGCTAGAGGCAGTTGCTTTAGATGCAGTGATCAAAAGTATTGTTTCCTTAGTTACACTCGTTCATAGATCTACGCTGGTGGGCGATTCTATTATTGTGAATCGTGTATATCGGTCGTGTGTGTTGACTATTGAGGGGATTGGAGATGGGAGTTTCTCTTTTATTGCTTAGTATGGTTGATTATCACGTAATTCTAGGCATGGATTAGTTTTCACCATGTCATGCTATTATGGATTATCACGCTAAGACCGTGACGTTGGCGATGCTTGGATTGCCTAGGATTGAGTGGAGAGTTTCTCTAGACTATGCTCCCAGCAGAGTGATTTCATATTTAAAGGCCCAACAGATGGTTGGGAAGGGATGTTTGGCATATTTGGCCTTTGTGAGAGATATTGGTGTTGATAATCCTACCATTGAGTCTGTTCTAGTAGTGCGAGACTTTTCGGATGAGTTTCCTGCTAACCTGTCGGGTATGCAACCCAACAGAGACATTGATTTTGATATTGATTTGGTGTCGGATCAGTCATCTTTTAGTGACATCCCATCTCAGAGTTCATCCCGTGGTCCATCAGTTCAGGTTTCATTAGTACTTGGTTCTTTTAGTGGTTAGTTCACGAGGTCCGATGCGGGCCCCACTACCATTTTTAGCTGAGGATGTTATGATTGTGGAGAGTTGGGGCATGTGGAGAAGTATTGTCCCCATCACTACAGAGGTTTAGTGCAGTAGGGAGGCCATTCTATGACCCCTTTACCAGTTGCTACGCCACCCGCTCAGATAGCTCAAGGTGGAGGTCGAGGTTGCCCTAGAGAGGGAGGTCAGACGGGCTGGTGGTCAGGCTCGATGCTATGCTTTTCCCGCCAGGCCATAGGTAGTTGCTTCAGATGCAGTGATGACAAGTATTGTTTCCTTAGTTACACCTGTTCATATATCTACGTTGATGTGCGATTCTATTATTGTGAATCATGTATATCGATCGTGTGTGGTGACTATTGGGTGATTGGAGATGGGAGTTGCTCTTTTACTACTTAGTATGGTTGATTTTCACGTAATTCTAGGCTTTGATTGGTTGTCACCATGTCATGCTATTATGGATTATCACGCTAGGACAGTGACGTTGGCGATGCTTGGATTTCCTAGGATTGAGTGGAGAGGTTCTCTGGACTATGCTCCCAGTAGAGTGATTTCATATTTAAAGCCCCAACAGATGATTGGGAAGGGATGTTTGGCATATTTGGCCTTTGTGAGGGATATTGGTGCTGATAATCCTACCATTGAGTCTGTTCTAGTAGTGCGAGACTTTTCGGATGTGTTTCCTGCTGACCTACCGGGTATGCCACCCAACAGGGACATTGATTTTGGTATTGATTTGGTGTCGGACACTCATCCCATCTCTAGTACTCCGTATCATTTGGCACCATCAGAGTTGAAGGAATTGAAAGAACAACTTCATAAGCTACTTCGTGAGGAATTCGTTAGGCCTAGTTTGGGATGCACTAGTTTTGTTTATGAAGAAGAAGGACGGTACTATGCGGATGTGCATTGACTGCATGCCGTTGAACAAAGTTACAATTAAGAAGAAACACCTATTGCAGCGCATTGATAACTTATTTGACCAGCTTCAGGGTGCTAGAGTGCTCTCTAAAATTGATTTGAGGTTTGGGTATCACTAGTTGAAGATTCAGGATTCTGATATTCTGAAGACGGCATTCAGGACCCGCTATGGTCACTACGAATTCCTTGTGATGTCTTTTGGGCTATCCAACGCCCCAACAATATTTATGCATCCGATGAACAGTGTATTCCAACCATATCTTGATTCTTTTGTTATAGTATTCATTGATGATATACTGGTGTACTCACATAGCCAGGAAGAGCATGCGAAACATTTGTGGATTGTACTTCAAACATTGAGGGAGAAGACTCTTTATGCTAAGTTCTCCAAGTGTGAGTTCTAGCTTGGTTCTGTGGTGTTCTTGGGGCACGTAGTGTCCACTGAAAGGATCAAGGTAGATTCGAAGAAGAATGAGGCAGTTCAAAGTTAGCCCAGACCGTCTTCTGCTACTGAGATTCGGAGTTTTCTTGGCATGGCCGGATATTATCGTCGTTTCGTGGATGGATTCTCATCCATTACTACACCTTTGACTAGATTGACCCAGAAAGGTGCCCATGGAGGTGGTGTGATGAGTGTGAGGAGAGCTTTCACAAGCTCAAGACTGCCCTAACCACAACTCCAGTTCTAGTTTTGCATTTAGTGTCAGGTCCATATACAGTGTATTGTGCTGCTTCTCGGATTCGTATCGGGTGTGTCTTGATGCAGGAGAGTAGGGTGATTGCTTATGAATCACGCCAGTTGAAGCCCCATGAGAATAAAGGCGGTGAGTATGGGTAGCCTTGCATATATTCCAGTTGGTGGGAGACCACTAGCACCATATGTCCGCGCCTTGGCCGATCAGTTCGTGAGGTTAGGTGTTTTGGAGCCTAGTTGGGTTCTAGCTTTCATGGTTTCTCAGTCTTCCTTATATGAGTGCATCAGAGAGCGTTAGTATGACGACCCCAATATGCTTGTCCTTAAGGACACGATACATCATGGTGATGCCAAGGAGGTTTATATTGGAGATGATAGGGTGTTGCGGATGCAGGGTCAGGTTTGTGTACCCATTGTTGATGGATTACGTGAGTTGAATCTTGAGGCGGCCCACAATACGCGGTATTCCATTCATCCGGATGCCGCGAAGATGTATCAAGACTTGAGGTAGCACTATTGGTGGATAAAAATGAATAAGGATATAGTTGAATATTTGGCTCGGTGCTTGAAATATCAGGAGGTGAAGTACGAGCATCAAAGGCCGAGCGATTTACTTTAGAGACTTGATATTCTTGAGTGGAAGTGGGAGCGTGTTACCATGGACTTCGTCGTTAGGCTCCCACAGACTTTGAAGAAATTTGATGCTTTTTGGGTGATTGTGTACCGGTTGACTAAGCCCGCACATTTCATTCCGGTTGTGACTACCTATTGTTCGGAGCGGTTGGCTGAGATCTACATTCGCGAGATTGTTCGCTTTAACGGTGTGCCGGTGTCCATTATTTTAGATCGGGGCACACAGTTCACATCGTAGTTTTGGAGAGCAGTGCAATGAGAGTTGAGCAGATGGGTTGAGTTGTGTACAACATTCCACCCCTAGACGGACCGACAGTCCGAGGGAACCATTAAGATATTGGAGGATATGATACACGCTTGTGTTATGGATTTCAGGGGTTCTTGGGATCCGTTTCTACTGCTCGCAAAGTTTGCTCACAATAACAACTACCAATCAAGTTTTCAGATGGCTCCTTATGAGGCCTTATATGAGAGGCAGTGTCGTTCTCCAGCTGGGTGGTTTTAGCTGGGAGAGGCTAGGTTGTTGGGTACTGATTTGGTTTAGGATGCTTTAGAGGAAGTCAAGTTGATTCAGGATCGGCTTCGCACAACACAGTCTAGATAGAAGAGTAACGATGATCAGAAGGTTCGTGATGCTGCATATATGGTGGGGAGAAGGTATTGCTCAGAGTTTTGCCCATGAAGTGTGTTATGATGTTCGGGAAGAAGGTCAAGTTAAGTCCTCAGTATATTGGCCCTTTTGAGGTGCTTGGGAGGATTGGGGAGGTGGCCTACAAGCTTGCATTGCCACCGAGTCTATCGAGTGTTAACCCAGTATTTCATATTTTCATGCTCCAGAAGTATTATGGTGATCTGTCTCATGTTTTGGATTTCAGAACGGTTAAGATAGATGGGGATTCGACTAATGATGTAGAGCCAGCGGCCATTTTGGATTGGAAGGTTTGAAATTTGAAGTCTAAGAATATAGCTTCAGTGAAAGTTTAGTGCAATTGCCAACCAGTCAAGGAGGCCACTTGGGAGACCGAGCGGGAGATGCAGAGTATTGTTTCCATGAACTATAAATGGTTGGAAATCCCTTAAACAGTATTATTTATTATACTGGATATATTACAATGTTCATGAATGAATAATAATTGGGTTGAAGGGTGCTAAAGGGATTCAATCCGAGCTTGCCGCTCGTTATGATACGTTGATGACTTGTAAATGAAATATTTTGTACCCTATTGTTGATGTTGTTCTTATTGTATTGCTCTGGTTGTTGTTGTTGGTATATGGTATTGGAGGAGGCCCTTGTTACATGGGAGATGCTGCCCAAATTTACATAAATGAGCTACTAGTTTAAGTTGCGGACTTAGCCTTTACTCAACACCGATTTTGAATCTCCTAATGGTATGGTAGATTTAGTTGAGTTGTTTGAAGAATTTCTTGGAAGGTATTAAGGACTCAAAGGAGTTAAGGTATGTTAAGGCTATTCCTTATTTCCTTTTGGCATGATCCATATGATACAACAAAACTAGCAAACACGCAACTTTCACAAAATACTCTATTCTTATAAGTACTAGGGGTGCCTATGTTCTTGATTTCCCACGTGTCCTGTAATTATATCTTATGTTTATGGGTCTTAGAAAATACGTAAGTTGAGAAATTTTATTTCATGATTTTAACCGAAGGCATATTGATCTTATGACATTAGAGACATCTTATTGACTTACTTCATTATGCATTGCATTCATTTATACATGTATATTGACCCATGACCATATGGCATTATATACACGTATATTATACATATATGGGGTATGGGGATATTTTATGGTGTTCTATACACACCACCACCTGATCAGCTGGTATATGTTGATGATTTCGCCCACAGAGGCCGAGATGATATGATGGGATACCCTTAGGGGCTTGATGATGTTATGTACACATATACCTACGCATGATATGACATTTATACATATATGCATGACATTATAAATGTTTCATGATTCATAGAGCTATTCAGACTTATAGGTTTAGTTATTTACTCCATTTACTTTCATGTCTTTTATATACTTCTTTAGTGGCTTACATACTCGGTACTTTATTCGTACTGACATCCTTTTGCTTGGGGACGCTGCCTTTCATGCCCGCAGGTCCCAATAGACAAGTTTACAGTCCTTCTAGTAGGCTAACAGCTCAGCGAAAGGTGTTGGTGGAGTTCACATGCTCTAGAGTTGCCTATTTGGTCATTATAATTTGGACATATATTGATTTGTTTGGCGGGGCCTTGTCCTTACCTTTATGACATTTATGTACTCTTAGAGGCTGGTAGACAGATGGCATGTATATGGATACTTGTATGGTCTTGTCGGCATATGTTTTGAGAGTACAAATGATCATGTCGGCCTTATAGGCCCATATGTCACATTTATAAGTTTCTATATCATGTTGGGTCGTCCTATGTCTAGTATTCCTTTATGTTTTATTTTGGTTATCTGATGATGGCCCTTCTATCCCATTTACCCATTATGGTGTGATAAGAAAGAGATGTTATGTTGGTACTCGCTTGAGTAAGGCACTGGGTGCCCGTCGCGTCCCTCTGTTTTGGGTCGTGACAAAGGTGGTATCAGAGCAGTTCTGTCCTAGGGAGTCTACAAACTGTGTGTAGTAGAGTCTTTTTTATGTGTGTATTATGCACCACACTTTTAAGAAGGAGGCTACAGGGCATTTAGGATGGTCACTCTTTCAACTTACTCTAGATCGTGTGGTAGAGCTCAGTTGTAAGAATTCAGACTCCTAAATTCTACTTTATTTGTAATACAACGATACAAATATCCACTAAGACAGTTGGTAAGAGATTGGATGTGGTTGTGGAAGAGTTTAGTTAGAGGAACTCGATTTTGCATTATGCTTATGATGAGTAAATGTAAGGTCTTCAGTAGATTATGTATGTACTAAGACATGTAAGCTTTTTGATAAGGAGCCCTAAGGCATGAATATTTATCCACCCATATGGTTTAAAAAGAAATAAGAGAATTAGAAGGCAGATCCAAGTTTCAACAAGTTAAAGAAGCAAGGTGAAGAAGGGTACGAGGTACCCAGTTAGTGAAGATTATTAGTTTTTACTATTCAGGCAGAGAAATATAAGCATTCTGAGTTACTTTCAATAGTAATAGAGACATATACAATTGGCCACACCCATCTCAGTTATGCCCTATAGGAGCTAACAAATATAGTTTAAGAGAAGAATACGATATCAGGATCCAACTCGAGTTAGAGTAACCCAAAATTGTGGATGGATTGTTATCATTAGCTAACATTTTCGAAGAATAGTGAAAACATGGTAATAGATCTCCTTGTGAGGCACCTAGATGGTGCACTATAGAATAGTACAATGAAATGTGAATACTAGAATGTTCAAAAATTTCAGGAGATAGGCAGTGAAATCCTAGAAGGGATAAATATTTACCGTAGTATGTCTCCCGCCCCTAGTAAACAAAAAGATAATGTTAGTCATCCCGAAGAGCCAATGAGACGAAGCAAGGGGAGCTAAAAGTGAAAGAATGTTTTGTTGAAGTTTTCAGAATAATGTGATAGACAGAAATATTAGACGGAGAATAAGAAGATAGTAAATGAAGCATTATGAGTAAGATGTGATAAATGGGTGATAACGGTAAATCAAAATATGACAGAATAACAGAGTCAATAGTCAATTGAAGGAAAAGACAAGAGGTGACAGGCCTTGAGACAATAAAAATGTATAAGCCATAAAGTCATACCCTCATTTCGAGAAATGAGTTGGTGACTTGAACATGGTTACCAGAAGGCTAAGTTAGACCCCCGGAGTACCAAACATTAGCATGGTCTATTGAACAAGATAAACTGAACATGAATTAGGGATCGAAAGATTTGATAATAGTCGGTGTCGTGAGAATTTCAGAGATAGTGTTCTGGCAATAATATAATCGACAACAAAAGAATAACCTTTAAAGGTCATTCAGGAAGACACTTCCCTAAACAAAGCACTATGAGCAGAGTTATGCTTAAAGGAGTAAGTATGCCAGTTACACTAGGTGTCACCTTCGTGCGTAAGAAATTTAGTTACCCCTTGTATAGAAGGTTTACCACAAGGCGAGTAAGAGTCCGTGAAGATGTGAAAAGATGCCAAAGATGAAAAGGTAAAACATTTATCGGTAAATCTTCATAACATTAAATGTTAGTACTCCCCTAAGGGGGACAATGGTGTGATATGGTATTAAGTCGGAGTTATGTGATTCAGGTAACTATGGAATGGTAAAGAAAGAATGTGGTAGAAAGGCGAAAGGAATGAGATTGCATTTATTCAGATCCTATAGATATGATACGACTACAGAACATTATGCAAGTACGCCGCCGGGGAGAGACAGTAAGGGTTCCAACACTAGATGTTATTGATAAATAAGTGCAAATGAACACTAGATACATAAGGAGTCAGTGCAAGGGGTAAGTTAAAATAAAGGACATAACCCAATTGAGATTACACATAATATAGATATGAGAATGGGCCAACGAGTAGATAGTAATTGATTCAGGAAGAGTCTAGTTATGGATACACAAGAGGATACTGATAAATCAACAGACCGTCCAAAATAAACATAGTGAACCCCAACATAGTGAATTTAGTCTCTTAAATATGACGTTGTTATCATTGAAAAATATTCATATATGGGTTGGGGTAGTTAAATGTACCATATAATTGTTACGGAAAGAAAACAGAGTGCCACTGGGAAGACAGTCAAAAATTTTAGGTCCGAAGCAACCCTACAAGTACAAGGGCGCGGAGGTAAGTAACTAGGGATAACTATAGGCGAGCAAGAAAACCAAAAATAGGTATATGATGTAATAAGCTCGCAACTTTACAAGAGTCAGAAGGTCTCCCCTAAGTACTACAACGAAAGACTAGCTGAGGAAATAAGGAAGAAGGCTTCAACCTAAGCATAGTAACTTGAAGAAGAAATGGTCTTCTAACAACAGTTTCACTACAATATTGTATACACTCCATAAGGAAGTGGCAACTATAATGGCTAATGAACAGAAAAAAATTTAAAGGTGATGTTTGAGATCATATGAGTTACAGGAAATTCCAGTATTCGTGGGCAATAAGATAAGCCAAGTATTCATGCAACAAGTGGCAGAACAACCATGAAAAGTAAATGCTTACATTTAAAGACAACTGAGAAGGCACTAAAGGAAATTTATGTTGCTAGCAAGTTAAAGGAAGGTTGCGAGTAGTATAAAGAAATATGTGTAGGTCGTAAGATAAAGTATCATAGAGCGACAATGTTTTAGGTAGATAGGGGTAAGGATAAGAAAAGGTGAGTGAGAAGGTGATGAGAATAGGTAAGTCCTCGAGATTAAACCCATCAAAACAAGAGAACTGATGGTTTCCGTAAGTAATAGAAAGCTCGGTACAACCTGAGTGAACTCAGAGGAGTCTAAGACTAGGAGAAATTAGAAGAGATGAAATATTGCCCTGGTAGTAGAATAAGGGTGTGATTGTGATAGATAAGAGGATGCCGCTTAGGCCTTTGATTGAGTAATGATTTAAAGAAAAGGTATTTCATGAAATGCACGAGATTAGAATACCCCCATAAGATGAATCACATTGGGATGCTATGAAATACAGTTATTGAAGTATAGTATCGTCCCTAGGTGGATCAGGCAAATCACTTTAAATGGTGCCCGATGCAATGTGAGCCCTAGTGACAATGTATTACGTAAGAGGTTTCAAGTTATCACATGTACATTATGGATCAACATTAAGGTGAATCAACAATGTATGGATAAAGGTTACAAAGTATGAGATGATATTTGGCCATCATTATTAAGATGAACAATAATGAGGAAGCATTAAAGGACTTAGATTTATACATATAGGATAAGCAGTGAGAGAGTAACCCGGAGTTGGGTAGCAGACCTCGGTAATCATAAACCGAAGTTAGTGTCATGGTATAGTATGACCTATCTAGATGCAGTAGAGGCATAAGGATAGATAACTGGGGCTATGAAACAAAATATAGCAATAGTCGTAAGTTCAAAAAAGTACCTAGCGAAGAACTTCAATACACTTATAGATGCCTAGAGGGACAGCTTGTGAAAGATCTATATATTTTCCCAAAGTGAGGCCTAGAGATTGGCTAAAGGCTGGAGGAAAAAGGAGAGAAGAGTCGCATAGGCATACATACAAGGACAAAGTCGTACAGGCTGCATGACAGAAGGTAGCAACAATTATGAGATTGGAAGAATTTCGACAACAAGTCGTGGTGTTGAGACTGATAAGTGCATCAGTCAACATTCAACAGTCAACATTCAAGGACGAATGTTCCAAAGGGGCGAAATGTTGTTACACCCCATGTTTTCGTACGTAAGAGTATGTCGTAAGACAATTGATGTAAGATCAGAAATAAGGTCATTTTTGAAAGTACATAAAGTAAGTTAATCATGTTACATTGGAGGTTACAAGTCTTTAATATCATTAATAACAAGTACCAATAGGGTTAGAAAGCTTAGAAGCTAAATGAAAAATAAGTTTCGTCGAAAGTCGATAAGTTTAGAATATTATAGCATGCACTTTGGGGTGAGACTAGGGTTCTTAACATTATAAGGAGGTTATGTTATGATTTATTTTAGTCGTATGATAGTCATGTATTATATTTTGAAGTCAAGCGAGTTATGGAACAAAAGTCGACAAAGGTCATCACAAGTTACATTCATAAATGTATTGAAAATTAGGTCAAATGTAGCTGATCGTTTCTCCAAATATACTTGGAATTACGGGGTGATCTACCTACCAAATTGAATATTTACGAGTCTTACTTCTAACGCATTTAACCGTTTGTCGATACGACATTGGTGTAGAGAGATATTCGCATTTTTGCGAGATTGTGCAACTAGCTCCTAAACCCTATTAAATGCTCTCCAAGGATTCCTCCATGATTCTAGGGCGAAAACCTAAGATACAAACATGAATCCAACGTTAGAAATCACATGATGCTTTCTAGATCGTAGTTCTTTATCTTGTGGCTATTTTGGAAGGTTCTTCAAAGGTAAGTAACCTCTGAGTCAACACACACACTGACCTTCCCATCTTTCTTTGGTACGGGTACGATATTGGCTAACCAAATCGGATACTTGACCACTTGAACTTGGCCTTGATCTGCTTAGTAACCTCTTCTTTCATCTTCAAACTCATGTCTGGCTTGAATTTCCTAAGTTTCTATTTCACAGGTGGGCACATTAGGTTTGTAGGTAGCTTGTGGGCTACTATGGATGTACTCAACCATGTCATGTCGTCATAAAACTATGTAATGATGTCCTCATATTCTTTTAGAAATCTGATGTACTCTTCTTTGTCTGACGGTGATAGATGGATACTAATGCGGGTCTCTTTGACTGTTTAAGAATCACCCAAATTAACTGTCTCAGTTTCCTCTAAGTTGGACTTTGGTTTGTTCTCAAAATCTTCTACCTCCTAGATGATTTCCTCCGGTATTACGTTGTTCTCTCATTCTTCCGAATCACTTTCATCGTGTTGTGTTGTATCATTATATGTCACAATTATAGATTCAATAGGATATGAAATAGTTATGCTGAAAAGAATGGAGAGATAATAATATAAACAAGAGAAAAGAAATAATGCATTAGTTTAAAACATAAAATGTCAAAACAAGCACGACTCAATACCTCGAGTATTTATTTCAAAACAAAACACTGAATATCTTAAGTACCAGAAAATAATTTAACAGAAAATCATGCTAGTCTGCCAAAGCTACCTAGGTGCTCGACGAGCCTGGGACGGTCTGGCGGTCTAGTTCCTAAGAACAGATCCATATCTTGCCATTTGGATGGCGAGGTCTTCTTTACCTAGGAACATACTTCTTATGCCAGCTAGAATCTCATCTTCTTCATAACCCCAAATCACGTCGGCCTTGTAGAATGTCTCGTACAATGGTGGTATGGGTTTAGGCAACATGTAATACAAATAATGCCACGGTGGCGACCAATCCTTATATTCTTGCACAATGTACTTGTACCCGAGACCGAAAGTGGTTTCTTGAGTCTGTGGCCGTATTGGTTATGTTATCCCCTGAAGCTTAGGGCTGAGACCTTGGCCCGGATCATAGTGTTACACCCCATGTTTTCGTACGTAAGAGTATGTCGTAAGATAATTGATGTAAGCTCAGAAATGAGATCATTTTTGAAAGTACATAAAGTATGTTAATCATATTACATTTGAGTTTACAAATCTTCAAAATCATTAATAACAAGAAACAAGAGGGTTGGAAATCTTAAAAGCTAAACGAAAAATGAGTTTTGTCGAAAATCGATAAGTTTGGAATGTTATAACATGTACTTTGGGATGCGACTAGAGTTCTTAATATTATAAGGAGCTTACGTTATGAGTTAGTTTAGTTGTATGATACTCATGTATTATATTTTGAAGTCAAGTGAGTTGTGGAACAAAAGTTGGCAAAGGTCATCACAAGTTACATTAATAAATGTGCTGAAAATTAGGTCAAATGTATCTGATCTTTTCTCCAAATATACTTGGAACTACGGGGTGATATACCTACCAAATTGAATATCTACGAGTCTTGTTTCTAACTCATGTAACCGTTCATCGATACGACATTGGACTAGAGAGATATTCACGTTTTCACGAGACTTCTCATGCAGATCCCATGGGACCCACAAAGTCGGTGTAAAACTCCAGCTTGTATTTAAGGCAGTTTTAAGTTGTTTTAACTCTTTTGTCACCTCCAAAATAGTTCCTAAGCCCTCCTAAATTCTCTACAAGGGTTCCTCCGTGATTCTAGGGTGAAACCCTAAGATATAAACATGAATCCAACGCTAGAAAACCCATGGTGCTTCCTAGATCGTAGTTCTTTGTCTTATGGCTGTTTTGGAGGGTTCTTCAAAGGTAAGTAACTTGTGATTTAGTGTTGTTATTGTTGATTAAGGTAATAATCAGTCCCTCCATCATATATATTAGATTTGCAAGGCAAACTACAAGTGTTTATACACCAACTTGAACACCAAAAGTTAATTCAAGAAGAGGATACAACACCTATAGTGTTGTGGTGTCATTGATGATAGTTGTGGGCTGTGCTTGGATGAAATTTCGTATTGTTTCTACTGGTTAAGGTGATTATAATATCCTACTACATGTGCTTGATGTTGTTTGTGTGTTGGTTGTATTATTTGAGCAATATACTGCAAGAGGAGACTTGAAATAGTTTGAGATGTTATTGTTTTAGTGGACTTTTTTGGAATGATTGTTTCCATGAACTATAAATGGTTGGAAATCCTTTAAACAATATTAGTTATTATACTGGATATATTACTATGTTCATGAATGAATGATAATTGGGTTGAAGGCTGCTAAAGGGATTCAATCTGATCTCGTCGCTCGTTGTGATATGTTGATGACTTGTTAATGAAATATTTTCTACCCTATTGTTGATGCTGTTCTTATTGCATTGCTCTGGTTGTTGTTGTTGGTATATGGTATTGTAGGAGGCCCTTGTTACAGGTGAGATGTGTCACGACCCAAACCATTGGGCCGCGACGGGCACTCGGTACCTTACTCAACCGAGTACCACCGTAATGTATCTTTCTTATTTACTATCATCATATACTCGTGACATACGGGCCTAATAGGCCAACATCATCATTTATAAACTCAAAACATAGGCAGACAAGGCCGTATAATCTTTCACGTACACGACATACGTTTACAAGCCTCTAAGAGTACATAATCTTCATAAAGGCCGGGACAGAGCCCCTCCATACCAAACCATACACATCTAAATCATACTGACCAAATAAGTAACTCCGGAGCAAATGGAGTGCACCAGTATCTTCTGCTGAGCTGATCGCCTACTTGGAGGACTCTCGACCTGTCTATTGAGACTTGCGGGCATGAAACGCAGCGTACCCAGGCAAAAGGGACGTTAGTACAAATAATGTACCGAGTATGTATGGAATAAAAATTAGTAAATAATAGACATGAGAAAGACATGGAGTAAAAGACTCGACATGTACGTGTGCATAGCTCTGTGAGTCATTTTATTTTTTATAATGTCATGCATATGCGTATAAATATCATACCATGCATAGGTATATGCGTTCATAGCATCATCAAGCCTCTGAGGGCATCCCATCATATCATTTCAGAAATTATGGGCAAATCATCAACGTATACCAGCTGATCAGGTGGTGGTGCGTATATAACGCCGCAACCTTTTTTTACATCCCATATATATATATACATATATACACGTATATAATGCCATCTGGTCATGGGTCAATGTATATGTATAAATGCATGAAATGTATAAGAAATATGTTAATAATATGTTCTCGGAATGTCATAAAAATAATATGCCTTAAGAAATACGTTAATAAGATTTTCTCAGAATGTCATAAAAATAATATGTCTTTTGGCTAAATTTTATCAAATACGTATTTTTCTGAGACCTATGAACAGAAGATATAATAATAATTCAAATAGACACCCCTAATATTTTTATGAATAGAGTCATTTATGGAAATTGTGCATTTGTGAATAGAGTCATTTTGGAAATTATGCCAAAAGAAAAGAAGGGATAGCCTTAACATACCTGAACCAATTCTCTTTTGCGAAAACACATAACGGAGGATCGAAGTAGGGAAGAACCCGTATGATATTCTTGAGAAATATTGTACCGTGCTCCCTTAGAATTTGTAATTCATGTTGCAATAGCTTTCTAAAGGTTCACATGAATTCTTTGTAAAGCTTTGTAATTAACGTTGCAATAGCTCTCTGTGGATTCATCACCTTAATGCAAACATTTTCCATTCTCTTTAATGATGTAGGGAGTTATTTTGCTCTTTGAAGGATTTATTTCGACCAACCACTCTTTTGTTCTTAATCTTTTAATATTTGGAAATGAAATATAACACTAGTGTAGGAATGCTTTCATAGTGGGTGTGGCCCACTTATTTGATGAGTAATGTCACATAATCTACTGAATTTTTGCCACCTCTTTTAATGACTTAAGAGTCATTTGGTTAAAGAGTGGCTTGCTGCCACGTTGGTCTTTCCCATCATTATCCAAATAATTCATTAATTAAGTGGGTAATATCCCATTACCCAAAATTTAACCAATTACCCGCATAATTAAGAATTGTCTCAACTTACTTAAAATACTACTTACTTTTAATACTCTTTGTATACCTTACTATTATAGTCATGTAGTACCTTGTATGGTACTAGTCCATAAATATCGGGTATTTTAGCTCGGGCCGTATTTTATCCCAAAATGACAAACTTGGATGAAAATTCATTTTCTTTGACTTGCTTCCCCTCTCACCTTCATGAATTTACTCATCACTTATTTGAAATAGCATAATTCTTATAATCTCAAAATAATTCCATTTCCGAACTTACGTTGATTAATTTACGACGAAACATTAACATACGAAAATGCGGGATGTAACATCATTTACCCTTTGGAATATTCGTCCTCGAATGTTGACTGATGCACTCATCATTTTTATAACTTATGTCTTCCGAATACTTTAGTACTCCCCTTGCCATATAGGCAACTATTCTGTGAATAAACGCCAGGGCATTTCCCCCTTTAGGCCTCTTTCTCACACCATGACTTATGGTCAGAATCCTTCCAATCTCGTAATTGTTTCTACCTTCTATCATGCAGCTTGTACGACTCTAACTTTGTATGCGTGCCTATGTGACGCTTCTCTCCTCTTTCCTCTAGATTTTAGCCATTCTCTAGGCCTCATTTTGTGAACATATACAAATCATGTCAAGCAGTCCCTCTGGGCTTCATTAGCTTTACTACATCTGAGTACGCCATACTATACCATAATTCTTACTTCGATTAATCATTACTGAGGTCTGTGACCAAACTTCAGGTTACTCTCGTTGCTTATCCCATATGCATAAAGCTAAGTCTTTTAACGCTTCTTCATTATTGTTCATCTTAAGACTGATGGACTAATCTCATCTCGTACTTTGTAACTTTTATCCATCCATTATTGATTCACCTCAATGTTGATCTACAATCTTCCATTGATAACTTGAAACTTCTTACGTAATACATTGCCACTAGGGCTTATGTTGCATCGAGGAATATTTGAAGTAATTTCCGTAATCGTATTTCACAGTATCTCGATGTGATTCGCCTTATGGGGGGGGGGGTATTCTGATCTCGTGCCATTTGAGAATTCTTTTCTCCTTCTCCCATTTATTTTTCTATCTTCAAATCATTACTTAGTCGAAGGCCCAATCGTTATCTTTTTTCTGTCACAATTACACCTCAATTTCACTACCAGGGCAGCATTCCATCTCTTCTAAATGCTACTAGTCTTAGACTCCGTTGAGTTCATTCAGGCTATATTGAGCTTTCTATAACTTAGAGAACCTATCGGCTCTCATGTTTTCATGGGCTTAATCTCGAGAACTTACCCATTATCGTCACTTTGTTACTCGCCCTTTCTCATCCTTACTCTTGTCATAAAACCTTGTCGCTTTACTATACTTTAGCTTGCGACCTCTATGTATCTATTCATACTATTCACAACCTTCCTTCAACTTGATTGCACCATTGATTCCCTTATGTTATTCTGGAACATTAAGCGAGACATCACATCGTCTCTAACTCTTCTTTACTCTCTTGACTAGATCTCTCGGTACTTAGAAACCATAGGTTGGAAGGTACGCCACTGATGATGCTGCTATCGTTCTTGGATATTGAATCCCAGTGCTTCTAGCCTTCTATCCGAAGCATGGACTATTCACGATCTTCTGCCTTTGAGTATCTTGTACGCTGTTCACCTTTACCTTACTTACCTTAAAATCTCGCATCGTATCTTCTTTCTCTTTCATGACCTCCCTTCAGCATAGGTATAATTCACGTCCATAACTTGAAGCTCTATTATAATACTTGCACCTCTGGTGCATACACAATCCGGGGGGAGTTTCGTATTGACTTCTTATGAGGCTGGTACTTTTCTAACCGGCTTTATCGTAGGGCCGTTATAGAATATGGTTGTTGTACTATCCCTCTAGTACCTCTGATATTAAGAGTGATACTATAATGTTCTCAATCACGATTTCTATAATTTTCTAGGTACAATAATCAGATTCTTGATTTACTTCGTTGATATAACTCTTTAGTTTCCTTCTTCTTCTGATAAGTCTTTATGTAGGCTTAAGTTATCTCTTGATCTGCGGCTCATGGTATTAGTTATTACGTTTAGCCTTTCATGGGCACTGAGGAATGTCCATGATACAATCCTTTAATAATACAATCCTTCATATATGCCCTGGGCTCAATTCTTTCTTTTAACTTATACCGGAACTTTCTACGGATGTCTATGCTGCATGTATAAAACTTCCAAACTCTTAAGTGCATTCATAATGTAACTAAATCTCGATAATGAATCTAATAGTTCTTTTTGTTCCATCTCAGCTTTCTTCAAACGTAAGAAATTACTTTTCCTGGTCTTTTTGCGTGCATACTTAGCTTATCTTCGTGCCCATGCATATTGGAATTCCATACAATTCATATGATCTTGAATATCACTTCTGATTTTACTTCCCGTTCATTAGCCACAGTAGGTGCTATTTTCTTATGGAGTGCATACAATGTTGTTGTGAGACTGTTGTTATAAGACCATTTCCTCCTTAGGTCACCCAGCTTAGGTTAGAGCTTCCCTCCTTACTTTCTCAGTCTGTCTTTCATTATAGTATTTAGGGAGGATTCTCCTACTCTTGTAAAGCTCCAAGCTAATTACACCGAATACTTAATGTCCTTTCTCTCCTGTAATTATCCATAGTTTACGCTCGTGTGCTTGTAGGGTTGCTATTGAACTTATATTTTGACTGTTTCCAGTGGCATCCTCTTTTATTTTCGTAATACTTATACGTCACCTTTCACTACCCCAACTTCTATCTAAATATTTCTCAAGGGTTCCGAGGTCATATCTACAAGGCTGAATTCCCCATATTGGGTTTTATTATGTTTATCTTGCACGGTCTGATACCTCGTTTGTAACCCCATGTTTAGCCACAACTAGGCTCTTCCTGAATCAACTACTGACTACTCATTGGCCCCTCCTCATATCAATATTCTGCGTAATCTTTCTTGGGTCATTTCCTTTATCTTAACTTACGTCTCGCACGTGTTCCTTATTTATCAATAACATCTTAGGCAGGAACCCTTACTTCCTCTCCATGATGCCGTGCTTGCATAATATTCTGGAATCGTAGCACATCTGTAGGATTTGAATACGTGCAATCTCATCCCCTTTTTATTTTTGTCGCACTCTTACTTTACCATTCCATAGATACTAGAATTACTTAATTTCGTCTTAATGCCACGTAACTCCATATTCCCCCCTTTAGGGTAGTACTAAGAGCTAAAGCCACGAGGATCTACCTATAGATGTTTTACCTCTTTATCTTTGGCGTCATTATCACAACATCAATGACCCTTACTCGCCTTGAGGCAATCCTTCTGTACCCAGGAGAACAAATTCCCTTACTCGCAATAGTGACACTTAGTGCAACTGGCACATACAATCCCTTAAGCTTAACTTTTCTCATATTGCTTGCTTTAGGGAAGCGTCTTCCTATATGACCATTTTCTAATTTTCTCATGAATCGTCTTCTGTTATCCATTCTATTATCGCCAGAATGTAATTCTGAAATTCTCGTGATGCTGACTATTTTCAAGTCACTTAGTCCCTAATTCATGTTTAATTTATCTTGGTCATCAACCCATACTGATTTCTAGTTCTGGGGTATAACTTTTCCTTCCGGTAGTTGTATTGGAGTCACGAACTTATTTTTCGAAGTGAGGATATGACTTTATGGCCATACTCTTTTCTTTCCTCAAGGCCTGTCACCTCTCGTAGTTTCCTTCCCCTGACTATTGACTCTATAATGCTTCCATTTTTGTTTTGATCTACCGTTGTCATCCATGTTGACATCTTACTCATAATGCTTCATTAACTCTCTTCTTATTTCCTTTATAAGTAATAGGGGTGCCTATGTTCTTGATTCTCCATGTGACCTATTATTATATCATCTGTTTATGGGTCTCAGAAAATACGTAAGTTGATAATGTTTATTACATGATATTAACCGAAGGCATATTGATCTTATGACATTAGAGAGGTCTTATTGACTTACTTCATTATGCATTGCATTCATTTATACATGTATATTGACCCATGACTAGATGGCATTATATACGCGTATGTTATATGTATATGGGGTATGGGGAAATTTTATGGTGATATATACGCACCACCACCTGATCAGGTGGTATACGTTGATGATTTCGCCCACAGAGGCCGAGATGATATGATGGGATGCCCTCAGAGGCTTGATGATGTTATGTACGCATATACCTATACTCCATGTTTCTTTAATGTATTTTATATACAACTTTCATGCCTTACATTCTCTGTACTTTATTCATAATGACATCTATTTTGCCTGGGGGTGCTACGTTTAATGCCCGCTGGTCCTGATAGATGGGTTGACAGTCCTCCTAGTAGGCAATCAGCTCAGCGGAAGGTGTTGGTGGACTCCACTTGCCCCGGAGTTGCCTATTTAATCAGTATGATTTGGACATGTATTGATTATTGATTGGCATAGCAGGGCCCTGTTCAGACCTTTATGACGTTTATGTACTCTTAGAGGCTTGTATGGCCTTGTCGGCCAATGTTTTGAGTGTACAAATGATCATGCCAGCCTTATAGGCCCGTATGTCACATGTATAAGTTTCTATATCGTGTTGGGTCGTCCTATATCTAGTATTCCCTTATGTTTTATTTTGGTTATCTCACGACGGCCCTTCTGGCCCATTTACCTATGATGGTTTATTAATAAAGATATGTTATGTTGGTACTCGCTTGAGTAAGGCATCGGGTGTCCATCGCGGCCATCTGATTTGGGTCATGACACATACCCTAGCCAAAGTAGCATGCTCATCACTTTATTACCCCCACCATTGTCCTTTCTCGAATGTGTTTATCCATTTAATATTGTGGAATGTTTCCCTTCCTAACTTTCTTCTACTTTCAACTGCTGGTATGGTCTAGTTGGTATATATAGGATTATTTCCATCTCCCTGAATAACCACGTCTTGATGATTCAACTCGAACATCATGACCCGATGCAAAGTAGAAGCAATTGCCCCAGCCATGTGTATACACAGACATCCCAGTAGCAGGTTGTAGGTGACAGAGATATTTAGTACCTGGAACTCGACATCGAACGTGGTCGGGCATGTCTTAAAAAACAGATCAATTTCTCTGATTGTAGATCTCTAGTATCCATCAAATGCCTTTATGTTCATACTCCCCAACTGTATCTCAGGTAATCCTATACCCAATCTCTTCAGGGTGGTCAGAAGGCATATATTCAGACTTGAACCTCCATCAATCAAGACTCGAGAAATAAACTTGTTTTCATAAGTGATGTGCAATGCCCTTTTGTGACTCAAAACTTCTGGTAGCAACTCATCTTCGTGGAAAGTGGTTTTGTGTGTTTCTAATATTTTTCCCATCATATTTGCGATTTCTCCACTAGTGACGCCAACAGGAACATATGCTTCACTTAACACCTTTATCAAGGCATTCTTATGTGCGTACGAGTTCTTTAACAATTACAGGATGGATATCTAGGCAAGAGTCTTGTTTAGTTGATCAACAACAGAATACTCCTTGGCTTGTACCTTTCTCCACAAATCATCAATACTCGTTTCAACAATAGGTAGTTTTGGCACAGTTTCCTTACTTGTCCCTCCCTATGCAATATTCTCCGATGTGTATACTTTTCCCTTTCTACTCATTCCTTGGGTGGCGCCCGCTTCTTCCATCTTAGACTTTCCTTTCCTTCTTGCTACAGCCACATAGTCCCATGGAACAACATCATATTTGTAAGACGGTGATGGAGATACCATCACAGTGAATGGTGGCCTATGTATAGCCACTTCGACCTCGAATAGTGCCTTGGCTTGCACCACAATTGGTGAGTGTGTGACAGGGGATGTCATAGAAGTGTCTCCTTCTCGGATAAGATCGATGGACCATTCCCGGTCCTATTCTTCATAAGTCTTAATCATATTTACTCCTTCACCCATATGGTCGGGAAGGGGGTTGTTGTAGACATTTGGGTGTGGATTCCTTCACATGAATTACCTTATTATCAATCAGTTTCTGAATCTTGTCTTTCAACATGTGGCATTCCTCAATGGTGTTCCCTTCATGCGTGAATGATAGGCATAATTTTTGTTGGGTTGATCCACTGAGAGGGGTTTTAAATTGTGGCTGCGGAAATGAGACCTATGTAACCAGTGGCTTTCAGCCTCTCGTACAATTGGGCTATTGGTTCAGTAAGAGGGGTATATTGCTTCGGAGTTCTACGATCGAGGTTGGGTTGGGGTTTAGGGTAGTTCTGTCATGCATATAGGTATGAATGATAGTAGGCTAGTTGGGTATTGTATGTATGGTAGGTGGTAGCAGGATAATTGTATTTTAGGGGTGAGGGAAGATATACTCGTGGGGGTGTTTGATAGGTGAGGGGAGACTTCGGCCCTTGGGCTACCATCATGGCACCCACTTCTTTCTTCTTACAAATACCTCTAGATTGCAAAGCTTTATTAGTGGCATGCAGGGCTTCAAAATTGGTAACCATGCTGCTCTTGATACCTTCTTCGATCCTTTCTCCTAACTAGATAATGTCAGAGAACTTGTGATTTTCTATGACCATCAATCTTTCATAGTACTGTGGGTCTTGAGCTCGCACGATGAATTTATTCATTTGTTCTTCCTCTAGTGGCGAACTTGTATTGGCAGCTTCTGATCTCCAATGAATAGCATACTCACGGAAGTGTTTCGTGGGCTTCTTAAGGTTTTTGATATAGAACACATCAAGTGCATTCTCTGTGTTAAAACTAAATTTGTCCATAAAGTCGGACGCCATACTTACCCAATTAGACCATTTCTTTATGTTTTGACTAATTTACCATAACAAGGCATCTCTGACTTTGCATGAACAACTTCATGTGGATTTGCTCGTTCTTGCTTATACCTACGGGTTTTGTCATAGTAAGTCCTCAAGTGCACCTTGGGACCACCGGTGCCATCAAACATCTCAAACTTTGGGAGTTTGTAACCTTCAGGTAGTTCCACATCTGGTTGAATACATAAGTCCTCATATTTCAAATCTTTGATACCTTTTCCTCCCTCGACACTCTCGACCCTTCCGGACAACTTTTTCAACTTGTCAATCATGTTCCGGATGACAAGCTCCTTTTTGGTAGGTTTGGGTGTGTATGGGTTTTGTTGCAGTGTGTATGGTAGAGTTTCCATGTATACGGGGTTTCTTTGGTGGGTTCTAGGGACTTGAGTGTATAGATGGTCATTGATAGATTCCTGGGGTGGATCGTGGGTAGGTTGTGGTACATTTTGAGGAGCGGGGTAAGTGGAGATTTGCGGGTATGGAGTGTTGTGTTGATGGTGTTGCTGCAGAACTTACAATGGTGGAGGGTTCAAGTTTTGTAAGAGGGTGGGGTTATGGTATTGTTGAGTTTGTAAGGGGATTTTGTGTAGTTTGAGGTTGCGGATTCTGGGTTTGTGAATTCTAGGGTTGTGGCGGGTTTTGAGTAGTGGAATTTTAGTGATTGATATTAGGGACGTTTAAGGTAAGGGATAGGTTGGCGAGGTTGCGGACCTTCTCTAATTCTCCCTGTAATTCCAGAAACTTTTGTTCTGATCGTACAACCAATTCGTTTTGCCCTTGTGTACTTCTTCCATTTGACGTCTCCACGTTCTATGCTAAAGGAGCATTGTCTTTTCTATTTCCATTAAAATCATCCATCTTTCCTTTACCCTTGCTTTTGATGTCGTTAGGAGGGAGAGGAGGCGGAGGACCTCTATATCTGGTGTGGAACACTGATGTTGCCAGAGTGCACGAACCAACCTTTGGGAATGGGAATAATCAAAAGAAAGAAAACAAAAGGTAGCCAAGTTAGTAAGGTGAAAGTGAAAAGAGGCTGGCGTTATTTAAACAGATCGCACATAAGACATTTAATAGTTCATGTCCTAATTTGGGAACCTCATTGTGCCCGAGATAGGCCTAAGCGACAAATAGACTTGGAAAAATTTGTGGCAACACTGCTTTATCCCATTAACACGAAAATAGATCAAATCATTCTATTACTAAATCGAAATAATGAAATAGAGTTACTAATGGCACAAAACCTTATTACATAAATTATAGAGCAAAATCTAACTATAAAGCATTTAAAGAAAATTTCATATTCTACTTGGTCCCAGATGGATCCTCTCCATGTCTTGCTTTCTTTGCTCCATTGATCAGGTTCCAAAGGTCGCACATGTTGAGTAACAAGTAGGCCATTACAAGTTTCTTCATAACCCATACCATGTAAGTCCTAGAGCCTCTTCCTCATTTTCCTCTTCAAATCCATCAAGCCCTATACCAAATACTCCAACACTATGTCGTTTTGGTTGCTATCTCTCTCCATTCTCTTATTTCTTCAATATATGTTTGTGTTGTACCATGTGCTTCGCCTCAGATTCGAAGACCCTTTTATGCAGCCTCTTATATTTTTCTGGAGCTTCGACCTCTTCATCTATGATCCTTCACTTCATGTTGATCACCGATTTGACATCTCCGGTTAAGTCATCTTCTAGCCACGAAAGGTATAGTACATGTATCCAGCATGATACCTATCGAGCTCTTTGGTCTCTTCTTCCATGATGATTTTCTGATTCCACAAATGCTGAGCTTCAAACTTGAAGGGAATGATGTCCCCCTTAAAATGTGCCTTGTATTGTGTCATTTTGGCTACTTGGGGTATAATCTTCTTTCTTCCGGCTTGCTTCATTGCTCTTATTGGAGCATAAGGGCAAATGCCTCACAATCCAATCAACACCAAATGAGTGTCCTTCTTGGATCGGACTATGAATTCCTTGCTTGGAAACCATTCAAACATCCAGTGTACCTGTTCATCAGTTAGATGTTTGAAACGGTGTACCCATCCTTGAGCATTCGTAGGCATTGAAAATTTCTCCGGAGTAAAGGTTATCTTCTTTGGGCGGTGACTGAAAATGTAGTCATTCATTGGCCTGTTAAAGAATTCCTAATGGTAGTCACCTCTTTGGAGATTCTCTAACAACCATATTTGTAATAGAAGGTTGCACCCGTCAAATTAACCAGCCCCATGCTTGCATCGGTCTAGGGCTCGATACATTTCTACTAATATCATGGTAACAATAGTGTAGGTCTGTCCCTCAATTCCTTTCATCATGGTTCTTTCAACCTCCTTTCATCGGGAAAATCAGCAAGACTAAGAAACATACTATGAAGACATAAACTGACGATGAATTCACCCAATAGAAGTTATGGCCAATTCTTCATGATACAACCAGTATAAATTTCTATGTCCATACCGTTAATACAGAAAGTCAAACGGAATGTAAGACTTCTTCAAGAAGCTTAATTCATCATTCTTCTTGATCCCGAATATTTTTAAAAAATCGCGAGGTGTACGATTTTCTAGTACTAATAAACCCTGTCTATCTCAGGAAAGTTTAGAGAAACCTCTGATTTCCTCCAAGAGAGGGGTCATCTCTAAGTTTCCGAATTGAAAGAAGTTCCTCTTCTTTTCCCAAAATATAGTGGTAGGCTCAATAAGTTCCCTTCTTGTTCGAATGTCCATCGGGGATGGCTATCCTTCTTACATTGTCACTATCACATTGTGGGCAATCGTTCCACCAATTAATCAACTTGTTCTTGACCATATCAAACCTAAGAACGTCGTGCTTCATTTTCTGCATTGAAGAAAAAGAGTTAGCCCTTTTCCCATTCTGATTTGATTAATTAAGCGATAATAGTCAACATGTTGGCATATTTTGTCCAAGTAATGCACATAGGATGAATGTGTCCCTTAGGATTGTACATATCCCTTTGGACATTGGACAAGGTTTAACTAATCGAATTTAATACGCCATGGATATTAATCCATCCTAGGTTTATATGATGCGTGCATATTTTTTATCATAGTAGGATTCTAAAAGGGTCTAGACTGGTACTCTCAAGCGGATGACATGAGAGGGAAAAGCACGGGACCGTCGACTGCACAGCTGATCGACTAGTCTACCTCTAATAATCATTTCTGATTTAAAAAGGGTATTTTTGGAAAGCACCGCTATGCTAATAATAGGCACGAGTGGAATATAATGTCAAAAGAATTCTTATGCAAAAAGCGATAACATCCAAATAATTTTACATGGTGAAGAAACACATAAAGAAAACATTAAATAATGCGATAAAAATAAGCAAGAAAGGGAAAAGTAAAATACAAGGGAAATAGTTAGCATGGTTCACAAAATTTGAAAAGCATAATTAAATCTATAAAGCAAATAGAGGAGAGGGAAAAGGGAGATTCTTGGTGTACCAAATTCGAGCAAATTAAGGGAGGGGAAAAGGGAGGTACAGAAAAGAAATCAAATAGAGAGCTCCAATAAATAATCCCACACCGGAAAAATCCATCTTAGTAAAAGCATAAGTATATTCCCAGCAGAGTCGTCATGCTGGCACGCCCCATTTCCTCATGAAAGCAGGTTTCGACATGTGACAACTCTTTTAAAGGGGTATTAAAAGAGAAGAGTCACCACCTAACTATTTAAGGTATGTTAGGGCACGTATTTGCAAGTTACTCTATTTTAGCTAATCAACGTCACCAAAGATCGGTTAAGGACTCAAATTACCTCAAAGAGAAAGTGTTAGGCGCTCTTCGAGGTCCACAACTATAGTTCCCGACCCAATTCTATACTATGTGGGATTTATCAAATTATAGCTAGTTATTCTAAGTGAGCATGTAAATGAGTTCATTATAAAACTAAAGGAGTAATGGTTTGGGTAAGTAATTAGTTATTCTAAGTGAAATAAATAATCGACGAAATAAAACATAAATAATGCAAAAAGAATAATTCGGAAGAAGAGACTTCATTCATAAATAAACTAATTGGTACAACTCCTTGGAGGCTATGAGGTATAACTTAGTTAAATCTAGATTTCAACAAACTAAATAAACAAGGAACAATTAGACACAATGGAGGGGATCCAAAATTTTCAAGCCTAAATGATCCCTGTAATGATCCGGCCGGTCGTTTTGAGTATCATATACATGTTCCCACATTTATCACTTATTTTATGTTTAATAATGTTTATGTGACTTGCTGGGGCAGTTGGATTGGTTCCGAGGAGCATTCAACGTGAATTTGGACATTTAATCCCAAGTGAATATACATGTTCCCCCAGTTGAAAGAGTTGACCGGAGTTTAACTTTTGTGTAGACGATTCCGAAATAGAGTTTTGATGGTTCTGATAGCTTCGTATGGTAATTTTGGACTTAGGCACATGTCTGAATGTTGAGTTGGAGGTCAGTTGGTCATTTTAGATTTAATTGGCAAAAGTTGGTAAGTTGACGGTTTGGAAGGTTGAGAAGTTTAACCGAGAGTTAACTTTGTTGATGCCAGGCACAAATTTTGGTTCCAGGAGTTGGAATAGGTCAGTTGTGTCATTTATGACTTTTGTGCAGAATTTGAGGTCAATCAAAATTGGTTTGATAGGTTTCGACATCGATTTTGAAAGTTGGAAATCCATTAGTTTCATTAGGCTTGAATTGGGGTGTGATTCATGTTTTTGATATTATTTGATGTGATTTTAGGCTTTTACTAAGTTCGTATTATGTTCTAGGACATGTAGGCATTTTTGGATGGGGTCACGAGGGCCTCGGGTTTGATTCAGATTGAAATTGGAGTGAGAATTGGACTTATGCAATTTTCGAGGATTTGGCCGCAGGTGTGGAGCCACAAAAGCGGCCAAGGAGTCGCAGAAATGGTTCTGGGTGAGCTGGGAAGGGGCCGCAGGTGCAAGATGATTTCCGCATCTGCGAGCTCGCAGATGCACGCATGTTCCGCAGAAGCGAGGGAGGAGATGATTTGGGATGTCCGCATAAGCAGATAGTTTTGAGCAGAAGCGCATCCGCAGGTGCGGTCTTGGGACCGCAGATATGGTGGTTCAGCTTTTAAGTGAATTCCGCATATGCTGATGGTTGACCGTAGAAGCGGTAGTAGCGGTGATCTTTACCGCCGAAGCGGTTTTGCTGGTAGAACATAGAAATTTAGGGTTTAAGTCTTTTCTTCATTTTTGGACTTGTGGAGCTCGGTTAGGGGCGCGTTTTGAGAGAAGTTTCACTGCAATTGAAGAGGTAAGTAACTTTTCATTAGTTTTGTCCATTAATATCGAATACCCATTGATTTTCCCACCTAGATTATGTATTTTTTAGGTAAATGTTGGGGGATTTTGGACTAGGTATTAGAGAGTATGATTTTGGGGCTGATTTGTGGTTGGAATTGAATGATTTTGGTATGGTTGGACTCGTTATTGAATGGGTATTCGGATTTTAAATCTGGTTCTGAGGCGTAGGCCTAGGTTGACTTTTTAGGTTGACATTTTGAATTTTGTTTAAGACGTTAGCTTTATGGTTTGGAATCAATTCCTATAGCTTGTATTGATTATAACAAGTTATTCTGACTAGATTCAAGTCGTTCGGAGGCTTATTCGCGAGGCAAGGGTTTGTTGGAGCATTGAGTTGCGCAATTTGAGGTAACTAACACTTCTAGATTTGATTTGAGGGTATTTAACCCTAAGGACTACGTTGTTTGAAAGATATTGGGGGTGACGTACGTGCTTGGTGATAGGCGTGTGTGCGTGCACCAAGTTGTTTATGGAATGGGGAGGCCTTTAGGCTATTACCGAGCTTGTTTTGCTAAAACATCATGTTACCCCAATGTTCCCTCTACTTGTTTTCATATTTGAACTGTGAATCATGGTAGACATCATGTCTAGGATACATGCTAATTGTTGAGACTTGATATGGGTATTCTTGTTGTTTCTGACTTATATACCTTATTTGCACAAATGTTCTCAGTCATGATACTATATCCGTGTATTATATCTCTGTCTCAGTAATTCTTATTTAATTCCTCACATGGTGCTAATATCTCTTAAGGGTAAAACTATTTAATTGAATATGTGAGACGTGTTCATTTGAAACTTGAATGGTAAATGACTGAGTTTGGGCCTTAGAGCCAATTTGGTACTAATATTTAGGTGACGCATACCCCAGGCCCGTATTATGTTGAGTGTTAATGTTTTGAGGCGATGCGTGCACCATGCCTCATTATTAGGCTAAGTGATTATAATCAGCCCTTGGGCAGGATCCGCCCCTTCGGAGTCTGACAAGCCAGCAGTGGGTGCCAGCATAGTGTTTCATATATGTGCTTGATGATGGGTAGTTATTCCAGACAACCGTACAGTGCTAAGTGTAAATACTATTGATTGAGCCCTTATGATACTGTTGATTTACGTGGTTACTTTGTATGTAGGCATAGAGATGTACTTTCCTCATGCTAACTGGTAATTTACCCACTTTATCCATGTTGGGTATTAAATTATTATACTTGAAAGCATTCTTAAATTTCATAAATGAAAACTAGTTATACTGGACATCATTGATATCTTATTTCGGTTGTTTATCCTTTATTTTCTAAACTGTTATCGGTTATTGGTACTGGCACTTGACTATTGTTCTGATCTCATCACTTCTTTCAACCCAAGGGTAGTGCTGTTACATGTTGATTACATTGGGTCGGTTGTACTCATACTACACTCTGCACTTCGTGTGCATATCCTCGTACATCTGATCGAGGTGATTTTCTTGCTTGAGTTGTTCCAGCTTGCTTGGGAGTTTACGAGGTAGTTGTCATTCCGTCCGTAGTCCTTGAAGCTCTCTTCCCGTTATATTTATCTTTATTGTTCCTTATGTTCAGACAGTTGTATGAGAGGATTTATTCCGTACCTTGTTATTCGATAGTTCTCGTGTACTTGTTGACAACAAATTTTTAGGCTCGGTTGTAGTATAATTTTGACCTTATTCTCATATATTTGATGGTATTCTTCCGTTGTTGAGTTATTAGACCATTTTATTTTATTTTCATTGTTAATCATGTGACTATTGGCTTACATAGCGGTTTGGGTTGGGTGCCATCACGACTTGTGGATTTTGGGTCGTGACAAGTTGGTATTATAGCCCTATGTTGCTTAGGTCTCATGAGTCATGAGGAAGTTTAGGAGAGTCTAGTGGATCCGTACGGAGACGTTTGTACGTATCTTCGGAAGGCTACCAAACTATTAGGAAACTTCACTTTCTTGCATTCTTATCGTGCGAATTTTTTAATTCCAATGTTTGAATTTGTTAACTCAGGCGGTTTCAGTTCTAGCTGCCCTAGACACTTCTGAGGCTGGGGGAGGTTCTTAGACTCCTGCTGCCTATACTCTGGAGCAAGTAGCTCAGGGACTCCAAACACCGGGGGTACTACTATCTCAGTCAGTTGCTGTTGCTCGGGCCGAGGTTGGCCCACCAATGAGTGACGAGGAGCATAAGAGACTAGAGAGGTTTGGAAGGCTTAAGCCTCCACAGTTTAGTGTGAAGGAGTCAGAGAATGCTCATGATTTCTTAGACCGATTCAGCGGAATCTTCGCACAACAGGTATTTTGGAGACTAGTGGAGTTGCATTTACCACTTTCCAGTTGACTAGGGCGACCTAACTATGGTGGCAAGCCTATGAGTTGATCAGGTCAGTTGGCACAGCGGCACCTGCATGGCATGAGTTCTACATTCTCTTTTTAGAGAAGTTTGTCCCACAGACTCGCAGGGAGGAGCTGTATAGAGATTTTGATCACCTATGCTAGGGAGATATGACTGTGGCCCAGTATGAGATGAGATTCACATATTTTTCTCGTCATGATATATGGTTGGTTCTCACATAGAGAGAGAGGAGATCAGGAGGTTCATTGATGGCCTCAACTATGGCCTTCATTACAGTTTGGCCCGAGAGGCCGAGATGGATACTAGAATTGACCGGGTGGTCGATATTGCTAGGTGCTTATAATTTGTTCGAAGGCTTGAAGCACGAGAAGTGAGAGGGATAGAGACCCCGTAACTTTGGTGGTTTTAGTGGTTCCTCATCTGGAGATCAGTGACATCATAGTAGAGGTCGTCTTTACAAGCCCGCTCAGATGGCACATTTGGTTCATCATGGTGCATCAACTAGTCATGGTTTATACAGTGTTTTAGTGACATCCCATCTCAGAGTTCATCCCGTGGTCCATCAGTTCAGGTTTCATTAGTACTGGGTTCTTTTAGTGGTTAGTTCACGAGGTCCGATGAGGGCCCCACTACCATTTTCAGTTAAGGATGTTATGATTGTGGAGAGTTGGGGCATGTGGGGAAGTATTGTCCCCATCACTACAGAGGTTTAGTGTAGTAGGGAGGCCATTCTATGACCCCTTTACCAGTTGCTACGCCACCCGCTCAGATAGCTCAAGGTGGAGGTCGAGGTTGCCCTAGAGGGGGAGGTCAGACGGGCTGGTGGTCAGGCTCGATGCTATGCTTTTCCCGCCAGGCCATAGGTAGTTGCTTCAGATGCAGTGATGACAAGTATTGTTTCCTTAGTTACACCTGTTCATATATCTATGTTGGTGTGCGATTCTATTATTGTGAATCATGTATATCGATCGTGTGTGGTGACTATTGAGTGATTGGAGATGGGAGTTGCTCTTTTACTACTTAGTATGGTTGATTTTCACGTAATTCTAGGCTTTGATTGGTTGTCACCATGTCATGCTATTATGGATTATCACGCTAGGACCGTGACGTTGGTGATGCTTGGATTGCCTAGGATTGAGTGGAGAGGTTCTCTGGACTATGCTCCAGTAGAGTGATTTCATATTTAAAGCCCCAACAGATGATTGGGAAGGGATGTTTGGCATATTTGGCCTTTGTGAGGGATATTGGTGCTGATAATCCTACCATTGAGTCTGTTCTAGTAGTGCGAGACTTTTCGGATGAGTTTCCTGCTAACCTGTCGGGTATGCAACCCAACAGAGACATTGATTTTGATATTGATTTGGTGTCGGGCACTCAGCCCATCTCTAGTCCTCCGTATCGTATGGCACCATCATAGTTGAAGAAATTGAAAGAACAACTTCAGGAGCTACTTGATGAGGAATTCATTAGGCCTAGTTTGGGGTGCACCGGTTTTGTTTATTAAGAAGAAGGATGGTACTATACGGATGTGCATTGACTACAGGCAGTTGAACAAAGTTACAATTAAGAACAAACTCCTATTGCCGCGCATTGATGACTTATTTGACCAGCTTCAGGGTGCTAGAGTGTTCTCTAAAATTGCTTTGTGGTTTGGGTATCACTAGTGGAAGATTCAGGATTCTGATATTCTGAAGACGGCATTCAGGACCCGCTATGGTCACTACAAATTCCTTGTGATGTCTTTTGGGCTAACCAACGCCCCAGCAGTATTTATACATCCGATGAATAGTGTATTCCAGCCATATCTTGATTCTTTTGTTATAGTATTCATTTATCCATTCTGGCTTGGTTCTGTGGCGTTCTTGGGGCACGTGGTGTCCACTGAAAGGATCAAGGTAGATCTGAAGAAGATTGAGGTAGTTCAAAGTTAGCCGAGACCGTCTTCTGCTACTGAGATTCGGAGTTTTCTTGGCATGGCCGAATATTATCGTTGTTTCGTGGAGGGATTCTCGTCCATTACTACACCTTTGACTATATTGACCCAAAAAGGTGCCCCATAGAGGTGGTGTGATTAGTGTGAGGAGAGCTTTCACAAGCTCAAGACTGCCCTGACCACAACTCGAGTTCTAGTTTTCCATTTTGTGTCAGGTCCATATATAGTGTATTGTGCTGCTTGTTGGATTGGTATTAGGTGTTTCTTGATGCATGAGGTTAGGGTGATTGCTTATGCATCACGCCAGTTGAAGCCCTATGAGAAGAAAAGCGGTGAGTATGGGTAGCCTTGCATATATTCCAGTTCGTGAGGTTAGATGTTTTGGAGGCTAGTCGAGTTCTAGCTTTCGTGGTTTCTCGGTCTTCCTTATATGAGCGCATCAGAGAGAGTTAGTATGATGACCCCCATTTGATTGTCCTTAAGGGCATGGTATAGCATGGTGATGCCAATGAGGTTTCTATTGGAGATGATAGGGTGTTGCGAATGCAGGGTCGGATTTGTGTTCCCATTGTTGATGGATTACGTGAGTTGAATCTTGAGGAGGCCCACAGTACGTGGTATTCCATTCATCCGGATGCCGCGATGATGTATCAGGACTTGAGGTAGCACTATTGGTGGAGAAAAATAAAGAAGGATATAGTTGAGTGTGTGGCTCGGTGCTTGACCTATCAGTAGGTGATGTACGAGCATCAGAGGCCGAGAGATTTACCTCAAAGAATTGAGATTCCTGAGTGGAAGTGGGAGCGTTTTACCAGGGACTTCGTCGTTAGGCTCCCACAGACTTTGAAGAAATTTGATGGTATTTGGGTGATTGTGTTCCGGTTGACTAAGTTCGCACATTTCATTCCGGTTGTGACTACCTATTGTTTGGAGCGGTTGGTTGAGATCTACATTCGCAAGAATGTTCGCCTTCACAGTGTGCCGGGGTCCATTATTTTAGATTGGGGCACACAGTTCACATCGTAGTTTTGGAAAGCAGTACAATGAGAGTTGAGCAGATGGGTTGAGGTGTCTACAAAATTCCACCCCTATACGGACTGACAGTCCGAGGGCACCATTCAGATATTGGAGGATATGCTACACGCTTATGTTTTGGATTTCGGGGGTTCTTGGGATCCGTTTCTACTCCTCGCAAAGTTTGCCCACAACAACAACTACCAATTATGTTTTTAGATGGCTCCTTATGAGGCCTTTTATGGGAGGCGGTGTCGTTCTCCATCTGGGTGGTTTTAGTCGAGAGAGACTAGGTTGTTGGGTACTGATTGGTTTAGGATGCCTTAGAGGAAGTCAAGTTGATTCAGGATCGGCTTCGCACAACACAGTCTAGATAGAAGAGTAACAACGATCAGAAGGTTCGTGATGCTGCATATATGGTGGGGAGAAGGTATTGCTCAGATTTTTGCCCATGAAGGGTGTTATGAGGTTCGGGAAGAAGGTCAAGTTGAGCCCTCAGTATATTGGCCATTTTGAGGTGCTTGAGAGGATTGGGGAGATAGCCTATAAGCTTGCATTGCCACCTAGTCTATCGAGTGTTAACCCAATGTTTCATGTTTTCATACTCCAGAATTATTATGGTGATCTGTCTCATGTTTTGGATTTCAGCACGGTTAAGATAGATGGGGATTCAACTTATGATGTGGAGCCAGCGGCCATTTTGGATCGGAAGGTTTGAAAGTTGAGGTCTAAAAATATAGCTTCAGTGAAAGTTTAGTGGAAAAGCCAACCTGTCTAGGAGGCCACTTGGTAGACCGGGCGGGAGATGCGGAGCAGATATCCACGCCTAATTGAAACTCCAAGTATGATTCTAGACCCGTTTGAGGACGAACGTTTGTTTAAAAGGGGGAGAATATAACGTCCCAGCCAATCATTTTGAGTATTGTAGTCCTTTTCCCTCATTTATCGCTTCTATGTGACTTTCGGCGGCGGTTGGATTGGTCCCGGGGGAGTTTCACAGTGATTTGGGACACTTAGTCCCAAGGTTGACGGCTTAAGTTGTAATTATTGGCCGGAGATTGTCTTTTCTGTAGACGACTCCGGAACAGAGTTTTGATGGTTCTGATAGCTTTGTTTGGTAATTTTGGACTTAGGTGCATCTTTGAATGTTAATTTGGAGGTCCGTATGTTGTTTTACCTTCAATTTGCGAAAGTTGGAAAGTTGAAGGTTTGGAAAGTTGAGAAGTTTGACCGAGAGTTGACTTTGTTGATATCAGGCTCGGATTTTGGTTTCGGGAGTTGGAATACGTCCGTTGTGTCATTTATAACTTATGTGAAAAATTTGAGGTCAATCGGAAATTGATTTGATAGGTTTCAACATCGATTTTGGAAGTTGAAAATCCATTAGTTTCAATAGGCTTGAATTGTGATGTGATTCATATTTTTGATGTTGTTTGATGCGATTTGAAGCTACGACTAAGTTCGATTATGTTCTAGGACGTGTTGGTATATTTCGATGGGGTCCCCGGGGCCTCAGGTTTGATTCAGTAGCTTTTGCCTCCTAAGGGAGGTCACAAGCTCGACGCTTGATAGCTTCCGTTTTTGCTTTAACATTTTTGAGCCATTAACTTGTTAAGCGTTAATATAACACTAAAATAATGGATCAAAAGTCACATTTTCTGACAAGTGGTGCTTGTTCAGTTGGTAAAGCACCTCCACTTACGACCGTTAGGTCTTGGGTTGAATCACGCTGGAGGGAAAGTGTGGAAACACTATAGATCCTCCTAATTTGGGAGGAAATTTTGGGAAAAAATCACATTAGCTTATTTTAAGCAACGATAAATTATTTGACTTTTGTTGTAAGTTTCTCAATATTTTTTCTTTCATTCTCTTCTCAATATTGAAATTAATTAAAAAGGATTTGCGAAATCGAAAAATGATGAGTTTTTTGTAATTGTCTAGTATTTATATTAAAAAAGGTATTTAGTATTATTTCTAATGAGGTTGTTTTGAATGCATTTAAAAAAAACTCATATATAGTAATATTCTTGAGTTATGTTCTATTAATATGATTCTAACTATAATTTTTAATATAATGTTGTCATAGTGAATTATTATTAATGCACTGTTTAAACTAGTGACATTGCATACAAAATATCTTGTGTACGACACTGCTATTAAGCAAGAGATTATTAGAATAAAAAATGTGCGAACACATCTATGCAAAATGATAAAAGTAGTACTACTTAAAAAATATAGATTGCATAACTATATGGGCCGGTTGTAACTTGTCCAAAGTACGAAAAAGAAAAATCAAACATAGTGAGTAAAATCTAACTTTTTCGAGGTAATAATGCATTTATTTTATTCTAATAAAAGGATAATTCATTAGTGAAATTGATTACTGAATAAATAAATAAATTGACCTGATTTGACCGATACATATTGGGGGGTTTGTATCTATACCCAGTTTTTGGGTCACAATTTAACTTATACTCGCTTTGCAAAAAATAATGCAAGCGTACCCACTTTTCGGGTAACTTCAAATATATGGGGTCTGAAGTAGCAACAATTTAGGTCTGAAGTTTGAACTTCAGAATTTTTTGCCTGAAGTGTGACCTTATAAAAGTAAAACTTCAGATATTTTCGTCTCAAGTTTGGCCTAACTTGCAAAAGCAATCAAAAAAACTTCAGTTCGTAGTATGAACTTCAGACAAATTAGTCTGAAGTTCTTCAGTTTGTAGTGCAAACTTCAGACAAAATCAACTTGTTATATTTGAACTTCAGATAATTTTCCCTGGCATGATAGTTGCAAACTTCAGACAGATTTAACTTGGTAAGGTCTGAAGTTTGGCCCTGCAGTCCCATTCTTCAGTTGATGCTTCTTCGAGTTTTGACAATAAACTCTTGTTTTATTATTTACGTACGTTGTGTTGGGGTGCAAACTTCAGACAAATTAGTCTGAAGTTCTTCAGTTTGTAGTGCAAACATCACACAAATTAGTTTGAAGTCCTTCAGTTTGTAGTGCAAACTTCAGACAAAATCAGCTTGTTATATTTGAACTTCAGATAAATTTTCCTGGCATGATAGTTGCAAACTTCAGACAAAATTTAACCTGGTAATGTCTGAAGTTTGTCCCTGCATTCCCAAACTTCAGTTGATGCTTCTTCGAGTTTCAACAATAAACTCTTATTTTATAATTTACGTACTTTGTGTTGGGATGTATTAGTGTTTGAGAGGCAGTGGCGAGTCTTTCTTTCTTCTTGATTTGTCACTTTGTCCAATTTCAAGAAACGATAACATGTGTAATTTACAGGATAACATGTTTGAAAGAGAAAAGAAGAAGAAGAGGAAAAGAAGAGGAGGACGAAAGGAAAGCATAGGTCACAGGATCTGAAGTTGTCAAAATTAGGGTATAGGTTAAATAATTTTAAAAATATGGGTATAGGTTAAATGGGGGCGACCAAATAGGGCGCCCCATGAAATATTTACTACAGATTGGCTCCCTGTAGCAAGAGCTTTTCTTTATTTCTTCATCTGAAGAACTTCAACATTGGTCAGGGGTATTGGTCATCCCAAAAGACATCACTAGAAACTCATAGTGGCCATATCGGGTCCTGAATGCCATCTTGAGAATGTCTGAATCCCGGATCTTAAACTGATGATACTCTGACCTCAAATCAATCTTCGAGAACACCCCAACACCCTGAAGCTGATCAAATATGTCATCACATGTGGTAGTGGGTAGTTATTCTTCAATACACATCCTCACAGTACGATCCTTCTTCTTCACAAATAGAACCAGTGCACACCAAGGCGATACACTAGGCATGATGAAGCCCTTATCAAGCAACACTTGAAGGTGCTCCTTCAACTCCTTCAGCTCTATTGGTGCCACGCGATACAGGGGAATAGAGATGGGTTGAGTTCCCGGCACCAAGTCAATACCAAAATCGATATGCCTATCGGGTGGCATACTCAGCAGAACTACAATAAACATATCTGGAAAATCCCTCACTATTGAAACTGACTCAACGGTAGGAGTATCAGCACCAATCTCTCTCATAAAGGCAAAATATGCTAAGCATCCTTTCTCAACCATTTGTTGAGTCTTCAAATATGAAACTACCCTACTAGGAATATAATCTAGGGAACCTCTCAACTCAAACCTAGGAAATTACGACATGGACAACGTCACGATCTTAGCGTGAAAATGAAGAATAACGTGACATGGTGACTACCAATCCATGCCTAGAATCACGTCAAAATCAACCATACTGAGCAATAATAGATCAACCTCAATCTCACAACCCCCGATGGTAACTACACACGACTGATATGCCCGATCCACCACAATAGAATCCCCCACCGGCGTAGATACATAAAATAGGATGACACATATGAATAAGTGGAACCGGGGTCAAATAACACTGAAGCATCCCTGTGTCACATGAAACAATACATGTGATAACGATGTCGGAAGCAACTACCTCTGGCTTTGCAAGAAATGCATAAAAATGGGCCTGACCTCCGCTTGAATGACCCCCTCCTCTAGGGTGACCTCGCACTGACTAAGCCCTACACTGAGATGGTTGTGCGGGTGGTGTAGTTGCTGGTGCTGAAATCATAGGCTAAGAGATCTGATGTGGGACCCTACTCAATAGTTTGGGGTAATGTCATGCCCCGAAATCGAGGAGCGCGACCGACACTCAACCGAGTGAACCCGGCCGAGCAAGCCTGTCAGATATTCCTTCTACCCAAACTAATTCATGAAATAAGAGGAGATATACTTTATTAATCAAACACTGAAAAGATTTTATTAATAACATCATTTTCATTCCCATTAGTAGCTTCATTCATAATTTCCAAAATATTATGAGTTTATATAATTAATAAAAAACATGATTTCCAAATACCAACATTTTTTGTTCAATTCCCAACATCAACCGCAACTCACAACCTGTCTCCGTAGCCTCTAAGTACAATAGAAGAGTAATATGGAAATGCGGCAACAAGGCCCCGACTATACCTCAAAACACAGTACATAAGAAACAAAAGATATATGACCCCGAAATGAAGTAGGGCTCACCAAGTCAGCAGGGAAAAGAGTGTACCGCTATCACTGATCAATGTCGTCTGATGTAGAAGCAGTTGCATCCATTAAAGATGCAGCGTCCCCGGCAAAAAAGACGTTAATATCGTCGAATAGCACTAGTATGTATAGCTAAAAGTCCTCTTTCAAAATAGAATGCCCATATATGAAAAAAATCACATAGAAACAGCAAGTCACAATAAATAATATATAAATGTCTAGTTAAAACATAATAATTTTCAAAATACGAAATTCATATACAAATTTTTTGTTGAGAGATCATTAGCACCGATATACCACCATCTTTGTTAGCACAGAGTCCGATCACGCCCGATCGGCTATGTTATCTCCCCACGAACAATGTGGTTTGACATGTGATGCGAAAGAAAGTTGTTACCAAGAGTAGTACCACCATGTGCGTGACATGGCGTCCGATCTCCACCCGATCAACTAGGCCGCCTTCCCACATATGCCGTGTGGGTTGACTTTTCCAATTCACAACTATTACCAGTTTCATCCCAATTAAGGGGAATAATCACAATTTTTACCAATATTTCAATTTCATCCCAAATAAGGGAAATAATCAAAATCCACCCTACACCGACATGTGTAGTTTTAGGTGAGGGCTTTATGACCCACCCTTCCTCGCTTTTGCTAATGATGCTCCCCAAAACATTTTTGATTTGATTTTCACATAGAGTTAATATAAATACAATTGTACTCACCTCAACATCTTTCACATTGTATAAATTCTCATTATGTATTTTCAGTCATTCACAACAACAATATTTCCTTGGCTCATTTGGCCATACACAAGATTCTTTATTCCTTGCACGATGGTCATATTTCATATCCCACACTTTCACCTCTTTCAAATTCAAATATCACCATCAAATATCAATATATAGAATATTCCAAAAATCACAACTTTAAGTTCATTAGAAATGAACAATTTAAGCACAATTGATTTCTTTCCGAGAAATAAAGTAATGTAATTGGCAGTTGATGCGCAAGTTAAAATCATCAACAAGTAACAACACACCATTTATTCTTGAAATACCTTTTTCCATAAAGGGCAATACACAATTTCCACTCACGAATATGTAAGAACGCAAAACACATTGAAAATACTCACAAAGCATAGTATTTGTTAAAACAGCCACATATGGCATGACTTGAGTACAAAAGCTTTTAGGCAATTATATTTTCGAAGTTATTTTAAAACAATAGAGTCAAGGCTAATTTCATAATCTTTATCACATATTCTCATTTCATTGGCACCATTAGCCACAACTATAACTTAAATTCTTCGCACGTTGACCATACTTTATATCCCCAATTCACTTACTTTACTTCCAACCATCTTTATAGATTATCTATAATAAGACATTTCCAATCAAGACTTTAGGTACACATATGAGCAATTAAGATTCTTGAGAATTATGAGATTTTCTCACATAATTTGGCATCATAACCTTCATTTGGAACACAACTCAAAGATATAGCATTTTAATACACATATCATTATTGAACACATTCCCAAATGATAACATAATGTGATAAGAACATTCAGAAAAAGTTTTGATTACACAATTCTCGACACTTTGCTTATTTGGGAGAATCGAATTTATTGGGAACAACTCGGAACATAGAATAAGGAACTTGAGACAACCATACATGGAACTTATGAGAACACCATCGAATTCAATTCTAAGAGAGAAAGTGTAGCCAACATACATCGCTTTGAGCTTTCCTTAAATTACTACAAGGTTCTGAAAATTCTAGCAATCCCAATCTATTTTGAGACATATCAAAATTGAACACAAATTAGGAAGGTATTCATGGTTTAAGCTCATTTGAGTGTTTCATCAAACACTTGGTGTTCAAATTTGACTACAAGATTCTTCTACAAGATTTCCTTCACTCCACAACCCAATCCTTACTTATTTGAGCTCAACAATCTTCCCACAAACCTTATTGGTACAAGCATGTATAAATAATACTCTTACTCCCAAGAATCATACTCCCAATCACCCATCTTTTACCCCAAACTCGAAATTGAAGACTTGGGGTTTGAATCTTACCTCTTAGATGAAAATCTTGTGAGTAGCTTCCTTAATTCTTGAAGATTGGTGCAAGATTGGATGATTAGAATGTTAGGTTTGCTACTTCTCTCTCTAAAATGCTCTTACCTTTCTCTAAATCCCTTAGAAAAACACCCCAAAATAAGCTCCAAAGGCAATTTATCAAAATGGGGTTGGGTTATGAAAATAGAAAAATTAACCCTCCGAAATTAGGTATGCGGTCGCATAATGGACCGCAAAATGAGTATGTGGGTCGCACAATTGACCGCGAAACTGGTGCCCAAAATTGGGTTGTACTGGTCCATTCTGCGACTAGTTTTGTGGTGGCATAACCACTTTTGCGATCGTAGAATCACCTTCTGCCAGCCTTTGGTAATTTGGTCATAACTTCTTGTAGGAGCGTCCAAATGACCAACGGTTTGAAGAGTTAGAAACTAGACTCGAAGATCTTTAATTTTATATTTCATCCATCGCATAACTCTTCATATATATGTAGATATGCTTGTCCAAAATTTAGTCTTGTGCGTACCCATTTGAAACCACACATCATTTATAATATGGCTCGTACACTTATTATCATATCCAATTGATATCCATTATATTAATAGTCTTTGTCTGCACACAAAATAATATATTGAGCGCACATCAACTTTCTTACTAGCACTCAAGTACTTCGAAATTATTCGGGGTGTTACAGGCAATCCCTCTTGAGATGACTCAAGTCTCCACACTCACAAGAACCCCTCGTGTAAGGCTGCTGACCCTGATAACCCGAAGAACTGCATGTGGAGACCTGAGTAGATGGAGCACGGTAAGAAATCTGTGCTGGGAGGGCACTGAATAATGAATGAACTGGGTGTGCACTGTAGGAACTGTGGCTAACGGGTCTAAAAAGAGGACCTCTATTGTAATGTGACTGGCCTTCAGAAGAGGCACTACTGAAACCACCAGAACCACGAGGCCTCTTGGCCTCCCACCCTTCATGCTCAAGCCTGCGAACCTGCTCCAATCGTCAAGGAATCTCGACCACCTAGTGAAACCTAGCATCTGTTGCAACATCTCGAGCCATACTATAAGGTAAACCATATTTGAGGCCATCAATGAACCTCCCGATCTTCTCCTCTCAGTGGGAACCAACCATATAGCATGACATGCCAAATATGCAAATCTCATATTGTACTGGGTCACAGTCATACCCTCATGGTGTAGATTCTCAAACTCCCTATGTAAATCCTCTCTATGAGTTTGTGGAACAAACTTCTCTAATAAGAGAACTGAGAACTCATGCCATATACGTGGCACTATGCCAGCTATCCTGCTTAACTCATAAGTCTACCACCATTTGTAGGTTGCCCGTGTTAGCTAAAAAGTAGTAAATGCAACCCCATTGGTATCCAAAATACCCTATGTATGAAGGATCCGCTGACACCGGTCCAGAAATTCCCAAGCATCCTCTAACTCTCCTCCACTGAACTCGGGCGGTTCAAGCCTCCTAAACTGCTCCAACCTCCTCTGCTCCTCATTGGTCCAAGGTGGACCAACCTCGGCCCGAGCAATAATATTTGGCTGCATTGGTAACACCCCAAGTGTCTGATGACCCTGAGCTAGCTGCTCTGGAGTATAGGCAGCATGAGTCTGGGCACCTCCCCCAACATGTGAGGTAGCTGGTGGAACTGGAATCTTAAATCGCCTGAGCCAGGTTCGTGCACACTATCAAAATCTGAGCCGAAGCCTCTTGAAGACCAGGAATAACAATAGGTACTATCGGTACCTGAGTTGGTCCCACTGGCTCAATGGTATCTGGAACCTGCTTCTCAGTTTGAGAGACTGGTATCTCCACAAGTACGGCTCTAGCTGTAGTGCGGGCCCTACTCAGCATCTACCATGGCCCCAACCTCCCACGGCCCTAACTGGTGGTACTGGTCCCTTTCCGCCTGATTCGGCTACACGTGTCCTCATCATCTGTGAGAGAATAGAAGAGTCAAGGTTCAAACTTTGGAAATTAAAAATCTGCATGACAAGAATGCAAGAAAGTGAAGTTTATCAAACAGTTCGGTAGCCTCTCAAAGATAAGTACATATGTCTCTGTACTGATCCGCAAGACTCTACTAAACTTGCTCATGACCTGCAATACCTACGAACCTAGTGCTCTGATACTAACTTGTCACGATCCAAAATCCCAACCAGTCATGATGCCACCTAACATACTTGCTAAGAAAGCCGGACATAACAATAATGAACCATAATAGCATAAATAACATATTTAACATAAGTTTAAAACCTTAATATAGCATAGTAACGTCAATACCAGATAAATCTCTCAGAACAGGTAAATACAGAGTTATGAGCTCTAAAATGGAAATTACAAGTCTGAAATCTTAACAATAACACTGTATGAAATAAAGACAACAATACAATATCGAAAGAGATGCCAAGACTGCGGTCGAGAATGCAGCTCTACCTCGTCTCTCAGTGATCAACTCAGATATATGCCTTGGCTACTGATGACCGGGTCCGACACTGGGATCTGCACAATTAATTGTAAAGTGTAGCATGAGTACAACCGACCTAATGTACTCATCAATTATCATAACTTACCCCAGCGAGGTAAAAACAACAAGGATTATAAATGATACTCGTTATAACCTGTACAGTTCATAAATTCAACAAGTACAAAACAATAACATGATCAAGTCATAAGGCACAAAAAGAACAATCCCGATGTATACAGTTTATCATGTACTTTGCTCAGTCAGTAATCCAACATATATAAAGATGATAAGGAAGCAAATCAGGTAAATAACCAAGAAAATTGCAAGTAAAGATGAAATGGAATAACCAAACAACACTGTCTAGATTTCCTCAGAATTTTAAAACCGTACCAAAGCACTGATCAGATTTCCTTAATCACGCACATCATCAAGAGTGAAGCATAAGAGGGTGACCCTAGGGGGATGGATCCATATCCACACGCTGCACAGCGTAGTCACGTGCAATTATCATACTCCGGCCGGCATGGTCACAAGCTATATATCATAATCCGCCAGGCGTGGTCACAATCTTAATATCAGGGATCCGCCCAGCATGGTCACGTACATAATATCACAATCCGCCCGGCGTGGTCATATGCATAAGAACACAATCTGCCCGGTGTGGTCACATGCATCCAGCCCAAATCATATCAGACAGAAGTAAATATACAATAATACATGTATATGATCAATGAATATTAGATTTCATGCTCCTAGACTGATATAAATGACATGCTAAGGTATATGCTTGTGCAAAGTGTGCTATCATAGCTCAAATCAACAATTTCATCAAGGAAATAATAATTTTCAAGTTCATTAAGGGGATTAGCCTATATGCAACCTCAAACATGGATCACATATTTCACAACAGGGCTACAAATATGATAAACATCGCAACATAAATATTATCAATCAATTCAATTCATGTCATAGCCTAAGAACTACCCCGAGCATGGATAAATACCCTGGTGCTCACGCATGGGCTCAACCCCCACACATATGCGCACCCATAGCACGTATCTATCACAAATAACACAAGCAACTAGTGTCTCAACCAAGTTTAGGTAAGATACTTACCTCAAGCAAGACAAATCACTCCTCTAACAAGCCCTTCCCGTGTGAATAAGTCTCTGGACGACCCGAATCTAGCCAAATTAACTTAATATAATAAAAAAAGCTATAGGATTTAATTCCAAATGATAAAGCTATGATCTTTAACCAAAATAAAAAGTCAACCCAAAAAGTCGACCACTGGCTCGCATCTGGAAACCCGACCAAACATAAATATTTTGAATACCCATTCGATTACGAGTCCAATCATACCAATTTCATCAAAATCCGACGTCAAATTGAATTTCAAACCCTCAATTTATACTTTAAAAAAGTTTTTACGAAAATCCCCAATTTCTTAACTTAGATTCATCATCAATTAAATGCTAAACAAAAGTTGGAATCATGATTAATGAACAAATCTGAGTAAAAATACTTACGCAAATCCGCATCGTGAAAATCCCCTCCAAAACCGCCCAAAATCGAGTTCAATGACACTAAATATGATATAATAAACCAAACCCTAGAAATTGAGTATTTAATACATTCTGCCCAAGCATACCCTTCACGATCGCGAAGAACAAACTCCCAAAGCTGCCAAAACCTTCTACGCGAAAGCGACATCCACGTCACAAATGCAATGACCAACACTGCCATGCCTATGCGAACATGTCTCCTCTTCCGCGAATGCGAAGGCTTACGGCCTGATGCACGAACGCGTAACCCCCTCACGCGATCGCAAAAGACACAACCTTCCAAAGAATCAAAAACGTGTGCTCCAACTCGTGAATGCGAAGAATAAATCGCCTACCAACCAAGAAGCCCTACGCAAACGCGACCACTGTGTCACGATAGCAAAGAAGAACACACCAGACATTAGAACTGCAATCCAACACATAGAGAAATGGTCTGAAACACACCCGAGGACCCATGGACCGTGTCCAATCACACCAACCAATCCCGAACACAATACGAACGTACTCGAGGCCTCAAATCACACAAAATAACATCAAACCATGAATCACACCCACATTCAAGCCTAATGAACTTTAAACTCGCAAAACTCATGCCGAACCATATCAAACCAACTTCGAATCATCTCAAATTTTTCATGCAAGTCCCAATGACATAACATACCTATTCCCACTCCTGGAACCAAAATCCGAACACGATATCAACAAAGTCAACTCTCGGTCAAACCTCTCAACCATCCAAACCTTCACCTTTACAACATTCGCCAAAAAGCAACAAACCAACCTACAGACCTTCAAATCGAAATTCGGACATACGCCTAAGTCCAAAATAACCATACAAAGCTATTAGAACCATCAAAACTCAATTCCGGAGTCGTCTACACAAAAGTTAAACTCTGATCAACTCTTTCAACTTAAGCTTCCAACCTTGGCACTAAGTGTTCCAATTCACTTTGAAACATCTCCGGAACCAAACCAACCACCCCAGCAAGTCACGTAACCATAAATACACATATGTAAAGCATCAAAAAGAGGAAACAAGGCTAAATAATCAAAACATCCGACTGGGTCGTTTAATTCATTATCTCTAATTCTGCTTTTAAATCTGCAATACTAAAATCTCATATTCTATGGAGTGACACTTTTCAACAACAACATAAATATAAATTCATTTTCCCAGCAACATCTAATAGATAAGTGTCAAGACCCTAATTTCTCTCCGTATGATGTCGTGAAGGCACCTAGTCTCTAAGACTAGGTATGCCTAACAATTTGCGGAATAACTGAATATTAAGCTGAAACTCAACCTCATCATCTGTAATGAATAAAAACTGCAATTCAAAATAGTCACAATTCCCAAAACCCGGTAGAAATAAGTCACAAGCTCTAAAGTGAAATGCTAAGTATCTATATACATCAGAGTCTAATGAAAATAAATAAAGAAACATAATAAAGATGGAGGGAGACTCCGAGGTCTGCGGACGCTGGCAGATATATCTTGAAGTCTGCACGCACGGGGTAGCCCACTGATACCTGGTCGGGTAGGAAGAACCTGGATCTGCACAAAAGATGTGCATGAGAGTAGTGTGAGTACACCACAATGGTACCTAGTAAGTACCAAGCCTAACCTCGGTAGAGTAGTGACGAGGTCAGGTCAGGACCCTACTGGGAATAATAGGAAAAACAAGGCAGGAGATATAATAATGTAATTAGAATGACAAAGAGATGTAACAATAGAAATTCACAAAAGAAAAAAACACGGAATTCAAAAAGATAACTACAACACATAAGGAAACAAGAATCTTACAAGTTAAGAAATAACAACAACAACGACAACAACAATAATACATCAAATATAGGTAAACAACAGGGACGCTCTCGAGGTACCGCCTCATAGTCCCAAAAGTAAATATGCAACCGAGGTACCACCTCATAGTCCCAAAAGTAAATATGCAACATAGGTGCTCCCGAGGTACCGCCTCGTAGTCCCAAAAGTTAATATGCAATAGGGGCACGACAGAAACCTCGTGCAAACAATGATAACCGCTCGACAGACTCCTCGTGCCACAATAACACTCCGCACGACAGAAACCTTATCCCACAACCAATCAGTTATCTCAATAAACTCACAAAAACAACACATAACCAATTGGACAATGAAATTATAGCAAGGAATAATATAGTTAAAGACTAAATACAAAATCAAGGAAGCAGGTAATTCAACTAAGCATGTTGCACAAATTGCAAGTAAGAGACAAGACACGTAGACATGTGATGTTAGGCTAAACCTGATAACTACGCGTGATAGAGTAACTCAATTAAGGGAATAAAAGGGAACTGTTTAGCAAAAACCGGCTCAAATAGAGTATGTACTCATCGCCTCGCGTACACCACCCTCGCGTATTGCGAATTCCATAACAATACTAAATCCTAAGGGGAATTTCCCCCCCACAAGGTTAGATAAGTCACTAACCTCAAACCTCGCGTAATCAACGAATAAGAAGACATTTGCCTTGATTTTCCAACTCCGATCAGCTCGAGTCTAGCCAAAAGAATTACATACTACAAATATAACTACAAGAAACTAATTTAAATAATGAATCTACGACTTTAGTAAAGAATTGAAAAATCGCCCCAAAAAGTCGACTCGAACGCACCTCTCGGAACCCGACAAAAATTATAAAATCCAAACACCCATTCAATATTGATTTCACCCATACCAAAATTACTCAAATCCGACATGAAAATCTCGATCGAAACCTCAAAATTTGGCCTAAGGAGTTTTCCTCCTTTTCCCCCAATTTCTCAACCCAAATCCTTAATTAAATGAAGAAATTAAAGATAGATTAATGGAAATTAATCAAAAACGAGTCAAGAATTCTTAGCCAAATATTTTCTCTGAAAATCCCTCAAAATAGCGCTTTAATCTGAGCTCTCTAGGTAAAAAAATGGAGAATGAAATCAAACCCTCGAACTAAGGCCTTTTCTGCCCAGTGAATTCGCACCTGCGAACCCACAGCCGCATTTGCGGCTCCGTACCTACGGAGTTCCCATCGCAGGTGCGGTTCTCACTTAGCCCAGCAACTTTCACTTCTGCTGACCAAAATACGCATATGCACTTCTGCTCCTGCGACATAGGAGCGCTTCTGCTCACGCGCTCCTGCGGACTAAGTCCTCTTATGCGATCACCAGGCCTTTCTGCTTCTGCGCTTCCCCGATCGCATGTGCGAGTCTGCTTCTGCGGAACTCTGACTGCATCTGTGGTCGCAACTGGGCAGGCCACAAACCGCTTCTGCGGCTCGATGGCCTCTTCTGTGCTCGATGGCCGCTTCTGCTATGCCGCACCTGTGGCCCAAAGTGTGTAGGTGCGATTCCATCAGACACATCAATGCTTCAGCTTTCCCACAAGTCCAATATTATTCCGGATTCAATATGAATCACACCCAGGGTACCAGGGACCCTGTCCGAATATACCAACAAGTCTTAAAACATCATAAGAACTTAGTCGATCTTTCAAATTACATCAAACAACGCTAAAAACACGAATTGCACATCAATTCAAGACTAATGCACTTTAGAACTTCTCACTTCAACATTCGACGCTGAAGCCTATCAAATCAAGTACGATTGACTTCAAATTTTGCACACAAGCCAAAATTGACATTATGGACCTACTTCAACTTCCGAAATCGGAATCAGACATCGATATCAGAAATTCCACTCCCGGTCAAACTTTCCAATAATTATCCAATTTTCCAACTTTCGCCAATTAACGTCAAAATGACCTACGGACCTCCAAATCAACATCCTGACACGCTCTTAAGACCAAAATCACTCTACGGAGCTACTGGAACCGCCGAACTCCTTTGCGGAGTTGTCTTAATACAATTGAAACTACGGTAAATCCTAAAACTTAAACTTCCAATATAGGGACTATGGGTCCCATTCCACTCTGAAACTCTCCCGAACCCGATACCAAGCACCCCGGCAAGTCACAAAATACCAAAATGAAATAGAGGGAGCAATAAATAGGGGTTCGGTGATAATACTCTCAAAACGACTGGCCCAAGCGAACCACTCTATAACCTTTGTTTTATAACTATCATTGGCCAACATGGCCACAACTCGTAATGTACAACTATAAGTGAGCAAAAATCGTATCAATGAGCCATATTTCTTAAAACATGAATACATATGGGCCTTCAAGGCCTCTGACATACTATACAAAATGAACCTATGTCTACAAAGCCTCCTAGATTATTCGACATCAATAGGACAGGGTACCGGCCTACCGATAATCTATAGCAAAACTCTGACATGATGACCCATAGACTCGGTTGCACTCCGAATGAGGTGGAGTCTTACCGATCCTTCGCTGAATGCTAACCTTGTCTAGTATGAGGGCTCGTCAAACTGATTATCTATACCTGAACCTTTACTTTTAGAATTTGCAATTCACGCTTTACAGAATCAACAACCAATGTTATCTATATTTTGTATGGAATTGTTTTTCTTTCAGAAGGACTCACGATCTTTACATAAAAGATTCAATTGGATTTGTAAGGCACACATGAATACACATTTGCAGAAACGAGTAGCAAACTTGATGGCATGTAACATCTTACTAATTTGTAGGAAAGCCTTTAGTGAGTGTGGCCCACTTAGTGGATGACTAAGCCACCCTAATTCCTCAAAATATGCCATCTATACAAGACTTAAGAGTCACCTAAATGTTATGCGGGTCTGCCACGTGGGGGGGGGGGCTTAATCTTTATCCCATAATTCCTTACTTAATTAGGTAATATTCCGTTACCCAATAATAAAATAATTACCTACATAATTAAGAATTATCTCAAATTACTTAAAATACTACTCACTTTCAACACACTTTATGTACCCTACTAATCGTGGTTATGGGGTACCTTGTAAAATCAATACATACACTATTATTTCATTAAAACATACATGTAAAAATACATATATTTTCTCAACTTCTAATTTTCCTAATCTCATATAAAGAGTATAAATTTCCGTACGCTTAATTTTTAAAATGGTAAAAAGATAACCTTCTTTTCTTGTGGAAAAATAATTTTTATCTTTACAATAAATTAAATCTCATAAACTTTCTCATATTATGTGTATAATTTAAAGCATATTCAGAAGTAGTAATATTAATAACTATAATCATATTTTTCAAACTTTTTACAAAAATGTTCCACTCAAAATCCATATCAAATGTATATAACGGTATCAAGGTTGTTAAACTTACGGGGTATTACAATAATATAGTCACAAATCCTCTATAATCTCATGAATGACCTTAATCCCTTCAAGCTCAAATGGATTACTATGACTCATCCTAATATTAAAGTACGGGATGTACCAAAATCCTTGTCCAACTGGACTGAGCTAAAGTCTAACACATGAGACGGATCGTCGTGATACTTCCAGAGCATAGAAACATGGAATACTGGATGAACTTCAGAGAGAGTAGGTGGTAGTGCAAGTCTGTAATGAACCCCTCAAACCCTCTCAAGAATCTCAAAAGGCCTGATGTATCTAGAGCTCAACTTGCCCTTTTTTTCCGAACCTCATAACACCCTTCATAGGCGAAAACCGGAGCACGACCCGCTCTAAAACCATGAATGCCACATCGCGAACCTTCCGATCCGCATAACTCTTCTGCCTAGATTGGGCTGTACGAAGTCGATTCTGAATCAATTTAACCTTTTCCAAAGCATCTTGAACCAGGTCTATACCCAATAACCTAGCCTCGCCCAGCTCGAACCAACCCACTGGAGACCGGCACTGCCTACCATACAAAGCCTCATATGGGACCATCTGAATGCTCGACTGATAACTACTATTGTAGGAAAACTCTGTAAGTGACAAGAACTGTTCCCAAGAACCCCCAAAATCCATCACACATGCACGAAGCATATCCTCCAATATCTGAATAGTGCACTCGGACTGTCCGTCCGTCTGATGATGAAATGTTGTACTCAACTCCAACTGAGTACCCAACTCATGTTGTACAGCACTCTAGAGCCGCAATGTAAACTGTGTACCCCTATCAGAAATGATAGATACTGGCACGCCATGAAGCCTGACAGTCTCGCGAATGTAAACATGAGCTAGTTGCTCCGAAGAGTAAGTAGTAACCACAGGAATGAAAAGAGCTGACTTGGTCAATCTATCCACAATCACCCAAACTGCATCGAACTTCCTCTGAGCCCGTGGGAGTCCAACAACGAAATCCATAGTGATTCGCTGCTATTTCCACTCCGGAATCTCTTGCTTCTGAAGAAATCCACCTAGTCGTTGATGCTCTTACATTACCTGCTAACAATTTAGGCACCGAGCTACATACTCCACTATGTGTTTCCTCATTCTCCTCCACCAATAATTCTGCCTCAGGTGTTGATACATCTTTACGACACCTAGGTGAATGGAGTACCGCGATGTTACACCCCATGTTTTCGTATGCAAAAGCACGTCGTAAGTTAATTGATGTAAGCATGGAAATGAAATCCTTTCTGAAAGTATATAAAGTAATCTAATAATATTACATCCCGTATTTCCGTTCCTCATACAAACAACTAGGTTGAGGATGAATGCACTGAAACGTGAGAAAGGAGATTCTGGACAAATAAAAATGAGCTGCTTGCTTACCCGACGTGCCTGCTTCACCAACTTACTTTTCGTCCTACTTCCTTGAGCTACTTGACACATGTCTAAATTATTTAACGAGGATGAGACACATGTTTCACAATAGAAAAACGAACCAACATGCATCACCTACTTGATTATGTAGGTGAAAAGTAGGTGCATCACCTACTTAGAGCTTGTGGACAAAAGTAAAAGGGAATGGAACAGGATAGAGATGGGCAAGTCTTGGGGCAAACCAAGACCCATCTTCCCAAGCCCATTAGTGGGGCCATATAAACATAGATAAATCTCAATTTCACTTACAAAAATACTAGGTTGAGGATGAATACACTTAAACGTGAGAAAGGAGATTCTGGACAAATAAAAATGAGCTGCTTGCTTACCCGACGTGCCTGATTCACCAACTTACTTTTCGTCCTACTTCCTTGAGCTACTTGACACATGTCTAAATTATTTAACGAGGATGAGATACATGTTTCACAATAGAAAAAAGAACCAACATGCATCACCTACTTGATTAAGTAGGTGAAAAGTAGGTGCATCACCTACTTAGAGCTTGTGGACAAAAGTAAAAGGGAATGGAACAGGATAGAGATGGGCAAGTCTTGGGGCAAACCAAGACCCATCTTCCCAAGCCCATTAGTGGGGCTATATAAACAGAGATATATATCAATTTCACTTACAAAACAATTCATAATCTCTCTATCCCTCTCAATTGAAACGTGAAGAAGCTCCAAAATATTATCCCAAAACCTCTCTCAACGTTATCCTAGGGTTCAAGACAAAATCCACAAGTTAGTAAGGTGATTTCTCTCTTGGAAGATCAAGATCACCTAGTTATCTCTCTACTTTGTTGTTTGGGGTAAAGAGCTTATTTGAGCTTGATGTAAAGCTTAGTTGGACAAGTATTCTTGCTGCCAAAGTAAGGTTTAACTTCTCCTATATGTATTTAAAATCATCTATGTATTTCTAGTTGATTTGATAAAGGAAACTTGTGAATTAGGTTGAACATCATGTTAAAGTGTTATAGTTGTTAGACTATTTTAGAGTTGAATTCTTGATGTTTTATGTCTGGAAATCAATAGAAATAACTTAAGAATACTATTACTATTGTTGTTGATGTGTTTGGATGAAGAGAAGGCTTGGAAAGTACAAGTTAGAACTTGATTGTTGGGTGAGATGGTGTGGACTATTTTGGTGATGTATTGTAACGAATATGAGGTTAGATATTGATATATATATATATGTTTGTTGACATTCTGGGCATATATATATATGTTTTTTGACATTCTGGACATGTTGGTCTTGTTGTTTGATTTGAGGAAAATGAAAAGAATTAAGGGATGTGCTGTCCAAAATTTCGAAGACGAGCTAGTCGCTCATTTATGTTGAGTTCTAGCTTCCGTAAACTTAACAATGGTCCCTTATTGTTTGTTGTAGATTGAAGTACTAACGGGCTGAACCGACATCGTGTGGTTAAGTAAACGACAAAGGTATGTTAAGGCTATCCCTTATTTCCTTTGGCATGATTCAGATGAAACAAACGAAACGAGCAAATGTGCAACTTTAAAAAATGACTCTATTTATAGAAGTACTAGGGATGCCTATATTCTTGATTCCCCATGTGTCCTATTATTAAATAGTCTGTTCACGGGTATCTGAAAATACGTATGTTGATAAAGTTTATCCTATGGCATATTGATCTTATGATATTCCTAGAGATCTTATATGTCACGCCCCAAACTTGGGGAGGCGTGGCTGGCACTCGGTGCCGTACAGGCCCGAGCGAACAACTCTATAACTTTTTTTTGGTAACTATCATGGACCAACATGGTCACAATCGTAATGTATAACTATAATTGAGCAAACACTGTATCAATGAACCATCATTATTAAAATATGAATACATATGGGCCGTCAAAGCCTCTAACATACTGTACAAAATGAACCTCTATCTACAAAGCCTTTAAGACTATTCGACATCAAATGGGACAGGGGCCCTGCCTAACAATAAGTATGTAAAAAAATTCGGATATGATGACTTATAGACTCGACTGCACTTCGAATGAAGTGGGGTCTTACCGATCCTTCGCTGAATGCTAACCTCGTCTACTATGAGGGCTCATCAAACTGATTACCTATACCTACAGGCATGAATGCAGCGTCCATAACAAATGGACGTCAGTACGAATAATGTACCGAGTATATAAGGCAGCACTGAAACATAACAAGAAGTCAACATTAATTAAAGAGATATAAGAATCAACTAGAGTCTCTGTATATGCGTACTTACTATACTTATATGTATATAATGCTTCTCTTTGAGACTATTATTCATATCTTATGATGCATGACTGCCCAACTGATCATGGTAACTGCCTGACAGGTCGTAGCGCGGCGGTAAATGCATGATTGCCTGACCGACCGTAGCTCGGTGGTAAATGTCTAACTGCCCGACCAGCCATATCTCGATGGTAAATACATGACTGCCTGACCGGCCATAGCTCGGTTGTAAATGCATGATGCATATAATACCATTATGAACATTAACATCTTTATTGAATACCTTAATAGAGAGTTAGGAACATACAGGAATAAAACAACGTAGACCTTCTTAGTTACTAAGAGTAGAACCATTTATGAAATAACATTACGTTTACGTATCGTTACTTGGATCATGCCAAAATGAAAGAAGGGATAGCCTTAACATACCTAAGTCGATAATCTTAACAATCCCTCTAACACATTTTTACTAGGGTCACCTCTGTAAACTAAACTAAAACCCAAACTATATCTGAAGTCTCGACTATTTAAAACCTTTTGTACTTGAGTATCTCGTATCTTCTTCACCTTTATCTTACTTACTTTTCAATCTCACATCATATCTTCTGTTTCTTTCATAACCTCCCTTCCACATAGGTGGAAATTTCAACTTAAAGCTCTACTATGATACCTGTTCCTCTGGTGCATACACAATCTAGCGAAAGCTTCATACTGACTTCTTACGACTCAGCTCTATGGCACGATCTGGAAACAAAAGAAGGGTAACATTTCCTAAATGCCCTATAGCCTCTCAGTTATAAATGTGGTGCGCCACACACCCATACATGAGACCCTACTAGGCACGGCTTTAGAGACTCCCTAGGATACGACCTGCTCTGATACCACTTTGTCACGCCCCAAACCTAGGGAGGCATGTCTGGCACCCGGTTCCGTACTGGCCCAAGCGAACCACTCTGTAACTTTTGTTTTTGTAACTATCATGGGCCAACATGGCCACAACTCGTAATGTATAACTTTAATTAAGCAAACACTGTATCAATGAACCATTGTACTTTAAACATGAATACATATGGACTATCAAGGCCTCTGATATACTGTACAAAATGAACCTCTGTCTACAAAGCCTCTAAGACTTTTTGACATAAAATGGGACAGGACAACTGCCTAACAATAAGTCTGTAGCAAAACTCTGACACGATGACTTATAGACTCGGCTGCACTCCGAATTAAGAGGAGTCTTACCGATACTTCGTTGAATGCTAACATCGTCTACTACGAGGGCTCGTCAAACTGATTACATATACATGCAAGTATGAATGCAACATCCACAACAAAAGGATGTTAGTACGAATAATCTACCGAGTATGTAAGGCAGAATTGAAACATAACAATAAGTCAACATTAATTAAAGAGATATAAGAATCAACCTGTGTCTCTGTATATGCGTACTTATTATACTTATATGTAAATAATGCTTCTCTTTGAGACTATTATCCATATATTATGATGCATGACTGCCCAACTGAACATGGTAACTGCCTGACAGGCCGTAGCACGGTGGTAAATGCATGACTGCCCGACCAACCGTAGCGCGGTGGTAAATGTATGACTGCCCGACCAGCCACAGCTCGGTGGTAAATGTCTAACTGCCCGACCGGCCGTATCTCGGTGGTAAATACATGACTGCCCGACCGGCCATAGCTCGGTTGTAAATGCATGATGCATATAATACCATTATGAACATTAACATCTTTATTGAATACCTTAATATAGATTTAGGAACATACAGGAATAAAACAACGTAGACCTTCTTAGTTACTAAGAGTAGAACCATTTATGAAATAACATTACGTTTACGTATCGTTACTTGGATCATGCCAAAATGAAAGAAGGGATAGCCTTAACATACCTAAGTCGATAATCTTAACAATCCCTCTAACACATTTCTTTGCGAAAAACACGTAACGGTGGATCGAAGTAGGGAAAACTCCGTATAATATTCTTGAGAAACATTGTACCGTGCTCTCTTAGAATTGTATCTCACGCTGTTATTACATAATAACATTTTCGTATTAATTTGATAAAGTTGCCCTTCATTATCTTGTAGAGAAACAAATATCTCTCTTAAGAGATTTTGAAAGGTTACTAATCTTAGTGGGCGTGGGCCCCACTTATATGATGACTAAGCCACCAACACTCCCTAAATATGCCATCTTGCTCTATGACTTAAGAGTCATTTAATGGGCTTGCCTTGGCTGCCACGTTGGGAGACCTTTAGGCTTATCCAATTTTCTTAATTAGCTTAATTACTTAGTTAATCTCTCACTAAAAATCCATAATTACCCAACTATCCACATAATTAAAAATTATCTCAAATTACTTAAAATACTACTCACTTTTAACATACTTTATACACCTTACTATCATGGTCATGTGGTACCTTGTATGACACGAGTCCATAAATACCGGGTATTATAGCTTAGACCGTATTTTATCCCAAATTGTCAAACTTCGGCGATACTCAATTTCTTCTATTCGTTTACCCTCTAACCTTTATAACACTTACTTATCACTTGTTTGATATGTCATAAATACTTATAACCTCGAAATAGTCTTGTCCTCATCCTGAAGTATACTGTTAAAATATTAAAATATTAATAAATCATGGTACCATATAAAGTCAATGCATACACTATTATTTTATAAAAACATCCATGTAAAAATACTTATATTTTCTCAACTTCTAATTTTTCTAATCTCATATAAAGAGTACAAATTTTCATACGCTTAATTCTTAAAATGGTAAAAAGATAACCTTCTTTTCTTGTCAAAAAAATAATTTATATCTTTACAAAAAAGAAAATCTCATAAAATTTCTCATATTATGTGTATAATTTAAAGCATGTTCGAAAGTAGTAATATTAATCACTATATAAAAATCATATTTTTCAAACTCTTTTGCAAAAATGTTCATCTCAAAATACCATATCAAATTTATCAAGGTTGTTAAACTTACGGGGTCTTAAAATAACATAGTTACAAATCCTCTATAATCTCATGAATGGTCTTAATCCTTTCAAGTTCATATGGATTACTACGACTCATGCTAATATTAAAGTACGAGATGTAACATCCTTCCCCCCTTTTAAATCATTTGTCCTTGAATGTTAACTCTTAGAGATTTACAATATTTTCAGTAGGGTCGCCTCTGTAAACTAAACTAAAACCCAAACTATATCTGAAGTCTCGACTATTTAAAATATTTTGCACTTGAATATCTCGTATCTTCTTCACCTTTATCTTACTTACTTTTTAATCTCGCATCATATCTTCTGTTTCTTTCATAACCTCCCTTCCACATAGGTGGAAATTATGCCTTAAAGCTCTACTATGATACATGTTCCTCTGGTGCATACACAATCTGGCGAAAGCTTCATACTGACTTCTTACGACTCAGCGCTATGGCACGATCTGGAAACAAAAGAAGGGTAACATTTCCTAAATTCCCTATAGCCTCTGTTATAAATGTGGCGCGCCACACACCCATACGTGAGACCCTACTAGGCACGGCTTTAGAGACTTCCTAGGACATGACCTGCTCTGATACCACTTTGTCAAGCCCCAAACCTATGGTGGCATGTCTGGCACCCGGTTCCGTACTGGCCCAAGCGAACCACTATGTAACTTTTGTTTTTGTAACTATCATGGGCCAACATGGCCACAACTCGTAATGTATAACTTTAAGTGAGCAAACACTGTATCAATGAACCATTGTTCTTTAATCATGAATACATATGGGCCGTCAAGGCCTCTGACATAATGTACACTCTGACATACTGTACAAAATGAACCTCTATCTACAAAGCCTCTAAGACTTTTCGACATTAAATGGGACAGGGCCCCTACCAAACAATAAGTCTGTAGCAAAACTCTGACACGATGACTTATAGACTCGGCTGCACTCCGAATTAAGTGGAGTCTTACGATACTTTGTTGAATGCTAACATCGTCTACTATGAGGGCTCGTCAAACTGATTACATATACATGCAAGCATGAATGCAGCGTCCACAACAAAAGGACGTCAATACGAATAATCTATCGAGTATGTAAAACAGAACTGAAATATAACAATAAGTCAACATTAATTAAAGAGATATAAGAGTCAACCTGAGTCTCTGTATATGCGTACTTATTATACTTATATGTATATAATGCTTCTCTTTGAGACTATTATCCATATCTTATGATGCATGACTGCCCAACTGATCATGGTAACTGCCTGACAGGCCATAGCGCGGTGGTAAATGCATGACTACCCGACCAGCCGTAGCATGGTGGTAAATGCATGACTGCCCGACTCTAACACATGTCTTTGCGAAAAACACGTATCGGTGGATCGAAGTAGGAAACAATTCGTATGATATTCTTCAGAAAGATTGTATCGTGCTCTTTTAGAATTGCATCTCACGCTGCTATTACATAATATCATCTTCGTACAAATTTGATGAAGTTTCCCTTCATTATCTTGTGGAGATTCAAGTGTCTCTCTTAAGAGATTTTGAAAGGTTACTAATCTTAGTGGTGTGGGCCCCACTTATTTGATGACTAAGCCACCAAAACTCCCTAAATATGCCATCTTGATCTATAAATTAAGAGTCATTTATTGGGTTTGACTTGGCTGCCACGTTGGGAGCCCTGTAGGATAACCCAGTTTTCTGAATGAGATTAATTACTTAGTTAATCTCCCACTAAAAATCTATAATTACCCAACTATCCATATAATTAAGAATTATCTCAAATTACTTAAAATACTACTCACTTTTAACATACTTTATATACCTTACTATTATGGTCATTTGGTACCTTGTATGACACTCGTCCATAAATACCGGGTATTATAGCTTGGACCGTATTTATCTCAAATTGTGAAACTTCGGCGATACTCAATTTCTTTGATTTGTTTACCCTCTACCTTTATAACACTTACTTATCACTTGTTGGACATATCATAAATACTTATAACCTCGAAAATAGTCTTGTCCTCATCCTAAAGTACTACTATTAAATTATTAAACTATTAATAAATCATGGTACCATATAAAGTTAATGCATACACTATTATTTTATAAAAACATCCATGTAAAAATACTTATATTTTCTCAACATCTAATTTTTTTAATCTCATATAAAGAGTACAAATTTTCATACGCTTAATTCTTAAAATGGTAAAAAGATAACCTTCTTTTCTTGTGAAAAAAATAATTTCTATATTTACAATAAAGAAAATCTCATAAACTTTCTCATATTATGTGTATAATTTAAAGCATATTCGAAAGTAGTAATATTAATAACTATATAAAATCATATTTTTAAAACTTTTTTGCAGAAATGTTCCACTCAAAACACCATATCAAATGTATATAACGGTAGTAAGATTGTTAAACTTACGGGGCCTTACAATAACATAGTCACAAATCCTCTATAAGCTCATGAATGGTTTTAATCCCTTCAAGCTCATATGGATTACTACGGCTCATCCTAATATTAAAGTACAAGATGTAACATTATTGACTTACTTCCTTATGCATTGCATTCATTTATACATGTACATTGACCCATGATTAGATGGTGTTAAATACGCATATATTATATGTATGTGGGGTATGAGGAAAGGTTACGGCGTTATATACGCACCACCACCTGATTAGCTGATATACGTTGATGATTTCTCCCACTGAGGCCGAGATAATATGATGGGATGCCCTCAGAGGCTTGATGATGTCATGTAGGCATATACATGTACATGATATGGCATTTATACACATATGTATGACATTATAAAGGTTTCATGATTCACAGAGCTATTTAGACTTACAGGTTGAGTTCTTTACTCCACGTTTCTTCCATGTCTTTTATATTCTACTTGTCATACCTTGCATACTCAGTACGTTATTCATACTGACGGCCCTATTGCCTTGGGACACTGCATTTCATGCCCACAGGTCCCGATAGACTGGTTGATAGTCCTTCTAGTAGGCTATCAGCTCAGCGGAAGGTGTTGTGCACTCTATTTGCTCCGGCGTTGCCTATTTGGTCAGTATGCTTTGGACATATATTGATTGGTATAGCTGGGCCCTGTCCCTGCCTTTATGATGCTTATCTCTTAGAGGATTTTAGATAGATGTCATGTATATGGATGATTGTATGGCCTTGTCAGCCTATGTTGTGAGTGTCAAATGATCATGTCGGCCTTATAGGCCCATATATCACATGTATAAGTTTCTATCTCATGTTAGGTCGTCCTATATCTAGTATTCACTTATATTTTATTCTGGTTATCTCATGACGGCTCTTCTGGCCCATTTACCCATGATGGTGTAATAAGAAAGATACGTTATGTTGGTACTTGGTTGAGTAAGGCACCGGGTGCCCGTTGCTGCCCTCCGATTTAGATCGTGATAAAAGTGGTATCACATCAGTTCTGTCCTAGGGAGTCTACAGGGCATTCAGGACTGTCACTCTTTCTTCTTACTCTAGATCATGTGGTAGATCTCAGTTGTAAAAATTCAAACTCCTAAATTCTATCTTATTCGTAATACAACAATGCCCACATCTAGAAAGATAGCTGGTAGGGATTGAATGTGGCTGTGGAAGAGTTGAGTCAGAGGAACTCGATTTTGCATCATGCTTATTGGCACGACCCAGAATTCCCACCATCGGGAGCGTGATGGCGCCTAACATTTCACTTGCTAGGCACGCAAACGTTAGAGAATTATTAAACCAAATCCTTATTTCAATTCAGTAAATAGCAATAATTAGCTAAGATGAAATATAATAAGTGCGGACTAATGTAAAAACCGTATTAATTACTACCACCCGAATCTGGAGTCACAGTTCACGAGCATTCTAGAATTTACTACAAGTAATAGTCTGAATGACATACAACTGTCTGAATAAAAGAAACAGCACACAGCATCACCCTTCGTGCATTAACACTCACAATATGGCACGGCATCACCCTTCGTGCATTAACATTCACAATATGGCACGGCATCACCCTTCAAGCATTAACACTCTCCCTTACCAAAATACAATGCATAAATAACAACAGGGAGATAGAATAACAAGTACAAACCTTACTTCAACATTTAGTTCCATAATATCAATCTCAACTTTGAAACAAATACTCAATTATCACCAGAAAATCAGTAAACATGATAAGAACGGTCAATTTAACAACACTAGTATAAATACGTAGCAATTAGGTATAGGAAAGAGACAATATTAAGAAAAACGGAAGAAACATGGAAAACAGGTAAATTGGCGGCGCATAAGTATTCGTCACCTCACATATACGCCGCTCACATGAATTTCACATAGCATATAGTCTAAGGTTCCTAATTCCTTCAAATCAGGGTGAGACACAATACTTACCTTGCTCCTAAGGCCACTTAATTCTCAATCACATCTTTTCCTCTAGAATTCACCTCCAAACCACTCGTCTCTATTCAAAAATGACTCAATAATATCAAATATTGCCAAAGGAATCAATTATATTGCATAAATTAAATGTCCCAAATTTTCCTCCAAAAAGCAGAAAATTGACCCCGGGCCCGCTTGGTCAAAACCCGAGGTTCTGACCAAACCCCATTTACCCATTCACCCTCGAGCACGAATATATAATTGGTTTTGGAATTCGACCTCAAATTGAGGTCTAAATCCCCAAATTTTCGAAATCCTTAGTTTCTACCCAAACCCCTAATTCTACCATGAAAACTCTAGATTTTTGGTTGAAAATTCATGAAATGTAATGGGTAATTGAAAGAAAATAATTTAGAATCACTTACGAACACTTTGGGGAAGAAAAAAACTTTTGAAAATCGCCTCTAGTCCGTTTGGTTTTTGAGAAAAATGAAGAAATGACTAAATTCCCATTTTGGATTTTGTTAAGTGATGGGCGACAGTGTGCATCGCATTCGTGAGGCCACTGTCGCTTTTGTGAAGAGCATAGGCTGCCAAGCCTTTGCGTTCACGATGGTTCCCCCCCCCCCCCCGGGCCTTTGCATTCGCGAGACATTGCTCGCGTTTGTGTTGAAGGAACGACTGACCCTCCCCCAGATCCCAAATGCTTCGCGTTCGCGAAGGGTAAATCCCCCATCACTTCGTGTTTACGACCATGCTTTCGCGTTAGAGAGGAGTAAAAAATTAGCCATCCCAGTTTCTACTTCGCATCCGCGAGAGTGCCTTCGCGAACGCGAAAAAGGAAACCACAAGGTACCAGAATCTACAGAAAAACCAGATTTCCAAAGTCCAAACATCCCGCGGCCTATATGCAACTCACCCGAGCCCTCGGGGCTCCAAACCAAACATGCACACAAGTCTAAAAACATATAAGAACTTTCTCTCATGATTAAATTGCCAAAAGAACAGCTAGAACTACGAATTTAGTACCAAATCAAATGACATTCTCAAGAACACTTTAAAATTCCTATCTTCTCAACTGGACGTCCGAATCACGTCAAACCAACTCTGTTTCTCACCACATTTCACAGATAAATCTTAAATATTATAATGAACCTGTACCGGGCACCAGAACTAAAATACGGACCCGGTACTTACAATGCCAAACATCAATCAATTCTTAAAAACCATTAAGTTTCAGACTTTTAATTTTCATCAAAAGTTCATAACTCAAGCTAGGAACCTCCGAATTCGATTCCGGGCATATGCCCAGGTCCCATAATTAGATACAGACCCACAGGGACCGTAAAAACACGGATACTGGCCCGTTTACTAAAAACGTTGACCGAAGTCAACTAAAATAAACTTTTAGGGCATAAATACTTATTTTCATCAATTTTCCACATAAAAGCTTTCCGAAAACGTGCCCGGACAATGCACGCAAATCGAGGAGGGTAAAAATGTTATTTTAAGGCTTAAGAGCACAAAATCTAGTTCTAAAACATAAGATGACATTTTGGGTCATTACATTCTCTACCTCTAAAACAACCGTTTGTCCTCGAACAGACTTAGAAAAGTACCTTGGCTGGTGAAAAGGTGGGGATATCTACTCCGCATATCAGACTCGGACACCCAAGTAGCTGCCTCAACAGGCTGACCTCTCCACTGCACTCGAACTAAAGGGAAACTCTTTTATCTCAACTAGCTAACATGCTGGGCTAGAATAGCCACCGGCTCCTCCTCGTAAGTCAAATTCTTGTCCAACTGGACCGATCTGAAATCTAACACATGGGACGGATCGCCTTGATACTTTCAAAGCATGGATACATGTAATACCGAATGAACAACTGCTTAAACTAGGTGGCAACGCAAGCCTGTAAGCCATCTCTCCTACCCTCTCTAGAATCTTAAAAGGCCTGATATACCTAGGGCTAAACTTGCCCTTCTTTCCGAACCTCATTACACCCTTCATGGGTGATACCCGAAGAAACACTCTCTCTCTCCGATCATGAAAACAACATCACGAACTCTACGGTCGGCATAACTCTTCTACCTGGACTGAGCTATGCAAAGTCGATATTGAATAATCCTGACCTTATCCAAGGCATCATGTACTAAGTCTGTGCCCAACAATGGAGCCTCCCATGGCTCGAACCACCCAACTGGCGACCGAAAATGCCTACCATATAATGCCTCATAGGGAGCCATCTGATGCTTGACTGGTAACTGTTGTTGTAGGCGAACTATGTAAGGGGAAAGAACTGATCCCACGACCCTCCGAAGTCTATAACACATGCGCGGAGCATATCCTCCAAGATCTGCATAGTGCGCTCGGAATGCCCGTACGTCTGAGGATAAAATGTTGTGCTCATCTCAACCCGCGTACCCAACTCACGTTGTACTATCCTCCAAAAGTGCGAGATGAACTGCGTACCTCGATCAGAAAAGATAGACACGGGCACACCGTGAAGACGGAGAATCTCGCAGATGTAAATCTCTGCCAACCGCTATGAAGAATAGGTAACTGCCACAAGAATTAAGTGCGCTGACTTGGTCAGCTTGTCCACAATGACCCAAACTGCATCAAAATTCCTCTGAGTGCGTGGGAGTCCAACAACAAAATCCATAGTGATACGCTCTCACTTCTACTCAGGAATCTCTAACCTATGAAGTAAACCACCAGATCTCTCATACTCACACTTTACCTGCTGGCAATTTAGACACCGAGCTATATGTACAACTATCTCTTTCTTCATTCACCTCCACCAATAATGCTGCCTCACGTCCTGATACATCTTGGCGATGCCCGGATGAATAGAAAATTGGGAACCGTGGGACTCCTCAAGAATCAACTCACAAAGTCCATCCACATTAGGCACACAAATACGACCCTGCATCATCAAAACTCTGTCATCTCAAATAGTATCCCGTTTGGCACCACCATGTCGTACTGTGTCTCTAAGGACAAGTAAATGAGGATCGTCATCCTGCCAATCTCTAATTCGCTCAAACAAAAAAGACTGAACAATTGTACAAGCTACAACACGGCTGGGCTCAGAAACATCCAACCTCATGAACTGGTTGGCCAGGTCCTGAACATCTAATGCAAGCGGTCTCTCACCAACTGGAATATAAGCAAAGATACCCATACTAGCTGAATTTCTAATCAAAGCATCGACCACCACATTAGCCTTCCAGGGAAGATACAAGATGATGATATCGTAGTCTTTCAATAGCTCTAACCACCTCCTCTGCCTCAAATTGAGTTCTTTCTGCTTGAATAAATTCTGCAAGTTCCGATGATCCGTGAATACCTCACATGGCACACCGTAAAGATAGTGCCTCCAAATCTTCAGTGCGTGAACAATGGCTACCAGCTCTAGATCATGAACATGGTAATTTTTCTCATGAAACTTCAGCTATCGCGAAGCATATGCAATAACCTTGCCACCATGCATCAATATCGCACCTAGACCAATACGAGATGAGTCACAATATACTATATAAGATCCTAAACTTGTGGGTAACACCAATACCGGTGTCGTAGTCAAAGCTATTTTGAGATTCTGAAAGCTTGCCTCACACTCGTCTAACCATTTGAACGGGGCACCCTGCTAGGTCAACCTGGTCAATGGGGATGCTATGGATGAAAACCCCTCCACAAACCGATGGTAATAACCTACCAATCCCAAGAAACTACGGATCTTTATAGCTGATGTAGGTCTAGGCCAGTTCTGAACTGCCTCAATCTTCTTAGAATCCACCTGAATACCCTCTACTGACACAATGTGACCCAAGAAAGCAATTGAACTCAACCAAAACTCGCATTTTGAGAACTTAGCATATAACTGGTTATTCCTCAGAGTTTGAAGGACGATACAAAGGTACTGCAAATGCTCACCATATGAGTATGGGGGTGCACCCCTCCTGAGTATGGGGAAATCACTCACCATATGACGAGTGCAGCACACTCAAAACAAGTTCTGGGAGGACATGACTGCTGTGACTAGCTCGGGCCTAATCGACTGCACTGACCACTAAAAGCACCCCGTGTAGGAGGTACACTAGATAATGACGGTGCATAATAGTGAGCCTGGAGCCTAAGAGTGGTCGGAGTATCGTTGGCGACTGAAAGTGTTAAATGAACAGGGTAACCAACATAGCTCTTACCCAGATGAGCTACAGCTGGGGCGGGAGTACCACTATATGTGCCAGATTGTCGAGACATCTTGACCTCCCCTTCCTCTCTCTCGTGAGTCAACATACCCTGCAATCTCCTAGCGATCCCCACTACCTACTGGTATGTGATGTCCACTCAAACTATCGGTCCATGCTAAATATGATACTGAGGTTGAGCCCCTCAATAAATCGACGAACCCACTCCTAAAGAGTAGCAACCAAGGCTGGTGCATGCTTGGCCAAATTATTGAACTGGACAGCATACTCTGACACAGTCATAGAACCTGGGGCAACTGCTCAAACTCTACGCGCCACGCATCCCTTAGACTATGGGGAACATAGTCCCTCAATAACATATCTGAGAACTGAGTCTAAGTGAGTGAAGCTGTCTTGGTCGGACTACCCAATTATCTGGAACGTAGTTAAAGAAACCCCATTATACTCCGCAACACCCATAATACAGAGGATATAGTGGCACTCCTCAAGCAAACCCTGGGCATCCTTTGACGCCAAGCCACTGAAAGTAGGAGGGTGGTACTTTTTGTACCTCTCGAGGCTGAGCTCCTCCTCCTCAAAAACTACTTCCCTAACCTCGTGTTGAACTAGGGTTACCGATTGCATTGGTATGACCTCTAGAACCTGGTCAACCTGGACCTGCTGCTCTGGGGCACGGGTGATGGGAGTTTGTGCTCCTCCCCCGGCTTAAGATATGGCAGGAGCAAGTGGTATCAATACTGCCTGAGCCAAGGTGCTGAACATGCTCAAAAATTGGGCAAAAGTCTCCCGGAGGGCTAGTGTAGTAACAGGCGTCTCAGGTGCCTACCCCCCAACTTGAGCTACTGGTGGCTCCTCTATAGCAGCTCGTGCGGGTGCTCTGGCTGCACCACGTCGGCGTCCTTTGCCTCTACCTCGGCCTCGGCCTCTCACGGTTCTAGCAAGGGGTGCGGGTGTCTGGTCATCTGATCTAGTTGTACGTTTCCTCACCATCTGCGAGAGAATAGAAAGATAGAAATTTAGAATCCGAAGTCTTGCACGATAAGGAATAAAAAAAAGTGAAGCTTTTCCTAACAGTTCCATAGCCTCCCGAAGATAAGTACAGGCGTCTCTAAACCTGACTGTGACTCATAACACCTATGAACCTAGAGCTCTGATACTAACTTGTCACGACCCTAATTTCCCTCTGTAGGATGTCAATACGGCACCTAGTCTCTAAGACTAGGTAAGCCTAATAATTTGCGGAATAACTGAATATAAAGCTGAAACTCAACCTCATCATCTGTAATGAATAAAAACTGCGATTCAAAATAGTCACAACTCCCAAAACCCGGTATAAATAAGTCTCCACGCACGGGCTAGCTCACTGATACCTAGTTTGGTAGGAAGAACGTGGATCTTCACAAAACGATGTGCAGAAGAGTAGTATGAGTATACCACAACGGTACCTAGTAAGTGCCAAGCCTAACCTCGGTAGAGTAGTGACGAGGTCAAGTTTGGGCCCTACTGGGAATAATAGGAAAAATAAGGCAGGAGATATAATAATGTAATTAGAATGACAAAGAGATGTAACAATAGAAATTCATAGAATATAACAACTCAGAATTCGAGAAGACGACTACAACACGTAAGGAGAAAAGAATCTTATAAGTTAAGAAACAACAACAACAATACAACAAATAGAGGTAAACAACAGGGGCGCTCCCGAGGTACCGCCTCGTAGTCCCAAAAGTAAATATGCAATAGGGGCGCGACCAAGGTACCACCTCGTAGTCCCAAAAAGAAATATACAATAGGGGCACGGCAGAAACCTCGTGCAAACAATGATAACCGCACGACAGAAAAATCATGCAACAATAACACTCTGCACGGCAGAAACCTCGTGCCACAACAAATTAGTTATCGCAACAAACTCACGAAAACAACACATAACCAATAGGATAATGAAATTACAACAAGGAATCCTATAGTTAAAGACTGAATACAAAATCCAGGAAGTAGGTAATTCATCTAAGTATGATGCACTAATTGCAAGTAAATGACAAGACACGTAGACATGTGATGTTAGGCTAAACATGATGACTACACGTGCTAGAGTAATTCAATTAAGGGAATAAAAGGGAACTATTCAGCAAAAAATGGATTTCTCAACATTTAGCCCGAGTACGCACTCATCACCTTGCGTACACGGCCGTCACATAGTGCAAATTCCATCACAGTACAAAATCCTAACGGGAATTTCCCCCACACAAGGTTAGACAAGTCACTAACCTCAAACCTCGCTCAATCGATCAAGAAGAAGACCTTTGCCTCGATTTTCCAACTCTGATTGGCTCGAATCTAGCCAAAACAATCACATACTATAAATATAACTATAAGAAACTAATTTAAATAATGAATCTACGACTTTAGCAAAGAATTGAAAAATCGCCCCAAAAAGTCGACCCCAATCCCACGTCTCGGAACCCGGCCAAACATACAAAATCCAAACACCCATTCGATATCGAGTTCACCCATACAAAAATTACTCAAATTCGATACAAAAATCTCGATCGAAACCTCAAAATTCGGCCTAAGGATTTTTTCACCTTTTCCCCAATTTCTCAACCCAAATCTTTAATTAAATAAAGAAATTAATGATCGATTAGTGGAAATTAATCAAAAAAGAGTAAAGTTTTCTCTGAAAATCCCTCAACATATTTCCTAAATCCTAGCTCTCTAGGTCCAAAAAATGGAGAATGAAATCAAACCCCCAAACTTAGGCATTTTCTTCCCAGTGAATTCGCACCTACGAACCTACGACCGCATCAGCAGCTCTCCACATGCGGAATTCCCATCGCAGGTGCGGTTCTCACTTAGCCCAGTAACTTCTGCTTCTGCAAACCAAAATACGCTTATGCGCTTCCGCTCCTGCGACTTAGGAGCGCTTCTGCACACGCTCTCCTGCGGAATAAGTCCGCTTCTGCGCTCACCACGCCATCCTGGCCTTTCCGCTTCTGTGCTTCCCCAATCGCGTATGTGAGTCTGCTTCTGCGGAACTCTGACCGCATCTGCGGTCCCAACTGGCCAAGCCACAAACCGCTTCTACGGTTCGATGGCTGCTTCTCTGGTGCCACACCTGCGGGCTAAAGTGCACAGGTGCGATTGCACCAGAAACAGCAATGCTTCAGCTTTCCCACAAGTCCAAAATTATTCCGGATTCAATCTGAATCACACCCGGGGCACTCGGGACCACGTCCGAATATACCAACAAGTCTTAAAACATCATACAAACTTAGTTGAGCTTTCAAATCACATCAAACTACGCTAAAAACACGAATTGCATATCGATTCAAGCCTAATGAATTTTAAAACTTCTAACTTCAACATTCGAAGCCGAAACCTATCAAATCAAGTCTGATTGACCTCAAATTTTGCACACAAGTCCCAATTGACATTACGGACCTACTCCAACTTTTGGAATTGGAATCCGACCCTGATATCAAAAAGTCCACTCCGGTAAGTCACAAAACCACACAATGAATTAGAGGGAGAAATAAATAGGGGTTCGGGGCTAATACTCTCAAAACGATCGGCCGGTTCATTACAATAAGCATTGTTAATTGAGAGCTCTGCAATTAACTAAAAGTAGTACGTAGTGGAACAAGTAGAGAAATTCAAAGGCTCAATTATAACAAAATATATCATGAACTCATCCTACAAAAGGTTCCATAAAAACCCTAAATAATAAAAATTAGCTACTCGTAATAATATGTAAAAATATAATGTTAAAATTCATAACCAACAGTAAAAAATGGGAAGAAAAAAGGAAAAACTCGTGGGTGAACTTTTCGCCTTTACTCCTAGCATATTGTTGCCTCCAAAAATATTGTGTGTCCTAAAACGGACCTTTTAGGATGTATTTACATGGCCTTAGGTTTGCATGGGGCTTCAACCAATCCAAGTTTGTAGGAAAGTTGAAGGTGCCAGGTCCCTCGTCTGTGAGGCATACTTCACTATTACGCTTTTGTGGCCAAGTTGCTCGTGTGTCATCCTCTACTTGACGGACATGCTTGTGGCATGCTACCAGATTTCGTTTCTTCATCTCTTTTCGTGTCGAATTATTTTCTTTTGATCAGCCCTCGTCCAAACTCGTTAATATACATAAGAAACACGTAATGAGCATAATCCACTTTAAAATTCATGTGATCTCCCGTAACTCCTATAAGGAATGAGATGAAAACATGCTCATAAACAAGAAATGTTTATCATTTTAAAATATATTAAATCATTACTGTAATTTATGAAAAAGATAGATTTTGGTATATGTACATCTTTCTAGAAGATCCTTATTATCTCATAATTAATGTTCCTTTGCACACATTTTATGTGATATACTAATATCATTTATAGTCTGTCTAAAAAGAATAATATTATTGTTTATCCGTAAAATAGTACAGTTGAATTTATATGTAGTTTCTAGACAAGTGAACTAATTGGATCCTGAAATAATATAATAATCAAAACAATAACAATACTTAGCCTTAGAATGTAGTTGAAATAGCAAAGATGGTGATTCCGTGAACACAGTTTCCAAACACAGCAATGATGAGATCAAAAAGCAAGAAAATGAAATTGAATAAAGTTTTGTACAGAATATAGTATATATTTTTGCCAGAAAATTCTTCTTCTTTACAATGGTAACTGAGCTCACTATTTATAGTTATGCCTAGGGAAAGAAGTCTTAGGATCGGGCCCTCTTTTAATGCTAATTATGAGGGACATTTATGAAGATGTAACTGTGAACATAAATAACAAATTATCTGTAGCGGGCCGTCGCTCTTAATGCTGCAGAATATTCATTAGTTAATGCTACCGGGCACAAAGCATTTAATACACCTTTACGAACGTTATCCTTTCCGGTGACAAATGGAGTGGTTGTGTTCGGTCCTCAGCCATCCCATCTTGGATTCCACGTGTCCTCCTTTTACTAAACCACGTGTCATATCATATTTTACCCTATACAGATAGTCCTCCTGCTTTTTGGTGACATAACTTTGTGTTACCGGGAAGTTGGTAGAAATACCTTTTTGGTGGGAATTACTATAATTCCCTCTGAAGGTCTCTGACAGTTGATTAGACGCTCGTCTCTCCGCATTTCATGCCTCGAACACGCGTCATCCCATGATTCAGCACAACTTTTGCCGATTATCAAGGTAATTATGGCCATTAATTTATCCCCCAAAATCTTACTTATACGAAACTCTCTTTTCCTTCGCGTTTCACAATTGCTTGAGCTTCTAATTTGCATCCTTATTTTCCATCCTTTTCCTAATTTTCTTTAAAAACAAACTCTTTACCTTCTTGTTTTCCAATGCCTTCTTCCTCTAAACGTGCTGGTTCTATAAGGAATAAGAACAAAACCGAGGATTCTGTTCCTCCAACAGTGGGTTCCATCATCCCAAGAAGGCTTAGTACTTCGAAGGATTTTAAAGAGAAATTTCCTACTACTAACCCTCGTACATGGGTTGTTAGTAGGTACCCTTCTTCCATTCGTCCTTCCAGTATTCCTATCGGAGCGGGTGACCCTTCCCAAGAAAGGTTTTACATACTTTTTCACGTATCTCTTTACTTTGGGTAAGTCCTTCAGTATGGAGGACGACCGCCTGCCTCCGACGCTTGTGCCAAGAAACTGGAGAGGAGCTAACCTTAGCTCATGTGATGAATCTCTATTCCCCCAAAATCTTCCGCAATGGAATGATAAACCTTTGCAAGCGTGGCCACCATGCTGTGTTGTCTAGCATGGATGATGACAACGACCGTGGGTGGATAGAACGGTTCATTACAGTAGCCACCAATGACATCATTCCGACAACTACTTCATCCTTTCCGGTTACTTGGAACCGCACTCGTAAGTTCTTTATATAATATTCCTTTTACTAGATATTATTCTATGGCCTTATCATCTATTCACCCTTCGCATGTTTCAGCAACTCGATGGATCGCACCGGTGGTGAAAGGTTTGGACCGATGGGTTCAAAATATCTTGGATGTCACAATGCCTGAAACTCGTTCATGGAAGAACTAGCCCTTAAATACAGGTGGAAGACTAAAAATCATCGTAATCTTTAATTTGCCTTGCTTCCATTCTTATATATGAAGAACCTAGTTGAACCCTTCTCACTTGTTCACGGAATTAGGTCTACCGGTGGGCTCTGTTGATGTCCCCGAGGAGGATGTTCTGGCTGATCCTCCTAATACAGCGAGGCTGCTTCAGGAAGCACTTACTCGAACGGGTATCTCTGGGCCTGTTTTAAGTGCAAATACTTCTTTACGGAGTCCCTGGCCGGAGGATAAACAAACAAAGAGAAGACGCTCCTTTGTGATCGGGGAAAATAATAAAAGGGCAAAGATTAATGCCACTGAATCGTCTCTGGTGGCGATGATGACTGGTCCTCCTTCTGGGCCAGTCGTAGACACCATGATGATTGATGATGTTGAAGAAGTTGTTGATGAGGGAGCTTATTTACACAGAAAGCGATGATCATCATCATCTCAACAGGATGCTCGACTTGTAGAGATAGTTACACCAACTGAAGATGATGTCTTGTCACTTTAGGGAGAATCTTATTTAGTAGAATATGCCAACTCCCGCTTTTGGGCCCCAATTGCTGTAACCGGTGCTGTGAGGCTGAGTACCGGGTCCTTTCCGTCTTTGGTTGGAGAGAACCAAACAACAAGCACTGCATTTTATGTAGCTTCTTCTCACTCTTCAACTCCATCAGCTTCAGTTCCACCTTCACCAATACCAGCAACTACTACATCATTTCCATCTTCATCTATTCTACCGCCAGCGGTTGCTACACCATCTCCATCGGCCGCACCTGACCATGAAGAAGGTGTTCCTCTTCCACAGTCCCTAGTTCATGGGAATATGGGGAAAACATATGCCGCCCCTTCTAATGATCCACATAGGAGGAGGAACATTACTCTTTCAGTCTCTACCGGGTGCAACTTGCTATCACTGTCGGTGGAGCTTGCTAATTACCTGAAGCCTTTGGCTTCAGAAAAAAACTGGGAAATGATTTAGACACTCTCGGGTGAGTGTTTGTTGAACAATCCTATGCATAACGCTACGGCGGTACGTTCCTTCCTTCCTCTGTTATTTCTTCTACTTTTAAGAAAATGTATTCTAAGTTTTACCTCTTCTTATTTTATAGGCCAACTTTCTTACCTATGATGGACTTCAAAGCTTGATTCGTCAGAAGGAATAACTTACTTCTGAATGGGATCAACCTTTGGCGGAACGGAACCAAACTGTTCTCCGGCTCTCAGAACTGGAAACCAGAGCTACTGAGGCCGCTATTTTGGAGGCTCGTTTGCAGGAAAGCGAGCAAGAAGTGATAACCCTTAGCCAAGAAATTGGGCCGCTGAGGGTTAATTTTACTGAGGCCAAGGCCAAATGGGCAGAAGTCCAGAACGCCGTTCTTTCTGCAACCGATAGTGAGGCTGCCTCCGCTGAAAGAGTTATTAACTTGGAGGCAGGATTGAACTACAAAAGTGAAGAGCTTGCTTTTGTGGAGGTGAAACATGCCAAGTTAGAAGAAAAGTACTGGAAAACTATCGAGCATAATAGGCACTTTAGTTCAACTGTCCACGAGCTCGACGTCAGACTCAAATCTGCTAGATCCGCCCAGGAAAACCTTTCCGTTGAGATTACTCATCTCAAAGAAGAACCTAAGCGTCGAGCGGCTTCTCTCATTGTTGAAAAAATTTATTCCATGTATAGCATGAGGATAAAAACCTTGGAAGAGGCCAAAGCTAGTATCATTGATGTTCATGCCGGAATTGCTAAGTCCCGAGAGCTTGAGTTGGCTGCAAAAAATGGACTCACGGCGCAGTCTGATGCTCTAGGATCTTCTGACTCTGGTTATGAATTTTTGAAAACGGAAGAAGGTTCGGAAGGCGATAAGGCCGAAGACCAAACTGGGGAAAGTGTTGAACCATCGGCGGAACCACCTACTTCTCCGGGGGATGTGGATACTTCTCTTCTTCCTGGTCCTGGAGGCACTGCAGTTTAGCTTTTTCTTTCTTTTCCCATTTCTTACTTGTACCTTTTTGTCCTGTTTTTGCAAATAAAGACATATTCTTTGCTCAAGTATCGTTTGAGCCTTACTTTCGTTTGAATATCCATGCATGCCTTTAACTTTTGCACTTGCTCAAGCATTCTGCGCATGATGTTCTTTTCGCGCTTTACTATGTGTAGTCTTGGATGCCTTTTCTTTGAATCATTTTGGTTCCGAATGTTATCCCTTTTACATGAGAGTTTCTATGAATATTTGTGCAAGTTTCCCTTTTACGTGAGGGTTTCTATAGATATTTTTGCAAGTATGCTTTTTGCGTCCTTTTCATATGCAGCTTCGGGTATATTTTTCCCCGATGGCATTTTATATTCTAGACATTTATTCTTCCAGAACCAACCCTTTAACACGAGGGTTTCTATGGATATTTGCGCAAGTTTGCTTTTTGCGTCCTTTTTATATGCGACTTCGGGTGTATTTTTCCCCGATGGCATTTTAGATTCTGGGTATTGATTCTTCCGGAACTAACCCTTTAAAGTTAGGGTTTTTTAAGAGAGGGCCCTCTTCTGTTTATGGTGTTGTTGAAGAGGACGTCTCCTGTTAATTACGACACTAACATTTGAAGTACTTGTTTAACTTTCAGATGACAAAGTTAGCTCACCATTCGGACAAGAAACAAGATAATAAGCAAAAGGATTTCATTTCATTCCTTCTATTTCAAAAGAAATATATAAGCATCTTGTTATGTAGAAAATAAATTGCCATTACTTATGGCTATCTTTGTACAACTTGTTTCTACGGGGCTGGCTGTGCAGTCCCCAGTCCTGATGATGCAGTTTGTTTCCGGATTTTTGTTCCCCGTTGATGTGGAAGTCATTATTGTTGTATCCTCATATCATTCCCCTCAGTGTTTGAATGTGAAGAATATGAATTGGAACACTGGAAGTCTTGCATCTTCGAGGGTCCCACCAATGAATGGCTAGGTAATCCTTTTGTTGCCTTAACATATCTTGATTCCCCTTAGGAATACATGCTATCGAGCGAAAGAATACCTCATAGTCTTCTGGTGGTTTATGCATGTGAACGGTCGGGTAACCTCTATTAGGTAGCAAACTTAACTTCCCGATGGGAATTTGCTATTGAACCAAAGATTACCTAATCGTCCCCGAGTGGAAGCTTGTTCGTTTGCCTTTCTATCAAAGGTTATATTGTTGGTGTCTTTTTACTATGCTTTCTGTCACTGTCTCGTTAAATACATTGCTAGAAAAACCCAATTGGGACAAAACCTAAACCAAGGGAAAAAGAGTGCAGCATAGACTTTTTGTTTGAGTGTTGTTCATCAGCAATAATATCTTTTGAGGTGTGCCACATTCCAAGTGCAAGGCAACTTGTCCCCATTATGGTTCTCCAACTAGTATGAACCTTTCCCAGTGACATTTGAAATTCGGTAGGGACTTTCCCACATTCGTCCTAGCTTTACCGCGTTGAGCTCCCGTGTATTTTATGTTACTTTCCTTAGAACTAAGTCTCCTACTTTGAAAAAATAGAAGTTGTCTCTTTGATTGTAATATCGCTCCATCCTCTGCTTTTGAGCTGTCATTCACACATGCGCCAAGTCCCTGCGTCCCTCGAGCAGTTCCAAGTTGATTATCATTGTTTCATTGTTTGATTCTTCATTTGTCGAAGAATATCTCAAAGTGGGTTCTCCCACTTTAACCTGGATCAGGGCTTCAGCACCGTACACGAGGGAAAAAGGAGTTTCTCCTGTACTTGATTCGGCCATTGTTCGGTAGGGCCGTAGAACTCCGAACAACTCTTCGGGCCATTTGCCTTTTGCTGCTTCCAACCTTTTCTTGAGGTTTTGAATGATCACTTTGTTTGTTGACTCCGCTTGACGGTTTGCTCTCGGATGATAAGGAGAATATGTGATTCTCTTTATTTTCAACTCTTCGAGAAACTTTGTAACATTTGCACCGATAAACTGTGGCCCATTATCACATGCTATCTCTTTCGGTATTTCAAACCTGCAAATTATAATTTGCCCATAGGAAATCAACCACGTCGCATTTTTCGATCTTCTGATAAGCACCTGCTTCCACCCATTTACAAAAATAATCAGTCAAAATAAAAAGAAACCTTACCTTTTCGGGAGCTGGTGGTAGCGGTCCGACGATGTCTATCTCCCATTTCATGAATGGCCATGGGGACAGAACTGAATGTAAGGGTTCGGCCGGTTGATGCACTAGTGATGAGTAGCGTTGGCACTTATCACCTTTGCATACAAAATCTTTGGTGTCTTGTTCCATGCGGGGCCAATAATATCCTGCCCATACCAATTTCAGCACCAGAGACTATGCGCCTGAGTGATTGCCGCATATCCCTTCGTGGGTTTCTCTCATGGCATAGTCAGCTTTTGCTGATCCTAAACACCGGGCCAGCGAGCCTTGGAAATGTTTCTATACAATTGGGCATTCCTGAAGCTATAACATGCAGTTTTGGTGCATAACGCCCCCGTGATGCTTTGGGATCGTCGGGCAACTTTCCGTGCTCGAGGTAGTTGATTATTTCATTTCTCCATTCGCAGACCAGACTAGCCGAATTCACCTCGTAGTAACCATCCGTATCAAAGACTGAGCTCATCAGTTGTACCATCATTCCGGACTCCGATCCCTTTATTTTTGTCGATGAACTTAAGTTTGCTAATGCATTCGGTTCTGCATTATCCTCTATTGGAATATGAGTTATTGACCACTCACGGAATAGTTCAAAAAAAGAACGGACCATTACCACGTATTGTTGCATACGTTCTTCTTTAGTATAAAATATCCCGTAAACTTAATTTACCACAAGCTGTGAGTCACATTTGATTTCGATAACCTTGAAATCAAGTCCCCGGGCCAATTCGAGCCCTGTAATCAAAGCTTCATATTCAGCTTCATTATTAGTTAAAGGGATCGTGTTGATGGCTTGCCTTAAGTTTTCCCCCGAAGGCGTGATTAAAACTATTCTGAGCCTGGGCTCATTTACATTCGAGGATGCATTCGTAAATAAGGTCCAAACCCCTTATGTCGATTCTGACACCACTACTGCCTCCTTGGTTTCTAGAGGCAGCAGTCCCGGACTAAAATCGGCCATGAAGTCAGCCATAACTTATGACTTAATTGCAGTACTTGGTTTATATTCTATGTCGAATTCACTCATTTTGACGGCCCATTTGGCCAATCTTCCCGAGATCTCGGGTTTATTAAGGATGTTCCGCAAAGGGAAAGTAGTCACCACAACTATTGGGTGGCACTAAAAATAGGGACCCAACTTCCTAGCGGGGACTAAGAGAGCTAAAGCCAGTTTTTCCAAATATGGATAGCGAGTTTCTACTCCCGTTAATATTTAGCTAACTTAATAAATAGGAAAGTGCGTACCTTCACCCTCCCGGATTAAAATCGCACTTACCTCAACTTCTGAAACTGCGAGGTAGACTAGCAATGTTTCGCCTTCTTTTGGTTTCGAGAGTAACAGAGGGATTGATAATTACTTCTTCAGGTCCCTCAAAGCATGCTGGCACTCCGACATCCATTCAAAATTGTTCTTCTTTCTGAGCAATGTAAAGAAGCGATGACATTTGTTCGACGACCGGGAAATGAACCTGCTCAAAGGTGCTAACCTTCCTGTGAGTCTTTGGACTTCTTTCACGTTGGATAATTTGTCCGGGATGTCGTCTATGGCCTTGATATTTTCAGGGTTTACCTCAATTCCCCTTTTGAGACCAGAAACCCCAGGAACCTACTGGAGCTGACCCCGAACGCGCACTTTTTGGGGTTAAGTTTCATGTTATGCTTCCTCATGATATCAAATGTTTCTTGCAAATGCTTGAGGTGGTCACCTGTATTCAAGGACTTAACGAGTATATCGTCTATATAAACATACAAGGTCTTTCCTATTTGCTTTACAAATATCTTTTTTACGAGCCGTTGATAAGTGGCTACGGCATTTTACAACCTGAAGGGCATTACATTGTAACAATATGTACCAAAATTTGTTATTAACGAAGTCTTTTCCTGATCTTTTGACTTTATCTTAATTTGGTTGTACCCGGAGTAAGCATCAAGGAAACTCATTAACTCGTGCTAGGCTGTGGCATCAATCATTTGATCGATATTTGGCAGTAGAAAGAAATCTTTCGGGCACGCCTTATTAAGATCTTTATTGTCTACACACATATGAAATTTATTGTGCTTCTTAGGAACTACTACTATATTGGCAAGCCAGTCTGGATATTTTACCTTTCTGATCGAACCTATTTTAAGCAAGCGAGTTACCTCTTCATTGACGAATTTATTCCTGGCCTCGGCAATAGGCTCTTCTTCTGTCTCACTGGTGGTACGTTGGGATCCAAACTCAGCTTGTGCATGGCTATTTCCGTCGGGATCCCTGTCATATCCTCGTGCAACCATGCACAACAATCAATAGTAACTTTAGGGAATTCAATAAAGCCAGACCTGAGCTCGGGGTGCACTGTTGTCCCCAAGTGAAATTTTCTTTCTAAGAATTCCTCAAACAATGACACTTGCTCTAGTTCCTCTGCCATGGATTTTGTTGCGTCCGTCTCCTTTGGAACATGGAAATATCTTGGCACCTGATATTGCTCTAATGACTCTGCCCCTGGAATAATCTCTTCTAACTCGGGAGTAGGCACCGGTTCCTGTAACTGCTATGTCATGCGCTCCTTCGGTTTACTACTGGAAATTGAGATTGCATTCAGCTCCCTCGCTACCGGTTGGTCGTCTCTTATCTGCTTGATTCCTTCGAGCGTTGGAAACTTCAGCAATTGGTGATACGTCAAAGGTACAACTTTTATCTCGTGTAGCCATGTCCTTCCCAAGATGTTGTTGTATCCCATATCACCATCCACTACATCAAAGAGAGTTGTTTTTATTACTCATTCAGTGTTCGTGAGTAGCAAGATCTCTCCCCATTTCGTCACGCTCGCAAGGTTGAATCCAGCGAGGAGTTTAACTTGTTCCAATACTCTTCATTGTATGATATTAGCCAAATTTACTGGATCCACTAGAACACACATAATTTTAAAATCTAACACATTTAAAGAGATTACCAGTGCGTCCTTGTGTGGTACCAGCAATCCGTCTGCGTCTTCCTCCTTGAAAGTGATATCGTCCTCTCGGAGTCTTTTGCTATGAGTTATCGATACTTTAGTCTTCTTTGCCACCGAAAAGGTGACCCCATTAATCTCGTTCCCCCCAAAAGATCATGTTGATCGTATGGCGTGGGTCTTCTTCTCATGCTTTCAAAGATTTTGCGTTGTATCTGTTGCGACCCTAATTGTTCTTAGTTCGATCACTCAAGAATTCTTGGAGATGACCATTCTTCAATAGCATTGCTACCTCCTCCCGAAGATATCGGCAGTCCCCTGTCCGGTGACCGTTCGTTCTGTGGTATTCACACTATAGATTGGGATCCCTCTAGCTAGAATCAGACCTTATATGTATCAGAAATCGTGCTTCTTTAATGTTCCTCATGGCTGACACCAGTTCAACTACACTGACGTTGAAGTTATATTATGACAACCTGGGCTAAGAACGATCTCGAGGCCCCGACGTTTGTATATCTTAAATTGATCTATTGTTTCGACCACGGTCAGTCCCTCCGTCTATGGTGAACTTGTTCGCTACTCAGAAATTTATGGCACGACATTTGGTACGCTCGTAGGGCATTAACCGATCCCTCAAACTCTGCATATTCACGTCGTAGTCATCCTTTGATTTTTATTTGTTCTTCTCCCGTCCTTTGGCCGATGATGTAGAACCGACCTAGTCATCATCGATCCTTATCTTTGACTCGTACCGCTTGTGAACATTTGCCCAGGTTGTTGCTTGAAACTCAAGTAGGCTCTCCTTCAGCTTCCGGGAAGCGTTTGAACGTCTTGGATTCAATCCTTCGGTGAATGATTCAGCTGCCCATTCATTCGAGACGGACGGGAGCAACATTCTTTCTTTCTGGAATTAAGTAACAAACTCTCATAACAATTCAGATTCTCCTTGTGTGATTCTGAATATGTCAGCCTTCTGGGCTTGTACCTTCCTAGCCCCAGCATGAGCTTTAATTAATGAATCCGCGAGCATCTCAAAAGGAATCTATGGAATCCTCAGGCAGTAATGAATACCATGTTAGGGATCCCCTCGTGAGAGTTTCGCCGAATTTCTTTAGCAATACAGATTCAATTTCGTGAGGAGCTAGATCATTTGATTTCACCACCGTTGTGTAGATGGTAATATGTTTATGTGGGTCTGAAGTTCCATCATACTTTGTAACTTCTGGCATTTTAAAACGCTTCGGGACTAGTTCTAGTGCCGCACTTGGCTTGTATTGTAATTGAACATACTTCATCGAGTTCAGGTCTTTTACTACTGGTGGTGCACCCGAGATTTGATCTATGTGGGCGTTTACTTCCCTCATGAATCGTAAAAGCTTATATTTGAATGAATCGTTCTCATAGTTAAGACCTGATCTGCTCTCCCCAGCCCTATCAGAGACAATTTCACCCCTGGGAGTGTTATTGTTGACTCTCTGCGTTGTTTGGTCTGCGGGAACAACAGGAGGAATCGATCGCGCCTGTTTGCATTATTCGAAGCACCTGATAGCGCCTGCTTCAATTCCGTCATAACTTGATCCTGCCGCGTGAGGTGGCTTAGAAGGATTGCATGTTGCTCTTGTAGGATCCTCACAACATCCGCTACTTGCTCCTCGTCAGCATCATCGGGAGTTGTCTCCCGAACCTGTCGAGGGTACCTTCTGTCATGCACCGGCGTGGCGTCATTCTCCTCATTGTGGGTGTCACTAATTGAGTCCTCGAAATAAGGTCGATTCCCTCGATTATCAGGGTTGTGTGCATCGTTAACAGTGTTATCTGCCAGTTTTTTGCGATTTTTTCTAAGACAAAATAGTCAAAACACGTTAGTAAAAAGGCAAGGATCAATTTAATTGAACGGCTGTCTAGGCCTCACGGTGGGGGCCAAATTATTTACCCGTAAAATAATACAGTTGAATTTATACGTGGTTTCTAGACAAGTGAACTAATTTGATCTTAAAATAATATAATAATAAAAAAATTACACAATACTTAGCCTTAGAATGTAAATGAAATAGCAAAGATGGTGATTACGTAAACACGATTTTCGAATACAGCAATGATGAGATCAAAAAGCAAGAAAATAAAGTTGTATAAAGCTTTGTATAGAATATAATATATTTTTTTTTACAGAAAATTCTTTTGCTTTACAATGGTAATTGAGCTCACTTTTTATAGCTATGCCTAGGGAAAGAAGGCCTAGGATCATGCCCTCCTTTAATGCCAATTATGAGGGTCATTGATGAAGATGTAACGGTGAACATAAATGCCAAATTTTCTATAACGGGTCGTCGCTCTTAATATTGCACAATATTCCTTAGTAAATGCTACTGGACGCAGAGCATTTAATACACCTTTACGAACGTTATCCTTTCTGGTGACAAACGGAGTGGCTGTGTTCGATCCTCAGCCATCCCATCTTGGATTCCACGTATCCTCCTTTTAGTCAGCCGCATGTCATATCATATTTTACCCTATACAATTATTTTTATTAAAACCATTTTAAATTAGCAATCAAATTATTACCTTAGTGATATGACTTGTTTGGATTTACTTGATATAAAAGTCCTTTCTTTCACTAGGAAAAAGAAAATAAAAAGACTATTACCATCCAATTCCTTTAATTATATACCGGGTTCTCTTTTATAAAGTACATATCAAAAAATTATTTTTTTTTGAAATTTTTGTTCAATCAAATATCTTCACACAAAAATATAAAATGAGTCAAAGTTAGTATGGTTTGAGGATAAGGATTCAAATAGCAAAACACGAGTCCCTATTCAATAGTCAGCGACTGTTACGTGATGTCAAATTTTAGTGATAGCTCTTTCGAGTGATTTATATACATACTAGTTAAAAAAATTTTGTGTTTCGCGCGGTCGTAAAATATCTAATAAATTTATAAAATAATAATTTTCTTATATTATTACATTCCAAAAACATGTGTAAGCTCATTTTTTCCATTAACGTCCCTTACCGAGAACTCAACATTGATCACAAATAGGAAATTGATTAACATTCACTATTACATTACAAACAATAACTCACATTATTTTGATGACACTAACCTTTATTGACCCTTTCTTATTTTGTGCTGTTGTCTTTTCTTTAACTAATACTAGTAATTCGATAACTAAATGAGTACTCAACCGAATTAGCAACGACGTATTGATTTGAAACCAAATACAATCAATCTAGTTTTTTCACATATATTGTCAATGTAAGTTCTTCAAGAAACATTCAATACTATATTTTTTATACAAAACTTCAAACATGAATAATATTAAAAATAACTTTATACATCTCAACATATTATAATGTATACATAAACATATTATAAATTATATTGGAAGAGAATCAAATTCAATTCGAAATAGGGAGTATATCAAACGTTCATGTTGGACTTACATAAATCTCTTGTTCTAAATACATTTAATGGTTAATTTGTGATTGGCTTTTGCACCTTTTCATAATTTTTTTAAAAAGTCAAAAACTGTCAAGAGAATGCACTTATGTTACCTAATAGAAAACAAAAAATAGTGAACAAAAGAGAACAAATTTCAAATATTATGAGTAGATATACAAAGAATGAAAAGCTCATCACATTGTTAAATCTCATTTCACAAAAGGAAATAAAAAAGAAGCTAAAAGACCTTTTATCTTGCAAGCCTGAGGACTTATTCGAGGATTTATTTTGCAACCTTCAGAACTCTTCACATTCTTTTTAGTATCGTCCAAAATAAATTCCTATAATGTGTTGGGGAAGGCTAGATAATAGAGATAACATTTCTCATTTACAACAATTGCCAGTCCAAGGCACATTTAATCTACCCTTACTAAACACACCAAGCACAACCAACACACACTGAAAGTATCCTTCAAAAATCAGCATTAATTGAGAAGACATTTAGAGAGTGCAATTTAGTTATCCATAGAACCGGAAAATACTAATACATCCATTTTATTGTCAGATAGTGATGGGAAGTTGAAAAAGTCATTAGTTGACTTTGCTGATGCTTTAAGCCTTTGTAAACTACAATTACGTTATATGGTGTCGTAAAGAAGCTATTATTAAGTTAATAAGCCAAGAGTGCATGTTGAGGTTGTAATAATTGAGACTTTCAATCTTACTATATGACGGAAAAAATAGGGGAAAAACGCAAAAAAAGTAGTAAAAAGATAAATAGGTTTCTTGGCCAAAGAGAAGTGGTCAAAGGAGTATATATATATATATATATATATAGTATCACGCGAGCTGACTTTTTAGTGAAAAATCAAGATTCCAGAACCAAAAGGTTGCATTTTAGCACTCAAGATACGAATGTAGGTGAAAAAAACTATTGGGAACAATATTATTTATAACGCATGTAAAACATGTACTATACCTTAACAGTCAGTTACCCCGTTAAGGAATAGTGCATGTAATACATGCGCTATACTCAGTATTTTTCGAGCCATAATAATTCAATATATGGCGCATGTATTACATGCGCTATATGTACAATGCATATATTATATGCGCTATACATAATAATTGACATCCCCTTGCATTGGATAATTGCTTACTTAAGGTCAAACATTCGTTCCTCACAAAATTATTATGCAAAAAATAATTCTTCATCATCCTTTATATCTGTCGCGCCCCATTTTCTCGCGAAAGCGGATTTCGACATGTGACAACTGTTTTAAAGGAAATAACTCTGTTTCAACTAGTTTGTATTATCAAATATTAGGTAAGGGCTCAAATTACCTCAAAGAAAGGGGTTTAGACACTCTTCGAGGTCCACAACTATGATTACCGTCCAAAATTTAAACTATATGGGGATTATCGAATTATAGATAATTATCATAAATGAGCGTGCGAGATATGGGGATAAGAGTCATAATAGTTGATTAACTAATCGGCATAATTAACAGAAAGAGGTCATACATAAGTAATTTAAGGAAATAGCTCGAAAGCAACAAAATTCATCCATTAATAAGCTGGTTGGTACAACTCTTTGGAGGTTACAAGATATAGCTTAGTCAAATCTAAGTTGTACAAGGAATAGTTACACATGGGGGAAGGGGGAGTCCTATGTTTTTTAGCCTAAAAGAACACCCCCTGCAACATAAATAATACTTCACAACCCTTCAAAGTACAAGCTTTGCTCATATTATCCAGCAAACACAGACTATCATCTCCTACTACTCGATTACTATCTTTAAGTTGTTTACCTAAAACGCACTAATTCAATTGTAAGTCGCGTCCTATGCATGCCTATTTGTCCCATGCTTATGGTCCGGGAGGCTTTGGACCACTATATAGGTGGTTCTAGACTCAAACTAGGCTGCTCAAAATGAGAAAAACTAGGTGTCACATAATTGAAACAAGTAGGACTTCACGTATGATGCAAGTAGCACCAAAAGGGGTTTCATGTTTACCTCCACACATAGGCGCATAGGCATATATTTCATCAAGTAACAGACGACGTCAGAATGGTCAAGTAGATATGACCTAGTAAAAATTAAACGAGTTGTTGCTTTACGAGCCAATTAAGCCATGGACACGATTACTAGGTGACAAATGGACGATCATTTATAAGTAAGCATACCTAGAATAGACAGTTGATGAACATGATGACTCTGTTTATGTCATATAGGCATGATTTCTAGATGATTGAACCTAAAAAGCGAAGCGATTGAGTAGTGCTAATTCTCATTGTATTTAGTCCTATAACCATGATTTCTAAGCAAGAAACACAATTAAAGGCGTCAGCGTAAACGGTTTCAAACAGTCAACATGGAGTCCTCTAGACATGATTTCAAACATAGACAACTTTAGGCGTGAAGCTGTTGAAAGACACTTGTTTTGATTCATTGATCCTATAACCATGATTTCTAGGTGAGCCATACGGTTGAAGGGAAACATCAATGTAAACAGTCTCAATTACTTAAGCGGAATCCTATAGGCGTATTGTCTACACACAAAAGTAAGACAAGCTAAGCAAGAAGCAAACAAATTCAATTTGAATACTATAGGCTTATTTTCTAAACATATTATGAGACTTGTGGATATGGTCAATATTAGAATTAGTTAAGGTCCTAAATCATGTTCTGATGTTGATGGCCTATAAGCAAATAGTTCACAAGAGTAGAGCATGGCAAACAAGATAAAATGTTTTAACCTTATAGGCATGTTTTCTACTTATTCATGCAACAATTAGAGTACTCCAGCCCCCATTTCACTAATTTCACCATTATTTGTTATTACAGACCCAGATAGAATAAATACAAGCCCAAATATAACAATTACAGGCCTAATATAATGATAAAATAACACAGCGATACATCTGGGTTTTCAGATAGGCTTAGAACTCGATCAGGCCCATACTCTAGATGGTTGTCAATATGCTTCAGATCCCAATACCAAAATTGACCCAACAGTCATTCCCAAACGATAAAACAACTGCCTTATTTTACCCATTGAATACCAAACCAACCGTAAAATAACATGACAAACTAAATACCAGGCCAGCTGAACAACCTTAAGACTTAGGCATTCTTAGTCCTCAACACTATCGGTAATAAAGAGCAGGGATTTCCAAACACCGACCCACAAATAATGTTACATGAAATCTCCTACAGCCACATATGTCACACATAGAAACATGTTCACAACGACATTTTCGAACATCATATGATAGCAAAAGGTTCACTAAGCAGAAATTCAAACCAAACATGATCCAAAACTAATTTTAGTGAGACTTTAGACAAATGAGCCTTAACGTGGGAATCTAGAATAGTCATGATCATAAATTAGCAAGTAGCAGCTTTACACAAATGTCTTTAACATGGAAATCTAAAGAAGACATGGTCATAACTAATCTTATAGCCAAGCAAGTAAACTAATGGGCATGATTCAAATAGCCTACAGGCATTCACTTAACTCGACATGAAAGACTTAGCATTTTGAGATTCTGGGCAAACATCAATCATCATAAAGAGGTCTTGGTGCAAAATTTCAAGGCATAACTATGAACTCATAAAATGCAGCAAATGCAGGATTTAGGTTTTGACATAAGCCAGGACAATTAAGATTGTTAGAGGTCGATCCAACTAATGATACATAGTGAATATATTCTAAAAAATCTAGACATAGGAAGGTTTGATGCTCGAGAACAATAGCAGTAAGATGAGTAGGATTACATACAAAGGCAACACAGTATTACAATCAAGCTAGTTCACAGAAGTTCAAACATATTATGATACCGAACATAAACACATGCAGAAATAAGAATAGAATTTCAAGAGTCAGAGGCACTAACCAGTTGTAAAATTAATGAGCAAAATAAATAAAGGAACTAGATTTCAACAACATCTTAATTAGCAGTAGTCAATAGAGGATAATAAAAACTCCCAAATTCGGTACTTTAGAGTTCACAAGAGCTTCAAATGAGCTCCGAGCAGTTCTTGCACCGGAGTAAGTCAATGAGTCAACCACAATGGCCTTGGTTTTCAGCCAACCAAGAATCTAAAAATTTCAGAATGTATTCGAGTGAAACAGAGTGAGTGAGTCAAATAGAGAACAGTGATTAAGCTCCATTTTTGGGGAATTACGTAATGATTCGGCCGATCATTTTGTGTATTTTATCCCTGTTACCCTGTTTAGTGCTTCTTCTATATTGATTTGTGGTTATGCAACTTATTGGGATAGTTGATTTGGTTCTAGGGATGTTTCATAGTGAATTGAGACACTTAGTCCCAAAGTTGGTAGTTTAAGTTGGAAGAGTTGACCGGAGTTTGACTTTTGTGTAGATGACTCCAGAATGGAGTTTTGATGGTTCCAATAGCTTCGTATGGTGATTTTGGACTTAGGCGTATGTCCAGATTTGCATTTGGAAGTCAGTAGGCTATTTTGTTGCATTTTGGCAAAAGTTAAAAAGTTGAAGGTTTGGAAAATTGAAAGGTTTGCCCGAGAGTTGACTTTGTTGTTGCCAGGTTTGGATTTTGGTTCTAGGAGTGAGAATAGGTTTGTTGTAGCATGCATGACTTGTGTATAAAATTTGAGGTCACATTCGGCATTAGTTTTAGAAGTTGGAAGTTCATTTGTTCATTAAGCTTGAATTGATATACGATTTGTGGTTTTGGCGTTGTTTGATGTGATTTGAGGCTTCGAGAGAGTTCGTATTGTGTTTTAGGACTGGTTGGTATGTTTTTATGAGGTCCCAGGGGCCTCGGGTGAGTCTCGGATGGTTAATGGATCAATTTTTAGATTAAAGCATTGATGAAGGTATAAGGCTTGTGGTATAATCGCATCTACGGTGGGATAGGCCACAGATGCAGAGCTGCATGTGTGGATATGGACTCGAAGAAGCAAAGAGGGAACGACTAGGGGAAGTCCGCAGGTGCGGACCATTTGATCGCAGGAGCGAAGTTGGCTGGGGCTGTTGATGGTCACAAGTGTGAAGTTGGACTGCATCTCTGAGTCTATAGATGCAGATAAGGACTGAGAAGTGGAACAGCAGGCAAGGCCAGGGATCGCAGGTGCGAAGAAGGTTCCACAGGAGCGGACCCGCACAAGAGGGACTTAAGTTGCAGAAGCGGAAGATTGGGGTCTTAAGTGAACGACGCAGGTGAGCAACAGTCACCGCAAAAGCGGTTCTGCTGAAGCGGTAATGTAAGGGTCATGTGTGAAAAGGATGGACAGAATATTAAATCAAGGATTTACATTATTTTTTCATTTTTGGAGTTGTGGGACTCGGTATAACGCGATATTTGGAGCATTTCTCATTCCATTTGAAGAGGTAAGTGATGTTTATTCGATTTTGGTGTTAGATATTCATTTCCCATTGATTATTACACCTAATTTTACAGAGGATATGACCATCGATAGAAAGGTGTGGAAGTCGAAGATTAGGGTGGTGGATTGATAGACAGTCTAGAGTTTCCTTTGTCTTACCAGTAGTAGTAGTAGTACTAGTCGGGTACCTTCCAAATCCTAGTCCCTTATTTCTATACGGTATGTCAGTATTAGCAGTAGGAATGATATTATTCTTGTAGTTTTTTATCCCTGGATCTCTATCATTATTCGTTGTATTATTTGCTTACACTATCTTATTACATTGTTATTGCTACTGTTTCTCTATTGCTCCATTTTTTACGTTCTTGAGTCGAGAGTCTTTCAGAAATAGCCTCTCTACCTTTATAGGTAGGGGTAAGTTATACGTACACACTACCCTCCCCAGACCCCACTTATAGGATTTCACTGGGTTGTTATTGTTGTTGTTGTTATGCAGAGTTAAATTTTGGGGATTTGAAGGTCGATTTGTGGTTGAAATTGTATGATTTTGGTATGTTTGAACTCATAATTGAATAGGTGATCGGAATTTTTAAATTTTGTCTGTTTTCGAGGTGCGGGCACGAGGTTGACCTTTTGGGTTGACTTTTCTCTTGAATTAAAGTATCTTAGTATTATCTTTTGGAATCCGTTCCTATTGCTTTTATTGATGGTGCTGGATACTTTGACTAGATTCGGGTTGTCCATAGATTGATACGTGCGGGAAGGGCTTGATGGAGTAGTGATTTGGCTTGCTTGAGGTAAGTATCATACCTAAACTTGAACCCATGTGCGAGCACCAAGGTAATTAGCCATGCTCAGATTAGTGTTTAGGCTATGATATGCCTTTAATTGACTGTTAATCTTTAAGTTGTGATGAATGACATACTTCTAACCTTGTTGTAAACTACTTGATCCACATTTGAGGTTATATAGAGGGTAATTCCTTGAATGAACATGATAGTCGTTAATCTATGATGAAATTGCTGATTGGAACCATGATAGCAAACTTTGCACATACCTACACTTTAGCATGTCATTTATACCAGTCCAGGAGCATGAGATTTGTTATTCATTCATCATATACATGTATTAGTGTATTTATTCTCCAATGTGATATAATATGGACTGGATATATGTGACCATTACGGGTGAATTGTGTTGTTATGCATGTGACCACGCCAGGCGGATTGTGATGTTATGCCCATGACCACGTCGGGGGAATCATGATATTGAGCTTTTGATCACACTGGGGTGGTAGTACATTGTATTTGCCGTGCTTACGTGTGGATATGGATCCATTCCCCTAGGGTCACCCTCATGTTTCTCTCTTGATGGCGTATACATGGATATTGAGTAAAACTGATTAGTGGTTTGGTATAGATATGGAAATGTTGAGGACAGTCTGGCCAGTGTTGTTTGAATTTGCATTCCATATCTACTTGCAATTTCCATGGTTTATTATCTGATTTATCTGTATATCATCTTTATGTTGTACCAATGACTGAACATAGATTGTTAGTAATTAGACACACAAACACACACATAGATAGTCCTTTCTGTACCTTATGTTTGATCATAATATTTTCTTGTACTTGTTGGACTTATGGAACTGCATAGGTTATAGTGGGTGTCATTTATAATTCTTACTTCTTTTACCTCTCCGAGGTTAGTTATGACACTTACTAAGTATATTGTGTTGGTTTTACTCATACTATACTCTGCACTTAACTATGTAGATCTAGGTGTGAGGACCATTTATTAGCAGTACATTTGCTTGTTGGACTAAGCTTCGAGAGGTGAGGTAAAGCTGCATTCTTCGCCACAATTTTGACTTGTCTTTTCTTATGTATTATTGTTTCACATAGGACAGTATTATTATTTAGTTTTAGACTTGTATTCTACTAAAGAGCTCATGACTCCGTATTTACCAGTCTCTAAGGGATTTACCTTGTATTAGTAGTATTTTATTATATTGAGATTTCAGACTTATGCTATTTTAATAAGTTTCGTTGTTCTACTTCTTTATTGTTTTATTTCGGCTTGCCTAGTCAGTGTGTTAGGAGCCATCATGACGGTTTGGGATTTTGGGTTGTGATAAGTTGGGTTATAGCCCTAGGTGTATAAGTATTACGAGTTATGTGCAATTTTAGTAGAGTCTTGCGGATCGGTACAGAGACGTCTGTACTTATCTTCGAAAGGCTATCAAACTTTTAGGAAACTTCACTTTCTTGCATTTTTGTCGTGGGATTTTGTTATTTCGGAAGCTTGAAACTTGACTATTCTATTCTCTCATAGATGGTGAGGACACGTGCTACCGGATAAGGTGGATGGCCACCGGTACCACAAGTTAGGGCCGCGAGGGGCCGGGGCCGCGGTAGAGGCTGAGGTCTGGCCAGTACTATAGGTAGAGCAGCACATGTGGAGCCACCAGTTGCTCCAGCTAAGGAGCAGGTACCACATGTGGTTGACCCTGTGGGACCAGGTCACGCACTAGTAGTGCCCATTGTGATTCCTGGCCTTTAGGAGGCCTAAGCCAAAATTTTGACTATGTGCACGAGCCTAACGCAGGCAGTCTCAGTTCCAAATGCACCAACCATTGCAAAGGATGGGGGAGGTGCCCAAACTCCTACCGCCCGTACTCCAGAGAAGCTAGCTCAGGAACTCCAGACACCGGGTGTATTTCCATTTCAGTCGATTATTGCCGCTCGGCCCGAGGTTGGTCCCCATATGAGTGATGATGAGTAGATGAAATTGGAGCAGTTTGGGAAGCTTAAGCCTCCAAAGTTCGGTAGAGCAAAGTCGAAGGATGCTCATGATTTTATAGACCGGTGTCAGCGGATTCTTCGCATATCGGGTATTTTGGACATGAGTGGGGTTTCTTTTACTACTTTTTAGGTGACAGGGGTAGCTTATCGATAGTGGAAGGCCTATGAGTTAAGTAGGCCAACCGATGCAGCGCCACTTACATGGCATGACTTCTCGGTTCACTTTTTAGAGAAGTTTGTCCCACTGACTCGTAGAGAGGAGTTGCATAGGCAGTTTGAGCAGCTACGCCAGGAGGGCATGACAGTGACTCAGTATGAGCTGAGGGTTGAAGAATTGGCTCGTCACATAGTATGGTTGGTTCCCATTGAGAGGGAGAAGATTAGGAGGTTTATTGATGACCTAAACTACGATTTACTCTTTATTTTGGCTCGGGAGAATGCGACAGATTCTAGGTTTGACCAAGTGGTCAAGATTGCTAGACGATTGGAGCTGGTTCGCAGGTAGGAGAGTGAGGAGCGGGAGGCCAAGAGGCCTCGTAGTTCAGGTGGTTTCAGTAGTGCCTCATCTGGAGGTCGTCCTTCTAGACCCGTTTAAGTAGCTCGCCATGTTCCTCGTGGTTCTTTAGTTACACACAGTTCCTACTATGCACGCCCAGCTCAGTCATCATTTAGTGCATTGCCGGCGCAGAGTTCTTACCATGCTTTATCGGCCCATTTCTTGACAGGCAGTTCTTTGGGCTATCGTGGTCAGCATCCTATCATGAGGGATTGCTATGAGTGCGGAGACTTGATTCGTCTCAAGAGAGATTGCCCCAGACTATTGGGTAGGGTTCCAAAGTAGAGCTTTCATCCTATGATTTCAGTAGTAGCAGCTACACCACCTGCACAGCCAGCTAGTAGTGGGGCATAGTTAGCACGAGGTTGCCTTAGAGGGGGAGGTCGATTAGGTAGGGGTCAAGCCCATTGCTACGCATTTCCAGCCAGGCCAGAGGCAGTTGCATCCAATACTGTGATCATAGGTATTGTTTCAGTGTGCCGCAGGGATGCTACAGTATTAATTGACCCTGGTTCCAGTTATTCATATGTGTCATCATGCTTTTCTCATTATTTGAATGAGCCCCACGATTCTTTAGTTATGCATGTTCATGTATCTATATCGGTGGGTGATTTTGTTGCTGTTGACCATGTGTATAAGTCATGTGAGGTGATTATTGGGGGATTAGATACTGGAGTTGATCTTTTACTTCATAGTATGGTTGATTTTGAAGTGATTTTAGGCATGCATTGGTTGTCACCATGTCACGTTATTCTAGATTGTCACGGTAAGATCGTGACATTAGCAATGCCGAGGTTGAATAGGGTTGACTGGAGAGGTTCCCTGGATTATGTTCCTAGTAGAGTGATTTCGTATTTGAAGGCTCAATGAATGGTTGAGAAGGGATGTCTAGCCTATTTGGCCTTTGCGAGGGATGTTAATGCTTATACTCCTACCATTTAGTCTATTCTGGTAGTGAGGGACTTTCAAGATGTGTTTCATGCAGACCTGTCGGGTATGTTACTCAATAGGTACATTGATATTGGTATTGATATGGTGTCGGGCTCTCAGCCCATCTCTATTCCATCGTATCACATGGAACCATTAGAATTGAAAGAGATAAAGGAACAACTTCAAGATTTGCTTGATAAGGGCTTCATCAAGCCTAGTGTGTTGCCTTGGGGTGCGCCGGTTCTATATGTGAAGAACAAGTATGGTACCATGCGGCTGTGTATTGATTATAGGCAGTTGAACAAAGTTACCATTAAGAACAAGTATCCTTTACCACACATTAATGACGTTTTTACCAGCTTCAGGGTGCGAGGGAAGTTTCGAATATTGATTTGAGGTTAGGGTATCATCGGTTGAAGATTCGAGATCCTGATATTTTTAAGATAGCATTCAGGCCCCGCTATGTTCACTACGAGTTTCTTGTGATGTCATTCAAGCTGATCAATGGCACAACAGCCTTTATGCACTTGATGAACAGTGTATTCCAGCCGTATCTTGACTTATTCGTCATTGTGTTTATTGATGACATATTGGTGTACTCAGGCAGCCAAGACGAGCATTAGCAGCATCTGAGGATTCTACTCCAAAACTTGAGGAAGAATAAGCTATATGCTAATTTCTCCAAGTGTGAGTTTTGGATTGACTCGGTGGCGTTCTTGGGACATGTGGTGTCTAGTGAGGGGATAAAGGTAGATTCGAAGAATTTTAAGGGAGTTTAGAGTTATCCTAGACCGTCTTCAGCTACAGAGAATAAGAACTTCTTGGGTTTTGCATGTTATTATCACCGTTTTGTGGAGGGTTTCCCATCCACTACTGAACGTTTGACTAGATTGATCTAGATGGTTGCCCAATTCAGGTGGTATGATGAGTGTGAGAAGAGCTTTCAGAAGCTCAAGACTGTTTTGACTACAACTCAAATCTACTTTTGCCTTCGGCATCAGGTTCATATATAATATATTGTGATGCTTTACGGATTGGTATTAGATGTGTCTTAATGCAGGAGGGTAGAGTTATTGCTTATGCTTCGCGTCACCTTATGCCCCATGAGAAGAACTACCTCGTTAATGATTTAGAGTTGGCAGCCATTGTTCACGCATTGAAGATTTGGAGGCATTATCTCTATGGCATGTCGTGTGAGGTATTCACAAATCATCAGAGTCTACGTCGCTTGTTTAAGAAGAATTAGGTATTCACAAATCATCAGGCCTTGGCCAATCAGTTCATGAGGTTAGATGTTTCATAGCCTTGCCGGATTCTTGCTTGCGTGGTGTCTCGGTCTTCTTTGTATGAGCACATCAGAGAGCGTCAATATGACGACCCCAATTTGCTTGTACTTAAGGACACAATGCGATATGGTGATGCCAAGGAGGTTTCTATTGGAGATGACGGGGTGTTACAGATGCAGGGTTGGATCTGTGTACCCAATGTGGATGGGTTTTGTGAGTTGATTCTTTCGGAGGCCCACATTTTGTGGCTCGGTGCTTGAACTGTCAGCACGTGAAGTACGAGCATCAGAGGCTGGACGGTCTGCTTAAAAGACTTGAGATTCCCGAGTGGAAATGGGAGCAGCGTGTTAACATGGATTTCTTTGTTGGGCTCCCACAAACTTTGAAGAAATTTGACAGAGTTTGGGTGATTGTGGACCGGTTGACTAAGTCTGAACACTTCATTCCAGTTGTGACTACCTACTCTTCTGAGAAACTGGCTCAGATCTATATTCGTGAGATTGTTCATCTTCATAGTGTGCCAGTGTCCATTATCTCTGATCTAGACATGCAGTTTGCAATGCACTTTTGGAGGGTCGTGCATCGTGAGTTAGACACACGGGTTGAGTTGAGTACAACATTCTACCCCTAGATGGACAGGCATTCCGAGCGCACCATTCAGATCTTAGAGGTTATGCTATGCGCATGTGTTATGGATTTCAGGGGTTTATGGGACCAGTTCTTGCCACTTTCAGAGTTTGGCTACAACAACAACTACCAATCGAGTATTCAGATGGCACCTTACGAGGCATTATATGGAAGGCCGTTTCATTCTCCAGCTAGGAGAGGCTAGGTTGTTGGGCACTAATTTGGTTCGGGATTCCTTGGAGAAAGTGAAGTTGATTTAGGATCGGCTCTGTTCAGCGTAGTCTAGACAGAAGCGTTATGCTGGTAGAAAGGTTCATGATGTTGCATATATGATGGGTGAGAAGGTTTTGTTCAAAGTTTCACCCATCAAGGGTGTAATGTGTCCGGGAAGAAGGGAAAGTTGAGGCCTTGGTATATTGGGCCTTTTGAGGTGCTTGAGAGAACCGGAGAGGTGTCCTACAAGCTTTCATTGCCACCTAGTCTATCGGACGTTCACCTAGTGTTTCATGTTTCTATGCTCCGGAAGTATTATGGTGGCCCGTCCCATGTGTTGGATTTCAGCACGATACATCTAGGTGGGGATTTTACTTATGATGTGGATCCGGTGACCATTTTGGATTGGCAGGTTTGAAAGTTGGGATCAAAGAATATAGCTTTAGTGAAAGCTCAGTGGATAGGCTAACCAGCCGAGGAGGCTACTTGGGAGACCGAGCGGGAGATGAGGAGCAGTTATTGTCACTTATTTGAGACTCCATGTATGATTCTAGACCTGTTCAAGGAAGAATGTTTGCTTAAAAGGTGGAGCATGTAACGTCTCGGTCGATTGTTTTGGGCATTGTAGCCTCTCTCCCTTTTTTTGTGCTTCATATATGTTCATTTGTGGTTATGAGACTTACCAGGGTGGTTAGTTTGGTTCCAGAGATATTTCGGATTGAATTGGGACACTTAGTCTGGAGTTTGGATTTTGTGTAGACGACTCCCGAATGGAGTTTTGATGGTTCCAATAGCTTCATATGGTGATTTTGTCTTTCGCGTACATCCGGATTTGGATTTGGAAGTCCGTAGGTATATTTTATGTATATTGGAGAAAGTTGGAAAGTTGAAGGTTTGGAAGGTTGAGAGGTTTGACCGAGAATTGACTTTATTATTATCGGGTTCGAATTTCTGTTCTGGTGAGAGAATAGGTCTATTGTGTCATGTATGACATGTGTGCAAAATTTGAGGTCAATCGGATTAGGCTTGAATTGATGTGCGATTAGTGGTTTTGGCATTGTTTGATGTGATTTGAGGCTTCGAGCTAGTTCGTATTGTGTTTTAGGACTGGTTGTTATGTTTGGATAGGGTCCTATGGGCCTCGGGTTATTTCAGATGGTTAACGAATCAATTTTTGGACTTAAAGCATTGGAGAAGATATAAGGCTTCTGGTGAAATTGCATTTGTGGTGGGCTAGGCAGCAGATGCGGAGTCGTAGGTGCGGCTCTGGACTAGCAGATGAGAAGTGGCAAAGCCTAGGGGAAGTCCACAGGTGCAGATCATTTGATTGCAAGAGCAGAGTTGGTTGGGCCTATTGATGGTCGCATGTGCGAAGTTGGACCGCAGAAGCGGAAGAGGGTAGGCAAGGCCAGGGATCCAAGTGGGGAGAAGGTTTCGCAGGAGCGGACCCGCGGAAGCGGGACTTGAGCCGCAAAAGCAGAAGGTCGGGGTCTTAAGTGAAGAGCGTAGGTGCACAACAGTGATCGTAGAAGCGGGAATATAAGGCGCATGTGCGAAAAGGATGGATAGAATATTAAATCGAGGGTTTTCATTATTTTCTCATTTCTGGAGTTGTGGGAGTCGGTCTAAGGCAATATTTGGAGCATATCTCATCCCAATTGAAGATTTAAGTGATGTTTATTCGAATTTCATGTTAGATATTCATTACCCATTGATTATTACACCAATGTTTCATGAATCTAAGATAGAATTTCGGGATTTTTGGACTATATTTTTTGAGAGTAAAATTTGGGGGTTTGAGGGTCGATTTGTGGTTGGAATTGGATGATTTTGGTATGGTTGGACTCGTAATTGATGCGGTATTCAGAATTTTTTAATTTTATTGGGTTCCGAGGTGCTGACTCGAGGGTGACGTTTTGGGTTGACTTTTGTCTTAAGTTAAATATTTTAGCATTATCTTTTAGAATCACTTACTATGGCTTTTATTGATGGTATTGCGTATTTTGACTAGATTCGGGTCGTCCGGAGGTTGATACACGCGGGAAGGGCCTGTTAGAGGAGTGATTTAGCTTGCTTGTAAGTATATTACCTATACCTGGTTGAGGAACTAGTTGTCTGAATTATTTGTGATAGCTATGTGTTATAGGTGCGCACATGTGTCAGGTTTGAGCCCATTTGCAAGCACCGGGGTATTTATCCATGTACGGGTTAGTGTTTAGGCTATGATATGCCTTGAATTGACTATTAAGCTTTAAGCTGTGATGACTCGCATACTTGTAACCTTGTTATGAATTACTTGATCCATGTTTGAGGTTATATAGAGGCTAATTCCTTGAATCAATCTGATAATTGCTAATATATGACAAAATTGCTGATTTGAGCCATGACAACATACTTTGCACATGCCTACACTTTAGCATATTATTTATACCAGTCCAGGAGCCTGAGATTTGTTATTCATTCATCATATATATGTATTCTTGTATATTGCCCTTATGTGATATGATTTGGACTGGGTGTCCGTGACCACGTCTGACGGATTGTGTTGTTATGCATGTGACCACAACAAGAGGATTGCGTTGTTATGCCTATGACCACGCCGGGCAAATTAAGATATTGAGCTTGTGATCGCGCCGGGCTTGTAGCACGTTGAATTGGTCATGCTTGCATGTTGATATGGATCCATCCCCCCTAGGGTCACCCTCTCATATTTCTCTCTTGATGGTCTACACGAGGATATTGAGTAAAACTGATAAGTGGTTTGGTATGGATATGGAAAAGTTGAGAATGTCTGGCCAATGTTGTCTATATTTGCATTCCATCTCTACTTGCAATTTCCATGGTTTATTATTTGATTTATATGTATATCATATTATATGTTGTACCAGTGAATAAACAGAGATTGTGAGTAATTTTACACACACACACAGAGATAGTCCTTTCTGTACCTTATACTTGATCATAATATTGTCATGTACTTGTTGGACTTATGGAACAGCATAGGTTGTAGCAGGTGTCATTTGTAATTCTTGCTTCTTTTACCTCATCGATGTTAGTTATGATACTTGTTGAGTATATTGGGTTGATTTTATTCATACTACACTGTGCGTTTAACTGCACAGATCTAGGTGTAGGGACAAGTTATCAGCAGTAGATTTGCTTGTTGGACTGAGCTTCGAGAGGCTAGGTAGAGCTGCATTCTTGGCCGCAGTTTTGACTTGTCTTTTCTTATGTAGTGTTCTTTCAGCTTAGACGGTATTATTATTTAGTTTCAAACTTGTATGTTGTTGAAGAGCTCATAGCTCCGCATTTACATGTTTCTGGGTGATTTACCTTGTATTAGCAGTATTTTATTATATTGAGATTTCAGACTTATGCTATTTCTCTAAGTTTCGTTGTTCTAGTTCTTTATTGTTATGTTTCGGCTTTCCTAGCCGGTGTGTTAGGTGCCATCACGACGGGTTGATATTTTTTGTCGTGACCAATTTGGGGAGGGGTTTATATAGTGCTCGATTAAGCATACAAGCAAGGACAGATAATCTATCAGATTCAGACAATGAAAGGGAAAATCATTGACTGTTTAAGAATCCCCCAAATTAACTACCTTAGTCTCTTCTAGGTTGGACTTTGGTTTGTTCTCAAGTTCCTCTACTTCCCTGATAATTTCCTAAGGGTATTATGTCATTTTCCCATTCTTCTAAATCACTCTCATCGTATTGCGTTGTTTCATCACATGTCACAGTTGTAGATTCAATAGGGTATGAAAAACATATGCTGAAAAGAATATATAGATGATAATATAAATAAACAAATAGAAATAATGCATTAATTTTGTATATGCGTTAACTCGGGGCCAGCACACACCCCGATTTCTCGGCGAGTCAGTCGAAGTACGAATATATGAGATAGGGACTGAATCTGAGAACTCATTGGTTCGAGGTCGGAATGGGGTGCTCGGCACTGGGCCTGACAAGTCAACACCACCAAGCCCGGAACGAGTTCCAAGACCTCATAAAGCATTACAAACGGTTGCACACAACTAACAGAAAGCCGTGATATTCTCACCCAACCAGATATCACAGCACGAATCTCTCTCTATACCAATAGCGTGCCAACGATGCATGTACAAAGATGATTTTTACATTTTTTAGAATTGTACTAGGAGAAACTCCCCTACTATATAAAGGGAAGGTCTCTTATTCAATTGACGCATTATAACATGCATACCAAAGCAATACTAAATTATTTCTCTGCTTTCTAGCTATTGAAAGGTCTTATTTTAATCATAGTTCTTCATACGTATTTGACTTCGAATCGAGGGTCCGATCGAGGGTAAAACCATTGTTAAGCTAAATTCGAGCTCGGGCTCAACGTCACAACTGGTTTGGTTATTTATCTCATTTTTAATTTGTTTACCTAACATTATTGATTACTTGTATTGAATCAATCCACATATTCTTAAAACCGCGTGCAAATTTAATTGTTATCCGTTTTAAGGATAAACAGTTTGCCGCCCATAATGAGGCTAAGGATAATAGTGGTGGTTTGATACAAATCTCCATAACACACTCTATTTTACACTTTTTCTTTAAGGTCTCAATTTTAGGTCAGTTTAAAAATGCAAATTCTCAGTCTGCCCACTCAAATGTCGAGGCCAAGTCTGGCCATCATGGCAAAAACAACAATTTGGTGTTTAGCAATGAGGTGCCCCCTGCTGATCCCAATGGAATTCTAGCTGCAGGTCCGGTCGATGCTAACTCGTATGTGGCCATTGATGCCAACCTGCCTACCAACCCCGAGAACAACGTTTGAAGAGGAGTTCTACCAACGGCTCAAGGAGCACCGGAAGGTGGAGGTGACAGAGTCAGTCTACGATTGATTTTTGAAATGTTTCAGGCTTAAGAGGCGGTAATAACATAGCTGCAAAATCAAAGTCGCACCCCCGACAGAATTGTGCTTGAACCATCCCATGAAATCACCCGAATAAATGAGCAGATTGCCGAAATGTCCGGTGGAGCTGAGCCCAATGTCAGTCCCAAAGTAATGAAAATGCTTGAAGGATTAATGAAATGGTAGAGTTAGTTGATAAGAAATTTGAGGCTAACGACAAGAAGGTGGAGACATATAATTCCCGGGTCGATCAAATCCCAGGTGCGCCCTCGATATTGAAAAGCCCGTAATCTAAAAGATTTGTCCAAAATCCTTTTCCTCCAAGCGCGGCACTAAAGTCAATCCTGAAGAGGTTTCATATGCTCAATCTCACAAAATATAATGGAACCACAGACTCGAATAAGCATGTTACCTCATACACGTGCGCCATCAAAGGTAATGACTTGGAAGACAACGAGATCGAGTCAGTGTTATTAAAGAAGTTCGGGGAAACCCTGTAAAGAGGAACAATGATATGGTACCACAATTTCCCCCCAAATTCTATTGATTCATTCACTATGCTTGCGGATGCCTTTGTAAAGGCTCATGCCAGGGTCATCAAGGTCGAGACTAGAAAATAAGTTCTTTTCAAGGTTAAGCAAAGGGACAACGATATGCTTAGGGAGTTCGTGTCTAGGTTTCAAATTGAACGGATGGACTTACCCCCGGTCGCGGACGATTGAGCCGTTCAGGCATTCACTCAGGGACTTAACCCCCAAAGCTCCCTGGCTTCGCAATAGCTGAAACAGAACCTGATAGAGTACCCGATGGTAACTTAGGCCGACGTCCACAATAGGTACCAGTAAAAAATAAGAGTAGAGGATGACGAACTCAGAGCCCCTTCTGGGTCTGTTTATCCCATCAGAACTGACGACAGGCCTAAGAGAGTCGCCTATCATGAATCAAGGTTGGTCCGAGATCGGTACCAACTATAGAGTGCAGATCGAAGGGGAAAAGAGTCTGGGCACAACTCTACAAGGAACAAAAAGAAAGGCGGTCGAGGTCCCAATAGCTGAGGTCTGATGATAAAAAATGATTTTGACAGGCCGTTCGGGGGAAGGGAAGTGCCAAGATTTTTAGAGTATAATTTCAACGTCGATGCAGCCAGCATCGTATCAGCCATTAGGCCCATTAAGAAAACCATGTGGCCTCGACCTTTGCAGTCTGACCCTACCCAGAGGGATCCTAATATGATGTGTAAATATCATGGCACTCATGGCCACACGACAGTGAACTGCCGACAATTGAGAGAAGAGGTCGCCCGACTAATCAATAATGGGCATCTCCGAGAATTTCTGAGTGATCGAGCCAAAAACCACTTTGGGAATAGGGACTCCAACAAACAGACCAAACAAGATGAACCTTAGCACATCATCAATATGATCATTGGAGGGGACGATGTTCCCCAGTGACCGATGATAAAGCACACTAAAGTATCCATCATAAAGGTAAAATGCACCAAAGATTACAAACCGAAGGGAACCATTTCGTTCAGTGATAATGATGTCAAAGGCATCGTACAACCCCATTATAATGCACTGGTGATATCCGTACTTATCAAAAAATCTTGGGTTAAACGTGTGTTGATTGATCCAGGCAAATCGTCCAACATTGTCAAGTCGAGGGTCATCGAGCATCTGGGGTTACAAGATCAAATAGTACCACCGGTTCGGGTGTTGAACGGATTTAATATGGCATGCAAAACTACTAAGGGAGAAGTAACCTTGCCAGTGAATACCGATGGGACAATTTAAGATACTAGATTCTACGTGATCTAAGGGGACATGAGGTATAACGCGTTATTCGGAAGGCCATGGGTTCACAACACGAGGGCAATACTCTCAACACTACACCGGGCACTACAGTTCCATACATCGGGAGGAATTAAGACGGGCTAAGTAGAGAAGCTGACCGTAAAAGAAATATCTGCGGTTAACGAGGTGATCCCAGTGCCCGTAATCTTGACATCAAAGAGCACAGAGGCGACCAGTAAAGAAGAAATCAAATAGCAAATACCGATACCGGCCTCGACCGAACCAGAAGACTGAGGAGTAGGCGAGGAGGATGATTACGGAGTTCCTAGGTCGTTCATTGCTCCCGATGATTTCTATGTCACCAAATCGATGATCGAGGATGTGGAGCAATTTATATTGATCGAACACCTGCCCGACCGGAAGGTATACATGGGAACGAGGTTAACTCCCGACCTCAGGAAAAAACTCATTAAGTTTCTTATAGCTAATATAGAATATTTCGCTTGGTCCCATCTTGACATGATATGGATCCCGCCGGAGGTAACCACTCATAAGCTGAGTTTGGACCCGAAGTTCCATCCGGTTAAGCAGAAAAGGAGAGTGTAGTGCAAAGTCAAGCACACTTTCATCAAGGACGGGGTATCTAAACTCCTTAAAATTGGATCCATTCGGGAAGTTATGTACCAGGATTTGTTAGCCAACGTAGTGGTAGTACCCAAGAAAGGAAATATGCTAAGACTGCGTGTAAATTATAAATATCTTAACAAGGCATGCCCTAAGGAATATTTTTATTTTCCTAACATCTATTGGATGATCGACGTGATGACCGGACACGAGATACTCAGTTTTATTAATATAATGTCATGCCATTCGGATTAAAGAACATCGGTTCAACCTATCAACGTATAGTAAACCGGATGTTCGAAGAACATATAGCAAAAGCAATGGAAATTTATATTGATGACATGTTAGTCAAGTCCCTGCGAGCAGAGGACCATTTGAAACATTTGCAGTAAACCTCTGACGCATTGAAGAAATATAATATGAAGTTGCACTTGTAAAAGTGCGCATACGGTGTCGGATCCAGAAAATTCCTTGAGTTCAAGGAATCCAATCGAGGAATCGAGATCAATCCCGACAAAATCAAAGCCATAGAAGACATCGCCATGGTGGACAATGTCAAAGTAATTAAGAGGTTGACCGGAGTATAGCCGCCTTGGGCCGGTTCATATCGAGGTCCTTTGACAAAAACCATCGATTCTTCTCACTATTAAAGAAGAAGAATAACTTTTCCTGGACCCCAGAATGCCAACAAGCTTTGGAAGAACTCAAGCGGTACCTCTCGAGTCCCCCCCACTCTACACTCCAAAGGCAGATGAACAATTGGACCTTTACTTAGCGGTTTCAGAGATGGCGGTAAGTGGAGTCTTAGTCTGGGAAGAGGAAGGTATGTAATTCCCTATTTACTATGCCAGTAGGACTCTAGGCGAGACCGAAACAAGGTATCCTTATCTGGAAATATTGGCGCTCGCTTTGCTAAGCGTCTCCCGAAAGTTAAAGCCGTACTTTCCATGTCATGCCATATGTTTCAGAAGCTCTTACCCACTGAGGAACATCATGCACCAGTCCGGTCTATCAGGTTTATTGTCCAAATCGGCCATCATAATTAGCGGGTACTATATCGAGTATCGATCCCAAACTGCCATAAAATCTCAAATTTTGGCCGACTTCATAGGCGAATTTACACTGGCCCTAATGCCCGAAGTCGAAAGAGAATTATTATTAGCCTCGGGGACTTCCTTAGAAATTTGGACCCTTTTTACGGATGGTGCCTCGAACGCAAAAGGGTCCGGGCTCGGTATTATACTGAAGCCCACTATAGAAAATATAGTTAGGCAGTCTATTAGAACTGTGAAATTGACTAACAATGAGGCTGAGTATGAGGCAATGATTGTAGATCTCGAATTCGCTATAAGCCTTAGGGCCGAGGTGGTCGAAGCTAAGTGTGATTCCCTCATCGTGGTAAATCAAGTCAATGTGAAGTACGAAGTAAAAGAGGAATGAAAGCGAAAGTATTTAAACAATTTACAGGTAACGCTGCATCAATTCTAGGCTGATGCTCTGGCTAACTTGGGGTCATCAATTAATGACGACGAATTCAGTTCGGGAAATAAAGTCTGTGGTAGAAGAAGGCCATGCCGAAGTAAACTCAACGAGTTTAACCTGGGATTGGAGGAACAAGTACATAGACTACTTGAAACTGGAAAATTTCCCTTAGATAAAAAAGAATTGAGATCCCTTCGTACCAAGGCTACCAGATATAGCTTGGTCGAAGGGGCATTGTTCAGAAGAACATTTGACAGCCCGTTAGCCAGATGCCCGGGGCTGGGAGATACCGAGTACACCTTGAGAGAAGTTCACGAAGGCACTAGAAGAAATCATTCGGGGGTTGAATCATTGGTTCAGAAATTAATCAGGGCCAACTATTATTGGACAGAAATGGAGAAGGATGCAAAGGACTTCGTACAAAAATGTGACGGCTGCAAGAGACACGCACCGATGATCCATCAACCGGGGGAGCTACTACACTCGGTCCTGTCCCCATGTCCGTTGATGAAATGGGGGATCGACATCGTCGGTCCCTTGCCATGGGCACCCAGTAAAGCTCAATTCATACAATTAATGACTGACTATTTTTCCAAATGGATCTAGGCCCAAGCATTTGTAAAGGTCCGGGAGAAAGAAATCATAGAATTTATATTGGACCACATAATATGTCGATTTGGGATACCAGCCAAAGTCGTGTGTGATAATGGGAAGCAAATCATCGGCAGCAAGGTAAATAAATTTTTCGAAGATCACAAGATTAAAAAGATACTATGAACACCTTACCACACTAGTAGGAACAGACAGGCGGAGTCAACAAACAAGAACATACTTCAAAACCTAAAAAGAAGGTTGACCGATGCCAAAGGGAAATGGAAAGAAATCTTTCCAGAAGTCCTATGCGTATATCATACAACCTCGAAATCCAGTACCAGGGACACTCCATTTTCGTTGGTCTACGGGGCCAAAGCCTTGATACCAGTCGAGGTAGGAGAGCCAAGCCTCAGATTCCAATATGCAATCGAAGAGTCGAATGGCAAGGCCATGGTCATGAGCCTGGAACTATTGTATTAAAGGTGTGAGGCAGCTTTAGTATGGTTGGCCGCCAAGAAACAACGGATACAAAGATACTACAACCGAAAAGCCAACCTTCGACACTTCAAGATCGGAGACTTGGTGTTGAGGAAAGTAATATTGCACAACCGAAACCCAAACAAGGGAAAGATGGGATCGAACTGGGAAGGACCGTATCGAGTCATCGAAATTACCGGCAAAGGCTCACACAAACTCGAAACGGGAAATGATGTGCAGCTAACAAACAATTGGAACAAGACACACTTAAAATAGTACTATTGGTAAGGTACGATCTCAAATGCTCTTTAATCATGTTATGAATCGAACTAACACTTGCAGGCAATAGTCAAGAATAGATGTGGCTAATAGGTTTGAAATCAGGCATTGCTCTTTTTTTCCCTTGAACCAGTTTTGTCCCAAAATGGGTTTTTCGGCAAGGTTTTTAACGAGGCAACTCTAAAATGTGCTAACTTAGATTCGAAGGCCAGTCTCAAACTGGAGTCAATGGGCATTCATTTCGCATCAACAGAATCTGAGCCCTCTTAAACTCGACCTCGAATACTGGGGGCCATACCCTCCGATTAAGATTTTCAGCAAGGGAAACTTTAGCAGGGAAAAGAGAAAACCTTGTATGCTAGAAGCTAAGGCTCGATGGTTAGGATTCATTGTAAGGACCAAACGGTCATGTGAATCATGCCCGTATAGTCCACTTTAGCCATGACACAAGCTATTACGATCATATACTTTACACAGAGAAATGAAAGAAAGTTCTGCCTCGCTTACACATTTTCCTACCTCTTAAATTCCAAATTCTTAGAGTCCACGGTCTACCCCTATTCGAGGAATATCGAGCCCAAGGGCTACCCTCAATCGTGGACTATCGTCCGAAAAACGTTCGAACAATTCGGGCTACTAAATCCTAGAGGCACCTACAAAAGGCTACGGATGCCCTAATAACAACTTGGAGATGTCCGAAGCTCATAATCATTTTCATAAAAATTCAAAACCTGCTAAAAGGTCACCCTCGAAAAATACATCGTCTAAAATCACTTGAGCATCTTGTCACATCGAGCTTTCAAAGCCTCAAACAAACAAAGTTGTATCAAAGTCAAGCTCCGTTCGGACCTCTTAAATATAGTTGATTCTGTGCTAAGGCATTAGAAACACTGCAAGAATAGAAATTATGAAAAGATGTTGAAAAAGTAAAGACTCAAAATTGCCAGAAAGGGAAAACTATATATATATATTCTGGAATATACTTACAAAGGCCCAATAAAAATGGCCTCAAAATAAGCAAAAAATGTTCATAAGACAAAATCTAAAAAAGTACTAAGGGATCTATGCATAATCATTACTAGGATCCTTCAGATCTGTCCGAGCCCTCGGAACCCTCAGAGCCTTCAGCACCTTCAGGCTCTTAAAGCTTCTTCGCCGCCTCGGATTGTTTGGATTCCTTGATCTCAGTCGATAGGTTAAAACCTCGGGCATGGATCTCATTGAGGATATCTCTTTGGGATAGTCTTTTCATATATTCGGCCTTTGCCTTCAGGCGGACTTTGGCTACCTCCAAATCGGCGTTCTATTGGTCCACCATTTTGTCGGCATCAGCGAATGTTGTATCCAACTTGGACATCACTGCCTCGTATTCTTTACCAGGGAATCCCACTCTGTGACAGCCGAGCTCAGCTGTTCACGGAGATCGTCATTCAGCTGTGACCACTTGTCATCTTTCTCCTTCACCACCCGGAGTTGGACCTCTACCGATACCAACTTCTCCTTGGCGGATTTCTTCTCCGAAGCCAACAAGTCTATTTTGCTTTTCTATCCATTGATCATGGCTTGGGCCTCATTCATCTCGGCTCGGAATTGGTCGATCTTGTCGATATTCTGTTGAACCTGTGAGGTTTTGTTGTTAGTCACCATGACTAGCTCCTCGTTTTTAGCATAAAAAGCCTTTACCTTTTCAACCAGGTTGGCATGTTCCCGCCTCAGGGCCGAAGCTTCCTTCTGAGTCCTGTCCAACTCGGCCTTAAGGTCCTTGAGGGCCAAGTCTTGTTTCTCAATGAGAATCTTGAACATGTCCTTTTCTGGGCCTGTTCCTTAAGCTTGAACTCAAGCGGGCTGATTTTGAAGCGGTACCGGAGGAAGCTCTCGTGGTGAGGTACCTAAGTAGAATTTAAGAGGGAATATTGATTCATTACCTGGTTTAGTGCCTGATGTTCCTTGTTGAAGAGACACGATGTGCCCATCTCATTCATCTTTTCCTGGTCCTCCTCGATCACCAGGTATCGAAGGTAGCTGGCTATGCCTACGGGAGCAGACAGAACTCGAGCGTCCTCAGGGATCGTAAAAATGTCTGTTCTCTTGCGTTCGGGGTACACACTCGGAGCGGGAAACTTCTTCACCAATTTTGGGCACTAACTTAGCCCGCCAGCTTCCAAAGACACGTCCTTCTTCGCGACCTCCAAGTCGCCCAACACGAAAAAGTCTTCCAAAGTGGACGAGTCCACGCCATTGAAGAAGGAGTGAATAGCGTCGTCCGTGCCATGAACCCATTCACTTGACTTCTCTTTACCTACTTGGGCCTCCTCACGCATGGACTCAGTGTAGGAGGGAATCTCTATGATGTCTATTAAACAGGCCGCCTCCTTCGGAGTAGAAGTGGCTTCTTGGGAGGTATCAGCCCATGTCTCCATCTTAGTGTCTCGAGTTACTGGCATGTTAGCATCATGGCTCTTCCCCTCGGTTGTCGCCTGCTCCCCGGTAACGGTCGATCCATGAGAAACAAAACTATCATCTTTTTCAGACTCATCCTTGAGCCAGAGAAGTGAGTATGAATCTGGCACCCGACACCCGGGAGTTAGTGCTCTTCTTGGGCTTACGAGCCCCGAAAGTCGTCCTCTTTCTTTTCTTCACCCCGGGACCTGGGGAGCCCGAAGACTCTCCTTTCCTCTTCTTTTTCTCCCCCATGGTAGCCCCAGGCTGCCCCGTAATGGAAGGATCAACGGGTAGGGATGCATCCTCGTCCCCTTTCAACGGCCTTAGTTCGGTTATCTTAGGCAAACCTGATATGGAAAAAGCAAGGGTCAGTATTATGTAAGTTCGGGGCATACTAATAACTATTCTGAGAAGAGCCTTACCATGAGAACGGGCCTCCCATCGGCTCTTCGAAAACTTGTGCCACGAGCGCTCAAAATACGACATCTGCTTGCAGATGCCTTCGATCCACTCCTTGAGCCGGGAGACTGCATTGGGAACCCGAGCAACAGCTGCACAATCACAAATACTGATGGTGAGAAAAGGAACAAAAAAGACTCGACACTTAAGGAAAGATTACACTTACGAGATGCATTCCACTTCTCATGGAATGGCAAAAACTCTTAAGGGATCAAATCTTAAGTCTTCACCCAAACAAAGAGCCCCTGCCAACCTCGGTCTCGATCATCATCGATGCTCGAAAAGGGGGCCTTGTTGGCCTGGCGAGTGAGCTTGATTAGTCTCCCTCTGAAAATTTAGGGACTATAGATGGAGCAGGTGGTCTATGGTGAATCAAGAAGACTCGGTGTTATTCACACAAAGACAAAGAAGGATAATGATACTCCAAAGAGACGGGTGGATTTGCCTAAGGCACACCTCGTATTCCTTGCAAAAGGCCAAAACAATTGGTTCTACCGGGCCCAATGTGAAGGGATAAGTGTAAGCACTTATTTACCCCTCCATATGAATGGTGATATCGTCCTCAGGACCTGGGACTACCACGTCCTTACCTTCCCAGTTATAGTCCTCACGAACAATAAGAAAGGTATCTTTAGTGACAGACCATATATATCTCGATGCCTCTTCACCTCGGTCTTGTTTGGATGAGGCCTTCTCAACTTTGAAGTCGTCGAGGATTGAACAGCCCCCGGGAAACAACCACCTCAAGAGCAGCCGTTTCGAGAACAACCACATTGGGAATGGCTGCCTTGGTACTTGTGGCTGTATGGGAAGATGAAGAGGCAGTCTCCTGAAGAACTGATTTTGTAGTCTTGGCCATCGCGATATGAGAATAAGAAGCATTGAAGGAAATAGATGAAGGTTTGAAGGAAATGATATGAAGGCTTGAAGGTAGGATGAAGATCTAGGTAGAAACTTAAAACAGTTATGAATATTTGAAGATCAAAGGTAAAGAGATGAAGATTTAAAAGAGTTGGTAGTTGTTAGGGAATTCGAAGATAAAAGCTAAGATCGAAAAGATGAAGAAGTACAAAAGGTCGAATCTTTTATAGGGGAAAATATAATTATTACATGAAGTTTCACAATTCGAAAGCGACCAGCCGATGGTTGACACGTGTCCATATAATTTCGGCTTCTTCGTCGTCCCAGTTGTAACGTATGAAGGAAGGAACTAGGGTACATCTATCGTTTCCCATCATTTCAACAAACCTACTCTCTGAGAAACGAGGGGACTATCTGTATACGGGTGAACTCGGGGTAAGCGCACACCCCGAGTTCTTAGTGAGTCAGATGAAGTACGAATGTATGAGATAGAGATCGAATCTGAGAAATCATTAGTTTGAGGCCGGAACGAGGTTTTCGCCAACCGGCCGGACAAGTGAACACCCCCGAGCCCAGAACAACTTCTAAGACCTTAGAAAGCATTACAAAAAGTTGCACATGACTAATAGAGGGCTGTGATATCTGCACCCAACCAGATATCACATCGTGGATCTCGCTCGACACAGGTAGCGTGTTAGTGATTGATGTACAAGGATGATTTTTACCTTTTTAAATTTGTACTAGGGGTAAAACTTCCCTACTATATAAAAGGGAGGTGTCTTATTCAATAGACACATTGTAACATGCATACCAAGGCAATACTAAATTATTTCTCTACTTTCTAGCTATTGAAAGGTTCTTATTTTAATCATAGTGATTCATACATATTTGACTTCGAATCGAGGGTCTGATCAAGGGCAAAACCATTGTTAAGCTAAAATCTGAGCTCGGGCTCAACTGGTTTGGTTATTTATCTCATTTTTAATACATTTATCTAATATTCTTGATTACTTATGTTGAATCAATCCACATATCCATAAAATCGCATACAAATTTAATTGTTATCCGTTTTAAGGGTAAACAAATTTGAAACTCAAAATGTCAAAAAACAACACTACTCAATATCTCGAGTATTTATTTCAAAAAAACATACTTAATGTCTTAAATGCCGGACTACAGTTTAAAATAATTTCATGATAGTCTGCCAAAGCTACCCAGGTGCTCGACGAGCCTTTGATAGAGTAGGGTTCCAATTCTTGAGAGCAGCTCCAACTCCTACCATCTGGATGATAAGATCTCCCTACTCCACCCCATGATCACATTGCAATCCATACCTTCTTGATTTAATAACAGGTTCCTCATGACAGCTAGGATCTCATCTTCTTGAGAACCCCAAATCGCGTTACAACGGTGGTATGGGTTAGGAAATGGGTAATAGAAATCATGCCATGGTGGTGACCAACCCTCATATTCTTACACAGTGTATTCGTAACCGAGATAGAAAATGGTATCCCGAGTACGTGGTCGTATTAGTTCTATTATCCCTTGAAGTTGTGGGCTAAGACCTTTGCCCGACTCATAACCCAACCAAAGCAGCATACTTAGCATTGTATTGCTCCACCATCGTCCCTTCTCGGCTGTGTTTATCCCCTCGATACTATAGAATGTCTCTCCTCCTAAGTTCCTTCCATTTTCAACTGCTAGTACGGTCTAGTTGGTATATATGGGATTGTTCCCGTCCATGAATAACCACCCCATATTGATTCCACTTGAACTTCACAGCCTAATGTAAAGGATAAGCAACTGCCCCAGCCATGTGTATCCATACTCGTCCTAACAACAGGTTGTAGGTGGCAGAGATATGTAGTACCTGAAACTCGACGTCGAACATGGTCGGGCCTATATTCAAACACAAGTCAATTTCCCCAATTGTAGCTCTTTGGAACCTGTCAAATGCTTTCGCATTCATGCTTCCCAACTGTATCTCCGGAATGCTTATGCCCAAACCTTTTAGGGTAGATTGAAGGCATATGTTCAGACTCGAACCACCATCAATCAAGACTCGAGAAATGAATTTATTCTCATACTACACAGTGATGTGCAATGCTTTGTTATGACTCAAACCTTCTGGTGGAAACTAATCTTCATTGAAAGTGATCTTGTGTGTCTCCAACACCTGTCCTACCTTATTTGCCATTTCCCCACTAGTGATTCCAATAGGTACATAGGCTTCTCTTAATACCTTCATCACTGCGTTCTTGTGTGTGTCTTAGTTCTGCAACAATGGCGTGGTCTCCCTACTTGTCCCTCCTTGGATGAGATTTTTCGGCGTGTAAACTCTTCGTGTTCTAGTCATTCCTTGGGTGGCACTCACTTCTTCCATCTTAGCCTTCCCTTTCCTTCTTGTCTCTACCACATAATCCCATGAGACAACATCAGATTGGTAGGATGGTGATGGAGCTACCATTACAATGAATGATGGTCAAGATGCAACCACTTCAACTTCGAACAGTGTCTTGGTTTGTACCAAAATCGGTTAGAGTGTGACAAGGGATGTCATAGAAGTGTGTTCTTCAAGAATAAGACTGATGGACCCTTCCTGGTCCTATTCTTCGTCAGTCTCAATCATATTTACTCTCTCACCCCTATGGTCAGGAAGGGGGTTATTGCGTACATTTGGTGAAGATTTCTTTGCCTGTATTACCTTAGTATCAATCAATTTCTGGATCTTATCCTTCAGCATATGACATTCTTTAATGGTGTTCCCCCTTCATGCCTGAGTGATTGGCGCAAGTTCTTTTGGGGTTGATCCACTGAGAGGAATTTTCAATCGCGGCTGCAGGAATAGGAGTGACATAATCGGCGACTTCAATCTCTGGTACAATTGGGCTATTGGTTCAATGAGATGAGTGTAATGTCTAGGAGCCCTGTGATCGAAGTTGGGTCGGGGTTTGGGATAGTTCTGTCGGGCAGGTAGAGATGAGTGGTTGTAGGATGGCTCGGAATTGTAGGTATGGTAAGTGGTAGCAGGATAATGGTATTTTGGAGGTGAGGTATGATATGTTGGTGGGGGTTATTGATAGGTTAAGGGAGACTTTGGCCCTTAGGCTACCATCACGACACCCACTTCTTTCTTCTTAGAAATATTTCCAGACTGTAAAACTTTGTTAGTGGCTTGCAGCGCTTTGAAATTGGTAACCATGCCACTCTTGATACCATCATCAATTCTTTCTCCAATCTTGATTATTTTGGAGAACTTGTGATTCTCTATGACCATTAACCACTTATAGTACTGTGGGTCCTGAGCTTGGCAGCCTTACCTTGGCAGCTTGTGATCTCCAATGGGTGGCGTACTCACAGAAGGTCTCTGTGGGCTTCTTCTTGAGATTCTGGATATAGAAAACATCCGGTGCATTCTATGTGTTGAACCTGAATCTGTCCATCAAGTTAGATTCCATGGTTACCCAATTAGGCCATTTCTTTGGCTTTTGACTGATGTACCAAGATAAAGGATCCCTAGTGAGACTTCCCATGAATAGTTTCATGGGGATTTGCTTGTTCTTGCCTACGCCCATGAGTTTGTCGCAGTAAGTCCTCAAATACACCTTGGATCACCGGTGCCATCAAACATTTCAAACTTTGGGAGTTGGTAACCTTCAGGTAGCTCCACATATGGTTGTATACACAAATCTTCATAATTCAATCCTTTGATACCCTTTCCTCCATCGACACTCTAGAGCCTACTAGATGACTTCTTCAACGCTTCGGCCATGTTCCTAATGAGTAGGTCCTTCTCGATAATTTTGGGTGTGTATAGTGTTTGCTATGGAGTGTATGGTAGAGTTTCCACGAATATGGGTTTGCTTTGATGGGTTCCAGGAACTTGAGTGTTATACCCCATGTTTTCGTACGTGAGAGTACATTGTAAGTCAATTGATGTAAGCTCAGAAATGAGATCATCATTGAAAGTACATAACGTAAGTTAATCATGTTACCATGGAGGTTAAAAATATTTAAGATCATGAATAACAAGAACCAAGAGGGTTGGAAGGCATAGAATCTAAACGAATTGAAGAAAATAAGTCTCGTCAAAAGTTGACCAGTTGGGAATGTTATAACATGTACTTTTGGGGTGAGACTAGGGTGATTAACATTATAAGGAGGTTATTCTATGAGTTTTATAGTTATATCATAGTCGTGTGTTATGTTTTGAAGTCAAGCGAGTTGTGGAACAAAGGTTTTCAAAGGTCATCACAAGTTACATTCATAAATATGCTGAAAATTAGGTCAAATATAGCTGAGCTTTTCTACCAATATACTTAGAATTACCGGATGATCCACATATAAAATTGACTATTTACAAGTCTAGTTTCTAATTCATTAAACCTTTCATCGATACGACATCATAGTAGAGAGATATTTGTAGTTTGGCGAGATTGTGCAGACTGCATAGGTGACAAGTAAGTGTGTCACTAAAGCATTTTGAGAAATACATTTCGTGTGTATACAAAATTATATACATCCGGTCTTAGAATGTAGTTTCTAACACTCTTAACCGTTTGTTCATACGACATCCGGATAAAAAGATATAAGTGTCGGAAGAAGGGCTAATGCTAGGGTGCCAAGCTATCACCTCTTTGACTTTTCAAAAATTGATATATATATATATATATATATATATATATATATATATATATATATATAGGGTTTTAAATCGTCTTTATAAGATTTTCATAGAACACGACCAGAGAACCGCCAAAAACATACCCTTAATCTCTCTACAAGGGTTCCAAAGAAGATTAACATCCCGGGTACGAAATCAAGAAGCAATAACATTAGAACGATCCCTACGACATAAGTATCGCTATATCGCCTCTCATTTTCTTTGTAGTTTGAGTTTTGGAACGTACTTTATAGTTAAGAAAACACCTACTTTCTGTATTTAAGCTTTTAAATGTCAATAAAGATTGATAAATTTCTTTTCTAATAGTTAGAACTCACGGGACGGTGATCAGAATCCGTGAGTTTGATTTATTTCACTTTTAGTGGACTGTTTTGTAGTCCACTCGAGCTGGCCTCTTATGCTGATGTTATATGGAGTTTTGGAGGAGAAAATGTTGTAGATAAACACCAAATAATGATAGAATGGTGGGCTGGTCATTCGTCGTTACATTTTTTAGGTTTTCTTATTCTACTTTGGTTATCGTTTTATGTATGAAGTGATTAGGGTGTGTGGGCTGTTTTATGGTATATTGTGATGCAGATAAGGTTGGAAAATGATGCATAAATGTTGTTATTGTTGTGTTCTTGTTGTTTTTTGTATATGGTATTGGAGGAAGGCCTAGTTACACGAGAGATGCTGCCCAAATTTACGTAAACGAGCTACTAGTTTAAGTTGCGAGCTAAGCCTTACTCTGCACTGATTTTGAATCTCCTTATGCTGTAGTAGATTGAGTTGAGTTGTTTGAAGAATTTCTTGGAAGGTATTAAGGACACAATGGAGTTAAGGTATGTTAAGGCTAAACCTTTTCTTTATTTTGGTATGATCCCGTAACTACATGCGTTTGATAACGAGGCATAAAGAGAAGTTCGTATTCCTGAATTTATGTATATTATCCTAGTCTCGTAACCTATAGTATTCTCCCTTATCGGGACTTTATATTCAGTTAAGTATTTGCTTTCACCACCATCGAGCTATAATAGATAGGCAAGCTTCTATTGGGCAACATCTGAATAGATGATAAGTTATATACCGAACCTACTATGGCCGTGCGCCTATGAGCGAGCCCAGAATGTCCGAGATACAGAGCCTAGTATGGCCGAGCGCCTATGAGCGAGCCTACTACGTAGAGCATTTACACATACCGAGCCTTATAGGGCCCGACATATATTTTACTAACTATATTGAGAGAGATGACTCAGTATCAGCAGGTGAGCATATCTTCAGATTATCTTTGACTATCAGTTACTTTCTGTTATTATATTATCTGCTCAGTTTCAGCTTTCAGTTATTCTATTGCCTTACATACACTGTACATTATTTTGTACTGACGTCCCTTTAGCTAGGGACACTGCATTTCATGCTTGCAGGTCCTGATAGACAGCTAAATAGGCCTTCCCAGTAGATAGAGCCAAACATCAGCTTGGTTGGTGAGCTCCACTTCCCCGGAGTTACCAGGTCTAGTCCTTGGAGTCCATTTTATTTATACGTGTTTGATGGGTAGGTCGAGGCCCTTTACTGACCATGACACCGTCATCTCTTAGGGCTTGTATACAAGTCCTGTATAGTTTGTATGTCAGTAGATATTCATGGCGGCCTCATCTGCCTGCACCGTTATATATAAATACATACATACATATATATATATATATATATATATATATATATATATATATATGAGCTTTTGGGTATGTTTACCCCTTAGATGAGAGAGACGATATTTTCCGATGATTCAAAATATGGCCTCATCGGCATATTGGTACGCTCGGGCCGAGTATGGCACCGGGTGCCGGTAATGCCTCTTCAGTTTTGGGGTGTGACAAACTTAGTATCAGAGTAGTTCTACCTTAGTGAGTCTACAAGCTGTGTCCAGTAGAGTCTTATTTATGGGTGTGTTGTACTCCACACTTATAAGCAGGAGGCTACAAGGCATTTAGGAGTCTGTTATGTAAGGCCCCGTAAAAATTTGCAAAAGAAAAATAATGTTTCGTGGTGTCGAATTGGCTTTACGTGTAGAGAAGGTGGCTTGAGTTACTCAAGGACTACGACATTGATATTCTATATCATCCGGGAAAGGCAAATGTTGTGGAAGATGCTCTTAGCAGGAAATCCATGGGTAGTTTAGCACACTTGGAGGCATGTCAAAGGCCACTAGCCAAGGAAGTTCACCGAATAACTAGTTTGGGAGTTCGTCTTGCGGACTCTAGTGAAGGAGGGGTAATTGTGCAAAATGGGGTTGAATCATCGCTTGTTATGGAAGTCAAAGAGAAACAATACAACAATCCATTGTTGGCACAATTGAAAGAGGGGATTCATAAAGATAATACTATGGCTTTTTCTCTTGGCATGGGTGATGGTACACTAAGGTACCAAGGACGACTATGTGTTCCAACCTTGGATGGTCTCTGGGAAATAATTATGACTGAAGCTCACACTTCTAGGTATTCCGTGCACCCAGGTTCTACGAAAATGTATCATAATCTTAAGGAAGTCCACTGGTGGAATGATCTGAAGATTGTAGCGGAGTTTATGGCGAAGTGTCCAAATTGTCAGCAAGTGAAGGCCGAACACCAAAGGCCCGGTGGGTTGGCGTAGAACATTGAAATTCCAATGTGGAAGTGGGAAATGATTAATATGGACTTTGTGGTAGGATTACCTCGTACTCCTCGTAAGTTTGACTTGATTAGGGTAATTGTGGATCGACTCACGAAATTAGCACACTTCTTTCCGGTTAAGGCTAATGATACAACGGAAGAATATGCTCAGTTGCATATCAAAGAAATAGTCAGGTTGCATGGCACTCCGGTTTCCATCATTTCTGATTAGGGAGCACAATTCAGTGCTAATTTTTTGAAGAAATGTCAGCAAGGTTTGGGTACTCAAGTGAACCTTAGTACAACCTTTCACCCGCAGACTGACGGGCAGGCAGAGCGAACTATTCAGACACTTGAGGATATGTTGCGTGCCTGTGTTCTAGACTTCAAAGGTAGCTGGGATGTTCATTTGCCACTCATAGAATTTGCCTACAACAATAGTTATCATGCGAGTATTAATATGGCACCGTTCGGGGCTTTATATGGAAGGAGATGTAGATCTCCCATTAGGTTGTTCGAAATTAGGTAAGCAGAGTGGATAGGGGCAGACCTCGTGCATCAGGCTATGGAAGAATTTAAAATTATCAAGGAGCGGTTGAATACTGCTCATAGTCGTCAGAAGTCCTATTCGGATGTTCGTAGTAGAGATTTGGAGTTCAAAGAAGAGGATTGGGTATTCTTTAAGGTTTTCCCCATGAAAGGTATAATGCGATTTGGTAAGTAAGGGAAATTGAGTCCGAGGTATGTCGGACCATACAGAATCATTCAGAGGATATGTGAGGTGGCGTACAAGCTTGAGCTACCGCTTGAAATGTCATTAGTTCACCCGACATTTCATGTGTCCATGTTGAAGAAAGTAGTTGGAGACCCGGCAGCCATTGTTCCGATTGAGACTATTGAGGTTAATGAAAAATTGACTTACGAAGAATTCCAGTTTCTATTATTAATCAGCAAGTCTAAAAGTTGAGAAATAAAGAAATTGCATCCGTAAAAGTGCTTTGGCGAAACAAATAGGTTGAAGATGCTACTTGGGAGGCCGAGGAAGAAGTGAAGAAAAAGTATCATTATTTGTTTTAATAGCCATGTATTTATAAAGTTGTGATCTATGAAAATGCTAAGAGTTACTTTCTATGAATTATGTATCATTTGTACCGCTGATGTTAAGGGTGCTCCTTTCCTGGTAATATATCTCTTATGAGGCCATGGTTGGTGTCGTTATTGTGTTATATTGCATCATCGGTTATGTATATGTTATTAAGATGTGTTTTTGGGGTTCTCTGGCAGGTAGATAGGCCCATTTACACGGGAGACTCTGGCGAAATGTTTGGAAATCTAGGTGAGTTAGCCAAATTTTGAAACTACGGGTGTGTGAATTAATAGTTGGGACACATTGGATGGTAATAACAGGTTTGTTTTACCCTCATTCGAGGATGAATGATCCTAAGTGGGGGAGAATGTAAGGCCCCGTAAAATGTTTGCAAAAGAACAATAATGTTTTGTGGTACCGAATTGGTGTTACATGTTGAGGATTATACAAATTCTTCGTGGCGAGTTTGCTCACCGCGGCTCTGACTTTTTTGGTTGAACAATGCACTGGAAAGTAAAAGAAAAATTTGGGCAGAACAAATGCACTTCTGCGGCCCACTATGCGGCCGCAAAATCACTCTGCAGACCGCATAATGGTCGCAGAATGAGGCAGGGAATGGCGGGTTTGGAGACCAGGTTTGCGGCGCATTATGCGACCGCAGACCAATTTTGCGGTGCATTATGAGACCGCAAAATAGGTCTGCGGGACGCATAATGACCGCAGGCCGAGTCAGTCATACTCAGTTTTGGAGGCCAGATTATGTGGCCGATATACGGTCCGCATATCAATTGTGCGATCGCATATGCGACCGCATACCCTTTGTTAAATACACGCAAAGGATCATTTTTAGCAACAATTCTGATATTTTAGAGAGAAGGAGAGTAATTTAGAGAGAGAAGAAACCCTAGGCTAATTTTCATCAATCTTTGCTCAAATCTTGGAAGATTAACAAGGATAACCCACAAGGTCTTCATCCTAAAGGTAAGATTCTATACCCTAACCCTCAATTTCGAATTTTGTCTAGAATTGGGTAATTAGTAAGATAATATTTGGGCATGGAAGTTTTTCATCTTGCATGCATGCGTTATCAAAGGGTGTTGAGCTAAAAATGATAAAGAATGGATTGTGGGGTGATGGAATCCTCCATAAAAGGGACCTTGAGACCTTAATGCACACTTAGTGTTTGATAAAATGCTCAAATGAGCTAGAACCATGATCATCTTCATAATTTTGGTTCAATTTGTTATATTTCTAAAATAGATTGAAGTTGCTAAGAATTCCGAAACATTTTAGAGTTTAGGGAAGATCCATTGAGGTATGTTAGCTAAACTTTTCTTTTAGAATTGAATTCCACGATATTTATGTAATTTATGTAAGACCCGAGTGATTCATTATAAATTGGCTATCCCGAGTAAGTTTGTGTCGAAAGATATATGTTCAATAAGTATCCCAAATGCTTTATTCATGTATTATTATCAATTGAGAGTGTGTTCAAACTATGGGTCGTGCTTTAATAATGTTTCGACTTCAAGTCAAGTTCAAACGAAGGCTATTATGCCACATTTTGTGAAATATCTCTATGTTCCTAAGACCCTTAATTGCTCACATATGTATTACAATCCTTGAATTGAATTGTATTTGTTGTTGATGATGATGATGATGTATGAAATTGAAAAGGTAAGCATGAAATACTAAATACAGCCAACGTGCTATGAATGACTTTATAATTGTTGCCACTAGTGCCAATGAAATGAAAAGATGTAAAAGAAGTATGAAATGCGATGATTGATATAAAAAGGTTGATGTCTCGAATAAGACAGCATAGCCTATCGGGTTGTGACCGGACACTATGCCACACACATGGTGGTGATTGTGCTGGAAATTATTATTGAAATTGTGATCGTGGTCGATGTCTCTAATGAGATAGCCTAGCCGATCGGGTCGTGATCGGGCTCCGTGTTAAAGGTACGATGGTATTGATATTGAAAGTGATTGTGGTTGATGTCTCTAAAGAGATAGCCTAGCCGATCGGGTCATGATCAAACTCCGTGCTAAGAGTACGGTGGTATTGGTATTGTGAATAAAGGTAATGTGAACAATGGTATATCGGTGCTAAGAATCACCAATCTCAAAATATGGGAATTTACGTGAAACTTGATGTTTTGGTATTGTTCGAGACTTTCATTGATTTTATGATTATTCCTCCTTGTAATATTATTCATTCTATTGAGAGGGTGTATAGTTATACACACTAGTGCTATTCGACGGTACTAACATCCCTTTTGACGAGGGCACTGTATCTTTAATGGATGAAGGTGGTTTCACAATAGAAGATATTGATCAGTGATAGAAGTACACCTTCTTCAGAGCTAATTTGGTGAGCCCCACTTCATCCTGGGGTCATGTATCTTTTGTTCTTTGTGTATTCTATTTGAGGTATAGCCGGGGCCTTATTGCCGATATTATCATTGTACTCTTCTTTATCTATAGAGACTTGGTAGACATAATGTGGGTTGTATATTGGTGCTGGGGAAGTGAAACCCGTTATGTTGTGTTTGAATTACTATTTCCACTTCAGATTATGAAACATGTGTGTGTAATTGAGACTTTAAAATGAAGTAACTAATGGTAAGACATTGGTATTGCAGACATAATCATTTATTGTGTGATTAATGAAAACATATATTCTCTTTATTCATGAATTAGTTTGGGTGGAAGGAAATCTAATAGGCTTTCTCGGCCGGGTTCACTCGGTTGAGCGTCGGTCGCGCTCATCGGTTTTGGGGCATTACAAACTTGATGTCTCAGAGTAGTGTCTAGTAGAGACCTTCTTATCGATGTGTTGTCGACTACATCTATAATTAGGATGCTACATGGGCATTTAGGAATAATACCCTTATTTCATGTTCTCGATCGTGCGATAAAGCTGGTGGTAAGATTGTTTCTTCTTTAACTCGTGCTTTACTTTATCTTTCAGTACATGGCACCTAAGAAGAAGGCAAGAGCCAATGTCACCCAGGAGTGGCAGTTGACCCTATAATTGATGATGCGGGACAACACCCGAGGGGTGAGAATAATCCCCCAGTTACTACACTGCCTGATTCTATTACAACTGATCAGACCGCACCTGTCCCTACGCCCACTGAGGGTGCAACGAACCTTCTGACTGATATACCAGTTCCAACTCCAGTTCCTACTTCTGATTCTGGTGTTTCTGATGTTGATGATAGGGGATCCATACAGATGTTAGCTTAGATAGTGGCTTCTCAGGCCCAGAGATCAAATGTTGCACCCACTTCTTCCAGTCAGCAAGGAGATTCTACTAGTTCTAGGGTGAACATGATTCTCCAGTTGGATCCTACAGTTTTCATAGGTACTAACCCAGAGGAGGATCCCCAGGACTTCATTGATGTGATGCACAAGATTCTCCGTGTTATGCGTGCTACTGAGCCAGAGGTAGTGAAATTGGCCTCCTACCACCTGAAAGAGGAGGCATATTCTTGGTTTAACTATGGGAGGAGTCCCGTGAAGAAGGGTGAGTTTGTTGATGCCTTCATTGATTATTTCTTGCCTGCCGAGACTAAGGCAGCCTGAGTTTCTGGGTTTGAGAATCTGAGGCAAGGTATCCTGAGTGTGTGGGATTACCATATGAGATTCGCGTACCTGTCTAAGTATGTTATTTACATGTTGCCCATTATGGAGGCTAGAGTGTGCCGCTTTGTACAAGGCCTTAGTCACTGGGTAATTAATGAGGATCCTACGGCTGCCTTGAATATTTGATATGAACAATGGAAAAATGGTGGCATTCGCTCAAGCAACAGAGACTCACAAATTGAGGAATAAAATAGAGCGAGAGGGTAGCAGTAAGGCCCGGTCTGCGGGCAACTTTGGTGGTTCTTCTGGCGGTGGCAAGTCAACATTCATGGGAGGGTCGTCAGGACCATCCCAGTCATTTGCTTAGTCTTCGACTAGTGCACTACCATCAAGGCCCAGTCAACAGCAGTAGTGGAGCCATTTTAGGCCCAGTCAAGGCAACAGGCGCTCCTATCAGCAGGGTCATCATGGTGGTATATTCCAGCAGCAGAGGAGGCCCCCATGCCCTAGGTATAGAAATATTCACTTAGGAATATGCTACATGTACTTACCCATATGCTTCAGATGCGGATTGAGAGGTACATTTAGAGGGATTGAGCGTTACAAACTTGGTATCAGAGACAAAGGTTTTAAAGTGTCCTAGGATGTCTCAGAGTCATGTCTAGTAGAGTCCTTCTTATCGGTGTGTTGTCGACCTCATCTATAATTAGGATGCTACGTGGGCATTTAGGAATAATATCCTTATTTCATGTTCTCGATCGTGCGATAAAGCTGGTGGTAAGATTGTTTCTTCTTTAACTCGTGCTTTACTTTATATTTCAGTACATGGCACCTAAGAAGAAGGGAAGAACTGGCCAAAGAGCCAATGCCACCCCAGGAGTGGCAGTTGACCCTATAATTGATGATGCGGGACAACACCCGAGGGGTGAGAATAATCTCCCAGTTACTACACTGCCTGATTCTATTACAACTGATCAGACCACACATGCCCCTACGCCCACTGAGGGTGCAACGATCCCTCTAACTGATATACCAATTCCAACTCCAGTTCCTGCTTCCGATTCTGGTGTTTCTGATGTTGATCTTAGGGGATCCATATAGATGTTGGCTCAGACAGTGGCTTCTCAGGCCCAGAGATCAAATGTTGCACCCACTTCTTCCAGCCAGCAAGGAGATTCTACTAGTTCCAGGTTGTACATATTTCTCCAGTTGGATCCTCCACTGTTCACGGGTACTAACCCAGAGGAGGATCCACAAGACTTCATTGATGTGATGCACAAGATTGTCCGCGTTATGCGTGCTACTGAGCCAGAGGTAGTGGAATTGGCCTCCTACCGCCTGAAAGAGGTGGTATATTCTTGGTTTGAACTATGGGAGGAGTCCCATGAAGAAGGGTGCTTTTGTTGATGCCTTCATTGATTATTTCTTGCCTGCCGAGACTAAGGCAACCCGTGTTTCTGGGTTTGAGAACCTGAGGCAAGGTAGCCTGAGTGTGTGGGATTAACATATGAGATTCGCGTACATGGTGCCCAATATGGAGGCTATAGTGTTCCGCTTTGTACAAGGCCTTAGTCACTTGGTAAATAATGAGGATGCTACGACTGCCTTGAATTTTGATATGACCTATGGAAAAATGGTGGCATTCGCCCAAGCAACAGAGACTCACAAATTGAGGAACAGAATGGAGTGAGAGGGTAGCAGTAAGGCCCGGTCAGCGAGCAACGTTTGTGGTTCTTCTGGTCGTGGCAAGTCAACATTCAATGGAGGGTCGTCAGGACCATCCCAGTCTTTTGCTTAGTCTTCGGCTAGTGCACCGCCATCAAGGCCTAGTCAGTAGCAACAATGGAGCCATTTCAGGCCCAGTCAGGGCAACAAGGCCTCCTATCAGCATGGTCATTACGGTGGTATATTCCAGCAGTAGAGGAGGCCCCCGTACCCTAGGTATGGTAAGATGCACTTAGGAATATGCTACATGTACTTACCCATATACTACAGATGCGGATTGAGAGGTCACATTTAGAGGGATTGTCGTTCGTCCCGCCATGGTGCGGGCAGGGGCCCAGCACAACCAGCCAATTCTGCATCTACTACATCCGTAGAACCTCCTCCACCTCGAGGAACTCCAACACCCGAAGGGCATGGTGCAGCTAGGGGTGGAGCACAGAGTTCGAGAGGATCCGACCGTTTCTATGCTATGAGGGGTCGCCAGAATTCAGAGGCTTCTCCAGACGTCGTCAGAGGTGAATTGACTGTCCAATCTCATGATGTGTATGCTTTTATTGATCTCGGTTCCACTTTGTCATATGTCAGACCTTATGTTGCTATAAAATCTGGGATAGAACCGGAACATCTTCATTAGTCATTCTCTATATCTACTCCTGTTAGTAAGTCTATTTTGGCCGCACAGGTTTATAGGGATTTTGTTATCCCGTTGCGGGGTCGGGACACCGTGGCCGATCTTATTGAATTGGGAATGGTCGATTTTGATGTGATAATGGGGATGGATTGGCTTTATTCTTGTTTTTCCAAGCTTGATTGCCGAACCAGGACTGTTAGGTTCAAATTTGCAAATGATCCAGTTATTGAGTGTAAGGGTGATGATGTAGTGTCGAATAGTAGGCTTATTTCTTACCTTAAGGCCACTAAAATGATCGACAAGGGGTATATTTACCATTTGGTCCGAGTTACAGACACCATTACTGAGGCACCTACACTTGAGTCTGTGCCTATTTTGAATGAATTTCCGGGAGTCTTTCCGGAAGAGCTCCCCGGGATCCCACCAGACATGGAGATTGATTTTGGGATTGATGTGATGCCGGACACGCAGCCTATATCCATTCTGCCATAGAGGATGGCACTGGCGGAATTGAAGGAGCTAAATGAATAATTGAGAGATTTGTTAGAAAAAGGTTTAATCCGACCGAGTGTGTCGCCTTGGGGCGCACCTGTTCTCTTTGTAAGAAATAAAGATGGGTCACTACGTATGTGTATTGAAAACCGGCAACTCAACAAGGTCACAATATAAAATAAATACCCACTACTAAGGATATATGACTTGTTTGATCAATAGCAAGGTGTCAGGTACTTCTCCTAAATTGATTAAAGATTCGGGTATCACCAATTGAAGATTACGGAGTAGGATATTCCGAAAACAGCTTTCAGGACCCGATATGGGCATTTTGAATATCTGGTGATGCCTTTTGGGCTAACAAATGCCCCAGCAGCCCTCATGGATCTTATGAATCAAGTTTTAAGCTGTTTCTTGACTCTTTTATGATTATTCCTCCTTGTAATATTATTCACATTCTATTGAGAGGGTGTTTAGTTATACATACTAGTGCTATTCGACGGTTCTAACATCTCTTTTGACGAGGCCGCTGCATCTTTAATGGATGCAGGTGCTTTCACAGCAGAAGATATTGATCAGTGATAGAAGTACACCTTCTTCCCAGCTAATTTGGTGAGCCCCACTTCATCCTGGGGTCATGTATCTTTTGTTCTTTGTGTATTCTGTTTGAGCTATAGCCGGGGCCTTGTTGCCGACATTATCATTGTACTCTACTTTGTCTATAGAGGCTAGGTAGACATAATGTGGGTTGTATATTGGTGTTGGGGAAGTCAAACCCGTTATGTTGTGTTTGAATTACTATTTTCACTTCAGATTATGAAACATGTGTGTGAAATTGAGACTTTAAAATGAAGTAACTAATGGTAAGACATTGGTATTGCAGACCTGATCACTTTATTGTGTGATTAACGAAATGATATATTCTCTTTATTCATGAATTAGTTTGGGTGGAAGTAAATCTAATAGGTTTTCTCGGCCAGGTTCACTCGATTGAGCGTCGGTCGCGTTCTTCGGTTTAGGGGCGTTAGAAACTTGGTTTCAGAGGCTAAGGTTTTAAAGTGTCCTAGGATGTCTCAGAGTCGTGTCTAGTAGAGTCCTTCTTATCGATGTGTTTTCGACCACATCTATAATTAGGATGCTACATGGGCATTTAGGAATAATACCCTTATTTCATGTTCTCGATCGTGCAATAAAGCTGGTGGTAAGATTGTTTCTTCTTTAACTCGTGCTTTACTTTACCTTTCAGTACATGGCACCTAAGAAGAAGGCAAGAACTGGCCAAAGAGCCAATGTCACCCCAGGAGTGGCAGTTGACCCTATAATTGATGATGCGGGACAACATCCGAGGGGTGAGAATAATCCCCCAATTACTACACTTCCTGATTCTATTACAACTGATCAGACCGCACATGTCCCTACACCCACTGAGGGTGCAAAGATCCATCTAACTGATATACCAGTTCCAACTCCAGTTCCTACTTCCGATTCTGGTGTTTCTGATGTTGATCTTAGGGGATCCATACATATGTTAGCTTACATAGTGGCTTCTCAAGCCCAGAGATCAAATGTTGCACCCACTTCTTCCAGTTAGCAAGGAGATTCTACTAGTTCCAGGGTGAACATGTTTCTCCAGCTGGATCCTCCAGTGTTCACGGGTACTAACCCAGAGGAGGATCCCCAGGACTTCATGAATATGATGCACAAGATTCTCAGCGTTATGCGTGCTATTGAGCCAGAGGTAGTGGAATTGGCCTCCTACCGCTTGAAAGAGGTGGCATATTCTTGGTGTGAACTATGGGAGGAGTCCCGTGAAGAAGGGTGCTTTTGTTGATGCCTTCATTGATTATTTCTTGCCTGCCGAGACTAAGGCATCCCGTGTTTCTGGGTTTGAGAACCTGAGGCAAGGTAGCCTAAGTGTGTGGGATTACCATATGAGATTCGCGTACCTGTCTAAGTATGTTATTTACATGGTGCCCACTATGGAGGCTAGAGTGCGCCGCTTTGTACAAGGCCTTAGTCACTTGGTAATTAATGACGATGCTTCGGCTGCCTTGAATTTTCATATGAACTATGGAAAAATGGTGGCATTCGCTCAAGCAACAGAGACTCACAAATTGAGGAACATAATGGAGCGAGAGGGTAGCAATAAGGCCCGGTCTGCGGGCAACTTTGGTGGTTCTTCTGGTGGTGGCAAGCCAACATTCAGGGGAGGGTCGTCAGGACCATCCCAGTCCTTTGCTTAGTCTTCGGCTAGTGCACCGCCATCAAGGCCTAGTTAGCAGCAGCATTGGACCCATTTCAGGCCCAGTCAGGGCAACAGGGGCTCCTAGCAGCAGGGTCATCATGGTGGTATATTCCAGCAGCAGAGGAGGGCCCCATGCCCTAGGTATGGAAAGATGCACTTAGGAATATGCTACATGTACTTACCCATATGCTTCAAATGCGGATTGAGAGGTACATTTAGAGGGATTGAGCGTTACAAACTTGGTATCAAAGACTAAGGTTTTAAAGTGTCATAGGTTGTCTCAGAGTCATGTCTAGTAGAGTCCTTCTTATCGGTGTGTTGTCGACCACATCTATAATTAGGATGCTACGTGGGAATTTAGGAATAATACCTTTATTTCATGTTCTCGATCGTGCGATAAAGCTGGTGGTAAGATTGTTTCTTCTTTAACTCGTGTTTTACTTTATCTTTCAGTACATGGCACCTAAGAAGATGGCAAGAACTGGCCAAAGAGCCTATATCACCCCAGTAGTGGAAGTTGACCCTATAATTGATGATGCGGGTCAACACCTGAGGGGGGAGAATAATCCCCCAGTTACTACACTGCCTGATTCTATTACAACTTATCAGACCGCACATGTCCCTACTACGCCCACTGAGGGTGCAACGATCCCTCTAACTGATATACTAGTTCCTGCTTCCGATTCTGGTGTTTCTGATGTTGATCTTAGGGGATCCATACAGATATTGGCTCAGATAGTAGCTTCTCAGGACTAGAGATCAAATGTTGCACCCACTTCTTCCAGTCACCAAGGATATTCTACTTGTTCCAGGGTGAACATGTTTCTCTAGTTGGATCTTCTAGTGTTCATGGGTACTAACCCTGAGGAGGATCCCCCGGACTTCATTGATGTGATGCACAAGATTCTCCGCGTTATGTGTGCTACTGAGCCTGAGGTAGTGGAATTGGACTCCTACCGCCTGAAATAGGTGGTATATTCTTGGTTTGAACTATGGGAGGAGTCCCGTGAAGAAGGGTCCTTTTGTTGATGCCTTCATTGATTATTTCTTGCCTGCCGAGACTAAGGAAGCCCGTGTTTCTGGGCTTGAGAACCTGAGGCAATGTAGCCTAATTGTGTGGGATTACCATATGAGATTCGCGTACCTGTCTAAGTATGTTATTTACATGGTGACAACTATGGAGGCTAGTGTGCGCCGCTTTGTACAAGGCCTTAGTCACTTGGTAATTAATGAGGATGCTACGTCTGCCTTGAATTTTGATATGAACTATGGAAAAATTGTGGCATTCGCTCAAGCAACAGAGACTCACAAATTAAGGAACATAATGGAGCGATAGGGTAGCAGTAAGGCCCGGTCTGCGGGCAATTTTGGTGGTTCTTCTGGTGGTGGCAAGTCAACATTCAGGGGACGGTCGTCAGGACCATCCCAGTCCTTTGCTTAGTTTTTGGCTAGTGCACCGCCATCAAGGCCTAGTCAGCAGCAGCAGTGGAGCCATTTCAGGCCCAGTCAGGGCAACAGGGGCTCCTATCAGCAGGGTCATCATGGTGTTATATTCCAGCAGCAGAGGAGGGCCCCATGCCCTAGGTATGGAAAGATGCACTTACGAATATACTACATGTACTTACCCATATGCTACAGATGCGGATTGAGAGGTCACATTTAGAGGGATTGTCATTCGTCCCGCCAGGGTGCGGGCAGAGGCCCAGCGCAACCAGCTAATTCTGCATCTACTATATTCGTAGCACCTCCTCCACCTCGAGGCACTCCAACACCTGAAGGGCATGGTGCATCTAGGGGTGGAGCATAGAGTTCGAGAGGATCCTGTCGTTTCTATGCTATGAGGAGTTGCCAGAATTCAGAGGCTTCTCCAGACGTTGTCAGAGGTAAATTGACTGTCCAATCTCATGATGTGTATGCTCTTATTGATCCCGGTTCCACTTTGTCATATGTCAGACCTTATGTTGCTATGGAATCTGGGATAGAACCGGAACATCTTCATGAGTCGTTCTCTGTATCTACTCCTGTTAGTGAGTCTATTTTGGCCGCACAGGTTTATAGGGATTGTGTTGTCCCGTTGCGGGGTCGGGACACCGTGGCAGATCTTATTGAATTGGGAATTGTCGATTTTGATGTGATAATGAGGATGGATTGGCTTTATTCTTGTTTTGCCAAGCTTGATTGCCGAACCAGGACCGTTAGGTTCGAATTTCCAAATGATCCAGTTATTGAATGGAAGGGTGATGATGTAGTGTCGAATGGTAGGCTTATTTCTTACCTTATGGCCATGAAAAATGATCGACAAGGGGTATATTTACCATTTGGTCCGAGTTACAGACACCATTACTGAGGCACCTACACTTGATTCTGTGCCTATTGTGAATGAATTTCCGAGAGTCTTTCCAGAAGAGCTCCCTGGGATCCCACCAGACAGGGAGATTGATTTTGGGATTGATGTGATGCCAGACACGCAGCCTATATCCATTCTGCCTTAGAGGATGGCGCTGGCGGAATTGAAGGAGCTAAATGAACAATTGAGAGATTTGTTAGAAAAAGGTTTAATCTGACGAGTGTGTCACCTTGGGGCGCACCTGTTCTCTTTGTAAGAAATAAAGATGGGACACTACGTATGTGTATTCACTACCGGCAACTCAACAAGGTCACAATATAAAATAAATACCCACTACCAAGGATATATGACTTGTTTGATCAATTGCAAGGTGCCAAGTACTTCTCCAAAATTGATTAAAGATCTGGGTATCACCAATTGAAGATTAGGGAGTAGGATATTCTGAAAACATCTTTCAGGACCTGGTATGGGCATTTTGAATTTCCGGTGATGCCTTTTGGACTAACAAATGGCCCAGCAGCCTTCATGGATCTTATGAATCGATTTTTTAAGCCATTCCTCGACTCTTTTGTGATAGTGTTTATTGACGATATTCATGTATATTTACGAAGTCGAGAAGACCATACCGATCATCTTAGGGTAGTTCTGCAAACTCTATATCAACACCAGTTATATGCAAAGTTTGCAAAGTCTGAATTTTGGCTTGAATCAGTCACATTCTTGGGTCATGTCATCTCTAGTGAGGGGATTAAGGTTGATCCTCAGAAAATTGCAGCTGTGAAGAATTGGTCGAGGCCTACAACTCCAATAGAGATTCGTAGTTATTTAGGATTACCTGGATATTACAGAAAGTTTGTAGAGGGGTTTTCTACTCTTGCCTCTCCATTGACTAAATTGACGCAGAAGGCAATTAAGTTCCAATGGTCATATTCTTGTGAAAGAAGTTTCCAGGAGTTGAAAGCAAGATTGACTATGACACCAATGTTGACCCTACCAGAGGGTATAGACGGATTTGTGGTATATTATGACTCTTCAAGAATCGGGCTTGGGTGCATATTAATGCAACATGGCAAGGTTATAACTTATGCCTATAGGAAACTCAATAATAATGAAAAGAACTATCCAACACATGACTTAGAACTCAAAGCAGTGGTATTTGCATTAAACTTTTGGCGTCATTATCTATATGGGGTCCATGCGGATATATTCATGGACCATAAGAGCCTTCAATATATTTTCAAATAGAAGGAATTAAATATGAGGCAGAGAAGATGGCTTGAGTTACTCAAGGACTACGATATTGATATTCTATATCATCCGGGAAAGGCTAATGTTGTGGCAGTTGCTCTTAGAAGGAAATCCATGGGTAGTTTAGCACACTTGGAAGCATATCAAAGGCCACAGGCCAAGGAAGTTCACTGATTGGCTAGTTTGGGAGTTCGTCTTACGGACTCTAGTGAAGAAGGGGTAATTATGCAAAATAGGGTTGAATCATCGCTTGTTGTGGAACTCAAAGAGAAACAATACAACGATCCATTGTTGGCACAATTGAAAGAGGGGATTCATAAACATAAGACTATGGCTTTTTCTCTTGGCATGGGTGATGGTACACTAAGGTAACAAGGACGACTATGTGTTCCAAACGTGGATGGTCTCGGGGAAAAAATTATGACTGAAGCTCACACTTCTAGGTATTTTGTGCACCTAGGTTCTACGAAAATATATCATGATATTAAGGGAAGTCTACTGGTGGAATGATATGAAGAGTAATGTAGCAGAGTTTGTGGCAAAGTGTCCAAATTGTCAGAAAGTGAAGGCCGAACACCAAAGGCCCGGTTGGTTAGCGCAGAACATAGAAATTCCAATATGAAAGTGGGAAATGATTAATATGGACTTTGTTGTAGGATTACCTCGTACTCCTCGTAAGTTTGACTTAATTTGGGTGATTGTGGATCAACTAACGAAATCAGCACACTACTTTCCTGTTAAGGCTACCGATACAGCGGAATAATATGCTCAGTTGTATATCAAAGAAATAGTCAGGTTGCATGGCACTCCGGTTTCCATCATTTCTGATCGGGGAGCACAATTCACTGCTAATATTTTGAAGAAATTTCAGCAAGGTTTGGGTACTCAGCTGAACCTTAGTACATACTTTCCCCCACAGAATGACGGGCAGGCAGAGCGAACTATTCAGACGCTTGAGGATATGTTGTGTGCTTGTGTTCTAGACCTCAAAGGTAGATGGGATGTTCATTTGCCACTCATATAATTTGCCTACAATAATAGTTATCATGCTAGTATTCATATGGCACCGTTCAAGTCTTTATACGGAAGGAGATATAGATCTCCCATTGGGTGGTTCGAAATTGGGTAAAAGAGTTGATAAGGACTGACCTCGTGCATCAGGCTATGGAAAAAGTTGAAATTATCAAGGAGCGGTTGAAGACTGCTCAGAGTCATCAGAAGTCCTATTCGGATGTTCGTAGTAGGGATTTGGAGTTCAAAGAAGATGATTGGATATTCTTGAAGGTTTCCCCCATGAAAGGTGTAATGTGATTTGTTAAGAAAGGGAAATTGAGTCCGAGGTATATCAGACCATATAGAATCATTCAGAGGATCGGTGAGGTGGCGTACAAGCTTGAGCTACCGCCTGAAATATCATTAGTGCACCTGATGTTTCATGTGTCTATATTGAAGAAAGTAGTTGGAGACCCGACAATCATTGTTTCGGTTGACACTATTGAGGTTAATGAGAAATTGACTTACGAAGAGATTCCAATTTCTATTATTGATCGGCAAGTCTGAAAGTTGAGAAATAAAGAAATTGCATCCGTAAAAGTGCTATGGAGAAACCAATATGTTGAAGAGGCTACTTGGGAGGCCGAGGAAGAAATGAAGAAAAAGTATCCTTATTTGTTTTAATAGAGCCATGTATTTATAAAGTTGTGATCTATGAAAATGCTAAGAGTTACTTTCTATGAACTATGTATCATTTGTACCATTGATGTTAAGGATGCTCCTTTCCTGGTAATATGTCTCCTATGAGGCCATGGTTGGTCTTGTTCTTGTGTCATATTGCATCATCGGTTATGTAAATGTTATTAGGATGTATTTTTGGGGTTCTCTGGAAGGTGGATAGGCCCAGTTACGAGGGAGACTCTGGGGAAATATTTGGAAATCTAGGGAGTTAGCCAAATTTTGAAACTACGGGTGTGTGAATTAATACTTGGGCCACATTGGATGCTAATAACAATTTTTTTTTACCCTCATTCGAGGACGAATGATCCTAAGTGAGGGAGAATGTAAGGCCCCATAAAACGTTTGCAAAAGAAGAATAATATTTCATGGTGCCGAATTGGTTTTACGTGTTGAGGATTATAGAAATTCTTCGCGGCAAACTTGCTCACCACGACTTGGACTTTTTGGGTTGAACAATACACTAGAAAGTAAAAGAAACATTTGGGCAGAAGAAATGAACTTTTGCGGCCCACTATGCGGTCGCAGAATCACTCTGCGGACCGCATAATGGTCGCAGAGTGAGGCAAGGAAGACCAGGTTTGCGGGGCATTATGCGACTGCAGACCAATTATGCGGTGCATTATGAGACCGCAGAACAGGTCAGTGGGACGCATAGTGACCGGAGACCGAGTCAGTCATACCTAGTTTTGGAGGACAAATTATACGGCTGATATGTAGTCCGCATATCAATTGTGCGATCGCATATGCGACCGCATACCCTGTTCCGGAGCTTCATTTTTTGGATTTTTATAACCCGACCCTACTTCGTTAAATACCTGCAAAGGATCATTTTTGAGCAAAAATTCTGATGTTTTAAAGAGAACGAGAGTGTTTTAGAGAGAGAGAGGAAACTGTAGACTAATTTTCATCAGTATTTGCTCAAATCTTAGAAGATTAACAAGGATAACCCACAAGGTCTTCATCCTAAAGGTAAGATTCTACACCCTAACCCTCAATTTCGAATTTTGTCTCGAATTGGTTAATTAGTAAAATAATATTTGGGCATGGGAGTTGTTCACCTTGCATGCATGTATTATCAAAGGGTGTAAGAAGATTGTTGAGTTAAAAATGGTAAAGAATGGGTTGTGGGTGATGGAAACCTCCATAAAAAGGACTTTGAAACCTTAATGCACACTTAGTGTTTGATAAAATACTCAAATGAGCTAGAACCATGATCATCTTTCTAATTTTGTTTCAATTTGTTATATTTCTAAAATAGATTGAAGTTGCTAAGAATTTCGAAACATTGTAGAGTTTAAGGAAGATCCATTGAGTTATGTTGGCTAAAATTTTCTCTTAGAATTGAATCCCACGATATTCATGTAATTTATTTAAGACCCGAGTGGTGCATTATAAATTGGCTATTCCGAGTAAGTTTGTGTCGAAAGATATATGTTCAATAAGTATCTCAAATGCTTTATTCATGTATTATTATCAACTGAGAGTGTGTTCAAAATATGGGTTGTGCTTTAATAATGTTTCGACTTCAAGACAAGTTCAAATGAAGGATATTATGCCACATTTTGTGAAATATCTCTATGTGACTAAGACCCTTAATTGCTCACATGTGTACTACAAACCTTGAATTAAATTGTATTTGTTGTTGTTAATGATGATGATGATGTTTGAAATTGAAAAGGTGAGCATGAAATACTAAATACGACCAATGTGCTAAGAATGCCGTTATAATTATGGCCACTAGTGCCAATGAAATGACAAGATGTGAAAGAAGTATGAAATGCGATGATTGATATAAAAAGGTCGATATCTTGAATAAGACAGCCTAGACGATCAGGTCGTGATCGGACACCATGCCGCACACATGGTGGTGCTTGTGCTGGAAATTGTAATTGAAATTGTGATCATGGTCGATGTCTCTAATGAGATAGCCTAACAGATCGGGTCGTGATCGGACTCCGTGTTAATAGTACGGTGGTATTGATATTGAGAGTGATTATGGTTGATGTTTCTAAAGAGATAGCCTAGCCGATCGGGTCGTGATCGGACTTCGTGCTAAGAGTATTGTGGTATTGGTATTGTGAATAAAGGTATTGTGATCAATAGTATATCGGTGCTAAGAATCACCAATCTCAAAATATGGGAATTTACGTGAAATTTGATGTTTTTGTATTGTTTGAGACTTTCATTGATTTTATGATTATTCCTCCTTGTAATATTGTTCACTCTATTGAGAGGGTGTTTAGTTATACATACTAGTGTTATTCGACGGTAATAACGTCCCTTTTGATGAGGGCGCTGCATCTTTAATGGATGCAGGTGGTTTCATAGCAGAAGATATTAATCAGTGATAGAAGTATACCTTCTTCCCAGCTGACTTGGTGAGCCCCCACTTCATCCTGGGGTCATGTATCTTTTGTTCTTTGTGTATTCTGTTTGAGGTATAGCTGGGGCCTTATTGCCGGCATTATCATTATACTATTTTTTATCTATAGAGGCTCCGTAGACATAGTGTGGGTTGTATATTGGTGCTGGGGAAGTCAAACTCGTTATGTTGTGTTTGAATTACTATTTCCACTTCAAATGATGAAAATTGTGTGTGAAATTGAGACTTAAAAATGAAATAAATAATGGTATTGCAGACATGATCACTTTATTGTTTGATTAACTAAATCATATATTCTTTTTATTCATGAATGAGTTTGGGTAGAGGGAAATGGAATAGGCTTGCTTGGCCGGGTTCACTCGGTTGAGCGCCGGTTGCGCTTTTCGATTTTGGGGCATGATATGTTACCTTTCTTTCAAATCCAAATCGTGTTATAGAGCTGAGTCATAAAAGTTCGAGCCAAGACTGATGTTTACTAATAATATATAGATAATTTCAATTAAAAATATTATAGCTAGCCAGAGGGCTAATACAACAAAAGGTAAGGGCATTAGTAGAGAGAGAATTCTTGACGGCGTGGTACCGTTTGAGACCCTATTAGATCTAACATGCCAGATGTGTGAATTTCCTACTTAAGACCTTATGACGGGAATATCTAACATACCCCGTGAATAGCTGGCTATGGGAGTATCATTAAAAGTATAAGTTTCAACAGGTTACAAAAGCAAGGTGAAGAAGGGTACGATGTACCCAGTTAATGAAGATTATCTGAATTTCCAATTCAGGTAGAGAAATATAAGGATTCTAAGTTACCTTCAACAGAAATAGAGGTATGTACAATTGGCTACACCCACCTCAGTTATGCCATATGGGAGCTAACATATATAATTTAAGAGAAGGATGGAATATCAGGATCCAGCTTGGGTTAGAGTAACCAAAAATGGTGGATTGAGATGGGGGAGCTAAATGTGAAATAATGTTTTGTTGAAGTTTTCAGAATAATGTGATAGAGAGAAATATTAGCAGTAGAATAAGAAGAGAGTAAATGAAGCATTATGAGTAAGGTATGATAAATGGTTGATAACAATAAATCAAAATATGGTAGGATGACAAAGTATATGGTCAAGTGAAGGAAAAGACAAGAGGTGACGGGCCTTGAGACCATAAAGAGTATAAGCCATAAAGTCATATCCTTATTTCAAGAAATGAGTTGGTGACTCCTACATGATTTCTAGAAGGCTAAGTTAGACCTTCGGAGTAATAGAAATTAGTATGGGTTAGTAAACAAGAAAATAAAATCGAACATGATTTAGGGACTGGAGGATTTGATAATAGTCAGCATCGTGAGAATTTCAAAGATCGCATTTCAGCAATGATAGAATGGACAACGGAAGAATAACCTTTAAAGGTCATTCAGGAAGACGCTTCCCTAAAGCAAGCACTGTGAGCAGAGTTAAGTTTAAGGGATTAAGTGTGAATGGACACTTGATACATTAGGAGCCGGTGTGAAAGCAAAGTTAAGACAAAAGACATAACCCAAGAGAGGTTACACAGAATATAGATATGAGCATGGACTTACGAGTAGTTAGTAGTTGATTTAAGAAGAGCCTAGTTATGGCTAGACAAGAGGATACAGATAAATCAACAGATTGTGCAAGATAAACGTAGTGAAACCTAGCTTAGGAAATTAAGTCTCACAGATACGATATCGTAATCCTTGAGAAATATTCAGATAGGAGTTGGGGTAGTAAAATGTACCATATAAGTGTTATGGAAATAAAAGAGAGTGCCACTAGGGAGACAGTCGAAATATCAATTCAGAAGAAACCCTACGAGCACAAGGGGCACAGAGGTAAGTAACTAAAGATAATTATAGGCGAGTAAGAACATCAGAAATTCTGTGCGGTATACAATGTAATAAGCTCGCATCTTTATAAGAGTCAGAGGGTCTTCCCTAAGTACTGCAACGAAAGATTAGCTGAGAAAATAAGATAGAAGGCTTCAAGCTAAGAATAGTAACTAAAGATGAAATGATCATAAAACAACAATCTCACTACAACATTGTATACCCTCCATAAGAAAATGGCACCTATCGTGGCTTATGAACGGGAAAAAAGTAATATTCGAGATCATATGAGTTGCACGAAATTCCAATAGGTGTGGGCACTAAGATAAGCCAAGTACTCATGCAATAAGTGGCACAACGACCAGGAAAAGTAATTGCTTACTTTTTAAATAAAGCTGAGAAGGCGCGAAAGGAATTATTCGATCTACGACCTGGAGTTAGTTACATTATGACCAAACTCAAGATTTTGGAGAACTATCCATACAACATATATGTTGACATTCATACAGTCGTGGGAGACTTCGGTATATGTTAAAAGAAATAATTGAGTCCACATTACAGACAAGGGCTTGAATTGTTAGAAGGTTATATCATGGATGTTCCATATCATCTAGAAAGGCTAAAGTAATAACTAATACCCTGATCCACAAATCGGAAGATAGCTTAAGCCTACATAAAGTTTGAGAGAAAAAAGGAATTTAAAGAGTTAATCAGCAAAGAAAACCAGGAGTTTGATTACTAGACCATGATAATTATAGAAATCATGGTTGAGAACATTGCAGAATCACCCTTAATATCATAGATACAAGAGAGATAGTACAACAACCATATTTTATAACGGCTCTACGACCAAGCCAGTTAGAAGAGCACCAGCCTTATAAGAAGTAAGTATGAAGCTCCCACCGGATTTTGTATGCACCAGAGGTGCAAGTATTATAGTAGAGCTTCAAGTTATGGATGTGAATCCTACCTATGTATAAGGGAGGTTATGAAAGAGACAGAGATACGATGCGAGCTTTAATGATAAGTAAGGTAAAAGTGAAGAAGGTACGAGATACTCAAGTGCAGAAGGTTGTGAATAGTCCATACTTCGGGTAGAGTGCTAGAAGCACTATGATTCAGTATCCAAAAATGATACTGGTGTTGTTAGTAGTATACTTCCACCCTATGGTTTCCGGGTACCGAGAGGTCTAGTTAAGAGAGTAAAGAAGAGTTAGAGATAGCGTGATGTCTCGCTTGAGGTTCCAGAATAATATAAGCAAATCTATGGTGTTAGCAAGTTAAAGGAAGGTTGAGAGTAATATTAATAGATATGTGTAGGTCGTAAGCTAATGTATGGTAGAGCAAAAAGGTTTTAGGTAGACATAAGTAAGGATAAGAAAAAGTGAATGAGAAGGTGAAGAGAATAGGTAAGGCCTTAGGATTAAGCCCATCAAAACAAGAGAGCTATTGGTTCCCGTAAGTTATAGAAAGCCCTGTATAACCTGAATAAACTCGAAGGAGTTTAAGACTAGGAGCATTTGGAAAAGAGGGAATGCGGCCCTGGTAGTAGAATAAAGGTGTAATTGTGATAAATGATAAGTGGATGACATTTAGGCCTTCGGTTGAGTAATGATTTAGAGAAAAAGTGATTTCATGAATTGCACAAGATTAGAATACCCCCATAAGATGAACTACATTGGACTGCTATGAAATAAAGTTAATGAAGTATTGTATCATCCCTAGGTGGATCAGGCAAATAACTTCAGATGTTCCCCGATGAGACGTGAGCCCTAAGGATAATATATTACGTAAGAGGTTTCAAGTTATTAATGGTAGATTATAGATCAATATTAAGATAAAAGTTCCAAAGTATGAGATGAGATTAGGCAGTCATTTTTAAGATGAACAGTAATGAGGAAGAACTAAAGGACTTAGATTTATACATATAGGACAAGCAGCGAGAGAGTAACCTGGAGTTGGGTAGCAAACCTCGGTAATAATAAATGGAAGTAAGTGCTATGGTAAAATATGACCTAGCTATATGTAGTAAATTCATAAGGATAGATAACCAAGGCTATGAAACAACTTATAGCAATAGTCGTAAGTTTGACAAAGTACTAAGTGAAGGAATTCAGTACACCTATAGAAGCCTAGAGATAACTTGTTATAGTTCTGTATATGTTCACAAAGTGGGGCTTAGAGATTGGATAATAGGTAGAGAAAAGGGAGAGAAGAGTCTCATAGGTGCATAGATGTAAAGGAAAGTAGTAAATTATTCGTAAGAGCTATAGGTTATGAGACTGATAAGAGCATCAGCCAACATTCGAGGATAATTGTTTCAAAGGGGGAATGATGTTACAACCCATATTTTAGTACGTGAGAGTACGTTGTAAGTCAATTGATGTAAGCTCAGAAATGAGATCATCTTTGAAAATACATAAAGTAAGTTAATCATGTTACCATGGAGGTTACAAATATTTAAGAACATGAATTACAAGCACCAAGAGGGTTGGAAGGCTTAGAATCTAAACGAATTGAAGAAAATACGTCTCGTCAAACGTTGAGCAGTTGGGAATGTTATAACATGTACTTTTGGGGTGTGACTAGGGTGATTAACATTATAAGGAGGCTATTCTATGAGGTATTTTAGTCATATCATAGTAGTGTGTTATGTTTTTAATTCAAGCGATTTGTGGAACAAAAGTTTGCAATGGTCATCACAAGTTACATTCATAAATATGCTAAACATTAGGTCAAATGTAGCTGAGCTTTTCTACCAATGTACTTAGAATTACGGGATGATTCACATATAAAATTGACTATCTATGATTCTAGTTTCTAATTAATTAAACCGTCTGTCGATATGATATCGAAGTAGAGAGATATTTGCAGTTTGGCGAGACTGTGCAGACTGCATAGGTGACAAGTAGCTGTGTCACTAAAGCTTTTTGAGAAATACATTTCGTGTGTTATATGAGGTCTTTTTGGGACATATTATATACTAATTTGAAGGTCTTGGGATGTAGTTTCTACCTCTCTTAACCGTTTGTTCATATGATATCCGAATAAAAAGATATAAGCATCAGAAGAAGGGCCAATGCTAGGGTGCCAAGCTAGCACCTCTTTGACTTTTGAAAAGTTGATATATATTGGGTTTTAAATCGTCTTTATCTTCATTTTTCATAGAAAACGACCAGATAACCCCCAAAAACTTACCCTTAAGCTCTCTACGAGGGTTCCAAAGAATATTAACATCCCGGGTACGAAATCAAGAAGCGATAACATTAGAACGATCCCTATGACGTAAGTATCTCTTTATCACCTCTTTTTTTCTTTGTAGTTCGAGTTTTGGAACGTACTTCATAGTTAAGAAAACACATTCTTTCTATATTTAAGCTTTTAAATGTCAAGCAAGGTTGATAAATTTCTTTCCTAATTGTTAGAACTCACGGGACGGTGATGGGAAGCCGTGAGTTCAATTTATTTCACTTTTAGTGGATTGTTTTGTTGTCCACTAGAGTTGGCATCTTATGCTGATGTTTTATGGTATTTTAGAGGAGAAACTGGTGCGTAGAAACACCACATAATGACAGAATGGTGAGCTGGTCGTTCGTCGTTACATTTCTTAGGTTTTTTTATTCTACTTCGGTTATCGTTTTATGTATGAAGTGATTACGGTGTGTAGGCTATTTTGTGGTATATTGTGATGGATAAAAGGTTGAAAAATTATGCATACATGTTGTTATTGTTCTGTTCTTGTTGTTGTTTGTATATGGTATTGGAGGAGGGCCTAGTTACAGGGGAGATGCTGCCCAAATTTACGTAAACGAGCTACTAGTTTAAGTTGCAAACTTAGCCTTACTCTGCACTGATAATGAATCTCCTTATACTGTGGTAGATTGATTTGAGTTGTTTTAAAAATTTCTTGGAAGGTATTAAGGACTCAACGGAGTTAAGGTCTGTTAAGTCTAAACCTTTCCTTTATTTTGGCATGATCTCGTAACTACCTGCGTTTGATAATGAGGCATAAAGAGAAGTTTGTATTCCTAAATTTATGTATATTATCCTAGTCTCATAAGCTATAGTATTCTACCTTATTGGGAATTTATATTCAGTTAAGTATTGTCTTCTTTCAGTCAGTAGAGCAGATAGTTTATATATATACAGTATTACAGTACTTTCACCACCATCGAGCTATAATCGATGGGCAGGCCCCTATTGGGCAACCTCTGATCAGATAGTAAGTTATATACCGAGCCTACTGTGGCTGAGTGCCTATGAGCGAGCCCAGAATGGCCGATATACAGAGCCTAGTATGGCCAAGCACCTATGAGCAAGCCTACTATGTAGAGCAGTTACACATACCGGGCCTTATATGACCCGACATATATTTTACTCACTATATTGAGAGAGATGAGTCAGTATCAGCAAGTGAGCATATCTTCAGATTATATTTGACTCCCAATTACTTTCAGTTATTATATTATCATCTCAGTTTTAGCTTTCAGTTACTACCTTACATACTCGGTATATTATTTCGTATTGACGTCCCTTTTGCTGGGGACGCTGCATTTCATGCATGCAGGTCCTGATAGACAGTTGGATAGACCTTCCCAGTAGATAGAGCCAAACATCATCTTGGTTGGTGAGCTCCACTTCCCCGGAGTTACTAGGTCTAGACCTTGGAGTCCATTTATTTTAAACATGTTTGATGGGTAGGTCGAGGACCTATCCCGACCATGACACTGTCATCTCTAGAGACTTGTAGACAAGTCCTGTATAGTTTGTATGTCAGTAGATGTTCATGGCGGCCTTGTCAGTCTGCACAATTATATATATATATATATATATATATATATATATATATATGATCTTGTGGGTATGTTTACCCCTTAGATGAGAGAGACCATATTTTTAGATGATTTAGGATATGGCCTCATCGGCCTAAGTTGAGGGTTACCCCACCAGAGTTCACAGTTACAAAGTGGTACGCTCGGGAAAAGTATGGCACCGGGTGCCGATCACGCCTCTCCAGGTTTTGGGCGTGACATTGAGTGCATGGATGACCATAGATGCCTAGGGTGTATCGTGGTATATTTTGAGGAGTAGGGTAGGTGGTGGTTTGTGGGTATTGGGTTGTATTATGAGGATGTTGTTGAGGAGCTTCTAATGGATGAGAGTTTAGGTTTTGTGGGAGTGTGGGCATGTGGTATTGTTGTGTAGTAAGGGGATTTTGTGGAGCTTGGGGTTGTGGATTTTGAGGTTGTGGATTCTGGGGTTGTGTCTGGGTTTGAGTGGTGGTATTTTGGTGATTGATGCCAGGGATGTTTAAGGTAAGGGATAGGTTGGCGAGGTTGCAGACCTGCTCGATCTCGCCTTATAACTCCAAAATCTTGTGTTCTAATTGAAGAAACAGTTCATTCTGCCCCAGTGTACTCCTTCCATCTGAAGCCTCTACAATCTCTGTCATAGGAGCGTTGTCTTTCCTGTTACCACTGAAATCGTCCATATTTTCTTTACCCTTGAATTTGATGTCGTTAAGAGGGGGAGGAGGTAAAGGAACTCTAGATCTGGTGTGGTATGCTGCCATTGCCATAATGCATGAACCAACCTTTGGGAATAGGAATAATCAAAAGAAGGAAAAACAAAAGGTAGCTTAGTCAGTAAGATAAAATAAATCAGTCTTTCAATATTTAAAAAAATAGCATATAAGGCATGCAATGGTTTGTGTCCTAATTTGGGGATCTCGTTATGACCGAGGTACTCCTAAGCGACAAATAGACTCGAAAAATTTTGTGTCAACGTTGCTTCATCTCATTAATGCGAAAATAAATCAAACCATTATATTAATAAACCAAAATAATAATATAGAGTCACTAACACAAAACCTTATTACATTGAATCTAAATGAAATCTAACTATAAACACGATAAAAGAAAACTCTCCTATTCTATTTGGTCCTAGATGGACCTTCTCCATGCCTCTCCTTCTTGGCGCCATCAGTCGCATTCCCAAGGACGCGCATGTCGAGTAGCAAGTAAGCCATTGCTAGCTTCCCTCCTTTGTCGTAGCCCATACCCACGAAGTCCCAGAGCTTCTGCCTCATCTTCCCTTCCAACTCCATCAACCCTTGCTCTAAGTGCTCCAACCTATCTGTCGACTTATTTGCGATCTCCTTACATTCCCTTTTTGCTTCCATGTCTATCTTATGTTATTCCATATGTTTGGTCTCAGATTCGAAGACACTCTTGAGTAGACTCTTGTACTTTACCTAAGTTTCGGCCTCTTCGTGTACGATCCTTCCTTTCATATTGATACCCCGTTATGTCATCCTCTAGCCACGACGGGTAGTAGTATATGTGTCCAGCGTGATACCTATTGGGCTCTATAGTCTCTCCATCTATAATGAGCTTTTACTTCCACGTGTGCAGAACCTCGAACTTGAAAGGAATGACATACCCTTTGAAGTTTACTTTGTACTGAATTATATTGGACACCTGGGGTATAACCTGTCTCCTTCCAGCTTGTCTTATCACCTTGATTGGAGCATAAGGGTAAATGCCCCGCAACTTGATAAACACCAAATAAGTGGCCTTCTTGGACCATATTATAAATATTTTGTTGGGAGATCACACCAATATCTAGTGTACTTGTTCGTCAGTCAGATTGCTGAAAAGGCATACCTAACCTTCAGCATTTGCAGACTTTGCGAATCTATCGGGGGAAAATGTCATCTTCTTTGGATGATGACTAGTGATGTAATCATTCAATGTTCTACAAGGTACTCTTGACGTTAGTCTCCTTTTTGAAGATGTTGTAACAGCCAAACCTGCAGCAGAAGATTGCACCCCTCAAAATACCCAGCCCCGTGCTTGCATCTATCCAAGGCTCGGTACATCTCGGCTAGTATCATAGGAACAATAGTGTTGTTTTGTCCCTCAATTCCTTCCATCATGGTCCTAGAGACAATGGCTAAACGAGTGTGAATTTTTCATCCTTGCATTGGAAAAATCAGCAAACCCAGAAAATAGACTATGAAGACATAAACTCGACGATGAACCCATACAACGGAGGTGATGGTCAATTCCTCATGATACAAACGATATGATTTGCTATGTCCATGCCATTTATAGAGAAATTCAAAAGGTAATGTAGGACTTCCTCAAGAAACCCAACTCATCATTATTCTTGAACACAAACATTTTCATACAGTTATGAGGTGTACGATTTCCAGGCACCAACAAACCCAGACTATCCCATGGAAATTTGGTGAAACATCCAATTTCTTCCAAAAGAGAAGTCATCTCAATAGGTCTGAACCAAAAGACGGTCCTCTTTTCATACCAAAATATAGTGGCTGCCTCAATTAGTTCTTTGCTTTGTCGAATATCCATAAAGGATGGTAAATTACCTAGTACCCTTCTTACATGATTCCTGTCACACCGTGCGAGGTCGTTCCACCAATCAATCAACAGAGGTGGGATGTTATGGACCATGCCAAACCTAAGAATTTCATGCCACATTTTCTGCATAAAACAAAAGAGTTAGCCCTTCCCCCTCCTAAATTGATAAATTAAGCGATAACAGTCAACATGTTGGCACATTTTCTCCAAGTGATGCAAATAGCATGAATGTGTCCCTTGGGATTATAGAGATCCCTTTGGACTTTGGACAAGACTTATCTAAACGGATTAATGCTCTATGGGTGTTTAATTCATTCTAGGTTTTAACATGATGCATGCACATTTTCAATCAGAGTAGGTTTCTAGAAGGGTCTAGATTGATACTCTCAAGCGGACTACTTGAGAGGAAAAGCCACGAGACCGTCGACTACACCACTGATCGACTAATCTACTGCTAATAAGCCTTTTCGATTTGACAAATGTATTTATGGATAGCGCAAACACTCATCAAGAGCCGCTATATTGATAATTGGCACGAGTGGAACATGATATCGAAAATATTCTTATGCAAAAACGATAATATGTAGTCAAGTAATTTAAATGGTGAAAGTACATAGAGGTAGTATTAAATAATTTGGTAAAATAAGCGAGAGAGAAAGAGAAAAGAAAAGACAAAGGAAAAAGTTAGCATAATTAACACAAAACAAATAAAAAACATAAATAAATGAAGCAAATAAAGGAGTTGGGGAAGGGAGGTTCGTGATGTAGAAACTTCGAGCAAATAAAGCGATGGGAAGAGGGGAGCTACACGAAAGAAGTCAAACAAGTGATTCAATGATCCACACAAGCAAAACTCTTTATGGTAAGAGCCTAAGTATATCCCCCAACAGAGTCGCCATGCTATCGCGCCCCATGATTTCTCTGTGAGACATATAGTTGAAGGGAAACACCAAAGTAAAAAATCTCATTTACTTAACAGGAATCCTATAGGCATGTTGTCTATACACAGAAGTAAGACAGGCTAAGCAAGTAGCAAACAAATTCAATTTGAATCATATAGGCATATTTTCTAAACATATTGCGAGCTTGTGGATAGGGTCAATACTTGAATTATTTAAGGTCCTAATTCCTGATCTCTAGGTGAATATACGATGTTGATGGCCTATAAGAAAATAGTTCACAAGAAAAGATCATGGCAAGCAAGACAAAATATTTTAACCCTATAGGCATGTTTTCTACCCATTCATGCAATAATTAGATTACCCTCCCCCCCCCCCCCCCACACACATAATTTCACCATTATTTGTTATTACAAACACAAATAGAATAAATACAAGCCAAATTAGAACAATTGCAGGTCTAATACAATTATAAAATAACCCAGCGATGCATCTGGGCCTTCATATAGGCTTAGAACTCGATAAGGATCATACTCAAGATGGTTGTCAATATGCTTCAGATCCCAGTACCAAAACTAGCCCAATAGGCAGGCCCAAACGATAAAACAACTGCCTTGTTTTACCCAATGAATACCAAACCAACTATGAAATACAAGTAACAAATAAATACCAGGCCAGCTAAACAACCTTATAACTTAGGCATTTTAGTCCTTAGCACTATAGCTAACAAATAGCAGGGATTTCCAAACAACGACACACAAACAAGGTTACACAAAATCTCCTACAAGCACATATGGCACACATAGAAACAGGTTCACAACGACAATTTTGAACATTATAGGATAGCAAAAGATTCACTAAGCAGAAAGTCAAAGCAAACATGATCCAAAACTAATTATAGTGAGACTTTAGACATAGAAGCCTTAACGTTGGAATATAGAAGAGTCCTGATCATAAATTAGCAAGTAGCATCTTTACACGAATTTCTTCAACATAGAAATCTAAAGAAGACATGGTCATGACTAATCTTGTAGCCAAACAAGCAAACAGATTGGCATGATTCAAATAGCCTACATGCATTCACTTGAGTCGACATGAAAGACTTAGCATTTTGAGATTATGGGCAAACATCAACAATCATAAAGATGTCTTGGTGCAAAAATTCAATGCATGACAATGAACTCATAATAGGAAGAAAATGCAGGATTTAGGTTTTGACATAAGCTAGGCAACCTTAAGATAGTTAGAGGTCGATCCAATTTATTATACATAATAAACATATCCTAAAAAATCTAGACTTTGGTAGGTTTGATGCTAGAGAACATTAGAATAACACTAAGATGAATAGGATTATATATAAAGGAAACACAATATTAAAATCAAGCTGGTTCACAGAAGTTCAAACATATTATGATGCAGAACATGAACAGATGCAGAAAAAGGAACAGAATTGCAAGAGTCAGGGGCACTAACAAGTTGCAAAATTAACGAGGAAAATAAATGAAGGGACTAGGTTTCAGCAGCAACTTAATTAGCAGTAGCCAAGAGAGGACAATGAGAACTCCAAGTATTGGTGGTTCAGAGTTCACACGAGCTTCGAATAAGCTCCGAGCTGTACTTGTACCAGAGGAAGTCAGTGAGTCAACCACAATGGCCTTGGCTTTCAGCCGGCCAAGAATCCAACAATTTCAGAAAGTATTTGAGTGTAACATTGTGAGTGAGCGAAAGAGAGAGCAATGAATAAGGTCCCTTTGGGGGGAATTGGGGGTGAGGTTTATATAGTGCTCCATTAAGAAGACAAACAAGGAAATAAAATCAATCTGATTTAAACAATGAAAGGGAAAATCACGTGCGATTAGTAAGACAACCAATAAGGAAACAAAATCGGCTTTCAAACCTGACTTGGGGTTTAATGAATGCAAATTGGCCTGTGAGTGCAAGAATAACGCCCTTTTCCATGTATATGGATGAGATATTGTTCAAATCTTGAAGATTGAAGTTGACCGGACCTGATTCTGAGAAATAGTAGTTGCTAAAATCGGACAAGTACTAAGTAACACCATAGTCGCGTAGATAGTAACGCGGTAACATAGATAAGGCAGGTGGATCATAGAAGGATCCCATTGTCTAGCCGGAATTGGAGAGGAATTAGGGATGAGGATGGAAGGGTTTTACAGGGTAGATGAGGGATATAAGAGCGTGTGAGGGCGGTAGAATAGAGGGAATGGGATTAGGGTTAGGGGGTTTAGGTAATTAAAATAAAGGGGTTGTTTGTGGGTCGTTGATCATCTGATATCAACGACTAGGATTTAAAAAGTAGCGGGGCGGGTCAGTTAACGTGTTCGACGAGTTTTACTAAGGGGTAGTTTGGTTTTTGGGTGTCGTTGGGCCAAAGATTTAGGACTGTTTTTGGTTTGGGCCTTTAGCCTAATTTGTGTTAGAATTAAATATATAGAAACTAGTTTGGAAATAAATAAAAAATTGATAAAAGTGATAAAAATGTTGTTTTAAAAATTAATACTTTTCATAAAAATAGACTTTAATTGTAAAAATATATAAAAAGGTTATTTTGACCTAAATAGCATAATGAAAACAATTATTGGAAAAATAGTGACTATTATTGCAAATAGTATAAAATGCAAATTTTAATTATATAAAATGAAGTAAAATATTATAAAATATTCCTGGGGTATAAATAATTAATTTGGATAATTAATCACCCAAAAATAATTTTTAAGGAGTAATTAATAAATATTTATCAATTAAAATGCCAAAAATCAAATTTAAAAGCTAAAAAAAGGATAAAAATTATTTGTATGAACTTTTGTAATATAAATTTGATTAAAGTATAAAAGTAATATTTTGAAAATATATGGAATACTTTATAAAACATGAGAGAAAAATTGAGTATCAACAATATCACTTCATATTCATCAATATATACCTTTTCTTTTTGAATCTTGCTACAATGTCTGATGAGCGATAAATAAGGGTTGCGTTATATTAGGGTGGTGAGGTTGTGGTGAAGAATAACTCGGTACACTATAGTTGTTCTCCACGGAGTATTATTAAGGTACCACTCATATTGGAGTACGACAGATTGGTATCTCTGATTTGTAAAAGAATGAGTGTGAGTAAATGTTCGGTAAATCTTTAGGTAATCAAAAGATATCGGTATTCGCTTACTCTGAAAGGGGTTACTTGTTATGCTGAGTTTAATATCAATGATGGTGAAACTCTACAAGTTTTTTTTAGGATTCCGGATGAACACTTGGATGTTCTTGTGTTAACAATGCTGGAAATGTACGTTAAGTGTGAAGACGTCAACAATGTTGATGTTCCGCAAAATAAGGCTAACACTCAACCATATAGTGGTGTTTTGGGGGATGTTTTATCCGAACACATTCCGTATTAAAGAGTCTGGCCACATCTAAACTTATCTCTACTGGTTAATGAGGATCAAGGACATAATCCTCAATGCAGCAGCATAGAGGGTTGCTAAGTTTACAAAATTCACATGCCGAGTGGTAAATTTCAATTTTCCTTGTTGTAGTATAATTGTTCCTTTTATGTATCATAATCGTAATAACTCTTATATCTTTCATAGGGGTTACCGACCAGTTATGAATTTTACAAGTTATCAACCAACCAATAGTTGGAATATACCTACTTTTGGAGGGATGGATCATGTTGGTCCATCAGCGAGTCATCAACAACTTGATAACGTGCATCATGTTCTATCTACAAATTATTAATGGTAAGTTAAGAGATAAAGTTAATATATTGTGTTGGGTTGACTCTGAAATACTCATTATTTTATTAGTTGTGCAGTGAAAACGAGCAACATGACGGTCTTGTCCTAACACAGTTGGGTGATGACGATATATTGAATCGGGATATGGCATATACACAGAGTGAGTAAGATGATAGTGATTATGACAACAACATTGATAGTGAGAACCACACCCTATATTTTTGTTCATGAGAGTACGTCGTAAGTCAATTCATGTAAGCTCAGAAATTAGATCATCTTTGAAAGTACATAAAGTAAGTTAATCATGCTACCTTGTAGGTTACAAAATTTAATATCATGAATAAAATGTACCACGGGGGTTGGAAGGCTTAGAATCTAAATGAATTGAAGAAACTAAGTTTCGACAAAAGTCGACTAGTTGGGAATGTTATAACATGTACTTTTGGAGTGAGACTAGGGTGCTCGATATAATAAGTAGGTTATGTTTTGAGTTATTTTAGTCGTATGATAGTCGTGTTTTATGTTTTGAAGTTAAGCGAGTTATGGAATAAAAGTTGGCAAAGGTCATCACAAGTTACATTCATTAGTGTGCTGAAAATAGGTCAAATGTAGATGCACTTTTCTCCCAATGTACCTGGAATTACTGGATAATCCACCTACCAAATTCAACATCTATGAGTATAGTTTCTAACGTATTAAAATATCGTTCAATACAACATCGGAGTAGATAGATATTCACATTTTTGCGAGACCGTGTAGACAACCCTATGGGACCCACTTGGTCGGTGGCCGACCTTCACCTATTTTTATCTCATTTATGGGATGAGCTTTGCTCATTTTTCGACCTACTTCCATACTCACACTCTCCAAAACCTCCCAAACAGTTCCCCAAGGCTCCAAATAAATGCCAAAAAATTACACCATAATCCAATATCAAAGTTAGCCAAAGGTGGAGAATAACCCCTCTATGGTGTTTTGATGTGAATAAGAATGATGGTGAGCAATGTTAAGCTTAGGATTCGAATTTTATATACTACCTAAGGTATTTGTAACATCCTTTTGATGTTTTAGGATTAATTGCATGTAGTTTGTGGTGTCGGAGTGAAAGATTACAAGATAACACTTGAAAGGGGAAGAGATGTTGTTATCTTTAGTTGGGTTTTTTAAGGCTATATATATATATATATATTGTTATGTCTGTAAATTGGTGGAAATAACTTGATTATGATATGGTTTCTCTTATTATGCATGTCTATGTGTTTATCAAGTGAATTGATGAAAGAAGCATATGAAACTTGAGATTGGAAGTGAAGATTATCTTAAGTCACTTGTATGGTATTGTATTGCCATTGAGGGCTGTTGTAAGCTAAATATAACTTGGATTTCGACTTGAAGATACTGTAGGAGGAAATTATATTGTGTTCTTGCATGTGATTAAGGTTATATTGATGTTGATTAAGTTAAACGGATGGACTAGACATGAACTAGTGAATAAAGTTGCTAATTGAATATAGTTGGAGTTGTGGAGTATTTTCTTTGTTATATATATATTTATGGTATAAGACTGGAATAATTGACGAATGAATTCATTATCATATTAATGATACTGTTAAGTTAAGGTAGGAATTCTATAAGGGGTAATATAGGGTATACGTATTTCAATCGGAGCTATCTGCTCGTCGTGAAGTAGTTATGACTTGTTGTTGTTATATGGTATCTTGTTATTGATACTTATATGTTGCCGGATTGCTCTGGTTGTTTTTGTTGGTATATGGTATTGGAGGAAGCCCTTGTTACAAGGGAGATGTTGTCGAATTTGCGTAAACGAACTACTAGCTTAAGTTACAGACATAGCCTTTACTCAACACTGATTTTGAATCCCTTTGTGCTATGGTAGATTGAGTTGAGTTGTTTGAAGATTTTCTTGGAAGGTATTAAGGAATCAATAGGGTTAAGGTATGTCATGGCTAAACCTTTCCTTCATTTTGGCATGATTCCATAACTACTTGTGTTTGACAACGAGACATAAAGAGAAGTTCGTATTCCTGAATTTGTATACATTATCCTAGTCTCATAAGTTATCGTATTCTCCCTTATCGAGACTTTATATTCAGTTAAGTATTGTCTTTTTCTAGTCAAGAGAGCAGATGGTGTACATATATATATATATATATATATATATATATATATATATATATATATATATATATAGAGAGAGAGAGAGAGAGAGAGAGTATTATAGTAATTTTACCACCATCGAGATATAATCGGTGGGCAGGCCTCTATTGGGCAACCTATGATCAGATGGTAAGTTTTATACCAAGCCTATTATAGCCGCGCACCTATGAGCAAGCCCAGAATGGCCGATATACAGAGTTTAGTATGGCCGAGCACCTATGAGCAAGCCTACTACGGCAGAGCAGTTACACGTATAGAGCCTTATAGGGCAGGAGAACTATTTTACTTACTATATTTAGAGAGTTGAGTCAGTATCAGCAGGTAAGCATATCCTCAGATTATATTTGACTCCTAGTTACTTTCAGTTATTATATTATCAGTTCAGTTTCAGCTTTCGGTTATTTTGTTGCCTTACATACTCGGTACATTATTTCGTACTGGCGTCCCTTTTTGCTAGGGACACTATATTTCATGCCTTCAGGTCCTGATGCTGGACAAACCTTCCTAGTAGACAGAGCCAAATATCAACTTAGTTGGTAAGCTCAACTTCCTCGGAGTTACCAGGGCTAGACCTTGAGTCCATTTTATATATACATGTTTGATATGTAGTTTGAGTCCCTGTCCTGACCATGATACATTTCAGTTATTTCTAGAGGCTTGTAGATGAGTCCTCTGTATTTTGTATATCATTATTGTGGCCTTGCAAGCCTTGTGTATATGTTTGTTTGGTATTGCGCGTTGAAGACATTCATGGCGGCCACGTCGTCTTGCACAGATATGTATATGAGCTTTTGGGTATGTTACCCCTTAAATGAGAGAGATATTATTTTTAGGTTATACATAATATGGCCTCATCAGCCTTGGTTGGTATTGTTAGTTTGAACATAGGCCTCATCGGGCTTAGTTAAGGGTTAGCCCTCTAGAGCTTATAGTCATAGAGGGGTACTCTCGGGCCAAGTATGGCACCGGGTGCCCGGGTTTAGGGCGTGACAAACTTGGTATCAAAGCAGTTCTATCCTACGGAGTCTACAAGTTGTGTCTAGTAGAGCCTTGTTTATAGATGCGTTGTGCGCTGCATTATATAAATAGGAAGCTACAAGGCATTTAGGAGTTTGTTACCCTTCTTTCAAATCCAAATCATGCTATAGAGCAGAGTCATAAGAGTTTGAGACAGGACTTATGTTTGGTAATAATACATAGATGTTTGTAATTAGAAATATTACAACTAGCTAGAGGGATAATACAACAATAGGTAAGGGCACTAATTTAGAGAGAGTTCTTAATGGCGTGGCCCTATCAAATCGTGCATACCAGATATGCAAATTTCTAGCTTAAGACCCTAAGATGAGAATATCAAACACACCCCGTTAATAGAAGGTCATGGAAGTATCACAAGGTAAAAGTATATGTTTCAACATGTAACAGAAGCAAGGTGAAGGAGGTTACAAGGTACCCAGTTAGTTAAGATTATCACTATTTACAACTCAGGTAGAAAACATATAAGCATTCTGAGTTACCTTCAACAGTAACTGAGGTATGTTCAATTGGCCACGCCAATCTCAATTATGCCCTATGGGATCTAACATATATAGTTTAAGAGAAGGATGGGATATCAGAATCCAGCTTGGATTAGAGTAACCCAAAATAGTGGTTGGATTGTTAGCATTAGTTGATATTTCCGAAGGATATTGCAAATGTGGTAAAAGTTCTCCTTGTTAGACACCCAGGTCGTGCACTCGAGAATAGTACAGTCATAAATGAATACTAGAATGTTCAAAAACTATGGAATGCCTATAGGTGTGATATGGTATTAAGTCGGAGTTATGTGGTTCAGGTAACTATGGAATAGTAAATGAAGAATGCGGTAAAAAGGTGAAACGAATGAGATTGCATTTATGACTCCAGAACATTATGCAACCACGACGTTGGGGAAAGATAGTAAGGGTTCCCGCACAAGATGTTATTGATAAATAAGTGCGACTGAACAATTGATACATAAGGAGTCAGTGCGAGAGGTAAGTTAAGACAAAGGAAATAATGAGAAGGCTTCAACCTAAGCATAGTAACCTGAATAAGAAATGATCATGTAACAAGAGTCTCATTGCAACATTTGTATGCATTCCATAAGAAAGTGGCACATATCATCACTAATGAAAGGAACGTAAAACCAAAAGTAATGTTCGAGATCATATGAGTTGCACAAAATTCTAGTATGTGTGGGAACTAAGACAAGCCAAGTATTAATGCAACAAGTGGCAGAAAGACTAGGAAAAGTAATTGATTATGTTTAAAGAAAGACGAGAAGGCACGAAAGGAATAATTCGCTAAATGACCCAGAGTTAGTTACATTATGAACGTACTTAAGATTTCGAAGTATTATCCATGAAGCATATATGTTGACATTCATATACCTATATGAGACTCTAATATAAGTTAAAAGAAAGAATTGAGTCCACGTCACAGAGAAAGGCTTGAATTGTTAGAAGATTATATCATGGATGCTACAAAGAGTCCACGAAAGGCTCATGTAATAGCTGATACCCTAAGCCGAAGATTGGATAACATCTTACGCTTACATAGAGGCTGAGGCGGAAGAGGAAGCTCCAGAGTTACATCAGGAGCGTGATTGTTAGACCAAGATGATTACAGAAATCGTGACTCAAACCATTGTAGAATTACTTTTAATAGCAAAAGTACAAGAGATATAGTACAACGGCAATTTCTATAACATCTCTACGATGAAGCCAGTTAGATGAGCCTCATAAGACGTTAATATGAAGTTCCCACTAGATTTTGTATGCACTAAGGGTGCAAGTATTTTAGTAGAGCTTTAAGGTATGGATGTGAATTCCACCAATGTGGAAGGGGGGTTATCAAAGTGATAGAAGATACAATGCGGGATTTAAAGGTAAGTATGGAAAATGTGAGTGAGAAGGTGACGATAATAGGTAAGGTCTCGGGATTAAGCCCATCAAAACAAGAGAGTTGACTATTTTCGTAAGATATAGAAAACTCACTATAGCCTGAATGAACTCAAAGGAGTCTAAGACTAGGAGTATTTAGAAGAGATGAAATGCTACCTTGGCAGTACAATAAGGGTGTAATTGTGATAGATAAGAGGATGACATTTAGGCGTTTAATTGGGTAATGATTCAAAACAAAGGGATTTCATGAAATGCACAGGATTAGAATACCCTTATAAGATGGATCATGTTGGGATGCTATGAAATACAGTTATTGAAGTATAGTATCATCCTTAGGTGGATCAGACAAGTCACTTCAAATGTTCCCCGATAAGACGTGAGCCCTACAGACAATGTATTACGTAAGAGGTTTCAAGTTATAAATGGTAGATTATATATCAACATTAAGGTAAATCAACAATAGATGGATAAAAGTTACAAAGTATGAGATGATATTAGTATATCATTCAAAATATTAACAGTAATGAGGAAGCCTTAAATGACTTAGATTTATATATATATGATAAGCAGCGAGAGAGTAACTTGGAATTAGGTAGCAGACCTCGATAATAATAAACCGAAGTGAGTGTTATGGTATAATATGACCTACCTTGATGCACTAAAGCCATATGTATAGATAATCGAGGTTATGAAACAAGATACTGCAATAGTCGTAAGTTCGACAAAATACCAAGCAAAGAACTTCAGTATACTTATAGATGCCTAGAGGGACAACTTGTCATAGTTCTTTAAATGTTCACAAGGTGAGGCCTATAGATTGGATAAAAGCTGGAGGAAAAGGGAGAGAAGAGTTGCATCGGCACAAAAATAAGAACAAAGTCGTACGTGGTGCATGAAAGAGTGTAGAAATAGTCACGAGATTGGATGAATTCCAACCACAGGTCGTGGTGTGAGAAAAAGGCTTAAAAGGGGGAGGGGAATGCCCTAGCCTTTGGATTTATTCACATACCAGTTGCCTAGATGGCAAGTAAAGTATTAAAGTATCCGTGGCAGCTATAGGACATAAGAATGATAAGCACATTAGTCAACATTCGAGGATGAATGTTCCAATAGGGGGAATGATGTTGTACCCTATGTTTTTGTATGAGAGAGTACATCGTAAGTCAATTGATATAAGCTCAGAAATGAGATCAACTTTGAAAGTACATAAAGTAAGTTAATCATGCTACCTTTGAGTTTACAAATATTTAAGATAATGAATAACAAGTACCAAGAGGTTTGGAAGTCTTAGAGGCTAAACGGATTGAAGATAATAAGTTTCGTCGAAAGTCGACAAGTTGGAAATGTTATAACATGTAATTTAACCCTATTCCGCCTATTGGATATATTGTAGAAGAAGTAAATGGAAGAAGGGAAGTTGGTTAGGAGGAAACCTTACACAAAATGATGGCGATCCTAAAAAGTGAGGCATTCCTCATGTTTTGCATGATTGTGTTAACGCACAATTGATTGAACCTACATTGGACAATTCCCCTGCTGACCCCAATGACATTGCACATCAGATTCCTTTGGTTAATGTCACTTTAGAGGAAGAAGTTGAAGCTCGGGCAAAAGGAAATGCAACTGAAAAACACCAACCTGTGGAGTCAACTTTGGATTAGGTACATAGGAGTTTTGGAAAAAGTAGACAAAACTTGAAGCAACTGAATGTCACCATAAACAAGTCATGCCAGGAAATGCTTTCACAAACATATGAAGAAACTGAAATAAATGGAAAGAATAATGAAGACAACTCTGATACTTCAATATGGAGTGATGAACTTATGTTACTAGCAAATCAAGAAACAACCACCGCTAGTTCAAAAAAAATAGAACAACATGCAACAAGCATGTTTCCCAGTTGAGCATAATACAACAGTTCAATTGCAACCATTGAATGATGGAAGAAAAGGAGCAACAACAGTACAGATGAAGCAGGACAATGGGACACTCTCCTCTACACAAACTGGGCAAGTTTTCACTACTTTTGAAGGTGCTTTGGTAGAATTTGTAGATGTAGATCAAGTTAGAGCTTCTAATGTAGAGTCCTTCGATGTTTATGAGCAATCACATCTTTAGAAAACTCGGTACAAGGCTAATAATAAAAACGGAACAATGATTTCACAATCATTGACTACAGCAAAACCCTGTCTAGGATCTATCTACGCTTTGCAATTCAAGAAGATGCAGCACACTTCTTGTGATGAAGAACATAATACTATGTTTATGGTGGAGACTAAGGAACTAGATTCACAGTATTCACATCAACATATTGTACCAAGAACAACAGATATTATGGAAGCCAGTCCTGTAGTTTGTTCTTCTAAAACTGGGCAGCCATCACCATTGCAGATCAACATATCGTTGAAGACACATTTGCAAACATTACATGATTTGGTAACACATAATATTTCACCTATGGATCTGACTTTGATGGAAAAATAACAACTAGAGCAAGAAAGAGATGATGAATCAACGACTGGGAATTTTAAGCAAGTTTCAAGTGAGGCTGACTTATCTCCTAGTACTAATGCAAAGGGTGGTAAGAAGATAAAGAGGTAGACTCAGAACAAAGAATCTCTTCAACCTACAAGAATCATACCCAGAAGGGCAGCCTCACAACCTAAATGATCTTTAAGACGTTGATCTGGAATATTAGGTCTGTGAATACACAACAGGCCTTTCCTAGGGTAATCAATATGAAAAGGGAGCACAAGTTTTTTGTGATTGCACTGCTGGAGCCTTTTCAAAAATTAGGGCATTTTCTAAGGTAAAGAAGAAGATTGAATATGGAGATTTCTTTCTCAAATTTGAATTGTAAAATATGATTGTTCTTTGATGCTATGCTAGAATGGGAATTGATTATGGAAATTGATCAGCTGGTGACTGTTAAATTATTCCACCATGACATTGGGCAATATATTATGATGAATTTTGTGTATGCAAAGTGTTCATCTTTGGACATGTTGGAATTGTGGGGCAATATGTATTACATGGATAGTGATATGGAGCTACCTTGGTTAGTAGGAGGAGATTTCAATGTAATCTTAAACAAAGATGAGAAGATAGGGGGATTACCGGTCTATCCTACTGAATACGAGAATTTTGCATTCTGTATCAACTCTTATGGTCTGTTTGATCAAGGCTATAAGGGGAATTCGTTCACTTGGTGGAATAGAAGACCAAATGTTCAATGTATATTCAAGAGATTGGACAGGATCTTAGTGAACTTTCCATTTCAGAAGTTGATGCCTTCGATAGAAATAGAACATTTGATCAAAACATGATCAAATCATGAACCATTATTTATGTCTTGTGGTCAACATAATACACATTTTGTAAAGCTCTTCAGATTCCTGAATTTCTGGGTAAACTATACTTCTTTTAAGGAGTTGGTGAGACATAATTGGGATGCAGACTTCATAGGAGATACATTCCTATTATTCAAGCATAAATTGAAGAAAGTAAAGGGGGATTTAGCAAAATGGAGAAAGGATACATTTGGTGACATTTTCAAGCATTTCCCAATCTGGAAGATATAGTAAATATAAAGGAAATGTTGTTTGAGGAGGAATAGTACTGGAAGCAGAAACTGAAAAAATATTTAAGTTTACAGGAATAGTACTGGAAGCAGAAAGCATGGATGACATGGTTTGCTGAGGGTGATAGAAACACTAGTTTCTTTCACAAATATGTCAATGGTAAAAGACTGAAATTACAATTGAAAAGGATACATGATGGAAATGCCAATTGGCTGGAGGATTATGAACCAATCTCTGATGCTATAGTTATGTTCTTCCAGAAACACGTCACTACAGAAGGAGATGCTACAAATTATTCTTTGCTGGATATTGTACCTACTATGTTTACAATGGAGCAAAATTTGGAACTGTGTCGATACCCAACTCTAGAAGAAGTAAAGAATGTTGTTTTTGAACTTAGTGACAATAGTGCAAGTGGTCTGGATGGCTTTACTGGACTGTTTTACCAAGAATGTTCGGATGTTATTTGCTATGATATACACAACATGGCTCTTCAATTTTATAGCGGTGCATCACTGCCAAAATCAATCACTCACACAAACTTGGTACTACTGCCTAAGAAGACAAGAATACACATTTTCTCAAACTTAAGACCTATAAGTCTGAGTAACTTCATCAACAAGGTGTTGTCCAGCGTGCTTCAGGACATATTAGAAAGATTACTGCCATTTTTAATCTCTCTTAATCAGTCTGGTTTTGTTAAGGGTAGGAGCATCTTTGAAAACATAATTCTTACTCAGGAAATTATCACTGAAATAAGGATGAGAGGTAAGCCAGCCAATGTAGTCATTAAAGTGGATATGGCAAAGGCCTATGACAGGGTATCCTGGAAGTACTTGTTGCATGTCTCAAGGAGAATGGGATTTACGGAACACTATATCAACATGCTCTAGAACTCGATATCTAATAATTGGTACTCAGTGTTGGTGAATGGGCAGAGCATAGGTTTTTTAAAGTCAATAAGAGGAGTGAAGCAAGGAGATCCTTTATCTCATGTATTATTTGTATTGTCAGCAGAGGTGCTTTCAAGATGCCTGAATAAACTATTTGACGATACAACATTTAAGGGATTTGTATGCCTAAGTGGATTGATCCCTTAAATAACCTAGCATATGCTGATGACACCATAATCTTTGCCTCAATACATCCTCCTTAGTTGAAGAAAATCATGGCAGTACTTGGCGGATATGAGCAGGTATCAGGACAGTTGATCAACAAAGATAAGAGTTCATTCTATATGCATGCCAATGTATCACATGTAGTGACACAGGTAATGGAAGATATCACAGGTTTTAATAGAGGAAAATTCTCGTTTGCTTACTTAGGATGTCTTATCTTTTACTCAAGAAAAAGGAAAGACAACTATGATGATCTACTGAAGAAAGTTAAGGTTAAATTGCACTCTTGGAAAGGAAAACTACTGTCTTTTATAGGCAAAGCAACCCTAATTAGTAGTGTGCTTCAGAGCATGCCCCTACATCTACTATCAGTTCTTGATCCACCGAACAACATAATCAAGCCCTTGCATAAATACTTTGCAAGATTCTTCGGGAGCACCAAAGTGGAATGAAGGAGTATACAATGGTCTTCATGAAAAAAAGTGTGTCTTCCTCACGAGGAGGGAGGACTAGGCTTCAGATCAATATATGGTGTATCTAAGGCTCGTTTTGCTAAACTATGGTAGATAGTTAGGACAACAAAAAGTTTGTGGTGTAACTTTATGTGGAACAAGTACTGCAAACAAGAATTATCAACTGTAGTACATTTTAGAGAAAGTTCTCATGTGTAGAGGGAAATATTGGATGTTAGGGAAGAAGTAGAACATGAGATTCTTTGGGAATTAAACAGCGGAACATCAAATATCTGGCATGAAAACTAGACAGGATTGGGTGCATTATATAATATAGTACCTCCAAATTTTCCAGGAAATGAAGAAATGGAAGAGGTATCAGAACTATGGCAAGCAGGATCATGGAATGAACAACTAATTGATCAAAGTATGTCGGAAGATATTGCAGAACATATCAACCTAAATGTCCACTATGAAGGCACTGAGGACTATTGGGACACTCCACATTGGATGCCAACTCATTCGGGAAGTTTACTGTTAGTACTGCCTGGCATATCCTCAGCCAGAGGAACAACTGTAATCCAGAGTTCAAACAAATGTGGATTAAAGGGTTGACTTTTAAAATATCATTTTTCTTATGGAGGTTATAGAGACATAAATTACCAACAAATGACCTATGGCGAAGGCAAGGATATGCCCATGTTTCAAGATGCTGGTGCTGCCAAAGACCACATGAGGAAATGTTTAATCACATCTTCCTAAAAAATCCTACTTTTGATAAAGTTTGAAGAGATTTTTGGGGGCTGCAGGAATTACAATATCAATGGTGCAGGTGAAACAGGTTATAAGGGCGTGGTGGAATAAAAAGTGTTGTCCAAAATTGAAACCTCTATTTCAAGCAGTTCCAGCTATCATCACATGGGAATTATGGAAGAAGAGGAACACTAGCAAAAATGACGGATCAGTTTCTACTAATAGAGTAATTCATGAAGTTAAAAAGACTTTTCACTTCGTGGCAAGAGTTAAGTACCCATGGCTATTCAATTTACTAGTGTTATGGCCTGAAATGATAGACTTCCTTGAAGGATATAAACCTATCTTGATAACTACTCACAAAAGGTGATTTAAAAGTAACACTAATGGTGCCTCAAAGGGGAATCCAGGGCATAGCTCACTTGGTTTTTGTGTGAGAAATGATGTAGGTGATTTGATTTACGCAAGAGAATACGACTTGGGTATAACTACCAATATTGTAGCTGAGGCAAAGAAAATAATGGCAAGCCTGGAATACTGTGTTGAAAACAATTTCCATATACTCACAATGGAAACTAATTCATTCGTTTTAAATAAGGTGATTGAAGGGGAATGGGATACATCATGGTGCATAGGGACAGAAGTGCCGAAGATCAAGGGGATAAGGAACCATTTTAATGTCATATTCCAACATGTGTTCAGAGAGGGAAATATAGTAGCATACTTCATAGCTAACATTGTGTTCTCTTTTGCGGGTACTACTCACTTTAACAGTTTCAGTGAATTACCTAGTGCAGGAAGGAGACTAATCAACATGGACAAATACCAAATTCCTAATCTAAGAGTTAGGATAACAAAACGAAAACCACCTAACTGATGGTTACCATAGGAAAGCAAAATGACAGATGATGCTTCATCTGTGTTTATCTTCTGTTACTTTGTCTTACTAAGACATCTACCAGTGGTATTAGCATGCAGTCATGCTCATTCTCGTGGTGTCCTAGTGGAATATGTCTCATATCAGATAAGCAAGTGGTTGAGTTCTTATCGGTCAATACCACAATGTTCTGGTATGATGATGCAAAGGCAATGGCATGAGTTTTTATACTGCAAAAATAGAATAAGACCAATACACAAGGTTAATGCTACAAATTTTCCAAAAATTCATCCGCAATTGGTGCACCTGCTACACTACATAGGAACCAACGCTGCAACTACATCATTATCAACGAAAACTTGCAAGGTGATGTTATAACACTCTTCATTTGTGCTGGCATTAGCACATTTCCATTCTGGCAGTGTCATGAAAGACATCACAATTGGATTTCTAAGGAGCTGATATTTCTTCATGGCACATTGGGAAATTCAGAATATTCAATTGCAAGTTCTCATTCATCGCATTCACATTTAATGGATTGATAAGAATGAAGCTCAACATGCAGATGAAGCTGATCAATGATTATCAAACAAAGGTTCTATCAGTACTTACTTTTGATGTTATCTCTGACTACTACCCACTGGTACTTCTTCGTTATCAGGATCGAGTTCTATGCTACACTACAGTAGTATTAACTTCGACAAATGATCAATCTGGTGTTGTTACACAAAAGTATAAAAATCTCATTTGTGGACAGACAGCTTAGTAGATTATACACAACCATTTGTCTCTCTCAGTTCAACCTGCTATTGCTGCAAGCTGACGTTTTGTTAACACACACAAGCAATTGTGTTTATCATTTGTACTACATAAGTCTGTCTACTGCACTTCATATACAGGCGTTAACACATGTCTACTACAAAGTATTCAACAATGGCAACCTTGGAAAACTTGAACTGATTGTGATAGTTTGTTTTAGACAGTATACATACTTTATGGTAATGAGTCAATACTCAGTGGTATTAGCGTTATATAATGCTCAATTTGGGGTTGGTGCATCACCATATAGGAAGTTACTATCGAATTGGTACGGGAACAATATGCATAAAACTGTATGTCTTTTTACAGATTCGTATGCACAACTTCAAAACAATCTTGTTTGGCTAATGATGTTGCACTGATGTTGTGGATTCATCAACACCATGTACTTGGATATGCAAATAGAGCACATCATGTACTGGTTATTTCCTACTTTAGGTGGTGTACATTGGACATTCACAATTGCCTTGACCTTTGTGCTGCAATGTTGTTGTATGTACTTCACCACAATATTGTTTGGAATCTAAAAAACAAAAAATCACGATATGTTCTGGTATACGTCTGCTTTAGGTGGTGTGCTTTGAACATTCACAATTGCCTTGACCTTTGGAAAGCAAGACATGGCGCCTAGTGAGAGAGATAAAGGTGCTACTACGGGAACATATTGTGTAATAAATTGCATTTTTCCTTTTAATAGCTTAAGCTTAGTTTCTTTTAAATTTTCTCTTCCTAATACGTTTGTAATATTTGGATTCTTGATTTTGTTCAATATATAATATAAAAGCCACTAGGCACTCTGCCGAGTGGTATATTTACTTTTTTTTTTAAAGTTAGCCAAAGGTTGAGAATAACCCCTCTATGGTGTTGTGATGTGAATAAGGATGATGGTGAGCTAAGTTAAGCTTAGGGTTCGCATTTTATCTACTTACTAAGGTATTTGTAACATCCTTTTGATGGTGTTTAAGGTTAATTGCATGTTGTTTGTGGTGTCGGAGTAAAAGATTACAAGATAGCACTTGAAAGGGGAAGATATGTTGTTATCTTTTGTTGGGTTGTTTTAAGGCTATATATGTTGTTATGGCTGCAAATTGGGGGAAATAACTTGATTATGATATGGTTTATGTTGTTATGCATGTCTATATGCTTATCAAGTGAATTGATGAAAGAAACATATGTAACTTGAGATTGGAAGTGAAGATTAGCTTAAGTCACTTCTATGGTGTTGTATTGCCATTGAGGGCCGTTGTAAGCTAAATATAACTTGGATTTTGACTTGAATCTACTGTATTATGTAATTATATTGTGTTCTTGCATGTGATTAAGGTTATCTTGATGTTGATTAAGTTAAATTGATGGACTCGACATGAACTATTGAATAAAGTTGGTAATTGAGGATAGTTGGAGTTGTGGATTATTTTCTTTGTTATAAATATATGGTATAAGGCTGGAATCATTGATGAATGAATTCATTATCATGTTAATGATACTGTTAAATTAAGGTAAGAAGTAAGAAGTCTATAAGGGGTAATATGGGGTATATGGATTTCAATTGAAGCTTGCCGCTCGTCGTAAAATAGTTGTTACTTGTTGTTATATGGTATCTTATTATTGATACTTATATATTGCGGGATTACTCTAGTTGTTGTTGTTGTTGTTATTAGTATATGGTATTGGAGGAGGCCTTTGTTACAGGGAAGATGCTACCAAATTTACGTAAATAAACTACTAGCTTAAGTTATGGACTTAGTCTTTACTCAGCGCTGATTTTGAATTTCTTTATGCTATGTTAGATTGAGTTGAGTTGTTTGAAGAGTTGCTTGGAAAGTATTAAGGACTCAACCGGTTAAGGTATGTTAAGACTAAACCTTTTCTTCATTTTGGCATGATTCCATAACTACATGCATTTGATAACGAGACATAAAGAGAACTTCAAATTCCTGAATTTATATACATTTTCCTAGTCTCATAAGTTATTGTATTCTCCCTTATCGGGACTTTATATATAGTTAAGTATTATATTCTTCGAGTCAAGAGAGTAGATGGTCTATATATATATATATAGTACAACTGTATTTTTACCACCGTCGAGCTATAATTGGTGGGCAGACCCTTATTGGGATACATCCCTTTGATTAGATGGTAAGTTATATACCAAGCCTATTGTGGCCGAGTGGCTAAGAGAGAATCCATAATGGCCTAGATACAGAGCCTAGTATGGCCGAGCGCCTATGATCGCGCCTACTACACGTATCGAGCATTATATGGCCGGACAACTATTTTACTTAATATATTGAGAGAGTTAAGTTAGTATCATCTAGTGAGCATATCATCAGATTATCTTTGACTCCGAGTTACTTCCAGTTATTATATTATCTGTTTAGTTTTCAGCTTTCAGTTATTTTGTTGCCTTGCATACTCGGTTCATTATTTTGTACTGACGTCCCTTTTTGCTGGGGATGCTGCATTTCATACCTATAGGTCCTAATAGACAGCTGGATAGACCTTCTCAGTAGACGGAGTCAAACATCAGCTTGGTTGGTAAGCTCTACTTTTTTGGAGTTACCTTGTCAAGACCTTGGAGTCCATTTTTATATATACAAGTTTGATTGGTAGGTCGAGGCCCTGTCCCGACTATGATATAGTTCAGTTATCTCTAGAGGCTTGTAGACGAGTCATGTGCATTTTGTATGTCAGTATTGTGGCCTTGATAGCCCTGTATATATGTTTGTTTTGTGTTGCTGGTTGGAGACATTCATGGTGGCCACGTCGTCCTGCACTATTTTGTATATGAGCTTTTGGGTATGTTACCCCTTAAATGAGAGAGATGTTATTTTCAGATTATACAGAATATGGCCGCATCGGCCTTGATTGGTATTGTTAGTTTGAAGGTAGGCCTTATTAGCCTAAGTTGAGGGTAACTCCTCTAGAGTTTACAGGTACAGAGTGGTACGCTTGGGCCGAGTAGGGCACCGGGTGCTGGCCATGCCTCCCCAGGTTAGGGGCATGCCAATGAGCACAACTAAGCATGCTCCATATATGCAGACTCCACCTACCGTTAGCCCAACAATGTACGAGTCGCATGTGCCCTTTTATTCAAGGCAGAATTCCTACCTTGATCAGTTGCCAAATATGCTGGATGTGGATTCCCTCAAAAGGGATCTTGAAGACATTCGCACAGCAATGTGGGATGAAACTAGACCAACAAAGCTTTGTAAGAATGTAAGGCCCCGTAAAATTTTACCTAAAACCCGAGGTTTCGTGGTACCGAAGTAAACTTATATGTTGATGATTGTAGAGATTCTTGGCGGCGAGCTTGAATAGTGCGTTGGGGAGTTGAGGAAATTTTTTGGAAGTGCAGGGTGTTTCTGCGGTCGCAGAACTGATCTGCGGAATGCAGATATGCCATAGATTGAAGCAGAGACTTGGGCAAATTTTTGGACCATTATGTGGCCGCATAATCATTTTGCGGGCCGCATAACCCATCACAGACCCAGCACAAAAATTTCCGGAGTAAAGTTCTACGGCGCATTATGCGACCACAGAATAGGTCTGCGGACTGCAGACTAGTCGCAGAATGAGGAAGAAGTGCCCAGTTCTAGAGGACCATTATGCCGTCCATTTTGCAGACCGCAAAAGAATTATGCGGTCGCATATGCGACCACAAATCTGCATCGGGCCTTCATTTTTTCCAAATTTTGAATCCAACCCCATTCTTATAAAACTATCTTAGGGATCATTTTAGAAGGTTCAAACTTATATTTTAGGGAGAGTAAGGTTGTCTAGAGTGAGAAAATGAATTTCTAAGTCTCTTTTTCATCAATCTTTGCTAAAGCCTTGAAGAATTCTCTAAGGTAACTCACAAGTTCTTCAACCAATAGGAAAGGTTCTAGCCCTAGCCTTCAATTTGGAGATTTGATTGAAAATAGGTAATAAGCCCAGCATTTCTTGGGTGTGGGAGTTGTTCATTATGCATGCATGTACTATCTAGGGTTGTGGGGATATTGTTGAGCTCAATTGGGTAGATTTCGGGTAGAGAAATAGAGGAATCCACCATAAGAGGACCTTGAGATTATAATGGCCACCTAGTGCTTGATAAAATGCACAAACGAGCTAGAATCATGAACTCCTTCCTAATTCGTGTTCAATGTTATTGTGTCTCTAAATAGATCAAAGTTGCTAGGATTCTGGAACTGTGTAGTGAATTAATGAAAGCTCAAAGTGAGGTATGTTGGCTAAACCCCTCTTTTAGAATTGAACCCCACACTAGCATTCTAAGTCGCATGACTTGGTGAGCCCCACATCATTTCGGGGTCCTGTATCTTTTGTCCTTTGTACATAGTGTTCGAGGTGTAGCCGGGGCCTTGTTGCCGGCACTGTCGTAGCACTCTTTTGTTTCTGTTAAAGGTTCCGTATACCTAGTATGGGTTGTATCTTGTTTTGGGAAGGTTGAACTAAACTTGTTGTAATTGTATCATCTGTCCCACATTAATTACAAATGTATAGTGTACTATTTTGGGGACTTGTTAAGACATAACTAATGGAAATGATCTGGTGTATTCATATCACCTCTTAATGTCTAATTAATAATAAAAATATATCTTATCTTTATTCATGGGCGAGTTGGGTAGAAATTATGGTACATGCTTGCTTGGCCAGGGTATCCCAGTTGATTGTCGGTCGCGCTCCCCATGGTCAGGGCATGACAAACTTGGTATCAGAGCCTAAGGTTTTAAAGTGTCCTAGGATGTCTCAGAGCTGTGCCTAGTAGAGTCCTTTTTCTCGTGGTGTTGTCGACCACATCTATGAAAGAAAGAGCTGGCCAAGGAGCCAATGCCACCCCAGGAGTAAAAGTTGATCCTTTACATGATGATGCGGGTGAGCAGCCGATGGGTGAGAATATTCCCCTGACTACTACACTGCCTGATTCACAACACCTGATCAGACTGCATCAGTTCCTGCACCTACTGAGGGTACAACGATCCCTGCAACTGATATTCTAGTTCCACCTCATCCCTATCTTTCGGTCTCGGTATACCTGATGGGGATCATAGGGGAGCCATACATATGTTAGATCAGATAGTGGCTTCCCAGTGCCAGAGATCAAATGTTGCACCCACTTCTTCTAGTCAGCCAGCGGATTCTACTAGTTCCAGGGTGAACAGGTTTCTCCAGTTAGATCCTCCGGTGTTCGTAGGTAAGATCTTGAGGAGTACCCCTAGTATTTTATTGATGAGATACACAAGACCCTCCGAGTTATGCATGCTACTGAGATGGAGGGAGTGGAGTTGGCCTCCTACTGCCTGAAAGGGGTGGCCTATTCTTGGTTTGCGATGTGGGAGGACTCCCGTGAGGAGGGGAGCCCTCCGGCGAGGTGGAGTGAGTTCCCCCGTGCTTTCATTGATCATTTCTTGCCTGCCGAGACTAAGGAAGCCCATGTTGTCGAATGCGAGAACCTAAAACAAGGGAGAATGAGTGTGTGGGAGTATCATATGAGATTTGTGCGCCTGTCCAAACATGCCATCTTCATATTTCCCACTATGGAGCCAAGAGTGAACCGGTTTGTGCAGGGCCTTAGCCCGTTAGTTATTAATGAGGCCACTACAGTTGCCTTGAATTCTAATATGAACTATGGTAAGATGTTGGCATTTTCTCAAGCCACATAGACCCGCAAACTGAAGAATAGAATTGAGCGAGAGAGTAGCAACAAGGCCCGATCAGCAGGCAACTTCAGTGGTACTTCTAGCGGTGGTGGTGGCAGATCAGCGTTTAGGGGATGGACATCAGGGCCATCCCTGTCTTTTGCTCAGTCGTCAGTCAGTACGTAGCCATCGGGGCCCAGCCATCATCAAGAGAGCCATTTTAGGTCCATCCAGGGCAACAAGGGATCCTACCAGCAGGGTCAGCCTGGTAGGAGATTTCAACAGTAGCGGAGGCCCCCATGCCCTAGATGTGGGAAGATGCAGTTTAGTGAATGCTTCATAGACTAACCCATATTCTATGGGTGTGGAATGAGGGCTCACATTCAGAGGGATTGCCGTTCGTCCCACCAGAGCAAGGGAAGGGGTGCAGCACAGCCAACCAGCTCTGCAGCTACTACATCCGTAACACCTTCTCTAGCTCAAGGCACTCCAGCACCCGCGGGGCATGGTGCAGCTAGGGGTAGAGTACATAGTTTGGGAGGACCTAGTTGTTTCTATGCCATGAAAGGTCGCCAGAGTTCAGAGGCTTCCCCAGATGTTGTCACATGTATATTGACTATCTAATATCATGATGTGTATGCTCATATTAATCTCAGTTCCACCTTGTCCTATGTCACTCCCTATGTTACTATGGAATTTGGGATAGAATCAGAACAGCTTCATAAGTCATTCTCTGTATCTACTTTGATTGGCGAGTTTATTATGGTAGTGCGTGTTTATAGGGATTGTGTTGTCACGGTGCATGGTTGCGACACCATGGACGATCTCATTGAATTAGGGATGGTTTATTTTTATGTAATAACGGGGATAGATTGGCTTTATTAATGTTTCTCTAAGCTTGATTGTCGAACCAGAACTGTTAGGTTTGAATTTCTAAATGAGTTAGTGATTGAATGGAAGGGGGATGATGTGGTGCCAAACGGTAGGTTTATTTCTCACCTCAAGGCCACAAAGATTATTAACAAGGGTTGTATCTACCATTTGGTCGGGGTTACGAACACCGATGTTGAGGCACATACACTTGAGTTCGTACCGGTTGTGAATGAATTTCCAAAGGTCTTTCCGGATGAGCTCCCTGGGATTCCACCATTCAGGGAAATTAATGTTGGGATTGATGTGATGCCATACACGCAGCCTATATCTATTCCACCCTACAGAATGGAACTAGTAGAATTGAATGAGCTAAATGAACAACTGATGGGTTTTTTAGAGAAGGGTTTCATCTCATCGAGTGTGTCGCATTTGGGCACACCAGTACTTTTTGTAAGGAAGAAAGATGGGTCACTCAGAATTTGTATTACCTATCGCCATCTGAACAAGGTCACGATCAAGAATAAATACCCACTGCCAAGGATAGATGACTTGTTTGACCAATTTCAAGGTGCTAACTACTTCTCCAAGATCTATTTAAGATCCGGGTATGACTAATTGAAGATCAGGGAGCATGACATTCTGAAAATAGCTTTTAGGACCGGGTATGTGCACTTTGAATTTCAGGTAATGTCTTTTGGGCTAAAGAATGCCCCGACAGTTTCATGGATCTTATGAACCGAGTTTTCAAGCCGTTCCTCGACTCTTTTGTGATAGTGTTTATTGACGATATCCTTATATATTCACGCATTCGAGAGGACTATGCTGACCATCTCAAGGCAGTTTTGCAGACCTTGTATCAGCACCAGTTGTATGCAAAAAAATTTAAATGTGAATTTTATCTTGAATCTGTCATATTCTTAGGTCATGTCATCTCCAGAAAAAGGAATTAAGGTCGACCCTCACAAAATCTCAGCGGTGAAGAATTGGCCCAGACCTACTACCCAACTAAGATTTGCATTTTCTTGGGATTAGCTGTATATTACAGGAAGTTTGTGGAGGGGTTCTCTACCCTTGCCTCTCCATTGACCAATTTGACGCAAAATACGGTTAAGTTCCAATGGTCAGATGCTTATGAAAGGAGCTTCCAGGTGTTGAAATTGAGATTGACTATGACACCAGTGTTGACTCTACCAGACGGTACAGATAGGTTTGTGGTAAATTATGATGCTTCAAGAATCGGACTTGGGTGCGTATTAATGCAACATGGAAATGTGATAGCTTATGCTTCTAGGCATCTCAAGAATCATAAAAAGAACTATCCAACACATGACTTAGAGCTTGCGTCGGTGATATTTGCATTAAAGATTTGGCATCATTATCTGTATGGGGTCCATGTGGATATATTCACCGACCAAAAGAGCCTACAATACATTTTCAAATAGAAGGAATCGAATCTGAGGTAGAGAAGATGGCTTGAGTTACTCAAGGATTATGATATTAATATTCTATATCAATCGGGGAAGGCTAATGTTGTAGCGGATGCTCTTAGCTGAAAATATATGCGTAGTTTGGCTCACTTGAAGGAATATCAAAGGCCGCTGGCCAAGGAGGTTCATCGGTTGGCTAGTTTGGGAGTTCGTCTTGCGGATTCTAGTGAAGGAGGAGTGATTATTCAAATTGGGGTTGAATCATCGCTTGTTGTGGAAGTCAAGGAAAAGCTGTACAATGACCCATTGTTGGTACAATTGAAGGAATGAATTCATAAACATAAGACCATAGCATTTTCTCATGGCATGGATGATGGTACACTAAGGTGCCAAGGGGGTCTATGTGTTCCAAATGTGGATGGTCTTCGAAAAAGAATCATGATCGGGGCTCACACTTCTAGGTATTCCGTGCACCCGGGCTCTACAAAGATGTATCATGATCTTGAGGAAGTTATCTGATGGAATGATATGAAGAGGAGTGTAGCGGACAATGTGGTGAGATGCCCAAATTTTCAACAAGTAATGGCCGAACACCAACGACCCAATGGGTTCGCACAAAACATAGAAATTCCAATGTGGAAGTGGAAAATTATCAATATGGACTTTGTGGTGGGACTACCTCGCACACCTCGCAAGTTCGACTCAATTTGGGTGATTGTGGATCGACTCACAAAATCAGCACACTTCTTACCAGTTAAGGCTACCGACACAACAGAGCAGTATGCATAGTTGTATATCAACGAAATAGTCAGGTTGCATGGCAATCCAATTTCTACTATCTCAGATCGGGGGGCACAGTTCACAGCTAACTTTTAGAAAACAATTCAGCATTGGTTGGGTACTTAGGTGAATCATAGTACAACCTTTCACCCGCAGACTAATGGGTTAAGTATGATTTGAGTTACTGTTTGAGAGTGTGGTTTAAGTATGGGTTGTGTGTTATTATGTTATGATTTAAAAACGTGATTCCAATAAAAGCTATCATATCAAATTGTGTAAGAAATCACATGTGCCTAAGACCCTAATTTGCTCAAATATGTGTTTAAAGTCTTAATTTGAAAGGCCTTGTTGTTAATTATCCATGATGATATTTGAAAGTGAAAGAAGAGAACATGAAATGTGATGTGCGGCCAATGTGCCAAGAATGATATTGCGTCATGGCCATTGGTGCAAATGAAATGAATGATATGCAAAAGATTACGAAATAAGTGGTAATTCGTTTCAATAATAAATGATTTTAGTGTATCGATTCGCCACCAAGGAAGGGTAGGTCGAAATAACCTAACCCCGAAACTATACGTGTCGGTGTAGGATTGATTGATGCGTAAATCCCCATGTTAATGTGATGAGATTGTTTCCCCTTATATGGGATAAGATTGATGTGTTGAGCATTTTCCCCTTATATGGGATTAGATTATTGCTAGAGAGATGTGATGTGATGTCGACCCACACGGCACTGTGGCGAGACAGCTTAGTTGATCGGGCTGAAATCAGACACTATGCCGCGCACATAGTGGTATTGTGATTTGATGTCTCGGGGTTAGACGGCTTAGCCAGTCGGGCTGAGTTCAGACTCCGTTCTAACACACGGTTGTGTATCGGCGCTAAAAATCTCCCAACTTAAAAAATTATTAGAACTTACTTGAAATTTCCCTTTCCCCTAACTTGAAACCTTGTTATTATTTGATTCTCTTAATGATTTCTTGTTTCCTTCTCCGTTTGTTGGTACTATTCACTCACCTTGTTACTATTCCATGTGAACTAACGTCTTTTTTGCCGGGGGCGCTGCATCTTTAATGGATGCAGGTGGTTCCATAGAAGGTGGTATTGATTAATGATAGCAGCACACCCTCTCCGCATCTAACTTGGTGAGCCCCACCTAATTTCGGAGTCCTGTATCTATTGTCCTTTGTACATAGTGTTTGAGGTATAGCTGGGGTCTTGTTGCAGGCACTGTCGTAGCACTCTTTTGTTTCTGTTAGAGGTTCCATAGACATAGTGTGGGTTGTATCTTATTTTGGGAAGGTTGAACTAAACTTGTTGTAATTGTATCATCTCTCCCACTTTAATTACAAGTGTATAGTGTACTATTTTGGGGACTTGTTAATGACGTAGCTAATGGAAAATGATGTCACGCCCCGAACTCGAGGAGTGCGACCGGAGCTCAACCGAATGAACCCAGTCGAGCAAGCCTACGTTACATCAACCTCTCATCATAACTCATGCATCATTTATCAAAACATAATTAAATCATGACTTTTATATTTGAATACATTTGGCTCAATGGCCCATAAATATTTTTTTTCTTTTTCTCTCGTGAACATAAATACATGACGAAACTCAAAAACTTAAGTACCTAACCCACAGTGTACATGGAGCTTCTGTGACAATAGATACCTAAGTAAATAAAACCAACTAGACTAGAATGTCCACTAGAATTGTAGCAGACTCACCATAATCTATTGCACAAAAGATCCCTACCAAAGATCTAAATCATCCTGTAGAAGTATACCCGCATCCATTAAAAGATGCAGTGCCCCGACAAAAGGGACGTGAGTACATGTGTAATAGTACTCGCATGTAAGGCAAACAGAACAACATATGAAATCATGGTAATTCGAATAAGAGTCATATGAAGTACATCACTTGAAATTTCGTTTAGGATTAACTGAGCCATATGAACTATGTGTGGAATACATAATACAAAGTAATTGAAACAACATGTTCAAACAATGCCGATAAAAATGGCACGTAATGTCTGTGTTAACAATGCGTCTCCCTAGACCGTCCATATCCCTCTATTATCTTACACCTATACATTTCATAGACCGTCCTTAATGTTCACATGTCATATTAAACACTTATGTCTTTCATAGACCGTTCATAGGATTCCATAGACAATACACCTATACGTCTCATGGATTGTTCATAGGATTCACATATACCATACAATACACATGTGCATTTCATAAACCATTCACAGTGTTTACTTATACAATACACCTGTGCGTTTCATAGACCGTTCACAGTATTTACTTACACAATACACTTGTGCATTTCATAGACCATCCACAAGATTTTATAACACAATATACCTATGTGTTTCATAGACCGTCCACAGGATTTCATAACACAATATACCTATGTGTTTCATAGACCATCCGCATGATTTCACAACACAATATACCTATGTGTTTCATAAACCGTCCACAGGATTTCATAACATAATATACTTATGCGTTTCATAGACCGTCCATAGGATTTCATAACACAATATACCTATGAGTTTCATAGACCATCCATAGGATTTCATAACACAATATACCTATGCGTTTCATAGACCGTCCACAGGATTTAATAACACAATATACCTATGCATTTCATAGACCGTCCACAGGATTTCATAACACAATATACCTATGCGTTTCATAGACCGTCCACAGGATTTCATAATACAATATACCTATGCGTTTCATAGACCGTCCATAGGATATCATAACACAATATACCTATGAGTTTCATAGACCGTCCACAGGATTTCATAACATAATATACTTATGCATTTCATATACCGTCCATAAGATTTCATAACACAATATATCTATGCGTTTCATAGACCGTCCATAGGGTTCATACATATATATACCTATGCATTTCATAGACCGTCCATAGGGTTCATGCACATCATTATGCATATAACCATATATAAACTCAAAGCGACATGATTAACATTACATTAAGGTCGTAAGTTCCCGGATCATTGGAGCACTTGATGTTCATGCTCATCATGGAGAAACATAGCACATTACATCAGCACATACATGGTGAATATATAAGTGAATTTCATTGGCACATGAGCCCAATTTCTTTTCTTAAGGTTCATCATCATTTAGCATAGGACATATCTCCCTTTCATCTTATTATTCCCTCACTTAACGTATTGAGGTCATTAGCTAAGTTCATGATTCTTGAGGACTTAACATCGAAGTCATTTACATACATTATTTCAGAAGCATACATCTATAGTTGAAACCATTGGGACATACAACACCTCATAATTCTCATTTAGGCAAACAACATGATTATTTCATTGGCTCCCTTTTTTCCATATATATTATTCTTCATTCATGGCACGGTGGTCGTATCTTATATTCCATACTTTCATTTCAGTACTTTTAAGACTCATCATCATATTTCAGACATCATTTCATTTCATTGGCTCTATTGGCCACAATCATAACTTTCATTATTGGCACGGTGTCTACACTTTATATCCCTAACTCACTACTTTCACTTTCAAGTATCTTTATAGATTATCGACAACAAAGAATCTCTAATCATGACTTTTAGTACACCTATGAGCAAATAAGAGTATTATGTACATTGAGACTTTTTACACAATTTAGCATAATCCCTTCACTTGAAACACTACTTGGAGTCATAACATTGTTATACCCGACTCATGCTCTAAACACATTCCCGAAGGATAACATCATATGATAAGAGCATGCGAAATACATTTTTGATATATATACCTTCCAACACAAATCTTATTCGGAATAACTGATTTATAAAGAATAACTCAGGACTTACAAGAGCATCATGGAATTCAATTCTATGAAAGAAGTTTAGCCAACATACCTCGCTTTGAGCTTTTCTTAAACTACTACAACGTTCTGGAAATTCTAGCAATCCCAATCCATTTTGAGACATGACAAAATTGAACCATAATTAGGAAGATATTCATGGTTTCAGCTCATTTGAGCATTTTATCAAACACTAGGTGTGCATATTTGGCTACAAGTTTCTTCTACAAGATTTCCTTCACTCCACAACCCAATCCTTACTTATTTAAGCTCAACAAGCTTTCCATAAAGCGTATTGGTACATGCATGTATAAATAACACTCTCACACCCAAGAATCATACTCTCAATCAACCATTTTCTACCCAAATCCAAAATTGAAAACTAAGGTATGGAACCTTACCTCTAAAATGAAGAACTTGAGGGATTTCTTGTTGGATTTCAAGGCTTGGAAAAAATCTTGATGAACAAAGAATTTAAGCTTCTTCCTCTCTCTAGAACACTCTCACTTCTCTCTAAAAATATCAGATTTTTCCTCCAAAATGAGCTTCAAGGGTTATTTATCGAAGTTGGTTCGAGTTATAAAGATGGAAAAATGGATACTCCAAAATTCCGGACCGGGTTACAGACCAAGCTAGGCACGCTCTGTTACGAGCTATAGACCAAGCTAGGCACGCTCTGTAGAGAGCTATTGACCAGGCTAGGAGCGCTCTGGAGCGAGCTATAGACTAGGCTAGGCACGCTGTATAGCATGGTCTAGCGCGCTACATACCTGGCTTCACGAGGGTTATAGCACGGTCACATTCTTCCAGCCTTTGGGAATTTGGTCATAACTTCTTGTAGGAGTGTCCAAATGATGAACAGTTTGAAGCGTTAGAAACTACACACAAAGGGATTTAATTTGATAGGTAGATCACCTCCTAAGTCATTATTGTTTCGTAGCAGCATGTGTTTGAAGTAGGATCTCATGCGAATTAAGACATCCTTTCCATTTAATGTATCCAACTTGTTCCACACGAATTCTTGCCATTCAAAAAACTCCTTAGTATGTTCAAACATACCTTAAACATATATTTTTCATTTTAAAATAATGTCTTTCTATCCCATGGGTCTCCTTTAATAGTCGAACACATTATTCCTAAATACCGTTGGTGCACTTTAAAATCTTAAATCATTAGAAAATTTTAACGGGGCCTTACAAATGAACTGGTGTATTCACATTACCTATTGATGTTTAATTAATAATATAAATGTATCTTCTCTTTATTCATGGACGAATTGGGTAGAAGGTATGGTACAGGCTTGATCGGTCGGGGTATCTCGGTTGAGCGTCGGTCGAGCTCCCCATGGTCAGGGCGTGACAAAGAATATGCTTTTCAGTGATAAGGCGCACCTCAGCAGGGCGGTGAAAATTTACATCATAAAACTCTACAATGCGATTGAGGCTGTTGAGTAATCTAAGCAAATATATAGGTGGTTTGTCGTAGATGGGACCGAGGTTATAAGTGGATGCTGAGTAGGAGAAAGTTAAAAACTAATATGTGGATTGTGGGGAAATACATTGGCAAGCATACTTGTAATATGGACACATTCAATAGGAATCATTTGAACTTGAACGTTCATTTGATTTCCCTTGTCTTGATTCCACACATTGAATCGTCCAAAAGTTACAAGGTGAAGGAGTGTATAACATCAATTGTGCAGGTATATGAGTGTTCCATTACAAAAAGAAAGCCATTTATCTAGCGTAAACGTGCATTTCAGATTGTTTATGGAAACTAGGACAAGTCATTTGTGATTATACCGAGGTATATGGCTTCTTTGTAACACTTTAACCCCGGGATAGTTGCTGAATGGAAGCACGACCGGAGTTCTAGGAAACATATTCAGATATGTGTTCTAGGCATTTAAACCGTCCTTTGATGGTTTTATTCATTGTCGGTTGTTAATCTCCATAGACGGCACATATTTGTATAGAAAGTATGATACAAAGATGTTGATTGCCGTTGAAATAGATGCATGGCCAAATATTTCCCCTTGCCTTTGCTATTTGTTCCAATGAAAGTAAAGATACTTGGACCTAGTTTTTAAACCACTTGAAGAAGCATGTTGTGAGACAACATTCAGGCATTTGTCTAATATCTGATCGGCATGCCGGGATTTTTAGTTTGGGGCATACTTTGGATGCATGGAAAGAGTCGTACTCCTACCACCATTACTGTGTTAGGCACTTAACGGCCAACTTCCAGCGGGCTTATCCGAACAAGAGGTTACATGATCTAATATGGATGGCTGCAACAGATCATCAAGTGTATAAATTCTTGATGCAAATGGAATTGATTAGGTAGGAAGACGAAGCAGCTTATCGTTGGTTGATGGATCATGAGTTTGAGAAGTATACTCTACATAAGGATGGTGGCGTATGATGGGGAGTTTTGACTATAAATGTGTCAAGAGTCTTTCCACAGGTTGTTGAAGTCAGCCCATGGATTGCTAGTCACTGCCATGGTGCGACTGTCATTCAAGCAGTTGGCAAAGAGGTTCGTTGATAGATTCTGCAATGCATCCTCCTTATTGAAAAGGAGTGTTCAATTTATGCCAGAACTAATGCAACAGTTGGCGTGTTATAGGAAGCGGTCACAGTGGCATACATATTCGCAATATTGCAGCAACCAAATATTTTTGAAGTTCGCACTGGTTTGCATCGAGACCGCATTAATAACACCCACACTATCAATGAGAGCACGTGATTATGTTCATGTGGGAAATGATTGATTCATCACTTGCGATGAAATGCTTTCAATATACAGGGTTTACAATGATGAGGTATATTGATAGAGAATATAGTGTGGTTGCATACGCAAGTACCTATAGCGGACACTTCCAACCATCGGATACAAGTACCTATAGCGTCACAAGCAAGTGCAAAAAAGAATACGGATACAGAACCAAATGTATGTCGGGTATACCGTATGAGCACGAAAATGTGGTCTATGTTCCCAAACAGAACACGATCACCGTAAATGTCCTGCAATCGATTTGGGACGCGGTGGCAATTCAGCTCTTGGTGGCACTTCATCTAATATTGGCAATTATCAAGCATATTATTAGTTTTTTGTAGTAGTATATTTAGTAGGAATAAGTGTCAGTAATGGTGTGTTTGCAATATTAATGAAATAAACTTGTATTTCCAATAGTGTTAACTCTAATTGACACTTAGCATTGAACATTCTATAGAAACCTTAACAAAAACTTGGGAAAAAAAGAAATATTTTCATTCATTATTATCGTCACTATCAGGCACTAATTCATCGCTACTTTTGTTTGTCTCTTTATTGTCAGTTTCTTCATCTTCTTAGTCACCATCTTATTCGCATCCGTCCAGACTGAGGGAATCATAATCTAGCCTCCAATTGACACACGTTTATCTTATTTCATCGCTATCATCAATAAGACCACTTTCATGATTTCTACAACAATATAGAACACCGATGTCCTACGTCTTTGGTAGATATTTTGGTAGTCCCTCCCACTCAACCACTGTTGGGAATACAGGATAATCAAAATCTCTATGCAATATTTCATTCTCTAATAATGCCCAATGTTGATCCTCCGTCCCTTGGAGGTAGTTAAGATCATCCAATGCATGATGAATGGCTAGTGCCTTTTCCATCTCTAAAATCTCCTTCATTAAATGCCGATAACTTCTGGTTCATCTATGTGTCCGGAGGTTTGGAACATTGCAGACAATGCTTATGGTACAACTAGCTCATGCCAATGACATAATATATGGGAACCCACTGTAGGTTGTCACCCCTAATTCGAACACCTTCAGGCTTTGTAGAATACACCTCCCCCTCAATAATGTTCCCTGCAATTTTGAGATCTATATGTATATTTATGGGTTTATTTTCCAAGAATCGAAAAATACCATATCGCTTATCATCAAACAAATCAGTATAGCAACCTAGCATGTTTTTCTCAACAACTCTTACCCATGCCATGTGGATCTTTTGAGCTACCTTCACCCTTTTTCCACATCTTAAACCACTTACTAAATGTAAGTGGCATTTGAAAATTCTTGTTCAAAGGAATAACTGAAAATTAAAATTAATTTCAACTTACGAAGAACCAAAGTGGAGGTATTTCAACATGACGCATGTGCAATATGCGCTATTAAATGTACGCCTTGTCTTGTTGTCCTGAAAACGCCCATACGCACTTGTACCATAATGATTCCTATGTAAGTGAAAAATGGCGCATGAACAATATGCGTTATGTAGCAGCTAAGAAAAATAGTACAAATTTAATGGGCGCCTTGTCTTGTCGACCTGAAAAGGCTTGCATGCACTTGTACCGTAATGATTCCTCTATGAGTGAAACATGGCGCATAAACAATATGCGTTATGCAGCAACTCAAAAAGTAGTACAAATTTAATTCGCGTCTTATCTTGTCGACCTGAAAAAGTATGGACGTATTTATACCGTAATGATTCCTTTGTGAATGAAATATGGTGTATGAACAATATGCGTTATGCAACCTAAAACCACCCATTCTAACCTTTAAAAATACTGTGCATGTTACTTTATTCTTTACGGATCCTAACAGCTTAACCAACCAAAGAATCTTATTTTCCATAAATTGTCAAGTTCAAGCAATACGAGATGCCTGAACGCGATGAGGTCCCTACGTGTTACTGCGGGAAACGTGCAATTTTGAAGCCATGTTGGGCCACTTTCAATCAAAGGCGCAAACATTGGATGCGTGAATACATTGTAAGTTATTCATATTCAAACTTATGTTGGTTATTCGATTATTTATTTTATAACAACTCAATTGATAGTCATTTCTTATCATCACCATTCGTAGGACGAAAATCAATGTAGTTTTGAAGAATGGTATGATGAACCCATTAACCAGGAATATTGTAAATCATGTTTGCAAAACCATTGGAAATGTATCGAGGAGTACGAACTACAGATCTAGAAACTCGAAGAAGAAGTAGCAGCAGTGGAGGAGAAACTGAAAGCGGCAGAAGAAGAAAATAAACGGTTGCAAGAAATATTTCAGTGGTTAAAGCAGAGAATAATTGGCGATAGTGACTAAACGAACACGTGGTTATTTTAAGTGTATTGTTTATTTTATGTTTTAGATTTCATGTATTATGTGATTTGTTTTTCATATTTTAATGTATGTTAATTCGGGTTTTTTTTGTGGTTCTAGTATTAACATAATCAATAAGACTAAAACTTAAAAAACTAAGGTAATAATGTTAAACATCAATAATATTAAAAATACTGTTTAATGTAATATATACAATGCAAACTGAATATCAATGCATCCCACAGCCTATATGCTTAGTGCATTGGCTATCCTGAGGCGCATACCCTACCGACTGACTACGCTATCCAGATCATCCTTATCTCGTCGCCTCTTTATCTGAGAATACGCTATAACATGATCGTATGGAAGGCTAGCTGGATCAGCAGAGGCGTTCGTTGGGCCAGCAGTATGCTACAAAATATAACCTGATTTTAGTATATGATATATAAAATTGTAATATAATAGCTTCAAATATTTATAGGCAAACCTCTATCTCAACTGGCTCCTGAATAGGGTCTTGCGTCTCCAGCATGCGAGTATCACATGTTGTCGTCTCAGTGATAGGTGATGGAAAAATCATAAAATAATATACAAATGAATTATCTATTACTGACTAATAATCAAGATGCAATATATTAATAGTAATAGTAATACAACCAAACATGCGTCTCAGCGGGCACACAATACTTTAGGGGAACTCCGAGGTGAACTAGACTAAATGAAGGTTGTATCATCTCCATCGGATGTGATGTCTCCTTCATAACATGATGAAAAAGCATAATCTTTCTGCTAAACAATAATACCATTATAATGACATTTTAAAGATTGATATAAAAAAATACTGACATTATTAGAGCCATAACTCAACGTCTTCCACTCTGCACATCTCGAACCGGACGATCCTCTTCATCCCTTGATGTGCCTGGAGGATCATGATAGTACTCATCCCAATCAAATGACGTAATGCCGGTGCCCGCGATCAATAATGGAGTTGTTGGGGTAAACGGCAAAGTCCACGGTGACAACAATCTGAATGTAGACATATCATCACCAACATCGTGTGCCTTAACAAGGGCACCCAAAAAAACCTCACCAATATCCTCCACGGGTGCCTTAGCATCCCCTTGTTGGCCGCCCCGTCTGCGCCTACCACCTCGACCATGTGTGCCACACCTTCCTCTCTGGACATACCTGGCATGTCTACCATATGCTGGGGGCACGCCTGGCCCATGATGGTAATCATCAAGCTGCACATACGCTATATCAAAAATTAATCGCGCATCTGCTCGTGCAGCTATCAATGTGGAAGTAGCAAGCGTAGAAACCTTACGACCCCAATAGTGCAATAGTGGCACTCCGTGGCCTAAATGTTATTGCATATCCAAACCCATCTAGTGAATACGATGTAAGCCTATAGCCTGCATCGAATGTAATATATTAATTAAACAAGATAAGTAAATCTAACATTATACGTAAGTATATCAAATAACATACCAGTGCCTCGTGCCTTCCGGCGTATGGAACATACCGACAACACCCACGATGATCAGGATTACCTATCAGAGTGCTAGTAACATGATAATACAAAGTCATGTACTCATGCTTACCATTAACACCGTCATGTGAAGGGTCTAGCGGAAACCTAAAATGTCTCTAATCCCAGTCCTTTATCTGGACCTCTAGCCAGACCAAGTATGACAGGTCAACTCTACTACGATCATCCTACTCGTAATGCGTGGCATGGCAACTGGAATGAGTAGGTATATGATGTGGCCGGCAAAACAATCGCAGGTCTCTCCCGGTCAGATTGTGCTCAATTATATTGAGACATATCAATGGGACCTCAAATAGCCACTGTCACGCCCCATCCTCGGGAGGCGCGACTGTCGCTCAACCAAGTGAACCCGATCGAGCAAGTCTGCTAGATACTTTCTACCCAACTCACCCATGATCAAGAAAAAATATGATTTCATTAATTTGACAGAAGGAAGTTCATACATACAACATTAATCCGTTACATTATATATTTCACCTTTAAGTCTCAAAATACAAAGATTCTTATAGTCTGAGTGGAACAAGTGATCAAACACAACATATACTTGATTAACATTCCCAACTCCCATATACAACCCACATAGTGTCTACGGAGCCTCTAAAGATACAAAGAGAGTAAAGATGGTGTCGGCAACAAGGCCCCGGCTATACCTCAAAAAGTGACCATAATATAAACAAAAGGTACAATACATGACCCCGGAATGAAATGGGGCTCACCGAGTCCGCTGAGAAGAGGGTGCAGCACTATCTATGATCAACACTATCTGCTATGTAACCACCTTCATCCATTTAAAGATGCATCGCCCCCGACAAAAGGGACGTTAGTACCGTCGAATAGCACTAGTATGTAAAGTTAAACACCAACTCAATAAAATGAATAATAATACAAGAGGAACAGTCAAGACTTCAATAAGGGCTTCAAATAATATTAGAACAACAAGTTAAGGATCATATACGTTTTCAAGTCAATTTCCATATTATTATGTTGGGTGATCTTTAGTACCGATATTCCACAATTCACAATACTTTTGTATTCTTACACGAAGTCCGATCTTGACCCGAAGGTCATCTCATTTGAGATATTACCATGATTTCATTATGATTTCCAACACAGTACCACCATGTGTGCGGCATGGTGTCCAATCACGGCCCGATCGGCTAGGCCATCTCATTTGAGAAATCAACCATTTTCACAATTTCATCCACAACACCACTGTGTCCTTACATGGAGTCCGATCTCGGCCCGATCGGCTAGGCCAACTTATTTGAGACATTACCCTTTTTTGTCAATCATCTCGCATCGTACTTCTTTCATATACTTTCAATTCATTGGCACTAGTGATTACGCATACAAAGTCATTGTTGGCAGTTGGCCGTATTTCATAGTTCCGGACCCCCTTTTCACATTCAATAGCATTATCATTATCAACAACAATAAGGCTTCCCATTCAAGATAATAAATTCACATATGAGCAAATCTAGGAATCTTAGGCACATAGAGGCTTTTCATTGTAGAGTTTATTCTTCTATTTCATTGTGTTGTTGTTGAGACTCTGGTATATATTGTTGTTGAGGCGTGGTCTATGTATCATTGTGATATTGGTAATATTGTTTTGGCTATGCTGTGGTATATGGGAATGTGTGGTGCGAGTTGATATGTTATGTTGTTGTGACTTTGGTACATATAGACTTGTTGAGAGAATTGTTGGGAGTGTTTGCACGAAGTTTCTGTCATGCTATTATTAATATTGATATTGCACATGCGGCAAGCCAAGGCAGGCTATATATATATATATATATATATATATATATATATATATAGTTTGAGCATGTGCAAGGTTTTTTCACAGGGGAAGGGATTCTTAGAGTATTAATTTAGCTTCTTTGATATAAGTATCTTGCCTAACTTTGTGTGGGGTAACTACCCTATAGGATTTGGCTTAATTGCACTATTGGATTATGTGGCAGACGTGTAGATGAGGTGATGAGTGTGTGCACGGGCTTATATGTGGATATTGACTAGTGTAGGCTCTTAATTTCACTTACATGCATTTAATTGAAGTCGTTATTACATGATATATCTTTCATTGTTGACTTAACTTTTATTCATTTATTTGAAGTTGTTATTACATGTATTATCTTTCATTGTAAAGTTTATTCTTCCGTTTCATTATGTTGTTGTTGAGACTCTGGTATATATTGTTATTGAGTTGTGGGCTATGTATCTTTGTGATATTGGTATTATTGTTTTGGCAATGGTTTGGTATATTGCCACATATGGTGCGAGTTGATATGTTGTATCGTTGTGACTTTGGTACATTTGGACTTGTTGAAGGATAGTTGAGGGTGTTTGCACGAGGTTTCTGTCATACTATTATTATTATTGAAATTGCACATGCGGCGAGACAAGGCAGGCTATATACATATATATATCGGGTTTGTGCAAGTTCGAGGTTGTTTCTTAGGGGAAGGGATTCTTAGAGTATTTGTTTAGCTTATTTGAGATACGTATCTTGCCTAACTTTGTGTGGAAGACGTGAAGATAATGTGACGAGTGTGTGCACGGGCTTTTATGTGGATATTGACCGATTTAGACTCTTAATTTCACTTATATGCATTTAATTGAAGTCGTTATTACCTGATATATCTTTCACTGTAGACTTAACCTTTATTCATTTATTTGAAGTTTTTATTACATGGATTATCTTTCATTGTATAGTTTATTCTTCTATTTCACTGTGTTGTTGTTGAGACTCTGGTATATATTGTTGCTGAGCCATGGGCTATGTAAAGTTGTGATATTGGTATTATTGTTTTGGCATTGTCGTGTTATATAGGCACGTGTGGCGTGAGTTGATATATTGTGTTGCTGTGACTTTAGTACATATGGACTTGTTGAGAGGATTGTTGGGGGTATTTGCACGAGGTTTTTGCTGTGTTATTATTATTATTAGTAGTATATATATATATATATATATATATATATATATATATATATATATATATATATATATATATATATATATTAGGTTTGCGCTTGTGCGAAGTTGTTTCACAAGGGAAGGGATTCTTAGAGTATTTATTCAGCTTCTTTGAGGTAACTATCTTGCCTAACTTTTTGTGGGGGAACTATCCCATAGGATTTGGCTTAATTGTACTATTGGATTATGTGGAAGACGTGTAGTTGAGGTTACGAGTGTGTGCACGGGCTTATATGTGGATATTGACTAGTGTAGGCTCTTAATTTCACTTATATGCATTTAATTGAAGTCGTTATTACATGATATATCTTTCATTGTTGACTTAACTTTTATTCATTTATTTGAAGTTGTTATTACATGGATTATCTTTCATTGTAGAATTTATTCTTCCGTTTCATTATGTTGTTGTTGAGACTCTGGTATATATTGTTATTGAGTTGTGGGCTATGTATCATTGTGATATTGGTATTATTATTTAGGCAATGGTTTAGTATAATTCCACGTGTAGTGCGAGTTGATATGTTGTGTCGTTGTGACTTTGGAACATGTGGACTTGTTGAAAGGATTGTTGGGGGTGTTTGCACGAGGTTTCTCTCATGCTATTACTATTATTACTGATATTGCACATGTGGCGAGACAAGGCAGGCTATATACATACATACACACACACACACATATATATATATATATATATATATATATATATATATATATATATATATATATATATATAGTGTTTGAGCATGTGCGCGGTTTTTTACAGGGGAAGGGATTCTTAGAGTATTAGTTTAGCTTCTTTGAAGTAAGTATCATGCCTAACTTTGTGTGGGGTAACTACCCCATAGGATTTGGCTTAATTGCACTATTGGATTATGTGGCAGAAGTGTAGATGAGGTGACTAGTGTGTGCACGAGCCTTATATGTGGATATTGACTGGTTTAGACTCTTAATTTCACTTATATGCATTTAATTGAAGTCATTATTACATGATATATTTTTCATTGTTGACTTAACTTTTATGCATTTAATTGAAGTTTTTATTACATGGATTATCATTCATTGTAGAGTTTATTCTTCTGTATCATTATGTTGTTGTTGAGACTCTGGTATATATTGTTGTTGAGTCGTGGGCTATGTATTATTGGTATTATTGTAATATTGTTTTGGCAATGCTGTGGTATATGGGCAAGCATGGTACGAGTTGATATGTTGTGTTGTTGTTACTTTGGTACATGTGGACTTGTTGAGAGGATTGTTGCGGGTGTTTACACAAGGCAGGCTATATACATATATATATATATATCGGGTTTGTGCAAGTTCGAGGTTGTTTCTTAGGGGAAGGGATTGTTACAGTATTTGTATAGCTTATTTGAGATAAGTATCTTGCCTAACTTTGTGTGGGAAAACTACCCCATATGATTTGGCTTAATTGCACTATTGGATTATGTGGCAGACGTGTAGATGAGGTGACAAGTGTGTGCACGGGCTTATATGTGGATATTGACTGGTTTAGACTCTTAATTTCATTATATGCATTTAATTGAAGTCGTTATTACATGATATATCTTTCATTGTTTACTTAACGTTTATGCATTTAGTTGAAGTTGTTATTATATGGATTATCATTCATTGTAGAGTTTATTCTTCCGTCTTATTATGTTGTTGTTGAGACTCTAGTATATATTGTTATTGAGTTGTGGGCTATGTATCGTTGTGATATTGGTATTATTGTTGTGGCAATAGTAAAGTATATGGGCACGTGTGGTGCGAGCTGATATGTTGTGTCGTTGTGACTTTGGTACATGTGGACATGTTGAGAGGATTGTTGGCGGTGTTTACATAAGGCTTCTTTTATGCTCTTATTATTATTGATATTGCACATGCGGCAAGACAAGGCAGGCTATATACATATATATATCGGGTTTGTGCAAGTGCGAGGTTGTTTCTTAGAGGAATGGATTCTTAGATTATTTGTTTAGCTTATTTGAGGTAAGTATCTTACCTAACTTTGTGTGGTGGCAACTACCCCGTGGAATTTGGCTTAATTGCACTATTGGATTATGTGAAGGATGTGTAGATGAGGTGACGAGTGTGTGCACGTGCTTATATGTGGATATTAACCGATTTAGACTCTTAATTTCACTTATATGCATTTAATTGAAGTCGTTATTACATGATATATCATTCATTGTTGACTTAACTTTTATTCATTTAATTAAAGTTGTTATTACATGGATTATCATTCATTGTAGAGTTTATTCTTCCGTTTCATTATGTTGTTGTTGAGACTCTGGTATATATTGTTGTTGAGTCGTGGGCTATGTATCATTGTGATATTGGTAATATTGTTTTGGAAATGCTGTGGTATATGGGCATGTGTGGTGCGAGTTGATATGTTGTGTCGTTGTTACTTTGGTACATGTGGACTTGTTGAGAGGATTGTTGGGGGTGCTTGCATGAAGTTTCTGCCATGCTATTATTATTATTATTGATATTGTACATGCGGCGAGACAAGGCAGAATATATACATATAAATATCGGGTTTGTGCAAGTTCGAGGTTGTTTCTTAGGGGAAGGGATTGTTAGAGTTTTTGTTTAGCTTATTTGAGATAAGTATCTTGCCTAACTTTGTGTGGGAGAACTACCCCGTATGATTTGGCTTAATTGCACTATTGGATTATGTGGCAGACGTGTAGATGAGGTGACGAGTGTGTGCACGGGCTTATATGTGGATATTGACTGGTTTAGACTCTTAATTTCATTATATGCATTTAATTGAAGTCGTTATTACATGATATATCTTTCATTGTTGACTTAACGTTTATGCATTTAGTTGAAGTTGTTATTATATGGATTATCATTCATTGTAGAGTTTATTCTTCCGTCTCATTATGTTGTTGTTGAGACTCTAGTATATATTGTTATTGAGTTGTGGGATATGTATCGTTGTGATATTGGTATTATTGTTTTGGCAATAGTAAAGTATATGGGCACGTGTGGTGCGAGTTGATATGTTGTGTCGTTGTGACTTTGGTACATGCGGACGTGTTGAGAGGATTGTTGGGGGTGTTTACACGAAGTTTCTTTCATGCTATTATTATTATTGATATTGCACATGCGGCAAGACAAGGCAGGCTATATACATATATATATATATATATCGGGTTTGTGCAAGTGCGAGGTTGTTTCTTAGAGGAAGGGATTCTTAGACTATTTGTTTAGCTTATTTGAGGTAAGTATGTTACCTAACTTTCTGTGGTGGCAACTACCCCGTAGAATTTTTCTTAATTGCACTATTGGATTATGTGGAAGACGTGTAGATGAGGTGACGAATGTGTGCACATGCTTATATGTAGATATTGACCGATTTAGACTCTTAATTTTACTTATATGCATTTAATTGAAGTCGTTATTACATGATATATCTTTCATTGTTGACTTAACTTTTATGCATTTAATTGAAGTTTTTATTACATGGATTATCATTCATTGTAGAGTTTATTCTTCCGTTTCATTATGTTGTTGTTGAGACTCTGGTATATATTATTGTTGAGTCCTGGGCTATGTATCATTGTGATATTGGTAAAATTATTTTGGCAATGCTGTGGTATATGGGCATGTGTGGTGCGAGTTGGTATGTTGTGTCGTTGTTACTTTGGTACATGTGGACTTGTTGAGAGGATTGTTGGGGGTGCTTGCACGAAGTTTCTGCCATGCTATTATTATTATTGATATTGTACATGCGGCGAGACAAGGCAGGCTATATACATATATATATCGGGTTTGTGCAAGTTCGAGGTTGTTTCTTAGGGGAAGGGATTGTTAGAGTTTTTGCTTATTTGAGATAAGTATCTTGCCTAACTTTGTGTGGGAGAACTACCCCGTATGATTTGGCTTAATTGCACTATTGGATTATGTGGCAGACGTGTAGATGAGGTGACGAGTGTGTGCACGGGCTTATATGTGGATATTGGCTGGTTTAGACTCTTAATTTCATTATATGCATTTAATTGAAGTCGTTATTACATGATATATCTTTCATTGTTGACTTAACGTTTATGCATTTAGTTGAAGTTGTTATTATATGGATTATCATTCATTGTAGAGTTTATTCTTCCGTCTCATTATGTTGTTGTTGAGACTCTAGTATATATTGTTATTGAGTTGTGGGATATGTATCGTTGTGATATTGGTATTATTGTTTTGGCAATGGTAAAGTATATAGCCACGTGTGGTGCGAGTTGATATGTTGGGTCGTTGTGACTTTGGTACATGTGGACATGTTGAGAGGATTGTTGGGGGTGTTTACATGAGGTTTCTTTCATGCTATTATTATTATTGATATTGCACATGCGGCAAGACAAGGCAGGCTATATACATATATATATCGGGTTTGTGCAAGTGCGAGGTTATTTCTTAGAGGAAAGAATTCTTAGACTATTTGTTTAGCTTATTTGAGGTAAGTATGTTACCTAACTTTGTGTGGTGGCAACTACCTCGTAGAATTTTTCTTAATTGCACTATTGGATTATGTGGAAGACGTGTAGATGAGGTGACGAATGTGTGTACGTGCTTATATGTGGATATTGACCGATTTAGACTCTTAATTTCACTTATATGTATTTAATTGAAGTCGTTATTACATGATATATCTTTCATTGTTGACTTAACTTTTATTCATTTTATTGAAGTTGTTATTACTTGGATTATTTTTCAGTGTAGAGTTTATTCTTCTCTTTCATTGCGTTGTTGTTGAGACTCTGATATATATTGTCGTTGAGCCGTGGGCTATGTATCATTGTGATATTGGTAATTATGTTTTGGCAATGCTTTGGTATATGGGCATGTGTGGTGCGAGTTGATATATTTTGTTGTTATGACTTTGGTACATATGGACTTGTTGAGAGGATTGTTAGGGGTGTTTGCACGAAGTTTCTGCCGTGCTATTTTTATTAGTGATATTGCACATGCGGCGAGACATGGAAGGCTATAGACATATATATATCGGGTTTGTGCAAGTTCGAGGTTGTTTCTTAGGGGAAGGGATTGTTAGATTATTTGTTTAGCTTATTTGAGATAAGTATCTTGCCTAACTTTGTGTAGGAGAACTATCCCGTATAATTTGGCTTAATTGCACTATTGGATTATGTGGCAGACGTGTAGATGAGGTGACGAGTGTGTGCACGGGCTTATATGTGGATATTGACTGGTTTAGACTCTTGAGTCCTGGGCTATGTATCATTGTGATATTGGTAAAATTATTTTGGCAATGCTGTGGTATATGGGCATGTGTGGTGCGAGTTGGTATGTTTTGTCGTTGTTACTTTGGTACATGTGGACTTGTTGAGAGGATTGTTGGGGGTGCTTGCACGAAGTTTCTGCCATGCTATTATTATTATTATTGATATTGTACATGCGGCGAGACAAGGCAGGCTATATACATATATATATCGGGTTTGTGCAAGTTTGAGGTTATTTCTTAGGGGAAGGGATTGTTAGAGTATTTGTTTAGCTTATTTGAGATAAGTATATTGCCTAACTTTGTGTGGGAGAACTACCCCGTATGATTTGCCTTAATTGCACTATTAGATTATGTGGCAGACGTGTAGATGAGGTGACGAATGTGTGCACGGGCTTATATGTGGATATTGATTAGTTTAGACTCTTTATTTCGTTATATGCATTTAATTGAAGTCGTTATTACATGATATATCTTTCATTGTTGACTGAACGTTTATGCATTTAGTTGAAGTTGTTATTATATGGATTATCATTCATTGTAGAGTTTATTCTTCCGTCTCATTATGTTGTTGTTGAGACTCTAGTATATATAGTTATTGAGTTGTGGGCTATGTATCGTTGTGATATTGGTATTATTGTTTTGGCAATAGTAAAGTATATGGGCACGTGTGGTGCGAGTTGATATGTTGTGTCATTGTGACTTTGGTACATTTGGACATGTTGAGAGGATTGTTGGGGGTGTTTACACGAGGTTTCTTTCATGCTATTATTATAATTGATATTGCACATGCGGCAAGACAAGGCAGGCTATATACATATATATATCGGGTTTGTGCAAGTGCGAGGTTGTTTCTTAGAGGAAGGGATTCTTAGACTATTTGTTTAGCTTATTTGAGGTAAGTATGTTACCTAACTTTGTGTGGTGGCAACTACCCCGTAGAATTTTTCTTAATTGCACTATTGGATTATGTGGAAGACGTGTAGATGAGGTGACGAATGTGTGCACATGCTTATATGTAGATATTGACCGATTTAGACACTTAATTTCACTTATATGCATTTAATTGAAGTCGTTATTACATGATATATCTTTCATTGTTGACTTAACTTTTATGCATTTAATTGAAGTTTTTATTACATGGATTATCATTCATTGTAGAGTTTATTCTTCCGTTTCATTATGTTTTTGTTGAGACTCTGGTATATATTGTTGTTGAGTCGTGGGCTATGTATCATTGTGATATTGGTAAAATTATTTTGGCAATGCTGTGGTATATGGGCATGTGTGGTGCGAGTTGATATGTTGTGTCGTTGTTACTTTGGCACATGTGGACTTGTTGAGAGGATTGTTGGGGGTGCTTGCACGAAGTTTCTGCCATGCTATTATTATTATTGATATTGTACATGCGGCGAGACAAGGCAGGCTATATACATATATATATCGGGTTTGTGCAAGTTCGAGGTTGTTTCTTAGGGGAAGGGATTGTTAGATTATTTGTTTAGCTTATTTGAGATAAGTATCTTGCCTAACTTTGTGTAGGAGAACTATCCCGTATAATTTGGCTTAATTGCACTATTGGATTATGTGGCAGACGTGTAGATGAGGTGACGAGTGTGTGCACGGGCTTATATGTGGATATTGACTGGTTTAGACTCTTAATTTCATTATATGCATTTAATTGAAGTCGTTATTACATGATATATCTTTCATTGTTGACTGAACGTTTATGCAGTTAGTTGAAGTTGTTATTATATGGATTATCATTCATTGTAGAGTTTATTCTTCCATCTCATTATGTTGTTGTTGAGACTCTAGTATATATAGTTATTGAGTTGTGGGCTATGTATCGTTGTGATATTGGTATTATTGTTTTGGCAATAGTAAAGTATATGGGCACGTGTGGTGCGAGTTGATATGTTGTGTCGTTGTGACTTTGGTACATGTGGACATGTTGAGAGGATTGTTGGGGGTGTTTACACGAGGTTTCTTTCATGCTATTATTATTATTGATATTGCACATGCGGCAAGACAAGGCAGGCTATATACATATATATATCGGGTTTGTGCAAGTGCGAGGTTGTTTCTTAGAGGAAGGGATTCTTAGACTATTTGTTTAGCTTATTTGAGGTAAGTATGTTACCTAACTTTGTGTGGTGGCAACTACCCCGTAGAATTTTTCTTAATTGCACTATTGGATTATGTGGAAGACGTGTAGATGAGGTGACGAATGTGTGCACATGCTTATATGTAGATATTGACCGATTTAGACTCTTAATTTCACTTATATGCATTTAATTGAAGTCGTTATTACATGATATATCTTTCATTGTTGACTTAACTTTTATGCATTTAATTGAAGTTTTTATTACATGGATTATCATTCATTGTAGAGTTTATTCTTCCATTTCATTATGTTGTTGTTGAGACTCTGGTATATATTGTTGTTGAGTCGTGGGCTATGTATTATTGTGATATTGGTAAAATTATTTTGGCAATGTTGTGGTATATGGGCATGTATGGTGCGAGTTGATATGTTGTGTCGTTGTTACTTTGGTACATGTGGACTTGTTGAGAGGATTGTTGGGGGTGCTTGCACGAAGTTTCTGCCATGCTATTATTATTATTGATATTGTACATGCGGCGAGACAAGGCAGGCTATATACATATATATATCGGGTTTGTGCAAGTTCGAGGTTGTTTCTTAGGGGAAGGGATTGTTAGATTATTTGTTTAGCTTATTTGAGATAAGTATCTTGCCTAACTTTGTGTAGGAGAACTATCCCGTATAATTTGGCTTAATTGCACTATTGGATTATGTGGCAGACGTGTAGATGAGGTGACGAGTGTGTGCACGGGCTTATATGAGGATATTGACTGGTTTAGACTCTTAATTTCATTATATGCATTTAATTGAAGTCGTTATTACATGATATATCTTTCATTGTTGACTGAACGTTTATGCAGTTAGTTGAAGTTGTTATTATATGGATTATCATTCATTGTAGAGTTTATTCTTCCGTCTCATTATGTTGTTGTTGAGACTCTAGTATATATAGTTATTGAGTTGTGGGCTATGTATCGTTGTGATATTGGTATTATTGTTTTGGCAATAGTAAAGTATATGGGCACGTGTGGTGCGAGTTGATATGTTGTGTCGTTGTGACTTTGGTACATGTGGACATGTTGAGAGGATTGTTGGGGGTGTTTACACGAGGTTTCTTTCATGCTATTATTATTATTGATATTGCACATGCGGCAAGACAAGGCCGGCTATATACATATATATATCGGGTTTGTGCAAGTGCGAGGTTGTTTCTTAGAGGAAGGGATTCTTAGACTATTTGTTTAGCTTATTTGAGGTAAGTATGTTACCTAACTTTGTGTGGTGGCAACTACCCCGTAGAATTTTTCTTAATTGCACTATTGGATTATGTGGAAGACGTGTAGATGAGGTGACGAATGTGGGCACATGCTTATATGTAGATATTGACCGATTTAGACTCATAATTTCACTTATATGCATTTAATTGAAGTCGTTATTACATGATATATCTTTCATTGTTGACTTAACTTTTATGCATTTAATTAAAGTTTTTATTACATGGATTATCATTCATTGTAGAGTTTATTCTTCCGTTTCATTATGTTGTTGTTGAGACTCTGGTATATATTGTTGTTGAGTCGTGGGCTATGTATTATTGTGATATTAGTAAAATTATTTTGGCAATGCTGTGGTATATGGGCATGTGTGGTGCGAGTTGATATGTTGTGTCGTTGTTACTTTGGTACATGTGGACTTGTTGAGAGGATTGTTGGGGGTACTTGCACGAAGTTTCTGCCATGCTATTATTATTATTGATATTGTACATGCGGCGAGACAAGGCAGGCCATATACATATATATATCGGGTTTGTGCAAGTTCGAGGTTGTTTCTTAGGGGAAGAGATTGTTAGATTATTTGTTTAGCTTATTTGAGATAAGTATCTTGCCTAACTTTGTGTAGGAGAACTATCCCGTATAATTTGGCTTAATTGCACTATTGGATTATGTGGCAGACGTGTAGATGAGGTGACGAGTGTGTGCACGGGCTTATATGTGGATATTGACTGGTTTATACTCTTAATTTCATTATATGCATTTAATTGAAGTCGTTATTACATGATATATCTTTCATTGTTGACTTAACGTTTATGCATTTAGTTGAAGTTGTTATTATATGGATTATTATTCATTGTAGAGTTTATTCTTCCGTTTCATTATGTTGTTGTTGAGACTCTAGTATATATTGTTATTGAGTTGTGGGCTATGTATCGTTGTGATATTGGTATTATTGTTTTCGCAATAGTAAAGTATATGGACACATGTGGTGCGAGTTGATATGTTGTGTCGTTGTGACTTTGGTACATGTGGACATGTTGAGAGGATTGTTGGGGGTTTTTACACGAGGTTTCTTTCATGCTATTATTATTATTTATATTGCACATGCGGCAAGACAAGGCAGGCTATATACATATATATATATATCGGGTTTGTGCAACTGCGAGTTGTTTCTTAGATGATGGGATTCTTAGAGTATTTGTTTAGCTTATTTGAGATAAGTATATTGCCTAACTTTGTGTGGGAGAACTACCCCGTATGATTTGCCTTAATTGCACTATTGGATTATATGGCAGACGTGTAGATGAGGTGACGAGTGTGTGCACGGGCTTATATGTGGATATTGATTAGTTTAGACTCTTTATTTCGTTATATGCATTTAATTGAAGTCGTTATTACATGATATATCTTTCATTGTTGACTGAACGTTTATGCATTTAGTTGAAGTTGTTATTATATGGATTATCATTCATTGTAGAGTTTATTCTTCCGTTTCATTATGTTGTTGTTGAGACTCTAGTATATATTGTTGTTGAGTCGTGGGCTATGTATCATTTTGATATTGGTAATATTGTTTTGGCAATGCTGTGGTATATGGGCATATGTGGTGCGAGTTGATATGTTGTGTCCTTGTTACTTTGGTACATGTGGACTTGTTGAGAGGATTGTTGGGGGTGCTTGCACGAATTTTCTGCCATGCTATTGTTATTATTGATATTGTACATGCGGCGAGACAAGGCAGGCTATATACATATATATATCGGGTTTGTGCAAGTTCCAGGTTGTTTCTTAGGGGAAGGTATTGTTAGAGTATTTGTTTAGCTTATTTGAGATAAGTATCTTGCCTAACTTTGTGTGGGAGAACTACCCCGTATAATTTGGCTTAATTGCAGTATTGGATTATGTGGCAGACGTGTAGATGAGGTGACGAGTGTGTGCACGGGCTTATATGTGGATATTGACTGGTTTATACTCTTAATTTCATTATATGCATTTAATTGAAGTCGTTATTACATGATATATCTTTCATTGTTGACTTAACGTTTATGCATTTAGTTGAAATTGTTATTATATGGATTATCATTCATTGTAGAATTTATTCTTCCGTCTCATTATGTTGTTGTTGAGACTCTAGTATATATTGTTATTGAGTTGTGGGCTATATATCGTTGTGATATTGGTATTATTGTTTTGGCAATAGTAAATTATATGGACACGTGTGGTGCGAGTTGATATGTTGTGTCGTTGTGACTTTGGTACATGTGGACATGTTGAGAGGATTGTTGGGGGTGTGTACATGAGGTTTCTTTCATGCTATTATTATTATTGATATTGCACATGCGGCAAGACAAGGCATGCTATATACATATATATATTGGGTTTGTGCAAGAGCGAGTTGTTTCTTAGAGGAAGGGATTCTTAGAGTTTTTGTTTAGCTTATTTGAGGTAAGTATCTTACCTAACTTTGTGTGGTGGTAACTACCCCGTAGAATTTGGCTTAATTGCACTATTGGATTATGTGTAAGACGTGTAGATGAGGTGACGAGTGTATGCACGTGCTTATATGTGGATATTGACTGATTTAGACTCTTAATTTCACTTATATTCATTTAATTCAAGTCGTTATTACATGATATATCTTTCATTGTTGACTTAACTTTTATTCATTTTATTGAAGTTGTTATTACTTGGATTATCTTTCATTGTAGAGTTTATTCTTCTGTTTTATTGCGTTGTTGTTGAGACTCTTATATATATTGTCGTTGAGCCGTGGGCTATGTATCATTGTGATATTGGTAATTTTGTTTTGGCAATGCTGTGGTATATGGGCATGTGTGGTACAAGTTGATATGTTTTGTTGTTGTGACTTTGGTACATATGGACTTGTTGAGAGGATTGTTGGGGGTGTTTGCACGAAGTTTCTGCCGTGCTATTATTATTAGTGATATTGCACATGCGGCGAGACATGAAAGGCTATAGACATACATATATTTGTATATATTTATATATATATATATATATATATATATATATATATATCGTGTTCAAGCATGTGCGAGGTTTTTTCACAGGGGAAGGGATTCTTAGAGTATTAATTTAGCTTCTTTGAGGTAAGTATCTTGCCTAACTTTGTGTGGGGTAACTACCCCATAGGATTTGGCTTAATTTCACTATTGGATTATGTGGCAGGCGTGTAGATGAGGTGACGAGTGTCTGCATGGGCCTTATATGTGGATATTGACTGGTTTAGACTCTTAATTTCAGTTATATGCATTTAATTGAAGTCGTTATTACATGATATATCTTTCATTGTTGATTTAAATTTTATTCATTTTATTGAAGTTGTTATTACACGGATTATCATTCATTGTAGAGTTTATTCTTCCGTTTCATTATGTTGTTGTTGAGACTCTGGTATATATTGTTGTTGAGTCGTGGGCTATGTATCATTGTGATATTGGTAATATTGTTTTGGCAATGTTGTGGTATATGGGCATGTGTGGTGCGAGTTGATATGTTGTGTCATTGTTACTTTGGTACATGTGGACTTGTTGAGAGGATTGTTGGGGGTGCTTGCACGAAGTTTCTGCCATGCTATTATTATCATTGATATTGTACATGCGGCGAGACAAGGCAGGCTATATACATAAATATATCGGGTTTGTGCAAGTTCGAGGTTGTTTCTTAGGGGAAGGGATTGTTAGAGTATTTGTTTAGCTTATTTGAGATAAGTATCTTGCCTAACTTTGTGTGGGAGAACTACCCCGTATGATTTGGCTTAATTGCACTATTGGATTATGTGGCAGACGTGTAGATGAGGTGACGAGTGTGTGCACGGGCTTATATGTGGATATTGACTGGTTTAGAATCTTAATTTCATTATATGCATTTAATTGAAGTCGTTATTACATGATATATCTTTCATTGTTGACTTAACGTTTATGCATTTAGTTGAAGTTGTTATTATATGGATTATCATTCATTGTAGAGTTTATTCTTCCGTCTCATTATGTTTTTGTTGAGACTCTAATATATATTGTTATTGAGTTGTGGGCTATGTATTGTTGTGATATTGGTATTATTGTTTTGGCAATGGTAAAGTATATGGACACGTGTGGTGCGAGTTGATATGTTGTGTCGTTGTGACTTTGGTACATGTGGACATGTTGAGAGGAATGTTGGGGGTGTTTACACGAGGTTTCTTTCATGCTATTATTATTATTGATATTGCACATGCGGCAAGACAAGGCCGGCTATATACATATATATATCGGGTTTGTGCAAGTGCGAGGTTGTTTCTTAGAGGAAGGGATTCTTAGAGTATTTGTTTAGCTTATTTGAGGTAAGTATCTTACCTAACTTTGTGTGGTGGCAACTACCTCGTAGAATTTGGCTTAATTGCACTATTGGATTATGTGAAAGACGTGTAGATGAGGTGACGAGTGTGTGTACGTGCTTATATGTGGATATTGACCGATTTAGACTCTTAATTTTACTTATATGCTTTTAATTGAAGTCGTTATTACATGATATATCTTTCATTGTTGACTTAACTTTTATTCATTTTTTTGAAGTTGTTATTACTTGGATTATCTTTCATTGTAAAGTTCATTCTTCTGTTTCATTGTGTTGTTGTTGAGACTCTAATATATATATTGTTGTTGAGCCGTGGGCTATGTATCATTGTGATATTGGTAATTTTGTTTTGGCAATGCTGTGGTATATAGGAATGTGTGGTGCGAGTTGATATATTTTGTTGTTGTGACTTTGGTACATATGGACTTGTTGAGAGGATTGTTGGGGGTGTTTGCACGAAGTTTCTACCGTGCTATTATTATTAGTGATATTGCACATGCGGCGAGCCATTGAAGGCTATAGACATACATATATATGTGTATATATATATATATATATATATATATATATATATATATATATATATATATATATATCGTGTTTAAGCATGTGCGAGGTTTTTTCACAGGGGAAGGGATTCTTAGAGTATTAATTTAGCTTCTTTGAGGTAAGTATCTTGCCTAACTTTGTGTGGGGTAACTACCCCACAGGACTTGGATTAATTGCACTATTGGATTATGTGGCAGACGTGTAGATGAGGTGATGAGTGTGTGCACGGGCTTATATGTGGATATTGACCGATTTAGACTCTTAATTTCACTTATATGCATTTAATTGAAGTCGTTATTACATGATATATCTCTCATTGTTGACTTAACTTTTATTCATTTTATTGAAGTTGTTTTTACTTGGATTATCTTTCATTGTAAAGTTTATTCTTCTGTTTCATTGTGTTGTTGTTGAGACTCTTATATATATATTGTTGTTGAGCCGTGGGCTATGTATCATTGTGATATTGGTAATTTTGTTTTGGCAATGCTGTGGTAAATGGGCATGTGTGAGGTGAGTTGATATGTTTTGTTGTTGTGACTTTGGTACATATGGACTTGTTGAGAGGATTGTTGGGGGTGTTTGCACGAAGTTTCTGCCGTGCTATTATTATTAGTGATATTGCACATGCAGAGAGACATGGAAGGCAATAGACATACATATATATGTATATATATATATATATATATATATATATATATATATATATATATATATCGTGTTTAAGCATATGCGAGGTTTTTTCACGGGGGAAGGGATTCTTAGAGTATTAATTTAGCTTCTTTGAGGTAAGTATCTTGCCTAACTTTGTGTGGGGTAACTACCCCACAGGACTTTGATTAATTGCACTATTGGATTATGTGGCAGACGTGTAGATGAGGTGACGAGTGTGTGCACGTGCTTATATGTGGATATTAACTGGTTTAGACTCTTAATTTCATTATATGCATTTAATTGAAGTCGTTATTACAGGAAATATCTTTCATTGTTCACTTAACATTTATGCATTAAGTTGAAGTTGTTATTATATGGATTATTATTCATTGTAGAGTTTATTCTTCCATCTCATTATGTTGTTGTTGAGACTCTAGTATATATTGTTATTGAGTTGTGGGCTATGTATCGTTGTGATATTGGTATTATTGTTTTGGCAATAGTAAAGTATATGGGCACGTGTGCTGCGAGTTGATATGTTGTGTCGTTGTGACTTTTGTACATGTGGACATGTTGAGAGGATTGTTGGGGGTGTTTACACGAGGTTTCTTTCATGCTATTATTATTATTGATATTGCACATGTGGCAAGACAAGGCAGGCTATATACATATATATATCGGGTTTGTGCAAGTGCGAGTTGTTTCTTAGAGGAAGGGATTCTTAGAGTATTTGTTTAGCTTATTTGAGGTAAGTATCTTACCTAACTTTGTGTGGTAGCAACTACCCCGTAGAATTTGGTTTAATTTCACTATTGGATTATGTGGAAGACATGTAGATGAAGTGACGAGTGTGTGCACGTGCTTATATGTGGATATTGACCGATTGAGACTCTTAATTTCACTTATATGCATTTAATTGAAGTCGTTATTACATGATATATCTTTCATTGTTGACTTAACTTTTATTCATTTTATTGAAGTTGTTATTACTTGGACTATCTTTCATTGTAAAGTTTATTCTTCTGTTTCATTGTGTTGTTGTTGAGACTCTGATATATATTGTTGTTGAGCCGTGGGCTATGTATCATTGTGATATTGGTAATTTTGTTTTGGCAATGCTGTGGTATATAGGCATGTGTGGTGCGAGTTGATATATTTTGTTGTTGTGACTTTGGTACATATGGACTTGTTGAGAGGATTGTTGGGGGTGTTTGCACGAAGTTTCTACCGTGCTATTATTATTAGTGATATTGCACATGCGGCGAGCCATGGAAGGCTATAGACATACATATATATGTATATATATATATATATATCGTGTTTAAGCATGTGCGAGGTTTTTTCACAAGGGAAGGGATTCTTAGAGTATTAAATTAGCTTCTTTGAGGTAAGTATCTTGCCTAACTTTGTGTGGGGTAACTACCCTATAGGATTTGGCTTAATTGCACTATTGGATTATGTGGCAGACGTGTAGATGAGGTGACGAGTGTATGCACGTGCTAATATGTGGATATTGACCGATTTAGACTCTTAATTTCACTTATATGCATTTAATTGAAGTCGTTATTACATGATATATCTTTCATTGTTGACTTAACTTTTATTCATTTTATTGAAGTTGTTATTACTTGGATTGTCTTTCATTGTAGAGTTTATTCTTCTGTTTCATTGTGTTGTTGTTGAGACTCTGATATATATTGTTGTTGAGCCGTGGGCTATGTATTATTGTGATATTGGTTATTTTGTTTTGGCAATGCTGTGGTATATGGGCATGTGTGGTGCGAGTTGATATGTTTTGTTGTTGTGACTTTGGTAAATATGGACTTGTTGAGAGGATTGTTGGGGGTGCTTGCACGAAGTTTCTGCCGTGCTATTATTATTAGTGATATTGCACATGCGGCGAGACAAGGCAGGCTATACACATACATATATATATATATATATATATATATATATATATATATATATATATATATATCGTGTTTAAGCAAGTTCGAGGTTTTTTCACATGGGAAGGGATTCTTAGAGTATTAATTTAGCTTCTTTGAGGTAAGTATCTTGCCTAACTTTGTGTGGGGTAACTACCCCATAGGATTTGGCTTAATTTCACAATTGGATTATGTGGCAGGCGTGTAGATGAGGTGACGAGTGTGTGCACGGGCCTTATATGTGGATATTGACTGGTTTAGACTCTTAATTTCACTTATATGCATTTAATTGAAGTCGTTATTACATGATATATCTTTCATTGTTGAATTAACTTTTATGCATTCAATTGAAGTTTATATTACATGGATTTTCATTCATTGTAGAGTTTATTCTTCCGTTTCATTACGTTGTTGTTGAGACTCTGGTATATATTGATGTTGAGTCGTGGGCTATGTATCATTGTGATATTGGTAATATTGTTTTGGCAATGTTGTGGTATATGAGCATGTGTGGTGCGAGTTGATATGTTGTGTCGTTGTTACTTTGGTACATGTGGACTTGTTGAGAGGATTGTTGCGGGTGTTTACACGAAGTTTCTATCATGCTATTATTATTATTGATATTGTACATGCGGTGAGACAAGGCCGGCTATATACATATATATATCGGGTTTGTGCAAGTTCGAGGTTGTTTCTTAGGGGAAGGGATTCTTAGAGTATTTGTTTAGCTTATTTGAATTAAGTATCTTGCCTAACTTTGTGTGGGAGAACTACCCCGTATGATTTGGTCTAATTGCACTATTGGATTATGTGGAAGACGTGTAAATAAGGTGACAAGTGTGTGCACGGGCTTCTATGTGGATATTGACCGGTTTAGACTCTTAATTTCACTTATATGCATTTAATTGAAGTCGTTATTATATGATATATCTTTCATTGTTGACTTAACTTTTATTCATTTTATTGAAGTTGTTATTACGTGGATTATCTTTCATTATAGAGTTTATTCTCCCATTTCATTGTGTTATTGTTGAGACTCTGGTATATATTGTTGTTGAGCCACGGGCTATGTATCATTGGGATATTGGTATTATTGTTTTTGCAATGTTGTGGTATATAGGCACGTGTGGTGAGAGTTGATATGTTATGTTGTTGTGACATTGGTACATATGGACTTGTTGAATAATTGTTGGTGGTGTTTGCACTATGTTTCTGCCGTGCTATTATTATTATTGATATTGCACATGCGTCGAGACAAGGCAGGTTTTATATATATATATATATATATATATATATATATATATATATATATATATCGGGTTTGCGCATGTGCGGGGTTGTTTCATAGAGGAACGGATTCTTAGAGTATTTATTTAGCTTGTTTGAGATAAGTATCTTGCCTAACATTGTGTGGGGGAACTACCCCTTTGTCTTAATTGCACTATTGGATTTTGTGAAAGACGTGTAGATGAGGAGACGAGTATGTGCACAGGCTTATATGTGGAAATTAACTGGTTTAGACTCTTAATTTAACTTATATGCATTTAATTGAAGTCGTTATTACATGATATATCTTTCATTGTTGACTTAACCTTTATTCTTTTATTTGAAGTTTTTTTTACATGGATTATCTTTCATTGTAGAGTTTATTCTTCTATTTCACTGTGTTGTTGTTGAGACTCTGGTATATATTGTTTCTGAGCCATGCGCTATGTATCGTTGTGATATTGGTATTATTATTTTGGCATTGTTGTGGTATATGGGCACGTGTGGCGCGAGTTGTATGTTGTGTAGCTGTAACTTTAGTACATAAGGACTTGTTGAGAGGATTGATATTGCACATGCAGCGAGACAAGACAGTCTATATATATATATATATATATATATATATATATATATATATATATATATATATATATATATATATATATATATATATATATCGGGTTTGCGCATGTGCGAGGTTGTTTCACAAGGGAAGGGATTCTTAGATTATTTATTTAGCTTCTTTGAGGTAACTATCTTGCCTAACTTTGTGTGGGGGGACTACCCCATAGGATTTAGGTTAATTGCACTATTGGATTATGTGGAAGACATATAGATGTGGTGACGAGTGTGTGCACGGGCTTATATGTGGAAATTGAACGATTTAGACTCTTAATTTCACTTATATGCATTTAATTGAAGTCTTTATTACATGATATATCTTTCATTGTTGATTTAACTTTGATTCATTTTATTGAAGTTATTATTACATGTATTATCTTTCATTATAGAGTTTATTCTTCCGTTTCATTATGTTGTTGTTGAGACTCTAGTATATATTGTTATTGAGTTGTGGGCTATGTATCGTTGTGATATTGGTATTATTGTTTTGGCAATGGTTTGGTATATTGCCACATGTGGTGCGAGTTGATATGTTGTATCGTTGTGACTTTGGTACATTTGGACTTGTTGAGAGGATAGTTGAGGGTGTTTGCACGAGGTTTCTGTCATGCCATTATAATTATTGATATTTCACATGCGGCGAGACAAAGCAGGCTATATACATATATATATATATATATATATATATATCGGGTTTGTGCAAGTATGAGGTTGTTTCTTAGGGGAAGGGATTCTTAGAGTATTTGTTTAGCTTATTTGAGGTTAGTATCTTGCTTAACTTTGTGTGGGGAAAACTAACCCGTATGATTTGGCTTAATTGCACTATTGGATTATGTGGAAGACGTGTAGATGAGGTGGTGAATGTGTGCACGGGCTTATATGTGGATATTAACTGATTTAGACTGCTAATTTCACCTATATGCATTTAATTGAAGTCGTTATTACATGATATATCTTTCATTGTTGACATAACTTTTATTCATTTAATTAAAGTGTTATTATATGGATTATCTTTCATTGTAGAGTTTGTTCTTCCGTTTCATTGTGTTGTTATTCATACTCTAGTATATATTATTGTGGAGTTGTGGGCTATGTTTCGTTGTCATATTGGTATTATTGTTTTGGCAATGTTGTGGTATATGGGCACGTGTGGTGCGTGTTGATATGTTTTGTTGTTGTGACTTTGGTACATATGGACTTGTTGAGAGGATATTTGGGGGTGTTTGCACAGGGTTTCGGCCGTGCAATTAATAGTATTGATATTGCACATGCGACGAGATAAGGCAGGCTATATACGTATATATATCGGTTTTGTGCATGTACGATGTTGTTTCTTCGGGGACTGGATTCTTAGAATATTTGTTTTGGTTTTTTGATGTAAGTATCTTGCCTAATATTTGTACTATTAGATTAGGTGGAAGACGTGTAGATGAGGTGACGAGTGTGTGAACGGGCTTATATGTGGATATTGACCGGTTTAGACTCTTGATTTCACCTATATGCATTTAGTTGAAGTTGTTATCACATGATATATCTTGCATTGTTAACTTAACTTTTATTCATTTTATTGTTGTTGTTATTACGTGGATTATCTTTCATTGTAGAGTTTATTCTTCTGTTTCATTGTGTTATTGTTGAGACTAAAGTATATACTGTTGTTGAGCCGCGGGCTAGGTATCGTTGTGATATTGGTATGTTGGACTTGTTAGGCACGTGTGTTGAGATTTGATATGTTGGACTTGTTGAGATGATTATTAGGGGTGTTTGCACTAGGTTTCTACTGTGCTATTATTATTATTGGTATTGCACATGCGGCGAGACAAGGCAGGCTATATACATATATACATCGGGTTTTCGCATGTGCGAGGTTGTTTCACAGAGGAAGGGATTCTTAGAGTATTTATTTAGTTTCTTTGTGGTAAGTATCTTGCCTAACTTTGTGGGGGGGGGGGGAACTACCCCGTTGGATTTGGCTTAATAGTACTATTGGATTATGTGGAAAATGTGTAGATAAGGTGACGGGAGTGTGCATGGGCTTAAATGTGGATATTGACCGGTTTAGACTCTTAATTTCACTTATATGCATTTAATTGAAGTCGTTATTACAAGATATATCTTTCATTGTCGACTTAACTTTTATTCATTCAATTGAAGTTGTTATTACATGGATTATCTTTCATTGTAGAGTTTATTCTTCTGTTTCATTGTGTTATTGTTGAAACTCTGGTATATATTGTTGTTGAGTTGTGGGCTATGTATCATAGTGATATTGGTATTATTGTTTTGGAAATATTGTGGTATATGGGCATGTGTAGTGCGAGTTGATATGTTGTGTTGTTGTGACTTTGGTACATGTGGACTTGTTGAGAGGATTGTTGGGTGTGTTTGCACGAGGTTTCTGTCGTGCTATTTTTATAATTGATATTGCACATGTGGCGAGACAAGCTAGGATATATATATATATATATATATATATATATATATATATATATATATATATATATGTATGTATGTATGTATGCATGTATTTATATTGCGCATGTGCGAGATAAGGTGGGATAATTATTGATGCGCGTGTGGCAAGACAAGGCGGGCATTCACTCTATTGTTGCATGTGGCGAGACAAGGGGGCTTATGTCAGGAATGATATGTGATGGTCTGGGGGCGTATTATTGATGATACTCGTTTGGTGGTGTGACTTGTGTGTGTCGTGCATATTACATGATTTGTTGTGTTTTTACCATTGTGCTACTCGGTGTCTCTGATATTACTTGTTGACTTGAGCTGTGATTGTACACTTTCACATGCATACACCGTAATATATCATTTAATCCAGTCTACGAGTGTGGAACTTGATGTCTATTGACCATGTACATGCATTCTTGTATATCTGCCTTCTCTGTGATATGGTTGGTGTAAGGCCCCGTAAAGTTTCTCCTAGAACCTGAGTTTTCGTGATGCCAAGGTAGCTTATGGGCTAATAATTATAGAGATTCTTTGCGGCGAGCAAATTCTCCGCGGTACGGTCTTTTTGGGCTGAATAGTGCGTTGGGAGTTGAAGAAATATTTTGGCAGAGCAGGTCATTTCTACGGTCCACTACGCGACCGCAAAATGACACTGCGGGCCGCAGATCAGCCGGAGAGTGCAACAAAAAAATAGCCAATTTTGGAGGGTCATTTTTCGGTCCAATATGCGACCGTATAATGCTTTCGCGGGCCACACAATCCATCGCAGATCCAATATAAAGTCCAGAGGGGAGTTCTACAGCACATTATGCAGAACTGGTTGCGGACCGCATAACTGGTATGCGGACCGAAGAACTGACCTGAACAGCCCAGTTCTTAACATCACTTATGTGGCCCATTTTGTGGACCACATATCCGTTCTGCGGTCTGCTCTGCAAATGCAGAGCTGTGTTCGGAGGGTCCATTTTCTGGTTTTTATAACCCCGACCGTGCTTCGATATATAGATGTTAAGGACCATTTGTTAAGTAAAAATCTGATATTTTGAGAGTGAGGAAGTGCTCTAGAGTGAGAGAGGGTTCCTAAACTAATTACTCATCAATTCTTGCTCAAGTCTTGGACAATTAACAAGGAAACCACACAAGGTCTTCATCCTAGAGGTAAGATTCTATTTTCTAGCCCTCAATTTCTTGATTTAACTAAAAATAGGTAATGAGAAAGGCAATTCTTGGGTGTGGGAGTTGTTCATTATGCATGCATGTACTATCAAGGTTTATGGGAAGATTGTTGAGCTCAATTGGGTAGACTTTGGGCAGTGGGATGAATGAATCCACTATAGGAGGACCTTGAAATAATAATGCCCACCTAGTGTTTGATAAAATGCTCAAATAAACTGGAACCATGAACTCCTTCCTAATTTGTGTTCAATTTTGTTATATTCCAAATAGATCGAAGTGGCTAAGATTTTCCAATCATTGTAGTAATTTAAGGAAGCTCAAGGGGAGGTATGTTGGCTAAACTTTTCTCTTTGAATTGAATCGCACGATGTTCTTGTAACCCCAGAGTTGATCATTATAAATTTGACTATTCCGAATGCTTTTATCTTATTGTGTCATCCTTTCGGAATGTGATCTTAGTATGGGATGTGTGTTAACATGCTATGACTTCAAGACGTGATTCTAATGAAAGCTATTATGTGGAATTGTGTACGAAATCTCATTGTGCCTAAGACCCTTATTTTCTCACATACGTACTTAAAGTCTTGAATAGAAATGCCTTATTGTTGATAATACTTGATGTTGTTCGAAAGCAAAGGAAGTGAGCAAGAGATATGAAACACGGCCAACGTGCCGAGAATGATATTACAATAGAGGCCACTAGTGCCAATGAAATGAAGAGAAGTGTAAAAGACATTGAAATGAGCTGTACATTCTTTAAACAATAAATGCCTTGGGAGTATCGTTTAGTCACCGAGGAAGGGTAGGTTGAAATTACCTAACCCAGAAACTAAACATGCCGGTGTAGGAGTGAGTGGGGGGTAAAATCCTCTGTGTGAGGTGGTTAGAGTTTTCCCCGAATATGGGATGAGATTGATGTGTTGAGATAATTCCTCTTAAATGGGATGAGATGATTGCTAGCGGAATGTGAGGTGAAGCCAACCCACAAGGCATAATGGTGAGATGACTTAGCCGATCGGGCTGAGATCGGACACCATGTCGCGCACATGGTGGTATTGTGAGTAGACGTCTCGGGGTGAGATGGCTTAGTCGATTGGGTTGAGAATGGACTCCATGCTAAAAACACGGTGGTGTATCGGTACTAAAGATCTCCCAACTTAAAATATTGAAACTTGCTTGAAATATTTTCTTTCACCTAACTTGGTACTTTAATATTGATGAGGCCCTCATTGATTCCATGTTTCTTTATCATTGTACTGTTACTCATTCTATTGAGGGGGTGTTAAGTTTTCATACTAGTACTATTTCATATGTATTAACGTCCCTTTTACCGGGATGCGTTGCATCTTTAATGGATGCAGGTGGTTCCATAGTAGGAGACATTGAGCAGTGATAGCAGTACACCCTCTCCTCAGCTGACTTGGTGAGCCCCACTTCATTCCGGGTTCTTGTATCTCTCTTGTCCCTTATGTATAGCATTTTGAGGTATAGCCGTGGCCTTGTTGTCGGCACTGTCGTATCACTCTTTTATTTCTGTTAGAGGCTCCGTAGACACAGTGTGTGTTGTACTTTATTTATGGAAAGTTAAAGTAAAAGTGTTGTAAATTGTATCAGTTGTTCCACTTCAACTATGATTGTATAGTGTAGTATTTTTCGAGACTTGCTAATTACGCAACTTATGGAAATGAACTGATGTTGTTCACATGACCTCTTACAGTCAAATTAAAGATATGTATCTTCTCTTTATTCATGGGTGAGTTGGGTAGACGGCATTGTGCAGGCTTGCTCGACCATGGTATCTCACTTGAGCGCCGGTCGCGCTCCCCGAGGTCGGGGCGTGATAGCTGGACTGGTAGCCTGTGACCATGCCGGGCGGATTGTGATATTGAGCATGTGATCTGCCAGGCGGATTGTGATATTAAGTATGTGATCTGCCAGGCGGATTGTGATATTGAGCATGTCACAATGCCGGGGCGGATTGTGATATTGAGCATGTGACCATGCCAAGCAGGTTGTGATATTGGTACATGATTTGTCAGTGCACTTGTGATTGATAATGCGGGCATGAGGTGCCCTGTGTATTTGATTCGTGATTTGAGATTCGTCACTCATGATTATGAGGTATGGTACCTCAGTGTGATTTCTCACTGTAGACCTTGAGTTAGAACGGCTTGATTATTTGGTTGTCAATTGTTTTCTGTAATTGGGTTCACTGGTACTTTAATAGTGTTCTAATTACTTTGTTGCGTTATCACTTGTTTACTCCTTGTTTCCATTTATTTCTTTTAATTTCCATATTGCTTTATAATGATATTTGTTCCGCTGTAAGCTTTATATTAATATGTTGCACTTGTTTTTTTTTTTGTCTAGTAGGTGTCTTGACCTGTACCTCATCACTACTCCACCGAGGTTAGTCTTTATACTTACTGGGTACCGATTGTGGTGTACTCATATTATACTTCTACACATTGTTATGCATTTCCAGGTACTTCAGAGCATCCCGGACGATAGTTAGCTGCTTGTGATTTGCTGTGGAGACTTCAAGGTATACATGCCATAGGGTTCGCAAGCCTCAAAGTCACCTTTTGTTGTCTTTCATTACTACTGTTTATTTTTATTCCAAAACAATATTGTATTTAGAAATTTCTAGTGAAAACAGTAAAGCTTATGAATCTGTACTATTGGTTTTGGGGGTTGTGTGACTGTTGTTCGGTCCAGCTATGTTATTTCAGTTATCAGCTAATGTTTTGAATAAAGTTGGTTATTTCTGTAAATTTTCAGCATGTGCTAGGCTTATCTAGTCTGAGGGACTCCGTTCCATCACGATCTGGTGGGACTTCGGATCATGACAAGTTGGTATCAAAGCTCTAGATTCATAGGTGCTACGAGTCATAAGCAAGTTTAGTAGAGTCTTGTGGATCGGTACAGATACATCTGTACTTATCTTCGAGAGGCTACAAAATTATTAGGAAACTTCACTTCTTTTATTCTTATCATGCGGATTTATTGATTTTGGAGTTTGAGCCATTATTCTTCTATTCTCTCATAGATGGTGAGGACACGAGTTGCAGTTACGGATGATGCTTCCCACAGAGCTGGTGTTGCTAGGAGTTGAGGCAGAGGCTAGGGAGGAGCACGTGTTATAACTAGAGCACCTGCCAGAGCAACAGCTAAGGAGCCACCCGTAGCTCTGGTTGGGGGACAGGCACCGAAGGCGCATGTTGCTACCCTTGGACTTCGGGAGACTTTAGCACAGTTCCTGAGCATGTTTGGTACATTGGCTCGGGCGGGATTGATCCTTGTTACAACAGCTACTTCATAGACAAGGGGAGGAGCTCAGACTCCCATCGCCTATACTCTAGAGAAGCGAGCTCATGTTGCTCAAGTTCCTAGTGTTACACCAATACAACCTGTTATCGCGGTTCAGCATGAGGTGAGGCCAGTGGAATCAAAGGAGAAGTAGAAGAGACTTGAGAAGTTCAAGAAGTATTTTCCTCCTACTTATAGTGGAGCATCTTCTGAGGATGCACAGGGTTTTCTATAGCAGTGTCACCGTATTCTATGCACTATAGGCATTGTGGAGGTGAGCGGGGTTACCCTTACTACTTTCCAGCTGACGGGGTCGACGTATAGATGGTGGCAGGCTTATGAGGAGGGTAGGCCAGTTGGCGCAACACCACTTACTTGGACTCAGTTCTCTGATATATTTTTTACGGAATTCGTTCCACAAACCCTTAGGTATACGTGGCGCACAGAGTTTTAGATGTTGAGGCAGGGGACTATGACCGTGTCGGAGCATGCTATGAGGTTCGGTGAGCTATCTCATCATGCACCTACTTTTGTTTCTACTGTCAGAGAGAGGGTCCATAGATTTATTGAGGGGCTCAGTTATGGTCTCATACTTTGGATGGCACGGGAGTTGGAGACTAATACTTCTTTTCATCAGGCTGTGGAGATCGCCAGGAGAATGGAGCGCATCCGCGGTCTAGAGAGGGAGGATAGGGAGGCTAATAAGCCTTGTGGATCAGGAGGATTTATTGATCCCTATTTTGGAGGCAGGTCGCGTCATGGTTGAGGTTTTGTGGGTCAGCCAGTTCCGTCTGCACTTCATGCTTCACGTGGTGCTTCAGTTATCAATTATTGTTTTGAATTAGGTTGGTTATTTCTATAAATTCTCGATATGTGCTCGACTTACCTAGTCCCTAGGACTAGGTAACATCACGATCCTTACGATGGAATTTCGGGTCGTGACATCGCCGCTATATGGCCTCCATATGAACTATTTATTAAACGCAAGAACAATTAGTAAACACAAGACAAATCAAGTATTAACAAATGTGCTGAGTCGAATATTTACTTGATCACCATCCAGTAGATCCAACATATCCCTGTAAAGAGGGATATGATGTCAAGCCTCGACGTTGCAGGCGCAACCTCTCCTATCTACCCACCTTCTAGCACGTGGTAGAAGCGGCGGAGGTGGTGCATCTGGACCCAGTAGTTGAGGAGGGGGCTGCATCTGCAAGAATCTTTCCCAAACCCAAACCTAATATTGATTGTGACATAAAATTGAGTATTTTTTTACTATATCTATGATAATCATGAAAAGAACTAATAATGTTATCACATGTAATAGGGGAATAAATCCAGCGACGACCCTCACGCTACCCATCGGCGCCCTGCACAGCTTCCTATAAAGCTATGCTAGAACGGCACCACCATAACTGTACATGGGTAAATCATCTAAGCGCTCTAGATGCAGCAAGAAACGTAGGCTCACAAGGTTCTCCGAGGTGTTCGGGAAAAGAATTCCACCAAATATCATCAAAAGCAACAGCCTTAACTGTCGCTCAGTAGCCTCCACTGGTGTCTCCTCCGTGATTTGCTGGTGAAGCGTCTCTAGGCGCTACCTAACAGGCAATAGTTGTAATCGACTAACTCCACTAATTGCAGTCTCCTCAGATTGCAAGAATCCAGTGAGCCTCTCCAACATCTCTAGATAGTCATGCCTCCTATACTCCCTAACCGCGAGAGGGTAGTGAACAGCAAGACCGTCCGCGGGCAACCCAAATAATACCTCCACATCTTGTAGCGTGATGGTGGCCTACCAGTAAGAAATGAAATGTTTGTGTCTCAGGCCTCCAATGCTCAATAAGAGCCGTGATCAAGGAACAATCGAACTACAACCAGCTGACCTCAACAACTCGGTGAAAACCAGTCCAAGTAAGGCATGCAACTGTATGATGATGCAGTGGGTGGCCCTAATAAACTCCTAGAAGTCACCAATGTGTCTCGGTGGAAGTTCTGGCAAAGCAACTCTCCATCCCAGATATGTGAAGACATGTGTCCCGCCTGGAGCGTAAGTAGCTCACGAGAAGCAGGTCCAGGATGAACAGTCAGGCGATCCATAATGATGTTTGTACATGAAAAAATATTAATTAAAGTTATGTTCTCTTTACTCATTTAACGTCTCAAAATATCCTGAAATACTATTTAATTATTTTTTAATTCATAAATTTTTATATTATTAATTATTTCGATATAACGTATTTATTTATATGTTGCTTTTTAGGATTTTACGACGAAAATTCAGCAGAGTCTCATTTGTACTAACAACTTTTTATATTTTATTCGTCATTAAAGAAACACTAAATATTTAATTTGCTTAACTTATTGAGATATTTTTAAATATTTTTATTAATTATTTTGATATAAAGTATTATTAATCATTTATTTATTTCGTAACGGTTTATATGTTAAGTTGTTATATTTTACGAAAAAAACCGGCAGGGTCTCATTTATTCTGACAACTAATTATTTTTTTATTCGTTAGTTAAAGAACACTAAATATTTAATTTATTTAACTTATCGTGTTCTAATTGATTAGTATCTGATAATACTTTTACTATAAGATTATTGATTAATTAGTATATGATCCGTAATTGATTACACTAACGGATTACGTTAATGACGACATGCATTTATTGTTCTACACAAAAGGACTTCGCTAAAGGACACTAGAGAACACTAACTTATTCTACAATTATACAATATTCAACAAATTAAATATTCAACAATTAGACAATATTCAACAATGAGGCAATACTGAACAAATTCAATGAATAAAATAAATTCTAGCACAATTTAATAACAAGAAAAAAAGGGGCCAAATGCAATAAATTATCACAAAACATCGCATATTACCACAAGTTACACGGAATAGCATATATTCGGATTCAAAACTATCGCATAAAAGAATGGCATAAAAATGGCAAAAAATAAATAACATAAACTCGGGTACAAAAAAATAAGTAAACACGCACAATATATATATATATATATATATATATATATATATATATATATATATATATTCATACAAAAAGTATTTATCGAAATACCTTTTTTTGAAGTTTATAACTGGAGAATATGTGCCACTTTTACAACCAAATCGAGCACAAATTGTGTTCTACACCTCGAGCTAACTTGAATCTTGAATTTTTCCGTAATATAATAACGACAAGTGATTTCCCGACTCGAAGGTGGGCTCCGATGGAAGTTTGTTTAATAAAAATGGAGGGAGCCCAGGTCGTACGGCCCGATCCATGGATGCATCTCAAATATATTGCCGAGGTCGTACAGACCGATCCATAATGCCCATTTCATAGCACTGCCAAGGCGTACGACTCGATCCACAAGAGTAGAGAAACTCTTTGAACTGCGGGTCAAACAATTACAACACAAGGATGGGCACATAAAGAAAGCATATTGTTTTACCAACAATCAAGTATTTCGCCAAAACTCAAGGTAATGAAGTTCGCCCTAACATAATCCCTAATCTAATTTTAATTATAAATTTAAGTAACTAAACTAACAAGTTAAGTTTAAATGATACAAATATTGCATGATAAAGTCCTAAGTCTATCCGAACATTAACATGATTTTAGCTACGTACAGACTCTCGTCACCTCGTGCGTACGTAGCACCCACAACTAGTAGCAAATAAAAATATAACACCTAAGGGGTAGTTTTCCCCTCACAAGGTTAGACAAGAGATTTACCTCGCTTTGAAATCTGATAATCGGCTCCAACGCCTCTCTAACACCTCAAACCGATAACAAACAATCCGAAACTAATCAAACAGAGTGCAAACCAATCAAACTATACTCCAATACTCGTAATTTAACAAATTATAACAATTCTCAACTCCGCTCGAAAGTCAACAAAGTCAACCCCCTCCCCCCTTGGGCATGCGTGCCTGGATTCCAAAACATTTCAAAGATAAATATTACCCTAAGCACCATGAACTCAAATATATAATTTATTCTCAATTCCATTTCCAATTTCAAGGTCAATATCCATGCTTACCATTTCTAGGTTTTTCTTCAAAAATCTCATAATTTCCACAATGTTTCATGTTCAAATCCATATAATCCATGTATTTAACTTACAACAAATGGAAATGACTTACCTCATGATAGGTGATGAATATGACTCCTGCAAATCACCAAAATCGGCTCCAGATGAGAGAAAGAGATGAAATGAGCCAAAACCCGATTTGACCAACATATATTCTCCCAGATGACCCTTCATCGAGAACGCAACATGTCCCTCGCGGTCGCAAAGCACAAACAGCTCCTTCTCCAAAAGCCTTCTTTATGAACGCGAGACAAGGCTCTCGAATGCAATGCTTTGCCAAGCCGACCTTCGCGAACGCGACTACGCATTCGCGAACGCGAAGGCCAAAGTATCCAGGCCAGCATAACCTACGCGAATGCAATGCCTTTGTTGCTAACGTGATGCACCTTTGCCCCATACCTTCGCGAACATGATCATGACCAATTCACATCCAAATAACAAGTATGAAACGGTTGTTGCAATTATAAAACCTAACGCGAGTCGGGGTCGAATCCACAGGGATTTATCTTACAAACAATAGTGGAAAATTTGTATTCAAATTAACTTCTAAAAGATTGAACTAGCTAGTAAACAAGTAGAGAGTGAAATGTTTTTGGGGTTTTTTAACAAGTAAGGGTAAAGCCTAGGGATGTAACATTCACCTAGATATAAACTTAATTGATATAGTAAATCTATGCTTGCTTGGTAGATCGAGGTGTGTTATGACTCTCAATTCTCAAGTACCCACTCAATACCTCTCGGTCAAAGAGTGATTATGCCCAAATTATATTTCTCAAGACCAAATGGGTAGCAATCTAAACAATGGATATGAGTCCAAGTGAGATTATCCCTATCTCTTTTTCACATATTTTAATCAAACTAATCAAAACTTCAACTAGTTTAATTTCTTGTTAACCAAGTTTTTCTAGACTAGGTTCCTCTTTCTTGAGCAAGAACTACGTAAAATAGGCATGAATCAATATTTGCAACCATTAATTCTAGAAATAAAGTATAAACAAGGCTAAATAACATACACCCAATCTATAACAAGCATTACCCATAAGTTTTACACACTAGGGTTAGGTTACAACCCTAGATAAAATCTAACTATTCATACTCATAGGCATGGAAAATGAAAAAGAAGAAGTAATTGAAGACATAAAACTAAAATTAAAATGTAAAAGTAATGGGTCTTCTCTTATTTTAGTCATCAGTTTCCCAAAATAGCTAAATCTAACCGCTACCAACTACTACAGTACAAAAGTTGCCCTAAAACAATGTTTCTCATCTATTTATAGTGCTCTGAAATTCGCTGATAAAAATGCCCTTCGGGAGGTTCTGCGGCCGCATAATTTGGCTACGGTCCACACATTCATATAATTCTTTTGTAGTGGGAGGGATTCTGCGGCCACGCAATAACTTTGACCGCCGCACTTCAGCTTTTGCGACAGCATAATTTGGTTGCGGACCGTGCTTCAAGGAGGTTTCAGGCTTGGTCTTTTGCACCTTCTCTGATCTTTTCTAGCTTGTCAATGCGAGCATCTTCTGTGGCAACATAGTTTGGTGTGCGGACCACACTGCTTCTAAGAGCCTCAGATGCTTCAATGGTCAGTTTGCGGCCGCACTCTTTTTTCTGTGGGCCGCACTTTCATCTAGGGTCGCAGAATAAGTTCTGAGGATCGCACATTTCTTTGCACTTCTCCTCTTTGGCTATTTGAGCTGGGACTTCTCACTTTTTAGTTAGATTTCTTCATTGAGCTCACATCCTTCAGAATGCCAGCAATTCACACATTTTTATTCGATTCGGAAATAAAAATCATTACTTTCGGACTAAAAACTAAAGCAAGAAGGTACTAATAAGTGGTTAAAATCCACACTTATCAACTCCCCCAAACTTAAGTCTTTGCTTGTCCTCAAGCAAATCGATTAGTTCTCACCTCCACTAAGTGAAAGTTCATTTAAAAGAGTTACTTATAAGTCATTTATACTCGGTTGGGACCAATAATTACCCACAATACTCATGCATTCTCAACGAGGTGTCAAATTTTCAAAAATATGCAACTTGCATGTAACTCTAGTGTGACATTTGAGCTTCAAGAATTGACTTCACTTATCTAGGACTATTGTTCTCTCATTAAATCATGGTGGAGTTCAAACTCTTCATCCTATACCTTCCATTTTCCATGATCACTTCAAGATTTAAAATTCAATTTCTAGAGCAATACATGCTTCACTATTCTCTAACAAAGAAATATTACAAGTAGAGCTTCAAGTACCATAGGCTTGACTCTCATGTAAATCTCCAGTAATATAAGTTTACTCGGTTCAAATCAAGTAGGACTTCTTTTGGGTTGTAATGAAGGCTTTTGGATTGGGGTAGGATACCATATGGGATATGTGGTTACATCCTTCCTTAAGCACTACACTTTTCATTTCTGGCTCACATTTGCCAAATCCATAGAGGCAATTCTTTTTCTTGGGGGCTAGAGAGACTTTCCATCACTCTTTGTTTTTCATCTATTTCTTTTACTCCCTTGATGCTCATACTAGAGATAGTCGCCTCATTTGAATTTCGTCAGTCTCCCTTTTTATTTTCTTTTTGTTCTTTTTTTTCTTACTTTCTCCTTCATGGAGATCATTATTTTCTCTCCTTTTAATGCCTTGATACCTCTTTTAGATTCCTCAACTTTCCCTCCAAACTTAAGCATTGAGCCACTTATTACATATAAGTGTTAAGGAAGGTTCGGGTGCCAAGAGAGGATTATGATCAAATGGGTAAAGGCTTGTAGCATGGTTACCAATGGAGAATGGATAAAAGGCTTAAAGGGGTTGACTACGGATAATGATCATAGGGTGGAAATAGAAAGCTCAAACGGTCCAAGGAAAGCCTACAATAATTTTCAAACCAAGCACACTTCGAATTTTGCCTTGAAACATATTCGAGGCAAGTTCTAGACTATTCACTCAAGTACTTTGACCAGCAACAAAAATTCATCTCACCTCTCATGCAACTAGACTATAAACGAGGATAGAGTCTTAAACCCACAAAGATCACAGTCATGTTAAAGATCACTATGGTCCATTGAACCACCCAATGATTATCAAAGTCAACTCAAGAACCTCAAAGTCACTAAACTAGAGCTATTTTCTTCGAAAAATCTTGTTTCAAACCATAAGCATGTAGTTAAGTATGTTAGTGCCACATGAAGCATAAATAACTCTTTTTGGAGAATGACTTAGTTAGGGCTTTTATTCATTACTACTTACTACTTCTATTACCTAAACATGAAACTGACTCATTCCCTTAAGAAAGTTGTCACACTATCCATCATAGGGAAGAGTCATCGAACTCACCCAAAAGCCCACCTTTGGAAAGAACTATGGTATTAAGAAAACCAAAGGTTTATTATCCACAATAATAAGAAAAACATAAAACCTACCTAAACAAACACAATTTGAGATAAACAACTAAAGATGCTAATAAATGTAACAAGTACTAAAGATAAACAAAAAGTAGAATCATCCAATTATTACATCTCAATGTTGTCGAATGTATCAAACCATCATAAAATATACTCCCCCCACCCCCACCCCCCGAAATAAAAAGAAGAATTGTCCCCAATGCTTAGTAAAATAAAATAAAAAAGCAGAGAGGGCGAAGAAACTCCCTAAGTGTCCTCAACCATCAAAGTGTCACCAAAAAGCAGCAGTCACAATCGGCTTAGCTAACTGAATGTCATCATCGTGTGTGCGAGCAGCCTGAGATCTAAACATATCATGCACCACCTCAACAGTGTCAGATGCAAGGCACGGCTCCTCAGGCTGAGCAGTGGGATCCTCATTAGAAGATGGAGTTGGGTGAGGCTGGGCGGGGTCTACTAGCATGTCAAATGGCAAATCACCAGCCTCAGCTATCCGGGTCACCTCAGCTCGAAGTGCATCAACTGACTTCTTGCTGGTCTATGTCTTCCTCGTATTATTTACCTACTTGGTCAGTCGCTCTATCACAACACCATGTTGTACTAGTGTATCTATAATGACCTTTTGGTTGTCCAAGACTGTGGTGAGCTTCTTATCTATGTCAGAGGGGTCTAATGGTGCTTGTGAAGATGACTGCCCTGCAACTGTACTGGAGATCTCTGATAGCTTTGAAGTAGCTACCAGCATCCAGTTATTGAGGCGCGCAAGTGTCCAAGAGACCCGCAAAGCAGACAACGGACCTTTAGGCATAGGCATTGACCTCAGAGCTGGAGTAGGCATACTAGTAGGGGATGAGGATGGTGGCTCAGGGATTGTAGTTATGAAACTAGTAGAAGGCTCAGCCGAGGTAGACGGAATATCATATGGACAAGGTGCTACAACTATTGGCTCATCAAACTGGTCAGCAGTAGTAAAAGGCTTAATGTTCTTCTTTGAGTTCCTCAGATCTTGCAGCTTGTACCACTCAAATAGCTCGGTCGGCTTGACCTTAGTTTCAAATGGCCTATACTACACCTTGGCATCAGTCATATATTTAGTAATAATGTTGGGGTAGGGGTAAGATGTGTTACTCCCATATGCCATAAGTGAGATGTTGGCTGATATCAGAGCACCCATATTGATCGGGTAGCCGAGAATGATAGGGCTACCTATATAGCTCGTGGAAGGGGCAGGTTGTTCTCATTCAAGCATAGGTCAAGTATGCTGCAGACAAATATCTCCCACCCTGTTGCCTCAAATCTTAGAGTGTTGCGGAGGATGGGCACCCCAGCACCTATCCAAGGAGGAGTAGGTCCAGGTGCCAGAATCTCAACAAGCCATGGTCTAGCCTTCTCTTTCAAAGACACCTTCGCCAAATACTCCTTTGGATCCATATCATCAAATCCCAAGTACGCATTCAGAGTGTGCCGGTCAAACTTTACTTTCAGGTTTTACGCCTTGTTAATCTTTGTCCCTTTGAGAATATGCGTTGTGTTGACATAAAATTCCCGGATAAGATGATCTTTCACATCCACCAATTCTCAATAAACTACATCCACCCCTTTCTCTTGGTAAACTGCTCTAAGACTACAGGGTTGTATTTGTCTCAGTCTTTGAGAAGGAATTGCCACTCGTTAGTCAGAGATCCCTCCTTCCACTACATCCGTAAATTTGTATATGCTTGCAAACTCAAGAAACAATCTTCCCTTAAAACCTTCTAAGTCCGAGCCAAGCCTACCTGTGCACTTGCTCCCCCTCTCCCATCATCCGGGGCATCATAAAAATCAGAGCATGGAGCAACCGCGTTGGACTCATGATTGTCACTATTTGAACCCTAGGAGGTACTATGAGATATAGAAGGCACATCTAAAGGCTCAAACTGCCCCTGTGACCTAGATTGCTCTTCATTGAATTCCTCAAGTAAAGATATAGAATTGCCCTCTGAGGCCTCCCTAGATGGGGCATAAGAACTCGACTTTGAGAGGCTTCTACCTCTCTCCCGACCTACAGTTATAGTCTTTATAATTGCTCGTTGCACACTTGGGTGCATGGCACCTCTGCCCCTGCCTCTTGAAGATTCTCATCTTCCCTTTGAAGATTAACCTCGACCTCTTGATCGCACCATTGTCTGTATATGCATAAAGAGATTTGTTAGTTGATATTTATGTTGTAAACAATTAAGAGTCATATAATCATAGAAGTAGTGAGGTTTTAGGATTTCAGCATGCATTAGACAAAGACCAAGTGCGGCCTGTGTATTTTGAAGTGTGGTACGCAAAGTTGAAGTAAGGACCATATAATTTCAAGTGCGGGCTGATGTCAGCACATGTGTGCTAAGTTCTCAGGTTCATCTCCCTAATAGACAGTGCGACTGCATTTTGCTGCTGCAGAAATCATCTCTGATCCGCACAAAACTGTGTGCGGTCTGCACGTGAGATGCTCAGAGAGTAGGTCCTCTTATTATCAGTGCGGACCTATTCTGCGGCCATATAACAAAATTCGTCGTACACACTATTAAAGTGTAGTCGCACAAATAGCAAGACAACTAAGTTACCCAAATAGCAGTTTGCGGACCGCACAGTTTCAAGTGCAGTCTGCACAATCAAGAACAACACGGTTATAGGTATCTTAACCTAGATTATGCAAAGATTGTGTTCAATCCTACTGGGTGACATGGTATAGACATCATAAACAATCAACCCAACCCAATCTAAGCATGCTATGATAATTACCCAATATTAAACTACCCCACATGGACACATTGAAGGAATGCAATAACAGATGGCCTAAAAAGAAGTTAAAAAAATAAAATAAATTCAAAAAATAAAATCAACACGATTGATGTGATGCATACCAGAGAGTGCTAGTGTACTAAGATTCAAGTGAGTGAAGGGTTGTTTGTCATCCAAATTGCAAGTAATCGGGCAACTTCTCATAATAACAGTATGAGATTGAAGAGGGTGAAAAGTGTGAAAGGAGGATTCACTGTTGTATTTATACTTAATGAAGATTGAGGGTTAGAGAGTCTAGTGTGGCCGCACAATTCCAAGTGCAGTTCACACTCTGTTACCTTGCCAGCGGTGGAGAACTTAGTTTTGTGGTTTGCACTCTTGACACTGTAGTACAACCACCTCTTTGATTGTGTGCTTTTGCGACCACATAATTTGTGATGGTCTGCAAACTTACTCTGCACTATTGGGAGAAATGTTCAGGGGACCTTCCATTTAGCACCTGAGGTTCATTCTTGCAAGTGTGATCCGTAGATGAAATCTTCGGCCGCACAAAGTCTTATGTGGTCAACATTATTTTTTTCATGCTGCACTAAGAAAAAATGCAGTTTGCATTTCTGGCCTGGATGATACAACCTAAGATACCATTTCTCATCTAACACTAATCTCTGTAGCAAACTTCAAGTCAAGTTACAAATAACATCTAACCAAAAGATAAGAAAGAAAAATAAAGAACTTCGGTTGCCTCCCAAGAAGCGCCTTATTTAACGTCGTGGCACGACGCAATCTCATAGCAGCCTCAAGCGAAATAATAACTGCCACCACATGGCTCTCACCAACCTTTCCCAAATAGTGCTTCACCCGGTGGTCATTGACTCGAAATATTTCATTATTCTTGTTCTTAAAGTCTGAGGCTCCAAAAGGTGTCACACCAACAATTTTAAAAGGACCACTCCACTTTGACTTGAGCTTCCCGGGAAACATCCTCAATTTTGAGTTGAACAATAACACTAGATCTTCGGCCTTGAACTCCTTGTTCCAAATATATTGTCATGAAGATATTTCATCTTTTCTTTATATAGGGACGAAGTCTCATATGCATGGTACCGAGACTCGTCCAATTCATTCAAATGTGCAACCCGTAAGTTAGCGGCTACATCCCAATCAAGATTCAATTTCTTCAAAGCCCACATTTCCTCATGCTCTAGTTCCACCGGAATATGACAAGCTTTTCAGAATACCAATCGGTATGAGGACATTCCTATAAGTGTTTTGTTAGCCATCCTATATGCTCGTAGATCATTATAAAGCTTCTCCGTCTGATTTGCATTCACTGTCTTTGATAAAATACTCATAATCTCCTGATTGGAGACTTCCACTTGATAACTAACTTGTGGGGGATAGGGAGTTGTCACCTTGTGAGTAACGACATACTTGCCAAGTAAAGTGTCTGTAAGGGCCCGTAAAATTTCACCTAAAACCCGGGGTTTCGTGACGCAGAGGGCGGTGAAGTTCCAATGGTCAGATGCTTGTGAAAGAAGCTTCCAAGTGTTAAAATCAAGATTGACTAAGGCACCGGTGTTGACTCTACCAGAGGGTACAAATGGGTTGGTGGTATATTATGATGCATCAAGGATCAGACTTGGATGTGTATTAATGCAACATGGCAAAGGAGATTCATCGGTTGGCTAGTTTGGGAGTTCTTCTTGCGGATTCACGTGAAGGAGGGGTGATTGTGCAAAATAGGGCTGAATCATCACTTGTGGTGGAGGTCAAAGAGAAGCAATACAACAATCCATTGTTGGTAAAATTGAAGAAAGGAATTCATAAACATAAGACCATGAACCTTTCTATTGGAATGGATGATGGTACACTAAGCTACCAAGGTAAACTATGTGTTCCAAATGTAGATAGTCTACGGGAAAGAATCATGACCGATTCTCACGCTTTTAGGTATTATGTGCCCCCGACCTCTACAAAGATGTATCATGATCTTAGGGAAGTCTACTCGTGGAATTATATGAAGAAGAATGTAGCGGACTTTGTGGCAAGATGTCCAAATTGTCAGCAAGTGAAGTCCTAGCACCAAAGGCCCGGTGGGTCGACACAGAACATACAAATTCCAATGTGGAAGTGGGAGATGATCAATATGGAATTTGTTGTGGGACTACCTTGCACGCCTCGTAAGTATGACTCGATTTGGGCGATTGTGGATCGACTCACAAAATCAGCTCCATTCTTAACTGCTAAGGCTACGGACATAGCAAAACAGTATGCTTAGTTGTATATCAAGGAAATAGTTAGGTTGCATGGCAGTCCAGTTACTATTTTCTAAGATTGAGGGGCACAGATCACGGCTAATATTTGGAAGAAATTTCAGCATGGTTTGGGTACTAAGGTAAATCTTAGTACAGTCTTTCACCAATAGACAGACGGGCAGCCAGAGCAGACTATTCAGACACTCGAGGATATGTTGCGCGCTTGTATTCTTCACTTCAAGGGTAGATGGGATGATCATTTGCCGCTCATAGAGTTTGCCTACAATAACAGTTATCATGCTAGCATTCAGATGGCACCGTTCGAGGCTTTATATGGTAGGAGATGTAGATCTCTCATTGGATGGTATGAGATTGAGGAAGCAGGGTTGATACAGCCAGACCTCGTGCATCAGGCTATGGAGAAGGTTAAGATCATTATGCAATAGTTGAAAACTGCTTAGAGTCATCCAAAGTCCTATTCGGGTATGCGCCGCAGGGATGTGGAGTTTAAAGAGTATGAGTGGGTATTCTTGAAGGTTTCCACCATAAAGGGTATAATGCGGTTTGGTAAGAAAGGGAAGTTGAGTCTGAGGTATGTCGAACAGTATAATGTCATTCAGAGGATTCGTCGGGTGGCTTACAAGCTTGAACTACCTCTAGAGATGTCTTTAGTGCACCCGGTGTTCCACGTATCCATGTTGAAAAAGGTGGTTGGAGATCCGTTGCTTATTGTTCAAGTTGAAGCTATTGAGGTTAATGAGGAATTAACTTATGAAAAAATTCCAGTTTCCATTCTTGATAGGCAAGTCCGTAAGCTGAGAAATAAAGAAATTGCCTCTGTGAAAGTACTATAGAGAAACCAACAAATTGAAGAGGCCACCTGGGAGGTCGAGGAAGAGATGATGAAGAAGTACCCTCATTTGTTTGAATATCTATGTAATCAATTCTATGAAATTGTTCCTTGTTAATTATGTATCATTTGTATAGCTGATGTTAAGGGTGTTCTTTTTTGGTAATATACTGCTCATGAGGCCACAGTTGGCATTGTTTTTATGTTATGTTGCTTCGTTGGTTCATGTATATGCTGTTAGGATTGGTTTTTGGGATTCTCTGATAGGTGGATAGGCCCAGTTACAGGGGAAACTCTAGCCAAAGTTTTTTAAATTTAGGGAATTAGTCAAAAATTTGGAACTGCTGGTGTATAGAATAACAGTTGAGACACATTGGTTTCTAATGGCAGATTTTGACCTCATTTGAGGACAAAGGATCTTAAGCAGGGGAGGATGTAAGGCCCCGTAAAATTTCACCTAAACCCCGGGGTTTCATGATGCCACGCTCGCTGCGATACAAACTTTTTGTGTTGAAGAGCGCGTTGGGGAGTTAAAGAAATTTGTTTGGCACGGTAAGGTGTTTCTGCGGTCCTAGAACTGATCTGTGGACTGCAAATCTGCCTCAGAGTGAAACAGAGAACTGGGGTTTGAATGAATCCACCATAGGAGGACCTTGAAACATTAATGCACACCTAGTGTTTGATAAAATGCTCAAATAAGTTGGAACTATTAACTCCTTGCTAATTTGTGTTCAATTTTGCTATATCTCTAAATAGATCGAAGTGGCTAAGAATTCCAGAACATCGTAGTAATTTAAAAGGCTCGAGGCGAGGTATGTTGGCTAAACTTCTCTTTTAGAATTGAACCTCACAATGTCCTTGTAAGTCCCGAGTTGTTCATTATAAATTGATTATTATGAATAAGCCTTGTGTCAAAAGATATATGTTCAATATCTATTCCAAATGTTCTTGTTATGATATGTTATATTTGAAAATGTGCTTGAAGCATGGGTTGCATATCTTAATGTTATAACTTTAAGTCATGATTCAAATGAAAGCTATTATACCAAATTGTGTAAGAAGTCTCAATGTGCTTAACATTCTTATTTGCTCATATATGGACTTAAAGTTTTGAATAGAAATGCTTTGTTGTTGATGTTCCGTGATGAAGTTTGAAAGTGAAAGAGACGAACATGAAATATGAAATACGGCCAACGTGCCAAGAGTGACATTGTATTATTGACATTGGTGCCAATGAAATGAATGATATATAAAGATAATGAAATGAGTTTTCAATCCTTTAAATAAATAAACACCCTGGGAGTATCATTAGTCACCCAGGAAGGGTAGGTTAAAATAACCTAACCCTGAAACTACATGTGCCAGTGTAGGAGTGAATTGTGATTGTACCCCTTTATTGGGATGAGAGTGATGTGATGAGAATATTCCACATTATTGGGATGAGATGATTACTAAAAAAGGGTGATGTCGATCCACACGGCATTGTGGTGAGACGGCCTAGCCGGTCGGGTCGTGATCGGATGCCATGCAGCACACATAGTGGTAATTGGTCTTGAGATTATGATTGAAACAATTATTGAGTTTGAGATAACGATTGTGATTGTGGTTGATGTCTTTGGGTGAGACGGCCTAGGCGATCAGGTCGTGATCGAACTTCATTCTAAGATCGCGGTGGTATATCGGTGCTAAGATCTCCCAACCAAAAATATGGAAATTTACTTCAAAACTTGTTTTGCTCCTAACTTGATGTTTTGGTATTGTTTGAGGCTCCCATTGATTTTATGATTATCCTTTCTTGTGTTATCATTTGTTCTATTGAGAGGGTGTTTCGTCGTTAATACTAGTACTATTCCATATGTACTGACGTCCCTTTTGCTGGGGGCGCTGCATCTTTAGTTGATGCAGGTGGTTCCACTGCATGCGGCTTTGATCATTTATAGCGGTACACCCTCTTCCCAGCTGACTTGGTGAGCCCCACTTCATATCGGGGTCGTATATCTTTTGTTCCTTGTGTATTATGATTTGAGGTATAGCAGGAGCCTTGTTGCTGGCACTATCATTGTACTCTTTTGTATTTATTAGAGGCTCCGTAGACATAGTGTGAGTGGTATGTTGGTGTTGGGGAAGTCAAAATAGTAATGTTGTATTTGTATCACACGTTCCACTTCAAACTATGAAAGTGTATCTATTTTGAACTTGAAAAATGATGTAACTAATGATAAGGAATCGGTGTTGTTCACATGATCCTCCCCATCGTCTAATTAATGAAATGGGTCTTTCCTTTATTCATGAGTGATTTCGTGTAAAAGGCATTGTACAGGCTTGCTCGACCATGTCATCTCGGTTGAACGTTGGTCGCGCTACCCGAGGTCGGGGTATGACAAACTTGGTATCAAAGCCTAAGGTTTTAAAGTGTCCTAGGATGTCTCGGAGCCGTGTCTAGTAGAGTCCTTCTTATCACTGTGTTATCGACCACATCTATAATTAGGAGATTACTTAGGCATTTGGGAATAAACCCTTCTTTGATGCTCTAGATCGTGCGATAAAGAAAATTGTAAGATTGTTCCTCCTCTAACTCGTGCATAGCTATAATTTTCACTACATGGCACCTAGGAAGAAAGCAAGAACTGGCGAAAGAGCCAAGGCCACCCCAAGAGTGGCAGTTGATTCTTTACTTGATGATGCGGGTGAGCACCCAAGGGATGAGAATATTCCCCCGACTACTACACTGCCTGATTCCACTACACCTACTGAGGGTGCAATGATCCCTCCAACTGATATTCCATTTCCACCTCAAGCCCCAGCTTCTAGTACCGATGTTTCTGAGGGGGGTCTTAGGGGAGCCATACAGATGTTGGCTCAAATAGTGGCTTCTCAGGCCTAGAGATCAAATGTTGCGCCTACTTCTTCCAGTCAACCAGGGGAATCTGCTAGTTCCAGGGTGAACAAGTTTCTTTAGTTAGATCCTCTAGTGTTCATGGGTACTAATCCTGAGGAGGACCCCTAGGACATTATTGATGAGATGCACAAGACTCTTTGAGTTATACGTGCTACCGAGATGGACGTAGTGGAGTTGGCTTCTTACCGCCTAAAAGAGGTGGCATATTCTTGGTTTGAATTATGGGAGGAGTCCCGTGAGGAGGGGAGCCCTCCGGTGAGGTGGAGTAAGTTCGCCAATGCATTCATTGATCATTTCTTGCCTGCCGATACTAAGTCAGCCCGTGCCGCTGAGTTTGAGACCTTAAGGCAAGGTAGCCTGAGTATGTAGGAGTATCATATGAGGTTTGCACGCCTGTCTAAGTATGGTATATACATGTTGCCCACTATGTTGGCTAGAGTGCGTCGGTTTGTGCAGGGGCTTAGCCCATTAGTTATCAATGAGGCCGCTACACCTCCCTTGAATTCTGATATGAACTATGGGAAGATGGTGGCATTTGCTCAAGCTACAGAGAGCCATACGTTGAAGAATATAATGGAGCGAGAGGGTAGCAGCAAGGCTCGGTCCGCGGGCAACTTTGGTGGTTCATTTGGTGGTAGTGGTGGTAGGTCAGCATTTAGGGAGGGTCATCAAGGCCATCCCAGTCTTTTGCTCAGTCTTCAGTCAGTGCACCGCTATCAAGGCCCAGTCAACAGCAGTGGAGTCATTTTAGTCTCGGTCAGTGCAACAGGGGATCCTCCCAGTAGGGTCGGCCTGGTGGGAGATTCCAGCAGCAGCGGAGGTCCCCATGCCCTAGGTGTGGAAAGATACACTTGGGAATCTGCTACATGGACCTACTCATATGCTATGTGTGCGGATTGAGGGGTCACATTCAGAAGGATTATCGTTCGTCCTGCTAGGGTATGGGTGGGGGTACGACACAGCTAGCCAGTTTTGCAGCTACTATATCCACAACACCTCCTCCAGCTTGAGGCACTCCAGCACCCGCAGGGCGTGGTGAAGCTAGGAGTAGTACACAGCGTTCGGGAGGACCCAACCATTTCCACACTATGATGGGCGCTAGAGTTCAGAGGCTTCTCCAGATGTTGTCACAGGTATATTGACTGTCCAATCTCATGATGTGTATGCTCTTATTGATCAAGGTTCCACTTTGTTTTATGTCACTACTTATGTTTCTATGGAATTTGGGATAGAACCAGAACAGCTTCATGAGCTATTCTCTGTATCAACTCTGGTTGGTGAATCTATTGTGGTCGCGTGGGTTTAAAGGGATTGTGTTGTCAGGATGCGTGTTCGGAAACCATGGCCAATCTCATTGAATTGGGGATGGTGGATTTCGATATAATAATGGGGATGGAATGGCTTTATTAATATTTTGCTAAGCTTGATTGTCCAACCAGAACCGTTAGGTTTGAATTTCCAAATAGGTCAGTGATTGAATGGAAGGGAATGATGTGGTGCCGAAGAGTAGGTTTATTTCTTACCTTAAGGACACGAAGATGATTAACAAGGGGTGTATTTACCATTTGGTCTGAGTTACGAACATTGATGTTGAGGCACCTACACTTGAGTCTGTGCCGGTTGTGAGTGAATTTCTGGAGGTCTTTGCGGATGAGCTCCATGGGATTCAACCAGATAGGGAGATTGATGTGATGCTGGGCACACAGCCTATATCTATTTCACCCTACATAATGGCATGAGCATAATTGAAGGAGCTAAGGGAACAATAGAAAGATTTGTTAGAGAAAGGTTTTGTTCGGCCGAGTGTGTCGCCTTGCGGTGCATCGGTTCTCTTTGTAAGAAAGAAGGATGGGTCACTAAGTACCCACTGCCAAGGATAGATAACTTGTTTGATCAATTGTAGGGTGCTAAGTACTTCTCTAAGAGTGATTTAAGATCCTGGTATCACCAATTGAAGATTAGGGAGCAGGATATCCGAAAATATCTTTCAGGACCCGGTATGGGCACTTTGAATTCCTGGTAATGTCTTTTGGGAAATGTCCCCGTAGCTTTAATGGATCTTATGAATTGAGTATTCAAGCCTTTTCTTGACTCCTACATGATAGTGTTTATTGACGATATCCTCCTATATTTGCGAAGTCGAGAGGACCATACTGATCATCTCCTGGCAGTTCTACAGACTCTATATCAGCACAAGTTGTATGCGAAGTTTTCGAAATGTGAATTTTGGGTTGAATTTGTCATGTTCTTGGGTTATGTCATCTCCAGAGAATGAATTAAGGTTGATCCTCAGAAGATTGAAGTTGTGAAGAATTGGCCTAGACTTAAAACTCTAATAGAGATTCGTTGTTCTTAGGCTTACGGGGTATTACAGGAAATTTGTGGAGCGGTTCTCTACTCTTGCCTCTCCGATGACTAAATTGACGCAGAATGCGGTTAAGTTCCAATGGTGAGATGCTTGTAAAAGAAGCTTCCAAGAGTTGAAATCATGATTGACTACGACACGGGTGTTGACTCTACCAGAGGGTACAGATGGGTTTGTGGTATATTGTGATGCTTCAAGGATCGGACTTAGGTGTGAATTAATGCAACATGGCAAGGTGATAGCTTATGCTTTTAGGTAATCCAAGAATTATGAAAAGACCTATCCAGCACATGACTTAGAGCTTGCGGTAGTGATATTTGCATTAAAGATTTGGCGTCATTATTTGTATGGGGTCCATGTGGATATATTCACGGACCATAAGAGCCTTCAATATATTGTTAAACAGAAGGAATTGAATATGAGGCAGAGAAGATGGCTTGAGTTACTCAAAGATTACGACATCGATATCATATATCATCCGAGGAAGGCTAATGTTGTGCGGATGCTCTTAGCCGTAAATCTATGGGCAGTTTGGCTTACTTGGAGGCATATAAAAGGTCGTTGGCCAAGGAGGTTCATCGGTTACCTAGTTATGGAGTTCGTATTGCGGATTCTTGTGAAGGAGGGGTGATTTTGAAAAATATGGTCGAATCATCGCTTATGGTGGAGGTCAAGGAGAAGTAATACAACAATTCATTGTTGGTACAATTGAGGTACCAAGGGTGACTATGTGTTCCAACTGTAGATGGTCTCCAGGAAAGAATCATGGCCGAGGCTCACGCTTCTAGGTATTCCGTGCACCCGGGCTCTACAAAGATGTATCATGATCTTAGGGAAGTATACTGGTGGAATGATAAGAAGAGGAATGTGGCAGACTTTGTGGCAAGAAGTCCAAATTTACAACAAGTGAAGGTCGAGCCCCAAAAGCCCGGTGGGTTGACATAGAACTTGATTTGGGTGATTGTGGATCGACTCACAAAATCAGCTCACTTCTCACCTGTTAAAGCTACCAACACCTCAGAACAGTATGCTTAGTAGTATATCAAGGAAATAGTCAGGTTGCATGGCACTCCAGTTTCTATTATCTCAGATCGAGGGGCACAGTTCACGGCTAATTGTTGGAAGAAGTTTCAGCAATGTTTGGGTACTCAGGCAAATCTTAATACAGCCTTTCACCCGCAGACTGATGGGCAGGCAGAGCGACCTATTCAAACGCTCGAGGATATGTTGTGCGCTTGTATTCTTAACTTCAAGGGTAGCTGGAGTGATCATTTGCTGCTCATAAAGTTTGCCTACAATAACAGGTATCATGCTAACATTCAGATGGCACCGTTCGAGGCTTTATATGGCAGGAGATATAGATCTCTCATTAGATGGTTTGAGATTGGGTAAGCAGGGTTGATAGAGCCAGACCTCGTGCATCAAGCTCTTGAGAAGGTTAAGATCATTACGGAACTATTGAAAACTGCACAGAGTCATCAAAAGTCCTATTCGGATGTGTGCCACAGGGATTTGGAGTTTAAAGAGGATGAGTGGGTATTCTTGAAGGTTTCTACCATGAAGGGTATAATGCGGTTTGGTAAGAAAGTGAAGTTGAGTCTGAGGTATGTCGGACCGTACAGAGTCATTCAAAGGATTGGTCGGGTGGCTTACAAGCTTGAACTACCTCCAGAGATATCTTTAGGGCACCATGTGTTCCACGTATCCATGTTGAAGAAAGTGGTTGGAGATCCGTCGCTTATTGTTCTAGTTGAGGCTATTGAGGTTAACGAGGAATTGACTTATGAAGAAATTCCAATTGCCATTCTTGATAGAAAAGTCCGTCAGCTGAGAAATAAAGAAATTGCCTCCGTGAAAGTACTATGGCAAAACCATTATATTGAAGAGGCCACCTGGGAGGCCGAGGAAGATATGAAGAAGAAGTACCCTCATTTATTTAAATAGCTATGTAATCGATTCTATGAAATTGTTCCTTGAGAATTATGTATCATTTGTACAGTTGATGTTAAGGGTGTTCCTTTTTGGAAATATACTGCTCGTGAGGCCACGGTTGGCATTGTTTTTATGTTATGTTGCATCGTTGGTTGTTGTTAGGATTGGTTTCTGGGATACATGGGCCACGGTGGATAGGCGTAGCTACATGGGAAACTCTGGCAAATCTCTTGGAAATTTAGGGAGTTAGTCAAAAAATTGGCACTTCTAGTGTGTGGAATAGCAGCTGAGTCACATTGGTTTCTAATGGCAAATTTTGACCCTCATTCAAGGATGAATGATCTTAAGCGGGGGAGGATGTAAGGCCCCGTAAAATTTCAACTAAACCCCAGGGTTTCTTGATGCCATCCTCGCCGCGGTACAGACTTTTTAGGTTGAACAGCACGTTGGGGAGTTGAAGAAATTTTGTTTGGCAGAGTAGGGCATTTCTACGGTCCATTCTACGGTCGCAGAACTGATCTGTAGACTGCAGATCTGTCGTTGAGAGAAGTAGAGAACTGGGAAAATTTGGGATGATATTTTTGCGGTCAATTATGCGGCCGCATGATCATTTCGTGGGCCGCACATTCATCGTAGAAGCCAACATGAGAAACTTCGGAAGGAGGTTTTGCGGTCCATTATGAGCTCACAGAGTTGGTATGCGGACCACATGCCCAACCCGAACAACCCAGTTTTGGGACCCTTTTCTGCGGTCCCCTTTGCGAGCCGAATACCTGTTTTGCAGTCCGATCTGCGACCGCAGACCCGTCTTCAAAGCGTTTATGTTTGGAAAATTTCACACGATCCCATTTTCATAAAAACAACTTGTGGGTTATTTTTGCTAGTCCTAACTGATATTTAGAGAGAGTGGAGTGGTATAGAGGGAAAGGGGAAATTCTTAAGGTTATTGTTTACCAATCCTTGCTCATGTCTTGAAGAATTCACAAGAGCAAGTCACAAATTCTTCATCCAAGAGGTAAGGTTCCATACCCTAGTCTTCAATTTCGATTTTGGGGTAGAAAATGGATAATGGAGAGTGTAATTCTTAGGTGTGGGGGTGTTATCTATGCATGCATATACCAACAAAGTTGTAGGAAGGTTGTTGAGCTAAAAAAAAAGGTAGATATTGGGTTGGGGATGAAGGAATCCATCATACGAGGACCTTGAAACCTTAATGCACACCTAGTGTTTGATAAAATGCTCAAATAAGCTGGAACTATGAACTCCTTCCTAATTTGTGTATATTTTTGCTATATCTCTAAATAGATCGAAGTGGCTAAGAATTCCGGAACATCGTAGTAATTTAAAAAGATCGAGGCGAGATATGTTGGCTAAACTTCTCTTTTAGAATTGAACCCCAAAATGTCCTTGTAAGTCCTGAGTTGTTCATTATAAATTGATTATTCCAAATAAGCCTTGTGTCAAAAGATATATATTCAATATGTATTCCAAATGTTCTTGTTATGTTATGTTCTATTTGAAAATGTGCTCGACGCATGGGTTGCATACCTAAATGGTATAACTTCAAGTCGTGATTCAAATGAAAGTTATTATGCCAAATTGTATAAGAAGTCTCAATGTGCTTAACATTCTTATTTGCTCATATGTGGACTTAAAGTCTTGAATAGAAATACTTTGTTGTTGATGATCCGTGATGATATTTGAAAGTGAAAGTGATGAACATAAAATATGAAATACGACCAACGTGCCAAGAGTGACATTGTGTTATGGCCATTGGTGCGAATGAAATGAATGATATATAAAAGATAATGAAATGAGTTGTCAATCCTTTAAATAAATAAACACCCTGGGAGTATCGTTAGTCACAGAGGAAGAGTAGGTTGAAATAACCTAACCCCAAAACTACATGTGTCGGTGTAGGAGTGAATTGTGATTGTACCCCTTTGTTGGGATGAGATTGATCTGATTAAAATATTCCCCTTTATTGAGATGAGATAATTGATAGAAAAGGGTGATGTCGATCCACACGGCATTGTGGTGAAATGGCCTAGCTGGTCGGGTTGTGATCCGATGCCATGCCGCACTCATGGTGGTGATTGTGCTCTAGATTATGATCGAAACAATGATTGAGATTGAGATAACGGTTGTGATTGTGGTTGATGTCTTTGGGTGAGACGGCATAGCCGATCGGGCCCTGACCATACTCCGTGCTAAAATGACGATAGTATATCGGTGCTAAGATCTCCCAACCAAAAATATGGAAATTTACTTGAAAACCTGTCTTTCTCCTAACTTGATGTTATGGTATTATTTGAGGCACCCATTGATTTTATGATTGTCCTTCCTTGTGTTATCATTCATCTATTGAGAGGGTGTTTAGTCGTTCATACTAGTACTATTCCATATGTACTAATGTCCCTTTTACCGGAGGTGCTGCATCATTAATGGATGCAGATGGTTCCACAGCAGGCGGCTTTGATCATTGATAGTGGTACACTATTTTCCCCTTCTGACTTGGTGAGCCCCACTTCATATCGGGGTCGTATATCTTTTGTTTCTTATGTATTATGTTTTGAGGTATAGCTGGGGCCTTATTGCCGGCACTATCATCATACGCTTTTGTATCTATTAGAGGCTCCGTAGACATAGTGTGGATGGTATGTTGGTGTTGGGTAAGTCAAACTAGTAATGTTGTATTTGTATCACACGTTCCACTTCAAACTATGAAAGTGTATGTATTTTGAAATTGATGAATGATAAGGAATCGGTTTTGTTCACATGATCCTCCCCATTTTCTAATTAATGAAATGGATCTTTCGTTTATTCATGAGTGAGTTCGGGTAGAAGGCATTGTACAGGCTTGCTCGGCCCGATCAACTTGGTTGAGTGCCGGTCGCGCTTCCCGAGGTCGGGGCGTAACAGTATCAAAAGCTTTGTGGCAAAAATGTGACCCTCCATCACTTGTGATTGCTCGCGGAGTACCATCCGGAATGATACCACTCACAAGAAAATTTTCCAAATTCGCGAACCACGGTACCTCTTTCATTGAAAGTGCCAAAAGTTGTTCATCGGTAAAAGAGTCACTGATTTCAAGGCCATCATGTGGCCTCCCCTCCTCCTCCAAATGAGATAAGAGGTCCGCCACTTGATTTTCTATTTCTGTCTTATCTTTGATGTCAACATCAAACTCTTGCAACAAAATCACCCATCTCATCAATCGAGCTTTAGTTTCCTTTTTACTCATCATATAGAGAACTGCCGCATGATCCGTGTGGACAATAACTTTGGCACCCATCAAGTATGGGAGGAACTTCTCAATATCAAGGAGCTCTCTCTCCATAATGGTATAATTGATGGAATTATTCATGGTCTTACTGGCATAGTAAACCAGATGAAAAACTTTGTTGATACGTTTCCCCAACCGCTATATCACTTGCATCATACATGAGCTCGAATGGCGAACTCCAATTTGGAGATGTAATGATAGGAGTAGTTGTCAACTTGAGCTTGAATTGTTCAAAAGCTCTCATACAATAATCATTGAAATGAAACTCGGCATCCTTCTCAAGGAGCTTGCACACCGGGTTAACCACTTAAAATAAATCCTTGATATATTGCCGGTAGAAACCCGCATGGCCCAAGAAACTCCGTATAGCCTTCACCGAGGTGGGGGTGGGGGTGGAAGCTTAGAAATAACTTCAATCTTCTCCTTGTCCACTTTAATACCATTCTTTGAAATCTTATGGCCAAGGACTATGCCTTCCTCAACCATGAAGACAATCATCGACCATGTTCGTGAAAATAGCCATCATACACCGTTGAAAAGTCACTGATGCATTGCACAAACCAAAAGGCATTTGTTTGAAAGCAAAAGTACCATATGGACATGTAAAAGTGGTTTTCTCTTGATCTTCTGGAGCAATAAGAATTTAGATGTAGCTCGAGTACCCATCAAGAAAGCACGGCCAGCCAATCTATCAAGCATTTGATCCATGGAAGGAAAAGGAAAGTGATCCATCCTTGTGACTTTGTTGAGCTTACGATAATCCATACAAACTCTCCAACCGGTGACCTTTCCTGTAGGAATCAACTCATTCCTATCATTGGTAACAACCGTCATGCCCCCCTTCTTTAGGACACATTGAACCGGAGAGGTCCATGAACTATTAGAAATGGGGTAGACAACCCCGACATCCAACCACTTGATAATCTCCTTTTTGACCACCTCTTGCATAGCTTCGTTGAGTCTTCTTTGATGCTCTATGGACGGTTTGGCACCATCCTCCAACTTGATCTTATGTATGCAAAATGTGGGGCTTATACCAGAATGTCCTCCAAATACACCTAATGGCTTTCTTCCTCCTTTGCAACACTGTCAATGTGGAATAAACCTGCATTTTAGTCAAACAAGAGGAAATAATAACCTTTAAAGTAGAAGAAAGGCCAAGAAATTCATACCGAAGGTGAGGTGGCAATAGTTTTAACTCCAAAGTAGGTGGTTCTTCGATAGAAGAATTTGTAGGATGAGTCTTCCTATTCTCTAGATCCAAAGATAACTTGCGGGGTGCATAGTTGTAAGACCCCATTCCTTGCAAAGAGTTCACACATTCCATGAAACGATCCATCTATCATCGGCAAATTTGAGCAAAGTGGATTCCAACATGTCACCAACATTGATTGTAGCACTTGTGTCCTCAATAATGACATTGATTACGAAGTCCACAAAAGAACACACTTCATTGCTATTTGGTTGACGCATAGACTTGCATACATGGAATACCACTTGCTCATCACCAACCCGGAAAGTGAGTTCTCTGACTCCCACATCACAGAGGGCATTACACATATAAAGGAAATGCCTTCCAAGAATAATAGGCACTTCATAGTCAAACTCACAATCTAGAATCACAAAGTTCGCTGCAAGGATAAACTTATCAACTTGGACCAAGACATCCTCAATCACTCCCAATGGCCTCTTCATGATATGATCGACCATTTGCAAACTCATAGATATGGGTCTTGCTTTCCCAATCCCCAAAGTTTTGAACACCGAGTAGGGCATCAAATTGATACTCGCCCTAGTATCACAAAGAGCTTTAGCAAAATCGGAACTTCTAATGGTACAAGGAATCATTAAAGCATCGGAATCCTCCAACTTAGGATCCATGGAATGAACAATTTCACTCACTTGATGTGTGACCTTGATAGTTTCAAAATTCATCGACCTCTTCTTGGTCACAAGATCTTTCATAAACTTAGCATAACGGGGCATTTGTTCCGAAGCTTCTACCAATTGCACATTAATAGAGAGACCTTTCATCATTTGAATAGACTTCTTGAATTGATTTTCACCATTTTGCTTAGCAAGCCTTTGAAGGTAAGGAGATGGAGGCTTTGGCAAGGGTGCCTTAGCCTTTTTCACTACCGGTTATAGTATGTCAATAATGTGTTCCCTAGACGGGTTCACCTCTTCTTGGGTCTCCTCCACATCATCATCAATATCAATCTGAACTTCATCATGTACTTGAACATTATTACGTGTAATTTCCTTCTCTTGGATCTCTTAGTCATCATCCATAAGTTGCCTTTCATTTGAGGTGGGTGAATTCCCACCTCTTCCACTTCTTGTGATAATCTCCATGACATGCCCCGTGTTATTACCACCCTTTGGGTTCACTACCGTGTAACTTGATAATGAACCCTTAGGACGAGTATTAAGAGCTTGAGAGATTTGCCCCATTTGAACTTCAAGATTACGGATTGATGTGGTATGTGAGGCAAGTTGGGCATCCAAATCCTCATTCTTCTCCACCATTTACTTGAACATGTTCTCAATATGGCTCATTTCATTTTTTAAATAACTTGAACCATGGGAAATATAAGGAGGTGGATTGCTTGGTTGTTGGTACATTGGGGGACTTTGAAAACCCGAACCTTGATTTTCATGATTGTTATTGTTTCCTCAATTTCCCTTATTGTTGCCTCCCCAATTCCCTTGGTTATTATTGTTGTTATGCCAATTCCTTTGATTACTAAAATCCCAATTACCTTGGTTATTTTGAGAATGCCATTGATTTTGATTGGAGCCTTGAAAATTGTTCTGTTGCCTTGGTAATTGTTCATAAATTGTACCTCTTCTTCTTGCTCTTGATAAGAATCATCTTGGTCAAAGATACCATCATCTTGTGCATAATTCTCCACTCGGGATTGAAATTGTGGACCTTTGGTCCTCTTCTTATTGGCCAAGACATTCACTCATTCCATAGCATGAACTTGCTTAGGAGCTTGGGATTGATGAAGTTGGGCCTTAGCAAGTTGAGTCATAGTTGTAGTCAATTCGGCAATAGCTTGCCCATGGTCTTGCAACTCATTATGAAGATGAATCATGTTGGGATCACCTTGGGTAACATTAGCTCGGGATTGCCAAGCCGAAGAGGTTTCTGACATTTCATCAAGAATCTCACATGCCTCCGCATAAGGTGTTGTCATAAAATTAACGCCATCCAATTGATTGACCACACATTGATTCGTATTATTAATACCATGGTAGAAAGTTTGTTGGATCATGTTATCGGTCATATCATTATTTGGTCACTCCTTCACTATTGTCTGATATCGCTCCCAAATTTCATGCAGAGGTTCATTGGGTTCTTGCTTGAAAGCCAATATTTCATCCCATAGAGTAGCCATATGCCCGGGAGAGAAAAACTTTGAAATAAACTTCGCCGCCAATTCATCCCAAGTATGGATAGAATTATTAGGCAAGCATTCCAACCAATCCAAAACCTTACCCTTTAATGAGAAGGGAAAATGTCTTAGCCGAAAAGCATCTTCCAACATATTTGTCTGTTTGCTCCCCCAACAAATATCCACAAAACCTTTCAAATTCTTGTAAGCATTTTGACTCGGCGCCCCGGTGAAATAACCTCGTTGCTCAAGAAAAGTGAGCATCACATTGGTAATTTGAAAGTTTCCTGCACTAATGCGAGGGGGGAATATGGCACTTGCATAACCTTCATTGGGAAAAATTCGATGTTGCACCGCTTGTGGGTGTGGTGGTGGAGGAGGTGGGAGGTTGAGGCACATTGTCTTCTTGACCACAGCCTCGGCAGTTTTGTTGTGGAGCTTGAGGAACTTTATCAAGTTGCTCCTCTTCGCCATCCACCTCTCACAATGGCAAGTTTCCAAGTTCATTGTTCGCCATTGGGAACTTACGATCACTTCAACAAATTATAAGCACGAAAGTAAAAGAAGATATTTCAAGAACCAAACTCAAGTATATAGCTAATACCGTAAAACTCTTCGGCAATGGCGCCAAAAATTGATCACGTCCAATTCACACCCAAGAAACTAGTATGAAATGGTCGTTGCAATTATAAAACCCACCGTGAGTTGGGGTCGAATCCACGTGGAGTTTAGATCGATGCTAAGGTAAACACTTAAGAAGAGAACATGAAATAACTAAATTTATCTTTCAAACAATACTGGGAAATTGTTATCTAAATTAACTTCTAAAAGATTGAACTAGCTAGTAAACAAGTAGAGAGTGAAATGTTTTTGGTTTTTTTAACAAGTAAGGAAAAAGCCTAGGGATATAACCTTCACATAGGTGTAAACCTAATGAATATAGAAAATCTTTGCTTGCTTAGTAGATCGGGGTGTGTTATGACTCTCAATTCTCAAGTATTCACTCAATACCTCGCGGTCAAAGAGTGAATATGCCCTAATTGGCTTTCTCAAGACCATATGGGTAGCAATCTAAACAATTGATATGAGTCCAAGTGGGATTATCCCTATATTTAGTTCAAATCCTTTAATCAAACTAATCAAAACTTCAACTAGTTCAATTTCTTGGTAGCCATGTTTTCCTAGACTAGGTTCCTCTTTCTCAAGCAAGAACTAAGTCAAATAGGCATGAATCAATATTTGCAACTATTAATTTTAGAAATAAAGTATTCAAAGGGCTAAATAATAGACACCCAATCTATAACAAGCATTAATATTAAATACCCATAAATTTTACACACTAGGATTGGATCACAACCCTAGATAAAATCTGACTACCCATACTCATAGGCATGGAAAATGAAAAAGAAGTAATTGAAGACATAAAACTAAAATTAAAAGATAATAATAATGGGTCTTCTCTAAATTTAGTCACCAATTTCCCAAAATAGCTAAATCTAACTGCTAGCAGCTGCTAAAATTCTAAATTTAATATTAAAATTGCCTTGAAAAAATTGTTTCTCATCTACTTTTAGTTCTCTAAAATTTGGTGACAAAAATACCCTTCAGGAGGTTCTGCGGCTGCACAATTTGGATGCGGTCAGCACTTTCATCTGATTCCCTTGCAGTAGGAGGGATTCTACGGCCGCGCAATAACTTCTGTAGCCGCACTTCAGCTTCAGCGGCCGCACAATTTGGCTATGGATCGCGCTTCAAGGAGGCTTCAGACTTGATCTTTTGCACATTCTCTCATCTTTTCCAACTTATCAGTGCGATCAGCTTCTGCGGTCACACAATTTGGTGTGCGGACCGCACTGCTGCTAAGAGCCTCAGATACTTCAATTGTCATTTTGTGGGCCACACCTACATCAGCAGTCGCAGTATAGGTTCTGCGGACCGCACATTTCTTTGCACTTCTCCTCTTTGGCTATTTGAGCTAGGACATCTCCTTTTTAAGTTAGATTTCTTCATTGAGCTCACATCCTCCAGCATGCCTGCAATTTATACATATTTAATAGATTCGAAAAGACAAATCATTACTTTAGGACTAAAAACTAAAGCAAGAAGGTTCTAATAAGTGGTTAAAATCCACACTTATCAGAACCCAAGACCTCCATCGCGAACGCATAGCACAAATTCCTAGCAGTCACAATCCTTCTTCACGAACGCGTGCATCCCTTCGTGTTCGCGAAGAACTGGTTTTGATTGATAAAAACCATCTCTCTTTTGTCCCTCCTGACCGAACTCGCCAAAAAAACCATAATATAAAACGATGTTCTTGCCGGGAGAGTAGCGTCGGAGATATATTTAAACAACCTAAAGGCTTGGCCCTGTCCCGTTTGGAAAATGATCCTTTATGGCACGACGTAGTCAATTATTCTCACAATTCAGATATGATTTGGACCGGGTTGGGTTAGGTCTCTGAAAGCATGGTTCTTGCCTCCCTCCCCCCTTTGAGCTCGTCCATTCGTTGGGTGATCCCTTGCTCTCACGTTTAAGTGTTTGCTCGTCGTTTAGGCCCGTGAGTGAGATTTCTACTCATTACAGTCACCTCTGGGGTTTTTTGCACATGTATAGTACCAGGACCCTTGTGCCCCATCCCTTGATCAGATAAAGTTGCCCGCCTTATGACCCATAACTCAAAATGAGCCTTACGACGAGACGCGGACATTCCCCATGCTGCGGTTCCCTCTGGTCCGTTCCCGGGTTGGGATAGGGGAATATCCGAGCGATTGCCTTCACGGATCCAACACCAGAAACCAGCACCAGCCGTAGCAAATCATCCAACTTGGTCTGAAACCATTCTGAAACACACCGGATGCCCTCGGGTCCCCGTCCAATCAAATCAACAAGTCCTAATACCTTATCCAAACTTATCCAAATGCTCAAAACACCACGAATAACATCAGAACCACAAATCGACAATCAAAATCCTTTTTCTAATTTTCAAACATTCAAACTTTGCCGAACTCATCTGAATCATACATAGACATTATGGATCACGACTACACTTCACACACAATTCCAACCAATAAAATGAACCTATCTAAGGTCCCGGAACATCGTCCGGAGTCCAATAACACCAAAGTACACTCTAAGTCAATCTTACCAAATTTCAAACCTTCAAAAATGCAAACTTCCGATAATAAGCATTGAATCGCTCCTGGACCAACCGATACTCAACCCGAACATACGTCGAAGTTCAAAATTTCCTTATGAGCTTATCGGAACCTTAAAATCCTGATTCTGAGGTCGTTTACTCAAAAGTCAAACCTTGGTCAACTCTGCCAACTAAAAGCTTCCGAATTGAGAATTATTCTTCCAAATCAACTCTGAACCTCTCGAAATATAAAACCAACCACATGTGTAGGTCATAATACATAAAGTGAAGCTACTCAAGGCCTCAAATCGCCAAACGGCGTGGTAGAGCTCATAACGACCAGTTAGGTCGTTACATTCTCCCCCACTTAAACATACATTCATCCTTGAACGTGCCAAGAACCGTTCCAGAGTTGCCCAAAATCAGTATTTAACACCTTGTACACCTACCCATGCCACCACAATCCATATGAGCACATTAGCTCAACCCAAACTGATGATCCTTCCTGTTATCTTCGCCCGAAAGCCTTAGAACCAAATCCCAACATCCGAAATTCTCTACAAGGTCTGATTCTAGCATTTGTACATCCTATCAATATCAACAAGTTGTACTAAAACATGAGAATACACCCATGCTGTAATCACACAATGCACCGCATAATTTATTTGAACATAGTAACATCCTCCAACCATAACAATGGCAGCAGATTTATGAACCCAATGCCTGTAATATACCCCATAGCACATACAAGCCATATTCCAACCCTCGCGATACTGCAACGTTGAAAAGGATGTGTAGAAACTCATATCCACCCGCCAAAATAATAACTCATGGAGTCTCTCCGCTCGACAAGAACCATTATCTCATTCTGAACTGATTAGTGACATTTTCATTCCAATATACATTATATAAATCTGATTGCACTTGTTTCAGGTCCAACAACCTCGTCTCACCCAGTACAAGTTGCCAGGGCAGTAAGCCACCTCAAACACCGTCAAAAATCTAATACAACGCCATTAGTGCACAAACAATCCACAACTCGAATATGACCAATAAGGCAAAGCGAACTCGAGTACAGAATTATCTAGCCCGCGTAACGAATAAAACAACCAAACGAATGCTATGAACCTATCTCAGAGATGAGAGACAAAACACAAAAAATTGAGTACACGGAACTGTACCCAACATCTTATTGTTGCGGTGTGCATCTCGATCCACACATGATACTGATGCGGTGAGCAACCTGATCCAAACAGCATACCTATGGCGGCGTGCCAGTCGATCCACACATGACAATAAATAAGGTAATACCCATCGAGCCAAAATTCTCATACCCACTAAACACGCGTATATCGACCACAAGCACACCCAGTGCATAAACATAACCCTGGGGAGACAGATAGCGCCATGCGCTACAAAATGCCAAGCACTACTAAGGTACAATGAACAACATGCATCACGAGAGACATCTCGCTCATATAACACCATAAGCTACATAGGATCACAACACACGTGTGAATAACCAAGCCGTTTCACAACCCACATGGCATAAAAGAGTAGCACCTAAAATAGACAAAGGAAGGAATAACATCCACCATGCCCGAAGACCCATCCATAAGCAATGTTATGCCAAATAAGCATATCTGATCTAGTAAAGATTATACATTCACATTAGGCCTACTAATGGGCTCAAATCCGATTTAAATCATCCTGAAATAGGTCAATAACCTTCCAAAGATTCACACTGAACCTATCCATGACACATACGATCAGCCGTCAGATCCGGATCAAACTTTCATAGTTTGCAACCACTGGGATAGTGTGTTTCTGAGACATAATCTCTCCCATCAGCAACAGTACCAGAATCTCCATACCTGATTTCAATCTCTTCCACTAAATGACTGACACGTCACGCTTATATAATCTTCCCGTGAGAGATACTCCCACAACATTCTGCACCAGGTAGCAAAATTTTCACATCCATGGTTACTAACCATACCATTTCAGTAATACAAATCAAGAATCTGCAATTTAATACACTATGCCTCTTCCACAGAACACAATTCTCATGCGACACTAAAATAGCACCAGCATACTCTAAACATATGAAATCTTTCCCCATTCCCCCGAGCTCGTGACATCCCCGCCAAACTAAACCGTAACCTTGATCCTTCAATTCCAATTCCACACTGCTCACTGCACCTATCATGCTATTACGCGACGGTACAAGAATTCTGTCATAACTCCTGAACCACCAGTAGAATAAATGCTTCATTGGCTAGAAACCATTCACTTAACTCATTTTGGGGAGGAAAATATTGCAACACGGAACCAATTTCCCATAACTGTAGAGAACGCAAACCTCAAGTGTGCCCTAAACCACCATAACTCTTTCGGGTCCCATTTACACAGAAAAAAACTATCAGAATCAAACACCTCCAAACCAATCAAATTACGGAGATTGCCATGCCCCCAAGTATAACCATGAAAAGCCAGTATAGCATTATCATACCTAAGGGACCGATCATTTCCTTTACCATGTCGCTCCAAACCACTATCAAACTGACTCAACTTCTTCTATTTTCTTCTTGACTTGCCTTCAGAATCAATACTTTTCCTTCCCAGCACACAATGGACCTCATTCGACACTCATCCCGAGTGACCCCAAACTGCAAAACCGCCTCGCCGCAATACCCATAAGCCACTTTATACTCTCCTCATGCACTCAATAGTATCTCCAACCTATACACCCATTTTGATTAGATCTTCTATGAATCCGAAGCTGAATCTCCTATTTATTTAACACTGCACCGCAGACCTGAGGATAACATAGAAATACTCCAAGTACTTTTCACACTCTGCTACAAAACCCAATCCTCATCCACATAACGAACCCAAAAATTCTTAGGCACCACATCTTAAATCTCGAATCCACTAGAACCATTATTGAGAGTCGCCCACTCTAATCCAGACCCAATTATTTAACAAATCAACTAGTGCTTCGTTAGTACATGAACACTCCAAATAAGCAACCACATGAATCCTTTCCCTTGTACATCACATCCACAAGAAGTACAAAATATTAATCACTCCACAACCTTCAAATATCAATAAGGTTAAACGTAGTACACATCCATCAAATTCCTTGCTCGAATTACCCTTGATGTTTTCTTCGCGTAGGTATAACTAATCTACCTACGTACCGATAACTAGAAATTGGAAAGACACATAACCATGTGACCCAATCATAGACGGTAGGCTCATCCTCTTAACTTTAAGCCACACTCGTAAACTCCAAGGACCCAAAATGACTTCTCTTCCTGACTACCATGATCCCACACCGTTACCCAGCCAAATTTCTCGCAAGCTCTTGTTAAACTTTTCATAACATATCCGAAATTATTATCCCCAAATGCACACTCGACCTCCTGACAGCTGCATCAACTTCTTCAAGCGACCCAAGGCTACATCGTAGTATATACCTCATGTTGTACAGAAAGTAGAACTCTGCATAGGAATTTCATCATGGGTCATGCGATCCCTAACCTTTTCACAGGAGATAGCCCACTCGTGTAACCTCATACCGACATCCCCCAACGACATTGCCATAGTTACATCTACGATGAAATCAGTTAATTCTCCTGGGTCCATCTTCACCCACCAACCGTAAGAGTCTGTTCATTCCATTAACATCAACTGAAGGTCCAACAATACGTTTGAAACTCGAAGTTGTATTGCATCCCAAAACAACAATCAAGCATTCTTATCCCTCTTAATTCATCGCAGACTCTTTCCCGTCTTATTCAAACTTCCTAAGTATAGAAGCCACCATCTCAAATGAAACACATCGACTTAGTCTTCTGCCCACCATGTTCCTTCTCATCCTTCACTGCTAAAAATGTTGCGAACCATGATCCATCTCTATAATGCACAAACGAAAAAAATACCAACACCTCTGAGCCTTCTCGAGGATCATCTCCCTCGATCCATCAGCAATGGAGACACAGATTCGAACCTGAAGCTGCTACATACCGCCATCTTTGATAACTACTTCTTAGGTAGCATTTCACAGCACCATGCCCCAAAGGCAAACAAATAAAGACCACTATACCGACAAGCCTTAATGCGTTCAAACAAGAACGACAACACCACAACACAAACAAAATTTTCACCAAGTTCAGGAATATCAAGTCTAGCTACTCTGCTAACGAAAACCTAAACATCCATATTCCACTTGCCTCTCCTTTGTTGGAAATAAATGTTGAATCTCCCAATCATGCACTGAATAATCCTCCCCCCGAATCATTCACTGCTACGACACATAATTAAGCACCCTACCATTCCCACCAACACTACATGATCACAACGCATGATCATCTCCATACACTGTGTATAACCTCAAAACCGTGGGCAACATTAATATTGGGCTGAAATGACAAAACATCCCTCCATAAGGCTATGATAATAATCTGCCTGCATATGCAAGGAAAGACATCATACACCATATTCGTAGCTTCTCTATAACTCATAAGTGCATAATTGATACTGATGCTCCGCATCACTTAAGCTGAGTAGGAAGAAAATGAATACATAAGCTTCAATGAAATCAAACTGCACGATGAGGAATCAAGAAAGGAAAGTTCTCCTAACAGCCTTGTAGCCTCTAGAATATAAGTATATACATCTCTGTACCGATCCACAAGAATCTACTAGACTTGCTCATGTGTCACGACCCAAACCGATGGGCCGCGATGGGCACCCGATACCTTACTCAACTAAGTACCAACGTAACATATATTTCGTATCATACTATCATAGATAAATGAGCTGAAGAGTTTGTCGTGAGATAAATAGAATAAAACATAAGGAAACACTCAACATTGGATGACCCAACATGTACTACAAACTTATACATATGACATATGGTCCTATAAGGCCAAAATGATCACTCGTACACTAAACATAGGCCGACAAGGTCATACAATCTTTCACGTATATGGCATGTGTCTACAAGCCTCTAAGAGTATATAAATACCAAAAAGTTCGGTACAGGGAACCACCATACTAATCAATACATGTCCAAATCATACTGACCAAATAAGCAACTCCGGAGCAAATGGAGCGCACCAACACCTTCCGCTAAGCTGATAGCCTACGTGGAGGAATCTAGACACTTTTCTTATTCGGAACAATCAAATTTATTGGGAACATCTCGGAACATAGAATAAGGAACTTGAGACAACCATATTTGAAACTTATGAGAACATCATTGAATTCAATTCTAAGAGAGTAGTTTAGCCAACATACCTTGCTTTGAGATTTCCGTAAATTACTACAACGTTCTAGAAATTCTAGAAATCCCAATCTATTTTAAGACATAAAAAAATTGAACCATTATTAGGAAGATAGTCATGGTCTCAGGTCATTTGAAAATTCTATCAAACACTAGGTGTGAAAATTTAACTACAAGGTTCTTCTACAAGATTTCCTTCACTCCACAACCCAATCTTTACTTATTTGAGCTCAACAATCTTCCCACAAACTTTATTAGTATAAGTATGTATAAATAATACTCTTATGCCCAAGAATCATACTCCAAATCAACCATCTTTTACCCAAATTAGAAATTGAAAACTAGGGTATGGAACCTAACCTATTAGATGAAGATCTTATGACATTTCCTTGTTGGATTTCAAAGCTTGGGCAAGATCTTGAGGAACAAAACACTTCATCTACTTTCTCTCTCTAGAACACTCTCACTTCTCTCTAACAAGCCTCAGATGATTGCCCCAAAGCCTATTTATCAAAATAGGGTCGGGTTATGAAAATAGAAAAATTAACCCTCCGAAATCAGGTTTGCGGTCGCATAATGGACTGCAGAATGGCTATCCGGGTCGCAAAATGCACAGCAAAATCGGTGCCAAAAACTGGGTTGTACTGGTCCATTCTGCGACCAGTTTGCGGTCGTAGAAGCACTTTTGTGATCTCATAATTATTCTGCGATCGCAAAATTGGTCGCAGAATCGCATTTTTCCAACCTTTGGTAATATGGTCATAACTTCTTGTAGGAATGTCCAAATGATGAACGGTTTGAAGCGTTAGAAACTATATAGATATACATTTCATTTGATAGGTAATACACCATATAAATATTAATATAAATTTATGCTCATTTGAAGGTCTTGTGCGAGTTCACTCGAAACTTTATCCCATCATAAAATTTTCTACTTGACGTAGCGTTGGGGCTCTTCTTAGACCATAAACCATTCTTAACGCACCTTATACATATATTATCATGATCATTTGATATGATTCTTATAATAGCCCTTGTCTGCACATAAAATAATATAATTAGCGAACATCAACTTTCTTACTAGCGCTCAAGTACTTCAAAATTTTTCAGAGTGTTACATATATGCATTCATAACATCATCAAGTCTCTGAGGGCATCCCATCATATCATATCGACCACTGTGGGCAAATCATCAATGTATACCAGTTGATCAGGTGGTGGTGCATATATAACGCAGTAACTCTTTTCCCATATCCCATATACATATAATATACGCGTATATAACGCCATATGGTCATGGGTCAATGTACATATATAAATGAATGAAATGCATAAAAAGTACCTTAATAAGATTTCTCGGAATGTCATAAAATCAATATGCCTTTCAGATAATTTCATCAACTACATATTTTTCTGAGATCCATGAACAAAAGATATAATAATAAGACATATGGGGAATCAAGAATATAGACACCCCTAGTATTTCTATAAATAGAGTCATTTATGAACGTTGCGTATTTGTTCGTTTCGTTTATATCATATGAATCATGCCAAAATAATGAAGGAATAGCCTTAACATACCTTAACCGATTCTCTTGACAATCCCTCTAACACACGTTAATTGCGACAACATACATAACGACGGATCGAAGTACGGAAAAATACGTATGATATTCTTGAGAAAGATTGCACCGTAGTCCCTTAGAATCGCAAATCCCATGTTGCTATAATATTAGGTAGTCTTCGTATGAAATGCTTGAAGCAATCACATTGCTATTGTAAAATTATCTTTGCTTAAGCTTTCTTCTTAAGATGTCAGCAATTCAATTGTAAATTAGAAAGGTTACCTTTAACCTTTAGGTGGGCCCCACTTTGATAAGATGACTAAGCCACAAATCTCTCTTAATGTGCCACCTTATAATGTGGATTTAGGAGTCACAATTTGGCTGCCACGTTAAGGTTTATCCAAAAGCCTTAATTAATCACCCACCAATTCCTTAATCAACTAGTTAATCTCTCATTAATCAATAATTAACCAATTACCCACATAATTAAGAATTATCTCAAATTACTTAAAATACTACTCACTTTTAACATACCTTATACACCTTACTATCATGGTCATGTGGTACCTTGTATGGCACAAGTCCATAAATACGGGGTATTGTAGCTTGGACCGTACTTTATCTCAAAATGTCAAACTTCGACGAAACTCATTTTCTTCGATTCGCTCACTCTCTCACATTCACGAATTTACTTATCACTTGTTTGAAAGAGCATAATACTTATAATATCAAAATAATCTCATTCCCGAGCTTATGTCGATTAACTTACGACAAAACTTTAACGTACGAAAATGCGGGATGTAACATCTCATTTTCGAGCTTTCATCAATTTACTTATGGCATACTTTCACGTACGAAAACATGGGGTCTAACATCATTCCCCCCTTTGGAACATTCGTCCTCGAATATTGACTGATGCACTTATCATAACCTATAGCTCTTGCAAATACTTTAGTACTCTCCTTTCCATCTAGGCAACTGTTTTGTAAATAAATCCAAAGGCCAAGGCATTCCCCCCTTTAGGCTGCTTTCTCACACCACGACTTGTGGTTGGAAGTCTTCCAATCTCGTAACTATTTCCACCTTCTATCACGCAGTCGGTATGACTTTGTCCTTGTATGTACGCCTCTGCGACCCTTCTCTCATTTTTCATCCATCTTTTAGCTAATCTCTGACCCTCACTTTGTGAACATATACAGAACTTGACAAGATGTCCCTCTGGTTATCTATAGGTATACTGAAGTTCTTCACTCGGTACTTTGTTGAACTTACGAATATTGCTATGACCCGGTTATCTATCTGCATGACTTTACTGCATCTAGGTAGATCATACTATACCATAACTCTTACTTCGATTCATCGTTACTGAGGTCTGCTACCAAACTACATGTTACTCTTGTTGCTTATCCTATATGTATAAATCTAAGTCCTTTAATGCTTCATCATTACTGTTCATCTTAAGAATGAGGGCCTAATCTCATCTCATACTTTATAACTTTTATCCATCCATTGTAGATTCACCTCAATATTGATCTACAATATACCACTGATAACTTGAAACCTCTTGCATAATCACTAGGGCTCACGTTACATCCACGAACATTTGAAATGATTTTTCTGATCCACCTGGGGGAGATACAATACTTCCATAACCATTTTTCATAGCATTCCAACGTGATTCATCTTATGAGGGGTATTCTATTCCTGTGCCATCCGTGAAATCTTTTGTTTTTTTTCAAATCATTACTCAATTGAAGGTCCAAACGTCATCCTTTATCTATCACAATTACACCCTTATTCTACTACCAGGGCAGCATTCCATCTCTTCTAGATGCTATTAGTCTTAGACTCCTTTGAGTTCATTCAGGGTATACTGATCTTTCTATAACTTAGAGAAACCATTAGCTCACTTGTTTTCATGGGCTTAATCCCGTGGACTTATCCATTCTCGTCACCTTCTCACTCGCCCTTTCTTATCCTTACTCCTGTCTTCCTAAAACCTTGTCATTTTACCAAACTTTAGCTTGTGACCTACACATATCTATTTATACTACTTGCAACCTTCTGCACCTGAGTGTCTTGTACGTTTTTCACCTTTAACTTACTTACCTTAAAATCTCACATCCCATCTTCTATCTATTTCATAACCTCCCTTCCACATAGGTATAATTCATATCCACAACTTGAAGCTCTATTATGATACTTGCACCTCTGGTGCATACACAATCCGATGGAAGCTTCATACTGACTTCCTATGAGGCTGGTACACTTTCTAACTAGCTTTATCGTAGAGCCATTATAGAATATGGTTGTTATACTATCTATCTTGTACCTCTGATATTAAGAGTGATCTTGTAATGTTCTCAATCATGATTTCTATAATTTTCTGGGTCAAATAATCAGACTCCTGATTTACTTGGTTGATGTAACTCTTAGTTTCATCTTCCTTCTGATCAGCCTTTATGTAGGCTTAAGCTATCTTCCGATCTGCGGCTCCTGGTATTATTTATTACTTTAGCCTTTCATGGGCGTTATAGAATATCCATGATACAATCTTCTAATGATTCAATCCTTTGTCTATGACCTAGACTCAATTCATTCTTTTAATTTATACCGGAGTCTTCTATGGCTGTATGATTTTCAACATATATGATGCATGGATAATACTCTGAAATCTTAAGTGTGTTCATAATGTAACTAACTCTGGATCATTGATTGAATAATTCTTTTCGTTCCTTCTCATCTTTCTTTAAATGTAAGCTATTACTTTTCCTGGTCTTTCTGCCCCCTTGTTACGTGCATACTTATCTTATCTTAGTTCCCACGCATGACGAAATTTTTGTGCAACTCATATGATCTCGAATATTACTTTTGATTTTTCGTCTCGTTCATTAGCCACGGTAGGTGCCACTTTCTTATGGAGTGCATACAATGTTGTAGTGATACTATTTTTACAAGACCATTTCCTCTTTAGGTCACAGTGCTTAGGTTAAAGCCTTCTTACTTATTTCCTCAGCTATTCTTTTGTTGTAGTACTTAGGGAAAACCCTCTGACTCTTGTAAAGCTACGATCTTATTACATTGTATACCCGATAGAATTTTTGATATTATTCCTCGTCTATAATTATCCGTAGTTACTTACCTCCATGCCCTTGTGCTTGTAGGGTTGCTTCTGAACTGATATCTTGACTGTCTTCCCAGTGGCACTCTATTTTATTTCCGTAACACTCATATGGTACCTTTAACTACACCAACTCCTATCTGAATATTTCTCAAGGGTCACGATGTCATATCTGCAAGACTGAATTCCCCATGTTGGGGTTCACTATGTTTATCTTGCACGATCTGTTGATTTGTCTGTATCTTCTTGTCTAGCCATAACTAGGCTCCTCTTGAATCAACTACTAACTAATCGTTGGCCCATTCTCATATCAATATTCCACGTAATCTTTCTTGGGTTATTTCCTTTGTCTTAACTTACGTCTCACACTGGCTCCTTATTTATCAATAACATCCCGGGCAGGAACCCTTCCTTTCCTTGACGTCATGCTTGCATAATGTTCTGGAATCGTAGCATATTTGTGGGATTTGAATAAGTGCAATCTCGTCCCTTTCTCATTCCTATCGCATTCTTACTTTATCATTCCATAGTTACCAGGACCACTTAATTTTGATTTAATGCCACATCACTCCATTTTCCCCCTTTAGGGGAGTACGAAGATTTAGTGCTACGATGATCTACCTATAGATGTTTTACCTCTTCATCTTTGGCGTCTTTTCACATCATCGATGACTCTTACTCGGCTTTCGGTAATCCTTCTATACCAAGGGTAACAAATTTTCTTACTCGCAAGGGTGACACCTAGTGTAACTGGCACATACAGTCCCTTAAGCTTAACTTTGCTCACATTGCTTGCTTTAGGGAAGCGTTTTCCTGAATTACCATTCTCTGAATTTCTCATGAATCTTCTTCTGTTGTCCATTCTATTATCGCCGGAACGCAATCTAAAATTCTTATGATGCCAACCATTATCAAATCACTCAGTCCCTAATTCATGTTTAGTTTATCTTGTTCACCAATCCATACTGATTTCTATTGCTCTGGGGTCTAACTTTTCCTTCTGGTAATCACGTTAGAGTCACAAAATTATTTCTCGAAATGAGGATGTGACTTTATGGCCTATACCCTTTTGTTGCCTCAAGGCCTGTTACCTCTCGTATTTTCCTTTCCTTGTCTATAGATTCTGTAATACTGTCATTTTGTTTTTGATCTACCGTTGCCATTCATGTATCACATCTTACTCATAATGCTTTATTAACTCTCTCCTTATTTCCCGCTAACATTTATGTCTATCACTTTATTCTGAAAATTTGAACAAGACATTCTCTTACTTTTAGCTCCCCTTACTCCATCCACTGGCTCTTCGGGTTGCCTATCTTTATAAAAAAATAATTTTTGATCACTCTAGTATTCATATCTAGTTGTACTGTTCTAGAGTGCACTCTCACAAGGAAATCTATTAGCACATTTACAATATCTTCGGGAATGTCAACCAACGCAAACAATCCATTCACCATTTTGGGTTACTCTAACCCCAGCCAGATCCTGATATCCCTTCCTTCTCTTAAACCATATCTGTTAGATCTCATGGGGCATATCTGAGATGGGGTGGCTGATTGTACATACATTTGTTATTGTTGAAGGTAACTCAAAAGGCTTATATTTCTCTGCCTGAATTGTAAATACTGATAATCTTCATTAACTGGGCGCCTCGTACCCTTCTTCACCTTGCTTCTTTTACTTGTTGAAACTTGTATCTACCTTCTGAATCTCTCATTACTTTTCACCATATGGGTGGATAGATATTCTTACCTTAAGTCTCCTTATCAAGAAGCTTAGTACAGACATGTTCGGCTGAAGACCTCATATTTACTCATCATAAGCATTATGCAAAATTAAGTTCCTCTGACTTAACTCTTCCACAGCCACATTCAATCTCTTACCAACTATCTTTCTGGATGTAGGTATTGTTGTATTACGAATAAAATAGAGTTTAAGAGTTTGAATTCTTATAAATGAGCTCTACCACACGATCTAGAGTAAGACGAAAGAGTGACAGTCCTAAATGCCCTATAGCCTCCTGATTATAAGTGTGGTGCACAACACACCCATAAATAACACTCTACTAGACACGGCTTGTAGACTCCCTAGGATGGAAATGCTCTGATACCACTTTTGTCTGACCCAAACCGATGGGCCGCGACGAGCACCTGATACCTTACTCAATCGAGTACCAACGTAATGTATCATACTATCATAGATAAATGAGCCGTAGAGGTTGTCGTGAGATAAGTAGAATAAAATATGAGGAAACACTCAACATTGGATGACCCAACATGTACTACAAACTTATACATATGACATATGGGCCTATAAGGCCAAAATGATCACTCATACACTGAGCATAGGCCGACAAGGACATACAATCTTTCACGTACATGACATGTGTCTACAAGCCTCTAAGAGTAGATAAATACCATAAAGGTGGGGACAGGGCCCCGCCATAGTAATCAATACATGTCCAAATCATACTGACCAAATAAGCTACTCCAGAGCAAATAGAGCGCACCAACACCTTCCACTGAGCGGATAGCCTACTTGGAGAACTCTCAACATGTCTATCGGGACCTACGGGCATAAAACGCAGCATCCCCAGGCAAAAGGGATGTCAGTACAAATAATGTACCGAGTATGTAAGGAATGTAAATCAGTAAATAATAGACATGAGAGAAACATGGAGTAAAAGACTCAACATGTAAGTCTGAATAGATCTTTGAATCATTTCATATTTATAATGTCATGCATATGCGTATAAATGTCATACCATGCATAGGTATATGCATTCATAACATCATCAAGCCTCTGAGGGCATCCCATCATATCATCTTGGCCACTGTGGGAAAATCATCAACGTATACCAACTGATCGGGTGGTGGTGCGTATATAACGTCGTAACCTTTTTCCCATATCCTATATACATATAATATACATGTATATAACGCCATCTGGTCATGGGTCAATGTACATATATAAATGAATGAAATGCATAAGAAGTAAGTTAATAAGATTTCCCGGAATGTCATAAAATAAATATGCATTTCGGATAACTTTATCAACTACATATATTTATGTGACACATGAACAGAAGATATAATAATAAGACACATGGGGAATCAAGAATATAGACACCCCTAGTATTTCTATGAATAGAGTCATTTATGAAAGTTGTGTATTTGCTCATTTTGTTTATATCGTATTAATCATGCTAAAAGAAATAAGGGAAAGCCTTAACATACCTTAACCGATTCTCTTGACAATCCCTCTAACACACGTTAATTGCGACAACACACGTAACGGCAGATCGAAGTAGGGAAATATCAGTATGATATTCTTGAGAAAGATTGCATCGTACTCCCTTAGAATCGCAAATCCCACGTTGCTATAGTATTAGGTAGTCTTCGTATGAAATGCTTGAAGCAATCACGTTGCTATTACAAAATTATCTTTGCTGAAGCTTTCTTCTTAAGATGTGAGCAATTCAATTGTGAATTAGAAAGGATACCTTTAACCTTTAGGTGGGCCCCACTTTGATAAGATGACTAAGCCACCAATCTCTCTTAATGTGCCACCTTATAATGTGAACTTAGGAGTCACAATTTGGCTGCCACGTTAAGGCTTATCCAAAAGCCTTAATTAATCACCCACCAATTCCTTAATCAACTAGTTAATCTCATATTAACCAATAATTAACTAATTACCCACATAATTAAGAATTATCTCAAATTACTGAAAATACTACTTACTTTTAACATACCTTATATACCTTACTATCATGGTCATGTGGTAACTTGTATGGCACAAGTGCATAAATACAGGGTATTACAGCTTGGACCATAGTTTATCTCAAAATGTCAAACTTCAACGAAACTCAATTTTCTTCGATTCGCTCACCCTCTCACCTTCACGAATTTACTTATCACTTGTTTGAAATAGCATAACACTTATAATCTCAAAATAATCTCATTCCTGAGCTTAAGTCGATTAACTTATGATGAAACTTTAACGTACGAAAATACGGGATGTAACATCTCATTTTCGAGCATTCATCAATTTACTTATGGCGTACTTTCACATACTAACATCATCACTCGTGAGACCTAAGTGAACCTTGTGCTCTGATACCAAACTGTCATGACTCAAATCCCAATATAGGCTGTGATGGCGTCCATCGCCATCGTTAGGCAAGCCAACAAATATCTCTACACATTAATAGTTAATTCAAAATACATTTCAAAATAATTAAAGAAATAAGGAGTGGAAGTCACTTGTTTTTATAGAAAATATAGATATTATTATTTTAAATATCCGAATAAGGCAAAAATATAAACCAAAAAATCATAGAGGAATACAATCAAGAGAAAAATCACAAATTCAGAAAACTCGATGTCATAAGTGCATGAGCATCTACCAGGAAGTACAATTCTAATACAACATCCGCCTGGAATGTAAAATAGACAGGACAAAATAAATGAATATGATCGAGACTCTGTGTGCTGCGGATTGTAAAATGGAATGCAACTCACCATAAAGTCCCCTCAACAGCTGCGCTCATATGCCTAAATGACCACCAAAAGTACTTGTCTTAGTTCCTGCACAATCAGTGCAAAGTATAGAATGTGTACGTAAATCAACATGTACCCAGTAAGTATCTAGCCTAACCCCGGAGAATTAGTAATGAGGGATCGATATCGATACTTACTAGCGATTCAATAAATCAGTATAATAAATTATAAATAGATATGAAACATAATGATAATGATGAGGTAAGAAACAGTAACTAACATAATCCTCCAACATAATGACAGTATGGATTCCTCAGATATCATGTGTCATCTCAACAAATAAGAAATATCATGTAAATGCTAAGTCTCAAACCAAAAAGAAAATCTCATGAATATTCGGACTCCTAGCGATATTACGCATGAATTATGGCGAGGTCTTGCGGCTCGATCCATAATAGTCATGTACATACACCGCCGAGGTCGTACGGCCCGACCCATGGATGCATCTCAAATATACTACCCGACGACGGCCCGATCCATAATGCTATTTCATAGGACTGCCGAGGCATACGGCTCGATCCACATGAATAAAGAAACTCTTTGAACTACGGGTCAAACAATTACAACACAAGGATGGGCACATAAAAAAGCATACTTGTTTACCAACAATCGAGTATTCCGCCAAAACATAAGATAATGAAGTTTGGCCTAACATAATCCCTAATCAAATTTCAATTATAAATTTAAGTAATTAGACTAACAAGTTAAGTTCAAATGATACAAATATTGCATGATAAAGTCCTGTCTACTCGGACATAAACATGATTTTAGCTACGTAAAGACTCTCATCACCTCATGCATACGTAGCACCCACAACTAGTAGCAAATAATAATTTAATACCTACGGGGTAGTTTTCCCCTCATAATGTTAGACAGGAGACTTACCTCGCTCTGAAATTTGATAACCGACTCCAATGCCTCTCTAACACCTCAAATTGATGCCAAATGATTCAAAACTAATCAAACAACGTGCAACCAATCAAAATATACTCCAATACTCGTAATGTAACAATTTATAACAGTTACCAACTCCGCTTGAAAGTCAAAAAAGTCACCCCCCTAGCCCATGTGTCCAAATTCCAAAACTTTTCAAAGATAAATATTACCCAAAGTACCACGAACTCAAACATATAATTTATTCTCAATTCCATGTCCAATTTGGTGGTCAAAATCCAAGATTATCATTTATAGGTTTTTCTTCAAAAATCTCACAATTTTCATAAATTTTCATGTTCAAATCCATACATAATCTGTGTATTTAACTTACAACAAGTGGGAATAACTTACCTAATGATAGGTGGAAAAACATTGGCTCCTCCAAATTAATAAGTGGGGATTTTGACTACTTATTAGCACTTTTTAGCTTTTGTTTTAGTCCAAAAGCGTTTAATTGTGTTCCTGAAAACTAATGAAATGTTCTTAATTACAGGAATATTGGAAGATGAACTCCCGAGATGAAATCCAACTCAAAAAGGAGTAACCTGAACTCAAGGACATAAAAGGCACAGAAGCTCAGAAGTGCGGTCCGCTGAATATCCTCTGCGGTCGCAGATGATGAAGGAAAAGCCAGCATAGTTTGGTACAAAGTGTGGTCTGCACATGAATTGTGCGGCCACAAAAGCTGGGCCAGGAGCAAAGTTCAAAGAATATGCATTCCGTGTCCATCAAAAGTGTGGACCGAACAGGAATTGTGCGGCCGCAGGAGTAAAAGCGCGGATCGCATAAGATCAAGTGCGGCCGCACATGTAAAAGTACGGACCGCAGAAAGAGTGCCTTGCGGCCGTAGATCATAATTATGCGGCTTTAGACTTCCAGTCTAGACAAGTTGAAGAAAGGTGCGAACCGCACATGAAATTGTGCGGCCGTAGAACTTTCCGAAGGGCATTTTTGTCTGAAATTTCCAGCCCAATATAAATAGACGAGTTTCACAATTTTATGTCAACTTTTGACATCAGCAGCTACAGTAGTTGTTTCTCTTTACTTCTTTTAGTAGTTTTTCATATTTTGTGCTATTTTAACATAGATTTTATCATTTTAATCTTGTAATATGAGTTTAATTATCATTTCTTCTTTTTTTCCTTCAATTTCAAGTATGAGTAGCTAGATTTTCACTAAGGTTGTGACCCAACCCTAGTTTATAAACCTTATGGGTATTTAATTTAATGCTTGATTATAGTTGGGTATTTATTATTTAGCCTTGTTCATGTTTTAATTTGTGGAATTAATGGTTGCAAACATTGGTTCATGCCTATTTGACTTGGTCTCTACTTGAGAAAGAAAGACTTAGTCTTGAAAAATTTGGCTAACAAGAAATTAGGTCAATCGAGAGATTGATAATCCCAATTAAAGGGCTCAACCTAGAGATAGTAATAACCCAACTTGTGCTTTTATCAACCGTTTTGTGCAATACCCATTTGGACTTGAGAAAGTCTAATTAGGCAAAATCACTCTCTGACTGATAGGTATTGAGTGGTAATTGAATACACCTCGATAAATAAAATAAGCATTAAGGTTTATATTCCATTAGGCAAACACCTAGTCGATGGTTATAGCCCTAGGCTTTTTACAATACTTGTAAAACAACAAAAACAATTTCTTAGTTTTATTTCTGAACTTGCACTCTTAGTTTTAAATTAGACTTAAAAACAACTCCAATTTGTGGAAGTGTAAATTGAGATAGTCAAATTCACACACTACAATATATACTCCTAACTCCCATATATAGCTCCCTGTGGAAATCGACCCCAAATCTTGATGGGTACTATCATTGCATTCGACTGTTTCATAACCTTGAATTGAGGTGTGAAATTGGACGAGATCAATTTTTGGCATCGTTACCAGGGAGCTAAAAATGGTATTAGCTATATATTTAGGTGTGTTTTGGGGAATATCTTCTTTTCCTACGTGTTACTAACATGTTGAGAAATTGTAGGTGCAATCATGGCAAACAATGCGCTTGAAAACTTACCTTTGGGGGATGTGGACGTTGAGGATGATCAAATGGATGAGGTCCCTCTTGAACCTCAAGCCAATAGACGAGGTTGACTGCCTTATGACAATGTGCCCGTTCCACCCCCACCTCCACCACGAGCGGCTCCACACCGGGTATTGCCGAATGAAGGGTATGCAAGTGCTATAGTCCCTCCCCGTATTAGGGAGGGAAACTTTCAAATAACCAACGTGATGCTCACTTTGCTCGAGCAACGAGGGTTCTTCATCGGTGTACCGCATCAAAATGCATACAAACACTTGAAGGGGTTCGTAGATACATGTTAGGGGAGTAAACAAACAAATGTCTCCGAGGATACTTTGAGGCTAAGGATTTTCCCCTTCTCTCTACGGGGGAAAGCTTTAGATTGGTTGTAACGTTTACCAAATCATTCCATTCATTCTTGGGATGAATTAACAGAGAAATTTATTTCTAAGTACTTCTCTCCCGGGCACATGGCTATTCTTCGGGATGAAATTCTAGCATTCAAGCAAGAGCCCAATGAACCACTACACGAGATATGGGAAAGGTATAGAACAATGGTGAAATAATTCCCCAACAATGATATGACAGAGAACATTATTCAACAAACTTTCTATCGGGGGATCAATACAACCAACCAATATGTAGTGAATCAACTTGTCGGTGGAAACTTCATGACTGCGCCTTATGTGGAGGCGTGTGATATCTTGGATGAGATGGTGGATACTTCATCGGCGTGGCAATCTCGGGCTAATGTTCCACAAGGTGACCCTAATGTGATTCACCTTCACAAAGAGTTGCATGATCATGGACAAGCCATAGCCGAGTTGACTACCACCAAGAACCAATTGGCAAAGGCTCAACTTCAACAAGTGCAAAACCCAAGGCAAGTCAATGTAATAGAGGGAGTAGGTATGATGGTGAACAAGCGAAGAACAAGAAGTCCACAAGTGCAACAAAGAGTGGACAATTTTGTACAAGATGATAGTGGATTTGATCAAGATGAATCTTACAATGACCAAGAAGAGGAGGTCCAATATGTGAACAACTTTTAAGGGCAAAGAAACAACTACCAAGGCCCTATACAACAACAATGGAGACCTCAAAATAATCAAGGCAATTGGAATTCTCACAAACAAGGTAATTGGAGTGATGGAAACAATCAAAGCAATTGGAATAACAACAACAGTCAAGGCAATTGGAGTGGAAGCAATAATCAAGGGAATTGGCATAACAATAATAACCAAGGCAATGGGGGAGGCAAAAATCAAGGCAGGTGGAATAACAATCAAGGAAGTCGGGGGTCGGGTTTTCAAAGGCCCCCGATGTATCAACAACTGAGCAACCCACCTTCTTATCATTCCCATGGTCCTAGTTCTTCCAACAATGAAATGGATCGTATTGTGAACATGTTCAACCAAATGATGGAGAAGAATGCTGATTCCGATGCTCAACTTGCTTCACACAACACCTTGATCCGTAACTTGGAAATGCAAATGGGACAAATCTCTCAAGCTTTAAATTCTCATCCTAAGGGGGCACTACCAAGAGACACAGTGGTGAACCCAAAGGGTGGGAACAATACGGGGCATGCCATGGCCGTTACTACAAGAAGTAGAAGAGGTGGGAATACACCCACCTCAATCCAAAGGCAACTTGTGGATGATGAGAAAATGATAGAAGAAGAAGAGATCCCGAACAATGTGGAGCAAGAAAATGATGAAGTGCAGATTTCTATTGATGACACTGTGGAAGAGACTCAAGAGGAAGTGAACCCGTCTAGGGATCATGTTATTGGCCGATCGTACAATTATGAGACCGTTGGGAGTGATTGAAGATGTATTGGTTCGTGTTGATAAGTTCATTCTTACGGCGGATATTGTTATACTTGATTGTGAAGTGGACTATGAGGTACCAATTATTCTTGGAAGACCTTTCCTTTCCATGGGGAAGACTCTTGTTGATGTGGAAGCCGGAGAACTTACTTTCCGAATAGGTGATGAAAAGGTGGTGTTCCACGTGTGCAAATCTATGCGGCAACAAAATTGCAACGAAGTGTGTTCTTTCATGGACTTGGTGACCGATGTGATTATTGATGATACAAGTGTCATGATTAATGTGGGTGATATGTTGGAGGCCGTCTTACTTAACTTTGATAATGACGAGATGGACCGCTTCATGGAATGTGTGAATTCTTTGTAAGGAATGGGGTCGTACAACTATGCACCCCAAAAACTTTCCTTGGATCATGAGAATAGGAAAACTCGTCCTACAAAGCCTTCAATTGAAGAGCCTCCTACCTTGGAGTTGAAGTCGTTGCCTCCACATCTTAGGTATGAATTTCTTGGCCCTTGTTCTACTTTACCAGTTATTCTTTCCTCTTGTTTGACTAACGTGCAGGTTGACTCCACATTGGCGGTGCTTCACAAGAGGAATAAGGCTATTGGATGGACTTTGGCGGATATTCGGGGAATAAGGTCCGCATTTTGCATGCACAAGATTACTTTGGAGGAAGATGCCAAGGCATATATTGAACATCAAAGGAGACTTAACTAAGCTATGCAAGACGTGGTCAAAAAGGAGATTATCAAATGGTTAGATACCGGGGTTGTTGCCACGCCTCGACCTCGGGGAGATACCCCGGTTAAGCAAGCCTGTTAGATGCCTTCTACCCAACCTTTCCCATTAACAATATAAGAACCTGTACAAGTGATAGACATGAGAAGAGTCAAGTGTTCCATAATATTTTACACTACTAAAGGATATTCATTTATGATTTCCAAAATATAACAAGTCTACTGATATGATAAAAACATGTTTGCCCAAATACCAACACTTACTAGTTTAATTCCCAATATTATATACCACCCACAACCTGTCTACGGAGCCTCTAAGTATAACAGAAGAGTAGTATGGATGTGCCGGCGATAAGGCCCTGGATATACTGTCAAACGACATGAAGCCCGGAACATAGTAGGGCTCACCAAAACCTGCTGAATAGAGAGTAACTGCTAACGAGGGTCAAAACCACCTGCTGAAGAATCACCTGCATCCATTGAAGATGCAGCACCCCCAGCAAAAGGGACGTTAGTATATATGGAATAGTACTAGCATGTAAAGCTAAATGTCCACTTTCAAAATAGAATAACATTATAAGAAAAGAAAAACCATAGAAACAGCAAGTCACAATCAACAATATCCAAATGCCCAATTAACACATACCAGTTTTCAAAATACGAAAAATAATATATATTTTTGGTTGGGAGATCATTAGCACCGATATACCACCGTATTTTTAGCATGGAGTCCGATCACGCCCGATCGGCTAGGCCATCTCCCCATGGACAATGTGGTTTTACATGTGATGCGAAAAAAGGGTGTGACCAAGAGTAGTACCACCATGTGCGCAACATGGCGTCCGATCTCCACCCGATCGGCTAGGCCGCCTTCCTACATATGCCGTGTGGGTTGACTTTTCAATTCACAACTAATATCAATCTCATCCCAAATAAGGGGAATAATCACAATCCATCACCATCCACCCCTACATCGGCATGTGTAGTTTCGGGTGTGGGCCTTATGACCTACCCTTCCTCTGTTTGCTAATGATACTCCCAAAAATATTTTTTTGTTTTTTGCACACAAAGGTAGTATAATTACAAATGTATTCACCTCATCATCTTTCACATTGTATAAACCTCCATTAGTCTTTTCAACCACTCGTAACAACAATATTTTCTTGGGTCTTTTGGCCATTCACAAGATTCATTATTCATGGCACGCGGTCGTACTTCATATTCCACAATTTCTTTTCTTTACCTTCAAGGATCATCAACATATAGAGTATTCCGAAAATTACAACTTTAAGTTATTAGCAGTGAAGCCTTAAACATAATGAATTCCTTTCCAAGAAATGAAGTAAAATGGTTGGCAATCAAAGAACAAGTTAGAAGCATAAACGAGTAACACATTATTTAATCTTGAAATACTTTTCCCAAAAATGGCAATACACAATTTCAACTCATGAATATATATATATATATATATATATATATATATATATATATAAGAGCTAAATACACATTGGAAACACTTACAAAGCATAGCTTTAGTTAAAACAGCCACGTTTGGGCACAAGTATAACTCTCATTATTGGTACGGTGGCCACACTATCCATCTCCAACCCCCTTCTTTCACTTTCAAGCATCCTTATAGATTATCAACAACAAGGCATTTTAATTCAAGACTTTAGATACACATTTGAGCAACTAACCAAATTAAGGGTCTTAGACACATGTGATTTCTTACACAATTCGACATTCTAGTTTTCATTAAAATCACGCTTCAAATCATGACATATTAACACACAGCCCGTGTTTAATCACATTCTCAAATAGTAACTCAACAAAGAACGTTTGGAATACAATTTGAATGCATATATCTTTTGACACAAGGCTTGTTCGGAAGAATCAATTTATAATGAGCAACACGGGACTTAGAAGGCCATTGTGGGGTTCAATTCTAAAAGAGGAGTTTAGCCAACATACCTTGTTTGAGCTTTCCTTAAGTTGCTACAACGTCCTAACACTTCTAGCAATAACAATCTATAAGAAGGTAGCAAAAATCGGATAATAATTAGAAGGATTCACATGGTGTAACTCTCTTAGGAATTTTGTCGAACACCTAGTATGCAAAATGGACTACAAAGCTCTACAATGGTAATCTTTTCCTCCCTTAACCAATTTTAACAAGAGACCACCCAAACTAGTTCATTAAACCCACACACTACAACCTATTGTCACATGCATGGCCTATTTCCAACCCCCATAACCTAATTAAACCCATAACAATTGCATGAAGGTTTTACGACAAGGTCTTACCCGGATAGATGATAATCTAGTAATTGATTTCCTTGATTCTTTAAGGTTGGTGCAAGATTGGATAATTAGAGTGTTAGGTTTCCTCCTTCTCTCTCTAAAATGCTCCTACCTCTCTCTAAAATCATCAGATAATTGCCCCAAAATGAGCCCCAAAGACTATTTATCAAAATAGGGTCGGGTTATAAAAATAGAAAAATGGACCCACCAAACTCAGGTCTGCGGTCATAGAACTGACCGCAGAACAAGTATGTGGTCCGTATAATGGACCGCGAAAGTGATGCCCAAAAACCTGGATGATCTGGATAGGTCTGCAACTGATCTGCGGTCCACAGGCCACTTATGCGGCGGCAGAATGTGCTGCAGAATCGCGCAACGAAATTTCCTTGTGCAACTCTGCGACAGAAGTGCGGACCGGGAAACAGGTTTTCAATCGTACAATGGACCGCGAAACAACCCTCAAAATTCAACAACTCCCTGCTTAACTCTGCGACGCTTATGCGGCCCGCGGAAAGGATCTACGGCCGCGAATCTGACCGCATAATTGGCCCTTCAGCACAACACTTTCCACCAACACCTCGATGCATTCTTCAACCCAAAAAGTCTATTTCTACAACCCTCAAACACATAAGCCTACTTCGACACCATGAACCCTTAAATTCCTTGGTAAACTTTTCGGGGCCCTACAGTTATCTACCCCATTTTCGATAGTTCGTCAACTTCTCTGGTGCAATGTGTCACGTTCCTTGATCAAATTCTTGATAGGTTGGCCGGCCGTGCTTTCTATTGCTTTTTAGATGGATATTCGGACTACAACCAAATCCTTATTGCCCCGGAAGATCAAGAGAAAACAACTTTCACTTGTCCTTATGGCACGTTCGCTTTCAAGCGGATGCCATTTGGCTTATGCAATGCACCGGCAACTTTTCAAAGGTGTATGATGGCAATCTTTACGGATATGGTAGAGGACTACCTTGAAGTCTTCATGGATGACTTCTCGGTAGTTGGGGAGTCCTTTGATGATTGTTTGGCAAATTTGGATAGAGTATTGGCAAGGTGTAAAGAAACGAACTTGGTGTTAAATTGGGAGAAATGCCATTTCATGGCCGAGGAAGGCATTGTCCTTGGCCACAATATTTCAAAGAATGGCATAGAGGTCGACAAGGCGAAGATAGAGGTGATTTCTAAACTTCCACCTCCAACTTCGGTGAAAGGCGTGTGAAATTTCTTGGGTCACGCGGGGCTCTACCAGCGCTTCATGAAGGAGTTTTCTAAAGTGGTGAACCCATTGTGCAAGCTCTTAGAGAAATATGCTAAGTTTCACTTCAATAATGATTGCATGAGGACATTTGAATTGCTAAAGTTCAAGTTGACAACCACTCCCATTATCACTGCTCCTAATTAGAATAGTCCTTTTAAGCTCATATGCGATGCTAGTGATGTAGCGGTTGGAGCAGTTTTGGGGCAACACATCAACAAGGTTTTTCATTCGGTATACTATGCTAGTAAGACCATGAATGATTCCCAAGTCAATTACACCATTACAGAGAAAGAGCTTATTTCCATTGTGTTTGCAACTGAGAAGTTCCGCCCATACTTGATGGGTGCAAAGGTTATTGTTTATGCGGATCATGCGGCACTTCGTTCTCTTATGAGTAATAAAGATTCAAAATCTCAGTTGATGATATGGGTGCTATTGTTGCAATAGTTTGGTATTGACATCCAAGATCGAAAAGGGAGTGAAAATCAAGTGGCGGACCACTTGTCTCGTTTGGAGGAGGAGGGAAGGACACATGATGGCCTTGAAATTAATGACTCCTTCCCCGACGAGCAACTCTTGGCTATTTAAATGAAGGAGATTCCATAGTTCGCAGATCTAGCAAACTTCCTTGTATGTGGAATCATCCTGGATGATTTCTCTTCCAATCAAAGGAAGAAGTTCAAACAGGATTGTCAAAATTATTATTGAAATGAGCCATACCTTTTCCGGATTTGTACGGATGGGATAATTAGAAGATGTGTACCAGAAGAAGAGCAAAATGTTATTCTTTAGGCTTGCCATTCTTCGCTTATGGTGGTCACCATGGCGAAGCAAGAACGGCGGTAAAAGTGCTAAGTTGTGATTTCTATTGGCCCACTCTTTACAAAGATGCAAGTAATATGGTGAAAAGATGTGGTGAATGCCAATGGGCCGGTGGAATCTCGAAGAAGAATGAAATGCCTCTCACTACCATTTTGGCGATTGATATCTTTGATGTGTGGGGTATTGACTTTATGGGTCCTTTTGTGAGTTCTTGTGGAAACACCTACATCTTGGTCGGTTGATTATATGTCTAAATGGGTTGAGGCCATTGCTCTACCCAACAATGAAGCGAGAAGTGTGGTGGCATTCTTGAAAAAGAATATTTTCACAAGATTTGGTACTCCGCGGGCTATCATAAGCGATGGGGGGTCACATTTTTGCAACAAGGCTTTTGACACTTTGCTTGGCAAGTATGGTGTCACTCATAAAGTTACGACTCCCTATCATCCACAAGCTAGCGGTCAAGTGGAAGTTTCCAACCGGGAGATAAAGAGTATTTTGTCCAAAATAGTGAATGCTAACCCGGCGGATTGGTCAAAGAAGCTTGATAATACACTATGGGCTTATCGGACTGCTTTCAAAACTCCTATCGAGATGTCTCCATACCGGTTGGTGTTTGTCAAATCTTGTCATCTTCCAGTAGAACTTGAGCACAAAGCCATGTGGGCTTTAAAGAAGTTGAATCTTGATTGGGATGCAGCCGCTAACTTGTGGGTTGCACATTTGAATGAATTGGATGAGTTCATGTACCATGCATATGCACGTTCATCCTTGTACAAAGAGAAGATGAAGTACCCTCATGAAAAATACATTCAAACAAGGAGTTCAAGGTGGGCGATCTTGTTTTGTTGTTCAACTCATGGTTGAAGATGTTTCCCGAAAAGCTGAAATCTAAGTGGAGTGGTCCCTTTGAAATTGTGGGTGTGACACCTTTTGGTGCTTTGGACTTGAAGAACAAAAATGATGAGGTATTTCGAGTCAATGATCACCGGGTGAAGCATTATTTGGGAAAGCTTGATGATGTCCACGTGGTGGCAGTTATTCATTTCAAATGATGGTAATCTGCATCGTGTTGTGATGTTAAATCAGGCACTTCTTGAGAGGCAACCCATGTTTCATTTTCTTTTCTTTTCTTCTTTTGTAGATATGTGTTATTTTCATGCTAATTGGATTTGAAGTGTGTTGTAGGGATGAATGAACTTTACAGGAACTATTCTAGAAAATTGGCCAAGTATGGTAAGAAGTGCGGACCGCATGTATATTATGCAGACCGCACAATTGTGATTGCTACAACAAAAGGAAGCTGCAGTCGCGCAATTGCAGTGCGGACCGCACAAATTGAAAAGGGAAAATGCAAACTCTCTCAAGTTTGGTTTGTCAGAAAAATGGCCAAAGTGCGGCTGCACACCAAAATCTGCGGTCCGCAACAAAAATTTGCGACCGCAAATCAGAAAGGGCTTCTGAGCCCCAGGTAACAGAGTGTGGACCGCAGAAGGAATTCTGTGGCCGCACTCAGCCCTTTGTCCCTCAAGTCAGAACCATTAGTATAAATAGTAGACCTAGGGATATTGTTCCTCTTTTTCCCTCTCTGAACTCTTCACAGTAAAAAAAAATTAAAATTTCTTTTTAATTAGATGCTCATAAGCCTAACAATTGTTGATCACTCATCTCGTGTGCAAATTCATCTCTGGTATGCATCATCATCTTAATTAACTTCTTTTAATTTTTAGATTTTGAGCATAATTTTGAACTATTCGTCTGTAAATCTATTTGAACAATCTTTTGGGGTGAATATGTAGTGGGTAGACTGGAAATTGCTCCAAGGGGAATGGGTCACTTGATTATCATGCTTAACTGTTAAAAACATGTCAAATTTGTGCAAAAAGTGAAAACCCTAAAATATCTGATCGATTTTGTTTTGAAATCTGCGACTGCACAAGGGATTGTGCGGTCCACAGACGTTGAGATTAGGGTCTTGGGTCAAGCATGATTCTGTGGCTGCACTGAGAACTGTGCGGACCGCAGAAATCCCATCACGGCCGCAGAAAAGTGAGTGTGGCCACAAAACAGCCCAATATCTGTCTTCAGAGAGTTGACATTTTGGTGAATCTAATGTGCGTCCGCGATAGAAAATGTATGGACTGTATTCCAGTTCTGTGGTCGCACTAATAATTGTGCGGACCACAGATCCAGTTCTGCGGTCGCAAGATTAAATTGTGCGGCCCGCAATACCTTGCTTGCGACCGCACTCCCCTTCCCTGCAAGCATGTTTTACATTATGTGTTCATTGTCTCTCTGTTGTGTTCTTGTATGTTACAGCTGCATTACAACGGACACCTTCTATTGCTTGTTACAAAAAATGGTTAGATCTCGAGGCCGAGGAGATACTTCAAAGGGGAGGGGTGAACCTTTCAAAGGCCGAGGCAAAAGTACTTTGCCTCTCACCCTCCAAAAGATAATCGCAAAGAAGGCTACAGTCAGCCGAGGAAGAAATGTGGATCCCTGCAAATCCAGTTCTTATGCCCCATCAAGAGATGCATCGGAGGGCAACTCAGTTCAAGAGCAGTCGGCTGTCCAATCAAAGCCACTGGGGAGGTATCAACTCCGGGATGAGCCTTCCACATCACATAGCACCTCCGAGGGTTCGGAGAGTGCCAGTCAGGATTCAGAGCCTTCCTCTACACCTGTCCCTGAGGCACCACCAACTACAGTTGATGCTATTCCAGATGATGGCCGAAGGGGTGATACTACAGTTGCCGGTCTTGAGAGGTCGAAGAAGAAAGAGGTCTGGGAGGACCGGTTCGTCTGGCTGGCTGCTTTCACTAGCTTCCGTGTGTGGTGGCCGGTGAGATCGCTCACTCTTGAGTGACAGTTCCAATTAAAAGATCTTGAAAAGTATAATCCAGCAGTCTTGAGACAGTTCCGAGAGCGGAAGGGGCAAATGTGGTTCACCCAGAGTGTAGTGGACGCAAAGGAGTATCTGGTCCGGGAGTTCTATGCCAATGTGGCGCACATAAAGAAAGGGACCAAAGTGAACAAAGTGAGGAATCTGAAGGTGGATATTTAGCTAGCACACGCTGAACTCCTACTTGGGGTTTGAGGATGTTGAGCATGCACAGTACTTGGAGAAGCTGGCGATGGGAGATGTAGCTCGCCCATGGCTAGCTGAGATTCTTGCAGCTCCGAGACCGCCACCATCATGGATCACAGCAGGGATTCCTATTCAGCAGAACGCCCTGAACTTCATTGGATGGTAGGCCTTTGTCTACAGCAGACTAGACCCGTGCCACAATGAAACAAACTTCCCTATTCCGCGAGCATTTCTAGTCGCCTCCATCATGGTCGTGTACCTGATCAATGTGGGTGCCGTGATATCGGCCAACATGTCTGTGGTTTCCAGACAAGATGATACATCCTACCCGTATCCCAACACCATCACTGAGTACCTTACGTATGCACGGGTAGAGCCAAGAGATTTTGATATGAAGTTTTGGGCTAAGAATCCCTTCTCATGGTATTCTCTGATGGATGCACACAACCCTAAGAGAAAGGGTCAGCCGACTACCATCATAGGGAAGTCTGATGAGCCATCGGTGGTAGTTGCAAAGACAGCCGATATGCCATCCACTTCAGCAGAGCCTTCATCCAGTGTAGATGACATGCCCCCACCTTCAGCCTCAGTGCCTCCCATCTCGGCTTTGAAGTCGGTGCCTATGCCCACTGCTCCACTTTCTATGCTGCGATTCTCCCAGAAACTGGCGAGTCTCAACAACTGGATGCAGACAGCTATTGCAAAGCTATCTGACATATCCAATCATGTTGCAGCACAGTCATCCATTCTGGCATCCCAGATTCCCCCCACAGTTGAAGAAACCTTGAAGAAGCTTTTGGAAAATCAGAACACAATAATGGCCACTCTAGTGCAGCATGGGTCAGTGATAGAAGAGCTAGGAAAGGAAGTGAAGAAGATGCGAAAGTCCTAGGCCTCCAAGAAGTCAGTGGACAAGCGCCGGCGATAGGTTACCAACATTGCAGCAGTCGGAGACATTCCATTTGATATGCTGATAGACCCGCACCACCCAGGCCCAGATCCTACAACACCAGCTGGCTAGTCTAAGGAGCCAGACATTGCTGCTAACACTGCCAAGGCAGTACGTCAGATGTTCATTAACCCAGCCACTCCCGGACTTGAGGATGATGAGATCCAATTGGATGAGTCAGAGGTCGGTGCCACTGCTGGGGACACAGATGGCCACAAAGCCATAGGGAGTTTTCTTCACTCTCACCCTTCCTTTATTCTTATTTTGTTAAGCATTAGGGACAATGCTTATTTTTATTAGGGGGGTGGAGTTTATTTGATTTACTTTGATGATTCTAAGACATATTGGTTTGTAAAAACGTATGAAAAGTTTGGGGGAGAGATGAGGAACTTGAAAGAGGTATCAAGGCACAAAAAAGAGAGAAGAAATGAAGATAAGGGAGGGCAAGAAAAGGAAAGAAAAAAAAAAGATAGTGAATAAGTTGAAGAGGTTCAAAGAAAAGTAATGATGCAAAGCATGAAGAAATCAAAGAAGGAGAAAATAAATGTCATGATCAAGAAAGAGTGATGTAAAGTCTCTCTAGTTCCCCCATGGAAAAGAAAATGCCTCAAAGAATTGGCAAAGCATGAGCCAAGAACAGAAAATGGGGTGCTTAAGGAAAGATGAACCCGTTCTATCATAGAATATCCAACCTTAGTCCAAAAGCCTTCATTGCATTTCGAAAAAGCCCTACGTGATTTCAAGCAGAGTGATCTTACATTAGTGGTGATCTACATGAGGGGCAAGCCTATGGTACTTAAATTCGTACTTGCGACATTCTTTTAAGAGAGATGAGTGAACCTTTCTCAAATCTTTTGATTGAGTGCTAAACTTCTTAAGCGAGATAGGCAAACAGAGAGTAGAGGAGGAGGAGTTTGGGATCCATAATGACCTACATGAAAGAGCGAGCTTCCTCGATAAGTAAAGTCAACTCTTGATGCTCAAGTGTCACATTAGAACTATTTGTGCATAAAAGTTTAACTTGTTGCCTTGTTGATAATTCATAAGTGGTGTGAGTGATTGTTGGTCCCAATTGATGTGTGAATGACCCACTTTTGATTAGCTGGAATAGCCCTTAACTTGTGGAGGTGGGAACTAATTTATTTGCTTGAGGACAAGCAAAAACTTAAGTTTGGGGGAGTTGATAAGTGGGGATTTTGACTACTTATTAGCACTTTTTAGCTTTTGTTTTAGTCCAAAAGCGTTTAATTGTATTCCTGAAAACTAATAAAATATGCTTAATTACAGGAATATTGGAAGATGGACTCCCGAGATGAAATCCAACTCAAGAAGGAGTAATCTGAACTCAAGGACATAAAAGGCACATAAGCTCAGAAGTGCGGACCACAGAATATCATTTGGAGCCACAGATGATGGAGGAAAAGCCAGCAGAGTTTGGTGCAAAGTGCGGTCCGCACATGAATTGTGCAGCTGCAAAAGCTAGGCCGGGAGCAAAGTTCAGAGAATATGCATTCCAACTCCATCAAAAGTGCGGACCATAGAATATCAATTGCGTCCGCACATGTAAAAGTGAGTGCAGACCTCAGAAAGAGTGCCTTGCGGCCGCAGATCAAAAATTCTGCGGCCGCAGACTTCCAGTCCTGACAAGTTGAAGAAAAGTGCGGACCGCACATGGAATTGTGCGGCCGCAGAACTTCTCGAAGGGCATTTTTGTTGAAAATTTCCAACTCTATATAAATAGACGAGTTTCACAATTTTAGGTCAACTTTTGATATCATCAGCTACAGTAGCCATTTATCTTTACTTCTTTTAGTAGCTTTTCATATTTTGAGATATTTTAACATAGAATTTATCATTTTAATCTTGCAATATGAGTTTAATTATCATTTCTTCTTCTTTTTCTTCAATTGCAAGCAAACCTTATGGGTGTTTAATTTAATGCTTGTTTATAGTTGAGTGTTTATTATTTAGCCTTGTTCATATTTTAATTTGTAAAATTAATTGTTGCAAACATCGGTTCATGCCTATTTGACTTGGTCTCTACTTGAGAAAGAGAAACTTAGTCTAGGAAAACTTGGCTAACATAAAATTGGGTCAATTGAGAGATTGATAATCCCAATTAAAGGGTTCAACCTAGAGATAGTAATAACCCGACTTGAGCTTTTATCAACCGTTTTGTGCAATACCCATTTGGACTTGAGAAAGCCAAATTGGGCAAAATCGCTCTCTGACCGAGAGGTATTGAGTGGTAATTGAGTGTTGATAGCTATAATACACCCTGATCAATAAAACAAGCATTAAGGTTTATATCCCATTAAGCAAACACCTAGGCGATAGTCATAGCCCTAGGCTTTTTACAAAACTTGAAAAACAACAAAAATAATTTCTTAGTTTTATTTCTCAACTTGCACTCTTAGTTTTAAATTAGACTTAAAAATAACTCCAATTTGTGGAAGTGTAAATTGAGATAGTCAAATTCACATACTATAATATATACTTCTAACTCCCATATATAGCTCCTTGTGGAAATCGACCCTCACTCTTGTTGGGTACTATCATTGCATTCGACCCTTTCATAACCTTGAATTGAGGTGTGAAATTAGACGAGATCACAAATTGTCCAAAATCGACTCCAAATGAGAGAAATAGATGAAATAAGCTAAAACCCGATTTGGCTAACATATATTCTGCCCAGACGACCCTTCATCGTGAACGCAGCATGTCCCTTGCGTTCGCAAAGCAATACCAGCTCCTGCTCCAAAATCCTTCTTTGTGAATGTGAGACAAGGCTCGCGAACTCGATACTTGATCAAGTCGGCCTTCGCAAACGCGACCACGCCTCCACGAACACGAAGGCCAAAGTTTCCAGGCCAGCTTCACATACACGAACGTGACGCCCTTGTCGCGAACGCGATGTACCTCTGCCATTTACCTTCGCGAATGTGAGACCTCCATCGCCAACACATAGCACAAATTCCCAGCAGTCACAAATCCTTCTTTGTGTATGCATGCATCCCTTAGCATTCGTGAAGAACAACACCAGAAACCACCAGCAGCAGCAACAGCAAATCATCCAAAATTGGTTGGAGACCATCCCGAAACAAACCTGACGCCCCAGGACTCCATCCAATCACATCAACAAGTCTCAATATCGTATCTAAACTTATTCGAAGGTTCGAAATGCCACGAATAACATCAGAACCACGAATCGACGATCAAAATCCTTATTTTAACTTTCAAACATTCAAAATTTGCAGAACGCGTCCGAATCATACTTAGACATTCTGGATCATGACCCAACTTCACACACAAGTTTAAATCAATAAAATGAACTTATCCAAGGTCCTGGAACACCGTCTGAAGTCCGATAATGCCAATAAAATGAACTAGCAAATTTCAAACCTTCAAAAACGCAAACTACCAATAATAAGCATTGAATCGCTCCCAGACCATCCGATGCTCAACCTGAACATACGCCTAAGTCCGAAATTACTTTACGAACCTTGACGAGATCGAAACACACACTTAAATTATGTTAGCTAGTCAAAGATAGTATAGTATAATATCGTACCCACAGGGATTGGAGTTAAATAGTATTTTCGTAGTTTGTAGCTTGATTGCTATCCAGGAGAATCAACAATTGAGATTTATAAGATGTCTAACTAAAATTAACTAAAAATCTAAAGCTATTGACTAATGACAATCACAACAAGGAACAAGCAAAGAAGTTATCAATGGGAGAAAATAGGGGTTGATAGGATAGGTGCAAGATAATTATTTGGGATCTAACTCTAGATAATTCATTTCTTATGTTTAAGTGAGTCTCTCGAATTCACTCAATTATTAGTTCAAACGTTCAGTAAAAACTCCTCTCTCGATTAAGTCTTAACCTCACAAGATGAACCAATTTTAAGTACATGAAGATATACAAGAATGTGTAGTGGATTGGTCTTTAGGAAAACCTCTTTTGATTAGTCTCCTAACTAGGTTTAATCAATAATTTAACTAGCCTCTTTCGATTACTAAGCAGAATTAATAAAGTCAACCAACAATATAATGCAAAGATATCACAAGTTATGTCTCTCTCGATTATATGAACAAGTGAATATAGATGCAACAGTTAAATCATCCAAAAATGCTTCAATACATAAAACTAGAGTTATAATCCACAAATAAATATCAATACACCAAATCTATCAAACCTTAAAGAGAACTACTCCATAGATATGGAGAAATTTATCACAAATATAATTAAAGTATAGAAAAATATAGATTCGATCCAAACTCGGGTCTTGAGTGAGGAAGGAATGATGAAATCCTTGTGCTTTTGATCCTCCAACTCTTCCTTGGCTTCCTTAGGTCTAAAGTATGTCAAAAATCTAGAAAATAATATTTTTTTTATGTATTTATACCAAGTAGAGTCGGGTCCAAACGAAATCACCCTTTCCTAGCCGAAATAGAAAAACTTGCAAACTTATTGCTTTTCATGCGTCGCACTGTGCGTAGCATTAGTGCTTTTCTTGTCAGACCACAGAAACCCAGTCTCTGAACTTTGTCAATTCCCGACACAAAATTACACTATTGCGTCACACAGTGCGTCGCACTAGTGCATTTCTTCAGTTGTTGCTTCTTCCTTCATTTTTGACGTCCAGAAGTGATCCTTGACCCCCGAATACGATCCCGGCTTAATCCTTTGGGCTTTTACTCAAACTTCAAAGCTCCAAATAGCTCGAATTAGTTCCACAACATCTACATAACTCGGAATCACTCTTACAAGGCATAAAACACACAATAAGTGCAAAACACTATCAATTAAAGCTCAAACACAATTAAAGTGTAGTGAATTAGAGTGCAATAAGCGACTAAAATACGTGATTATAGAATACCATCAAACCTATAGGAACCTTCATATCACGATTCTGAGATCGTTTACTCAAAAGTCAAACTTTGGTCAACTCTTCCAACTTAAATCTTATGGTGTCCCCAATAATTTTTCCACTTATTTTCGTGTCTTGAGTCAATAATTGCAACCCTTGGTTCCGGACTCAAAAAGCAATGTATAGATTTATTTTTTCTCTTTTTGCTACAGTATAGATTATTTCATACGCCATTATAGACATTGATCAAGAACAATGGGAGCTATCATACTAATAATAATATTGGTCAACAATTCAAGAATATGATGGTGAGTTTATCGCACATCATTTAAGTGCAAAGTTTCAATCTCAGGAAATATTTTCTTCCTATTTACCTTCTTTCTCACCATTGTTCTAATCCACCAGCACATTTAAAAGAGAAGAATAGGAAGGACAGTTTAACTGCTACCGGCAAATTAATGATGTAAAAAAATATTTACAACTAAGTTATTTTTAAGGTTAAATAAATCTCTACATAGGATACGCATTAATTCATTAACTGATAAATATAAAACCTGCAATCATAAATTAATTTAAACTATTATGGTAAGAAAGTCGTTACAGTATCAAATATGCATAACTTAGAAGTTACAAATACATGGAGAAAGGGTCAGTAAGAGAAAGTAGGAGAAGGATACGGTGGAAGTAGAGGCTTGTCACGGAGTTAACGTGAACTCAGTACTTTTGCTCATATATATATATATATATATATATAATATCAGTGTGTATGATCAGGCATGACATGACGTGACTTCAGATTTTCGAGGACATGACCCTTGATAGGAAGGTGTGGAGGTCAAGCATTAAGGTTATAGGTTAGGAAGTAGTTGAGCATTTATCTACTTCATACCAATGTGAGGCTAGTCTGATAAGGTTTTGTCTTAGATTGCTAGTGGTTAATGTTGTGTTCACACTATTCTTCCGTTTTTCATCGTGTCGGGGCTTATTTACTGGTTATTGTTATGCTTTTCATCTATTTTTTTTTATTCTTATGATGTTGTTATTATTTTTATGATTTCTGTTAATGCTACAAATATATTGTCTTTTTCCGTCTTGCCGATGATCTATCGGAAACATCTTTCCTACTCCCTTGGGATAGGGGTAAGATTTGTATATTACCTTTTCAGATCCCATTTATGAGATTTTACTAGGGTTGTTGTTATTATATATATATATATGTGTGTGATGTCGCTATTAAAACGCAAAACTTTAAATTTTGGATCGGTCTTTGAGAAGGTTATCCTAAATCGAAAGGGGTAAGAGGGGGATGGGGAGGAGATTTGGTTGGTTAGCTCACGGTTGGGATAATAGTTGTTAGGTAGGTAGAGGAATGGTACTAAAGACAAAGTTGTTAGTTTCTTCACGCATTTTCTCTTAGTTTATAGGCACTTTATTACAATTTCAATAATATAATGGAAGAGATGGGTTACCAACCTCTTCCCTTATTCTTTCCTTCTCATCCTCTAACTACTTATCCACTTCCTTTCCCACTCCCCATATCTCCTTTGCTCCCCCTCATTTGCAAAATAATTCCACAACACAAAAAAAAAAAAAAGGAATATTTTCCTTTAAAGAGGACAAAAGCTGTTACGTAATCGAAAATTTAAGAAAAGGATAATTAACGTCTTAAACAAAAAATGGTCTATGTTAGGCCTTCAAATTCTTTATTCATCATATGAATCAACTAGCGTCCATATATATCCTCACACGTATATCAGAGACTCATCAGCATGAGATGTCTTTATATTAAAACTAGTGTAACGGTCCGCGCTTCGCGTGGTTATTAACAAAAAAAAAATTGCATCTTATTGACATAATAACACATTTAAATTATTACGTGAAATCTTCTTCAAAAATCTCTGTAATACAACCATGATATGCTTCTTTTTGGTCATTACTACTGTTGTCTCTTGGCAAAGGCCTTTAAGAGGCTGACGAGGCAAGACAATATTTGCATTGGTATTGATAAAATCGGGAGACAGTTTGATTAAGGATAATTTTCTACAATCTCATTTACTAATTTCAATGCATACTCCCTCATAAATCTGAGACAGTAAGATATATAAAATAAATTTTTAGGGTCCATAAAGTGCCCAAAATTAAGCTTTTATAAAATATCAGGAAAAAATATCACGCAAATCCTGACAAAAACACATAAAAAAAAAAGAAATAAAGAAAAATATCTTCTGTTTAAATTCCCATATCGCCAAGATAAATCATCTTTAAGACTCAACTTTATGCTATATGTGATTCAAACTTAGAATGCATACTATGCTAAAGGTAAATTAATACTACTAAATAAGTATCAAGTAAATTCATTATAATAAACCCAAAAGAATCATCTATTCAAGTCTTTGTTTGAATTTACATACAAGTCAAATATTCATAACATGCCACAGAAAAAATATATCAAACGGATATCAAAATTGACCATCGGCTACAAATACATTAAAAATATTCACATATACAAGTTCATCTTTTTGCATACAATATTAATCATTTCTACTCGCACATGGACCTTTGAATATGTCGATATTTAACAACAATCAGGAGTACAAAATCTAATGATGTTCAAATATTCAATCATTGCAAATATTTGTAGAAAATGATTAGCTAGAGAATCTAACGTTGTTTTACATACTCTCCTTGGCAGCTATTCAGCTCCATTTTCTTCCCGAAAGAAATTGAAAAAATTAGACTTTGATAATGGAGAGGAGAGTCATCTCTATAGTTATTTCTTTTAACAAATGCACACTAAAAGAAGTTATAAATAATTATAGAAGGGAAAAAGGGAAATATAAAATAAAGAAAGATAAATACCTTTGATGGCCTAATTTGCATATGCTTCGCATTGTTGGAGGCAACAAAGTAAAGGGGCTTATATGAGCCAAAAAAGTAAGGCCGTTACTATTTATTGTGACTCTTCACTGTTTCTTTATCCCCACTAATACAACTCTTCATTGCTTTCTTTATTAGCATAATTAGTAAATAAATAAATAAATAAGAACGGGCAAGGCAACTGAAGGGTTTAATGTGCAAGGCAACTGAAGGGTTTAATGTAACCAATGTGCTTGTGAATTGCCACATGGTAGCCTATATAACCAATGTGCACTTCAATTACAAGTTAATTAATTAATTTCTCTCTTTTTATATTCCATAACTGAATTCTCTTCATAAGAAAGTAGTAATTACACTTTTTTGTATATTCCATAACTGAAATCTCCTCATCCATTTCGTTATTAGTTCTAGGTAGTAAATGATTTTTTTGTATTAAAATTAGAAAAAAAATCTGAAAAAACCATATGAAAGTTGGCCATATAGGGATGTCACATCAGCGGGCCAATTCCCAATTTTATATATTTATATAGATACTAGGGGAAAAAATAAGATCTTTTAAAAATGAAAAAGAACACAACCTCCAAATACATACTCTATTCTGTTTCAATCTATAGTAATTTACCGATCATGAAATTTAATAAAGAAACAAATATTTTTGAAACTTACGATCTTAAATACATATTATACTATTTATAAGATTATTTAAATTTTTGAAATTTATGACATTAAATATGCCTTACGAAATTTGTATAACTATAAAAATAAATCATTAAATAATAAGATGAAAAATTCAAGTTATGTTATTTTTAAATTTAGAAATGTGCCGGAATAAACTAATAAAAAAGAACTAAAGCTGTATCTATAATTTTTAATGTTTGTTTGCTTGTGCTAAAACTAGAAAACGGTAAAAAAAGAAAAAACAAACAAAAATGTTAAATAACAATCTCCTTATACCAGAGGTCAGAGGACCTTTATCGGAATTCTAAAGTTCACAACTATTATGAGACAAAAGAAAAAAGAAGCTAAAAACAATGCAGAATTATGAAATGTTTTTTCTTCTTACGACGACTAAATTTGAAAGTGAAGAAAGATTTACCAAATGACTGCAAAATCAATTACTGAAGCAAAAACTACCACATCTATGTTTTGTATGTACACCCCCTATACTGCTTTTAACTAAATGTAATAGTACTATTATACTTCAATCGTACAAATCAAGAGGGAGTTTAATCAAAAGAACTTAAATCTCATCACCTCTGCCACTCATATACTCATTTTTTTTCTTTTTTGTTGGAAATACTCAAGGGGGGGAAAATCAGCCAAATCAGAGTCACTTAGTCTCCAAGGTTCTGTAGTCCAAACCATTTGTCTTTAATCCTAGAAAGTCATAACCAGCAATATTTATACTTATATTCCTGCTACTGCTGCAACCATTTCTATTACTACTGTCACTACAACTGCAATCTTTACTCTTCTTTAATCCTAAATTGCATGTAAAACATATAGGGCTAGTCCTCCACGAACCAGTAGTACTCTGTTCCAATGCCCTGTTCTGTTGGTTTTGTTGGTAAGGAGGGCTAATTCTGAGCTCAAGATTTAAGTCAGGACACTCTTCTTTAACTGGTCTGCTACTAATTTCATCTTCCTTGATTGTTCCAAATTCAGCTTTAATGTTGATCTTCTCATCATTCCCAGAAGCAAAAGAAATTGATGTCACTTTTTGTGTGCTAGACTCGTTTATAGCCCGGTGTGTTGTAGGATCAATACCGCGACTCAATAGTTTCCTCCTTATATGAGTATTCCAATAATTTTTTATCTCATTATCTGTTCTTCCTGGTAGTCTTCCAGCTATAAGCGACCACCTGAAAAGGGAAAAATTAGTATTCCTTCCAAAAAGAATTGATAGTTAAAATAGTGCTCCATCCCTTTTGTTTTATATGATGGTAATTGATTCCACATAAAATTTATGAAAAAGAGATTCACATCAAACGTACTCTTAAAATGTGTGATCTTAAACGTGCGACATTTCCGGATGGTCATAAAAGTATTCTCAAATTGACTAATTGGTGTAAATACCGACATAGATTCTTTAAGCATTTTTGAAATAAAATTTACATATTTAGCAACTACATAAAAAAAAAAAAAAAAAAAATAGTATAAGTCACAATAATTAAAAAATAAAAATATTTAAAAAATTAATTGCAAAACATATGATTAAAAAAATCTTATTTGACTTTTCAAATAATAAAAGGTTCATCATTTTCAAAAAGGAGGGAGTAATAAAGTATTTCTTTATGTAAAATTTATAGGGAAAGAAGTAATGAAACGCACTTGTTTCCGAGGAGGCTGTGGAGTTTGATAATGAGTTCATCTTCTTCTTCAGTAAAATTACCACGTTTGAGATCAGGCCTCAAGTAATTAATCCATCGGAGACGGCAACTTTTGCCACACCTCAAAAGTCCAGCAGCTTTAGGAAGTGATCTCCAACACCCTTCGCCATGAGCTTTTATGTATGCTATAAGCCTTTCATCTTCTTCTTTAGTCCATGCTCCTTTATTTGTATGTGATTTCTCACAGCAAGGTGATCTTCCCATGGAATCCACTACAAAGAAACTTCTAACTTTCTGTTCCTAGTTTAATGTTTTCTTTTCCATCCTATTTTTCGTTGTTGTGAGATGGAAAGGAGGGTGGGGGGTTGTTGTTCAAGCAGTAGTAGAAGAAGAGGAAGTTTAGCTTTAGTAGTGCTTAAGAACCAGGGCCGGCCTTTAAGGACTTTGAGATGGGGTTTTATAGGCTTTTGACTCTCTCCAAACAGACCCCTTTGAGTCTAGCTTTGGTCGTGAAATGATTGAGATTTATAACTCTACTTTAACTCCAGATCTTAGGATAAAGTTTTGAGAATAAAAATATTTTTTTGATAAAAAGTGTTTTATTATCCTTGATAGTCTTGCCAGCACAAATCTAAATTAATCAGTAGGTAAAATCTCAAGTATTAAAGGGTTTTATTAACATAAAAAAAAGAAGAGAAAGCATATATTTCTTCTGTTTCAATTTAAATGACATACTTTCCTTATTAGTCTGTTATAAAAAGAATGACAAATTTTTATATTTAGAAACAACTTAATTTTAAACTTTTTATTTTACTCACTTTATCCTTAACAAGAAACTTTTATAGTCACACAAATAGTATGGCCTTACAAAACTTTTAACCCTTAAACTTTTAGAGCTATATATTTTAAAATTCTTCTTTTATTCTTTAAATTTTGTGACAAGTCAAACCATTTATCTAAATTAAAATAGTACGGTATTGGGTTGGGTTGGGGGACTAGTTACCTAGTATTGCTTCTAGATGAGAGTTGGTAAGATAGGTTTGAGGGAGTGGCTGGCGTCCATTCTTTCTTTTTCTGATGATAATAACATCTTCATTATTACCATATATTTATAACTGATATTCACTCCATTCTAATTTAAGTGAACTCATTTGATTGAGCACGGAGTTTAAAAAAAGAGAGAAGATTTTTAAATTTATGATATAAAATGAGTTACATATATTTTTTGTGACTATAAATTATTACATAATGGTAAATTATTTTTAAATAAAAAAAAGATCATTTTTTTTACACGAACTAAAAAAAAAATAAATTCTAATAAATTGAAGGAGTATGATAAAGTACTTCAAAAGGGTGTCTATCGAAATAAAGAAAAGAAGAAAGACGAAAGAAGAAGAGTAGATGTGACATTCATTAACTAGAGTCTAGAGGTAACCTTTGGTAGGTGCAAAGTAACAAAGTAGTATCTTCGTTTCAGTTTATATGGTTGTATTTACTTTTTGGTCCGTTTTAAAAAGAATAAAATCTTTTTAAATTTGGAAATAATTTTATTTAAATTTATAATTCTACCCTTAATGAGAAGCTTTTATAACCACACAAATACTCTGGGTCCATTTTTAACTTGTTTAGGACCACAAATTTTAAAAATCTTTATTTTTTTTTTAAAATTCGTATCCAGTCAAATATATTTACATAAATTAAAAAAAGAGGGAGTATTAAAGTTCTAGTTAGGACAAAAGACAGTGCGATGAGATAATCCCTTTAAATTTTGTTATCTTTTCCCTTTTTCTTTTCGTGTGTATCTAAACTCTAACCAAACTTTTTATTATAATAATTTAGCTACACCACCCAAAGCCTCCAAATCCTTCCCAACCATATGAATGACAGGTACCAGAATGAGTTTCTTTCGAACTACTAATAAAATGATATCGATTTAATCATTCTACTTCGGTTCGAACTAACACCTCTATTTTATTTATGGTGATATGGACAACCCCTAGATCTTTTATTCATAGACAAAGAAACTATCATTAACAATTAATCGACTTTTGCCTAGTTTTGGTATTTTTTATTTTTATATTTTGTTAAAAAAGAAACCTTTTATTTATTGATGATTTCTATTGTAATTTATTACATATGTGGAAGAAAACGAATTGTCCACAGATAAATTTTTATTTCATTTTATATAGAAAGTTAGGTACTTTTTTTTATGGTTGAGTTAGTTGTAGTGGGCATTTGGTGAAGATTGTACAACAGTGCAAAAGTGTTCTTGGCTTACATATTCTTGCTTATACAAGTAAGACTACAAAGAGGTTGGGGAAGAGTTGTTCTTTATTCTATAATTGGTATTCCAGCATGCAGAAATAGTGGAGAGATATCGAGCTCGTGTGTATATATTTTGTCAGGGTTTCTGGAAGACATGGAAGGTGGTAGTAAAGGGTGTCGTAGTTGTGTGTGGGCTTTACCTTCCACTTCTTCCCCTTTTCTTTTCTTTTCTTTTTTTAAGATATATATATATATATATATATATATATATATATATATATATATACTTTTAGACGATCACAAAAAGAATAGCCAACAAAATATTTTATATATATTATACGTTTTTTAACTAACGAATGCAATTAGTTTTGATCGACAAACCAATTTTAAATTTTGCCCTTTCTTTAACTGCTTTTTTTCTTTTGTTTATGTGGAAGACTAATCCAAAATTCGATCTCAACTAAATAATTCGAATCCAGGTTGTTTGTAGATGAGTACACAATAAAAATTTATTCATATTCAATATTCACATCAAATCACATTAGTTTATCGTGATTAAATGATAATATATTTAGGCGATAATATATATTAATCTTGATTTGCGACAAAGGTATATATATATATATATATATATATATATATATATATAAACACTTTTAGCCGCTCACAAAAAGAATAGCCAACAAAATATTTTATATATATTATACGCTTTTTCACTAACGAATGCAATTAGTTTCGATCTACAGACCAATTTTATATTTTGCCCTTTCTTTAGCCGCTTTTTTTCTTTTGTTTATGTAGAAGACTAATCTAAAATTCGATCTCAACTAAATAATTCGGAATCCAGGTTGTAGGTGAATACACAATAAAAATTTATTCATATTCAATATTCACATCAAATCACATTAGTTTATCGTGATTAAATGATAATATATTTAGGCGATAATATATATTAATCTTGATTCGCGACAAAGGTATATATATATATATATATATATATATATATATATATATATATATATATATATATATATATATATATATATATACCCCATATTTTCATACGTAAAAGTACGTCGTAAGTCAATTGATGTAAGCTCAGAAATGCGATCCTCTTTGAAAGTATATAAATTAAGTTAATCATGTTACCTTGGAGGTTATAAATATTTAAGATCATGATCAGCAAGTACCAAGAGGGTTAGAAGGTTTAATTAGAAGCTAAATAAATCGAAGAAAATAAGTTTGGTCGAAAGTCAGCAAGTTGGGAATCTTATAACCCATACTTTTGGGATTAGACTAGGGTGTGTAACATGATAAGAAGGTTATATTATGAGGTATTATAGTCGTATGATAGTCGTTTGTTACGTTTTGAAGTCAAGCGAGTTATGAAACAAAAGTTGTCGTAAGTGCGTTCATAATTTTACTAAACATTTGGGTCTGATGTCACTGAGCTTTTATTTCAATGTACTTGGATTATGGGGTGATCCATCCACCAAATTGAAGATCTACAAGTCTACTTTCTAACTCATTAAATTGTTATCAATATGACATTGGCGTAGAGAGATATTCGTATTTTTGCGAGACTGCGCAGTCTGGTAGGTGACAAGTAGGTGCACCACCTACTTGCTTAAATGAATGGACAAAATAAATCCCCAAAAAAGGGCAGATTAAGGGCGGCCAAGGGGCCCTTTATATGGGATGATTATCTCACATTTCCAACATAATCTCATGAGCAAAACATAGGAGAAAACCCCTTAAACTCCCCCAAAAATCCCACACAAACCCTAGGTGATTTCGAGTGATAGGAAGTGATTCTAGTGCCGAAAAACCCGAACAACTTGCTAATTTCCCTTTCTCCTTCTTGTAGCTGTGTTTGGAGACTGATTTTGGATGAAGGGGGACTAGGTTTTGTGGGCTCTACTTATTCCAAGGTAAGTTTATGTTTCTCTTTCCCTTATCTGAGCTTCTACGAGTTGTAGCTTGATCGTAAAGACTAGAACTTGCGAGTTTCGAAAAAGTAGTATGTTGTTTATTGTGGCATCACTGTTAGCTGGTTGTGAACTTAATTTTAAGTTGAATTCATGGTTGTTTTATATGAGAAGAGGCTTAATTATGTATTGTTGGTTGTGTTTCTCGATTTGAAAGAAAAGACAAGTCGGGAACGTATTTTAGTAATCTGAAAAATAAGTTTTGAGTTGCTGAACTTGTGGGACTTTTATGGGGTCATTTTAAAGTTGTATTATGGCTGACAATTAGTAGGGATAATTGAATATCTGACGGTTAATTTTGTTGATAAATTCTGGAAGGAAGAAGGGGTTTAGAACTATAGTTGTTTAGTCACAAACCGAGCTTGCCGCTCGTCGGGATTGTTAAACATTTTTGAAAGGCTTATTATAAGTATTGTTGATGTTCTTTGGGCTATTATTGATTGTTGTAACCTGTGGGCAGTCATATAAACATGGGAGCTACTGTCCGTTTTATCGTAAATAAAGTGTGTCGTTCAAATGCGATAAGTTATTGCATTCGAATAGTGACAAAAGTATTGTCCATTGCTTGTAAACACAAAAGATGAAGGTTAAGCTAGCTTGAGGATTGGACAGGATATTTTGAGGTATGTAAGGTCTTCCTTTCTTTTCTTTGGCATGATTCCGTAAGTTATGTTTCCCTTATAAGGAATTCAAGTAGACGAGACTTTGTATACGTACTATACTGACGATTAAGGTCCTATCATGAGTATAGTCATACTAATGTTGAAATCGATTGTATTTGTCGTAGTTTCATGTATTCTTAAGGAGTAAATAGAGCATTCCAAAAAGGTCCTTATTTTTTATATGTAACAAGACATCTAGATATTAATTAAACATTATGTACGAATTGTCTAACGAATCAGAAGCAATATAGTGTCTGTATAATGAGGAATAGTTATATACGAACGGTTCAACAAGGTAGCATAATGTATAGTTTACAAAATGATGTCAATGTTTTGGCCTAAAGAATGGCACAACTTCCAATACTTACACGTTTGTGTTCACGAAACTGATAAAGACCCATGAATATAGTTATGTTGCTCATAAGTTAAGTAAGGTTGATTATATATGAGGGTGATGTTAAGAGACGATATACGCTATCTATGGAGCTGTAAACTACAAAATATGATGAGTTTATCAATAAGAATATAGTTGATACAGCGTAACTCCTACAACTCTTGTTGCGTATTGATGAATGGATATGTATATGTTTAATGAGTAGCCTTACAAGCTAAGCATATTACATAGCTATAAATAGACAGAACCATATAATCCCAAGAAATGAGTCGTGATGTGAAATAAGGATAAACGTGCGATTCCAAAATAGTTACCACGTCCTTTACAACTAAATAATATAGAATACGAAGGATGACGTAACAAGCGGATAAGGAATAAGGATTGGTTACTGTAATGAGTTACTCAAGAACTTATATGTTTATGAATAAGAGTTTATCTATTGATGGTTGAATGATGTCTGCATGAGCGATATGAAATAAGTATGTATAAGATATGATCCCTACGGACGGTATATGAACGCGTAGGTGTACAGTGAAGCCCTATAGACGATCTATGAATGCGTATGTGCATAATGAAGGTTGGTTATGGACGGTCTCAGTAGCACGCATAGCGAGACCTCAGTATTATGAGTCATACGGACGGTCTACTATGTTACGCGTACGAGCCACAGGTTATTCGTGTTTATGATTGAGCCTTACAGACAGTCTCTTATGAAATGCATAAGTGTCACTTTTATGTTTTGGTGTAGCCCTAGAGATATTTGATATGTATGAGGTAAATATTCAGATATAAGGTATGATGGCTAGAAGAATGTTATAGATGAAGTTCCATAATATTATGGTGTCCAGTACAGATAGCATATGGGAACAAGTTTAGGTATATCATGACACGAATTAGATATATATACGACATTAGATGTTCTCGACCAACAGAGCCTTCCCTTTTGAGTCTACATCCTTTGTAAGGTAAGTTGGATAAGGCAATACTTAGATATGTTACAGGTCAGAATAAGGTAAGCATGATTCCCGGATCTCATTGACCCTCCAGATTTCTTTCAGTATATGATATATACATGTTAGTTCAGTTTCAATTAAGTTATTCATATGTTATCTACCTTACATACTTAGTACATTTCTTTGTACTAATGTCCCATCATTGAGGCACTGCATTCATGCATGCAGGTTCAAGTATCTAGTTTGACGGGCTCTTATCATAGATAGAGTTGATATCCGGCTGAGGATTGGCAAAGCTCCATTTCATCCGGAGTACGTCCGACTCTAGAGGTTATCAGACTGCCCTATGTATATATATATATACTCATGGGTAGGTCAGTATCCTGTCCTGACCATATTTTGATGTCAGGTACCCTTAGAGACTTTGTAGACACAAGTTCAATATGTACAACATGTTAGAGGCCTTGACGGTCTGTGTGTATTCATGTTTTGAGTAGGCTCGCTGATATAACATTTTCCCACTTATAGGTACACAGTACGAGTTGTGGTTATGTTGGCCCATGATAGTTACAGAAAGAATCAGTTCAGCCAAATCGGCCTATATATGTTCTAGTTTTTGTCGAATAATCATGAGTTACAGAGTGGTTCGCTCAGGCCAGTACGACACCGGGTGCCATCCACGCCTCCCTCTGTGTGTGTGTGTGTGTGTGTGTGTATGTATGTGGCTTGGATTATTTTCTTGCATTTTTAGGAAATTCATTATTCTAATAGATTTGGGAAAAAAAATTTATTATCCTTGACAGATTGGGAAAATCTTTCTCTAATAGGTTCGGGGCTATTTGGGATCTATATATAGAGGTTTTAATTGGGGATTATATAGATTGTATTGTGGTTTTCTTCTTATTCAAAGTAGAAAACTCTCTTTGTTTCTTCCCCGAGGATTAGACTGAGCCGAACCTCGTTAAATCCTTGTGTTGTTTTTCTTCTCTATATACGTTATACATAATTATGTGCTAGTTAGCGCACGATCTTCCGCAACAACTGGTATTAGAGCAAGGTACATGTTTTTACATATAATCTAGGGTTAAAACATCTTCGTCATCTTCAACAAAGTACGAAGTAGAGAAACTCGATGGGTGATCTAGTTTTTTCAATGGAAAATTAGGATAAAATCATCCATGGTGTTACAAGGGTTATGGAAGGCAATTGATGAGGATTTTTCTGAAGAGAAGAAAGAGACAGAGAAGGCAGACCTGAAGGAGAAGGTATTGAGTGCGATCTTCATGAGGGTTACATATAGCATTCTTCGGAAAATTGCTGAAGAAACTTCTGCAGCAACTACATGGAAAAGGCTGAAAGACATTATTCTAAAACATCGCTGACAAATCGCATTTACATAAAAAAAAAAAAGGTTATACAATCTCCGTATGAACGAAGGTACACCTATTAAAACTCACCTTGATGAGTTTAATTCAATTATAATGGACCTGAAGAACGTAGATATCAAAATTGAGAGTGAGGATCAGGCCATGATTGTGTTATGTTCTTTACTACCATCTTATGATGCTTTTGCCGATATGTTGCTATATGGGAAAGATAGTATATCACTGGAAGATGTTAGTAATGCACTAAAATCCAAAGAGTTGAAAAAGAGCTTTCCAAAAAGCATAACTAAGGTTAAGGGTCTTGTGAGTAGAGGAGAAACACAATAGAAAGAGTTTAATAGAAAAAAGACAATAGCCATATCGAAGCCTAGAGCAAGAAGGAAAAACTATTATTAGTGCAGGAACAAGATCCCTATAAAAGAGATTATCCTAAGCTGAAAGAGAAAAGAGGAAAACAGAAAATAGATAATTCTGCAAATATAATTGACATGCAATAATTCTGATGATACTAACTATGTAGGAGAAGTTTGTGTTGTGAGTTTTAATCATGGGTAGAATTTATGGGTTCTTGATTCTGATACTACTTTTCACATATGTCCACGCAAGAATTAGTTTGCAACCTACAAGCCGGTGAGTGGGACTATGTACATGGGAGATAATAATCCATTACCAGTAGAGGAGATTGGTAACATCAGATTGAGAATGTTTGATGGAATTATCAGAAACAATGAGTGTTGGCATATTCCTCGGATAAAGAGGAATTTGATTTCTCTTTTGATTGAGGACAAGACAGAGAGACGGTGTTCCTGTTGATAAAAAGAATTCAAGCCAAGGAAAAAATTTGTTATTTATATCTTGAATTATTTCCTTATAATTTTAGGAAACTCATAATCCTAATAGGTTTGGAAAATCCATCATTCTAATAGATTTTGAAAAAAAAAATTATTCTCCTTGTCGGATTGGAAAAACCTAAAGAAAAACTTATTGTCCTTGTCGGATTGGAAAAACCTTTCTCTTATAGGTTTTGGACTATTTAGGATCTATTTATGCAATGACTTGAATGGTCATTTTGTGTATTTGAGACTCGTTTCTCTTATTTGATGCTCCTTGTACGTATATTTATTGTTATGCGACTTACGAGAATAGTTGGTTTGGTTTCGAAAAGATTTTGGAGTGAATTGAGACACTTAGTCTCATTTTGGAAGCTTAAGTTATAAGAGTTGACCGAGATTTTATTTTTGTGTAAACGACCTTGGATTTGTGTTTTTATGGTTTTAATAGGTTTGTATGGTAATTTTGGATTTAGAAGTATGTCTGAATTTGGATTTGGAGGTTTCTAGGTTGCTTTGGCTCTGAATGTCAATAGTTGGAGAAGGCTTGGAAGGTTTATAGGTTTGATTGGGAGTTGACTTCGATATTATCGGGTTCGGATTATTGTTTCGGGAGTTAGAATAGGTTCATTATGTCATTCGGAACTTGTGTGCAAAATTTAAGGTCATTCCAAGTTGATTAGATGTGGTTTGGCATGAGTTTTGGAAGTTGAAAAGTTGACTAGTTTATTAAGCTTGAATTGAGGTGTGACTTGTAGTTTTGATGTTACTTTGTATGATTTGAGACCTTGAGTAGGTTTGTATTATTGTAACGACCCGACCGGTCATTTTGAGCCCTGGTGCGTCATTCGGAGGTTTGAGGCCTTGAGTAACTTCACTTTAGGTAGTATGACTTGTACGTGTGGTCGGAATCAAATTTCGGGAGGTTTGGAGTTGATTTGGGAAGAAACTTCTAAATTCAGAAGCTTTAAGTTGGAAGAATTGATTAAGGTTTGGAGTTTTAGTAAACGACCTCAGAATCAGGATTTGAAGGTTCCAATAGGTCCGTATGATGATTTCAGACTTGGGCGTATGTTCAGGTTGAGTATCGGGTGGCCCGGGAGTATTTCAGCGCCTATTACTGAAGGTTGGCATTTTTAACAATTTAAGAATTTCCTACTTTTGGGTTAAAGTGTATTTTGATGTTATCGATGTCTGTTTCGGATTCTGAACCTGGGAATAGCTTCGCATGGTGATTCTGGTCTTAGGGGGCGCGTCCGGATGTGGATTTGGAGGTCCGTAGGTTATTTTGGGGTCATTTGGCGAAAGTTGGAAAAATGAAGGTTTTGGGAAAGTTTGACCGGGAGTGAGCTTTTTGATATCGGGGTCGAATTCCGATTCCGGAAGTGGGAGTAGGTCCGTAATATCAACTATGCCTTGTGCACAAAATTCGAGGTCAATCAGATTTGATTTGATAGGTTTCGGCATCGAATGTAGAAGTTTAAAGTTTTGAAGTTCATAAAACTTGAATTGGAGTGCGATTCGTGGTTTTGATGTTGTTTGATGTGATTTGAGGCTTCGAGCAGGTTCGTGTTATGTATTGGGACTGGTTGGTACGATTGGACGGGGTCCCGGGGGCCTCGGGTGTGATTCGGGGTGGTTCCAGACCAAGTTTGGGTGTTTTGATACTGCTGGTTGCTGGTTCTGGTGTTGTTCTTCGCGTTCGCGAGGAGCCTCTCGCGTTCGCGAAGAAGGATTTTTCTGCTGGGACTTTGTTCTTCACGTTCGCGAAGAGGCTCTCACGTTCGCGAAGATGGAAGTTCTATTGTCCGTCGTCTGACTTCAGAAGCTTATATCTCTCAATATATAACGAATATGTAGATGATCCAAAATTGAAAGTTGTAGCCATTGGTGTCTAGATTTTAGAAAGGTAAACCATTTGTCATTTGGAGTTGTGTACAAAATGTTATGGTGGATACACTACAGACTGTCCGGGAAGAGTTTGGAAATCTCTGCTGCACAGGGCTGATTTTGCAAGCTTATATCTCGCAATCTACAATGAATTGGGAGATGATCAACATATAAAAGTTATAGTCCTTGATGTCTCGTTTCCATAAAGACAAACCATTTATGATTTGGAGTTTTGTACAAAACCTTATGACCATTATACTAGAGGTTGTCTGAGAAGAGTTTGAAAATGGCTTTTGAGAATTTTGTTCACCGCGAATGCGATGGGGGGCTCGCGAACGCGAAGATGGGTCGCCTGGGCAGTGTATAAGTTTGCAAAAATGGGTTTGGCTCATTTCATCTCATTTCCTCCATGAGCCGACCTAAGAGTGAATTTTGAGCTCCATCTTTATCATCTATGTCAAAGTAAGTAATTCCTACCTATTGCAAGTTAAATACTTGGATTTTATATAGATTTTAACATGGAAATTCATGGAAAATTTGTGGAAATTTTGGGGTTTTGGTAGAAAACCTAGAAATTGATATTTTTGGATTTTGATCACGAATTGGGAATAGAATTGAGAATAAATCACATATTTGAGTTTGTAATGTTGTGGGTTATGTTTATCTTCGAAAAGTTTCGGAATTCGGGCACGTGGGCCCGATGGTTGCTTTATCGGCTTTTCGAACGGAGTTGGAAATTTGTCTAAATTGATTTTTTATGAGTATTAGAGTATATCTTTATTGGTTTGCACATTTTTTGACTAGTTTTGGAGCGACGAGCATCGGTTTGAGGTGTTAGCGGGCTTTGGAGCCGGTTATGGAATTTTGGAGCGAGCTAAGTCTCCTGTCTAACTCTGTGAGGGGGAAACTACCCCTAGGTGATATATTTAATGTGTACAACTTGTTGCGGGGACTACGTACGCACGAGGTGATGAGAGTCCATACGTAGTTAGATTCATGTTATTGTCCAGGTAGACTTAGGTTCACATCATGCTATAACTGTACTATTTGAGCAGTCTCCCGCCTATTAAATTCATATGTTTTACATTACTACTTGAGACTAGAATTACTTTTGTAGAGACTTCACGAGTTCATGATTAGTCACCGAATAATGTTACTCCCCTTACAACATGTTTCCGGGATATATATATGTTTCATTGAAAGGTTTTTGTTAAAGAAATCACAACTCACATGTCTATTCGTGAGTGGGGTCAGGGACCCGTCAAAGCCTCTTATTCTAATGGGATCGGGTCGTTCGCCTCAGCAGGATTATGTATTTCACTTCTTATGTTGGATCGGGCCGTACGCCTCGGCATTTCTATAAAAATATCCTCATGGAATCATAGGTAATATTTGGCAAGAAGCTAGAGTATCTGTCAGTTTTTACACTTGCTGCACATTTTTGTACAAGTACCTTTATGTCCGGTGGTCCTTTGGGCACGGAGGCACGGATGATGCGGGGGACTTGCCGCGAGCTGCATTTCAGGTTACGATCCACAGCCAGCAGAGTCTCCTCCAGAGTTATTTGTATTTTTCCTGTCCTATGTATATTCCGGACAGATGATGTATTTTATTTTACTTCCTAGTTGATGCTCATGCACTCGTGACACCGGGTTTTGGGGATGCTTTTGAGTTTTTCTATATTAAAGTTGTAAAAATATTGCCACTCACTTGTAAATTTAATCTCTTACATATTAATCGAAGGAAATTATGATTTCAAAAGTACTAAAATGAGTAATGAAGTTAATTATTTAATTTTTGGCTTGCCTGACAACAACGTTAGGCGCCACCATGACCTTTAATGGATTTTGGGTCGTGACAATATGGTATCAGAGAACTAAGTTCACTTCGGTCTCATGAGTCATAAGCAAGTCTAGTAGAGTCTTTTGGATCGGTACGGAAATATTTGTACTTATGTTCGAGAGGCTACATGGCTGTTAGGAGTATTTCCCTTCTTGATTCCTTTATCGTGCGGTTTGATTCCATTAAGGTTTGTGCCTTTATTTGCTTCCTACTCATTCTTACATGATGTTGAGCGCTCGTGTTAATTGGGCATCGGAGAGTTTCAGTGGTACTACATACATGGAGCAAGATGTTTCTCCCTACACATTCAAACAAGTTATTATCGTCTTCTTGCGAACGGAGGTTTTGTCATTTCAGCTCAGTATCGGTAATTCCTACGGTTTTGAGGCTATGCACGATGTTGGTGTAATGTAGGGTGATCATTTATGTGTCGATGCAACGAATGACTTGAAAGGAGATTTATCTCAGTGTGTGATTCAGAGGCTCAATATTTGATTCCAGCAAAGGAAAAGCAATCGGACTACGAATGTGCAGGTTGGGTTGGTGGAGTAACGAGACTTGGTATTTTCGAGCGTGGCGGAATTTTCATTGTGATACGGCATCGGCGTCCTTATTTGAACGCATTATGGTTCGTCAGTGTTATGATCTTCTTTGATTTTTCCTTTGGAGCAAGGTGTTATGAAATGGTGTTTGAGGGAAGGTTGTCAGAAAATAGTGTGCAGCGGAAATAGAGGTGTGCAGTGGTTCAAGATCGAATGGGTAATTACAATGTTTATGGCTCGAAAAAGATGATCTTTTAGGAGACTTAGAATTGGTAGTAATTTGTTAGTTCAGGTGCTACAGAGATGGATTTTGATTTGATACAACATTTGGGTAACGAAGAATGAGGAAGGACATAGGGAGGTGTCTTGCGGTGGTTAATTTACTAGTAGGCCAAGTATGAGAAGCGGAAGTCGGGAAGTTGCTTAAAGGAGATGGTTTGACCAAAGTGGGAGAGACAGAGTAGCATATGGATTCGATGGTGGAATAGCCACGTACCTTAAGAAGTGTAGAACAATTTGGGAATCGTGATTGAAGTTGATTTGGTATAGGTATTTTCTTGGAATGATGGTTACCGTACGGAGAAAGAGTGAATAAGGCAGAAAGGAGTTTTCTTGGGATGAAGATGGTGTGAAGAATTGACTATCGTTACAAATGCGGTATGACTTGAGTTCGAATGATATTGTTGAACTCTCAGTTGATGTTAGTGAGGAAGAAATGGACCTATACAACATCGTAGAAAGAGGTCGGATAGGAGATCGTGGCTGATGATTCAGAATGTTCATGACGAGATTTAACAAAACACTTAGAGAAATTTGGCGGGATAACGGAGAGAGATCATGGTAATCGAGAAGAAGGAATTATTGGGGGCTCAATATTTTGTGATTATAGCTTAAAGCTAAGTGGGGGAGCCCCACAGTCCACGATTAGATCGAGTGGTTGTCGGCTTGTGCAACTTCTGATTATCGGTGCATTGGTGGATTATTTGTGACTAATAAAAGGAAGCATCAGGGGTAATTCAAGTAGAGAAATTGATAAATGTGCGCTATATTCCGCCTTATCGATTGAGGTGTAGGATTTGGGAAGACTCCGAGTTTATGCTTCTAGCGGATGTAATGTATAAGGAAACGAATTCAGCTGGTTGTTTCTTGGAGAATGTGTTCATGTGCTAGCAGAGCGTTGAAGTTGGTTACATTCGAGACCATGTCAGAGTGGGTGACTCTTCACAACAGTTCAGTGAGTTCAAGAATTTAAGTCTAGTACTTAAGGATTTCGGGTCCGTTGTATGGTTAAGGATCGAGTTCTGCAGCGGATTGCAAATGGGACTTGAAGTGTTGTATGTTATTACCGGGTAAGCGGTGCAGTATTAGGGAAAAGGAAGAAATAGTTCTGGAAATTATGGGAAGTCTTGTGGAATAGGTATACCGGTTGGAGACGCCATTGTGCACATGATGAAGGTATGAGGTGATTTATGGGTATTGAGATGATGTAGTCTCGCGATTCGGGTAACTCAGGATGAGTTGAGGGCGGATTTAGTTCATTGTGCTTTGATTGGAGTTGTTATTATTTCCAAGGCAAGTCAAGAGTAAATTTAAAGGAATTGGGTCCGTTAGTAATGGTTGAATCTGCATGACTGTGGCAGTGATTAGCTCCTTCAGCGTGAAGTCATACAGGTGGCTTGTAGTTGTATGCGTGGGTTTGAGCATCACCACAACTTGTTTGAATTGGGAGAGTATTTGATTCAAATGGCTTTGAGGTGTAATGGATCTCCGGAAGAGTTGCGATGGTTTAGACCACAACTTGAGGTTTGTATTTTCTGCGGGTTGGGGTCCAGTTGCGTGTTGCATTGATCCTTCTGAAATGAGATGAACGAAGGGTTTTCTATCCAATGAACTGTTCATTCTACTAGTAGTTCAGGAGTTATGATGAATTCTGGTATTTTCGCATAGCGGCATTTTAAGTGCAAGGAGCGACATGGAAAAAATTGATTTAAGGATCAAGGTCGCGATCCGGTGTTGTCAAAAATGTCAGAGGCTCGGATGAGTAAGAAAGAATTCAGATATTTATAGTAAGCAGGCGTTATCTTAGTGTCGCCTGAGAATGGTGTTCGGTGGAAGAGGCATTGTGTATTGGTTTGCGAATTGTGAATTACCTTACAGATTAGCACGGTCGGTGGTATGGGAATGCAGTCGTTGCCACCTGGTGCGGAATGGTTGTGGGAGCATACTCCACTGGGAGATTTGTATCGGAGTGGCGTGGTAGTCACTTGATTGTTAGAGATTGAAACTAAGTATGGAGATTTTGGTGATGCCTCTAACGTGTGAGTTTATGCCAGAGAGGCGTTCTATTCCTTGGGTTGTGGACTGCATGATATTTGTTCCAGATTTAATGGTTGTTATTGTGTGTCATGGAAAAAGGTTATTGTGGATCTTTGGAAGGATATTGGTCCAGTATGATACGATCAGAATCAGTATGAGGTTCTGTGGAGCTTGTAGTGTAATGTGAGCAGAATAGCTCTCGAGATGTAGGTCATTATCGCGCCTTAGTTGTGCTTGAGTTTCGTAGCATGTGGCGCTATCCATCTCCCCGGTATTTGTATTATACACTTGGCGTGCTTGTGGTCGATATTCAGGTATATACTATTTGGATCGGGTTGCGCATTGCAACAGTGTCATGTCGGATCGGGTTGCACGCCGCAACAGTGAGATGTTGAGTACGATTCCATATATTGGTTTCTATGTATTTTGTTTCTCATTCACTGAGGAGAGTTCATAGTGTCTGTTCAATCGTGTTATTCGTTACTCGGGATGGGTAATTCCCGGTTAGAGATCGTTCTTCCTTATGAGTCATATTCGAGTTTGTAGCTTATTGGCGCGTTATGGGCATCATATGAGATTATTGGCAGTGTCTAAGGTGGCTTGTTTCCAGGGCAATTTGTATTGGATGAGACGAGACTATTGGGCCTGGAATCAGTGCAATCAGACTTATATAAGGTATATTAAAGAGCAAATATCATCATTTAGTTCAGAATGGTGTAATGATTCTTGTCTGGGGGAGAGACTCAATGATTTGTTGATTTTACAGGTGGTTATGAGTTTCTACACGACTCTTTTTTCATGGAGGTAATGTGAGAATTGGAACAGGACTTATATACGTCATGAGATTTATTGCAGGCAACAAACTTGTGAAATTTCAGCTATTGTGGTCGGAGGATGTCATTATGGGCAACTGACTTATGTGGGTGCATGGTGCGATTTTAGCACAAGTGCACAATCATGTTTCAGTACAGTGCGGGGTGATTAATACAATGTTGGTATGTTAGGATCAAGTATTGTAAAGAAATTCGGAGGTTGGAATTTGGTTCTAAGGCTTATTAATTGAATAAAAAGGAAGACTTACAGTCCGGCTCGAGCTGAGTTGCCAAACTGGAATTGTGATGGCACGAGTAGGTGCACAAGGTGTTAAACAGTAATTTTGGACAACTCCGAAGCAATTCTTGACACGTTCGAGGATAAACGTATGTTTAAGTGGGAGAAAATATAACGACCCGACCAGTCATTTTGAGTCCTGGCGCGTCATTTGGAGGTTTGAGGCCTTAAGTAACTTCACTTCAGGTATTATGACTTGTACGTGTGATCGGAATCAAATTTCGGGAGGTTTGGAATTGATTTAGGAAGAAAATTCTAAATTCAGAAGCTTTAAGTTAGAAGAATTGACTAAGGTTTGGAGTTTTAGTAAATGACCTCGAAATCGGGATTTGAAGGTTCCAATAGGTCTGTATGATGATTTTTGACTTGGGCGTATATTCGGGTCGAGTATCGGGTAGCCCGAGAGTATTTCGGCGCCTATTATTGAAGGTTGGCATTTTTAAAAGCTTAAGAATTTCCTAATTTTGGGTTGAAGTGTATTTTGATGTTATCGATGTCCGATTGGGATTCCGACCCTGGGAATAGCTTCGCATGGTGATTCTGGTCTTAGGGGCGCGTCCGGATGTGGATTTGGAGGTCCGTAGGTTATTTCGGGGTCATTTGGCGAAAGTTGGAAAATTGAAGGTTTTTTGGGGAAGTTTGACCGGGAGTGGACTTTTTGATATCGGGGTCAGATTCCGATTCCGGAAGTAGGAGTAGGTCCGTAATGTCAATTATGACTTGTGTGCAAAATTCGAGATCATTCGTATTTGATTTGATAGGTTTCAGCGCCGAATGTAGAAGTTTGAAGTTTTAAAGTTCATAAAGCTTGAATTGGGGTGCGATTCGTGGTTTTGATGTGATTTGAGTCCTCGAGCAGGTTCGTGTTATGTATTGGGACTGGTAGGTACAATTGGACGGGGTCCCAGGGGCCTCGGGTGTGATTCGGTGTGGTTCTAGACCAAGTTTGGGTGTTTTGATACTGCTGGTTGCTGGTTCTGGTGTTGTTCTTTGCGTTCGCGAGGAGCCTCTCGCATTCGCGAAGAAGGATTTTGCTGCTGGGACTTTGTTCTTCACGTTCGTGAAGAAGGAATTTATGTTGTACGTCGTCTGACTTCGGAAGTTTATATCTCTCACAATCTATAATGAATATGGAGATGATAAAAAACTGAAAGTTGTAGCCCTTGGTGTCTAGTTTTCAGAGAGGTAAACCATTTGTCATTTGGAGTTGTGTACTAACAGTTATGGTAGATACACTACAGACTGTCCGGGAAGAGTTTAGAAATCTCTGCTGCGCAAGGATGATGTTGGAAGCTTATATTTCGCAATCTACAATGAACTGGGAGATGATTAACATATGAAAGTTATAGCCCTTGATGTTTTGTTTCCAGAAAGTCAAACCATTTGTGATTTGGAGTTTTGTACAAAATGTTATGACCATTATACTAGATGTTGTCTAAGAAGAGTTTGAAAATGGTTTTTGAGAATATTTTTCATTGCGAACACGATGGGGGGCTCGCGAATGCGAAGAAGGGTCGCTGATAAGTAGGGATTTTAGCCTATTATTTGCTCTCTTTTGCTTAGGTTTTTGGTCAAAAATGCGTAAAGGTATTCCCGAAAACTTACTTAATGTGCTTGCTTGCAGGGTTTGGTCAAAATGAGACAAAGAAGCCATAATCAACTCATGAAGGAGTCAAATTTGTACGAATCAAAGGCTGAGACTGGAGCGCTGAGAGCGGCAGAAAAGCGCGGCCATGTAAGGACCGCAGCTGAGGCAGCCACTATTATGCGGTCCGCGAAAGTAGATTCAAAGAACCTGCTCCGAGTACTAAAATCACCGCTGACCGCGTTGGAAAAGCGTGGCCGCGAAATCTTTGGCGCGACCGTGAGGGGATTTTCACTGAGAGCATAGTTCGAGGTTCAGAGACTCTACAGTTTGAGCTCAAATGAAGAACGCGGCCCGCGTCCAAACTATGCGGCCGCGAATTGATCTTACACGGATGCGAAGGGAATTCCACTGATAGCGCATCTTGAGGTTCAGAGACCCTGCAAGTCAGGCTTAACTGAAAAACGCAGTCCGCATCCAAATTACGCGACCGCGATGGAAGCACACATAAACGCGATTGAAATTATGCGATCCGCGAAACTAAGCCCAATCCAATCCCAGTATTAAAGAAATGTGGACTGCGCACATTATTACACGGCCGCGAAAGCTCAAGCGCAGACGCGATCAGAATTACGCGTTCGCGAAACCTCCGCAAGGGCATTTTTGTCCGAAAATTTCAGGTGTGTATAAATAGACCTTTTTGACATTTTTAGGTTATGTCTTGTTTAGCAGAGCACGTGAAGGGCTGGTTTTTCCCCTTTTAGGCAAATTTAGAGTAGATTTACCTTCAAACTTTAGATTTTCATCTTGTACTTTAATATTATGGCTTATATTTCATTTTTATCTTTGATTTCTGCAGTTATTATGAGTAGCTAGACCCTATAGCTAGGGTTGTGACCCAACCCTAGTGTGGGTATTTAATGGGTCCTGAATTTTAGGGCTTAATTATTTTTGGATTAGTGATATTTGGCCTAATTCATTCTAAAATTATAGAATTAGTGGTTGCAAGCACGGACGCATGCCTTTATGACTTAGGTTCTTCTTGAGAAAGAGGGACTAAGTCTAGAAAAATTAGGCTAACAAGGAATTGGGGTGAACTCAAGAGATTGATAGGCCCAATTAAAGGGTTAAACCTAGAGATAGTAATACCCGAATTGAGCCAATTTCACTTGTATTGTATGAACACCCATTTGGGTTTGAGAAAGCCAAATCGGGCAAAGTCACTCAAATTACCGAGAGGTATAGAGTGAGCTCTTATGTGTGATGGTTAAATCACGACCCCAATCATAACAAGGTTGTCCTAGATTCTTGATACCCATTAGATACTCACCTAGGTGGAAGTCACTTCCCTAGTGCCTTTTAACACTTGAAAACTTTCACCAAAAATATAGTACTTAGCTTACACTTAGCATACAATAGTATAAAATTAGAATAGAATCAATCGCAACTATGTTGGGAAGTGCAATTAGAAACAACACGCACGTTTAGATTAGTTAGATACCCGACTCCAAACCAAATTAACTCCCCATGGAAATCGATCCCGACCTCATCGGGTAAAACTGCATCAACCACTCCTCGCTACTATATAGTGGTGTAGGTTTGGCCACGATCACTTTTTGGCGCCGTTGCCTGGGAGTTAGACGGTGTTGGCTATCTATCTAACTATTTGTGTGTCTTGTTTTTCTTTCCTTCTATTTTTTCTAACGTTTGTGTATCAATCACTTTAGGTACCAAATGGCTCATAATGATGCTTTCGGACATGTTCTTCCGGGGGAGGAGGTAGATGACAATGGTGAGGATGAGGTTAATCTAGAACCTCAAGTCCAAAGAAGAGGCCGCCAGGCTAATGACAACATTCCAAACACTCCCCCACCTCCTCCACGGGCAGCACACCGGGTGCTACCCAATGAAGGTTATGCAAGTGCAATTATCCCGCCCCAGATTTGGGCGGGCAATTTTCAAATTACAAATGTCATGCTGACCCTATTGGAGCAAATGGGCTTCTTCACTAGAGCTCCTCATCAGAACGCATACAAGCATCTAAAGGGTTTTGTAGACACATGTTGGGGAGCAAGCAAGCGAACGTGTCAGAGGACGCTCTGAGATTGAGACTTTTCCCATTTTCACTTAGAGGGAAAGCTTTGGACTGGCTCGAGAGTCTACCCAACCACTCCATACACACGTGGGATGAGTTCGTAGAAAAGGTTATGGCCAAGGTTTTCTCACCGAGTCATATGGCAACATAGAGGGATGAGATCTTAGCCTTTAAATAAGAACCTAATGAACCCTTACATGAAATCTGGGAGCGATACCAGACAATGGTCAAGGAATGCCCAAACAATGATATGACTGAAGCAATGATTTAGCAGACATTCTATAGGGGCATCAACACGACCAACCAGTGTGTGGTGAATAAGCTAGCTAGGGGAAATTTTATGAAAATGCCTTATGCCGATACTTGTTCCATACTTGATGAGATGGATAACACATCCTCATCTTGGCAGAGTCGGGAAAATGTTCCTCAGGGTGACTCTAATGTCATCCATCTTCACAAGGAACTTCATGATCATGGACAAGCCATAGCCGAGTTGACAACTACTATGAATCAGTTAGGAAAGGCCCAACTTCAGCAAGTTCAAGGGACAAAGCAAGTAAATGCCATGGAAGGAGTAAATGTCATGGTCAACAAGAGGAGACAACGTGGTCAACAAGTGCAAATCAATCAAAATCAATATGAGCAAAGTGGTAGTGGTTACAACCAAGATGATTCTTATGATGATCAAAGTGAGGAAGTGTTATATGCCAATAACTACCAAGGTCAACAGAGCAATGCTCCAAATCAACAATGGAGATCGCAAGGGAACAGTCAAAATTGGGGCAACCAAGGCCAAGGGAATTGGAACAATGGCAACAACAACAACTCGAACAATTGGGGGAACAACAATCAGAATTGGGGGAACAACAATAACAATTGGGGCGGAAATGGAAACCAATGGGGTTGGAATAATAATAATAATCAAGGCAACTGGGGGTCGGGCTTTCAAAGGCCCCCGATGTATCAACAACCCAACAATCCGCCTCCATATTCGTCTCAAGGGCAAAGTTCTTCAAACAATGAGATGGGGCAGATAGAGAGTATGTTCAAACAAATGATGGAAAGGAATGCTGACTCCGATGCCCAAATAGCCTCCCATACTACCTTTATTCGCAAATTGGAAGTACAAATAGGTCAAATTTATCAAGCATTGAATACTCGCCCTAAGGGGGCACTACCAAGTGATACGGTAGTAAACCCGAAGGGTGGGAACAATACAGGCCATGCTATAGAGGTGACCACAAGAAGCGGTAGAGGTGGAGATGCAAGTACCTCTAATCCAAAGAAGATTGTGAGTGATGATGTTGTGTTGCAAGAAGATGATGAGATTCAAGCCAATGATGAGAATGTGAATGATGAAGTGAGGATCGATATTGATGACAACATGGAGGAGACTCAAAATGATGTGAACCCGTCTAGGGAACATGTGATAGACATACCGAAAATGGTAGTACCTAAAGCCAAGGCCCCTTTGCCAAGGCCTCCTCCACCATATCCTCAAAGGCTTGCAAAGCAAAATAATGAAAACCAATTCAAGAAGTTTATTGAGATGATGAAAAGTTTGTCAATCAATATGCCCTTGGTGGAAGCTCTCGAACAAATGCCGGGATATGCCAAGTTCATGAAGGACTTGGTAACTAAGAAGAGATCTATGAATTGTGAGACCATCAAAATGACTCATAAAGTGAGTGCCAGTGTGCACTCGATGGATCCAAAGCTTGAAGATCCTGGTGCCTTTACAATTCCATGCACCATTGATAGCGCCGATTTTGCAAAAGCCTTGTGTGATTTGGGAGCAAGTATTAATTTGATGCCATATTCCGTGTTCAAGACACTAGGTATTGGACAACCAAGAGCTACTTCCATGAGATTACAAATATCGGATCGAACAATGAAAAGGCCGCTTGGTATTATTGATGATGTTCTAGTCCGGGTCGACAAGTTTATTTTGCCTGCTAATTTTGTGATTCTTGACTGCGAAGTTGACTATGAGGTGCCTATAATATTGGGGAGACCTTTCCTAGAAACAAGGAAGGCATTGGTTGATATGAAAGCAGGGGAGCTCACCTTCCGAGTGGGCAATGAAAAAGTTGTATTCCACGTGTGCAAATCAATAAGGCAACCAAATAGCAATGAAGTTTTATCTTTTGTGGATCTTGTGACGGAGGTGATAGTTGATGACACGATTGCCATGATCAATGTGGAAGACCCTTTGGAATCTGTATTGTTAAACCATGAGGAATGTGCAAATGCATTGCAAGGAATGAGATCCTACTCATATGGGCCCCGTAAACGTTCCTTAGACTTGAAAAATCGGAAGACTCCACCAACAAAGCCCTCAATCGAGGAGCCACCAAAATTGGAGTTGAAGCCTTTGCCTTCACACCTCAGGTATGAATTCTTAGGCCCTTCTTCCATATTACCTGTTATTCTTTCCGCTTGCCTAACTAACGTGCAGGTAGACTCCACCCTTGCGGTGCTTCAAAGAAGGAAAAAGGCAATTGGATGGACTTTGGCTGACATTTGGGGTATAAGCCCCACCTTTTGCATGAATAAAATTATACTAGAGGATGATTCCAAACCCTCCATGGAACATCAAAGGATGTTGAACGAGGCTATGCAAGAGGTCATCAAGAAGGAAATTATCAAGTGGCTTGATGCAGGGGTTGTGTACCCTATTTCGAATAGTTCATGGACTTCACCGGTACAATGTGTGCCGAAGAAGGGGGTATGACTGTTGTCACAAATGAGAAAAATGAGTTGATCCCTACTCGTACTGTCACCGGATGGAGGGTATGTATGGACTACAGAAAGCTGAACAAAGTGACCCGCAAAGACCACTTTCCATTACCCTTTCTTGATCAAATGTTGGACAGACTTGTCGGGCGTGCCTATTATTGCTTTTTGGATGGGCACTCAGGGTACAACCAGATTCTCATTGCACCGGAAGACCAAGATAAAACCACCTTCACATGTCCGTATGGCACATTTGCATTCTCACGGATGCCATTTGGTTTATGAAATGTACCGGCTACCTTTCAATGGTGTATGATGGCAATATTTACGGATATAGTGTAGGAATTCCTCGAAGTGTTCATGGATGATTTTAGTGTTGTGGGGGACTAATTTGAAGAATGCTTGGATAATCTTGACAAAGTATTGACTCGATGTGAAGAGACCAACCTAGTGCTTAATTGGGAAAAATGCCACTTTATGGTCGAGGAGGGCATTATCCTCGGCCATAAGATCTCAAAGAACGGTATTGAAGTGGACAAAGCGAAGATTGAAGTTATTTCAAAACTCCTTTCTCCTAGTTCTGTCAAGGGATTTAGGAGCTTTCTTGGGCACGCGGAGTTCTACCGAAGGTTCATCAAGGATTTCTCAAAAGTGGTGAACCCCTTGTGTAAGTTGCTAGAAAAAGGATGCAAAGTTCAATGAAGATTGCATTAAAGGAAGAAACTCAAACGGGATTGTCCCGAGTGAGCTATCTTCTAACCAAAGGAAGAAACTCAAACGGGATAGCTTGGATTATTATTGGGACGAGCCTTATCTTTTCAATATTTGCAATGATGGTGTGATCCGGAGATGTGTCCCGGAAGAGGAGCAAATGAATATTCTTGATGCTTGCCATTCCTTGCCCTACGGTGGTCATCATGGTGGTGCGAGAACTGCTTCAAAGGTTCTTTGCTGTGGATTTTATTGGCCTACCATGTATAAAGATGCAAGTGAGCTTTTTAAGAGATGTGGTGAATGCCAAAGAGCTGGTGGAATTTCCAAGAAGGATGAAATGCATCTCACCACTATTCTTGAGATCGATATTTTTGACGTGTGGGGCATAGACTTCATAGGGCCTTTTGTGAGTTCGTGTGGTAACACTTACACTCTGGTGGCTGTTGATTATGTTTCCAAGTGGGTTAAAGCCGTGGCTTTGCCCAACAATGAGGCACGGAGTGTGGTGGCATTCTTAAAGAAAAATATCTTCACACGGTTTGGCACTCCTCGGGCAATCATCAGTGATGTGGGTTCTCATTTCTTCAATAAGGCCTTCGACACTTTACTTTCCAAGTATGGTGTCAATCATAAGGTGTCAACCCCTTATCATCCCCAGGCTAGTGGACAAGTTGAGGTCTCCAACAGGGAGATAAAGAGTATATTATCAAAAACTATCAATGCAAATAGGACGAATTGGTCAAAGAAACTTGACGATGCTTTGTGGGCTTATAGGACTACGTACAAGACTCCAATCGGTATGTCTCCGTACCGGTTGGTATTTGGGAAAGCATTCCAATTGCTGGTTGAATTAGAGCATAAAGCCATATGGGCACTGAAGAGGTTAAATCTTGAGTGGGATGTTGCAGCCAATCTCCGGGTGGAGCAACTCAATGAATTAGATGAGTTCCAATTTCATGCCTATTCCAGCTCGTCCTTATATAAGGACAAGATGAAGTACTTGCACGACAAATATGCCCGGAACAAGGAATTCAAGGAGGGTGATTTGGTTCTTCTCTTCAACTCCTGGTTACGACTATTTCCGGGAAAGCTCAGGTCAAAATGGAGTGGCCCTTTTGAGGTGGTGCACGTGACTCCGTTTGGTGCTCTTGACTTGAAAAACAAAAATGGTGAAATCTTCAGAGTTAATAGGCACCGAGTGAAGCATTACCTCGGCAAGTTTGATGACAGCCATGTGGTGGCCTTGATCAATTTCCAATGATGTTAGTAACATGCGTCGTGCCGCGACGTTAAATCAGGCGCTTCTTGGGAGGCAACCCATATGTTTTTCTTTCTTTTTGATTTTCTTCTTAGATCAGGTTTTATTTTGAACTAACTGGTTGTGAGCTTTGTGTAGGAATTATTTGTGCAGTGCAAGACTGTTGCTGGAAACATTTGCCTAAGTGTGGGAATTACGCGAACCGCGCTCAAAATTTTGTGGTCAGCGAGAGATTTTCGCGGGCACAAATTGTCAGTGGACGCGTACTTGAAAAGTCCAGAATATCAACTCTCTGAAGTTGTATTCGTGCCCGCGTTCGTAATTTCGCGGTCCGCGCTAATCTTATGTAGTCGCACCCGTTAATCCGCTCTCAGCGGACCTGTTTCTGAAAAGGCTCTTCAAAAAGTAAAAAGCGCGGACCGCGGTGGAATTCCGTGGACCGCGCTCAGGTAAGTCGGTGGGACCTCTGGGGTTGGTATAAATAGGAAGTCCTTAGGACTTTTACACTTTTCGAACCCCACACTCTCACCGAAATAGACCAATGCTCATCTTCCCCTTCTTACACTTTCAGTTTCATATCTCATTAATTAAGAAGCAATTTCCTACTACAAATCCACATCTGGTATGCTCAAATCTTTACATTAATTTCATCTTTTGATTTTCCTTTCTTCTAGTTTTACTTTTTTTTTTTTAGGGTTTAACACATGTCATGATATCAAAATGATTCTTGATTGATGCTAAAATTGCATGTGGGTAATGTTTAATGCCTAATGGGGGATAGGGTTGTTCACTATGCCTGTTAATTGCCTAAATATTTGCACTAAGTGAAACCCCAGGTCTTAAATAATTCATCAATTCCAGTATGATTTGAATTTCGCGGACCGCGGTCCAAATTACGCGGTCCGCGTTCATGTTTTTGTGCGAACTGTGTAGGCTTATATGTTCGCGGACGCGGTGATTTTTCCGCGGCCAGCGGTTGACTTTATGCTGCCGCATCCATAATTTTGCGAACCGCGTGCATGAGCTTCAAAGGATTAACAAATTGATTCTGCGGTCGCATTCATTTTTACGCGGTCCGCGTCTGTTGTTTCGTGGCCGCGCCCATTATTCCGCGGTCAGCGGAAACCAATGTTCAGATAGTTGGTAGTCTGGTCCCAACTCTTTCGCGACCGCACTCCTTTTTACGTGGACCGCGATGACCCTTCCGCGGCCGCGCTCCTTTTTACCCTGTCAGCGGACCCCTACTTTGAGAAATACTGTGATCATTTCATCTGCTTTCCTTTGCTGATTGATTGAACCACAATACTAATGAGGTTTCACTGATTGTGTATGCAGATAATGGTGCGATCTTGTGGCGGTCTTGAGAAATCACAAGGGAGGGGAGAATCCTCCCGAGGCCATGGCAGAGGGAAACAAACTGCACCCTTAGCACCTCAAAGGGTCATTGGCAAGAAGCAAACCCTCTGAAGACCCACTCTCGACTCTTCTAAGACTAGTGAATATGTCCCCTCCCGGGAGATTTCTGAAGGGGAAGCTGCACAACCCCAACAAGAGGCTCAATCACAGCCCTACCACCTCGTCAATGAATCTACCTCCTTGTCTGGGTCATCTGATGGCTCAGGAGGAGGTAGTGAGACTTCGACACCACCTGCCCACCTGCTGCAACTCCGACCTCAACAGTGGCTCCAATTAATATTGATGATGAAAAAGATGTCCCGAATGACGGGAGATGTGGTGATACCCATGAGGGGGGGTTGATTAGATCAAGGAAGCTGGGAGTGTGGCAAGATAGGTTTGTGAGTGAGAAGGCCTAGCACAAATTTCGGGAATGGTGGCCACAAAGGTCGCTCACCCTTGAGCAACATTTCATAGAAAGTGACCTTCTCCCTCACAACCGGAATGTGAAGAGACAATTTGATGAAAGAGTGGGGAGGAAATTCTTCACTAGCAAGTTGTCGGAAGAAAATGAGTACCTAGTCAAGGAATTCTATTCCAATGTTGCCCCCATCAAAAAGGGCACCTATGTGACTAAGGTACGAAACCGGAAGATCAGATTTGATGGCAAAACACTGAACACATATGCCGGGTTCAATGATGTGGATGAATCCCTGTACTTGGAGAAGGTGGAATTAGATGAGGCAGTTTGTCCATGGCTTGCAGAGGTGATAGCCATCCCTCGGACAACACCGGCTTGGCTTACACCTGGGGTCCAAATTGCTAGAAACACTCTGAGCTTTGAAGCAAAAGGGTGGTTCACCTTCGTTTGCAGCCGGCTAGACCCATCTCAGCATGACAGTGATATCCCAGTCTCCCGGGCGATCCTCATAGCGTCCATCATGGCAGGGTACCCAATAAATGTGGGGAACCTCATGGCCGAGAACATATCCAAGGTAGCCGGGAAGGAAGAAAGGTCCTACCCTTACCCCAATTTCATCACTATGTACCTAGAGGACCAGGAGGTTGAGGGGAGACACTTTGACACGAAGGTGAAGCCGAAAAGGCCCTTCTCTTGGTACAGCCTTCAGGGAGCAGACAACCCGAAGTCCAAAGGCAAAGCCACAACCTCCACTGGCCAGTCTGAAGAGCCAAGGGTAGTGGACACTCGGTCCGAGCCTTCCACAACGGAGGGTTCTTTCGGCTGCAATGCTACCTCCCTCATCCGGCCAATCTATCTCTACCTTACTATCTGTGCCTTCCTCCTCAGCTTACCCTCAAACTGCACTGCGGGTTAATCAGACTTTATCCAGTATCAACAACTAGATGTAGGTAGCTACATCAAAGCTATCTGTCTTATCTAGTGCAGTCGCAACACAGGTAGCTCCAACGCAGCTTCAGATGCCTCCATCAGTGGAGGATTCATGGAAGAAGATCCTTGACAACCAAAATAAAATTCTGGAGACTCTGGGTACTCATGAAAAGGTAATCAAGGAGATGAGAAAACAGGTCAAGAAGGTGAAGAAGAATCAAGAGTTGTTAAAGAAGGAGGTGGAGAAGCTTACTTCTGCCGGAGATATTTTGGACCTCCTTATGGAGGAGACTGCCCTGGCAGCACAAACAGCAAAGGCATCAGAGCAGGAGGCTGACAGAGAGCCGGTGAGAAGATTTGTGGTACCCCAGATCGAGGACTTGGAGATTCAGTTAGAGGATCCTAATGGAGCTGATGAGCCTACATAGTCTGAGGACCCTACCAGAGTACCTGATCCCATGCAGACAGAGACCACATAGGGAGTTTTATTTACTCTCTATCCCTCCCCTGATCTTATTTTTACTCTTAGCATTGAGGACAATCTTATTTTGATTTGATGACTTTGATGACTGGCATGTAATAATTATGATACTATTTTTCTTTATTTTTACTTATCGTTATTTTCATTTTCGTTATTTTTCACTTTTGGTATGTATACAACTTTACCATTCCATGTATATATTCATCCCCATTTTGTGTATATTCATTTCACTCCCCTATTGTACATATTCATTTTACTTTCCGTATTTTACTTTATAACTTCTTTTGTAATTTTCCTTAATAACTTAGCTTCTTACTTCCTTTAGTAGCTTCTTTTTGAGTTTGTAGCCTCTTTTTACATTTCTGTGTGATCAATAAGCCTTTGGTTTTCTTAATTCCACGGTTCTTTCCAAAGGTGGATGTTGTGTGAACGGGTGGCTCTTCCCAATGATGGATGGCATGACAACCTTCGTAAGGGGTTGAGTCTGTTTTTCTTTCTGTTTGATATATAGTAGTAATGAATAAAAGTGTCTCAAGTAGGCTTCACTTGGCACTAATGCATTTACCTTTGACTTCATGGTTAGAGACAAGTTTGTTGACGAGATTAGCTCTAGTTATGACCTTTAGACTCTTGAGTTGACTAAAACTATCATCAAGTGGTTTCTGTGAGCCATCTGTGGTCTTCAATATTAGCTAGGGTTGTTGTGGGCCCTCGACTCTATTCTCTTTAACAATCCAGTAGCTTGAGAGGTGAGGTATTGAATTGCAAGTCCAAGTCCCGTGCCAACAAGTCTAGAACTTACCCTGAATATTTTTCTAGGCGAAATTCTAAGTGTAGTTCGACTTGAGAAGTGATTATAGGCTCTCCTTGGTCCCATTTGAACTTTGAAACCTTCCGTAGCCTACCATTATGATATCCTTAGTCAACCCCTTTGAGCCTAAGCCTTTTTCATTCAATAACCACATTACAAGCCATCATCCATTTTATAATGACTCTCTCTTGGAACCCAATCTTTCCTTAGCATTCATGATGAACATTTGGCAAAAATATAAGTTTGTGGGAGAGACGAGGAATTTCAAAGTGATGAAAGGTTCAAAGAACAAAAAGAATTGATGAAAAAGAAAGGCAAAGAAAAGGATGAAAAACCAAAAAGAAGCATGTTAAAAAGAAAGTAAAGGTTGAAAGGATTCAAGAAAACAATGTTGAAAGGCATGAAAAAAAAGAGAGGAGAAAAATGATTGTCATGAAGAAGAAAGAGTGACAATGTGTCTCTCTAGTTCCCCTAAGGAAGAAGAAAATGACTCAAAAGAGTCAAGAAAGTACGAGCTGAAATGAGAAAATGGAGTGCTTAAGGAAAGATGATACCATCATAGTTCATTATGCCCTACCTTGATCCAAAAAGCCTTCATTACATCCCGCTAAAGCTCTATTGGATTTCAAGTTGAGTGAGCTTACATTAGTGGTGATTTACATGAGGGTCAAGCTTATGGTACTTAGAGTCGGACTTGTGACATTCTTTTGAGAGCGATGAACGCACTTCTTTACAATCCCTGTTTTGAGTGTCACATTCTATAAGGTGAGATTAGCTCATGGAGAGTAGAGGAGGAGGAGTCTGGGATCCATAATGACCTACGTGAGAGAGCGAGCTTCCTTGATAAATTGAGTCACCTCTTGATGCTTTTGTGTCACATTAGAACTATGGAACTCAAAAGGTCATAGCATGTTGTTGTTGATAATGCATTTGTGTTGAGGGTAATTGTTTTGGGTTTAAGAAAGCCAAATTAGGAAAAATCACTCAAACTACCGAGAGGTATAGAGTGAGCTCTTATGTGTGATGGTTAAATCACGACCCCAATCATAACAAGCTTGTCATAGATTCTTGATACCCATTAGATACTCACCTAGGTGGAAGTCACTTCCCTAGTGGCTTTTAACACTTGAAAACTTTCACCAAAAATATAGTACTTAACTTACACTTAGCATACAATAGTATAAAATTAGAATAGAATCAATCACAACAATGTTTGGAAGTGCAATTAGGAACAACACGCACATATAGATTAGTTAGATACCCTACTCCAAGCCAAATTAACTCCCTGTGGAAATCGATCCCGACCTCGTTGGGTAAAACTGCATCGACCATCCTCGCTACTCTATAGTGGTGTAGGTTTGGCCTTGATCAGTCGCCTGGGCAGTGTATAAGTTTGCAAAAATGGGTTTGGTTCATTTTATCTCATTTCCTCCATGGGAGTCGACCTAGGAGAGATTGTGGAGCTCCATCTTCATCATCTATGTCAAGGTAAGTGATTCCTACCTATTGCAAGTTAAATACTTGGATTTTATATAGATTTTAACATGGAAATTCATGAAAAATTGTGGAAAATTTGGGGGGTTTGGTAGAAAACCTAGAAATTGATATTTTTTAGATTTTGACCACGAATTGAGCGTGGAATTGAAAATAAATCACATATTTGATTTCATAATGTTATGGGTAATGTTTATCTTTGAAAAGTTACGGAATTCGGGCACTTGGCCCAAGGGTTGCTTTATCGGATTTTCGAACGGAGTTGGAAATTTGTCTAAATTAATTTTTTATGAGTATTAGAGTATATATTTATTGGTTTGCACATTGTTTGACTAGTTTTGGAGCGACGGACATCAGTTTGAGGTGCTAGAGGGCTTTGGTAAGTCTCCTGTCTAACTCTGTGAGGGGAAAACTACCCCTAGGTGATATATTTAATGTGTGCAACTTGTTGCGGGGAATACGTACGCACGAGGTGATGAGAGTCCGTACGTAGTTAGATTCATGTTATTGTCCGGGTAGACTTAGTTTCACATCATGCTATAGCTGTACTATTTGAGCAGTCTCGCACTTATTAAATTCCTCTATTTTGCATTACTACTTGAGACTAGAATTGCTTTTGTAGAGACTTCACGAGTTCATGATTAGTTACCGAATAATGTTACTCCCTTTACGGCATGTTTTCGGGATATATATATGTTTCATTGAAAGGTTTTTGTTACAGAAATTACAACTCACACGTCTATTCATGAGTGGGTTCAAGGACCTGTCAAAGCCTCTTATTCTAATGGGATCAGGCCGTTCTCCTCGGCTGGATTATGTATTTTACTTCTTATGGGATCGTGCCGTTCACTTCGGCAGGACTTATGTACCACACTCTCATGGGAGCGGGCCGTTCGCCTCGGCAGTTTAATAGATGCATCTATGGTTCGTTCCATTCGACCCTCGACAGTGCATAGTTTAAATTCTTATATTGGATCGGGTCGTACGCCTCGGCATTTCTATAAAAATATCCTCATGGAATCGCGCATAATATTTGGCAAGAAGCCAGAGTATCTGTGAGTTTTTTCCTGATTCGAATTATAACAACCTATTTGGTGAGGCCCATTTATATATATATATATATATATATATATATATATATATATATATATATATATATATATATATATGCTCCAGTTGAGGAGGAACTTGCTAATTAAGAGCTTGAGTTTATTATAAGGAGGATAATTGTACCACATGTTTACACTTGTGTATTTCATTTATTTACTCTGCCTCATATTTGTTCACCTCCTTACTGTACCTGATATTATTGGACCACTAGTGAGTGTCGATTTTGACCCCTCATCACTACTCCTCCGGGGTTAGGCTAGATACTTACTAGCTACGCGTGGATTTACGTACTCATACTATACTTGCTGCACATTTTTGTGCAGGTACCTTTATGTCTGGTGGTCCTTTGGGCACAGAGGCACGAATGATGCGGGGGACTTGCCGCGAGCTGCATTTCAGGATACGATCCGCAGCCATTAAAGTCTCCTCCAGAGTTATTTGTATTTTTCCTGTCCTATTTGTATTTCGGACAGATGTTGTATTTTGTTTTACTTCCTAGTTGGTGCTCATGCACTCGTGAAAACGGGTTTTGTGGATGCTTTTGAGTTGTTCTGTATTAAAGTTGTAAAAATATTGCCACTCACTTGTAAATTTCATCTCTTACATATTAATCGAAGGAAATTATGATTTCAAAAGTACTAAAATGACTAATGAAGTTAATTATTTAATTGTTGTCTTGCCTGACAGCAGCGTTAGGCGTCACCATGGCCTTTAATGGATTTTGGGTCGTGACAGTTATATTTTAGAACTGGTTGGTATAATTGAACGCGGTCCCAGGGGCGTGGATGTGTTTCAGATAAGTTTTAGATCACTTCGATATTGTTCGGTAGTTCTATTACTGGTGTTTTGCACCTGTGAGGTATATTGTGCAGGTCCTAGTCCGCATCTGCGAACAAGAGGCCGCAGATGCGAAGGAAGGCAGAAGCCAGTAGTGTCCACAGGTGTGGAGCTTTGGGCGTAGGTGTAGTTGTTTGTATGCAGAAGCGAGTGTGCTTCGCAGGAGCAGAGGGTCGGGGAGTTAGTGAACTCGCAGATGCGAGCCATTATTTCACGAAAGCGAGCATTTATTCTACAAAAGTGGAATCGCTGGGTAGTGTTATTTTAATCGAAGGTTTGGTTTATTTTATCATATTTTGAGATTGGGAGCTCGGATTTGAGCGATGTTTTAGGCGTTTTTCACAACTAAATTGGGTAAGTGTACTTGACTCGTAATTGATTATTATTCATGATTCTCTCTTTGATTTTGGCATTTGATTGGTGAATCCAAGAGAGAAATTGGAGCTTTTAATAAAACTTTTCTAAAGTGAAAAAATGGAGATTTGAACCCCGATGTGGAGTCGGTTTTGGATGAAACTTTTATATTTGGACTCGTATATGAATGGGTAGTCGTGATTTGTGACTTTTGTCAAATTCCAGGAAATGGGCCCTGGTTGACTTTTTGGTTGATGTTTGCTAATTGATAAATATTGGAGCTTTATTACTTGTTATCAATTCCTATAACTTTGTTCGATGTTATTGGGTTTTGTTTGGCTAGATTCGAGTCGTTCATAGGTCGTTTCACATGGGAAGGCATTTCTAGAGTATTGATTTGGCTTGTTTGAGGTAAGTATCTTACCTAACCTTGTGTAGGAAAAATACCTATTCGAATTTGGCCTTAATTGTTTATTCGTATTATGTGAAAAACGACATGTACACAAGGTGAGAGCGTGTACACACGTGCTATGTGTGGCTTATGACCGGATTAGACCTTAGGCTATTAATATGCCTTAATTTGAGGATGTGCTTTAAATAAAACATGCTTAATCGCTTTGTGGCCACTTGAATACGATCACTACAATTGATTTAGCCGTAGTCATGCTTTATATGTTGAACACACATCCGTATTTTATTATTGTCATGTCCTTATGTACCTTATTGTTAAATTATGAGCTAAGTCTAGAATTATTATTTTGTGATATTTATGGCACATGAGGATATATTGGGCGAATTGATTAGGTGTTGGCACTAGGTCTTTGTTTTGCGATTGTGATTATTGTTGTGCGCATGAAGCTAAAAGAGGGTGGCATTTTCTTGGGTTGTCTATGTGGAGAAATAAGGGTGGTGATATGTGCATGTGGCTAAATAAGGATGGCATTTATTGTTATTTGCATATGCGACAAAATAAAGGCAGTATTATTAATGATGTTATGTGATAATTTGGGAGTGATTTCTCTTGATAATATTCATGAGATGAAACAGGGATGATATTTTGATCATATACATGTTTTCTTAAAACTATGTCATGTATTTTAATGAGATGTTAGTTGAATTTGACATGCTATCATATGCCTCCACTTCTATTTGATGATTTGTTTCCAAAGATGGATTTCTACGTCAAGTTTTTATCACATGTTCTAACGAGGTTGTTCATATTGTTTTTCGTTACATATTCTGTTGCCAGTTATTGATATATTGCATAGGTTATTTGACTAGTGAGTATAATATGACTTGAACCTCGTCATAACTTCACCGAGGTTAATCGTGATACTTACTGGATATTGATTGTGGTGTACTCATACTATACTTCTGCACATTTTGTGCGGATCTAGGTATTGGAGGCAGCGGACCTAGGGAGTGAATGCTTACACTGATCATGAGGATTCAAGGTAGAGTTGCATGACCGTCGCAGTCCCTTGGAGCCCCATCCTTACTATTGACGACCTATTTTGACCCTCCTTTTTAAAATTAATTTATTTATACTTAATGATTTACAATAAATATGTTGAAACTATTTTCTAATCAATAATACCTATTTTTATATAAATTAAGTAATTAATAATGATAAAATCAATAATTTAGTATTATATAATTTTAAATATATTACTCTTACTATTTTGAGACTATTAAAATAACCTTTATATTCATTACATAGGTCTTATAATTGATTTTAAAAGTTATTTCTTAATTTTAGCGAATTAGCCTAATATTTCAAAATAATCCGAGATTAGTGTCATAAATTGGAAAATAAGATATTTTAATAATTAATTAATTACAGTAATTGGTAGTGTATTTGATGACTTTTTAATTATATTTTATTAAAATTAATTAAGTTTAATTAAATTAATTTTAGAGAGGTTAAAGGCTAAATAGGCTACAGTTGCAATTGCCCAATTAAATACGAAATGGCTATTTGATAAATTAAAAACAGCCCAATACACAAACCCAAATCAAATATGACCCAGTCCAGGTCCGCTCCCTACTCCACTTTGGCAATCCATGCCACCTCCCCGAACCAATCAAATCGTACCACGTCACCCGTCTCCACTACTCACATAAGAAGCTCCATCTGAGCCATTAATTCATTTGATTAACGGCCCACGCTTTATCTTGATTTTTCCTTTAATTTTAACACCTCTCAGACCCAATCTCAGTCGTTGAAACACGGATATCCAATGGCCCGTATATTTCGCCATAATAATCCTTTAACCCTTGAATTATTAGGGATGTCGATCAAAGATCCAACGACCCAGGTCTTTCCCTTCCATTTTAACTTAGAGACCAGCCGGTCTAACCCCAATCCCTAAAATCATTTCCCTCATTGATTCAGCCATCCCCCTTTCCCTTTCCTCTGTTTATTCTTTCAACTCCCATCACCCTAATCAATCAAAAAATCTTGCACAAATTCGTGCAAGGTCTCAAGTCGACCAGAAAATTATCTATTTTGTATTTTGACTCCGTGAATCTCGCCGGTTTATTCCCGTTTCATCACACAAAATCAATAACCCCGAATCTGAAATCCTAGAGATGAAATTTCGAGTCTCCAGAATTTTTTTGTACTCTATCAAATCAGAGCATGCATGAGCATATCTCAGAGTTTCATTATGTTTATTCGAGGTTCAGAGGTCAAATGCAATGACCTCTGGGTTTCTGGGCTTTGTCCAAAGGGTTTTTTCTTCAACGGTCAACCTCCTCCTCTCGGTTAAATCCCCGCTGATTTTCCCCTCCGTCTCTTAGATTTTCACTCGATTTTGCTTGCGTCACCTGGAAATCATCACTCTGCACTACCTAGATTCAAATCTATTGAAACCCTAAGTCACTATAAAATGGAGACTTCAATTTTCATACCTAACACGACCTAACAACGGAAACATCACCAACTACACCTAAACTTTTAATTCACATTAGCAAAAATCGAAGTCTGGGGTTCTTAATTGATTTTTTTGATTTCTCTTTCCGGTTATGAGTTTACTCACTGATTTGGCTTTAAGTCTTTGATTCCTAAACGGCTAAGAAAAATCCTTGTTTGGTTTGCTACTCAATGAAAGGTCAGTATATGTCGACTCCTACTCTTTCTTAACTGCTCAAGCTGAAGTCATGTTTATCCTATTATTTTCTATAGAGTATCTCTGCTTATGATGTTTGTTATTAGTTTATAATCGATTGTCTCTATTCATAATAAATTGTTATGCTTTTGTATTGTATGTCTCAAGTCAGTACTGATCGTTTATTGTGTGACCTTAATGAGTACTGCTCTAGATTGAACAATCTGTGTGATTAAACTCCTATAACTAGCTAAAGAGTCTTAATGACCTTTTACACTTGTTCTGACTTTAGACTTCCTTGATGTTCTGCTATGGCCTTCATGCATGCTATACTGATTCTGCCTTGGTGTTATCTGTTGACCGATATCATACACTTGAGGTTGTTTGCCCGATAGACTTAACCAAAATTGCCATGAACATTTACGCTGAATATAAGGCTGGCATCTTAGTTAAAGCATATTAGTTTAGTTGTCTGAGTTGCCTTCTTTCTTCACATGTATGATTCTGAGATCTCTTGAGACATTATTGTAAAGATTTTCTAACTGACACGATTGTGTGATCATATCTGAAATTTCACTATATAAATATGTTCTGAAACAATTGGATTAAGTCCTACTAAGTTTTTGCAGTTATTTTTATGTGTATTCTGACAACTGCTATTCACCTAGTTTTAAGCTATGCCCTAGAAACTTGGCTAAAATTATATCTGTGGTGTTTGAGTTTCACCTATTGTGTTGGCATACTGAACTGAACCTCATCATGACTAAGTTATCACTCTTAACTTGTATAGTTGTTCCATGCCTAATTAATATAAAACTTTCATTGCCCTGAACTTCTATAATGACATTGTTAGTCTGACTCCATGTTGCTTAATATTCAACCATGTTTGTAATGTTGTAATCTAGTTAGAATGTCTCATGTATGTATTTGAATGCCATCTCTTGAGGATTCTGCACTCATTCTTGTTTTAAAATAGACCTTTTCTTGTCCTTCATGCTCATGCATGTGCCTCCATTATAACTGAACCTTACGAAGCTTACATAAGTTAACTGTGACTGACTTGTGGACTTAAGATAAACTCTTGATGTTATCTGCTCTGCCTGAGTATAGCAGTGTGCCTTAACTCTTAATGAAATTATTATGAGTATGAGATTAAGAGCTTTTAAAGGGAAAGTAATCATGTCATGTTCTTACGATAAGATTGACCTGTCAACTTGCATAAACATCCCTGCTAATGCTCTTTAGAGATTCCAAATGAAGCTGTTAACTCATACGTCTAATAGAAGTTAAGCCTTAGTCTGTGGATGAACCCCTGATTAATTTGAACTGAGGCTGTTAAGATATTGTGATAAGGACTTCTGTAAGCTTGAACTATGTATTTTCGCTACTCTTTCAGCTACATGACTAAACTATTTGGGTTTCTGAAATAAACTGCTAGTGTCCCCTTCTTTTGTTTGCACCTGTAATTAGAGCCTGTTTGGACATAAGAAGTTTTTCATTTTTTTTCGAAATTGTTTTACTTTTTTTTCGAAATCAGTGTTTGGCCATAAAATTGTCAATTTTCACTTAAGATGAATTTTGGAATTTTTCGAAATTTTGAAAAACTCCAAAAAGTTGTTTACAAAATTCATTCAGATCTTTTACAAAACTTCGAAAACAACACAAAATTATATTCATGTCCAAACACAACTCTGATTTTCAAATACCATTTTCACTTGAAAATTTTTTTTATTTTTTTTGGAATTTTATAATTCTTATGTCCAAATGCCCACTTGGTTTCTCTGGGTATCCCTTCTGCATATTGGTAATTGTTGACAGTGTACTACATATTTGGGTTTGGATTGTGATCTCCTTGGTATTATGTGTTATCTCATGTTCATGGTAACATTTTGTATAGTTTATGTGAGAAGTAAATATGCTTTAACCTTTGTGTTATTGTTACTCTTATATTGAAAACTACAGGGTATGCGTCATTGGTACTTAAACCTATAGGGAAGATTAAGTGTGAGTGGTTAAAGGTATTTAGGAGTAAGATCTAATTTGTGGTTGAGATACTCACCCTGACACAAACATTTCTCGGGGTCCCTAAGACCCTTGTGAATTCTGATGTGCCAGGGATCCAAAGGGTGTCTTGGCCATAAACGAAATTTACCTTAAGCCTTTAATCATGGACATTTGTTAGTCTCTTTAGGTTTAGTGCTAAATGAAAGAAAGGCTTCACTACAAATCTATTTACTCTATTTTTGACTTTACATTAATTGTATTGTATCTCTTAATTACCAGTACATATTACAGTTTTATTTTGGGCCTTGCATTGATCTTACTTGTATTTAAGTGTCATATTGGGCATGATCATTAATGCCTTCCTTTCGTTTTTTCACATGTGACCGAAATGGGTCTGTTGAGTTTGCAAGAACTCAGGCTCAAGTTCTAGCTCTTGAGTCCGAAGTCATTGAAGTTGTTGCTGCTGTTCGTCGTCCGCTAAGCCTAACTTTATTTAGGCCAAAACTATGAGTCCAACTTCCTTTCCTTTATCGCTTATATAAATTTGATGTTGTTTCTATGTGTATATGACACTGATAATATTGAGTGAATATTTTTCTCTTTTATCTATTAGAATTACTTTAGAAACCTAGGCAAGCTAAAAATCGTAGGTAACTAAAAAAGAATTACTTTTTCTTATATTAGATGAATAACTTCAACATGTTTAAATTACTTCTACTATACAGTTTTTACTTTTATACTAACCGTTTGAATGGAAATTTGAAGTTCAAAACAGATTTGAAAAGTTGACGATCCTCTTTCATTTAAAAGGCCAGAATCATGCAAATGATTTCCAAATCAAGTTTTTGTACAAACCAAGCGGATATAATCGCGGTCAAAGAACTTCAAATGATTTTCTTCTAAGCTTGCATACAAGTAAATCGATCCTTAAGGTATATCGAAAGTTTATTTCTTTAATAACCCTTACTTCACTAAGGTTACACTAACATCCATCGTTTTTCAAAAGTAAAGTATTTTTACACCGAGCCATACTTACAAAGTTTACAAGTAAAGCATTATAAGTCTACTTTCAAAAGTTCTTTCAATTACACAAGTATGGACACTTTTCAAGGCTTTCACAAATGAATCCCGCATTCTCTTTTCAAAATACATATACTATCTTCCTTTCAAAATTACAAGTTTTAAACATGACATAGGGTAAGCTATATACTTTTAAGCACTAACCAAGTAGAATATAGACGTTTTATTTCCTAAACATAGTCTAAGTCCTATGGATCCACCTTAAGTAGATTCTAGGGGGTACCTAACACCTTCCCCTTAGAAGAACAAGATCCCTTACCCAAATCTCATTAGTTAGCAGACTAATAGAATAATGATTTTAATAGATACCCTAGTATACCATTAAATATTATGTGGCCCATCTCTTTAATCATCAACATGGAAACCACTAGTTGACTCTTGTTTTGACTCGTGCAAAATAGGGTGCAACAACATGACGACTCTACTCTAGAAAATATAGGTCATACTGCATAAACATGAGGTGAGTCGGTCCTTGGCATCGACTTATAATTAGGAAAGCCACCCTAATATCAACGGGTTATGCACCCAACGACATGACTTTTGTGGAACGATGAACTAATCCCGATGAGACGCTTAAGATTTGGAGTAAACACTTATCAAACCTCTTTCTCACATCTTCAGAATGGAAATCAACCAGAACATACCCGAAATCAATATGGTTATGGGAGCACCGCATAATCTAAAACTATGGTAAAAGAAGATCCGCCGAGACCATGGAGATGAGATCAAGACGCACTTAGGAGCATTGACTGCTTTACTAAACATCCAGGTTGATAAGGTTCTTACCAGGTTGCTGATAGATCTGGGATCCAACCAAAGTGGTTTTCAAGTTCGTTGACTATGAATTGGTGCCAATGCTAGAAGAGATCACTATTTTCACAGAGCTACCATTTGCTAGGAGGAAGGCGATACCTCCAGTTACCATGCATGGCCATAGATTTCTCGACGGTTTGGGTTTGGCAGGTAGACGAAGTCTGAGGAACATTGAAAATAGATGGGTGATCTTAGACCAATTATTTGATAGATTTGGACATCGAGAGGGATACGAGTGGTACCTGAGGGAGTTCCAATGTGATCAGGCAACTAGGAAAGTCTCTGTCCATTGACATTCTCTTTGGCATTACTAGGGTTAGTGGTTTTCCCACAGAGTAGAGGGAGAATCAACATCAAGTTACTAGCTGTGGTCTTGGAAATAATTAGAGGTAATCTCCAAGTCACCTTAGTACCTATGATATTGGAAGAAACTCTCAGAGCACTGTCTGCATGTTCCCGAGGGTACAATTTCTTCAAAGTATGCAACTTGTTACTCCAAATATGGGCCACGGAACACTTCTTTTAAAGAGAGGCCACTATCGACTATTTTGTGGGTGTCAGCAATTTGATTAGAAGTCACAATGAGAGAATGAGGCACTGGGTCTCACTACACGAGCAGGAAGAATTGAGAGAAATGCTGATAAATCTGAGTGGAGAATGGGTAAACTGGAAGCTTTTGTGGTTGAGTGGCAGGGCAATATTGAGGACCCTTGGGAAGTAATTCATAGAGCTGATAGGGCTCAAAGTCATTCAGTCATATGCACCTCTACCAGTTCTCAGGAAGTTTGGTTTGGTCCAAGATGTACCCCTCTGGTCAGGAATGGCTCTGTATGAAGATGAGTACAATGGCCAGATCCCAATCCAAACGGTGAGGAAACTTCAGGAGGAGTGAAGTGACTTAATCATGATGTGGATAGGTCAGAATTCATGGTGTACCCCAGAATACTGTTTGGATCAATAAAGAGGATGATGTGGCCCGACCGAGCAAAGAAGGAGTGGCCTGGCTAGAAGATGCAACAACAACCTTACAAATCTTCCACGAGACTTTGCCTCATTATCTCATAACTACCTCCATGCATCGGCAAGTGGTCCCAGGATCAGTTGATCATATGTTGCCACCTCCAGAGGATGATAATCGAGTGGTCGAGTATATACAAATTGAATCTGAAACAGAACCAGAAGAAGATCCTAAAGAAGTGTCTGAATACAACAACGATGAAGAAGAAGAAGAATTTGAGGAATATCCAGAAAAGGAACCGGAAGAGGAGGACATGGGAAATGATTCTAGGGATGGCTACTAGTGGCTGGTTGATTTCCCCTTTTTCCTATCTTGCACTATTTATCATGTACCCTTTTATTTCCTAAGGGCAAGTCTGTGGGAATGTGTACTCTTGTGGATGTTGGAAAACAAGTGTTTTAATCATTGCTCCCGCATGTTATAATCCAAATATTTTTAATGAAAAACCAAAAGTTTGCTCCGAATCTAAACATGTCAAAATTCGATTGTTACTCAAAATTTACGACATAGGCCTACCTCCAAAAAAGAGAGGTCTCTCGTATATTAGGAAAACGGGCTTATTTGAATAAGTGAACTAACAGCTCTATGTTCTTATCTTGGTGCAAAACTTGAAACTAACTTCTGCTCTTCTTTTTCTTTATTTTTTTGCACTGCTTTATTATTTATTCCACCGAAAACAGAGGCTGGTTTGTGTTGACTCAAAAACTGGCTTAACAACCATACAACTTGAGATCAAAAGGAAAGATGTCTGCGACTGATGACCCGACTGGACACGCTTTGGTGATAGCCAAAAACCTGGGGAATCAGGTGAAAAGAATGATACTCAAAAAGACGAGCATGTTGCTAGGATGGCACAAGAGATGGAATCATTAAGAGAAGAGGTACAACATATTCGGGAACTGGCGCATCTGGCCGTGATGATGCTTCCACAACCACCCCATTTCCCTTCCCTAGACGCAATCCCTGATCATTTCTCTTTAACCACCCGTCAAGCAAATAATACCCCAACTACTGTCACTACAAACCCCACAATTCAGGTTGTACCACCAGTAACCCCCACAAACCCACCAAATCCTCCTATACATACCCCTTATGTACCAAACTATGTCCAAACACCGCAGAACCCACCAGTCAAAACTAACTTAGTTCATATTCCTCCCCGTGACAACATCACCTTTGCTAACAATCAAACCCAGCATATACCTACGGCACACACCTCTACACACAAGCGGTATATTCCACTCGTATATGCCACTTCAGAACCCGCCTTAAAAGTGACCTTCAAGACTAGAGTGCCATATGAAATCGATTATTATGCTAAAATGGAAAGGGAAGCAAAGTGCCAAGAGGAAGAGTCGGTATCCGAGCAGTTGCGAGCGTTGAGGAAACAAATAAAGAATCTTCAGGTTGCTCGAGGGAGTGAAAGCCTAGATTATGAAGATATGTGTATACACCCTGATGTGGACATGCCAGTAAGGTATAAGACTCCAAAATTCAACATCTTTGATGGGACAGGTGATCCTCATGTGCATCTGAGGTCCTACTGCGACAAGCTTGTTGGAGTAGGAAGAAATGAGAAATTGAGGATGAAGCTATTTATCAAGAGTTAGACAGGATAGGCACTCACGTGGTACACCCGCCAAGACCCTAGAAACTAAAGAGAATAGCCAGATATGGCAGAAGACTTCATGAACTGTTTCCAGTTTAACATCGAAATTAATCCAGATAGGTTCGCTCTATGCCCGCCGTTGGAGGTCAGAGGCTGCCAGAACCTAACCCCCGCTAGATGACAATGAGTTGACTAATACTTCATCAAGGCCCAAGAAGGATTTTACTTTGAAAAGATGATGGGCATGATGGGGCAGAATTTCCTCGAACTTGTTAAGATTGGAGACTTTTTGGAAGAAGGCACCAATTCCGGCAAGATACAATCAATGGACGCATTGCATGCTGCCAGTAACGCAATTTAGTATGGTTCGATAAGTAGTGAAAAGAAGAAGAAGAATAAGGAAGAACTATCAGCAGTCATTCCCTATTACCAGTCCATTCCACCCCACAAAAACAACTCTTACCCTATGAACACCCATCCTCCACACTAACCTACATACGCTCCAGTATACAACACACACCAATAACTTCGGGAAGAAGGCTTTTGTGCTAGTGTGTGTTCCGGGTTCGGGTCAGATCTCAGTACTAGAGGACGACATCGTAGATGGAATGGAAAGACTGTTGTAGCCATTATCGAGGAATGACATAATGAAGTTGATATCAAGATACCAACCATTAGGGATGCCGAACCAGGAGAGGACTTACAGAATTGGACCGCCTCTGTGGGCCCGTGTACTCTTGTGGATGTTAGAAAACAAGTGTTTTAATCATTTCTCCCGTATGTTATAATCCAAATACTATTAATGAAAGACCAAAAGTTTGCTCCGAATCTAAATATGTCAATATCTGATTATTCATCAAATTTTATGACATAGGCCTACCTCCAACAAAGAGAGGTGTCTCACATATTAGGAAAATGCACTTATTTGAATACGTGAACTAACAGCTTTATGTTCTTATCTTGGTACAAAACTTGAAACTAACTTCTTCTTTACTTTTCCTTTACTTTTTGCACTACATTATTATTTATTCCACTGAAAACAGAGGTTGGTTTGTGTTGACTCAAAAACTGGCTGAACCACCATACAACTTGAGATCAAAAGGGAAGATGTCTGCGACTGATGACCCGACCGGACACGCTTTGGTGATAGCCGACAACCCGGGGAATCAGGTGAAAATAATGATACTCAAAACGACGAGCATGTTACTAGGATGGCACAAGAGATGGAATTATTAAGAGAAGAGGTACAACATATTCGGGAACTGGCATATCTGGCAGTGACGATGCTTCCACAACCACCCTATTTCCCTTCACTAGACTCAATCCCTGATCATTTCCCTTCAACCACCCATCAAGCAAACAATACCCCAACTACAGTCACTACAAACCCCACAATCTAGGTTGTACCACTAGTAACCCCCGCAAACCCACCAAATCTTCCTATACATACCCCTTATGTACCAAACTATGTCCAAACACCACAGAACCCACCAGTCAAAACTAACTCAGTTCATACGCCTCCCCGTGACAACATCACCTTTGCCAACAATCAAACCCAGCACATACCTGTGGCACACACTACTACACACAAGTGGTATGTTCCACTCGTATGTGCCACTTCAGAACCCACCTTAAAAGCGCCCTTCACGACCAGAGTGCCATATTAAATCGATCAGTATGCTGAAAGGGAATCAAAGTACAAAGAGGAAGAGTCGGTATCCAAACAGTTGCGAGCATTGAGGAAACAAATAAAGAATCTTCAGGTTGCTTGAGAGAGCGAGATCCTAGATTATGAAGATTTGTGTATACACCCTGATGTGGACATGCCAGTAAGGCATAAGCCTCCAAAATTCAACATCTTTGATGGGACAGGTTATCCCCATGCACATCTAAGGGCATACTGCGACAAGCTTGTTGGAGTAGGAAGAAATGAGAAATTAAGGATGAATCTATTTATCAAGAGTTTGACAGGTGAGGCACTCACTTGGTACACCCGCCAAGACCCCAGAAACTAGAGAGAATAGCCAGATATGACAGAAGATTTCATGAACTGTTTCCTGTTTAACATCGAAATTAATCTAGATAGGTTCGCTCTATGACCGCCGTTGGAGGTCGGAGGCTACCAGAACCCAACCCCCGCTAGATGAGAATGAGCTGACTAAATACTTCATTAAGGCCTAAGAAGGATTTTACTTTGAAAAGATGATGGGCATGAAGGGGCAGAAGTTCCTCTAACTTGTTAAGATTGGAGACTTTTTGGAAGAAGGCATCAATTCCGGCAAGATACAATCAATGGCCGCATTGCAAGCTGCCAGCAACGCAATTCAGTCTGGTTCGATAAGTAGTGAAAAGAAGAAGAAGGAAGAAGTATCAGCAGTCATTCCCTATTACTAGTCCAGTCCACCCCCACAGAAAAAATTCTTACCCTATGAACAACCATCCTCCACACTAACCTACATACACTCCAATATACAACACACAACAATAACTTTGGGAAGAAGGCTTTTGTGTAAATGCGTGTTCCGGGTTCGGGTCAGAGTTCAGCACTAGAGGATGACATCGTAGATAGAATGGAAAGACTGTTTGTAGCCATTATCGAGGAATGACACAACGAAGTTGATATCAAGACACCAACCATTCGGGACGCCGAACCAGGAGAAGCCTTGCAGAATTGGACCGCCAGTCCATCTTTGGTTCGCCGAGAGTCTTGGTAGTGTGGAATTGTAAAACTTTTGAAAAAAACGCACGGTCAAGGCCAATTGAGGGCTGAATCATACATGTACTCTTTGTTAATTGCCTCATTTATTACTTAAACGTTCCCCTTTTGATGAAATAAAAAGAATTGCTTTTCTTAAAATCTTTGCAAATCCATTTATCTCTTTATTTATACCTAGTTTTTGCTTTTCAGTAATCAAATTGATAAAACCCCGCATTCCGCGATTATGACATGTAATGAAACCTTCAAGAAAAATGATCCCGACTACGAGGAGTACGGCGAGAGCATGATGCCTAATAACCTCCCGCAAGAGATCGAGCAGTTAGAGAGCCAGCAAAAGCCTAATCTTGAAGAAACAGAAGTAATCAACTTGGGAAGCGAAAAAGACGTGAAAGAAACTTAAATCAACATCTATTTAGAAGCAGAACATAAAGAAGAACCGGTCCAGCTCCTCTGACAATACATCGACGTGCTCGTATGGTCATATGACGACATGCCTGGATTGAGTACCACCATTGTCTGGCATCAATTGCCCACCGATCCTGCCAGACCGCCAGTTAAACAGAAACCCGGGAAGTTTAAGCATGATTTAAGTTTAAGGATAAAAGAAGGGGTCACTAAACAAATAGAGGCAAATGTGGTGAGAGTCACCAATTATACATGGTTAGCAAACATTGTATCGGTACCAAAGAAAGCTGGGAAGATAAGGATATGTGTGGATTATCAAGATCTCAACATAGTTAGTCCAAAGGATGGTTTCCCTTTACCAAACATTCGTATCCTCATTGACAATTGTACAAAGCACTAGCTACAGTCATTCGTGGATTATTTCAATGGGTACCACCATATCCTAATGCATGAGAAAGATACGGAGAAGACAGTGTTCACTACGCTATGGGGATTTTACGTTATAGGGTCATGTCGTTCGGCCTCAAGAACGTCGGTGCTACTTACATGAGGTCCATGACGACCCTCTTTCACGACATGATCCATAATGAAATCGAGGTATACCTGGATGACATCATCATTAAATCCCGGAAGAGTGAAAAGTATTTGAATGACCTGAAGAAATTCTTCGAACGTTTGTAAAGGTACAGTTTGAAGTTGAATCCCGCAAAATATGTATTTGAGTCCCCGCCAGAAAACTGTTGGTCTTCATCGTGAGCAGGAAAGGATTAGAATTGGATCCTTCGAAGATCAAAGCCATTCAAGACCTACCGTTGTCTAAGAGTAAGAAGGACGCGATGAGTTTCCTTGGCAGATTAAAATACATCAGCAGATTCATAGCCCAGTCTATGATAATCTACGAGCCTATTTTCAAGCTACTGAAAAAGGATGCTGCTACAGAATGGACAGAAGAGTGTCAAAAAGCTTTCAACAAGATCAAAGAGTACTTGCCAAATCCACCAGTGTTGGTTCCCCCCAAACCCGGGAAGTCGTTGTTACTATACCTTACTGTTCTGGACAATGCATTTGGATACGTGTTGGGACAACATGATGAGACCAGGAGGAAGGAGCAGGCTATCTACTACATGGGCAAGAAGTTTACACCATGTGAAGACAAATACACTTTGATAGAGAGGACCTGTTGCGCTTTGACTTGGATCGCTCGAAGATGAGGCACTACATGTCAGCATATACCACACATCTGATATCCCGGCTCGATCCGCTCAAGTACATCTTCCAAAAGCCGATGCCTACTAGAAATTTGGCCAAATGGTAGATTTTTCTCAGCGAATTCGGCATTGTGTATGTGACGCAGAAGGCTATCAAGGGACAAGCATTAGTCGACCATCTTGCAGAGAACCCAGTGGACATGGACTACGAGCTGCTCACTACATACTTTCCGGATGAAGAACTGTTATTCGTCGGGGAAGACATCGCAGAGACATACCCAGGATGGAGAATGTTTTTGACGGAGCTGCAAACTTCAAAGGTGTAAGGATCGGGGCAGTCCTGACTCTGAGTCAGGACAGCATTACCCGGCGTCAGTAAAGATTAGGTTCCCTTGCACCAGTAATATGGTTGAATTTGAAGCATGTATCATCGGGATTAGGATGGCAGTTGATATGAACATCAAGGAGCTTCTGGTCATAGGAGATTCTGATCTACTGATACATCAAGTCCGAAGTGAATTGACTACCAAGAATGTTAAGATCCTTTCGTACCTGCATTGCGTGAAAGAGTTGTGAAAGAAATTCACCATGATTGAGTTCAAACACATTCCCAGAATCCAGAATGAATTTGCCAACGCTCTTGCAACATTGTCATCCATGATCGAGCATCTAGATAAGAAGTACATCGACCCTATTGAGATAGAGGTTCAGGATCAACATCCATACTGTTTTCATGTAGACGACGGTAAGCCATGGTACTACGACATCAAAAGGTTCCTTGAAGCAAGAGAATACCCAGAGAATGCCACCAATGGTCAGAAACGTGCACTTAGAAGGCTAGAAAATCACATTTTCCTCAATGGGGAAGTCCTGTATAGGAGGACCCCAGCTTTGGGATTATTGAGGTGTGTATATGCTGCTGAAGCAACAAGATTACTAGAAGAAATACACACAGGAACATGCAGACCTCACATGAATGGTTTCACTTTGGCCAAGATGAGTTTTAGAGCCAGATACTTTTAGATGACCAAGGAAAGCGATTGTATATGTTACATGCAGAAGTGTCACCAGAGCCAAATTCATGGGGATTTCATCCCAGTTCCACCTAATGAGCTGAATGTAATGGGTTTTAGTTGGCCGTTCGCCACTTGGGACATGGACATGATTGGATCGATAAAGCCTGCCACATCAAACGGACACCGTTTCATCCTGGTAGCCATTGATTACTTCACCAAATGGGTTGAAGCCTCTACGTACAAGGCCGTTACGAAGAAAGTGGTAGCAAATTTTGTCTATAACAACATCGTCTGCCGATTCGGGATACCATAGTCAACATCACTGACAATGCAGCCAATCTCAACAGCGATCTTATGAGAGATATTTGCAAGAAGTTTAGAGTCTTCCATCATAATTCTACATCCTACAGGCCACAAATGAATGGAGCAGTTGAAGCAGCCAATAAAACATCAAAAGGATCTTGTGAAAGATAGTGGACAATCACAGGCAATGGCACGAGAAATTATCTTTCGCCTTGTTAGGTTATCGGATCGCCATGAGAACATCCACTAAGGCAACACCATACATGTTGGTATATGGCACCGAAGCTGTGATACACGTAGAGGTCGAGATACCATCCTTGTGTGTCATTCAAGAAGCCAAGATAGACGATGCAGAATGGATACGAGTCAGGCAGGATAAACTCATGCTCATTGATGAAAAGGGAATGGATGCAGTATGCCACGGTCAACTGCATCAAAATAGAATAGCTAGTGCATTCAACAAGAAGGTGAAACCTCAGCAATTTACACCGGGATAGTTGGTTTTGAAGAAACTATTCCCTCATCAGGAAGAAGATAAGGAAAAGTTCGCACCGAATTGGAAGGGTCCTTATGAGATCTATCGGGTATTGTCGGGAGGAGCCTTGATCTTAGTAGAAATAGATGGAAGAGTCAGCACGGAGCCCATCATCTCAGATACAATCAAGAGATACTATATTTGAAGACAATAGAATTAGGGTTTGGTTGTAACAGAACTATGCCCGACCTGACTTCCCACACTGGGATACATAGGCAACCCACGTAGGGTTCGGTCTCTCTCTCCCCTTTTGTAATAGAAAATCCAAATATCATTTTGTGTGAACTCGGAAATACGCCACAACTTGATTTCGTTCGGCAGGAACACGCAGGCAATCCTCATCAGGTTTAGTTACCTATTGTAATCGAACTACATTTCAACCTGATTCCATTTGGATACGTAGGCTTCTTGATTTAGGATCGGTCATCATCATACTTTCTTTATCAGTATCCTCAAACTACGTTCAGACCTGATTCCGTTCGGATATATAGGTGACCTGAAAGGGTTTGGTCATAACCCTAGGAAAACCTTTGTAATGCATTATAACGAGCGCAAAACACAACACACAATTATTGCTCTCTAGTCAAAGATAATATAGTTATGATTATCGTCTCCACATGGATTGGATTTAAACAATATTCAAGTAATTTCTAGCTTACCGCTATTCGGAATGATTAACACATTGGTTGGGATGCTTAATAACTAAATTTAACTATGAAACTAAAACAATTAACAATTGATCACAGAAAGACAAGAGTTGAGCAACACCGAATATCAATGGGAGAAATAAGGGACGTGACAGGATAGGTGCAAGATACCTATTTGGAATCCAATTCTAGTTCAATTCACTCTAATATTCTAATGATTCTCATGAATTCACTTGATGATTAGTTCAAACGTGTAGTCAAGACTCCTCTCTCGATTAAATCTTAACTCAACGAGGTAAACTAATATAAGCACTATGAAAATATGCAAGCACGCGTTAATGGATTAGTCTTCAGAAAAACGTCTCTCGAATATTCTACTAACTTAATTTAGTCAACAATTCAACAAGCTCTTTCGATTACTTAAGACAATCACTAAATTAAACCAAACAAAATATTACAAGATAATCACCACAATATTCCTCTTTCGATGAAATAAACAGGTGAATGAAGTTGCAAATAATTCAAAGCTCCATAAATGAATTCAAGCAAAGACTAGAGTTAAAATCCACAAATATCAATCATAACGCCATATTTGTCAAACCCTAAGGGACACTACTCTATAATCATGAAGGAAGTAATCACAAATAGAATTAAAGAGTAAGAAAACATCAATCTAATGTTACAAGTCAAAAGTGCCTTCAAATATATCTTTTTAGTGTATTTATACCATGTAGGGGTTATCCCGGATGAAACTACCCTTTTCAAGCCGAAACAAAAAATAACTCTGAGAAAATAGTACAAGTGCGCCATGCCACGCGTTGTGCCATGCGGTGTGCTAGTGGGGAAGTTCAAAGAGCAGTTTTTGACGGACATCAGCACAAATGTTGTCACGCCGCCCCATGCCGGCTGTGCACCTTTTACAAAGTAAATTTATTTCTTCAATTTTTGATATCCAGACTCGGTCCTCGACCCCTGAACGCGATGGTTTAATCCCTTGGGATTTTACTCAGACTTCAAAGCTACAACTTGTTCAATTTAGCTCCTGATTATCTTTTGAACTCGAAATTACTTCCTACAAGGCATAAAATACGTAATAAGTGTAATTCTCTATTATTTAAGCTCAAACACAAGTAAATGCAGTAATTAGAGTAAAAACGGTGACTAAAAATACGAGTTTCTAGCCTACCATCAACACCTCACACTTAAGCCATTACTCGTCCTCGAGCAATCAAGCTGCACTTCACATAGAGACGACATAATAATCAGACAACTTCCCTGACGTATCACGCCAAGAATATTTAAAGCAGGTTAAGCACCTTATCATAATATCCTAGCCTCAAGACTCGACTCATAAGTGCCACGCATTTCAAAAATCCACTTCCTTACTCTAACCCAGAGGCCAAAGACATTACTTTTTCTTCGCAAATCATGTGTCCTCACACCAAAGATAGAGAGTAGTTACACACACAGTGAAATTCAAGAACAAATAGGAACTCAAGATAGAAAGAATTCACTCACTCTCATAATTAAAATTATGTGCCACAGAAGACGCACCATATGCTTGCCCATAGTGTAATACTCTACTAATTGAGCTCATTCGGTCCAAGTAGGACTTTAGTTTAGTTGTAGTGTAGGCTGCGAGACGGGTAGGATACATTTGGATATAGTGACTACACCTCCCTAAGCACTTTAATACATATACATTAACAATTTTCAACAATGCACCGTTCTCCTTTTTCAATAGTTCCACTAAAAAACCCGATCATACCTCCACTTAGCTTTTAACAAGCTCATACAAATTCAAGTGCTCAAGAGAGGTAAGAGGGTTCAAATAGATAGTCAATTCAAACAAAAAGGGGTCAGGCTTGTAGTGTGGTTGCCAAAGAAAATAGGATTGCAGGCTCAAAGGGGCTAACTAGGATACACAACAATTAGGCGGGTCACATGCATATAATTAGCTCAACAAAGAAATGCATATATTACTTCCTAGACTGAACAAGACTACTATTTCCTGAATCACACTAAGTTTAGTACTTCCTAAAGTGTAAGGTATAGTAAAACTTCCTGGATCTCCACACTTTTGAGGGAGCTTATTATGCAGAATGGCACTACAGTACTCTGTGAGCTTGACAACCGATGTCTCTTCCACTCTCTGCTTGTTGGACAATATCTCCTTTAAGAACTTAGCATAAGCTGGCATCTGAGAGAGCACCTCCGTAAATGGTAGATTAACATGCACCTGCTTGAGCACATCAAGGAAATGCCCAAATTATTTGTCCAGCTTCTCTCTTCTTTACTTCTGAGGAGAAGGTAAAGCAGGCATATATTTACTCTTTTAGGTCTCCTCATTTATTTCATTCCCGTCTTTCTTCTTCTTCTTAGCACTAGTCTTCGCCTTCTTCTTCAGACTATCATCTACTATCACTTCACCTTCTTGAATGTTATTATCTGTCTGCTCCTCCACAATCTCGACTTGTCCTTCAATCAACTCATCCTTTTGTTTTGTCATGGGGTCCTTCAATACGAGCCCACTCCTCAAAGACACCGCATTTATTGTATCTTTTGGATTTCTTTCAGTATCAGTAGGTAGAGTTCTTGGAACCCTCTTAGACAATAGATTATCAAGTTGCCCCACCTGTCTTTCCATGTTTCGAATGGTTGTGCCATATTCTCGGATAGCTGAGCCTTGTTCTCGGATAGTTGTGCCATGAGTTTCAAGCCTCTCATTTGTCTTAATAATAAAGTCCTTCATCAGATCTTTCATGCTAGACTGATTAGACTCTAGGGGCTGATATTGTTGCCTCTACTGATTGAGAAGACCTGGAGCTCCCCGTCCCTGGGATCTTGAGTTATTCTGTTGTCATGAATTCGCACTACCACCTGGTGAACTCCAATAAAAACCTGGGTGTCTCTGCCCCATGGAGTTAAAATTATTACCACTTTGTTAGTTGCCTCTGTCAAAGATCCCCACAGCATTTACCATTTCATCTATAGTTGAGGTCTGACACTCATGCGTTGGATGACCCATTCCACAAAAATCATAAATCGAAGATAACTGGCTCTGGACCTTGGCTAAAGTTAACTTTCTTATCTCTCTGGCCATGGTGTCTAGCTGGGCTTGCCCTGATGTGTTAGAATCCAGTTGATGTATTCTAACCTTTTTGCTTCTCTCGTTATCATCTGCAGGCCATTGATTTGCATCTTTTGGTAATTCATTTAGAATTGCAACAATCTCCTCAGGAGTTTTCTTTATAAGAGGACCTCCAACAATGTTGTTTAGCGTCCTCCTGCCAGAAGGTGTCAACCCATTTCAGAAATCTTGGAGTTGCATCCATAAGTCTACTCTATGATGCTGACATCTTCTCACAATATCCTTAAATCTTTTCCATGCTTCAAATACCATTTCTGTATCTTTCTGCTTGAAGTTGTGGATCTCTCTTCAAAATTTCCCTGTTTTTGCAGCTGAAAAATATTTTTCAAGGAATTTATTTGTCATGTCTTCCCAAGTTTGAATTTACCCAGTCGACAAACTCCACAACCAGTGCTTAGCATCTTCCCTCAGTGAAAAAGTAAATGTCCTTAAGTAGATAGCATCTTTCGATACCCTGTTGTGCTGGAAGGTATTCATAATCACATCAAAATCCATCAAATGACTATTTGGATCTTCGTTGGTTTGCCTCGGAAGACACAATTGTTCTGAATGGTCTGAAGTAGGCCTTGCTTGATCTCAAAATTGTTGGTTGCGATAGGAGGAGGTCGCATACTAGATACTCCTTAGTTATAGACTGGCCTGGCGTAGTCTCCCAGTGATCGTCCAGGCCTGGGCATATTATCTTCAAATGCGGCTTCAACCAGAGGTCGGTTCAAGTTAAATCTTCGTCCTCCGTCCCCGTCAACCGTTTTATCGGCTCTAAGAGCTACTTCAGCAGCTGCCTGTGCGGTTTGTTCCTGTTGGGCTGCTTCCCGTGAAGCTAAATCAACTACCTCCTAACCATTTTTAGCCATGTTCTCTTGGGTTGAAGATTGCCCCAAGAATTTCCCAGTGAGTTATTTCTCTTTCCTCAACTATCACAGATGCTTTTCCACTTCTAGATCGTATGGGATCACTTCTTTTGAAGAAGATCGAGTCATACACCAAAGAACTTAACATGTCGCCTACACACAGAAGATAAATACCGTGAAAAATAAAATAAAATTGGTTATTGTATTAGCACCAAAAACTATTTTGAACACTATTGATTTCCAATCCTCGGCAACAGCCCCAAACTTTTATGAGCACAAAACATAACACAAAATTATTGCTCGCTAGTCAAAGATAGAATAGTTATGATTATCGTCTCCACATAGATTGGATTTAAATAATGTTCAACTAATTTCTAGCTTAACATTATTCAGGATGATTAACACATTGGTGGGGATGATCAATAACTAAAATTAACTATGAAACTAAAACAAATAACAATTGATCACATAAAGACAAGAGTTGAGAAACACCGAAATATCAATGGGAGAAATAAGGGTGGTGATAGGATAGGTGCAAGATACCTATTTGGGATCCAACTCTAGTTCAATTCATTCTAATGTTCTAATAATTCTCATGAATTCACTTGATGATTAGTTCAAACGTTAGTCAAGACTCCTCTCTCGATTAAATATTAACTCAACGAGGTAAACTAATATAAGCGCTGTGAAAATATGCAAGCACGCGTTAATGGATTAGTCTTCAGAAAAACATCTCTCGGATATTCTCCTAACTTAATTTAGTCAACAATTCAACAAGCTCTTTCGATTACTTAAGACAATCACTAAATTAAACCAAATAAAATAATACAAGATAATCACCACAATATTCCTCTTTCGATGAAATAAACTGGTGAATGAAGTTGCAAACAATTCAAAGCTCCATAAATGAATTCAAGCAAAGACTAGAGTTAAAATCCGCAAATATCAATCATAACGCCATATTTGTCAAACCCTAAGGGACACTACTCCATAATCATGGAGAAAGTCATCACAAATAGAATTAAATAGTAAGAAAACATCAATCTAACGTTACAATCCAAACTCCTGAATTGAATTGATCGAATGCTCTCCAAAAGCCTCGTAAGAAATCGTGTGTCTTATAGACTCCAATTCTCTCCAAAAGCTTCCAAGGTAAAAAGTGCCTTCAAAAATGTCTTTTGGTGTATTTATACCATGTAGGAGTGGGTCCGGATGAAACTACCCTTTCCAAGTCGGAACAGGAAAATACTCTGAGAAAATTATACATGATGTGCCATGCAGTGTGCTAGTGGGGAAATTCAAAGAGCAGTTTCTAACGGATAGTAGCACAAAAGCACTACCCCGCTGCCCCATGCGGCGCGGCTGTGCACTTTTTACAGAGTAAATTTGTTTCTTTAATTTTTGATATCCAGACTCGGTCCTCAATCCCCGAACGCGATCCCAATTTAATCCTTTGGGATTTTACTCAGACTTCAAAGCTCCAACTTTTTCGATTTAGGTCACGATTATCTTTTTAACACGAAATCACTTCCTGCAAGGCATAAAATACATCATAAATGCAATTCCCTATTATTTAAGCTCAAACACAAGTAAAATGCAGTAATTAGAGTGAAAACTACGACTAAAACACGGGTTTCTAGCCTACCATCACATTCGTTTAGATTAGGATGCAATCATATCAGCAAGAAGTAATGTCACCAGAGGCATCTCCAGGAATCGACATCAACGGGACGAAGTCATTCAGAAACAACGCTCGCGCCGGAAGGAGCTTTTGAATATGTCATAATCTGGATCGACTGCATTTGCCATAAAAATGAACAATTTTCAAAAATGTTTTCTTAAAAAACTATTATTCCACCTACCGAGCTTTACGGCATAATCTCACCATACCCAGGGCAAATCCAGGACTACGATCAACACAAACCAACACCCCCCCTCCCCCCAAGAATTCTTCTTTGAACGCATGACTAACAGGAAACAAAGAATGTTGGAGCACGTTCAGAGCAATGACAGACCCTCTACTCTCTCATAAACCCTATCTCTCTTTCCTTATTTAATTTATTTCCTCATATCACTAAGGACAAACTCCAAATTCTTTGCATGTATGCTGGAACCAAGCCTCTTATACGATCGGAGCGTAATGTAAATAGAAATCCATCTGCTCAACCAAGCAGAGCACCTTGTATATAGTGAGCTGCTAGCCCTGCCAATTGGAGCCCTATATATAGCAAACCGTCAGCTAGGCAATCGGAGCGCCTTGTACAAAGTGAGCCGTCGTCTTTGTTAATCAAAGCCCTGTATATAGAAAACTGTTCACTTCGCCAACTGGAGCACTTCGCACAATCGCACTGTCACTCAATCATATCGGAGGTAACGAGTAGACAGTTGCAAACTTCATTGCCAACTTCGTCAATCGAAGGACGGGCCGTCCTATCCCGCCATACGTTCTGCCGATCAATGGCCGCAATTTAGTTTTACAGCCAAGAGTATCTCTTGGGCATGATCCTTATTTCTTTATTTTATCTTGAATGTTTTGACGTTTTGTTCATGAAGCTTACATAATACTTTACATGTTTCAAGTCAGAAATTGCCATCGTGCAGAGATACTTTACATTTCAAGCCAACTACTCCCATCGTGCGGAGATACTTTAAGCAGCAAACTAAGCTACAATGCTATGAAGGACAACAAACTCATAAGCGGGCCGAGGATCAAAACTCAAACTCAAAACAATCAGTAAAACTCTAAATCATCAAATCTTTCAAGTCTCATAATCAAGCCGCAATTCAGAGCTATTGGTGCCAAAATCTTCTCGCCTTGCAGTATCTTCATAAAACGATACCGGAAAAATTCCTGCAAGCATCGTCTTCTCCGAATCATCATTCCAGAACTACATGAGGCCTGATCCTCATTAAGCCCGAGATATGTAAGCAATTCAAAGACAGAATTCGGCACCAAATTTCCAGAATTCCCCGAAATCTTCCTTCACTCTTCCCGCAATCCTGCAATTCATAATCTTCCTCAAATACATATGCCATTCTTGCAATATATGCCTAGAATCGGGACAAAATTGGTCTTGGTTCAATTTCTTTATCTGAAAACTCTTTTATCGTCTCCGGTCAAAGAGGGGTAGCTGTTGACGACCAATTTTGACCCTCCCTTTTAAAATTAGTAACTTATACTTAATGATTTACAATAAATATGTTGACTATATCTTTTAATCAATAATACCTATTTTTGTATAAATTAAGTAATTAATAATGTTAAAATCAATAATTTCGTATTATATAATTATGAATATATTACTCTTACTATTTTGAGACTATTAAAATAAGCTTTATATTCATTACATAGGTCTTATAATTATTTTAAAAGTTATTTCTTAATTTTAGCGAATTAGCCTACTATTTCAAAATAATTCGAGATTAGTGTCATAAATTAAAAAATAAGATATTTTAATAATTAATTAATTACAGTAACTGGTAGTGTATTTGATGATTATAATTTCTATTATATTTTATTGAAATTAATTAAGTTTAATTAAATTAACTTTAGAGAGGTTAAAGGCTAAATAGGCTACAATTGCAATTGCCCAATTAAATACGAAATGGCTATTTGATAAATTAAAACCAGCCCAATACACAAGCCCAAATCAAATCTAGCTCGGTCCAGGTCCACTCCCTACTCCACTTTGGCAATCCATGCCACCGTCTCCGAACCAATTAAATTGTTCCACGTCACTTGTCTCCACTACTCACATAGAAGCACACATTCATCTAAGTCGTTAATTCATTTGATCAACGGCCCACACTTTATCTCGATTGTTCCTTTAATTTTAACGCATCTCAGACCCAATCTCAGTCATTGAAACGCGGAGATCCAACAGCTTGCATATTTCGCCATAATAATCCTTTAACCCTTAAATTATCAGAGCCGTTGATCAAAAGATCCAACGGCCCAGATCTTTCCTTTCTATTTTAACCTAGAGAACAGTTGGTCTAACCCCAAACCCTAAAATCATTTTCCTCTTTGACTCAGTCGTCCCCTTTCCCTTTTCTCTCTATTCTCTCAACTCCCATCGCCCTAATCAATCAAAATTACTTACACAAATTCATGCAATGTCTCAAATCGACCAGGAAATTATATCTTTTGTCTTTAGACTCCGCGAATCTCGCCAGTTTCTTCCCGTTTCATCACACAAAATAAAAAAAAACCTAATCTGAAACCCTAGACTTAAATATGAAACTTTGGGTCTCCAGATTTCTCTTGTACTCTATCAAATCGGAGCATGCATGAGCATATCTTAGAGTTTAATTATGTTTATTCAAGGTTCAGAGGTCAAATGCAATGACCTTTGTATTTCTAGGCTTTGTCCAATGGGTTTTACCTTCAACGGTCAACCTCCTCCTCTCAAGTAAATCCCCGCTGATTTTCCCCTCTGTCTCTTAGATTTTCACTCAATTTTTCTTGCATCACCTAGCAATCGTCACTCTCCACTACCTAGATTCAAATCAGTTGCAATCCTAAGGCATTGAATGCCACTATAAAAGGGTGACTTCAATGCTCATAATAAATTGTTATTAGTTTATAATCGACTGTTATGCTTTTGTATTGTATGTCTCAAGTCAGTACTAATCGTTTATTGTGTGACCTTAATGAGTACTGCTCTGGGTTAAATAATATGTGTGATTAAACTCCTATAACTAGCTAAAGAGTCTTAATGACCTTCTACACTTGTTCTGACTTTAGACTTCCTTGATGTTCTGCTATGGCCTTCAAGCCTGCCATATTGATTCTGCCTTTGTGTCTGATATTATACTTGAGGTTGTTTGCCTGATAGACTTAACTAAAATATACATGAAAATTTAAGTTGAATACAGGGCTGGCATCTTAGTTAAAGCATATTAGTTTAGTTGCTTGACTTGCTTTCTTTCTTTACATGTATGATTCTGAGATCTCTTGAGACATTATTATAAAGCTTTTCTAACTATCATGATTGTATGATCATATCTGTAATTCCACTATATAAATATGTTCTGAAACAATTGGATTAAGTCCTACTGAGTTTCTACAGTTATTCTTGTGTGTATTCTGACAGCTGCTATTCATTTAGTTTTAAGCTATGCCCTAGCAACTTGGTTAAAATTGTATCTATGGTGTTTGAGTTTCACTTGTTGTGTTGGCATATTAAACTGAACTTCATCATGACTAAGTTATCACTCTTAACTTATATAGTCGTACCATGCCTACTTAATATAAAACTTTCATTGTCCTGAACTACTATAATGACATTGTTAGTCTGATCCCATGTTGTTTGATATTCAACCATGTTTGTAATGTTGTAATCTGGTTAGAATATCTCATGTATCTATTTGAATGCCCATCTCTTGAGGATTCTGCACTCATTCTTGTTTTAAAATAGACCTTTGTTTGCCCTTCATGCTCATGCATATGCCTCTATTATCAGTGAACCTTACTAAGCTTACATAAGTTAAATGTGACTGACTTGTAGACTTAAGAGAAACTTCTAATGTTATCTTCCCTGCCTGAGTATAGCAGTGCACCTTAACTCTTAATAAGATTATTATGAGTATGAGATTAAGAGATTTTAATGGGAAAGTAATCATGTCATGTGCTTAGGATAAGATTGACCTATCAATTTGCATAACCATCCCTGCTAATGCTCTTTAGAGATTCCAAATGAAGCCGTTAACTCATACATCTAATAGAAGTTAAGACTTAGTCTGTGGATGAACCCCTGATTAATTTGAACATAGGTTGTTAATATGTTGTGATCAAGGACTTATGTAAGCTTGAACTATGTATCTTCGCTACTCTTTAAGCTACATGACTTAACTGTTTAGGTTTCTGAAATAACCTATTGGTAATCCCTTCCTTTGTTTGCTCTTGTATTTGGTTTCTCTAGGTATCCCTTCTACATATTGGTAATTATTGACAGTGTACTACACACTTGTGTTTGGATTGTGATCTCCCTGGTATTATTTGTTATCTCATGTTCATGGTAAAATTCTGTATAGTTTCTGTGAGAAGTATATATGCTTGAACCTTTGTGTTATTATTACTGTTATATTGAAAATTACAGCGTATGCCTCATTGGCACTTAAACCTATAGGGAAGAGTAAGTATGAGTGGTTAAGGGTATTTAGGAGTAATATTAAGTTTGTGATTGAGAAACCCTCTCTGACACAAGCATTGCTCGGGGTCCCTGAGAACCTTGTAAACTCTGAAGTGTCAGGGATCCAAAGGGTGTCTTGGCCATAAACTGAATTTTACCTTAAGCCTTTAATCATTGACATTTTTAAATATCTTTAGGTTTAGTGCTAAACGAAATAAAGGCTTCACTACAAATCTATTTACTCTATTTTTGCCTTTATATTAATTTTATTGTATCTCTTAATTACTAGTACATATTACGATTTTGTTTTGGGCCTTACATTGATCGTACTTGTATTTAAGTGCCATATTGGGTCTGATCACTAATGCCTTCCTTTTTGTTTTTGCATATGTGATCGAACTGGGCCTGTTGAGTTCTCAAGAACTCAGGCCCAAGTTCCAGCCCTTGAATCCGAAGTCATTGAAGCTGTTGTTGATGTTCGTCGTCCGCTGGGCCTAAATTTCTTCAGACCCAAACCATAATAAGTCCAACTTTCTTTCCTTTATCGCTTATATAAATTTGTTGTTGTTTTTATGTGTATACGACATTGATAATTTTGAGTGAATTCTTTTCCCTTTTATCTCTTTGAATTACTTTAGAAACCTAGGCAAGCTAAAAACCGTAGGTAACTAAAAAAGAATTACTATCTCTTATATTAGATGAATAACTTCAGCATGTTTAAATTACTTCTTCTATACAGTTTTCACTTTCATACTAACCGTTTGCATGGAATTTTGAAGTTCAAAACAGATTTAAAAAGTTGACAATCCTCTTTCATTTAAAAGGCCAGAATCGGGCAAATAATTTCCAAATCAAGTCTTTCTACAAACCAAGAGGACACAGTCGCGGTCAAAGAACTTCAAATGATTTTCTTTTAAGCTTGCATACAAGATTTAAATCGATCCTTAAGGTATATCTAAATTTTATTTCTCTAATAACCCTTACTTCACTAAGGTTACACAAACAACCATTTTGTTTCAAAAGTAAAGTATTTTTAAACCTAGCCATACATACAAAGTTTACAAGTAAAGCATTATAAGTCTACTTCCAAAATTCCTTTTAATCACACAAATATGAACACTTTTCAAGGCTTTCACAAATGAAACTCGCATTCTCTTTTCAAAATACATATACTATCTTCCTTTCAAAATTACAAGTTTTAAACATGACATAGGGTAAACTATACACTTTTAAGCACTAACCAAGTAGAATATAGACATTTAATTTTCTAAACCTAGTCTAAGTCCTATGGAGCTACCTTAGGTAGATTCTAGGAGGTTCCTAACACCTTTCCCTTAGAAGAACAAGAACCCTTACCCAAATCTCATTGGTTAGCAGACTAATAGAATAATGATTTAAATAGGTACCCTCGCATACCTTTAAATATTAGGTGACGACCCTTGCATACCTTTAAATAGGGAAACCACTAGTTGACTCTTGTTTTGACTCGTGCTAAATAGGGTGCAACACTTACATTGATACTATTATTTTTCATATCCAAATAGTATTGTACTTTGAGATATCCTTATGTATTCAGTTGGAGCTCATGACTCGATAGTACCTAGTTTTAGGGAGTTGTATTAGGAAACACCACCTTCTTTCATTCTTTATCGTGCCAATTTTTTTATTCTAAAGTTTGAATCTTTACTCTTCTATTCTCTCAAAGATGGTGAGGACACGTTCTGCCAAATCAAGTGAGTAGGTACCAATGCCCCCAGTTAGAGCCGCGAGAGACTGGGGTCGAGGTAGAGGCCGAGGTGGGGCACATGCCGCAGCTAGAGCACCAACTAGAGCAACATCAGTGGAGCCACTAGTAGATCTAGTTGAGGAGCAGGAGCCTAATCATGTTGAGTGGGTGGGATCCCCTCGGGCACCTCAGGGGCCTATTGCTACATCCGGTCTCTAGGAAACCTTGGTCCACTTTATGAGTGTATTTGGGAGTTTGTCCCAGGCAAGATTGATTCCGGTTGCACCAGCTACTTCATGGGGGGGCGGAGCTAAAACCCCCACCGCCCATACACCAGAGCAATTGGCTCATGCTTATCAGACACCGAGTGATACACCGGTGTAGCTAGTAGCTGCAGTTTAGCCCAAGGTAGGGCCAGTTGTGTCGACCGAGGGGAAGAACAGTTTGGAGAGGTTTCAGAAATTTAATCCTCCTCAGTTCACTAGAGGGGATTCTTATGATGCACAGGGTTTCTTGGAGCAGTGCCATCGCATTTTACATACCGGAGTCGAGCGGGGTCGACCTTACTACTTTTCAGTTGACGCGGATGGCATACAGATGGTGGAAGACTTATGAGGCAAGTAGCCCAACTGGCGTAGCATCACTAACATGGTCCCAGCTCTCCGATCTTTTCTTGAGGGAGTTTATTTCACAGACCCGTAGGGTCGAGTTACATAGTGAGTTTGAGCATTTACGCCATGGGGTATGAATGTGTCCGAGTATGCTATGAGATTTACAAAGTTATTCTGCTATGCAGCTCCCTTGGTTTTCACTGATAGAGAGAGAGTCCATAGGTTTATTGAGGGAATCACCTACAACCTCATATTTGGGATGACACGGGAGATGGAGACTAAGATTGCATTTCATCAGGTTGTGGGGATCGCTAGGAGTTTATAGCCTTTCCGCAGGATGGAGAGAGAGGATAGGGAGGCTAATAAGCCTCGTGGTTCTGGAGAATTTAGTGGCTCCTACTCTGAGGCAAGGTCCATCACGGTAGAGGTCATTTTAGTCGACCAGTTCAGTCCGTGATTCAGATTTCACGTAGTGCTCCAGCTAGCCATGGATCCCAGAGCACTCGTACTAGACAACCATTTTTTAGTGCACCTTCTGCACGAGGTTCCTAAGGCAGTTATTCTAGTCGTTCGGGGTAGACTCAGTACCAAAATCCATGCATGCAGAGAGGTTGTTTCGAGTGTGGATCAACTAGGCACATTGTGAGAGATTGTCCCAGACTTCTAATGGGTGGATCTCAACATGGTACCCATGCTATGATTCTCTCCCCAGATGCTACTCCACCTACACATCCATCTAGAGGTGGAGGACAGGTAGGTAGAAGTCGTCCTAGAGGGAGAGGTCATGTATGTTGTTATGCTTTCCTTGGAAGGACCAAGGTCGGCGCATCAGATTCAGTCATTACATGTATTGTTCCGGTATGTCATAGAGATACTTTAGTTTTATTTAATTCGGGTTCCACTTATTCGTATGTGTCATCCTACTTTGCTTCATATTTGGATATTCTCGTGATTCTCTGGATACTCATGTTTATTGCTTCCACACATGTTCGGATTCTATTGTGGTAGGCCGTGATTATAGTTCTTGTGTGGTCACTATTGAGGGCTATGAGACGAGAGTTGATTTTTCGGCACCTAATGAAATTGATTTTGATGTGAGTTTGGGTATTGATTGGTTAGCTCCATACCACACTATTCTTGATTGTCATGATAATACCATGTTGTTATCTATGCCAGAGTTTCCAAGTTTGGAATGGAGAGGCTCTTTGGGGCATATTCCTAATAGAGTGGTTCCTTTTTTGAAATCTCAACGAATGGTTAAAAAGGAGTGTTTAGCGTAATTAGCCTTTGTTAGGGATGTAAGTGATAATACTCCCACGGTTGATTCAGTCCCCGTAGTTAGGGAGTTTTCTGATATTTTCCCTGCACACCTATCAGGCATGCGACCCGATAGGGATATTGATTTTGGTCTTGACTTGGCACCGGGCGCTCAACCTATATCTATTCCACCATATCGTATTGCTCCAGCAGAGTTGAAGGAATTGAAGGAAAAGTTGCAGGAATTGCTAGATAAAGGTTTCATAAGGCCGAGTGTGTCACCTTGGGGTGATCCAGTTCTATTTGTAAAGAAGAAAGATGATTCCATGAGAATGTGCATTAACTACATGCAATTAAACAAGGTTACCATCAAGAACAAATATCCACTACCGCTTATTGATAATTTATTTGATCAGCTTTAGGGTGTTAGGGTGTTCTCAAAGATTGACTTGAGATCTGGGTACCTTCAGTTGAAGATCGGGGATTCGAAAATTCCTAAGACGGCCTTCAGGACCCATTTTGGGCATTATGAATTTTTTGTAATGTCTTTTGGGCTGACCAATGCCCCATCAACTTTCATGCACTTGATGAATAACGTGTTTCAGCCTTATCTAGATTCTTTCATCATTGTGTCCATTAATGATATATTGGTGTATTCCCGCAGTAAGGAGGAGCACGAGCAACATTTGAGGACTTTGCTTCAGACTCTTAGAGAGAATTGCCATGTGTCATATACCGTTTATTGGGATGCTTTGCGGATAGTTATTCTCATGGAGCTTCAACTAACATGATCAGTATTTGAAGACTTTGGGGAGAGACCTTTGTCTATGGATGTTTAGGCTTTGGCCAACAGGTTCATGAGATTAGATATTTCGGAGCCTAGTAGAGTCCTTGCTTGTGTTGTGCCACAATCGTCTTTGTTTGAGCGCATCAAGGCTCCTCAGTAAGATGATCCCTATTCGCTTGTTCTTAAGGACACGGTACAACGAGGTGGTGCCAAGAAGGTGACTATTGGTGATGATGGTGTGTTGCAACTTCAAATCTAGATTTGCATTCCTAATGTCAATGGGTTGAGAGAGTTAATTCTTGAGGAGGCTCATAGAGGTATTTTATTCACTCGGGTGCTGCGAAGATGTACTGTGATTAGAAGTAGAATTATTGGTAGTGGAGGATAAAGAAAGGCATTGTTGGATATGTTGCTCGGTGTTTGAATTGTCAATAGGTCTAGTATGAGCATCAGAGGTCGGGTGGTTACTTCAGAAGATTGAGATATCAGAGTGGAAGTGGGAGCGCATCGCAATGGACTTAATGGTAGGGTTGCCACTGACATTGAGGAGATTTAACGTAGTTTGGATCATTATGGACAGACTGACCAAGTTTTTATATTTCATTCCAGTCATGTCTTCATACACTTATGAGCAGTTGGCTCGGATTTATCTTAGAGAGATTGTTCGCTGCATGGTGTTCTTGTGCCTATTATCTCGGATCGAGGTAGTCAGTTTACTTCGCATTTTTGGAGAGCGGTTCAGCATGAGTTGAGCACGCAAGTTGAGTTGAGTACTGCATTTCATCCTCAGACAGACGGACAGTACGAGTGGACCATTCAAATTTTGGATGATATGTTGTGGGCATGCATTATTGATTTTGGAGGACCGTGGGATCAGTTTCTTCCATTAGCAGAGTTTTCCTACAACAACAGCTATCAGTCGAGCATCCATATGGATCAATATGAGGCATTATATGGGAGGAGTTATCGTTCTTAGGTTGGTTGGTTTGAACCGGCTCAGGCTAGATTATTGGGCACAGATTTGGTTCGTGATGCTTTGGAGAAGGTAAAATTAAATTAGGAGCGGCTTCATAAAGCACAGTCCAGGCAAAAGAGTTATGATGATCGGAAAGCTCGTGATGTGGCATTCTTGGTGGGTGAGAAGGTTCCACTAAGAGTTTTGCCTTTGAAAGGCGTGATGAGATTTGGGAAGAATGGCAAGTTGAGCCCTCGGTATATTGGTCTATTTGAGGTCTTGGAGAGAGCTATTGAGGTGGCTTACAGACTTGCTTTGCCACCCAGCATATTGGGAGTTTATTCGGTATTTCATGTTTCCATGTTCGGAAGTACTATGAGGATCTGTCACATGTTCTGGATTTTGGCTCGGTGTAGTTGGTCAAGGCTTTGACTTATGTTGAGGAGCCGATGGCCATTTTGGATAGGTAGGTTTGAAAGGTGAGGTCAAAGGATATTGCATCACCGAAGGTTAAGTGGAGAGATCAACCGGTCGAGAAGGTGACTTGGGAGACTGAGCATGATATGCGGAGCAAATATCCTTACCATTTTTATATCCAGGTATGATTCTAAACTCGTTCGAGGACGAATGTTTGTTTAAGAAGGGGGGAATGTAACAACTCGACTGGTCTTTTTTGTATTTAAGACTTGTTTCCCCTATTTGATACGTATGTGTATTTATTGTTATGTGACTTACGGGGATGGTTGGTTTGGTTTCGAGAAGGTTTTGAAGTGAATTGAGATACTTAGTCTCATTTTGAAAGCTTAAGTTATAAGAGTTGACCGAGGCTTGAATTTTGTATAAATGACCTCGAATTCATATTTTTATGGCCCAATAGGTTCGTATGGTGATTTTGGATTTAGACGTATGTCCGGAATTGGATTTAGAGGTTCATAGGTTGATTTGCTATAAATGCCAAAAGTTGAACATTTGAGGTTTAGAAGGTCCAGAGGTTTGATTGGGAGTTGACTTTGATGTTATCGGGTTCGGATTATTGTTCCAAGAGTTGGAATAAGTTCGTTATGTCATTTGGCACCTGTGTGAAAATGTGAGGTCATTCCGAGTTGATTAGACGTGGTTCGACATGAGTTTTGGAATTGAAAAGTTGATTGGTTCATTAAGATTGAATTGAGGTGCAATTTGTAGTTTTGATATTTCTTTATGTGATTTGATACCTCGAGTAGGTCCGTGTTATATTTTGGGACTAGTTGGTATGATTGGAGGGAGTCTCGGGGGCCTCGGGTATGTTTTGAATGAGTTTTGGATTATTTCGATCTTGTTTGATAGTTCTGTTAATGGTGTTTTGCACCTGCGAGGTATGTTGTGTAGGTGCAAGTCTGCAGATGCAGACAAGGGGTCGCAGATGCCAAGGAAGGTGGAGGGCTGCAGTGTCCGCAGGTGCGAAGCTTTGGGCGCCGGTGCGGTTGTTGGTACGCAGAAGCGAGTGTGCTTCGCAGGAGCGGAAGGTTGGAGGAGTTAGTAAACTCGCAAATGCGAGCCATTTTTCTGCAAAAGCGAGCATTTTGTTTGCAAAAGCGGAATCGCTGGGAAGTGTTATTTTAGTTGAGGGTTTGGCTTATTTTATCATATTTTGAGATTAGGAGTTCGGATTGGGGCGATTTTTGAGGAATATTTTACCACTTGAATTGGTGGTAAGTGTTCTTGACTCAGATTTGATTATTATTCATGATTCTATCTTTAGTTTTAGCATTTGATTGGTGAATCTAAGAGAAATTTGGAACCTTGACAAAACTTTTCTAAAGTAAAAAATAAAGATTTGAACCCTAATTTGGAGTGGTTTTTGGATAAAACTTGTATATTTGGGCTCGTATTCGAATGGGTAGTAGGGATTTGTGACTTTTGTCGAATTCTAGGAAGAGAGCCCCAGTTGACTTTTGCTAATTAATAAAGAGTGGAGCTTTATTACGTGGAATCAATTCCAATAATTTTGTTTGATGTTATTGAGTTGTTTTTGGCTAGATTCGAGTCGTTCGGAGGTCGATTCGCGTGGGAAGGCATTTCTAGAGTATTACTTGGCTTGTTTGAGTTAAGTATCTAGCCTAACCTTATGTGGAAAAAATATCCTTTAGTATTTGGCCTTAATTGTTTATTCATGTTATGTGAAAAAACGACGTGTACACGAGGTGACGAGTGTGTACACGGGTGCTATGTGTGGCTTATGACCGGATTAGACCTTAGGCTATTAATATGCCTTAACTTGAGGATGTGCTTTATAAGAAACATGCTTAATCACTTTGTGACTACATGAACATGATCACTGCAATTAATTTAGCTGTAGTCATGCTTTATATGTTAAACGCTCATTTGTATTTTATTATTGCCATGTCCTTGTGCACCTTATTATTAGATTATGAGCTTAAATCTTTGATGAAATCTAGCATTATTGTGTTGTGATAATTAGGGCAGATGTAGCATTATTTTAATGAGATGTTAGTTGAATTTGACATGTTATCATATGCCTCCTCTTCTATTTGATGATTCGTTGCCAAAGATGGATTTTTCTACGTCGAATTGTTATCGCATGTTCTAACGAGGTTGTTAATATTGTTTTCTGTTACATATTCTATTGCCAGTTATTGATATATTGCACAGGTTATTTGACTAGGAAGTATCATATGATTTGAACCTCGTCACTACTTCACCGAGGTTATTCTTAATACTTACTGGGTACCAATTGTGGTGTACTCATATTATACGTTTGCATATTTTGTGTAGATCTAGGTGTTGGAAGCAACGAAACTAGGGAGTAAATGCTTACATTAGTCACGAAGATTCAAGGTAGAGCTGCATGACCGTCGCAATTCCTTGGAGTCCCATCCTTATATTGATACTGTTATTTTTCATATCCGAACAATATTATATTTTGAGACATCCTTATGTATTCAGTTAGAGCTCATGACTTTGTACTACCTAGTTCTATGGAGTTGTATCAGGCATTGCCATTTAACATTGTGTTAACTTTATTTTTGCTTTTATATTAAATTCAGTTTTATTATTATCATGTTTTGTTGATTTAATATTGTTAAGTGATTGACTTACCTAGTCTTAGAGATTATGTGTCATCAGGTCCCTATGATGAAATTTAGGTCGCGACAATATATAGGAATCATAATTGAAGATTCTATAGATTGTATTGTGTTTTTCTTCTCATTCATGGCGAAAACTCTCTAGGAGATCCATTTTTTTCCCTATGGACTTCCTGTCGAGTTCCATAGTTCGAAGGACATCCCATCAAAAAGATTCGTTGTTTTTACTATTGTGTAATTTGATGCATACAAAAGATTTTCCTACCTTGTAATCGATTTAGGTAAGGTTCCTACCTATTGATCTATATATCTCGAGAACTTGTGGTTGAAGCTTATGCAAAAAGTAAGGTTTGGGATATTGGGAAGGTTGATTCACCTTTCGATCTTGTTGTTCATGGTATTTAGAGTATTAACTCCCTCCAATTTGCCTAATATAGCAACTTGTGCATAAGAATCATGATCATAAAATTGAGTTGGCGTTGATGACTTCAGAGGAGAGAGAGAGAGAGAAAGATGTCCACTTGTGTAAGTTCATGAGTGTATTTACCTACCCTTTTTTCAACTTTTCCATACCTTTGGTTGGGTCACGATCCAAGAAACAGTGCAAGGTTTCGAATTTTATTCTTACACGTACTTCTTCTCTTTAATACAAATGCAAACCTACCCATAAGCTTATCCAGTACCGAGCGAAATGTGTACGGATTTTATGATATTATTACTTTCCTTAAAATGCTTACATCTCAAATCCGATCTAATCTATCTATCGATCTTTTGTTCAATAATAGAGGAGAACAAACAATTAATTTCATTATTGCTCTAGCTAGTTATATCAAGCATTTATCCTTTTAGTAGTGAGTATTACCCCATCCTCTAGAAAGGGTAGTTAGGTTAGTCATCTAGAGACGGTTGCATACAAAGGTGGATCCAATTGAAGAAAATTAAAGTTCCTTCTCCGTTTTCTGAAGAAAATTGAAGTTCGCCTAACAAGACTCGTGGGTGCTGTCCTATAACACCTTTATCTACCTACCTCCCTCCCTCCTCTCTACTTCTCTTCAATCAAGTCCTGGAACTTATCTAATATTCGGTCTCCGTCAATTCAACTTCCGTAATCACTTCTAATTCAAATTCTGGTCCATTTTCTTTTCAAAACTTTTGACTCAGAAAACATCCTATATTGTATCTTCATATATTCAAAAGGTATTATCGTTTTCTTCGACATTTAGTTGTTTGTATCTTCATATATTCAAAAGGTATTTTCTCTTATGGTTCATATTTTGGATTAGGCTCATAAAAGCAAAATGTAGTCTCACGTGTTTCCCTATTGAATACAAACACAAACTCCACGAAGCACCTTTTTTTTTTCTGGAAAGGGCTTGGGGCTGAAGGATGCATGCACTGCAACAACAAAAAATAATTAAGCAAGAAAAAACCAAAAATTTACAGAAAACTTGCAACTAATACCTTCCCTGTTTTGGGAAAATCTAGTGCTACAGTCCCCGAGAATGTTAGGCAGTATTAGCAAATTGGCACCTCAATATTCGCACACGAGACATTAAACAAGTACATCGGAGTTTTAAGTTATATGCACTGTAATTGTATACAACTTTTGGAGTAAAATTTGTTGACAGTGTATATAACTTAAACTCATTTAATCTATTACACCGGTTAAGGTTGAAACAACCACCTTATCTGACCCACCTTTTTCTTATCAAGTCTGAAGTTCCGAGAGTAAAAAGAGGTAACCCTCTTTTAAGTCCCTATGAATCACTCTTCTTTCAATCGCTCTTTAACTGGATTAGTTCAACAAATATCTGAGGACGAAAACAACCAAGAAAGAATATCTAATGAAAGATGAGAATCAAATATATCTAAGGGGTGCCGTTTCAGAACCGACCTGTTATGCAGAGAAGAACTGTACTGAAAATATAAATAACCCACCATAACCAGGTTGTCATTGTACTATGTACACAAACATTCAATGATTTTTCAACACATGAGTTTGGAGAGAGGAAAATGTCTGTCTTAGCATAAGAGGGAACCAAGATAATACCAGAAAAAAGGAAAAGAAAAGAGGTTAAGAAGTATGTAACTTAGTAAAGGCGGGATAAGATTATTTAGCGGTCCTCCATTGCAGCTCAACTTGAATCCGTCCGGTTTTTGAATCTATGAGGTGGTACTTCTCGTTGATCCTTGTGTTGTGAACGACATCTGAAAGACTTATATCAATATACCCTAACACTTCCTGTATTAAGAAATATACCCAAAAAAGTGAAAGCTTTAGTAGTGCAACGAACAACTGAAAACAGTAGCATATAGAAGCAGCCTACTCCATCCTTTCTGGAATACGTGTTATCTTCCAAGTGTAATAATACTATCTTCCATCTGATTTTCGACTTCCCGAAAACAGAAATAAAATATATTATCTTGACAGGGTGTTACTGCTTAGTCGCCCATATTAAATTGATCATAGGATACATGGCAGAGACCTATATACTAGATATCCAAAATTGATAAAAATAATTGGTGAGTTGGCAAGAGATCAAAAGCTTATGCAGCTCATATTTAGGGATGCTAGGGCATGGTTATCTCTTAATTTTATTTCTATTAGGAATATCATGCCCTAACCATGTCAAGTCAGTATTTGAAGCCGCATATAAAGTTAATAATTCATTACTATTAGGAAAGGTATTGTCCTAATGTTTTCTTTCCCAAAAGAAGGTCCATAAATCCATTGAATTAATTTTTTTTAAAAACTCATTATTGCTAAATGAAAACTCTGAATTAATTAAAGATGATAACTCTTTTTTTGCGTCCCGGGAGGGCCATGGGAAAATTTGCAGGACAATATAAACAAGAGAACATATTTCTTAGGAACTCATTGAAATAGGGAGACCAGTAATATCTTGTCAAATAACTAATGGCAGATGGATTTGAGCTTTTGAAACTAAAAGATGGCATTATTATGATTTCTAAGGGCACTTTGACTTATACACTAGATGGTGATCTTAAGTTCTCGACAAATATTACTTGCAGCATTCAGTCTGCTGATGATGAAAATAAATAAGAGTAAATTGCAACTTACGTACCTTTGGATGTAGAAGGCCAATCCTTGTTGAGGTGCTGATAACTTCTACATGCAGTTTATCATTCACGGGAGACTCCTCCAACACAAAACTAAACTCCTCTTCCCATCTTGGATCCCTGTTCTTCTTCACTTGCTGCAATCACAATGGAGAAATCACTTCTAGTGCTTACGTGGGCAAAATTCAGCAGTAGTAGTAGACCCCTTGATAGGACATTTCTCGAGTTCAGAGTAATTACCAAACAAGAAACTCTTTTAAACAACAACAACAATAAACCTAGTATTATTCCCACAAGTGGGGTCTGGGGAAGGTAGTGTGTACGCAGATCTTACCCCTACCTAGTGAAGGTAGAGAGGCTGTTTCCAATAGACCCTCGTCTCAGAAGAATAAGAAGAAGAATAAAAAGGGGGAGAAAAAGAATAAGTAGCGTGTATGGCCTAAGTAGATTAATAATGAAGGCAACAAGGCAATTTAAATTTGATCAATCTTATCATTATGAAACGTGTAGAAACAGCAGAATTGAAAATTTTCAGTCATCCAAATCAGGAGAAGGAAAAAACAGATAAATAAAACATCAAGGAGTCTTTCATACAAGTGGCAAAAGGTCCCAGAAAACAAACTTGATACCAATGCTATGCTGCCAACAGGTTCTTGTTCCCTAACCTATTTCTGTTAAGAAGTTCAGGATTCTGGAGAAAATAGTGCGTAAAGAAAATTACAGGTTGGAATCTCAATATCCTGTTGCTAAAGGAAGGTTATTATTGTGGAATCGGCATTGGCCTTACTCTCACTATGTAGATACATTATGTCTTTTATTTTAGATACTTTTCTTTGGTTATTCACACTATAAGCTTGGGGTATAGACAAGATTTTAGGTTATGTTTTAACTTCTTCATAGTCACTCCTCTCACAGCTGCTTACCTACTCCTTTCTACCATCTCTGACTGACAGCTGTCTTTGTGATTGTTCTGATGTATGTATTTCTCACTCTCTCCCTCTATTAATCTATTAGGTATTCCGACGTTCGGTGGTCGAAACTCAGTTGGCTAATGCAAGTTTATTATGAAGATGCAAAATGATCAATGCTCCCTATATCCTAGTTAACACTTTGCAGGACATAATCAGATTAGCACAAAGATTAATAATTTTAAGTCGCATAGTATATTATACTGAAGTTAGTTAAAGATGCAATATGCTTAGAACAGTGGTCGAAATGTGAAGGAGGAGTAGGTTGTGAGGATTTATTATATCCAAAATCTAAAATAAATAAAGTAGTATTGAAGTATTGATACATACAGGTTTGAGCTTAAACTAGGAGACTTCTCAATTAAGCAAAAGGCCAAGTTAAATTAATTTGGGACATGTTCAGTAAAAATTACTGAAGTGAGCCAAGGTTAAAGTATAGTCTTTTCACTTGGGTAGAGCTACGGGTAGGTTATAGATTCAAGGTGGTGGGTAGGTCAGAAGCTTTTCGCACCATAACTATTGCAATCCATATATGTTAAGGAGAGAGCAATGAAGGGCCAAAGAAAGAGGCAAGTAGGCACCTTAGTTTTTCTCTCCTCCCCTTTAAAGATAATCCTGACATATGGATTAGTGTGGTTCTTTCCTTCAACATCTTCAGCTTGATGGACTATAACTACAAGGACACCTCCCCCTGGTGGCGTTCCTTCTGGAGCTTTTAAGACTGTTCCAGACTCTTCAAAATCTTTTGGCAAATCCTCCTCCTTAAACGGTTTATATGTCAATTCTACTACAATCTGTCCCCGTTGCTTGTCATTCTGAGCATCATTCAGATCAATATTCTTCAGGAGATCAAGTGTCATAGTTTTTGACTCATCAGGAGTCAAATCTCTCAGCGGGACTACATTTGTACCCATCTTGTCATGTTTCCCAATCTGATACAGAAGGCAAAAAGAAGCTTGAGACTCAATAGGTAAAATAATCAATAAATGAATTAAATCTTGAAAGTTACCTGCTCCCAGTCATAAACAGAGATCTCCAATGCTTGTGATTCCGGATCTTTAACTACCATACTAAATTCCTCATTCCACTCTGGATTTAAATTACTATGCTTCACCGTGGTCTTTTTAGATGGAAGCTTCGACTCTGTAAGCTTAAGTTTTACATAAGGATCAGATGCGCCCAATAAGTCCTTCTTTCTCAACTTCATTGCCCTCAAAATCTTAACATGTAAAATCCCAACTGGTCTTTTCATGGCTCTACATATTCCCAAAATGAAATAAGTTATTACGAGGAATTTGTGAAGTGAGTCAAAGAATGTGGGAACAAAATCTAGATGTAGCATACTTGGATGGATCCAAAATTTGTACTTCTAGAGCTTTAGGCCATAGATACATGCTAGCAACTTGATCTTTAATTGTCTCCTGGAAGAAAAAGCTCTAACTGATATTAACATCTGATCTTTAGTAATAGCTAAGACAAATATGTTATCCCAGACCCAGACACATCTTCACAAGCAAAGCAGCAGAGTATCTAACAGGTGATTCACATCCTTGAACATCAAAACTTACAACTCTGGGATCTATCAAGACATTTATAATAAGTTTTTAGCAGCTTTCAAAAGTCAAAAGCTTACACTCAAAAAAAAAAAAAATATCAACAATTCCAGGGTTAGTTTTTATGACCGAGGACTCTGGAGTGTTAGTGGCACACGGTTCGGAACTTGGTGGATAATGGGCCCGCCTCTCTACAAGTGTTCAACCAAGGGATGTCAATCGACACCCCTTGGCCCAAAAATTACACTGTATTGCTAGATAATTTTTTTTATTTTATGTATATTTACTATACATTGACTCCCTTGATTTTACGGTATAATTAAACTCTTATATTTTGATACCCCTTAGTGAAAATCCTAGCTCCGCCACTGCTCTCTACCCTTCTCCACTTAAGTACCAAGCTTTCATCAGCGGCACAATTTGAATCCACACGCGTGTCTAACCCACATGTCAGGTGTTGTGCTCTAACCACTAGACTAAAGCCCTTGGGTAAAATCAACATTCCAGGTTCTTTTGCGCAAATGGAGCAAATCCAACAAACATAATATTTCAAAAGAAATAAATTGGCATAAAAGAAAATAATACCTGGACAAACCTGTACAACCCAGGAATGGCCATTAGATCAGCCCCCAATAGCTTCAACCCGAAGTCAACATGTGGCTAAAAACCATAATAAAAAAACAACGGACGTGAACAAGACAGTAGCATAAATAGTTAAATACAATAGCATAAATACACAATCATACATAGAACAAAAGCAATAGATCTTCAAAATGAAAATTAATACCAAAGCAGTGATACTACATCGAGGACATTAAGAGCAACTATGTACATAATGGTGCACTTCTCCATAGTGCACGTCAAGGGAATACATTTCACCACCTTGATTTTTCCATACAACAACCCATCCAAACAAGAAAAAAGATATTCAATCCGGAACATGTTAACATTCTCGGGATAAGAGAAAAGGACACTGACCAATGATACTGTCTCAAGTATTTCATACCATTTAACTATCTGCCATTACAACTACTGGAAGCATGTTTGCAAGCAACATGCCTTCTTCTCCCAGAAATGTGACTGACATACCTTCTCCATAAGTGACACAAAGATTTTGGCAAAACAAGGAAAGCTCGGAACTAGAGGCTTCAGAGTAATACGTGGAGCTGCAAAGATCTGCAAGTCGATAACCTGAAATATCCACCAAAGCAATTACAACTTTCTACTCAATTACAGCAAATGTAGGCAGGCACTTTATTTTTCTCAAAATTTGGCAAAATGCAGAACGGTTAAAAAAATTGCAAAACCTGAACAGTTGCTTTCAATCCAAATGCTTTGACCGCAACAGAGACATTAGGATTGCTGGCCCATTTTAAGTATGGTTCCATCATCAACTCTTTTTCATCAGTAACATAGACCTTCATACCTGCCAGCAGCAGAACCTTAGGTGAAGTTTATGTTGAAGCTAAGTCAAAAGTCCTATAACACACTACCTTATTTATAAACCATCATATTAAAAGATTTAGATCACAATTTCATTGCATCCAAGGTCTGACATATACCAAGGGTCAAGAAAGCAGTTGAGAGAGAGAAAGAAGATGAGCTATCACAGCTGATCAGAGCAACCAGTAAGAAGCATGGGAAGAGGTATATGAAAGGTGTTGCACCAACTCTATGAAAGAGAGAGAATATCCCATGCAACACTTAAATAATAATAACACCACTGTTAACAGAAATTCATAAAAAGAAAAAACTCCCCGAGTAACTCTGCCAACTAGTACGTTTCACCTTTCACCTTCCCTTCTTATCTGTACAAAACGTTTAAGATCACGAGTTTGTATCTTTCTATCGAAGATATAAGCTTTACTAACCAAACTTTTCAAAGACTATTTGGCGGTGCACTCAAATTCATTAACTTACACCAAACATGATACTTATCAAAAAGGGGAAAAAGCTCTTATTATGTGTCGAAACGACAGCATCTGCTAGTTTGAGGGTTAACTCCTTGACAATTATATATTAATGCGAACTTCAGCTAACAAATGGAGCAACTACAAAGTAATGCATTGCACTCTCTGATGCCATAACCATATTCTTACCCTACATAACTGAAACTTCTTCTTACGCAGATCATTTACCTAGCCAACTAAAACATCAAGACCACTATACAATTATCATCTAATGCATTTCTACGATAGGAATGGAAAGCAGACGAGTAAGAGAGGGCATCTTCTGTATCTTATTCGTATGCCACATTTTAATTTCCTAGTAAGTCACAACACTATCTAAAAATAAAAGGACCAACTAATTTTGTTAATGGCCATTAAGAAACCACTAACCTTGGAAAGTAGGTGGTAAGGACCCCAAAGTCAGTGTTTCAAATTCAACAGAGTCAATTTTATACTTTGGAATTTGCTCCACAATAATAGGTGCAGCAATATTCTTCGCAGTCCTGCAAATAGCCTGTTTATATAAATTAGGTTAGTTTACTTCCTTTTTGATAGATATCAATGAGAAAGAAATTCAAAACACTGTTAGGAAATGGAGAATACCTTGTCCAGATAAGGCCACATGAGCTCAAGAAATTTGTTGAGCCAGTCCACCTTCAGCAACGAACAAGGAAATAAAAATATAATTCACAGCTCAACTTCAAGGATGCAGGTTAAACATGTAACTAAATACTTACACGGTCATAATCCGGACATTTAACCCAAATAGGAATTTCAGGAAGTAATTGCTGCAAGCTTTGAGTGTCTCGTTCGACCAATGGATGAATAACAGGGTCCTGATTGAGAATGAAAACCATTAGCTGTTCCAAAGGTGCTGATTGTGTAAAATAGAAAATGTTATCTCCTCCACTGATAGAAGTGCAGAAGTGAGACAAATGAAATATATCAATGAGCAGGAAGGAGAAGAATTTAGCACGAGTAAAGTTTATCTCAACAACATGGCTGCCCACTGAGATATCACATTAAAGTAATCAGATATTTCATAATTTTAAGATAGTAATTAAAAACAGTAGTTCGGCATGCCCAAGGAAAAAATGTGAAATGCTAATGTAAGCCCCCCCGCCCTCCCCAACACACACACACACAATCACTAACGGATGCCAGCTTAACATGGTTAATGATCCTGTCAATGTCATGACTACTTTTGTTTTTGTGGTTGGGGGGGGGGGGGGGAACAGTTATGGAGTTAATAAATAACAACAACCAAGCACTAAGACAGTGCTTGTGATTACATGATCTGGGATCCCCATATACAAAAACAAAAAGAAAAGATCCCATTTGTACGAAATGTCTATTCCTGCAGTGAAATGATGTAATCTAGCATGCTGTCCTCATCATTTACATCTTGAATGTTGCAGAAGAAAGCCAAAACCATAGACATCTGAACTTTAACAACTGTATAGTCTCTTTTCCTTCAAAACACCTCGAGTTTCTCTCTCCCCACAGGGTCCAACAGATACAAGCAGGTACTGTGATCCATGCTCTTTTCAGAGAATTTCTAATCCCACCACTTCTCCAGCCGGACAGCAATTCCTCTACTGTTTTAGGCATGACAAACGATACGTTGAACAAGTTGAAGAATAAGTTCCACAGTTGTCTAGCAATTGTGCAGTGCATAAACAGATGACTGCTGCTCTCCTCTTCCTTATTACAGAGATAGCATCTGCTACATAATAACATCCACCTTTGCTGTAGATTGCATTGTATTAGGTAAGCATCATGTGCAAGAAGCCAAATGAAACATGCTACCTTATAGAAGGCTTTACTTTTCCATAGCTAAATCCAAGGCCAAGTGATACTGCTACAGAAACCCTGTTTAGTTCCCTGTAAGAAGAACCAACTGAGGAAACTCCATTTGTTTGCCTCTTCCATATTAGTTGATCTTCTTCTTCTTCTTCTGCATTTAGGTTCACCTTCTAAACCCAGCTGCTTCCATTCCAACATTGTGATACCAGACAGTCTTGCATTCGAAGAGAAGCTGTAAGTCCTTGTAAGTCAAACTCAGGGGTTTATGACTTATCCAGGGGTGTACACAACAACCAACCGAGAAAACTCCATTCCTTTGCCTTTTCCATATGTCAATCTCAAACTTCACTTACAATATTCACATATGACCGTATCAAATATATACCAAAGTGTCCAAATGAAAAATGTCGAAAGTATATCAATCAGTCAACTATATCTCAATTCCAAATTAGCTTGGATCGGCTATATGAATCCTCCATATGAATTCTGCTCTATTTAGGTCCAATTAGTATTCAAAGAAATCCTTCATCACACTTTGGCTATTTGCGCTGAATGTCACAATCCTCCTCCGTCATCCTAATTACGAACTGTCAATACTTTGGGAAGCTCAAAGACAGAGTTAAACTCTCATAACGTCGAATAACAAAATCATTTAGAGATGCAACTTTGCAATACACAAACATTATTTGCCAAACAACTAACATTATGAGCTAAAGATGTGTTTAGGTAATACCTCAACCATCATCATATCCTGGTCTATGTTGCTCAAACTCGGGTGCGGGTATCCGCTCGGGGTGCGAATCTAGATGCTGGATCCTTCATAATCTAAATTTTAAGATTCGGGGAGTACGGATTCAGGTATGGATACGGGTGTGGAGATTCGGCTAAAAGTAATTTAAAATTCTAAAAAAAGATCTATAAAACCTACTAGTAAGTTGTGGAGTGCAACCAATAATTCAATCTTTCATTTTGAGAATTTCTCACATTGTAGGCACTAGCCAGCAACAGCTAAAATTCAATCTTTGTTTCCTCAAATTTGTCCATGGATTGTGGTCAAAGTACCCTATCTCGATTGACCACACCCGGTACGAATTCTATACCCTTACTAGTACCAGTGTCGTGTCGACACGGGTGGAGCAGCTAAAATAATGAGTCCGCGCAACATAGATCCTGATGGCCCTATCAAGTTTTCATTGTTCCCCCAACATAGTCCTCCCAACAACCCAGTGTAGTTCCTCAATCAAATAATCACAAGCAAGTGGATTAATCAGAAAGGATGCACAATATTGGCAGTGGAAGCTACTTGCCAGGTCCAAAAAAAAAAAAAAGACTTGACCGGTTCACAACTGTAACTGTATATGCATATAGGTTTGAGCTTGTGGGTCATAAAATATTACAAGCTGAATGATCGCGCTGTTTCACCTCTTCTAATTGTGTACATTTTTGTTCGGTCGTAACCATGTACCAATCACCTCTTGTTGGACACAAAGGTTCACCTGGTGGTTCATCAAATCTTGTTAGGAATAAGTTTTGCATGATAAGTCGTTAAGCGTTACTCATGCTGTAAAACCACATTTTCTTATGCTTAATAAAGCATGCAAGTACTATTATGAATACAGGTCAAATGCTTAAAATGAAATATGCATTTGCTTCATTGTTATAGCATTTTTAGCTTAAATATGATTAGCTTAATATATTTTGATAAAGTAATTTCACATTGATGTGAGAAACACTCCTTGTCATTTTCAGCTTTTAGTATCACCCCTCTAGTTGTCATTTACCTTCCTCAGTGCTCTGAGAGTTCACACTGACAGGTAAAGAAACTCCGTGTCCAGTGGTTTCAGCAGCCTATGTAATAGGACTTTATAGAGAGAATCTATTTTTTTGCCATTCTTCTTCCAGATGTCATGTTTTGCTATGTAATGTTCTGTTTTTAGAGTTACTTTTGAAAATCAACTATTCTTAAGTCTTGTTAATTTCACCTGAATCTTAAATCTCAAATGATTCCTTTATCTTCTACACTGTAGATATACGTGCTATAAATAGATGGAAATCAGCCATCAATGTGCATCACCATACCACCCGTGCTTCCACAACTAAACCCTATTTTCTTTCCTAGTTTGAAGGGACGTCACTGCTGAAATCATCTTTATCTCTTCACGATATTCCTCATTCATAGAGTAATGTAGTGATCCCAAACCTCCATCCAGCTCCTAAATTCTATACTTCTTTGGATCACAGTCCTCCATAAAGCTTGTTTCATTACAAAATCTCCACATTAAGTTACCTAATAATGCACTATTGAATACCAACAAATCTTTCACTCCAAGCCCTCCATACCTTTTCGGAGATGTGACCACCTCATAATTATCCAACTGAAACTTCTTTCTCTCTCATCAATTGTTTCATACGAGAAATTTATTCTCAACATCTTTAATTTTTTTGGTCACACTAACCAGTGCGGACATAAAAGACAAACAATGTGTAGGGATGCTTGACAAGGTTCTATTAATCTGTACTTCCATAACCTCTTCGACAATGACAACAACATGATCATGGACTTGCACCATTTTAGAAGGCCGGAGTGCTCTATGAAGAGTTGACCAAGTTTGGCTGAGGGTTGACCGGGGATCGACCACGTTTGACCAAGACATTGAGTATAGCATTTAGACTTCCAGAAATATTATTCTCACAAATGAATAACCTGTGGGCCACACGTCCACCCACCTGGGCCATATAATCTACCTAGTTATTTAGGATCTTTACTTTGTATTTCGGACTACTCCATTAACTTCGCATATAAATAGGAAGTCTTTTAGTTTAAAGTTAGTTTATGATGTTTTAATGAAGATTTCTCTTGTGAGAGAACCCCTTTGTGGAATTGACCTTTACCTCTAAACCTCATCTTGATGTTATGACTCTATCCATTTTAATAATAGCAGGATCAATCTCAAATAAGAATAGAGGAGGCCTGCAGTAGGTTGACGGCCAGCGTAGAAATTGTCAAATTAGATGAATCTTTAGATTGATACTTGTCTAAGTTGCCATGGAGGCATTCAATTTGAGAGAGGAACACTACTGTCTTCATAAATTTAGGAGGCTTACATCAAGAAGGGTTTAGTAAATATTACACGGAATTCAGAGGATTCTTTTTTTAAGTAGGCGAAATTTCGAGGCTAATGTAGCTTCTTTAGCATTACTAAATGTTAATTTCCTTGGGTATATGAGCTCAACTTGGGGAAAGACCACTGAGTTATGTGAATCTAACTCAAATAGGAAATCGCAATGCAGATATTCTTCTCCACCACCATAACCAATCTAGTAGAAGCACATAAATATAGCACAACAAATCAACCAACTACACCTCGATTTCAATCTAGTTGCAGTCGGTTATATAAATCTTCTATTATCACGCCCATTCATTCCAATAGTAAACATAAAATTTCAGCACCCTCTTTAACTTAAACTTTGAAGAGACTATTTGCAAGTACTCCAAATTTTTTAGATGCTTGAATAAAATGTCTTCAAGCAGGCAAATGAAAATATAGAACTTCACCGGACGTGTTTGTCACTAGAGACAATGAACTTAAAACCCCACAAATCAACAAATATAGTAGCAAGGAGAAACACTGAATAGAGGAAAGTGCCAACAAAAAAGATACCTACTGACACACAATCATAAAGATAGAGAAAGAAAGACAGAGGTAGCACCTTAACATCGTTGGGCTGAAAAAAGATGAACATAAAGTAACCAATCACCAAGCCAGCAGAAACTCCAACTCCAAATCCACAAAAACCCAGTATCGAACTCAAAAAACCCATCTCTATAACCCTCCAAATCACCGTAATTCAAAGCAAACGTTCCAAAAACAACATTTGGAATCTAGTCCTCGGTGTTTCCACGTCCCTCCTCCCAAATATCAACCGCCAGAAAAGGGAAAAGAACACGTGGACCCACAATAAAAGACTAGATAGCTTGATACTCTAATTAACAGCATGAAAAGGCATAACTACCCTTAAATGATCCATGCGCTATGGGCTTAAGATGCGTGTCCTTGGATGTCTTTTCAAATTAGTCTTCTGGACAAACGTAACGAACTAAAGTGCCTAATTGACCGGCGGAAGAGGGAAAGAACTGCGTGTTACATTTTTAGACGCACACGCTATGCTTTGTTTGGAGATTGGGTTACCGACATGATCCCAACTATAGTCAGGATGCCACTAAACACAGTGCCGAAAACTATTTTGATCAACAGACGTTATGTATGAAATTACTCATTACTTCTTTATGGAAGCTGACACGAACTTTTTTTTTTTTAAATCTATATATAGTTTTTGCATATTTTTCATCCGGCGTAACTCGAACTCAAAACCTAACGGTCGTGAATATCGTATTTTTACCAACTGAGCAAGTCTCACTTGTCAGCTGATACAAATAATGTTCTCTTATTTCATATTACATCACACTATTTCATTTTAGTTTATTTTTAAAACAATGATTTTTATATTTTAAATTTCTTAGACTTTATTCTCTTCCTCAATCTTTACCTTTCACTTCTCTGTTTTGACTATGGTTATTAGCAGTGTTATTTATATCTTCAGTACAAAACAGTTTTTCGACCGTTACTTCAGCGTCGACTCCGGCGTGACGGGAAGTCCAAGTAAGCCCCCCCCCCCCACACTCCCTCGCCCCACGCCCTCTCTCTCCCTCCTCATCTATTATCACTCTCCCACCCCCCACCCCCTTTCTTTCTTCCCCTTTCCTCTTCTCCCCCATTCTTAGCACAACAACAAATTTTCGGCGAGCGACGAGCAGTCCAGCGACCACCCCACGCCGACGCCGTTCCTTTTGTCCTCTCTTCTTTATTCCTTTCTCTGCCCGTTGTGTCTCTGCTTTGAGTTCAATTAGGCCACCTGTGGTGAGGGTGACAGCCCTACCATCATCCATTTTTCTTGGTTGTGTGGTGTGGTGTGAGTGCTGCAGGTACCATTTTTGTGGCTGTTTGGTGACGGGAGGGAGGCGCACGCGCAAAAGCAGCAAAGCAGGTCAGTTGGCAGGAACAAGGACAAAACATCGGGTTCTACATCATCGAGAGTATACCAAGTCGAAAGTCCAGGTTATATTTGCGGGAATTGGTACCTCCCGCCTCCTATTTCTCTCTCTCCTGTCTTAGTTGATTTGTTGTCGTAGTAGTACGTAATTAGTTCAGTCAATTTAGTAGTGGACCTATATTCTCATTTTTTACATAGACTTCCGTAGGTATAACGGCTGTGGTTTGTAATGGCAATGTAGGGTCATGTCCTCGGGGAGGGCGGGTGGCGGGGCGGGGATTAGGGCAAGGGTCGGGGGTGGGACGGGGCCCATAGGGGGTAAGAGGAACAAAGGTGCCTATAGATTGAGAATTGGATTGTGGAATATAGGGACATTGACGGGTAAGTCTATAGATCTAGCGAAGATTCTCCAGAAAAGAAAGGTAAATATAGCTTGTGTTCAGGAGACTAGGTGGGTAGGATCGAAGGCGAGGAATGCCTACAGGTATAAGTTGTGGTACTCCCGAGGCGTGAAGGGCAAGAACGGAGTGGGTATTTTGGTGGATAGGGAGCTTAGAGAGTCAGTGGTAGAGGCTAGGCGTGTGAGTGATAGATTGATGGCGATTAAGTTAGTAGTTGGACGAAGCACTCTGAATGTCATTAGCGCTTACGCGCCGCAAGTGGGCTTGGACGAGGAGGTTAAAAGGCGATTTTGGGAGGAGTTGGATGAGGTGGTGCGGGGTACTCCGCCTACGGAGAAGTTATTTATAGGAGGGGATTTCAATGGGCATATTGGGTCGTCTGCTAGTGGCTATGGTGAGGTACACGGCGGCTTCGGCTGTGGGGTTAGGAACGGAGGAGGCACTTCACTGTTGGATTTCGCTAGAGCTTTTGAGTTGGTGATCGTGAACTCTATTTTTTCGAAGAAGGAGGAGCATTTGATTACTTTCCGGAGTATGGTGGCTAAGATTCATATTGATTATCTTCTCCTCAGGAGGTGTGATAAGGGGTTGTGCGAGGATTGTAAGGTGATCCCGAGTGAGAACCTCGCGACACAGCATAGACTCTTGGTGATAGACATCGGTATCTTGATAAAGAGGAAGAAGAGGTTTGTACGGGGTCAACTAAGGATCAGGTGGGGAGCCTTGACTAAGGATACTGCGTTGGAGTTGGAGGGGAAGTTGGCGACGATCTGATCCTGGAAGAGTGGTGGAGATGCTAGCGGTAAGTGAACGGCGACGGCGGATTGTATAAGGGAGGCGACGAGAGAGGTATTAAGGGTCTCGAAGGGATACTCAGGTGGGCACCGAGGCAACTGATAGTGGAATGACGTGGTCCAGAGTAAAGTGGAAGCAAAGAAAGCGACTTAACTTAAGTTAGTGGAGAGCACCGACGTGGAGCAGATGAGAGCGAATAGAGAAAGGTATAACGAAGTTAGGAGGGAGGCAAAAGTAGCGATCACGGAGGCTAAGACAGCTGCGTTTGGGGCGGCTGTATGAGGAATTGGGGGTAAAGGTGGGGACAAGAAGTTGTTTTGGCTGGCCAGAGCGAGAGAGAGGAAGGCTCGTGATCTGGAGCAAGTGAGGTGTATCAAAGACGAGGAAGGTCGTGTATTGATGGAAGAAGCCCAAATTAAGCAGAGATGGCAGTCGTATTTTCATAGACTTCTGAATGAAGAGGGAGACAGAAACATCGAGTTAGGGGAATTGGGGCACTCCGAGAGTCACCAAGACTTTAGGTATTGTGGGCGTATTGATGTGGAGGAGGTCGTGGGAGCAATGCGTAAGATGAGCCAGGGCAAAGCGACTGGACCAGACAAGATTCCAGTGGAAATTTGGAGGTATGTGGGTAGAGTAGGTTTGGAGTGGCTGACTGAGCTGTTTAATGTTATTTTCAGGATGAAAAGGATGCCAGATGAGTGGAGATGGAGTACGATGATCCCGCTGTATAAGAACAAAGGGGATATCCAGAATTGTAACAACTATAGGGGTATTAAGTTACTAAGTCATACCATGAAAGTCTGGGAAAAGGTGGTGGAAGGGAGGGTAAGGAGGGCGGTGTCAATATCCGATAACCAGTTCGGGTTCATGCAAGGTCGTTCTACAATAGAAGCTATCCACCTTATCAGGAGATTGATGGAATAGTACAGAGATAAGAAGAGGGATTTGCACATGGTATTTATTGATATAGAGAAGGCATATGACAAGGTCCCTAGGGACGTTCTTTGGAGATGCCTTGAGGTGAAAGGCGTGTCGGCAGCCTACATTAGTGCAATAAAGGATTTGTATGATGGAGCTAAGACTCCGGTAAGGACTGTGGGAGGGGACTCAGAGCTTTTTTCGGTGGTTATGGGTTTACACCAAGGATCTGCGCTCAACCCGTTCTTATTTTCTCTGGTGATGGACACACTGACACACCATATTCAAGGAAAGGTGCCATGGTGTATGTTGTTCGCTGATGATATAGTTCTGATTGATGAGACGAAAGACGGCGTGAATGAGAGACTGGAGGTATTGAGGCAGGCCTTGGAGTCTAAAGGTTTCAAGTTGAGTAGGACCAAGACGGAATATTTGGAGTGTCAGTTCAGCGAGGGGTCGGGGGAAGCGGGCATAGAGGTGACGCTTGACTCGCAAGTCATCCCTAAGAGAGAGAGTTTCAAGTATTTAGGGTCAATTATCCAGGGAGATGGGGAGATCGACGGGGATGTCACGCACCGTATCGCAGTGGGCTGGATGAAATGGAGGTTAGCGTCTGGAGTCATGTGCGATAAGAAGGTGCCACTGAAACTTAAAGGTAAGTTCTATAGAGAGGTGGTTAGACCGGTCATATTGTATGGAGCTGAGTGTTGGCCAGTTAAGAATTCTCATATCCAGAAGATGAAAGTAGCCGAAATGAGGATGTTGAGTTGGATGTGCGGGCACACTAGGCTGGATAAGATTAGGAAAGAAGATATTCGGGAGAGGGTGGGCGTGTTTCCCATGGACGTCAAGATGCGGGAAGCGAGGCTTAGATGGTTCGGACACATGCGGAGGAGGAGCCTAGAAGCCCCGGTTAGGAGGTGTGAACGGTTGATTTTGATAGGTACAAGAAGAGGTAGAGGGCGACCTAAGAAGTATTGGGGCGAGGTGATCAGGCAAGACATGTCGTAACTTCAGATTTCCGAGGACATGGCCCTGGATAGGAAGGTGTGGAGGCCGAGCATTAGGGTTGTAGATTAGGGGGTAGTTGAGCATTTTTCCAGCTAGTCTGATAGAGTTTGATCTAGGTATGCTAGCGGTTGTTGTTCATCACACGATTTTTATTTCCATAATTTATTTTTCAATTTTATTATTGACATACTTATTGCCCTTCCACTTATTTGTTGTCTCTTACAGTGCTGATTCTATTTGTTTGGGTTCTGTGTTGTTACAGATCTTTTGTCTCTGAGCCAAAGGTCTCCCAAAAATAACCTCTCTACCCCCGGGTAGGGGTAAGGTCTGCGTACACTCTACCCTCCCCAAACCCCACTAGTGGGATTACTACTGGGTTGATGTTGTTGTTATTCTCTTAGGGGTCATTTGGTTTGAGTACAGAAAGAAATAATTATGGTATAAAGAGTTGTAATAGTTATTCAATGTTTGGTTTATATCTTCAATTTATGTATAGCAATCCTTGTATAAAGTTATACACCAATTTTGATATAATGTTTTTGTCTTTTTCCAGAAGCCTATGAAGGCCAAACATTCAAGGGTATAATTTGTAAATTCATTATTTTTTAGCTTAAAATATAAATAAATATTTTAAATAATATCTTTTACAGTCAAATCTCTTTATAACAGTCTCATTTGTTTCGATATCTTTTGGTTGCTATAGTGAAGTGTTGTTATATAAAACATATATTATAACATAACATGGAGAATGATTCAAAAGGAAAAATGGTCGTTAAAGTGAAGTGTTGTTATAGAGATGTCTGACTGTATATCCATTTTTAATGCAATGAATCATACTGTAAGCATGCAAATTTTAAATCAGAAATGTTCGGACTATATTAAATTCAAGACATTGTCCAAACAAATATCGTGGCTAGTAAATTGGGCTAATTATTTAAATCCAATGTATGTGTTGGGCTAGTCCATTTAATTGGACTATAAATTAAATGATAAGCCCACTTCAGTAGCCCAAGGTCCAAATGGCTATTAGCCCATCTTAAAGCTCATGTGCATGCCACGTGTCAAGTGATGTGGCAATCCAAGTCAAAAGAATGAGCCAATTAAATCATGCCAAGTGTCTAGATGGTATTGGTTAGTTCAAACGGACTAATCAAATCGCAGAGCCACACAACTCCCTACAACTATAAATAGAGGTTTTCATAAAGCTAGAAGACACCAGAAGTGATAACAAGAAGCAAGCAGAGAGCCCGTGGATCAAACACCGCAGATTTCTCTACAGGCTACAAGTTCAAGCACTCAAGCTACAAGTTCAAATTCAAGTTCAAGATGAAGAACGAAGTCAAATCAAATACCAAGGCGTTCAAGATCAAATTACTTGTTCGTGATCAAATCCAAATTCAAGTTCAAGAAGGAGATTCAAAATCAAGTTTTACAAGCCTTTGAATCAAAATCAAAATCAATTTCATTAAGATAGTTTATATTCTTGAAGAATCAGAGGAATATCATAGAGATTGTAGCACTCATTAATTATTGAAATCAAATACTACATTAGTTACACAATTTTCTAGTCTTGATTACTTATTTTTCTCGACGCAAAAATTTGTTGTTAGAAATATCTGGCACGCCTAGTGGGACCATCTCTACCTCTCATCTCTTCAATTACCAAATTTTAAGAACATAGAAATGGCTCCTAAGAAGATCAACTTCAAACTCACTACTGCTACAAATTCCAAGTTTTCCTCTGATGTTGAAAACTTGATGGATGCTACTATAGAAAGCGTAGGACCCGTCACGGGGAACAAAGCAAACTTGACGGGACAACAAGAATTTCAAATGTCATCTACATCAGTTCCTATCTTTGATTTTCGACCCTCAAAGGGGGAAAGATCTTTTTCAACTGAATTGGAAGAAGGAGCGAACATTGTTGAAATTGTTGAAAAGACATTGGTTCTACTTAGCCCGTCTAGATCTAAGAATACCATCACACAAGATGATGATGATGTCTTGATCACTGGATCTGCTCCAATCACTCCAAATGAGTTGTTCCACATGATCTCATCCAAATTCACTCCTTTATTTGAGGATATGAAAACGGTCGATGCAATAGTAATACCCAACAAGAGTCAGGGTCGATTTTCCACAGGGAGCTATGAATGGGTCTTAGGGATATATATTATAGTGTATGAACTTGAATTATCTCAAATTGCACTTCCACAAACTTGGGTTGTTTCTAGGTCTAATTTAAACTAAGAATTTAAACTAGGTAAGATTTTTTGGTTATCTTCTTTTGCATATCTCACTTAAGAATGTAGCACTCAATTCAAAGATTTGTGAAAGGTTCGCTCATCTCTCTCAAAAGAATGTCACAAGTACGACTTTAAGTACCATAGGCTTGCCCCTCATGTAAAACACCACTAATGTAAGCTCACTCGGCTTGAAATCACGTAGGGCTTTTTTGGAATGCAATGAAGGCTTTTGGACTACGGTTGGATATGCTATGTAAGAACGGGTTCATCTTTCCTTAAGCACTCCATTTTCTCTTATCGACTCATGCTTTGCCAACTCTTTGAGGCATTTTCTTTTCCATAGGGGGATTAGAGAGACTTAGCATCACTCTTTCTTGGTCATGATATTCATTTTCTCCTTCTTTGCTTTCTCCATGCTTTGCATCATTACTTTTCTTTGAATCCCTTCAACTCTTCAACTTATTCACTTTCTTTTTGCATTTTTCTTTTTGTTCTTTCTTTCTTTTTCTTGCCATTCTTCTCTTCATTTCTTTTCTCTTTATGTGCTTTTATACCTATTTCAAACTCCTCGTCTCTCCCCCAAACTTACGTTTTTAGCCAATTGTTTCACAAGAGTGTTAAGGAAAGCTCGGGTGCCAAGAGAGGGTCACGGCAGAACGGGTAAAGGCTTGTAACATGGTTATCAAATGATAAGGGTTTTAGGCTCAAATGGGTTGACTAGGGATAACAATATTGGTGGGTCATGGAAAATTTCAAGCGGGTCCAGGAGAGCCTACAATCACTTCTCAAGCTAAGCAAAATTTAAAATTTTGCCTAGAGACACATTTGGGGCAAGTTCTAGACGATTCGCACGGGTACTTGGACTTGAATAAAAAACATCTCACCTCTCACGCAACGGGATTGTTAAAGAGGATAGAGTCGAGGGCCCACAACGAATATATTCAAGATTGAAAATCACTATGGTTCGACTAAATCACTCGATGATTGCCTAAGTCAATATAAGAATCACAAGGTCACTAACTAGAGCTATATCTTTCCCAAAACCTTGTTTTTAACCATAAACACATAGTTAAGTGTGTTGGTACCAAGTGAAACATGTTTTACTCTTCGAGCCTGACTCAATTAGGTCATTTTATTCATTATTACTACTATTCTTACCTAAACACCAAAAAGGACTCAATCCCTTAAGAAGGTTATCATGCTATCCATCGTTGGGAAGAGTCACCCGGTTCACACAAAAATGACCTTTGGAAAGAACCGTGACATTAAGAAAACCAAAGGCCTATTGTTTACTAAAACATAAAAAGAAGCTATTAGATTAAACATAGACTAATAAGAAAACAGAATAAAGAAGCTAAAAAAATAAACTACCGAAAGCATAACGAATATACATAATGAGAGAGAAAAAGAGAGAATATATACATCAAGAGAGAACAGAGAGAATATATATACATAATAAAGAGAAAGAATAAAATATTGTTAGTTATTACAAACCAAATGTCTAAAAGTCATCCAAATAGCAAATCAAATAACTTCACCCCCCCCCCCCCCCCGAATAAAAATAAACATTGTCCCCAATGCTTAATCAAAATAAGAATAAAGAAGGGTAAGAGTGAAAAAGACTCCCTATGTGGCCTTGGACATCTCCATGTCCATAGCAGCATCACCGCCCTCAGTCTCCTCTAACTGGATCCCATCATCATCGGCTCTGGGAGTAACTGGGTTGGTGAACATCTGGCACACTACCTCAGCAGTGTCGGCAGCTAGGTCTGGCTCCTCAGACTGGCCAGCTGGTGCCACTGGAGCTGATGATGCTGCTGGATCTGCTGGTGGTGGTGGGTCTGACCCCATGAGCATATCAAATAAAAGATCACCAGCTGCTGCTATCTTGGTCACCTCTCTCCTCAACATGTCAACTGATTTCTTGGATGCCTGGGATTTCTTCATTTTCTTTACCTACCTCCCCAGCTCCTCAATCACTGCTCCATGTGCTACCAAGGTGTTCATGATGGTGGTTTGGTTCTCCAAGATCTTCTTCAATGTATCCTCCACTGTCGGAGAAATCTGGGTTGCCGGAGTAGATGACTGTGTTAAAACAACACTAGATATGTCAGACAGCTTTGCAGTGGCTGTCTGCATCCAGTTGTTGAGGCTCACTGGTGTTTGGGAGACTCACAACGTAGATATTGGATGAGCGGGCATGGGCACCGGCTTCAAAGCCGATGTGGAAGGCACTGATGCTGAGGGACCTAGAGAAGGAGGTGGAGGCATAACTGCTGCACCATCATCAGGATTTGCTGAAGTAGATGGCATGTCAACTATCTCAGTAGCTACCCCGACGGGCTCATCAGACTGGCCTGCAGTAGTAGAGGGTTGACCCTTTTTCTTTGGGTTTCCACCACCCATCAAAGAATACCATGAGAAGGGCTTCTTCGCCCGCACCTTGGTATCAAAATCGCTCGCCTCCACACCCGCATCCGTCAGGTACTCAGTGATAGTATTGGGATATGGGTATGAGGTGTCACCTTGCCTGGCGGCCATAGACATGTTGGCCGACATCACGACACCCACATTGATTGGGTACCCGTCCATAATAGAAGCGACTAGCACTACCCGCTGAATTGGAAGATTTGTTTCATTTTGGCACGGGTCTAGTCTGCTACACACGAATGTTTGCCATCCCTTTGCCTTAATATTTAGGGTGTTCTGCTGAATGGGAACCCCTGTTGTGATCCATACTGGAGGCGGGCCTGGAGCTGCAAAAATCTCAGCTAGCCATGGTCGAACTGCATCTCCCAGTGCTAACGTTTCCAGGTATTGCACAAGCTCCACATCCTCAAACCTTAAATACGTGTTCAGGGTGCTCTGATCGAATCGCACATTTAAATTTCTCACTTTTGTTACCTTGGTCCCTTTCTTTATATGTTCCACATTGGCGTAAAATTCCTGGACCAGGTATTCCTTGGCATCTATCACACTTTTGGTGAACCACATCCATCCTTTCCGCTCCCGGAACTGTCTCAACACTTCCGGGTTCTATTTGTCAAGGTCTTTTATCATGAACTGACACTCAAGAGTGAGCGATCGCATTGGCCACCACTCTCGGAAGCTTGTGAAAGCAGCCAGACTGACAACCATATCTTCCCAAATCTCTTTCTTCTTCGACCTCTCAAGGCCGGCAACTCTAGTATCACCCCCTCGACCATCATACAGAATATCGTCAACATCCACTGTAGTAGCAGGTGCACCGGTGGCATGTGTGGATGAGGGCTCTGAAGCCTGACTGTCACCTTTCTAACCCTCGTAAGTGCTTTCAGAGGAGGAAGGCTCGTAACTAAGTTGGTATATGCCTTGTGCCTGTTGTGGTTGTGATTTAACAACAGACTGCTCTTGCATTGAGTCACCCTCAGACGCTTCCCGAGATGGGGCATATAAACTAGACTCGGAAGGCTCGGGTTGTCTTCCTCGGCCTGCTAGTGCTTTCTTACTGATTGCCCTTTGGAGGGTGAGGGGTAAATTGATTTTGCTTCTTCCTCTGGAAGGTTCACCCATCCCCTTTGATATATCAACACGACCTCGTGATCTAACCATTTTCTGTAACAAACAACAGCATGAGTCAGTTCCAATTCAATTGTAGATAAATAGAAAGTCACAGAACAAAACATGTTGCAGGGTGGGGAAGTGCGGTCCGCACAATTGCAAGTGCGGCCGCAGCCTGGGTTGTGTGGACCGCACAATTTTAAAGTGCGGCCGCAACAATGAAACTACGGTCCGCACAATTTTGAGTGCGACCACAGAATTGAAGTGTGGTCCTCACAATTGCAAGTGTGGCCGCACATGAAACTTTCCAAAAGTGCCAACTCTCTTATGACAGAGATTGGCCTGATATGCGGCCGCACACACTTTTCTGTGGCCGTGATGACATTACTGCGGTCCGCACAATTTTAAGTGTGGTCCGCACAATCTTACCTCACCAACTGCCCTAATCTATACTTTTGTGGACTGCACAATTCTTTGTGCGGCCGCACATTTCAAAATTCAATCGGGCAGAGTCTTGTAGGTTTTTGATTTATGCATAAATTGGACATGGTGATAGCAACTAAACATGATAATCAAACTACCCACTCCCCAAAAAGCAAGTAAGAGTTAACCCACACAATTTAAACCCCACATGGATATGAAATTGACAAATGGTCTAAACTAACTAACAAATTGTAAATTAAACTAAGAAAACTAAAGAATCCTAGAAATTATTTGAACATACCTGTGATGAAGTCCTAAGGAATGATCACATATGCATAATTAGGTGGTAGATGATTGAATCAGATGTGTGTAAAATTTTAGCCTTTTTTTTATTTCTTAAAGAATGGAAAGTTTCAACAGTAGCCTTAGGGTTACTATTTATACATAGTGGGTCTAGCTAAGGAATAAAGAGACGAGTGCGACCACAGAATTCCTTCTGCGGTCCGCACTCTGTTACTTGGTGTTCCACTTCCTTTTGATGATCAGTGGTCCGCAGATTTAGTTGTGCGGCCGCAGATTTTGGTGCTGACCACAAAATTCGATGTGCGGCCGCACTTTGGTTGTTTCTCTGACAAACAAACTTCAGAGAGTTTGCATTTTTTCATCTCAAGTTGTGCGGTCCACACAGGAATTGTGCGACCGCATTTGCCTTTTGCTGTAGCGTCCAATATTGTGCGATCCGCACTTTTTCCATACTTAGCCAATTTTTTTGAGCACTGTTCCTGTAAAGCACACACCTTCCTGCAACACACTTCAAATCCAGTTAGCACAAAATAAGACCTATCTAAAGAAGAAGAAAATAAAAAAAGAAAAAGAAACATGGGTTGCCTCCAAGTAGCGCCTAATTTAACATCGCAGCACGACGCAGATTACTAACACTTCAAATGAATCACTGCCACCACGTGGCCATCATCAGCCTTCTCAAATAATGCTTCACCCGGTGACCATTGACTCGGAATACCTCATCCTTTTTGTTCTTCAAGTCCAGTGCACCAAAAGGTGTCACACCCACAATTTCAAAGGGACCACTCCATTTGGATTTCAGCTTTCTGAGAAACATCTTCAATCGTGAGTTGAAAAACAAAACAAGATCGCCCACCTTGAACTTCCTGTTTCGGATGTATTTGTCATGAAGGTACTTCATTCTTTCTTTGTACAAGGATGAACTTGCATATGCATGGTACCAGAATTCATCCAATTCATTCAAATGTGCAACTCGCAAGTTAGCAGCTGCATCCCAATCAAGATTTAACTTCTTTAAAGCCCACATGGCCTTGTGCTCAAGTTCCACCAGAAGATGACAAGCTTTGCCAAACACCAACCGGTATGGAGACATCCCGATAGGAGTTTTGAAAGCAGTCCGATAAGCCCATAGTGCATCATCAAGCTTCTTTGACCAACCCGTCCGATTAGCATTCACTATTTTGGACAAAATACTCTTTATCTCCCGGTTGGAGACTTACACTTGACCGCTAGCTTGAGGGTGATAGGGAGTCATAACTTTATGAGTGACACCATACTTGCTAAGAAAGGTGTCAAAAGTTTTGTTGCAAAAATGCGACCCCTCATCGCTTATGATAGCCCGCGGAGTACCAAATCTTGTGAAGATGTTCTTCTTCAAAAATGCCACCACACTTCTTACTTCATTATTGGGTATAGCAATGGCCTCAACCCATTTAGACACATAATCAACCGCAACAAAGATGTAGGTGTTTCCACAAGAACTTACAAAAGGTCCCATGAAGTCAATACCCCACACATCGAAAATATCAATCTCCAAAATGGCGGTGAGGGGAATTTCATTATTCTTTGAGATTCCACCGGCCCTTTGACATTCATCATAATGCTTGACTAGATCACTTGCATCCTTGTAAAGAGTGGGCCAATAGAAACCGCAACTTAGCACTTTGGTCGCCGTTCTTGCTCCACCATGGTGACCACCATACGGCGAAGAATGACAAGCCCCCAGAATTTCAACTTGTTCCTCCTCCGGTACACATCTTCTAATCACTCCATCCGTACAAATCCGGAAAAGGTACGGTTTATCCCAATAATATTCTTGACAATCCCGTTTGATCTTCTTCATTTAGTTTGAAGAGAACTCATCCGGGGTGATACCACTTACAAGAAAATTTTCTAGATCCGCGAACCATGGCACCTCTTTCATTGAAATGGCTAAGGGTTGCTCATCGGGGAAGGAGTCATTGATTTCAAGGCCATCATGCGGCCTCCCCTCCTCCTCCAAATGATACAAGTGGTCCGCCACTTAGTTTTCACTTCCTTCTCAGTCTTGGATGTCTATATCAAACTCTTGCAACAAAAGCACCCATCTCATCAACCGAGATTTGGAAGATTTCTTAATCATAAGGTAACAAAGTTCCGCATGATCCGTGTGGACAATCACTTTTGCACCCATCAAGTACGGACGAAACTTCTCAATAGCAAACACAATGGCAAGGAGCTCTTTTTCGGTTACAGTGTAATTGACTTAGGCATCATTCATAGTCTTACTAGCATAGTAGACCAGATGAAATATCTTGTTGATATGTTGCCCCAAAACTGCTCCAACCACTACATCACTAGCATCACACATGAGCTCAAAAGGAATGCTCCAATTAGGAGCGGTGATAATGGGAGTAGTTGTCAATTTGAACTTGAGCAATTCAAATGCTCTCATGCAATCATCATTAAAGTAAATTTAGCATCTTTCTCCAAATGCTTGCACAAGGGGTTCACCACTTTGGAAAAAATCCTTTATGAAATGCCATTAGAACCCCACATGACCACAAGAAACTTCTCATGCCTTACACGGATGTTGGAGGTGGAGGTTTAGAAATCACCTCTATTTTCTCTTTGTCGACCACTATTCCCTTCTTTGAAATCTTGTGGCCAAGGACAATACCCTCCTCGACCATGAAATGGCATTTCTCCCAATTCAATACCAAGTTCGTTTCTTCACACCTTGCCAATACCTTATCCAAATTTGCCAAACAATCATCAAAATAATTCCCGACTACCGAAAAGTCATCCATGAATACTTCAAGGTAGTCCTCTACCATATCCATAAAGATCGCTATCATACACCGTTGAAAAGTTATCGGTGCATTGCATAAGCCAAATGGCATCCACTTGAAAGCGAAAGTGCCATAGGGACAAGTGAAAGTTGTTTTCTCTTGATCTTCCGGGGCAATAAGGATTTGATTGTAGCTCGAATATCCATCTAGAAAGCAATAGAATGCCCGACCAGTAAACCTATCAAGCATTTGGTCAAGAAAGGGTAGTGGGAAATGGTCTTTCCTTGTGACTTTGTTTAGCTTCCGATAGTCCATACACACTCTTCATCCGGTCACCGTTCTTGTTGGAATCAACTCATTTTTATCATTGTTGACCACAGTTATGCCCCTTCTTCGGAACATATTGAACCGGAGAAGTCCACAAACTGTCAGAAATGGGGTAGACAACCCCGACATCTAATCACTTTATGATCTCCTTTTTGACCATCTCTTGTATGGCTTCATTGAGTCTCCTTTGATGTTCAATAGAGGGTTTGGCATATTCCTACAAATTAATCTTGTGAATGAAAAATGTGGGGCTTATTCCCCGAATATCTGCGAAAGTCCACACAATAGCTTTCTTCCTCTTGTGGAGCACCGCCAATGTAGAGTCAACCTGCACGTTAGTCAAACAAGATGAAAGAATAACCGGTAAAGTAGAGCAAGGGCCAATGAATTCATACATGAGATGTGGAGGTAATGGCTTTAACTCCAAGATAGGAGGCTCTTCAATTGAAGGCTTTGTAGGAGGAGTTTTCCTATTCTCAAGATCCAAGGAAAGTTTCCGAGGTACATAATTGTATGACCTCATCCCTTGCAAAGAATTAACACATTCCATGAAGCCATCCATTTCATCATCATCAAAATTGAGCAAAATGCCCTCTAACATGTCACCCACATTAATCGTGGCACTTGTATCATCAATAATCACATCGGTCACCAAGTCCACGAACGAACACACTTCATTGCTATTCGGTTGCCTCATAGATTTGCACACGTGGAACACCACTTTTTTATTACCCAACCAGAAAGTGAGTTCACCGGCTTTCACATCAATAAGAGCCTCCCCGTAGCAATGAAAGGTATACCAAGAATAATCAGCACCTCATAGTCCACTTCACAATCCAGAATAACAAAATCCGCTGGGAGAATGAACTTGTCAACTCGAACAAATACATCCTCAATCGTACGATCGGCCATTTGTAATCTCATAGATGTGGGTCTTGGTTGCCCAATTCGCAATGTCTTGAAAACCGAATAGGGCATCAAGTTGATACTCGCCCCAAGATCACAAAGAGCTTTTGGAAACTCGACACTTCCAATGGTACAAGGAATTGTAAAAGCACCGGGATATTCCAACTTAGGATCCATCGAATGCATAATTTCACTCACTTGGTGAGTGACTTTGATAGTTTCAAAATTCATCGATCTCTTCTTTGTCACCTAGTCCTTCATAAATTTTGCATATCCGGGCATTTTCTCCAAAGCTTTAACTAATGGAACATTTATAGAGAGACTTTTCATCATATCAATGAATTTCTTGAATTGATTCTCGCTATTTTTCTTGGCTAGCCTTTGAGGATAGGGAGGAGGTGGCTTAGGCAATGGTGCCTTAGCTTTTTGCACTACCGGTTCCGGTATGTCAATCACATGATCCTTAGAGGGGTTCACATCCTCTTGAGTCTCTTCTGCCATGTCATCAATATCAATCCACAATTCATCATTTGCTTGCATAACATTGTTCGTGATCTCCCCTTCTTCTACCACTTGCTCATCATCCACAAGTTGCTTTTGACTTGAGGTAGGTGCATTCCCACCTCTTCCACTTCTTGTTGTAACGACCATAGCATCCCCCGTATTTTTCCCACCTTTTGGGTTCACCACCGTATCGCTTGGTAGTGCCCCCTTAGGATGAGAATTTAAATATTGAGAGATTTGACCCATTTGCACTTCTAAGTTTCGGATTGATGTGTTATGTGAAGCAAGTTGAGCATCGGAATCGGCATTCTTCTCCATAATTTGCTTGAACATGTTCTCAATATGACCCATTTCATTGTTGGAGGAACTAGGACCATGAGAAAGATAAGGAGGCGGGTTGCTCGGTTGTTGATACATCGGGGGCCTTTGAAAACCTGACCCCCGATTTCCTTGGTTGTTGTTCCACCCGCCTTGGTCGTTGCCTCCCCAATTGCCTTTGTTATTATTGTTTTGCCAATTCCCTTGGTTATTGCCTCCACTCCAATTACCTTGATTGTTGTTGTTCCAATTGCCTTGATTGTTTCCACTATTCCAATTACCTTGGTTGTTAGAATTTCAGTTGCCTTGATTATTCGAAGGTCTCCATTGTTGTTGACTAGGACCTTGAAAGTTGTTTCTTTTCCCTTGAAAGTTGTTCACATATTGGACCTCTTCTTCTTGATCATTGTAAGAATCACCTTGATCAAATCCACTATCTTCTTGCACACAATTGTCCACTCTTTGTTGCACTTGTGGACTTTTTGTTCTTCTCTTGTTAACCATCATATTGATTCCCTCTATAGCATTGACTTGCCTCGGGTTTTGCACTTGTTGAAGTTGAGCCTTTTCCAATTGGTTCATGGTGGTTGTCAACTCGGTTGTGGCTTACCCATGGTCATGTAACTCTTTATGAAGAAGAATCAGATTTGGATCACCTTGTGAAACATTGGCTCTAGATTGCCATGCCGATGAAGTATCTGCCATCTCATCCAAAATATCACACGCCTCCGCAAAGGGCGTAGTCATGAAGTTCCCACTGGGAAGTTGATACACTACACATTGGTTGGTGGTATTGATCCCTTGATAGAAAGTTTGTTGAATCATGTTCTTCGTCATATCATTGTTGGGGCACTCTTTCACCATTGTCCTATATCTTTCCCATATCTCGTGTAGTGATTCATTAGGCTCTTGCTTGAATGCTAGAATATCATCCCGAAGAATGGCTATGTGCCTGGTAGAGAAGTACTTTGAAATAAATTTCTCTGCTAGTTCATCCCAAGTACTAATGGAATGATTTGGCAAACGTTCCAACCAATCTAAAGCTTTTCCCCATAGAGAGAAGGGAAAAATCCTTAGCCTCAAAGAATCCTCAGAGATATTTGTTTGTTTGCTTCCCCAACACGTATCAACGAACCCCTTCAAATGTTTATATGCATTTTGACCTGGTGCACCGGTGAAGAACCCTCGTTTCTCAAGCAAAGTGAGCATCACTTTGGTTATTTGAAAGTTGCCCGCCATAATACGGGGTGGGACTATAGCACTTGCATACCCTTCATTCGGTAATACCCGGTGTGGAGCCGCCCGTGGTGGAGGTGGGGGTGGAATGAGAACATTGTCTTGAGGCGGTCGGCCTCATATATTGGCTTGAGGTTCAAGAGGGACCTCATCCATTGCATCATCATCAACGTCCACATCCCCCACGATTATGTTTCCGAGCTCATTGTTTGTCATGATTGCACCTACAATATTCACACATTAGTAACAAGGAAGGAAAAGATGATATTCCAAAAACACACCTAAATATATAGCTAACACCGATTTTTAGCTCCCTGGCAAAGACGCCAAAAATTGATCTTATCTAATTTCACTCCTCTATTTGAGGATATGAAAACGGTCGATGCAATAGTAATACCCAACAAGGAGTCGGGGTTGATTTTCCACAGGGAGCTATGAATGGGTCTTAGGAATATATATTATAGTATATGAGCTTGAATTATCTCAAATTGCACTTCCACAAACTTGGGTTGTTTCTAGGTCTAATTTAAACTAAGATTACAAACTAAGAATTTAAACTAGGTGAGTGTTTTTGGTTGTTTTTCAAATGATATAAAAGGCCTAGGGCTATGACCTTCACCTAGGTGTTCGCCTAATGGGTTGTAAACTTTAAATCTTGTTTTATTGGTCGGGGTGTATTATAGCTATCAACACCCAAGTACCCACTCAATACCTCTCGGTCAGAGAGTGATTTTGCCCAATTTGGCTTTCTCAAGTCCAAATAGGTATTGAACAAAATAGTAGATGATAAGCTCAAGTCGGGTTTTACTATCTCTAGGTTCAACCCTTTAATTGGGCTTATCAATCTCTCGATTGACCCAATTTCTTGCTAGCCAAGTTTTCCTAGACTAAGTCTCTCTTTCTCAAGTAGAGACCAAGTCAAATAGGTATGAAATAATATTTGCAACCATTAATTCTTCACATAAAAGCAAGAACTAAGCTAGATAATCAACACCCAACCATAAACAAGCAATAAATCAAACAACCATTAAGTGTACATACTAGGGTTGGGTCACATCCCTAGTGAAAATCTAGCTACTCATGCTTAAATTGGAAGAAAAAGAAGAAGAAGTGATAATTAAACCCATATGGATAACTAAAATGATGAAATCGATATTCAAAAAGCTCAAAATAAAAAAAAACTACTAAAAAGAGTAAAAGAAAACGTCTACTGTAGCTGCTGATGTCAAAACTTGACCTAAAAAAGTAAAATTTTTCTATTTATACAGTGCTGGAATTTTCGGACAAAAATGCCCTTCCGGAGGTTCTGCGGCCCCATAATTCCATGTGCGGTCCGTACTTTGCTTCAGCCTGACAGTACTGGAAACCTGTGCTGCATAATTCTGAACTGTGGCCGCACTTCTCTCTTTCTATGATCCGCGTATTTTTGAGTGCGGCCGCACATTGCTCTTCTGCGGACTGTACAAATGTGACTGCGGATGCGTAGCTATTCTTCTGTGGCCGCACAATAATTATGTGGTCTGCACTTCTGTTGACCTTGAGATGCAACTTATCTGAACTTTTGCTCTTGCCCAGGTTCTGCGGCCGCACATGTCATGTGTGTACCGTACTCTGCACCTGTCTTTAATAGGAGTTTCTTCACAATCTGCGGCAGATGAAAATCTCCAGTCCGCACTTCTGAGGTTCTGTACCTGTTTGTGTCCTTGAGTTCAGATCACTCCTTCTTGAGTTGGATTTCATCTTGGGGGCTCATTTTCCACTATTCTTGCAATTAAGCATATTTCATCAATTTTCGGTAACACAATTAAACGCTTTTGGACTAAAACGAAAGCAAAAATATGCTAATAAGTAGTCAAAATCCCCACTTATCACCACCCAAAGTATGGTGTAAGAGAAAATCCATGCTTTGCTCCATCATCCACGACGGTTATCCAAGCGATGGTGACTAACACTTCAACTGTTGAAAAACAACTCGTAAATTTAACAAAGTCAATTGAGGGGTTAGAGAAGTATATGCAAGATCAAGATAATCAAATTGTCAAGCTGACAGATAGAGTTGAAAGCATGATGGAGGGAGATTCAAGTCATGCCCTTGGAAAGCTCCCTATGATGCAAGATAAAGGAGACTCATATGCAAGGTAGAACCCGACTCCTAAAGAACTTCAGATTTCATCTGACGGGCTTATTGCCATTGACTAATTAAAAGACCTCATCATGGGAACTATCAAAGACAAGTACGATGTTGCTGCCAAGTCTTCTCTCGCATATGCGATGCCATATACTGCGAGAATTGATAGTTTGAAGATGCCTGTAGGTTATCAACCCCCAAAATTTCAACAATTTGATGGTAAAGGAAATCCAAAGCAACATATTGCACACTTCGTCGAAACTTGTAATAATGCTGGAACTTGTGGAGATTATCTTGTCAAGAGGTTTGTTCGTTCCTTAAAAGGAAATGATTTTGATTGGTACACTGATCTCGAGGCTAGTTTCATCGATAGCTGGGAGCAACATGAACATAAATTTCTCAATCGCTTCTATAGCACAAGGCGTACTGTAAGTATGGTTGAACTCACAAACACACGTCAATGGAAGGATGAACCAGTCGTTGATTTCATCAATCGATGGAGGAATGCAAGCCTCAACTACAAAGACAGACTTAGTGAAGCTTTTGGAATGGAAATGTGTATCCAAGGAATGCATTGGGGACTTCGCTACATCCTACAAGGTATCAAGCCTAAGTCTTTTGAAGAATTGGCTACACGTTCTCATGATATGGAGTTAAGTATGTCTTCAAGTGGAAATCAAGGGCCACCTATTTATGAACCTCGCAAAGTGAAGCATAACAAGAAGTAAAGAAATGAGGCAAGTTTGTGCCGAAGTTTGAGAGCAAGGAATTAATGAATGTTAATGCCTCGGCATTAAATGTCACTACAAAAGTGAGTAAGAAGCAAAGTGCGAAGATAACATCCTTACAGGATAAAGTTGGCCGAAAGTTAGCTCTAAAGGAAATGCAAGCGAAAGAATATTCATTTGTGGACTCCGATGTCCCAGCAATTTTTGAAGAACTCCTTGAGTTGAAGCTCATTGAGTTACCCGTAATGAAGCTACCAGACGAAGCTAGAAGGACTAATGATCAAAATTATTGCAAGTACCATCGGTTGATTGGCCACCCTATTGAAAAGTGCTTTATCTTCAAGGAGAAAGTCATGGACTTGGCCACTGAAGGAGAAATCTTGCTTGAGGACGAGAAAGACAGTTCGAATCAAGTCTCTTTCGTTTTTGGTTCACTTGATCCCATTGTCCTTTGCAATTATGTCGAAGTACATTAATGTGATGGCATCCAAACTGCATCATCACCAAATAAGATTAAATTTGGTGACTTTGAACCTATCGATGTGAGCAAACCATTGCTTTTCCATATATGTATAAACGAATAGTGGAGGAAAGATCTCAAGAGGAAAGTGAATCACATGATGTTCAAATTGATGATGAAGGTTGGATTCTTGTGACTCGGCGGAGACGCTGCAAGACAAGTTCACAATTGACTACGGGAAAAATGGTGAAAAAACACAAGAGGAAAATGATAAAGAAGAATTGGAAGAAAACAAAAAATGGAGGACAATCACTATCAAAGGCTACGTCGTCCAGTGACATTGGATGAATTGCTTCCAAGTTGGTTACGCTCGCAAGCTTCCTGTGAATATATCAAGGCCTCATGTTGTAAGGTAGATGAAGAAGAGACAAAGAAGGAAGATCCATCATTTCTGCCGCCTCCCCTGTCTGAAAAACTCACTGAGAATTCTAAAGAAGTGGACATTTGTGATGCAAAAATCACATTTACTAATGATGATATTTTGTTTGGTGAAACACACCATAATCGTCCACTATTTATGGTTGGCTTTGTGTGGGAACAGAGAATAAGTAGACTTTTGATCGATGATGGATCTGGTGTCAATATTCTCCCAATTCGTACTGTCAAAAATCTTGGCATACTGATGGATGAACTATGTGAAAGTCATTTGATGATTCAAGGGTTCAATCAAGGCGGGCAAAGAGCTATATGGGCCATAAAATTAGAAATCAATATGGGAGATATGCATTCAAGTACATGGATACACGTGATCGATGCAAAGACCTCATATAATATCTTGTTAGGAAGGCCATGGATACACGAGAACAAAGTGGTTTCATCCACCTACCATCAATGCTTGAAGTACTATGAAGATGGGGTCGAATAGAAGATAGTTGCTGATGATAAGCCCTTTACCGAGGATGATTCATACTTTGCCGATGCGAAATTCTACTTAAAGAATTATGTCTCAAAGGAGGATAAGGTCGATGATGTGATGTTGACTAAAAGTGCTGCAAAGAAGGTTGATGTAACAACTAGTAAGGTAAAGATTACAGTTGAAAACGACCAGGTGCTTTATGATAGGAACAAGATAAATGAGGCATCTTCAAGTAAGAGAGTTACTCATGTTCTTCGCTATGTCCCAAAGGCAAGGAAGGTTGAAGATTCATCTTATGAACTACAAGGTAATGTGTTAGGAGACTTGACCCTTCCTATCAAGCGAATTGATGCAATTAAGTCATCTAAAAAGTTGCTTAAAGGGTTTGTCAAATCATCAAACCACAACTCGCTTCTAAATCTAGCACTTCCTGCAAAGCGCACATTTGAGGGATCTGAACCAAATGCCTACAAGTTCTTAGTAAAAGCTGGATATGATCTCAATGAACCATCCAAGTTGGGAAACCTCCCGCCTGAAGCTTCAAACCCTACTCAAAAGATGATGATGGAGAAAGGGTACTCACTGAAGCAATCACGTGAAGGTTTGGGTTACAAACAACCCTCGCCAATCCGTATCTCCATTAAAAGGGCAAGTTGTAACTACATTACTGCTAAAGAAGTGTCTACGGCGCTTAATGAGAAGCCTTATGTGTTTGATCAACTTGCGAAATCAAGTACCTTAGTCTTTGATAGGTTGGGACCACAAAATATGGAAAACAAGCATCATGGAAGTAATAGAAGGATTGGAGCAACTATCTTCGCTAAAAAGGAGATTTTGACCAGAGACTGTCCAAGTCTGATTCCTTCTAGAATGAGGCGAGAGACCAAACTTGTAGATTCTTGCGGAGAGGTCCTCAAAGCAAAGGTTCATACTATAGTCCACACTAAAGAACGAGAGGAAGATGAAGAAAGTGTGGGGTCATCATATCATATCACCATTCATGACGAGCAAAATGCTTCATCTTATACGGAAGTCGAGGAAAAGTACCTTGATATTTGTGTATGTCATCACATATCATTCAATGATTATGATCCTCAAGAGGATGAATATGCTAAAGATGCAGTACCTGAGCTTGAAAAGGGGGTGAAAACAACGGTTGGTGCACTAAAAGAAGTCAATATCGGAGTTGTTGAAGATCCAAAGCCCACATATATAAGTGCCTCTCTAACTGGTGATGAAGAGAGCAAATATACTGAGCTACTTAAGGAGTTCAAAGGCATATTTTCTTGGAGCTACAAAGAAATGCTAGGTTTAGTGTCACGCTCCAAACTCGAAAAGCGTGACCGACGCCCAACCGAGTGAACCCGGTCAAGCAAGCCTGTTAGACGCTTTCTACCCAACGCACCCATGATCAAGAGAAGACATAATTTCGGTAATTAGACAGTAGGGAGATCATGTACACAATACTAAATCATTTCATTAGTTACTTCACTTTTAAGTCTCAAAATACACATATTCTTATAGTTTGAGTAGAACAAGTGATCAAAACACAACATAACTTGTTTGACTTTTCTAGCACCCATGTACAACCCACATAGTGTCTGCAGAGCCTCTAAAAGATACAAAAGAGTGTTATGATAGTGCCGGCAACAAGGCCTCGGCTATACCTAGAGATGTGATAATAATATGAACAAAAGATACAATACGTGACCCCAGTATAAAGTGGGGCTCACCAAGTATGCTGAGAAGAGGATGTACCACTGTCGCTGATCAACACTGCCTGCTATGGAATCACCTGCATCCATTTAAAGATGCAGCGCCCCCGACAAAAGGGATGTTAGTACTGTCGAATAGTACTAGTATGTAAAACTAAACACCATCTCAATAGAATGAATAATAATACAATGGGGAAACAGTCAAGAATTCAATAAGAGCTTCAAATAATACTAAAACATCAAGTTAAGGATCACATAAGTTTTCAAGTCAATTTCCATGTTATTAGGTTGGGTGATCTTTAGTGCCGATATACCATAATTTACAATACCACTGTATTCTTACACGAAGTCTGATCATGACCCGATCGGCTAGGTCGTCTCATTTGAGACATCAACCATAACCACAATTTCATTATAATTTCAAGCACAGTCACCACCATGTGTGCGGCATGGAGTCCAATCACTGTCCGATCGGCTAGGCCGTCTCACCCGAGACATTACCTTTTTCAGTCAATAATCTCACATCATACTTCTTTGGCACTAGTGGCCACAATTATAAAGTCATTCTTGGCACTTGGCCGTATTTCATAATTCCAGTTCACCTTTCCACATTCAAACATCATTATCATTATCAACAATAATAAGGCTTCCCATTCAAGACATTAAATTCACATATGAGCAATTTGGGAATCTTAGGCACATAGAGGCTTTTCATAAAAACAATTTGGCATAACAATCTTTTTTTCGATCTTGACTTGAAGTCTTAACATTTTAACACATATTCCATGTTTTGAACACATTCTCAATGATAAGGTGATATGATGAAGCATTTACAATACATATTGAGCATATATCCTTCAACACAAGCACATTTAGAATAGCCAATTCTATTATGATCAATTTGGGACTTACACCACTTACATGAACACCATGAGATTCGATTCTAAGAAGAAGGGGGTTTAGCCAACATACCTCAATTGAGCTTCCTTTAAACTCTCAAACATTCCGGAATTCTTAGCAACTTCGATCTATTTTAGAAATATAACAAGTTGGACCAAAATTACGAAGATGGTCATGATTCTAGCTCATTTGAGCACATTATCAAACACTAGGTGTGCATTAATATTTTTAAGGCCCTTTTGTGAAAGATTCCATCATTCCCCAACCCATTCTCTACCATGTTTTAGCTCACAACCTTCCCACATTCTTTGATAACACATGCATGCAAGATAACAACTCTCATACCCAAGAATTGTCTTGTTAATTACCCATTCTTAGATAAATTTCGAAATTAAAGGCTGGGGTGTAGAATCTTACCTCTAGGATGAAGACCTTGTGAGTTTTCCTTGTTAATTTCAAAGATTCGAGCAAGAATTGAAGAATAAATTGTTGAAGATCACTCTCCAAATCTAGGGCACTCCCTCACCCTCACTCTCAAAATATCAGATTTTAGCTCAAAAGTGGTACAAATTGTTTATTTAACGAAGTAGGGTCGGGTTATAAAAACCCTAAAATAAAGATCCAGAACAGGGTATGCGGTCCGCATAATGCTTATGATATCCACAGAATAGGCCACATAATTGTCCTCCAGGACTGTGCAAATCTGACTCGGTTTGCGGTCATTATGCTGCCCGCAGACTTGTTCTGCAGTCGCATAATGCGCCGTAGAACCTCCCTCCGAAAAATATCAAAGCTGGGTATGCGATCAGAGTGCAACCCGCGAAACGGCTTTGTGGTCACATAATGGGCCGCAAAAATGACATATAAAATGGCCCAAAAAACTGTCTCACTCTGCAACCATTATGTGGTCCGCAGAGTGATTCTGCGGCCGCATAGTGGGCCGCAAAAGTGCATTTCTTCTGCCCAAAATTTTTTTCCTTTACTTTCCAGTGCATTGTTCAACCCAAAAATTTATACAATCCTCAAACACGTAAGCCCAGTTCAGCACCACGAAATATTATTTTTCCTTTGCGAAATCTTAGGGGGCCTTACATTTAGATCCCAAGGTGGTTGTTCATCATCTTGTTGTCAAACGATGTGCTCGTCCCGTAAAGTAAGAACAACGTCGCTTCAGACCTGAACTGGTTCCCTTGATTGAAACCAAAGTTAACAAGCTTATTGAGGTTGGTTTTATTCGTGAAGTTAAATATCCTACATGGATTAATCATCCCTGTAAGAAAGAAGAATGGCCAAATCCGAGTTTGTGTTGACTTTAGGGACCTAAATAGCACTTTTCCTAAGGATGAATTTCCTCTTTCCATCCCGGAGCTCATGATTGATTCCACGACTAGATATGAGGCGATGTATTTCATGGATGGTTCGTCTGGATATAATAAAATTCGCATGGCACCGAAGGATGAAGAACTTACCGCCTTTCGAACCCCTAAAGGTATATACCGCTACAAGGTAATGCCTTTTGGATTGAAATATGCTGGTGCTACATATCAACGTGCCATGCAAAACATTTTTGATGACATGCTTCACAAAAATGTGGAGTGTTATATTGACGACTTGGTAGTAAAGTCAAGGAAGAGATATGATCACTTACAATACTTGAGGGTGGTATTCGAACGACTTCGAAGATACCAACTCAGAATGGATCCGTTGAAGTGCGCCTTTGGGGTTACTTCTGAAAAGTTCCTCGGTTTTATTGTTCAACATCGAGGTTATTGAAATTGATCAATCTAAGGTGGATGCTATCTTGAAAATGCCTAAGCCTAAGGATATTCATGAATTAAAAAGCTTATAAGGTAAGTTGACATATCTTAGAAGATTTATTTCGAATCTGGCTGGAAGATGCCAACCATTTATTCGCCTCAGGAAGAAAAGGGTTCCTTTTAAATGGGACCAAGCTTGCAGAAATGCTTTTTAAAGCATTAAGACTTATCTGATGAAACCTCCAGTACTGGCAGCCCCCATACCTAGAAAGCCATTAATATTATACATTTCAGCACAGGAAAGGTTAGTAGGAGCGCTTCTGTCTTAAGGAAACAATGAAGGCAAAAAAAATGCACTTTATTACTTGAGGAGGATGATGGTTCCAAATGAGCTCAAGTATTCACCTATTGAGAAGTTAAGTTTGGCACTTGTCTTCTCTATTCAGAAGATGAAACATTACTTCCAACCTCACGTTGTGCGACTCATCTCAAGAGCGAGTCCTATCAAGTTTGTCATGTCTAAACTTGTCCTAAGTGATCGATTAGCGAGGTGGTACCTCCAATTTCAACAATTTAAAATTGTGTATGTTCCTCAAAAGGTGGTAGAAGGAATAGCATTAGCAGACTTCCTAGCTGACCATCCGATTCCAGATGATTGGGAGTTGTCTGATGAATTGCCTGATAAAGATGCAATGGTGATAGAAATTCAACCTCCTTGGAAGATGTATTTTGATGGCACTGCACATGGTGAAGGAGCTGGCACTGGAATAGTATTTATCACTTCTTAAGGAGATGTTTTGCCATATTATTTCACTCTGACACAACGGTGCTCCAATAATGTTGCTGAATATCAAGCGCTCATATTTGGGCTTGAAATGGTTGTGGGTATGAGGATTGAATGATGAACTCCTTGTTCTTTTGCTTCTCCACTTTCTCCTTAGCCTCCTTAGGTCTTAGATGTATCAAAAGTTCAGAAAATACCATTTTTCCATGTATATATACCAATTAGGGTCTGGCCCAAACGAAAACTCCTTTTCCGACGCGAAATAGGACAATTCTGGGATTGGACATGCGCGGCCGCGCACCTGGAGGTGTGCTCGCGCATATGGCTGTGCACTTTGGACAGTGTTCTGCCTGACTTGCGTGCCCAGTGCGCGCTCGTGCACTTGGGTGGTGTCCTGCTCAATTCTTCGTTTCTCTTGTTAAGTGCACTATTGTCCGTTGATCCCCGAACACGATCCCAACTTAATCCTTGGGCTTTTATTCAGACTTCAAAGCTCCAGAATAGCTTGAATTCATTCCAAAATATCCACATAGCTAGGAATCTCCTACAAGGCATAAAATACACAATTAGTGCAAAACACTAGTGATTAAAGCTCAACTCAATTGAAGTGCAGTAAATTAGAGTGCAATAGGCGATTAAAACACAAGATTATAGCCAACCATCAACACCCCACACTTATGCCATTGCTCGTCCTCGATCAATCAAACTACACTTTATAAAGACATGACATTTTTAAACAACTCTCCTAACCCATCATACCAAGAATATTTAAAATAGACTAAGCACAATAGTGTAACATCCTAGCCTCAAGATTTAACTCACAAGTACCACGCATTATTTATAGCTCGCTCTCTTACTCCAACATAGAGGTCAACGACATTACCTTTCCTTCATGAATCAAGTTCCCTTACACAACAATGGAGAGTAGTTCCACACACAATAGAAATTAAGAATAATTAGGAACTCAAGATAGAACAATTTCAAAAGACAACATCTAGCACCTTCATTAAGAACAATTAGGAACTCAATAGTTCCACTCAAAAGCCAAACCAATCACCCCACACTTCAACTTTTACACAGTTCATAACAATTTCAAGTGATCATGAGAGGTACAAGGTTAAAATAGATGGTCAATTCAAACAAATGGGTAAGGCTTGTAATGTGGTTGCCAAATAAATAAGATTACAGGCTCAACGGGGTTAACTAAGATACATAACAATTAGATGGGTAAACTCATATATCTAACTCAACAAAGAAATGCCTATATCATTTTCAAGACTGCATAAAACTACTATTTCGCTTTACAAACACACGGAGCAAGTTCTAGACATCAAATGCAGTGCACAGAATGACACAAACCTCACACATACATGGCACATAACTTATTCAAGATTGGATCATCAAGACACTCTAGTCAAAGCAGTAAAACAAAGTTAAGACCATACACTTTAAGGTACTTATACAAGAGTCAAAAACTGAACCCAAGCATCACAACTAAATCACTATCTATTCTCAAGGCATAATAAAGTTAAGAGACATTGTCTTCCATTCAAATCATAGTACAAGGTTTCCTACTCCTAAAAAAAAATAAAAACTAACTACACCCGATTCAAATAAAACCCTTGGAAAAGAACCGCAACACAAAGAAAAACCAAAGGTGAATTAATACACTACCTAACAAAAGAAACTTTTTTGTCTTTTTCTTTCGACTTTAATCCCTCAAGAAACTCGTCGAATGATATCCATCGTCGGAAAAAATCGAAAATTTGTCAAATTTTATGGCTTTTTCAATTTTCGAACTACTACAACTAACAAAACTAACACATATACACACAAGATACAATTATTCCCCACCCCACACTTTAAGTTGTGGCATGTCCCCATGACACACAATTAAAAAGTAAGAGGTAAAGGAAACTTCCCTGAATTTTTTTCTTTTCCGAGAACTTATGAACTCCACTCCTAATTCTGAATTCATTCCTCATTTTCGCTCCTTGGGATTTTTTGTGGAGCTCATTAAGCCCAATTCTTCTGAGGATACCTGCAAGACCTGCTCTTTTCTTTCTTTTTATCCTCATCTTGAGCAGTGAATTGCTTGTTCATGACGATCCTTAATTTGTTTCTGCATTCTTTCACAGGATCAATCCATATATATTCCTATAAATCCCTAAAAATAAAATCCGCATGATCAATGTTAGAATAAGAAAATAAAGACGAAAGGTCAAGTGAATATTCCTCTGGTATGTCCACGACCATTTATTTCTCATTCTCCTCTACTACATGTTGCAAATGTGGAAAGGTGGATGAGGGTTTGAACTCTTCTTTTGTTGCTTCATATTAAACCAAAGCCTTATTTTCGATCATCTCAGTTGAATCAGAGTCTTCTTGTACTGTGGAAATCTCCCTCTGTAGACGCTCATCCTCTTGAGTAGGCTCATTCTCGCAGGGTATCACCTCTATATATTCATCATCACAACGTAAAGAGCTTTTTGAAAGTGTACTTATTATTTGACTTACTTGCATTGTTAGGTTTATAATGGCTTCATGATCTTGTGTAAATCTCTATTCCACCTTATTTATGAACTTATACACAAGCTCTTCTAAACTACCATTCTCCCCTTGAGGTAGTTGTCTCACTTCGCTTCCATTTTAGTTATAATAAGGGTATTCATCACAACCAGAGTCAAGATTATGCCCATATGAATCCTCTTAGGCTGGTTGTACTCCATCTTCACAACATTTAGAGTTTAATATCTACAGTATCTTCTCCAACTTGTTAGGTACTACAAAACAAATCTAGAAAATAAGTTAACTAATAAATAAAATGTTACACCACATGTTTTCGTACATGAAAGTACGCCATAAGTAAATTGATGTAAGCTCAAAAAGGATGAAATCCTTCTACAAGGCTAAGGAAGGTTTATCGAAGTATTAAGTAAGTTAGGATGAATGAGACTTTTTAATCATGATTTAAATGTGTTTAAAGTCGTGATATGCCTATATATGATGTTTGGATATGAAATGTAAAGTTTGGAAAAAATCAGTTTTAAGTAGCGGCAAAACCGACTAAGGATTTGCCTTGTAATGAAGCGTTTTGAGCAATACATTTCATGTGTTATATGAGGTCTTTTTGGGACATATTATATACAGAAATGAAGGTCTTGGAACCTAGTTTCCAATGTTCTAAACCATTTATTCATACGACATCGGGGCAGAGAAATATGGATATTTAAACTAGGGTCGACAAGTCACGTTGCCGCACTTCGGAGAAACTGGCAGGTTTATAGGCCAAGTTACGACGCCGTTTTCTCCAAATATATTGAGAGTTTCATGGAGATATTTAAATTTAATTAAAGCCCTATGTGTCTAGTTTCTAATGCTGCAAATCGTTTGTCAATACGATATCAGAATAGAGAGATACAAGTGTCCGAAGTGGCACTGCTCAAGCTGCCAAGCAGGCAGCTTACCCACCTGCTTGGAAATTTGAGGCGGTGGTCTTATCCCCTTATATCTCGTCAACAATACAGATGTTATTCACACAAAACCACTCTCAAGATCTCCAAAATCATACCTAACATATCTCAAGATCACAAGAACCAAACTCAAGGAAACAACAACTCAAATCATCATCAAAGATGTTAAAGACTACAAGAGAACGCTTCTATGGTATTGTGGTGTGATTATGGGCTAATGTGAGCTAAGTTGAGATAGGAATTCGAGTTGTAGCTTCTGTACAAGGTATGTATAATATTTTCTTAATTGTTCCTAAGGTTAATGTTGTGTTGGTTGTGTTGTTTGAGTGAAAAACCATAAGATAGCACTTGAAAGAACATGAGATATGGTTTTTTTTTTTGGTTGGACTATTTTGTGGCTAAATATATGGTTTGTGGTGGCTGAAAATTATGAGAAATAATTTTATAATGTTGTGTCTGATGTTTTTAAGCTTTTCTAGGTGTTAATTAAGTTGATTGAAGAAGAAAAGATGAAAAATAAGTGATTGACGATAAATATTAATGTGCAAGATGTATGGGGCTATTTTGGAAGGTATTTTTTGGATGTTTTAAACTAGAAATAATATGGTACATATAAGTATGATGTTCTGAAGGTTGTAAACCAATTTATTGAATAAGAGTTGGATTCAATTTATATCTTGTTATGAGTAAAAACGAGCTTGCCGCTCAATATGATTGTTAAGATAATCGGAGAATTGAGTATATCGTTGTTGTTGCTATTGTTGGTTATAGTTGTTGTTGTTGTTAGTCTGTTGATGAACCTTAGTGGTCTTTGGGTTGTATTAAAAATAGGGGACTTGCTGCCCGATTTTTCTTAAGTTATACGACTAGCCAAATACGATGGTACAACATTATATGTAAACGGCAATATCATTTCACTTGTTGTAGATGAAAGAAGTTGTGTTGAGCTTGGTTGAGTAATAAGGAAGAGATCATACATGTATGTTAAGGCTATCCCTTCTTTTCTTTTGGCATGATCCAAGTAACGATACGTAAACGTAATGCTATTTTATAAGTGTTTCTACTCTTAGCAGTTAAGGATGTCTATATTAGTTATTCCTGTAAAATGATATTCAAGCATGTCTAAGTATGTCCCTAAGTCCCTAATGAGGTATATGATAGAGATGTTAATTTTTATAATATAGTGATATATGTACATGCATCTTCATGCATTTACCATCGTGCTACGGCCGGTCGAGCAGTTACCACCGGTTGGGCAGTTATATATCATTATTTACCATCGATTGGGCAGTCATGCATATTCATTTACCACCGAGCTACGGACGGTCGAGCAGTCATGCATTTACCTCGAGCTACGGCCGGTTGGGCAGTTACACATTTACCACCGAGCTATGGCCGGTCGGGCAGTCATGCATTTATCACCGCACTACGGCCGGTCGGGCAGTTATCACTGATCAGTTGGGCAGTCATGCATCATACGATATGGATAATATTCTCAAAGAGAAGCATTATATATATAAGTATAATAAGTATGGATATACAGTGGCACTTCAGACATTCAGGTTGATTCTTATATGTCATTATTTAATGTTGACTTATTGTTATGTTTCGGTTTTGCCTTACATACTCAGTACATTATTCATACTGACGTCCTTTTGTTCGGGACGCTGCATTCATGCCTGCAGGTATAGATAAATAGTTTGACGAGCCCTCATAGTAGATGAGAATGCCATTCAGCGAAGGATCAGTAAGACTCCACCTCATTCGGAGTGCAGCCGAGTCTATGAGTCATCGTGTTAGAGTTTTGCTACAGACTATGGGTAGGCCGGTACCCTGTCCCATTTGATGTCACATAATCTTAGAGGCTTTGTAGACAGAGGTTCATTTTGTACAATATGTCAGAGGACTTGACGGCCCATATGTATTCATGTTTTAAGAACGATGGTTCATTGATACAACGCTTGCCCACTTATAGTTTACCTATACCTAGCGGAGTTTTCACTAAACTAATAAGGAGAGCAGAAAGCAGCTAGCCACTACATTAAAAGTTGTGGCCATGTTAGCCCATGATAGTTACAAAAAACAAAATGAGTTATAGAGTGGTTCGCTCGGGCTAGTACGACACCAGGTGCCAGCCACACCTCCCCAGGTTGGGGCGTGATAGAAAATAAAATAAAAAGGGAAAAAGAAAGGAATTAAAACTAAAACCTAATTCTTGAATTAGCACTACGAACTATTTACAACACTATTGATTGCCAATCCCCGGCAATGGCGCCAAACTTTGACGAGCACAAAATACACACTTAAATATGTTCGCTAGTTAAATATAGTATAATATAATATCGTATCCACAGGGATTGGAGTTAAACAATATTTTCGTAGTTTATAGCTTGGTTGCTATCCAAGATGATCAACAGTTGAGAATTCTCTAATTAAAAACTACAATTAACTAAGAATCTATAGTTATTGACTAATGAAAAATGAACAAGAAGTAAGCAAAGACGGTTATCAATAGGAGAAAATAGGGTTTTGATAGGATAGGTGTAAGATAATTTTCTGGGATTTAACTCTAAATAATTCACTTCTAATGTTCAAGTGAGTCTCTCGAATTCACTCAATTATTAGTTCAAATGTTTAGTAGAAACTCCTCTCTCGATTAAGTCTCAACCTCACAAGATGAACTAGATTAAGTTCAGTGAAGATATGCATGACTTTGTAGTGGATTGGTCTTTAGGAAAATCTCTTTCGATTATCCTCCTAAATAGGTGTAATCAACAATTCAACTAGCCTCTTTCGATTATTAAGAGGAATTAATGAATTCAACCAACAAGATAATGCAAAGATATCACAAATTATGCCTCTCTCGATTACATGAACATATGAATATAGATGCAACTATTAAAATATCCAAAATGATTCAATACATAAAAACTAGAGTTATAATCTGCAAACAAATATCAATACACCAAATCCGTCAAACCCTAAGGAGAACTACTCCATATATATGGAGTAATTAATCACAAATATGTTTAAAGTAAAGGAAAACATAAAACGATACAAACTCGTGTCTTGAGTGAGGATTGAATGATGAACTCCTTGTGCTTTTGCTTCTCCACTTTCTCCTTAGCCTCCTTAGGTCTTAGATGTGTCAAAAGTTCAGAAAATACCGTTTTTCCATGTATATATACCAATTAGGGTCGGGCCCAAATGAAAACTCATTTCCCTACGCAAAATAGGACAATTTCGGGATTGGACGTGCGTGGACATGCACCTGGAGGTGTGCTCGCGCATATGGCCGTGCACTTTGGACAGTGTTCTGCCTGACTTGCACGCCCAATGCGCGGTCGCGCACCTGGATGGCGTCCTGCTCAATTCTTTATTTCTCTCGTTAAGTGCACTATTGTCCGTTGATCCCCAAACACGATCCTAACTTAATCCTTGGGTTTTTACTCAGACTTCAAAGCTCCAGAATAACTTGAATTCATTCCAAAACATCTACATAGCTAGGAATCACTCCTAAAAGGCATAAAACACACAATTAGTGTAAAACACTAGCGATTAAAGCTCAACTCAATTGAAGTACAACAGGCGATTAAAATACGAGATTATAGCCTACCATCAATATGAAACAATTGCAACTACAAGTGTTTTGAGACTCCAAGTTAGTGATTAATCAGCTTTTGGGGAGTTATGAGGTCAAGAAGCCAGAGTTGGTCCCATATCACAAGTATTCTAAGAGACTGGTAAGTTAGCTTGGAGAGGTAACTATTCAACATGTGCTGAGAAAGGAAAACAAGAGAGCTGATGCATTAGCAGCCTTAGCAGCCTTAGCTTCTACATTATCTCTGCCTGATCAAACGCAAGTCGTAGTTTGCCAAAGATTGGTAGTTGCTCCATCAAATAACTACGAGGAAGAAGAAAGCAAAGCCGAGCATCTTGCTTCCGCTCTTGAGGTTGAAATTGAAGATTGGAGACAACCATTAATTGATTATCTTTGTTATGGAATATTGCCAGAAAATCCCCAAAGGAAGACTGAAATCCGAAGGAGAGCCCCTTGTTTTCTTTATTACAAAGATACACTCTACAGAAGATCATTTGACGGAGTGCTCTTATGTTGTTTGGGGGTCGATGAATCCCTCCAAGCCATGTAAGAAGCACATTTTGGAGTATGTGGAGCATATCAATCTGGGCCAAAACTTCATTTTCACATAAAATGAATGGGTATTACTGGCCAACCATGGTGAAAGATTGTTTAGATTACGCTCGAGGGTGTAAATCTTGCCAATTCCATGCTAACTTCATACCTCAACCACCTGAAGTATTGCACCCAACTGTTGCCTCTTGGACATTTGATGCTTGGGGCTTAGATGTTGTTGGCCCATTGCCAAAGTCTTCTGGTGGACATTTATATATTTTGGCTGCAACTGATTACTTCTCGAAGTGGGCTGAAGCTGTTTCTCTTAAGGAAGTAAAGAAGGAAAATGTGGCTAACTTCATCCGAGTCAATATTATCTATCGCTTTGGGATTCCTCGATATATATTGACGGACAATGGCAAGCCATTTGATAACAAGTTGATAAATAAAATATGTGATCTTTTTGGTTTCAAGCAACGCAATTACTCCATGTATTATGCTGCTGCCAATGGACTTGCTGAAGCATTTAACAAGACGCTCTGCAGCTTGTTGAAAAAGTTTGTCTCTACGTCTAAGAGAGATTGGAATGAGAGAATGGAAGAATCTCTTTGGGAATATAGGACCACATATTGTACACCAATGCAAACCGACTCCTTATTCACTTGTTTATAGAGTTGAAGAAGTCCTTCTACTTGAGCGTCAAATCCCATAGTTGCGGCTTGCCATTTAAGAAGGATTCACTGATGAAGAGAATGCTCGGTTATGCCCTGAAGAATTGGAATATCTTGATGAAAAGAGGCTAGAAGCTCAACAAAGCCTTGAATGTTCTCAAGCTCGCCTGTCTCGATCTTTTAACAAAAGGGTGCGCCTTAGATCTTTTCAAGTGGGTGACCATGTTCTTGTGGTCAAAATGCCTATTATTACATCTCGTCGATCTGGGGGCAAATTCTCTGCTAAGTGGGATGGACCATATTTTGTACAAGAGGTATACTCAAGTGGCACTTACAAGAAGATAGTTGACTCAGAAGGTTTGCGGATTGGCCCTATCAATGGGAAATTCATGAAGAGATACTATCCTTAAAGAAAACAAATATGCTCCTTAACGCATGAGCATAAACTGCATGTTACTCCTGGCCCGCAAGAGTATAAACTATGCACGGTCCAAAAAAAAGATTCTGCTAGGAATGACTTGATCCTCTTCACCGAGGTACGTAGGGAGCTTAGAGTTTCATTCTAAGTTCAGTCATATGAGTTCAAAAATACATATTACCCAAGGCATTATTCAAATGAGGCATGATGGAATATAATTCACTTGATTGACACTTGAAAATTAGGTGTACATGTATTCTTTCGTTGAACTCTCTGTCTTATCTTGATGGCTCAATGGGGGCAAGACTTCCAAGTCAAATTGAGGTCTTTGATGGAATGATTGTAGTTTCTTTAATAAGAGGCTAAGTATTCAATTTGAAGTCTCCAATTCTAAGTCAAGTTAATTTTGCCATGTCTGTTAAATCATCAATTTGAAGTGTTCAAGCCCGCTAAGTCTTCAAGTCTGCCAAGTCTTCAAATCCATAAAGTATTAAAAAAATCTCACTTGTTACGAACTACGTAATGACTTGATCCTCTTCACAGGGATACGTAGGAAACTTAGAATTTTTATTCTAAGTTCAGTCACCTTAATAAAAAGAAAAGTGAGGGTTTTCTTTAGAATCCGTGGATAAACTACCAAGTCTTGATCGTTGAAGCACATTAAAAAAAGCAAGAACAAAAGGGAACACTAATGAGAACGCGCAATATAAAGTGAAACGAAAGAAGATTTATTGCTGATGAGAACATCTACTAAACAATCAAATGCAAGAAGAAAGGAAAAAAAACAAATAAAATAGCCTTTATAGCCTAATCTAAACACAACTTGTAGTTGGCCAAATCCTTGAGCATAGCTTACAAGTATTTCTTCTTCTTCTCTAAATCGACCAAGTCATCAGTAGTCAACAAGGCATTATAGCATGCGTGATACTCCTTTCTAGCAGTTGAGGCACCTAACTTGGCTTCTTGAACTTATTTCTCGGCAACTCCTAGAAGGGCTTCTAAGTTCTTCTCTTTTTCACGGAGCTTCGCTATCTTCTCTTTCACTGTAACTAGGGACTGATGGATAGATGACATTTCTCTAGCCTTCTCTGCTTCTTCAATCATGGCATTTGTAATGTGTACCTCAACCTCGGATATTGCAGTCTCCTCAACCTTCTTAGATAAAGCAGATCGTGTCTTGTTATATGAAGCAACAAGCTCAAAAAGGGACTCCAGTAGGTTTCTCAAAGGGGAAATATCCACATAATCCCCATCCATTGCCTCAAGGATCACGTTAGTATTTTGTTTCTAGCTCAGAAACCTTGTCTTCATCGCTACCTTCCAGCTTACGCTGGATCAAAGTCCAAAGCTTCAAGATAAACTCTTTTCGAATATCCAAGACAACCTTCTTTCCATCAAAGACAAACTCTGCAATTGTTGGTCGTTCATATAAATCAGAGCCCAACTTTACCCTAATTTTATCATGAGAAATAGAAGTTGCCTCTTGGTCTGCCTTAGCTATGAAAGACAATTTCTACGGGTTCGGTTCTGCTATAGACTCACCACTATCCTGTGGCCTTCCTCGTTGCAACGCTCCAATGTTATTAGCCTACAAAAATAAAAAATAAAAATGTAAGAACACTTTAGCAAAGTCATTTGGCCATGGTTAACAAAAATAAAAAGTTTATGTTTTCTTTTACTTTCTCGTTTCGAGTTGTTAGTCTTCTTGAAGGGCTATCAACACTTTGGACATCTACAACTCCTTATGGGTTAGGCACTTTTGTTTTTCCAATATTGACCTCATTTGCTGCTATCACTCTCCTATTGGGATAGTCTCTTGTTAGAGGCATCAACGACTACATCGAATGGAATGAGATTTTTGTCAACTGGAGCATGGATCTCTTCTCTTCGAACTTCTTTGTGTTGCATGGGTCCGTTGCTTGCGCGCATCTCAACTACCTTATACTTTAAAGCATGAAGCTTATCAATCACTAAGAAATCCTTGTTACGGTCTTGAAGGGTATTTGTGATTGGCTCAACAATATTCATCAAACAATTGTAAATGGTCTTCAAGAAGGCTTCCATGAACCCTTGGCCACCAAGATCTATAGTTAGACGATGTAAACTTCTTCATGTTAGACCCAAAAGGAGGAAATACTGCCCTTGATTTAGATCTAGTCACCACACAAATTCGTGCAAGTTTTAACCCTTCTTCTAATGAGGCCTCACAAAAATCTCGCTCCAAGCGACCATGGGTGTCTTGATAAAAACCAAATCGGTGGCTAAATCAATAAGGTATGTAAGGGTCAATAATAAATTTGACTCCGTCCCTCAAAGGAAGATAATTCGAGCGAATACTCATAAAGAAATTTAACTTGAATTCGTCTGCCTTACCATAGTCATAGTAATGGTACGGATCAGATCTGCGGGGCACTATCGAAGTCCAAATGATATTTTCTCCATTATGAATACCCTTCCTTGCTTCCTCTGTCCCAAAATATCTAGCAGCGCCTTCACCAGAACATGCGGCCATAAGAGGAACAATTGTCCCCTTTGCATACAGAAAATAAGTCTTAAAGTAATGGGCTAACCAACCATACACATAATGAGCTGGAAAGAAAGTTTGGGCAGGATCGAGAAACGAGCACTTTGAAATCACATTCAAACCCTTCTATATGCTAGCTAAGACTAAGACTGCAAGGCTGACTCTTCGTTTACAAGTAAGATGACACCCAATCTTAAAGGTCCCAGGACGAATGAAGTCGCCTTCTTTTGACGAGAGCACAAAAATACATAACCAACAAGATAGAAAAGCAGCCAAGTATGTCTCATCTTTCTTGTCACCCATAACTCCTAGCTTATGGAATAAGGCTTTTTCAATAGTCGACCAATTAAATGCTTCCTCTATGACCCCGGTAGGATTGTGCGTCGATTTTAAATGAGGAGACTTCTTTTCTTTCCTTAATAGAGGCTGAGTGTACTTCGTTGTCTTTCTACACCAGAACTCTACCCATTTTTTTTACAGAAACTTTCGGATCGTTGCTACCTCCCTCTCGGAGCCGATAGAAGGCGTCAAACAAATGCTCACAAGTTTGGGGAAGAAACCTTCTCCCCTTGTCGTACGTGCCTGTAAGCTCTTCAACATTTGGTACAACTTCCTCGTAAGGAGATCCTGTTATAGGCAGACCGCCGATCTTATATAAATCCCAAAGTGATATGGATAGTTCTCTAGCAGAGGTAATCGATATATTTGTAACAGGGCACCATGCCTCACAGAAAACCTGCATAATACTTGTATTACGGTTATATGTGAATATTGAAGCATATACGGCATCATAAATTCTTGCGCCCTCCAGGGTCAGACGACACCTACTTAAGACGTCTTTTACCCATTCTCAGTAGCCAGGAATGTAATGATATTCATCGCTGAATGGCAAATCATTTCCCCAATAAATTTCCTTGTTAATAATTCGCCGCCCCAGGCATGCTAAGGTACTCGCGACATTCCAAGCATAATGATTAATGGTGCAAAGTATCCATGTCTTGGGAGGACAACTATTGTATTCAAGTGTCCAGTCTGCCAAATAAGGTGGGTCCCTCAAAGGTACCTATGAAGTTGCAGCATATTGGCCGACTAGTGGCCTATCAACTTGTAACCTTGTCTCCACCTTGCTTCCCTTATGGTCCGAAATAACAAGATGTTACGAATTAGAGGAAGAAAGTCTTGAGTCTTTGAAGTAAACTATGTTTAGACTGCAAAAAGAGATAAAAGTGTTTATTAGCACTTAATTTAGAAGTGTAATATTCATGGTCTTAAATTCATAATATAATGTGTCATATCTCAAGACTAATCCTACCAAGCATGAAAATGGAAAAATCTTTGGTTTGGACGGTGTAATGGTCTTTGTCACAGATAAAGAAAGTCAAATTCTCAAATAAAATAAAATCTTTAGCTCAGACGGTGTAATGGTTTTCACTTTAGATAAAATAAATCTTTCGCTCAGACGGTGTAATGGTCTTTGCCTCAGATAAAAGTAAAGTCTTTGGCTTAGATGATGTAATGGTCTTTGCCATAGATAAAGAAAGTCAAGTTTTCAAATAAAATAAATTTTTTAGCTCAGACGATGTAATGGTCTTCGCTTCAGACAATAAATCTTTGGCTCAGATGGTGTAATGATCTTTGCCTAAGATAAAGTAAAATTGTTGTCTTAGACGGTGTAATGGTCTGTGCCTCAGATAAAATGAAGTTAAATCTTCAAACAAGATAAAGTCATTAGCTCAGACGGTGTAATGGTCTTCACTTCAGACAAAATAAATTTTTGACTCAGACGGCGTAATGGTCTTCGCCTCAGATTAAAGTAAAGTCTTTGGCTCAGACGATATAATGGTCTTTGCCACAGATAAAAAAAGTCAAATTTTCAAATAAAACAAAGTCTTTAGCTCAGGTAGTGTAGTGGTCTTCGCTTCAGACAAAATAAATCTTTGGCTCAGACGGTGTAATGGTCTTCGCCTCAGATAAAAGTAATGTTTTTGGCTTAGACGATATAATGGTCTTTGCCACAGATAAAGAAAGTCAAGTTTTCAAATAAAATGAAGTCTTTAGCTCAGACAATGTAATGGTTTTCGTTTCAGACAATAAATCTTTGGCTTAGGTGGTGTAATGATCTTTGCCTAAGATAAAATAAAATATTTGACTTAAAATGGTGTAATGATTGATGCCTCAGATAAAACAAGATAAAATCTTTAGCTTAGACGGTGTAATGGTCTCTGACAAAGTAAATTTTTTTGGCTTAGACGGCGTAATAGTCTTCAAAAAAAAAAATGGAATCTTTGGCTTAGACAGACTCTAGCTATATAAGTACAAAATATATTTCAAAAAAAAAGAAAAAAGAGGAAGCATTTGAGTGAAATATGAGTACAACTTGCGAGAATCAGTATGAGAATACATGAAAATGACTTACAAAAGCTAAGCCTATTGGTAGTTCAAGAGCAACTGGTTAAGTTCGTGTGAAAAGCTAACTTACGTGGATCAAAGATGGAATCATAGCAAAAGTATTTCATCTAAATACAATCAAGTCAATTCTATTAAAAATTCCAGGAGAAATATGTGAAGTCAAGTGATTTACTAGTCTTATAATATTGATGGTCTTATAATACTTCTGCCACTTTGGGTTACTACGACTACGAGTAACACATGTATGAAAAGAAGAGCACATTGAATTAAAGAAAAGTTGCAGTGAATTTTACAATTCACTAATCATTGGCAGAGAGGATTTTTTAAACAAATATGCATGTACCAAAGAAAGAGACTAACGAAGGTGACTGATCAACTTGACAAAGTATTATCCATAATGTCTCAAGTCTTTGAAATATATATATATATATATATATATATATATATATATATATATATATATATATATATATATATATATATATATATATATATATATATATACTAACTCGCAAAAGGGCTATCAAAAGCCATGGATATTCAAAAGTGGACCTCTCCATTTGGAAATTGGACAAACAAATGTGCATGGATAAGTTCATAAATGGCCCAAGCAAGCAATATAATCAGTGCATGGATTAAGAAAGAAAAAACAGAAGTTTGCAATTGATAAAGCTATGCGATGCAAAAAAAAATTATGCTTTAAAAAAGAGAGGGATTAGTACAAGTGCAAAGGAAATGAGATCGTACTTCTCCTTACATGAAAAAAGAATATATCGTACTTATTTTCTGGGCAAATAACACAAGAAATATTCAAGTTGCTTCATAGCTATGAAGAATATAAAAGGAGATGACTACCTTCTGGAACAAAATGTAGAGAACTCCTTACTCTTCCCCAGTTTGCAAAAAGTACCGGTATTATGAATTTTGATGCCAATGTCTCTTGTTTATATAGAGCCAATACATGGGTAGTAGCAGTATCCCAAATAAAGTAGGTCAATCTAGGATGAATATATTTTTCTGATAAGCATGTGATAATCCTATTCCTATCCAATCTCTAAGGATAAGTGTCCTACTTATTTGGTTATTAGTGTAGTTTATCAAAATTTGATCAAGCGTGGCAATCCATGAGAGTTCTGATGCTTAAAAAATTTGAAATTAGCATCAAATGTGGAGGCTCGACTTATTGGTCGAATTCAAACCATGTCTAGTACTCACAATTTTACTAATTCTTACGGGCCAAAAAAAGCAAGTTAGATTGTATTTGACTTGAAAACTTTTACATTATCCATTTAAAATATACAAGGACTTTGCAAATAAATTCTTTAGAATTATATATCACATGGGTTTTTGAAATACAGCTCTCACAGCAAAGCCAGTAAGCCCGTTGAAAATAAATTCTACAAAAGAAGCCTTCAAGTTGGTAAATTACCCAAAGTCATGTTCCCATATAATTGGATAAAGGCATACATAAAAAAAATGATGTCGTCTCCAATTATACTTCAAGCCCGGTCTTCGAAGTTCGATACTTTTATTCCCGACAAGTCTTGAAGTAGAGGGCATTTGTAAGCATGTAAATTTTAAATCACAAATGTTCTGATTATATTAGATTCAAGACCTTAGTCCAAACAAATATTGTGGCTAGTAAATTGGGCTAATTATTTAAATCAAATATATGTGTTGGGTTAGTCCATTTAATTGGACTATAAATTAAATGATAAGCCCACTTCAGTAGCCCAAAGTCCAAATGGCTATTAGCACATCTTTAAGCCCAGGTTCATGCCACGTGTCAAGTGATGTGGCAATCCAAGTCAAAAGAATGAGCTAATTAAATCATGCCAAGTGTCTAGATGGTATTGGTCAGTTCAAACGGACCAATCAAATCGTAGAACCACACAACTCTCTACAACTATAAATAGAGGTTTTCATAAAACTAGAAGACACCAGAAGTGATAACAAGAAGCAAGCAGAGAGTCCGTTGATCAAACACCTTATATTTCTCTACAAGCTACAAGTTCAAGCACTCAAGCTACAAATTCAAGTTCAAGTTCAAGATCAAGAACGAAGCCAAATCAAATACCAAGGCGTTCAAGATCAAATTACTTGTTCATGATCAAATCCAAATTCAAGTTCAAGAAGGAGATTCAAGACTAAGCTTTACAAGCTCTTGAATCAAAATCAAGTTCATCAAGATAGTTTATATTCTTGAAAAATCAGAGGAATACCATAGACATTGTAACACTCATTATTTATTGAAATCAAATACTACATTTGTTATGCAATTTTTCAGTCTTGATTATTTATTTTTCTCCACGCGAAAATTTATTATTATACATACATCCAACAAGAAATAATTTTCGCATCACTAATCTCTATTTTACTAATCTTCGCATTATTAATTCATGGTATAATCCAATGTATAATTTATTTTTGAACCAAAAGACCACTTAATGACATATTGTCATAGTCAAACAAATGAGGAGATATTTAAAATCACAAGTTTTAGGAGTATGTTTGGTATGTGGCAGAAGTTTTTCTTTCTTTCTTAAGCTCTATGTTCAATCAGACACTACCATGTACTCCTTCCGTTTCAAAAAAGTATGAACCCATTATTATTTGGGGAGTCAAAAAAGATTTCTTTGATAATATTTTTGCAAGTAGTTTTTAAATATTTTAAATTGTTAACTATTATGACTTATAGTATTTTTTATGTTGTTTCTAAATATATAAATTTTATTTAAAAAAAATAAATTAAAAATCAATGTTAAAAATTCACACAAAAATTTAGTCAATTTGATCCTCGTACATCCAAAAGGTTCAAATTAATTGAAATAGAAGGAGTAAGATAAAACAAAAAGAATCTTATAATTTTTAGCAATTGTCATATTAAACCAAGAACATTAAAAGGATAATAAATACGGAACCCGCCTCCCACCCGAACTTAGGCCCTTTTTTACAGTTACGCCCAAAATTTACGGGATCCTATTACTCTTATCCTTGTTCAAAATAAATTAATTATTCGCTTACACAGCCACATGACTTAGAGAGTACAAATCAAGAGTGTGTAGGTGTGTTTATGATGGAACTTGGAGCGTTATAGCAGTTGGGACGTGGGGTAAATTCGGTGAAGGCTCAAATATGACACTAAACTTAACAAATTAACTCAGATCACTTAAAAACAAAACAACCTAATTGCCAACGAATTTATCAACGACCCAAATTCGTTAGTATATTAGCAATCGATTACTTACAAATTTAAGAGAATTGTTTTTTAGAATTTAGTAACAGATTACTAACGGATTATCAATCACAATTTTAATAACTAAATAATTTAGTTAGTAAATGTGACGGAAAAAAGAGGACATCGAATCACAATGACCTACCAACGAATTACCAACTGAAATAGTACCAACAAACATCTTTAATTGGTAATATTACAAGTGGGATACATTTTTGTTGGTAAATATGGTGAAAAAAAATAAAGTATAATTTATAAATAAATTACCAATCAACTATTTACCTATGAAAGATTTTGTTGCTAATTTTACCAACCAATTTAAAATGCATCAGTAAAATTAAATTATCAACCAATTGGTATCTCTTAGTAAACTCGCCGACGAATACACAAATTGGTTGGTAATATTTTTATATACGGATCAAAATTGTGGTTTGTAAATAACTAATAGATTAGAATCAGTTGGTAATAGACCAACCAATTATTCATCCTTGGTAAAAATTTAATCCATATTTTGTCGGTAATGTTACATAAGAATACCAAATTGGTTAGTAATTGCTATCAACTGAGCCCAAATCGGTAGGTAAATTACCAACTAATATTAGAACAGTTGGCAAATTTACCAACGTGGAGGTTAAATTGGTTGGTAATTCCCAATTAGTATTGAAACGGTTGGTAAATTTAACGATGAATACTAAATAAATCGATTAAAATTTCCCATTAGATCTAGCATTTACCGATAAGTTTACTATATATGTATATGAGTCACGCTCCAACATTGTATATGCACAAATACGAATTTTCCTTGAACTGTATGCTTTTGAGTCACACTCCGATCTTTAATAAGATATTCAAGTAAAATAATATTTTTAAATACGAAAAAGGGTAAAAAATATCTTTCTACTATTTGAAAATGTTCACTTATACTCTCCGTTATACTATTGGTCCACAACAACCCCCGACGTCATAAACCTAGTGCAAAAATACTCTTCTACCGTGAGGACCCTCTACCATGGCAAAATTATCCCACATAGCCTGACATATCAATGAGGTGGATGACACGTAGCATGCCACCTCATCACACCTATCCCATTTTATCCCCTCCCCTGCTTCTTCTTCTACCACTCACCTCCCTCTTCACCCAACCACCACCAATATTACTGTCACGCCCCAAAATCGGGGAGCGCGACCGGCGCTCAACCGAGTGAACCCGACCGAGCAAGCCTGTTAGATTTCATTCTACCCAAACTCATCCATGAATAGATATAATACATATTATCATTAATTAGACGAAAATGTGTTCATGTCTACAATACCAATTCATTTTCAATTGTTTCATCATTTTTAAAGTCTCAAATGGACAAGTAATATATCCATAACATAACATAGTTTGTCTTTCCCCAGCACCAATACACAACCCACACTATGTCTACGCAGCCTCTATAGATAAAGAAGAATACAATGATAATGCCGACAATAAGGCCCCGGCTATACCTCAAACAGAATACACAAAGTACAAAAGATTTATTACCCCGGAATGAAGTGGGGCTCACCAAGTCAGTTGGGAAGAAGGTGCACTGCTATCACTGACCAATATCTCCTGATGTGGAACCACCTGCATCCATTGAAAGATGCAGCGCCCCCGGCAAAAGGGACGTTAGTACTATCGAATAGCATTAGTATGTATAACTAAACACCCTCTCAATTAGAATGACAAATCATACAAATAAGATTATCATAATATCAATGAAAGCCTTAATTAACATTTAGGATCAAGACAGTGTTCAAATTAATTTTCATATCTCACATTGGGAGATTTTTAGTATCGATATACCATTGTCCACAATACCAGTACCATTATTTACCATACCAATACTACTATTCAAAATATCATTATTCACAAAACCAGTACCACCGCACTCTTAGCACGGAGTCCGATCACGACCCGATGGGCTAGGCTATCTCAGTATAGATATCAACCATATTTTCTCTCAATATCAATACCACCGTCTTTAACACGGAGTCCGATCACGACCCGATCGGCTAGGCTATCCATTAGGGACATCGACCACAATCACAATTTTAATTACAATTTCCAGCACAATCACCACCATATGTGCGGCATGGTGTCCGATCACAACCCGACCGGCTAGGCTATCTTATTTCAACCTTTTATATCAATCATCGCATTTCATAATACTTTCACATCTTTTTATTTCATTAGCACTAGTGGCCATAATTATAAGATCATTCTTGGCACGTTAGCCATATTCAGTATTTCATGCTCACATTATCAATTTCAAATATCATCCTCCTCATCAACAACAAACACAATTCAAATCAAAGTGTGTAGTACACATGTGAGCAATTTAGAGTCTAATGCACATAGAGATATTTCACAAAATTTGGCATAATAGCTTTCATTTGAACTTGACTTAATGTCGAAACATTATTAATGCACAACCCATATTTTAACACATCCTTAATTGGTAACATAACATGAATAGAGCATTTGGAATGCTTGTTGAACATATATCTTTCAACCCAATCTTACTCGGAATAGCCAATTTCATAATGAATCACTCGGGACTTACATAATTTACATGAATATCGTGGGATTCAATTCTAAGAGAAGAGTTTATCAAACATACCTCACTTGAGCTTCCTTACACTCTAAAACGTTCCGAAATTCTTAAAAACTTAAATCTATTTTAGAAATATGATAAATTGAATCAAAATTAGGAAGATGATCATGGTTATAACTCACTTGAGCATTTTATCAAACACTAGGTGTGCATAAGGTTTTAATGTCCTTTTTATGAAGGATTTCATCATCCCACAACCCAATCTTTACCATTTTTGGCTCAACAATCTTCCTACACCCTTTGATAACACATGCATGTAAAATAAACAACTCTCATGCCCAAAAATTTATCTTGCTAGTTACCAATTTTCATAAAATTTCAAAATTAGGGTTTAGGGTGTAGAATCTTACCTCTAGGATGAAGACCTAGTGAGCTTCCCTTTTTAATCTTCCAAAACTTGAGCAAGAATTGAAGAAAAATTATTGAAGAACACCTTCTCACTTTAGGGCACTCTCTCTTACTCTAAAATATCAGATTATGTCTCAAAAATGGCCCAAAGAGTGTATTTAACGAAATAGGGTCGGGTTTTAAAAACTCAAAAATGGAGCTCCGGAACAAGGTATGCGATCGTATAACCGATATGCGGACCGCATATCGGTCGTATATTTGGTTACAAAATAGCCAAAATAATTGCTTGTGTATGCAGTCACTATGCGGTCGCATAATGCACCGCATAACAGTTATGCAGTCGCATAGTCGATCGCATAGTTGCTTCCAACTGACCCAATTAACTGCCTCACTTTGCGGCCATTATGCGGTCCGCAGAGTGGTTCTGCGATCGCATAATGGACCGCAGAAATGCACTTTTCTACCAAATATTTTTCTTTACTTTCCGGTGCATTGTTCAACCCAAAAGGTCCGAGCCGCGGACAATCCTCCAACACGTAAGCCTAGTCTGACACCATATAATATTATTTTCTTTACAAAATTTTACCGGACTTTACACTTAAATACTTCAAAATTTTCATGGTGTTACAATTACCTCTTCCTTCACCACACACATATTCTTGCACCATCATCAAACCACTAGTCTTGGCCACCATTCTTTCACCAAAAATCAATCACAAATTTTGATTCTTTGTTTCATTATCAGATTTAACAAAGTGCCAAAGCTTGTTGGAGCACCTTTAGCGGGCAGTATTTTATTTTGTCAAAAGAAAGAGGATGAAAAGAACATTGTGTCCAAATGCGTTAGCCAAAATTTAAGTGCATTGTGCAAGTTGGAAAGGGAGGGGGAAAACATAGAAAATCCATATAAGATGTTATTATAAAATTAAATTGCAAAGATGTATATTATAATTAAACATAGCTTTCTCTACAATACAAAGCTGAGCTCTGTAGCTGAAAATGGGAATGTAAAACTGCTTCTAGCATAAAATAAGCTAAGCGGGTGGCATAAGGTAGCAATGAAACAACTTTCTTTTCTCTTTTTAGAAAGTAAGTATACTAGCGGCACTGGCTGCCTATAAAGAAAATTTCTACGCACCAAATCCTAACGCATTGAAAAAGAAACCAATAGAATGTACCATCATATAAAAATCTTTCATTATGCTCTAAATATTTCAGTAAATCATGAATTATAAAATTTTCCTTCTTCTTGTGGCAGCTGAAAAATATCTTTCACTTCTTTGAATTTAACTAGTTGCCAAGCGGTAATGGGTCTATTTCACATTGGCTGAAACCAAATCCGAAAATGAAACTAAGAAATCAAAATTTTCGATTGATGTTTGGTGAAATAATGGTGGTCAAGACTAGTAGTTTGATGGTGGTGCAAGAATATGTGCATGGTGAAAGAAGAGGTGATATTGGTGGTGGTTGGGTGAAGAGGGAGGTGGTGGTAGAGGAAGAAGCAGGGGAGGGGGTAAAATGGGATAGGTGTGATGAGGTTGCATGCTACCTGGCATCCACCTCAGTGATATGTCAGGCCACGTGGGATAATTTTGCCATGGTGGAGGGTCCTAACGGCACAGGAGTATTTTTGCACTAATTTTATGACGTCGAGGCTGTTGTGAACCAATAGTATAACGGAGGGTAAAAGTAAATATTTTAAATAGTAGAGGGATATTTTTGGCTTTCTACTATTAAGTATTTGGGCAACTTTCACTAATACTAGCTTTTCCAAAATAATATTTCACAATCTTTCGCCACCAAATGAAATGAGACTGATTAATTAAACATAATCAAATTAGTAGATACTTGGGCATTATGTGATACTTTCACTATTACCTTCTCATTTTTATGAGTAGTATCAATATCAATATTTCACATTCTTCACCATAGATAAAATGATTGGATGAGTTAAAGTTTAATTATCGCTAAATTCAATGTTGTTATTCTAATATTCTTCTAATTAATTATATATATAAGCAACTCTAAAGTTTGGTGTTAATCGCTCTCTCTCTCTCTCACATATTTATTTAAATAAAATGAAAAAAAGAGTCTACAATTGTAATGTATATATTAGTCCTTCCGTCTCATTATATATGATACACTTTTATTTGTCCCAAAAAGAATATAATGACACCTTTCGTTTTGAACATCAGCATTCCATTCGGTGGCTTGAGGTCTTGAGCAACGTCATATGACGTATTATGACGTGCGTGTATGGTCGGTTTTGATTTTCGAGTAGTTCAGAATTGATTTGAAAGAATGATTCTCAATTTAGAAGCTTTAAGTTGGAAGAGTTGACCAAGTTTGACTTTTATGTAAACGATCTCGGATTTATATTTTGATGGTTCCAATAGGTTTGTATGGCAATTTTGGACTTAGGCAGATACCCGAATTTGTATTTGGATGTTTCTAAAAGATTGTGGCTCTATTTTGGTGAAAGTTTGCAATTTGAAGGCTTGAAAAGCTCATGGGTTTGACCGGGAGTTGACTTCGATATTTTCGGGTTCGGATTGTTATTCCACGAGTTGTAATAGGTTCATTATGTCATTTGGAACTTGAGTGCAAAATTTGAGGTGATTCCAAGTTGTTTAGATGTGTTTGGCGTAAGTTTGGAATTTAAAAATTTGAAATAGATCATTAAGCTTTAATTGAGTTGCGATTCATGGTTTTGATGTCGTTTTATTGGATTTGAGGCCTCGAGTAGGTCCGTATTTTATTTTGGAACTTGTTGGTATGTTCGGACTTCGGACGGGGTCCCGAGGGACTCGTGTGTATTTCATGGTGGTTTCAGACCATTTCTCCGTTGTTGTTGATTGCTGGTTTCTCTGATTTTTGTGGTGTTGTGTGCCTTCTTCGTGATAGTGTGAGGGAGACCGCGATCTCTATGTGTATGTTGGATTTGGGTGGTTTGACCTCTTCGCATTCGCAACTAGAGGGTCGCGTTCGCGAATGTTGAGTGGCTTGAGCATCATGTTCGTAGAGGGTAATCACGTTCGTGTTTCACCGTGGGAGCTGTGGTTTTGCCTTCACGTTCGCATGGTCCAGGACGCATTCACGGTGGATTTGGAAACTATGGTCATCGCGTTCCCATGGTCAGTGTCGCGAACGCGAAGAGCATTTTTGTGGCACTGTAATTTTGTGCATCGCGATCGCGAAGGTATAACCGCGATCATGTAGGGTATTGCTGGGCAGAGCATATAAGTTATTATTTTTGGACTTGGAACTCATTTTACCATATTTTGAGATTGGGAGCTTGGATTGGGGTGATTTGTTAGGTAATTTTTACCACTTGGATTGAGATAAGTGTTTTTGACTCGGTTTTGATTATTATTCATGATTCTATCTTTCATTTTGACATTTGATTGATGAATCTAAAAGAAAAATTGAGGGGTTTAGGCAAAACCTTTCTAAAGTGAATAATTGTATTTTGAATATCAATTCGGAATCGGATTTGGGTAAAACTTGTATGGTTGGACTCATATTCGAATGGGTTATCAGAATTTGTGGGTTATGTCGAGGTTTGAGGTACAGGCCCAGGTTGATTTTTTGGTTGACTTTGAGTATTTGATTAAAGATTCGACCTTTATCATTTGGGTTTAATTCCTATGTCATTATTTAATATTTTTGAGTTACTTTTGGCTAGATTCGAGTCGTTTGGAGGTCGATTCCCTTGGGAAGGCATGTTTTGGAGTATCAATTTGGCTTGTTTGAGGTAAGTATCTTACCTAAACTTGGTTGAAGCACTAGTTTCTTGAGTTATTAGTGATGCTTTCATGCTATGGGTAGCACACATGTGAGGGGTTGAGCCCATGTGCGTGTACATGGGTATTATTCATGCTCGGGGTAGTGCTTAGGCTATGATATGCCTCTAATTGATTGCTAAGCTTCATGCTATTATGTCTCTTATATTTGTACCCCCTTTTATGAGCTAATTGGATCCTGTTAGAGGTTACATATAGGTTAACCTCCTGATTGAACATAATAACTGCTATTTTTTTTTGATGAAATGGCCTAATTTGAACTATAATAGTACACTTTGCACATGCATACACCTTAACATGTCACTTATATCAGCCCATGAGTATGTAATTTAATATTCATTATTCATGTACATGCGTTCTTGTATATATATGCTTTATGTGTAATATGGATTAGGCTGATAGCACGTGAGTGGTCCATCAGATCTGAGATATGATAACACGTACGATTGTTACTATTAGCACGTGAGTTGTCTGTGCGGTTGTTATTATTGGTACGTGAGGTATCCGTGCAACGTGTGAATAAGGATCCATCTCCCTAGGGTCACTCTCTCATGTTTTCTCTCTTGATGGTGTACACGCAGGTTGTGAGAAACCGACAAGTTTCTGGTTAATGTGGATTTTGGTAAAGTTGATCATTAGTTGGACTTTGCATCTCCTGTCTATATGCAAATTCCTTGGATGTATACATGATTTTACTGCATCTCTTCTCTATTACTAGCTCCGAAGTGTATACATGCCTTTATGCATATCTTCTCTATATGCTACCTTGCGCGATGAGATGAGACACGATACATATCTTCTCTATATGTGAATCCGTGTGACTTGACTTGTTTAATCATGCATATCTTCTCTATATGTAATTATTGAAGCTAATTGATGTTTTATGCATATCTTCTCTAAATGCAACTAATGAAGGATTATCTGGTATTTCACTCATATCTTCTTTATATGCAAGTTTGATGATTTAATGAAATTGGACGCATATCTTCTCTATATGCTGGATTGTTAACTGATTCAGTGCACCGATCTGGTTTTATCTGTGTTGTATAATTAGATGGCACCATTGATGTGTACTTGTGAAATTCAGGGATTGGGCAGGTTATTAGTGAGTATCATTAATAATTCTTGACACTATTACCTCACCGAGGTTAGTTATGATACTTGCTGAGTACATGGGGTCGGATGTACTCAAACTACACTTCTGCACCTTGCGTGTAGATCTTGGAGCTGAGCTGCTATGGATGCAGGAAGCTGGAATTAAAAACGTACATGCTTTCCAAATATAACTACCACTTGTCCTTGGTAGTTTTGGATTTCTACTCTGTTTATGTATATGTTGTATTCATTTTCGAACTAGCTTTGTAAATCTAAATCGTAGTGGTTCATGACTTGTACTACCGATTCTTGGGATATTGTATCGAAACTCACCTATTTCATTTATTGATTACTTAATCTTCATTAGAATTGTGTAACTATTGTTTGGTTTACCTAGCGGGTTGGGTTAGGAGCCATCATGACTAGGTAAAATTTGGGTCGTGACAAGTTGGTATCGGAGCAGTAAGTTTCTAGGTTCTACGAGTCATGAGCAAGTGTCTAGTAGAGTCTTGCATATTGGTATGATGACGTCCATACTTATCTTTGAGAGGCTACAACTTTCTAGGAATATTCCCATCTTTTAGATGGCACTATTGTTGTGTACATGTGAAATTCAGGGATTGGACAGGTTATTAGCGAGTATCATTAATAATTCTTGCCATTATTACCTCGCCGAGGTTAGTTATGAAACTTGCTGAGTAAATAGGGTCGGATGTACTCATACTACACTTCTGCACCTTTCGTGCAGATCTTTGAGCTGAGTTGCTGTGGATGCCAGAAGCTGCCATTGAAGATGTACCTACTTTTCGGATATAACTACTACTTGTCCTTGGTAGTTTTGGATTCGTACTCTGTTTATGTAGATGTTGTATTTATTTTCGTACCAGCTTTGTAAATCTAAAATTAGTGGCTCATGACTTGTACAACTAATCCTTGGGATATTGTATGAAAACTCAGCTATTTCATTTATTGATTACTTAATCTTCATTAGAATTGTGTAACTATTGTTTGACTTACCTAGCAGGTTGGGTTAGGAGCCATCACGATTAGGCAAAATTTGGGTCGTGACAAGTTGGTATCAGAGCTCTAAGTTTATAGGTTTTACGAGTCATAAGAAAGTGTCTAATAGAGTCTTGCAAATCGGTATGATGACGTCCATACTTATCTTCAAGAGGCTACAAGGAATCCGGGAAAATAATCATCTTTCTTTCTTTATCGTACGACTTTATTTCAACTTAAAGCGTATATCTTCGGTTTACTTCTATTCACTCGTGTCTGATGTTGAGTGTTACACCTCATGTTTTCGTATGTGAAAATACGTCGTAAGTCAATTGATGTAAGCTTAGAAATGAGATCGTCTTTGAAAGTATATAAAGTAATTTAATGATGTTATGCCCCGTTTTTGCAACCCTTTAAGAGTTAACATTCGGGGACGAATAATTTTAAGGGGGAAGGATGTTACACCCCGTACTTCAGACGTCACTGTCATTATAAGATTATCTAATATAAGCTCAAAAAGGATGAAATCCTTCTTTAAGGCTAAGGAAGGTTTATCAAAGTCTTAAGAAAGTTAAGATGAATGAGACTTGAAAAAAAACAAATGAGATAATGGATACATAAATTAAGCTGCTTGCTTACCGGAATACTTGCTTGAGCTACTTGCTTACCTGTCTTACTAGCATGAGCTACTTAACACATGTCATGATTATTAAACGAGGACAAGACACGTGTATAAGTGAACAAGGGCAGCTTGTGACACCTATTAAGTAACCAAGTAGGTATGTCACCTACTTGCAAAAAGAGAAGGCCCAAATTAGTCCGCCTAAATGGAATGTGTAGGTTATCCAAGAGGGCCTTTTTAGGGGATGAATCAAGATATCTCTCATAATAATATCCAAGTAGTAGAAACATAAAGAGTGCCACAAAATTCTTTCCCAAATTGATTTACTCCAAACCCTCAAGAAGTTGCCGATAATCTTCTTCTTATTTCAATTCAAGTGAAAAGGTAATCTCCCATCTTGAAGGATCTGAAGTGGAGCAAGTTAATGGTCATCAAGGGACAGATACTACCATTGTTTCATGCCTACAAGATATGATCTCGGTAAGAAAATCATCTCTTCTTCATTTATTTGAGTTTATCTACGTTCTAGCTAGGTTGTTTGGTGAAGGACTTGTGAAGTAGGAGCTGAAATTGAGTTGAAGTTGTTGAGGTGTTATGGACTGGTTGGAGTATTTTACATGTTATTATATGGCTGTCACATGTAAATATTTGCTTGGACATTTGTTTTAAGCTTATTGGTGCCTTAACTAAGTTGTGAGAGTAAGAATTAATAAAGTAATAATCTGAAAATCAATTTTGAGTTGCTGTAATTTGTGGACTACTATGAGTTCATTTTTATGTTGTGTTGTGGCTTAAAAATCAGTATGTATGACCTGAGTATATTGTGGTTATCACTATTGAATTGTATTCAAAAGTTCTAGCTAAATTTTTGGGATGGAAAAGTGCAAAGTACCACTGGGTTGTTGTGTGAGATTGTAAGGACTATTTTGGTGATGTATTACAATGGATTTCAAGGTGGGATATTGATGTTATATGTTTGTTGACATTCTGGGCATGTTGGTCTTGTTATTTGATTTAAGTAAAGGAAAAGAATAAGGGGAGTTGCTGTCCAACTACTCGTAGACGAGCTAGTCGCTCATTTGCGTTGAATTCTAGCTTCCGTAAGTTTAACAAAGCTTCCATATCGTTGTTGAAGATTGAAGTACTAACGGGTTGAACCAATGCCATGAGGTTAAGTAAACGACAAAGGTATGTTAAGGCTATCCCTTCTTTCCTTTTGGCATGATCCATATGATACAAACTAAACGAGCAAACGCGCAACTTTCACAAATGACTCTATTCATAGAAGTACTAGGGGTGCCTATGTTCTTGATTCCCCATGCGTCCTATTATTATATCGTATGTTCATGGGTCTCCGAAAATACGTAAGTTGATATTGTTTATTTCATGATATTAACCTAATGCATATTGATCTTATTACTTTCTGAGAGATCTTATTAACTTACTTTCGTATACATTACATTCATTTATACATGTACATTGACCCATGACCAGATGACGTTATATACACATATGTTTTATATATATGGGGTATGGGGAAAGGTTACGGCGTTATATACGCACCACCACCTGATCAACTGGTATACGTTGATGATTTCGCCCACTATGGCCGAGATGATATGATGGGCTGCCCTCAGAGGCTTGATGATGTTATGTACGCATATATCCCATGCATGATATGACATTTATATGTATATGTATGGCATCATAAATGTTTCATGATTCACAAAGCTATTCAGACTTACATGTTGAGTCCTTTACTCTGTATGTCTTTCATGTCTTTTATATGCTGCCATTCGTACTCGGTACTTTATTTGTACTGGCGTCCCTTTTGCCTGGGGATGCTTCATTTCATGCACGCAGGTCTCGATAGACAAGTTGACATCCCTCCTAATAGGCTATCAACTCAGTGGGAGGTATTGGTGTACTCTACTTACTCCGGAGTTGCCTATTTGGCCAGTATGCTTTGGACATGTAATGATTGGTATGTCGGGGACCTGTCTCGACCTTTATGACATTTATATACTCTTAGACGCTTGTAGATAGATCTCATGCATATGAAAGATTGTATTGCCTTGTCGGCCTATGTTTTTAGTGTACAAATGATCATTTTGGTCTTATAGGCCCGTATGTCACATATATAAGTTTGTATTCCATGTTGGGTTGTCCTATGCCGAGTATTCCCTTATGTTTTATTCTAGTTTTATCATGATAGCCCTTCTGGCCCATTTACCCATGATGGTATGATAAGAAAGATACGTTACATTGGTACTTGATTGGGTAAGGCACCAGGTGCCCGTCGCGGCCCATCGGCTTGGGTCGTCATACTCAATTTATCTTGTTCACTAGCCCATAGTGATTTATTACTCCGAGGTCTAACATTTCCTTTTAGTAATCACGTTGGAGTCAGCAACTTATTTCTCGAAATGAGGATACGACATTATGGCTTCTGGTGTGTCACCTACTTGCAAAAAGGGAAGGCCCAAATTAGTTCACCTAAATGTACATCTGTAGGTTAGCCAAGAGGGCCTGTTTACGGGATGAATCATGGTACCTCTCTTCATAATATCCAAGTATTATAAACATAAAGAGAACCACGAAATTCTCTCCCAAATTGATCTACTCCAAATCCTCAAGAAGTTGCCGATAATATTCTCCTTCTTTCAATTCAAGTTAAAGGGTAATCTCTAATCTTGAAGAATCTGAAGTGGAGCAAGTTAATGGTCATCAAGGGAAAGATACTACCATTTTTTCTTCCCTACAAGATCTGATCTAGGTAAGAAAATCATCTCTTCTTCATTTATTTGAGTTTATCTAAGTTCTAGCTAGGTTGTTTGGTGAAGGATTGGTGAAGTAGGGGCTGAAAATCATCTCTTCTTCATTTATGGACTGTTTAGAGTACTTTCATATTATTATATGGCTGTCGCATGTAAATATTAGCTTGGACATGTTGGTTTTAAGCTTATTGGCGCCTTAACTAAGTTGTGAGAGAAAGAATTGATGAAGTAATAATCTGAAAATCAATTTTGAGTTGCTGTAATTTGTGGACTGCTATGAGTTCGTTTTTATGTTGTGTTGTGGCTTAAAAATCAGTATGTATGACCTGAGTATATTTTGGTTGTCAGTATTAAAGTGTATTCAAAAGTTCTATCTAAAATTTAGGGATGGAAAAGTGCAAAGTAGCATTGGTTGTTGTGTGAGATTGTGTGAACTGTTTTTGTGATGTATTACGATGGGATTTAAGGTGGGATATGATGTTATATGTTTGTTGATATTCTGGGCATGTTGGTCTTGTTATTTTCTTTGTGGAAAGGAAAATAATAAGGGGAGGTAATGTCCAACTACTTGTAGACGAGCTAGTCGCTCATTTGTGTTGAATTCTAACTTCCGTATGCTTAACAATGCTTCCATATCGTTGTTGTAGATTGAAGTATTAACTGATTGAACCAATTCCATGAGGTTAAGTAAACGACAAAGGTATGTTAAGTCATCCCTTCTTTCCTTTTGGCATGATCCATATTATATAAACGAAACGAGCAAACACGCAACTTTCATAAATGACTCTATTCATAGAAGTACTAGGGATACCTCTATTCTTGATTCCCCATGTATCCTATTATTGTATCGTTTGTTCATGGGTCTCAGAAAATACGTAAGTTGATAAAGATTATCCAAAGGCATATCTATCTTATGACATTCCGAGAGATTTTATTGACTTACTTCATTATGTATTGTATTCATTTATACATGCACACTGACCCATGACTAGATGACATTATATACGCGTATATAATATGTATATGGGGTATGGGAAAATGTTACGACGTTATATACACACCACCACCTTATCAGCTGACATACATTGATGATTTCGCCCACTGAGACCGAGATGATATGATGGGATGCCCTCAGAGGCTTGATGATGTTATGTGCGCATATACCTATGCATGATATGACATTTATATGCATATACATGACACTATAAATGTTTCATGATTCACTGAGCAATGGAGACTTACAGGTTGACTCCTTTACTCTATGTTTCTTTCATTTCTTTTATATGCTACTTTTCATGCCTTACATACTCAGTACTTTATTCGTAATGACGTCCCTCTTGCCTGGGGATGCTGCGTTTCATGCCCGCAGGTCCCAATAGATAGGTTGACAGTCCTCCTAGTAGGCTATCAGCTCAACAGAAGGTGTTGGCGCACTCCACTTGATCCGGAGTTGCTTATTTGGTCGGTATGCTTTGGACATGTAATGATTGGTATGGCAGGGCCTTGTCCCGACCATTATGATATTTATGCACTCTTAGAGGCTTGTAGACAGATGTCAAGCATATTAAAGATTGTATGGCCTTGTCGACCTATGTTTTGAGTGTACAAGTGATCATTTTTGTCTTATAGGCCCATATGTCACATGTATAAGTTTGTATTCCATGTTGGGTCATCCTATGTCGAGTATTCCCTTATATTTTATTCTGGTTATATCATGACGGACCTTCTGGCCCATTTACCTATGATGGTATGATAAGAAATATACGTTATGTTGGTACTCGGTTAGGTAAGACACCGAATATTGTAAACGTGGTAATAGTTCTTCTTGTGAGATAGTCCGGTGGTGCACTCTAGAACAGTACAGTCGGATATGAATACTAGAATGTACAAAAATTTTAGAAGATAGGCACTTGAATCCTAGAATGGATAAATATTTACCTTAGTATGACTCTCGTCCCTAGTTAAGAGAGAATGTTAGGTGACCCGAAGATCCAGTGGATGGAGCAAGGGGAGCTAAAAGTGAAAGAATGTTTTATTGACATTTTTAGAATAAAGTGATAGACATAAATATTAGCAGGAGAATAAGAAGAGAGTAAATGAAGCATTATGAGTAATATGTAATAAATGAGTGATAACGGTAAATCAAAATATGACAGGATGACAGAGTCTATAGTCAAGTGAAGGGAAGACAAGAGGAGACGGGCCTTGAAACAATAAAAGAGCATAAGCGTCATATCCTTATTTCGAGAAATAAGTTGGTGACTCCAACGTGACTACCAGAAGGAAACGTTAGACCCCGGAGTAATAGAAATCACTATGGGCTAGTAAATAGGATAAACTAAACATGAATTAGGGACCGAAGGATTTGATAATAGTCGACATCGTGATAATTTCAGAGACCGCATTCCGACAATAATAGAATGGACAACAGAAGAACAACCTTTAAAGGTCATTCAGGAAGACGCTTCCCTAAAGCAAGCACTGTGAGTAGAGTTAAGCTCAAGGGACTAAGTGTGCCAATTACACTAGGTGTCACCCTCGTGAGTAAGAAATTTCGTTATCCTTGGTACAGAAGGGTTACCGCAAGGCGAGTAAGACTCAGTGAAGATGTGAAAAGATGCCAAAGATGAAGAGAGGGGGGAAGGTGGTGTGATAATGTATTAAGTAGGAGTTATATGGTTCAGGCAACTATGAAATAGTAAAGGAAGAATGTGGTAACAAGGCAAAAGGAATGAGATCGCATTTATATATATTATACAGATATGTTACGACTCTAGAACATTATACAAGCACGACACTAGGGAGAGACAGTAAGGGTTCCCACCCAGGATGTTATTGATAAATAAGTGCGAATGAACACTTGATACATAAGGATCCAGTGCAAGAGGTAAGTTAAGACAAAGGAAATAACCCAAGAGAGATTACGCGTAGTATAGATATGAGAATGGACTAATGAGTAGTTCATAGTTGATTCAGGAAGAGTCTAGTTATGGCTAGACAAGAGGATACATATAAATCAACAGATCGTGCAAGATAAATGTAGTGAACTGCAACATAGGGAATTCAGTCTCGTAGATATGACATCGTGATCCTTGAGAAATATTCAGATAGGAGTTGGGGTAGTTAAAGGTACCGTATAGGTGTTATAGAAATAAAAGAGAGTCCCATTGGGGACACAATCAAAATTTTAGTTCAGAAGCAACCCTACAAGCACAAGAGTGTGGAGATAAGTAACTAAGGATAATTATGGGCGAGTAAGAACATCAAAAAAATCCTTCGAGTATATGACGCAATACGCTCGCAGCTTTACAGAAGTCAGAGGGTGTCCCTTAAGTACTACAACAGAATACTAGCTGAGGAAATAAGGAAGAAGGATTCACCCTAAGCATAGTGACCTAAAGAAGAAATGATCTTGTAACAACAGTCTCACTACAAAATTGTATGCACTCCATAAGAAAGTGTCACCTATCGTGGCTAATGAAAGGGAAGAAGAAAAAAAACAAAAGTGATATTTGAGATCATATGGGTTACAGGGAATGCCAGTATTCGTGGGCACTAATATAAGCCAAGTATCCATGCAGCAAGTGGCAGAATGACCATAAAAAGTAATTGCTTACGATTAAAGACAACTGAGAAGGCACGAAAGAAAATCTATGGTAATAGCAAGTTAAAGGAAGGTTGCGAATAGTATAAATAGATATGTGTAGTTCACAAGCTAAAGTATGGTAGAGTGACAAGGTTTTAGGTAGATAGGAGTAAGGATAAGAAAAGGTGAGTGAGAAGGTGACAAGAATAGGTAAGGCTTTAGAATTAAGCCGTCAAAATGAGAGAGCTGATGGTTTCCGTAAGTTATAGAAAGCTTAGTATAACATGAATTAACTCGGAGGAGTCTAAGACTGGGGGCATTTAGAAGAGATGGAATGCTACCCTGGTAGTAGAATAAGTGTGTAATTGTGATAGATAAGAGGATGACGTTTAGGCCTTTGATTGAGTAATGATTTAAAAAAAAGAGGCATTTCATGAATTGCACGGGATTAGAATACCTCCCATAAGATGAAACACGTTGGGCTGCCATAAAATACGGTTATTGAAGTATAGTATCGTCCCCAGGTGGATCAGGGAAGACACTTCAGATGTTCCCCGGTGAGACGTGAGCCCTAGTGATAATGTATTGCGTAAGAGGTTTCAAGTTATCAATGGTAGATTATATATCAACATTAAGGTGAATCAACAATAGATGGATAAAAGTCCCAATGTATGAGAGGAGATAAGGATGTCATTCTTTATATGAACCATAATAAGGAAGCGTTAATGGACTTAGATTTATACATATAGGATAAGTAGTAAGAGAGTAACCTGGAGTTGGGTAGTAGACCCCGGTAATAATAAACTGAAGTAAGAATTCTGGTATAGTATGACCTACCTAGATGTATTAAATCCATAAGCATAGATAACCGAGGCTATGAAACAAGATATAGCAATGGTTGTAAGTTCAAAAAAGTACCGGGCGAAGAACTTCAGTACACTTATAGATGCCCAGAGGGACAACTTTTCATAGTTATGTATATGTTCACAAAGTGAGGCCTAGAGATTGACTAAAAGCTGGAGGAAAAAGGAGAGAAGAGTCGCATAGGTGCACACACAAGGACAAAGTCATACAGACTGCATGATTTAGCAATAGTTACGAGATTGGAAGAATTCTGACCACAAGTCATGGTTTGAGAAAGAGGCCTAAAGGGGGAATGACCTGGCCTTTGGATTTATTCAAAAAATAGTTGCCTAGATGGCAAGGACAATATTAAAGTATTCATAAAAGCTATAGGTTATGAGAATGATAAACGCATCAGTCAATATTCGAGGACGAATGTTCCAAAAGGGGGAATGATATTATACCCCATGTTTTCGTACGTAAAAATACGTCGTAAGTAAATTGAGGTAATCTTGAAAATGAGACCCTCTTTGAAAGTATATAAAGTAATTTAATGATGTTACGCCCCGTTTTCGTAAGCCTTTAAGAGTTAATATTCGGGGACGAATGTTTCTAAGGGGGGAAGGATGTTACATCCTGTACTTCAGATGTCACTGTCATTATAAGATTATCTAATGTAATCTCAAAAAGGATGAAATCATTGTTCAAGGCTAATTAAGGTTTATCGAAGTCATAAGTATGTTAAGTTGAATGAGACTTGGAATAAAACAAATGAGATAATGGATACATAAAATTGAGTTGCTTGCTTACCGGGATACTTACTTGAGCTACTTGCTTACCCGTCCTACTAGCTTGAGCTACTTAACATATGTCATGATTATTAAACAATGACAAGACACGTGTATAAGTGAATAAGGGCAGCATGTGACACCTATTAAGTAACCAAGTGTATTACCTACCCGCAAAAAGGGAAGGCCCAAATTAGTCCACCTAAATGGATATATGTAGGTTAACCAAGAGGGCCTTTTTAGGGGATGAATCAAGACACCTATCCTCATAATATCCAAGTAGTAGAAACATAAAGAGTTCCACGAAAGTCTCTCCAAAATTGATCTACTCCAAACCCTCAAGAAGTTGTCGATAATCTTCTTCTTCTTTCAATTCAAGTTAATGGGTAATCTCCAATCTTGAAGGATCTGAAGTGGAGCAAGATAATGGTCATCAAGGGAAAGATAATACCATTGTTTCATCCCTACAAGATCTGATATAGGTAAGAAAATCATCTCTTCTTTATTTATTTGAGTTTATCTAAGCTCTAGCTAGGTTGTTTGGTGAAGGACTTGTGAAATAGGGGCTGAAAATTAAGTTGAAGTTGTTGAGGTGTTATGGAATGTTTGGAGTAGTTTCATGTTATTATATGGCTGTCACATATGAATATTGTCTTGGACATGTTTTTTTAAGCTTATTGGTGCCTTAACTAAGTCGTGAGAGTAAGAATTGATGAAGTAATAATCTGAAAATCAATTTTGAGTTGCTGTAATTTGTGGAGTGCTATGAGTTCGTTTTTATGTTGTGTTGTGGCTTAAATATAAGTAAGTATGACCTGTGTATATCGTGGTTGTCAGTATTGAAGTGTATTCAAAAGTTCTAGCTAAATTGTAGGGATGGAAAAGTGCAAAGTAGCATTGGGTTGTTGTTTGAGATTGTATGGACTGTTTTGGTGATGTATTGCGTTGGATTTTAAGTTGGGATATTGATGCTATATGTTTGTTGACATTCTGGGCATGTTGGTCTTTTTATTTGATTTGAGGAAAGGAAAAGAATAAGGGGAGGTGCTGTCCAACTACTCGTAGACGAGCTAGTCGCTCATTTGTGTTGAATTCTAGCTTCCTTAAGCTTAACAATGCTTCCATATCGTTGTTGAAGATTGAAATGCTAACAGGTTGAACCAACTCCATGAGGTTAAGTAAATGACAAATGTATGTTAAGGCTATCCATTCTTTCCTTTTGGCATGATCCATATGATACAAACAAAATGAGAAAACACGCAACTTTCACAAATGACTCTATTAATAGAAGTACTACGAGTGCGCATGTTCTTGATTTTTCATGTGTCCTATTATTTTATCATCTGTTCATGGGTCTCGAAAATTACATAAATTGATATCATTTATTTCATGATATTAACTGAATTCTTATTGATCTTATTACTTTTCGAGAGATCTTATTGACTTACTTTCGTATACATTGCATTCATTTATACATGTACATTGACCCATGACCAGATGACATTATATACGCGTATATTATATGCCTGTTCAACTCCCGAATGCACTGTTTAACCCAAAACGTCCATACCGCTCTACAATTTTCAAACACATTAGCCTACCTCGGCACCACGTAACCCCGGGTTCTAGGTAATATTTTACGGGGCCTTACAAAAACAATAATCTAAAAGCGCCATCATGCACGAATCGACCTCCGAACGGCTCGACACTAGCCTAAAGCAACTCAAATATCAAATAATGCCATATGAATCAAACCCAGCAATAAATGTGGAATCTTTAATCAAATACTCAAAGTCAACCCCGGGTCATATCCTGAAATCCGACAAAACTCACAAATTCTGACAACCCACTCGAATACTAGTCCCACCATACTAATTTCATCCAACTTCGACTCCGAATCGATGTTCAAATATCAATTATTCACTTTAGAAATATTTTGACAAAAACCCCCATTTCTCTTTTATATTCATCACTAAAATGCCAAAATCAAAGATGGAATCATATAAAATAATCAAATTTGAGTAAAAATACGTACCCCAATCCAATTCATGAAAGTCACCTCCAAAATTGCCCAAATCCGATCTATAGTTCTCAAAATGTGATAAAATAAACTCTACCCTCGAAATATAAAGTCTGCCCAGACATCTCTTGTAAGGCCCCGTAAAATTTCACCTAAAATCCGGGGTTTCGATGTGCCGAGGTAGACTTATGCATTTTTTATTGTACAGATTCTTCGCGGCGAGCTTCGACTTTTTGGGTTGAACAGTGCGTTCGGGAATTGAAGAAATGTTTTGGAAGTGCAGGGCATTTCTGCGGTCCATTCTGCAGTCGCAGAACTGATATGTTGACCGCAGATCTGCCGCAGACTGAAACAAAAACTTGGGAATTTTTGGACCATTATACGGTCCATTATGCGGGCGCATAAGCATTTTGCGGGCTGCACAATCCATCGCATATCCAACAAAAGAATTTTTGGGGAGAAGTTCTGCGGTGCATTATGAGACCGCCGAATTGGTCTACGGACTACAGACTGGTCGCAGAGTGAGGCAAAAGTGCCCAGTTCCGGAGGGCCATTATGCGATCCATTTTGCGGACCACAAAAGCGTTATGCGGTCGCATATGCGACCGCAGATCTGCATCGGGGCGTCATTTTTCTAATTTTTATTACTTGACCCTATCTCGATAATTAGATGTAAGGGACCATTTTTGAAGGGAATATCTAATATTTTATTTTTAGAGAGATGAAGTGCCCTAGAATGAGGTGAAATCCCTAAGCTAATTGTTCATCCGAAATCTTGCTCAAGCTTTGAAATTCAACAAGAAATCTCACAAGGTCTTCAACCAAGAGGTAAGGTTCTAGCCCTAACCTTCAATTTCGAAATTTTGTTTTGGAATAGGTAATGAGAAAAGCAATTCTTGGGTGTGGGAGTTATCCATTATGCATGCATGTACTATCAAGGGTTGGGGGAAGAATGTTGAGCTAAATTGGATAGACTTTAGGTAGTGGAATGAAGGAATCCACCATAGGAGGACCTTGAAATCATAATACCCACCTAGTGTTTGATAAAATGCTCAAATGAGCTGGAACCATGAAATCCTTCTTAATTTGTGTTCAATTTTGCTATATGCCTAAATATATCCAAGTTGCTAGGATTTCCGGAACTGTGTAGTGAATTAAAGAAAGCTCAAAGCGAGGTATGTTGGCTAAACTTCTCTCTTAGAATCGAATCCCACGATGATCTTGTAAGTCCCGAGTTGTTCATTATAAATTGACTATTTCGAATAAGCTTGGTGTCGAAAGAAGTATATATAAATATGTTCCAAATGTGTTTCGGATATTTTTATCATACTATGTATTAAAATGTTCTGACTTGAAGTCAAGTTCAAATGAAAGTTATTATGCCATATTGTGTAAGAAATCCCTATGTGCCTAAGACTCCTATTTGCTCACTTGTGTAGTTAAAGTCTTAATTTAATAGACCTTGTTGTTAATGACCCGTGATGATATTTGAAAGTGAAAGAAGGGAGTATGAGATATGAAGTACGACCATCATGCCAAGAATGAGATTGCGTTATGGCCAATAGTGCCAATGAAATGAAAGAAGGTGTGAAAGATTATGAGATGGGTTTTGACTCATTTATATAATAATGTCATTAATGTCCTATGATCACCCATGGAAAGTTCAAGTAAGTGATAGTACGAGCATGAACTGTGGCCGCTTGCCGAAATGAGAATCATGAGGCACTGTATGTTCCAATGGCTTCAACTATAGTTTGTATGCTTCTAAAATAATGAATGGAAATGACTTCGATGTTAAGTCGCCGAGAATCATGAACTTAGCTAGTGACCTTAATATGACAAGGAGGTATATAATGAAGTGGAAAAGAGACGTCCTATGCTAAATGATGATGAACCTTAAGAAAAGAAATTGGGTCCATGCACCATTGAAATCTACTTAGTGATTTGCCATGTATGTGTTAATGTAATAAGCTGTGTTTCTCCATGATGAGAATGAACATGAAGTATTCCAATGATTTGGGAACTTACGACCTTAACGGTAATGTTAATCATGTCGCTTGAGTGTAAATATGGTCGTGTGCATAATGGTATAATATGTGAATCCTATGGACGGTCTATGAAATGCATAGGTGTATAATATGATTGAATTCATACGGACGGTCTATGAAACGCAAAGGTGTATAATATGAATGAATCCCTATGACGGTCTATGAAACGCATATGTGTATAGTATGAATAAATCCCAATGGTCGGTGTATGAAACGCATAGGTGTGTAATATGAATGAAACCCTATGGACCATCTATGAAACGCATAGGTGTATAACATAATATGTGAACCCTATAGACGGTCTGGTGAGACGCATAGGCAACACGAACAATAGGTGCCACTTCTATTGCCCTTGTTTGTACATGTTGGTACTTTTACATTATATTTTGTATCCCACGCATAGTTCATAGGGCACGCTTGATCCTAAAAGAAGTTCAGAATGATGTAAGTATAATAAGACTTGACATGTGATGCTATGGGTCATTTCGTAGTTTCTTGACGTAATTTATTTGCCTCTTATTTGAGTTACCGTACTTCCATATGTTGTTCTGTCTGCCTTACATACGAGTACTATTCCACATGTACTCACTTCCCTTTTGCCAGGGGTGCTACATTTTGTAATGGATGCAGGTGGTTCCATAGCAGACGGCATCGATCAGTGATAGCAGTACATCCTCCTCTCAGCTGACTTGGTGAGCCCCACTTCATATCGGGGTCATGCATCTTTTGTTTCTCATGTATTGTGTTTTGAGGTATAGTTGGGGCCTTGTTGCCGACACTATCTTAGTACTCTTTTGTACCCGTTAGAGGTTCCGTAGACATGGTGTGGGTTGTACGTTGGTATTGGGAAGGTCAAACTAAAGATGTTGTAATTGTATCACATGTTCCACTTCTAAACTATGGATGTGTAATGTAACATTTTAGGGACTTATAAATGAAGTAGCTAATAGTAATGGATTGGTGTTGTATACATGATCTCCTTATTGTCAAATTAATGAAAATATATCTTCTTGTTATTCATGGGTGAGTTTAGGTAGAAGAAAATCTAGCAGGCTTGCTCGGCAGGGTTATCCCTGTTGAGCGTCGGTCGCGCTCTCCGTGGTCGGGGCATGACATCTCTGCATTTGCGGATGAAATAGCCGCATATGCGGCGTCGCATCTACGACAAATAACTCGCATCTGCGAGTTCCACTGAAGCTCCAATCTCTCGCACATGCCGAATATCTTCTGCTTTTGTGACATCGCAGGTGCGAGGAAAGATCCGCATTTGCACAACACCCTTCCAGCCTCCCCGCTTGCTTCTGCGCTAGAGTGACCGCTTTTGCCGTCCCGCAGATGTGCTAAAATCGTCGCATCTCCGAACTCTTTCCCCAGCTCAAGATTGTGCTTCCACGCCTCATCGACCGCATATGCGCCCAAAGTTCTGGAGGTGCGACCACACCAGATCCCTGCCAAAACCAACAATATCCAACATGACCCAAAATGGTCTGAAACCGGTCTGAAAACCACCCGAGCCTCTCGGGACCCTGCCCCACTATACCTACAAGTCTTAAAATATAACACGGACCTACTCGAGGCCTCAAATCACACATAATAACATCAAAACTACGAATCACACCATAATTCAAGCTTGATGGACTATTTCAAAATTTTAAATTCTAAACTTACGACGAACACGCCTAAACAACTAGCGAGTTATCTCAAATCTTTCACACAAGATACAAATGATATAATGAACCCATTCCAACTCCTAGAACCACAATCCGAACCCGATAAAATCAAAGTCAACTTCTGGTCAAACCTATAAACTTTCCAAACCTTTAAATTGCTAACTTTCATCAATTAAAGAAAAAACCTTTTAGAAACATCCAAATGCCAATCTGGGTATACGCCCAAGTCCAAAATCACCACATGGACCTATTGTAGCAATAAAAATCCCGAACCATTCGAACACCAAAACCGACGATACACACAAGTCATAGTACATATATGAAGCTACTCGTGATCTCAAACCACCGAACTAAATACAAATACTCAAACCGACTGGCCCGGTCGTTACATAGTTAGCAAATATTATAGAAGCAATTGTTGGATTGACCAAGTGCATGCAAAATCAAGATGCTCAAACTGACAAGTTAATAGATAGAGTGAAAGTCTTGATGGAATAAAAACCAACAATGTACTTGACAACCGCCCAAAATTTCAAGAAATTGATCCTCCCCCAAGATAAGTAGCGTCCATAAGGAAATCCTCATCTCTTTCGAATGGATGATTCCATACGCAAAGCCATACACCGCAAGGATCTATTGCCTGAAGAAGCTAGCTAGCAATCAACTTCCCAATTTTCAACAGTTTGATGGCAAAGGCAATTCAAAGCGGTATCTGGCGCACTTTGTTGAGACATGAAACAATGTCGGGACTTATGGAGATTACCTCATTAAGATATTTCTCTGCTCGCTAAAGGGAAATATTTTTGATTGGTATACCGACCTCAAGTCTAGATCTATTAATAGCTTGGATCAACTAGAGCAATAGTTCCTTAATCGCTTTTGTAGTATGAGACATACCATGTGTTATACCCCATGTTTTCGTACGTGAAGGTACGCCATAAGTAAATTGATGAAAGCTCGGAAATGAGATGTTACATCCCGCATTTTCATATGTTAAAGTTTCATCGTAAGTTAATCGACGTAAGTTCGGGAATGAGATTAATTTGGGAATATAAGTATTACGCTATTTCAAACAAGTGATAAGTAAATTCGTGAAGGTGAGAGGGTAAGCAAATCGAAGAAAATGAGTTTCGTCAAAGTTTGTCAATTTGGGATAAAATGCGGTCCGAGCTATAATACCCCGTATTCATGTACTAGTGCCATACAAGGTACCACATGACCATGATAGTAAGGTGTATAAAGTATATTAAAAGTGAGTAGTATTTTAAGTAATTTGAGATAATTTTTAATTATATGGGTAATTAATTAATTATTGAATTAGTGAGAGATTAATAGTTGATTAAGGAAAATGGGTGAATATTTGGATAAGGTTAAGGAGGCATTAACGTGGCTGCACAGTATGCTCACCTAATGACTCTTAAATTCAAGTGGAAAGGTTGCAAAGTTAGATGAATTTTGGTGGCCAAGTCTTACTAAGTGGGGCCCACACTCAAATATTAAAAGAGACCTCTCTAATTCATTATTGAATCTCTACAAAGTTCAAAGAAGCTTCAGCAAACTCATTCATAAAAGATTAGATGTTAGCAACGTGATTTTGCTATAAAAATCATACGAGACTACGTAATGTTATAGTAACAGGATTTTGTGATTCTAAGGGAGTACGGTGCAATCTTTCTCAAAGAATATCATACGAATTTTCCCCTACTTCGATCCGCCGTTACATATTTTGTCGCAATCAACGTGTGTTAGAGGGATTGTCAAGAGAATCAGTTCAGGTATGTTAAGGCTATCCCTTCTTTTTTTAGGCATGATCCATATGATACAAACAAAATGAGTAAATGCACAATTTTCATAAATGACTCTATTCATAGATGTACTAGGGGTGTCTATATTCTTGATTCCCCATGTGAATTATTATTATATCTTTTGTTCATGGGTCTCAGAAAAATACGTATTTGATAAAGTTTATCCGAAAGGCTTATTGATTCTATGACATTTCGAGAAATCTTATTAACGTATTTCTTGCGGATTTCATGCATTTATACATGTACATTGACCCATGACTAGATGGCGTTATATACACGTATATTATATGTATATGGGATATGGAAAAAGGTTATGGAATTATATACGCACCACCACCTGATCAGCTGGTATACGTTGATGGTTTGCCCACAGTGACCGAGATGATATGATGGGATGCCCTCAGAGGCTTGATGATGTTATGAACGCATATACCTATGCATGGTATGATATTTATATGCATATGCATGACATTATAAATATGAAATGATTCACAGAGTTATTCATGTTGAGTCTTTTACTCCATGTTACTCTCATGTCTACTACTTACTAATTTTCATTCCTTACATACTCGGTACATTATTTGTAACGACGTCCCTTTTCCCTGGGGATGCTGCGTTTCATGCTTACAGGTCCCGATAGACAGGCCGAGAGTCCTCCAAGTAGGCTATCAGCTCAACGAAAAGTGTTGGTGCGCTCCATTTGCTTCAGAGTTGCTATTTGGTCAGTATGATTAAGATATGTATTGATTGGTATGGCGGGGCTCTGTCCCGACCTTTATGATAATTATGTATTCTTAGAGGCTTGTAGGCAGATGTCATGTATATGAAAGATTGTATGGCCTTGTCGGCCTATGTTCAGTGTACGAGTGATCATTTTGGTCTTATAGGCCAGTATGTCATATGTATAAGTTTGTGTTCCCTCATGCTTTACTCCGGTTCTTTTACCTATGATAGAATGATAAGAAAGATACGTTACGTTGGTACTCGGTTGAGTAAGGTACTGGATGCCCGTCGCAGCCCATCGGTTTGGGTCGTGACAAAAGTGGCATCAGAGCAGTTCTATCCTAGGGAGTCTACATGCCGTGTCTAGTAGTGTCTTGTTTATGGGTGTGTTGTGCACCACACTTATAAGTAAGAGGCTACAGGGCATTGAGTACTGTCACTCTTTCTTCTTATTCTAGATAGTGTGGTAAAGCTCAGTTGTAAGAATTCAAACTCCTAAATTCCATTTTATTCGTAATAAGACGATACCTACATCCAAAAGATAGTTGGTAAGAGATTGCATGTGACTGTGGAAGAGTTGAGTCAGAGGAACTCTATTTTGCATCGTGCTTATGATGAATAAATGTAAGGTCTTTAGTAGATCATGTGGGTACTAAGACGTGTTAGCCTCTTGATAAGGAGCCCTAAGGCAAGAATATCTATCCACCCCTATGGTGAAAGGCAATGAGAGATTCAGAAGATAGATACAAATTTCAACAAGTAAAAGAAGCAAGATGAAAAAGGGTACGAGGTACCCAGCTAATGAAGATTATCAGTATTTACAATTCAGACAGAGGAATATAAGCCTTTTGAGTTACCTTCAACAATAACAAAGGTATGTACAATTGGTTACATCCATCTCAGTTATGCCCTATGGGAGCTGATAGATATAGTTTAAGAGAAGGACGAGATATCAGGATCCGACTGGGTTTAGAGTAACCCAAATGGTGCATGGATTGTTAGCATTAGTTGATACTTCCTAAGGATAGCGCGAATGTTGTAATAGATCTCCTTGTGAGACACCCAGATGGTGCACTCTAGAATAGTACAGCTAGATATGAGTACTACAAAGATAGGCACTAGAAGCCTTGAAGGGATAAATATTACCTTAGTGTGGCTCCCATACCTAGTAGAGAAAGAATGTTAGGTACACCCGAAGATCCAGTGGATGGAGAAATGGTAGCTAAAAGTAAAAGAATATCTTGCTGAAGTTCCCAGAATAAAGTGAGAGACAGAAATGTTAGCAGAGAAATAAGAATAGAGTTAATGAAGCATTATAAGTAAGATATGATACATGATGAAAACGATAGAAAATAAAATGACAGTATTACAGAGTCTATAGTCAAGTGAAGGAAATGACGAGAGGTGACAGGCCTTGAGGCAACAAAAAAGTATAGGCCATAAAGTCATATCCTCATTTCGAGAAATAAGTTCGTGACTCCAATGCGACTACCAGAAGGAAAAGTTAGACCCCCGAATAATAGAAATAAGTATGGGTTGGTGAATAAGATAATCCGAACATGAATTAGGGAATGAGTGATTTGATAATAATCGACATCATGAGAATTTCAGATTTCGTTCCGGCGATAATAGAATGGACAACATAAGAAGATTCATGAGAAATTCAGAGAATGGTCATCCAGGAAGACGCTTCCCTAAAGCAAGCAATGGTTAAGCTTAAGGGACTGTATGTTCCAGTTATACTAAGTGTCACCCTCGTGAGTAAGGAATTTTGTTATCCTTGGTACAAAAGGATTACCGCAAGGAGAGAAAGGGTCATCGATGATGTGAAAAGACGCCAAAGATGAAGAGGTAAAACATCTATAGGTAGATCGTCGTAGCTCCAAATCATAGTACTCCCCTAAGGGGGGGAGGGGGGAGGATATGGAGTGATGTGGCATGAAGTTAGAATTAAATGGTTCTAGTAATTATGGAATGGTAAAGGAAGAATGCGATAAAAGTGAAAAAGGAATGAGATTGCACTTACCCAAATCCTACAGATATGCTACGATTTCAGAACATTTGCAAGCACGACATCAAGGAGAGGAAGTAAGGGTTTCTGCCTGAGATGCTATTGATAAATAAGGAGCCTGTGCGAGATGCAAGTTAAGACAAATGAGGTAACCCAAGAAAGATTACGCGGAATATTGACGTAAGAATGGACCAACGAGTAGTTAGTAGTTGATCCAGGAAGAGCCTAGTTGTGGCTAGACAAGAGGATACAGACAAATCAACCAATTGTGCAAGATGAACATAGTGAACCCCAACATGGGGAATTCAGTCTCGCAGATATGACACCGTGATCCTTGAGATATATTCAGATAGGAGTTAGGGTAGTTAAAGGTACCGTATGAGTATTACAGAAATAAAAGGGAATGCCACCGGGAAGATAGTCAAAATATTAGTTCAGAAGCAACCCTACAAGCACAAGGGCATGGAAATATATAACTACGGATGATTATAGGCAGGGAAGAACATCAAAAATTCTGTCAAGTATACGATGTGATAAGCTCGCAGCTTTACAAGAGTCAGAGGGTCCTCCCTAAGTACTACAATGAAAGACTAGCTGAGGAAATAAGGAAGAAGGCTTCAACCTAAACATAGTAACTTGAAGAAGAAATGGTCTTGTAACAACAGTCTCACAACAATATTGTATGCACTCCATATGGAAGTGGCACCTACCATGGCTAATGAATGGGAAGAAGAAAAAAATCAAAAGGTGATATTCAAGATCATATGGGTTGTATGGAATTCCAATATGTGTGGGCACTAAGATAAGCCAAGTATTCATGCAACAAGTGGTAGAACGACTAGGAAAAGTAATTCCTTACATTTTAAAGAAAGTTGAGAAGGAACGAAAGGAATTATTCGATCGATGATCCAGAGTTAGTTACATTATGAATGCATTTAAGAGTTAGGAGTATTATCCATGCAACATATATATTGACGATTATACAGTTGTAGAAGACTCTGGTATAAGTTAAAAGAAAGAATTGAGTCCAGGTCATAGACAATGGATTAAATTGTTAGATGATGTTATCACGGATATTTCATAGCGTCTATGAAAGGCTAATGTAATAACTAATACCATGAGCTGCAGATCGGAAGATAGCTTAAGCCTACATGAAGGCTGATCAGAAGGAAGAGGAAACTAAAGATTTTAATCAACTAAGTAAATCAGGAGTCCGATTATTTGACCCAGAAAATTATAGAGATCGTGATTGAAAACATTGCAGAATCACTCTTGGTATCAGAAGTACAAGAGTACAACAACCATATTCTATGAAGAGTACCATCCTCACAAGAAGTTAGTATATGGATGTGAATTCTACCAAAGGTCATGAGAGAGATAGAAGATGTGATGCAAGATTTTAAGGTAAGTAAGGTAAAGGTGAACAACGTACGAGATACTCAGGTGCAAGCAAGTTGAAGGAAGGTTACGAGTAGTATAAATGGATATGTGTAGATCGCAAGCTAAAGTATGGTAGAGTCACAAGGTTTTAGGAAGATATGAGTAAGGATAAGAAAGGGAGAGTGAGAAGGTAACAAGAATGGATAAGTCCTCTGGATTAAGCCCACGAAAACGAGAGAGCTGATGGTTTCTCAAAGTTATATAAAGCTCAGTATAGCCTGAATGAACTCAAAGGAGTCTATCATTTAGAAGAGATGGAATGCTACCCTGATAGTAGAATGAAGGTGTAATTGTGATAAATAAAGGATGACGTTTGGGCCTTCGATTGAGTAATGATTTCATAAATTGTATGGGATTAAAATACCCACATGAGGAAAATCACATTGGGATGCTATGAAATATGGTTATGAATGTATAGTATCGCCCCTAGGTGGATCAATCTAATCACTTCAAATGTTCCTCAATGCAACGTGAGCCCTAGTGATTACGTAAGAGGTTTCAAGTTATCAGTGGTAGATTGTAGATCAATATTGAGGCGAATCAACAATGAATGGACAAAAGTCACAAAGTATGAGATGAGATTAGATTGTCATTCTTAAGATGAACAGTAATGAGGAAGCATTAAAGGACTTAGATTTATACATATATGATAAGCAACGAAAGTAACCTGGAGTTTGGTAGCAGACCTCAGTAACAATAAATCGAAGTAAGAGTTATGGTATACTATGGCCTACGTAGATGTAGTAAGACTAATGACGCCCAGAGGAATAACTTGTCATAATTTTGTATATGTTCACAAAGTGAGGCCAAGAGATTGGCTAAAAGCTGGAGGAAAGAGGAGAGAAAAGTCGCATAGGCGCACATACAAGGTCAGAGTCATACAAGCTGCATGATATAAGATAGCAATAGTTATGAGATTGAAAGAATTCTGACCACAAGTCATGGTATGAGAAAGAGGCCAAAAGGGGGGAATGTCCGGGCCTTTAGATTTATTCACAGAACAGTTGCCTAGATGGCAAGAAGAGCACAAAAGTATTCGCAAGGACTATAGGTTATGATAATGATAAGTGCATCAGTTAACATTCGAGGATGAATGTTCCAAAGAGGGGAATGATGTTATACCCCATGTTTTTGTACATGAAAGTACGCCATACGTAAATTGATGAAAGCTCGGAAATGAGATGTTACATCCCGTATTTTTGTACATTTAAGTTTCGTTGTAAGTTAATCAACGTAAGTTCGGGAATGAGATTACTTTGGAATTATAAGTATTACGCTATTTCAAACAAGGGATAAGTAAATTCATAAAGGTGAGAGGGTAAGCAAATCGAAGAAAATGAGTTTCGTCGAATTTTGTCAATTTGGGATAAAATACGGTCTGAGCTATAATACCTTGTATTCATGTACTAGTGCCATACAAGGTACCACATGACCATGATAGTAAGGTGTATAAAGTATGTTAAAAGTGAGTAGTATTTTAAGTAATTTGAGATAATTCTTAATTATATGGGTAATTGGTTAATTATTGGATTAGTGGGGGATTAATAGTTGATTAAGGAAAATGGGTGAATATTTGGATAAGGTTAAGGAGGCATTAACGTGGCAGCACACTATGCTCACGTAATGACTCTTAAATTCAAGTGGAAAGGTGGCAAAGTTAGATGAATTTTGGTGGCCAAGTCTTACTAAGTGGGGCCCACACTCAAATATTAAAAGAGACCTCTCTAGTTCATTATTAAATCTCTACAAAGTTCAAAGAAGATTCAGCAAACTCATTCATAAAAGATTAGATGTTAGCAACGTGATTTTGCTACAAATATCATACGAGACTACGTAATGTTATAGTAATGGGATTTTGCGATTCTAAGGGAGTACGGTGAAATCTTTCTCAAAGAATATCATACGTATTTTCCCCTACCTCGATCCGCCGTTACATGTTTTGTCGCAATCGACGTGTGTTAGAGAGATTGTCAAGAGAATCGGTTAAGGTATGTTAAGGCTAGCCCTTCTTTCTTTTGGTATGATCCATACGATACAAACGAAATGAGTAAACGCTCAATTTTCATAAATGACTCTATTCATAGAAGTACTAGGGGTGTCTATATTCTTGATTCACCATGTGAATTATTATTATATCTTCTGTTCATGGGTCTCAGAAAAATACATATTTGATAAAGTTTATCCGAAAGGCATATTGATTATATGACATTCTGAGAAATCTTATTAACGTATTTCTTATGCATTTCATGCATTTATACATGTACATTGACCCATGAACAGATGGCGTTATATATGCGTATATAGTATATGTATATGAGATATGGAAAAAGGTTATGGCGTTATATACGCACCACCAACTGATCAGCTGGTATACGTTGATGATTTTCCCACGGTAGCCGAGATGATATGATGGGATACTCTCAGAGGCTTGATGATGTTATTAACACATATACCTATGCATTGTATGACATTTATATGCGTATACGTGACATTATAAATATGAAATGATTCACAGAGTTATTCAGACTTACATGTTGAGTCTTTTACTCCATGTTACTCTCATGTCTATTACTTACTGATTTACATTCCTTACATACTTGGTACATTATTTGTACTAACGTCCCTTTTGCCGGGAGACGCTGCGTTTTATGCCCGCAGGTCCCGATAGACAGGTCGGGAGTCCTCCAAACAGGCTATCAGCTCAATGGAAGGTGTTGGTGCGCTCCATTTGCTTCGGAGTTGCTATTTGGTCAGTATTATTAAGATATGTATTGATTGGTATTGCGGGGCTCTGTCCCGACCTTTATGATAATTACGTATTCTTAGAGGCTTGTAGACAGATGTCATGTATATGAAAGATTGTATGGCCTTGTCGGCCTATGTTCAGTGTACAAGTGATCATTTTGGTCTTGTAGGCCAGTATGTCATATGTATAAGTTTGTATTCCCTCATGCTTTACTCCAGTTCATTTACCTCTGATAGAGTGAAACGAAAGATACGTTACGTTGGTACTCGGTTGAGTAAGGTACCAGGTACCCGTCACGGCCTATCGGTTTGGGTCGTGATACCGTGAGCATTGTGGAACTTACAAATACTTGTTAATGGAAGGATGGACCAGTTATCAACTTTATCAATCGTTGGAGTAATGTAAGCCTTAACTGCTAATATAGGCTGAGCTAAACTTCTGGCATAGAGATATGCATCTAAAGTATGCATTGGGGACTTTGTTACATCTTTAAAGGTATCAAGCCTTGGACATTTGAAGAACTTGCCACTCATGCCCATGACATAGAGTTAAGCATGGCCTCCACTGAAAATGAGAGTTTGCTTGTCTACGAGACTCGCAAAGGGAATAATAAACAAGATGTTAAGAAATATAGCAAGTTCGTGACTAATTCTAAAATCAAAGAAGCTATGAATGTCAACACGTCGCCTATGAAGTTCATAATGAAGGTGCAAGAAGCAAATTATGAAAAACACTTCTTTGCAAGATACGCCAAGTAGGAAGTTGACACTAAAAAAGTGCAAGTAAAGGAGTAACCATTTTTGGATTCTAATGTACCCATAACTTTTGAATAACTACTCGAGATAAAGATCATTGAGCTTCCACATATGAAGCGGCCAAATGAAGATGGGAAAACTAATTACCCAAATTACTACAAACAATATCAAATTGTGATTCACCTTCTTGAGAGATGTTTTGTCTTCAAGGACAAAGTTATGGACTTAGCTCGTGAAAAGAACATCGTGCTTAAGGATGAGAAGTCAAGTGTGAACCAAGTTTCTATCTCCTTTGTCTTATTCAATCCAGATGGGTTATAAAGTCTTGAAGAAAGTAAAGATGAAGAATTACTAGAAAATAACAAAGACAAAGTTGATTAGCCTGAAGATGAAAGTTGGACCTTGCTGACTCTCCATAGATGCCACAAAATAAGTCCACGAAAAGAATTAATGGAATAATCAACAAGGAAGATGATGGTAAAAAAGATCGAGAAAATAGAATCCAATTAAGCATTTGAAGAAAGCGAAAGTGGAGGTGCACCCCCCTGAAAAGCTATGATATCTAATGACTTTGAAGGAATTCTTACCAAGATTGTTTTTCACAAAGATTTCCCCTTGAGAGTATTGAGGCCTCTTGTTGCAATACTAATAAAGTAGAAGAAAAGAGTGAATACCTACCGTTGGCACCATCTTCAAAGTCGGAAAAGCTCATTGAGTCTATTTCTCAAGAAGTTAATTCTTGAGAAGAAAATGTCACATTCACAAGTGACGACCTTCTATTAGGTGACACTCCTTATAATCACCCCTTATACATGGTTGGCTCTATATTTGATGAAAGGATGAATCAATTTTGATTTATAGAGGATCCTCAGTGAATATTTTTCCAATTTCCACTGTGAAATAACTTGGCATTCCCATGGACGAACTCTTAGAAAATCGTTTAAAGATTCAAGGATTCAATCAGGGGGGAAGAGCCATAGATGCTATCAAGTTGGAGATCATAATTGGAGTCTTGCGATCAAATGCATGGCTGTATGTGATCGATGCAAAGACTTCATATAATGTCTTGCTCGACAAGCCTTGGATACATACAAATAGAGTGGTTTCGAATACCTACCATCAATGTTTGAAGTATTACGAGAATAAGGTCGAAAAGAAGATAGTTGATGATGACAAGACTTATACTGAGGCTAAGTCACACTTTGCCGATGCAAAGTTCTACTTGAAGAACTATATAGTAAAGTCAGTGAGAGCTGATGAAATTACAAAGATCAAAAGTGATGAGCTCGCAACTAAAAGAGCTGAGGTAGCTGCTAGTAAAGTCAGATTTGCTATTGAGGAGGTATATCCTAGCTCGAATAAATCTCATAGAGGGAACATTGTGTCTTATGTCAAGGAATTAACTCTCATGCTTCACTATGTCCCTAAAATAAAGAAAGAGGATGGTGAATTATCTAATCTCCAAAGTAATATTCTGAAGGGGTTAACTTTTCTGATCAGACGAATTGAGGCAACAAAGTTGTCCTCAAAGCTACTTGTAGGGTTTGTGGCCCAAAATCTTTTACAAAATATGGCACTCTCTACTAAGGGTATGGATGAAGGTTTTGATCCTAATGCTTACAAGTTATTGCAAAGGCCAGATATAATAATAATGAACCGTCAAAATTATTATAACTCTCATCAGAAGTTGCTAAGAGGCAACCACGGGAAGGTTTGGTATAAAAATAATCCTAACCAATTCGCATATCTATAAGAAGTGTAGCAACAACTATATCATAGTAGAAGATAAGTCTACCGCTTCTGATAGGCTTTCTATATTTAATCTATTTGGAGAATCAACTGTGAGAACTTTCAATAGAACCATCGAAGAATAAGAACAAGTTCCAGAGAAATTATCGAAATGTAAGAATACCCTCTTCGCCTAGAATCCAGAAGATCTCTAAGGATTTCCAAATCTTGTTCCTTCTAGAATGAGGCAATAAACAAAACTCACGGTTTTGTTTGAGAAGGTACCAGAAAAAAGTCACACACTTGGTCTATACCAAGAAACATGATAAATATGTAGAAAATGTGCATATCATGTCATTGTAGAAGGAGAGCAAGATACTTCATCTCTAATAGAGGTTGATGAGAAATTAGAGGATATTTCTTGGATTTACCACATATCTTTCATAATGGTGATCGCCAAGAAGATGAAGATTCTGAAGATGATCGGCCAAAACATTAAGATGGGATGAAGTTCACAATTGATGCTTGAAAGAAGTTAACCATGGAACTAATGAAGAACCCAAGCCCACCTATTTGAGTGTTCTACTAGCGATTTATGAGGAGAGTGCTTATGTTGAGCTACTCTAGGAGTATAAAGATATATTTTCTTGGAGTTACAAAGAGATTCCTGACTTGGAGCCCAAAGTAGTAATCCATCACTTTGTAGTCAAGAATGGTGCTCGTCTTGTTAAGAAAGCACAAAGGCGCTTTAGGCCGGACTTGGTCCCTTTGATTGAAAATGAAATTAATAAACTCTATTAAGATAGATTCATTTGTGAAGTCAAATACCCTACAAGGATTTCAAGTATTGTTCCTATGAGGAAGAAGTATGGCCAAATTCAAGTTTGAGTTGACTTTAAGAATCTCAATAATACATGCTCCAAGGATGGATTCCCACTTCATATTCCAGAGCTTATGATTAAAGCTACTACTTGGTACAAGTCAATGTTGCTCATGGATGGTTCATCGGGCTATAACCAAATTCCCATGGAACCAAAAGATGAAGAGATTTTCGCATTCTTTAGCCCTAAGGGTATTTATTGCTACAAGGTGTTGTCTTTTGGCTTGAAGAATGTTGGCGCCACATATCAAAGGGCTATGTAGAATATCATTGATGACCTCCTCCACAAGAATGTTGAATGCTAATGTTGATAACTTGGTAGTGAAGTTAAAAAAATCTGAAGTCATTTGTAAGACTTGTGAATAGTGTTTGAGTTTCTCTAGAGATACCAACCTAGAATGAATCCGTTGAAATGTACATTTGGAGTTACTTCTGGAAATTCCTTTGGCTTCATTGTTCGATATCGAGGGATCAAAATTTATCAAGCTAAATTGATGTGATTTTGAAGATGCCTGAACCTCGGAATATTTATGAATTGAAAAGTCTGCAAGGAAAGCTAGTTTATCTTAGGAGATTCATCTCGAATATAGCTATGAGATGTCAACCATTCAGCCATCTTATGAAGAAGGGTGTTTCTTTTGAATGGGACCAAACTTGCAGCAATGCTTTCAAAAGCATCAAAGATTACTTGACGAAGACTCCAGTTCTAGTGGCCTCTATACTTGGAAAAATATTAATATTATACATTGGGGAACAAGAAAGATCAATTGGAGCTCAATTGGTCTAAGAGAATAGTGAAGGGAAAGAAAACTCCTTTTATTACTTGAGCATAATGATGACACCAAATGATCTGAATTATTCACCAATTGAACATTTGTGTTTGGCGCTAGTTTTCTCGATTCAAAAATTGAAGCACTACTTCCAAGCTCACGATGTTCGCCTTGTCTCCAAAGTCAATACAATCAAGTTTGTGATGTCAAAACCAGTCCTCAGTGACCAACTCATGTTCAATAATTTGATATTGCGTACATCTCTCAAAATTCTATACAAGAACAATCATTGGAGGACTTCTTGGTAGATTAACCTATACTTGATGATTTGGAGCTAATTGATGAACTACCTGATAAAGATGCAATGGTCATTGAAGTTTAATTTCCATGAAAGATGTACTTTGATGGCGTTTCACATTGCAGCGGTGTTGTTGCTGGCATAATATTTGTCACTACTGAAGGAGAGGTTCTGCCCTGCTCCTTTACTTGACGTAACTCTCTCCAATATATTTTTGAATATCAAGTATTAATACATGGACTTGAAATGGATATCGATATTCAGTACTTACAATTTCAAGTCTTTGGTGACTCTCAATTAGTGATCAATTAACTTTTCAAAAAACCTGAAATATGCCCATATCATGATTATGCTAAAATTAATGGGATAGCTCGGTGATGTGACTATTCAAGATGTGCTTAGGAAGGAAAACAAGAAGGCTGATGCTTTAGCTACTTTGGCTTTATCGTCTACCTGATCAAGCTCAAGTTACTATTTGCCACAAGTGGGTAATACCACCGCTAGGTGAATATGTAAGTGAAAAGGTTAAGATTAAGTATCTCATTGATGTTTTTGAATCTAAAAAGGAAGACTGGCAACAACCTATAATCGACTACTTATGTTCTAGAAAATCCAAGAAGGAAGACTGAAATTCCCGTCGGGCACCCTGCTTCATTTACTACAAAGATACTCTATGCAAAACATCATTTGAGGGAGTACTCTTACAATGCCTAGGGGAGGATGAAGCAATTTAAGCTTTGCACAAAGCATAGTTTTGGGTATGTGGATCATATCAATCTGGGCCAAAACTCCACTTCCATATAAAGAGGATTGGATATTATTAGCTAACGATGGTAAAAGATTGCTTGGACTATACTCAAAGATACAAGGTTTGCCAGTTCCATGCAAATTTTATACATTAGCCTCCTGAAGTGCTATACTAGATTGTTGCATCCAGACCATTCGATGCTTGGGGTTGGATGTTATTGGACCGCTACTGAAATCTTCTAGCAGAAACTTGTACGTCTTGGGTACAACTGATTACTTCTCAAAATATGTGGAAATTGTTGCTTTCAAGGAAGTAAAAAGGAAAATATTGCAAACTGCATCCGAGCAAATATCATCTATTGCTTTGGCATTTCTCGCTACATAACAACCAAAAATGACAAGCCATTCAAAAATAAGTTGATGAACATGATTTGTGACCTATTTAGCTTCAAGCAACATAATTCTTATATGTACTACGCTGACGCCAATAGTCTATTTGAGGCATTCAATAAGACCCTACGCAACTTGTTGAAAAAGTCATCTCCAAGGCCAAACGAGATTGGCATTACCATATAGAAGAATCTCTATGGCCATATAGATCAACTCATCGCATGGAAACACAAGCAACCCTTTATTCTCTTGTCTATAGAATCGAAGCCATATTTCCACTCGAGCATCAAATACCTTCCTTGTGACTTGCTATTCAAGAAGGAATCACTGATGAAGAAAATGCTTGACTTCGACTAATAGAGTTGGAGGCTCTTGATGAGAAGAGGTTGGAAGATCAACAGGGCCTTGAATGTTATCAAGCTCGATTGTCTTGCACCTTCAATAAAAGAGTTCGCCGAGATCCTTTCAAGTAGGAGATCAAGTGTCACGACCCAATTCCCCCATATGCCGTGATGGTGCCCAACGCTACCGTCAGGCAAGCCCAAGGAAATTAACATAACGATCGATAGTTTATAACACTTTTTAAATCAAGTAATAAAATAATTAAGCGGATTTTGGTTTAGAAATCATGATAAAATACCAACATCTTCGCCAAGATATGAAGCATGAACAAAATATAAAGCTGAATGTCATAACAACGATACAACCATAAACAACTGTCTACAATTTCCAAAACTTGGTGCCACAAGTGCCCGAGCATCTACTAGAATATACAAAAATACTACCACTGTCTGGAATAAAATATAGACAAAATACAATAAATATAAAGGAATGAGTCTCTGTGTACTACGGGCCAAAACATAGAAGGCACGCCAATGCACCTGTGTGACCACCAGATGTACCTGTCTCAGTACCTGCACAATTAGTGCAGAAGTGTAGTATGAGTACGCAAATCAATGCGTACCCAGTAAGTATCTAGTCTAACCACGGAGAAGTACTAGGGAGGGGTCAACATCGATACTTAATAGTGGTCCAATAATCAATGTATAGAACAGGTAAGAAGCATGGCAAGTAGCAACAAAATAGATAAATATGTACAATATGCATTACAATAAAGGAAGCAGGTACAAATCCGACAAGATACTCAGATACGCATGGACTACCAATCGACACATTTCACATAACCTTGCTGAGGAGAACGACCCTATCCCATAAGAATATTGTTGAGGCGATCACTCTGATCCCATAAACATAGTATCACATAATCCTGCCGAGGCGAATGACGCGATCCCATAAGAGTAGTATAACATGATATTTCTGAGGTGAAAGACCCCATCCCATAAGAATATTGTTGAGCCGAACAACCCGATCCCATAAGAGTAGTATTTTATAATATTTCCAAGGTGAATGACCTGATCCCATAAGAGTAGCGAAACTTTTAACTGATCACTAGCCCAACTCACGAAGATACGTGCGAGTCAAGTAGTCAAGAAACTACCGAACAAATAAGTATAACACGAGGATACGTACGTAAGAGAAGGCACAACTCTACTGATAAATCAAGTATCCGCCAAATTCTTTAAGTAACAAGGCATGGTAAACTATGCAATCTAAGTCATGAATTCAAGTATTTAAACAGACAAGATTAACTTGAGTAGTACACTTAAAGTATGGTGTAAGTCTAAGTCTTCCCGGACTTATCAAGAATATAACATACGCACGGACGCTTGTCACCTTGTACGTATGTAGCTCCCATAACACATAGCATATAGCAAATAAAATATCTACGGAGATACGTTCCCTCTTACAAGATTAGACAACAGACTTACCTTGCTTCAAAATTCAATAATCGGCTCTAACACTTCTTAAAACCTCAAACCAATGCCAACCGATCTGAAACTAGACAAAGAACGTGCAAACCAATCAAAACAAAAACCCATAATGTAACAATTAGAAACAATTCTCAACCCCACACGAAAAGTCAACAAAATTTAACCCCGAGCCTACGCACCGGATTTTAAAAATTCTCGAAACTAAATGTTACCCATAGCATCACAATCTCAAATATATGATTTATTTTAAATTTCATGTCCAATTACATGGTAAAATGCCCCTTTTACCAATTCTTGGTATTCTAACAAAATCTCACAATTTCTATTAACTTCCATGTTAAAAACCATATATAATTTATATATTTAGCTCACAACAAGTTGGAATTACTTACCTTATATTAGTTGATGAAAATGACTCTTCCAAATCGCCCAAAATTGATTTAGCAAGAGAGAAATAAGATGAAATGAGCATAAACCCCAAATTGAAAACTTATATTCTGCCCGAGCGTACCTCTTTTTCGATAGCAGAAGCACCCTCGCGATCGTGAAGGCCAACTCTGCCACAACCAAAATTACCTTCTTTGAAAATGCGAGGGACCTCCCAGGATCGCGACCAATAGACAGCCAAGCCTATGCGAATGCGAACCCAGCTCCGTGAATGCAAAGCGTCCCAGCCCCAGAACTTCCTTTTCTGCGATCGTGAAAGACTCGCGCAATCGGGAAGAGCAACTGCCAACCCGTGCCAGCTCCGCTAACACATCACGTTCGTGACCCTCACCATGCAATCATGAAGCACAATAAGTTCCCCAGCAAGTACACATATGTGCCTATGTGACCACCAGATGTACTTGTATGCACAATTAGTGCAGAAGTATATTATGAGTACGTAAATCAATGCTTACCCAGTAAGTATCTAGTCTAACTGCGAAGAAGTAGCGGCGAGGGGTCGACATCGATACATACTAGAGGTCCAATAATCAGTGTACATAAAAAGTAGACAAGTAAGAAGCATGGAAAGTAGCAACAAAGTATATAAGTATGTACAACATGCTTTACAATAAAGTAAGCAGGCACAAATCCGTCAAGATACTCTGATACACGCGGACTACCTATCGAGACATTTTACATAACCCTGCCGAGGCGAACGGCCTGATTCCATAAGAATATTGTTGAAGCTATCAACTTGATCCCATAAGAATAGTGTCATATAATCCTGCTGAGGCACACAATTCGATCCCATAAGAATAGTATTACATGATACTACCAAGGTGAACGACCCAATCCCATAAGAATATTGCTGAGGTGAATAACCCAATCCCATAAGAGTAGTATTTTATAATACTGCTGAGGCAAACGGCCCGATCCCATTAGAGTAGTGAAACTTTTAACGGGTCACTATTTCAACTTGCAAAGATACGTGCAAGTTAAGTATTCATGAAACCACAGAACAAATAAGTACAACACGAGGATACGCACGTAAGAGAGGGCATAACTCTACTTATAAATCAAGTATCCCGCCAAATTCTTAAAGTAACAAGGCTCGGTAAACTGTGCTATTCTAGTCTCAATCTGAGTCATGAATTCAAGTATTTAAGCAGACAAGATTAATTCAAGCCGTACAGTTAAAGCATGGTGTATGTCTAAGTCTACCTAGACATATCAAGAATCTAGGATACGCATAGACGCTCATCACCTCGTACATACGTAGCTCCCATAACACGTATCATGTAGAAAATAGAATACCTACGGGGATAAGATTCCCCTTACAAGATTCGGCAAGAGACTTACCTTGCTCTAAAATTCGACAATCAACTCCAACACCTCTCTAACACCTCAAACCAATGCTAACCGGTTGGAAACTAGCCAAAGAACATGCAAACCAATCAAAACATACTCAAAAACCCATAATTTAACAATTAGAAACAATTCTTAACCCCACACAAAAAGTAAAGAAAAGACAACCCTGGGCCCACGTGCCCAGATTCCAAAAATTCTCAAAAATAAATGTTACCCATAGCATAATGAACTCAAATATATAATTTGTTTCCAATTATATGTCCAATTTCGTGATCATATTTCTTTTTTGCCAATTCTAGGTTTTCCAACAAAATCTCATAATTTCTACTAACTCAATGTCAAAATACATATATAATTCATGTATTTAGCTCTTAACAAGTTAGAGTCACTTACCTTATGTTATTTTATGAAAATGGATTTTCCAAATCACCTAAAATTGCCTTAGCAAGAGAGAAATGAGATGAAATGAGCCTAACCCTGAATTGCAAACTTATATTCTGCCCAGGCGTACCTCTTCATGATCGCGAACGAAGCCTCGCGATTGCAAAGGCCATCTCTGCCACTACTGAAATTACCTTCTTCCTGAATATGATGGACCTCTTGTGCTTGCAACCAACATCAGGCCAAGCCAACATAAACAAAAGCCCTGCTTCGCTAACACAAAGTCCAATCATCCCAGCCTGAGAACTTATTCTTCTGCGATCACGAAAGAGCTTGTGTGATTACGATGAGCAACTGCTAACCCAGGCTAGCCCCGCTAAAACATCGCATTCATGACCCTCACCATGCGAACACGAAGCACAACCAGATCACCATTTGTGATCGCGTAGCCCATTCCACAATTACGAAAAATAATTACTACCGTGGCCCAAAACAACACTCTACGATCGCGAAGCGCACCTGACATCAGCAAAATTTGCCAAGTTCAACATGCTTTAAGTGGTCTGAAACTCACCCGAGCCACCTTGGACCCCGTCCAATCATACCAACACGTCTATAAACATAATCTGGACCTACTTAAGGTCTCAAAACACATAAAATAATATCACAACCAAGAATCGCACCCAAAACCAAACTAATCGACATTCCAAACTTCCAACTTCATTCAGCTAACTCCAAACGCGTCATATCATACATAGACAACTGGGAATGGAACCAGATTTCACACATAATTCCAATATGAAAATGTGAACCTAACCCCATGTTAATAATACCAAACAAGATCCAATATCACCAAAGTCCACTCCAAGTCAAACTTATCAAATTCTTAAACCTTCAAAATGCCAACTTCCAGCAATAAGCGCTGAATTTCTCCCGGACCATACGAAACTCAACCTCGACATACACCCAAGTACAAATTCATCATACCAACCTATTGGAGCCTTCAAATTACAATTCAAGGTCATTTACTCAATGTTTTGACTTAAGTCAAACATGGTCACCTTAGGCCACTACCGTGGAACTAAGTATTCTGACTTCAATCCAAACCCTATCAGAACCAAATCAACTGCCCCCGTAAGTCATAAAATAGGAAAAGCACATATGGGAAGTCTCAAATAGGGGAATGGGATTCTAGAAAGAAAAACGACCGATCGGGTCGTTACATCAAGTCCCTACGGTAAGAAGGCCTATCATCATTTCTCATCAAACTGGAACTAGGTTAACTTACAAATTGGAGGGACCAAATATTATGCAAAACATTTATTCAAGTGGTCCTTACAAGCTTATTGATGTGGATGGCTTGAGAATAGGCCTATCAATGGATAATTCTTTAAGAAGTACTATCCTTGAAAGCAACTATGCTCATTCACGCACGAGCCTACACTCTATGTCATGAAGCTCTTCAAATTTGAGCAAAGTCTTCAGATTGTAAAGCTCCTCAAAATAGGAGCTTAAATTGCAAATTGCTATGCTCCTTAACGCAAGAGCATAAACTGCATGTTACTCCTAGCCCGCAAGAGTATAAACTGTGCACATCCAAAACAAAATGTTCGCAGGGTTGAAGACCTCGAAAGAGGCAGCCTAGGCAAAATCAAAGACACAAAAAAAGTTCTCTAGGTTGAAAACCTCAAAATATGCCACTTAGGAAAAAGTTAGGACGCAAAACAAAAGTTTGCTAGGTTGAAAACCTCGATGAGGTGGTCTAGGAAAAATTTTGGACTCAAAAAAATGTCTGGTAGGTTGAAAACCTTGAAAAAGGTGCCTAGACAAATGTTAGGACATTATAAAAAACTCACCCATTCTGAAATACAGAATGACTTGATCTTGTTTACTGAGGTGCGTAGGCAGCTTAGGGTTTCATTCTATATTCAGTCTCATAAGTTCAAAATATATATCACCCCAAATATTGTGTCACGCCCCAACCTCGGAGAGCGTGACCGGCGCTCAACCGAGTGTACCCGGTCGAGCAAGCCTATTAGACCTTCCCTACCCGACTCATTCATGATCCGAAAAGAAGACATATTACCATCTTCTAAAAGGGGAGAGATCAGATATACATGCATAAACATTACTAGTCCATTTTTCATTATATACATTATGCCATAGTTAAGTTTCCAAAATATAACTTAGTCCAGTGACCACTCCGTTACCCATACACGACCCACATAAACTTTGAGTGATGGTATAGGGTGCTGGGGTGATGAGGGTATTACCTTTTAGGATGAAGAATTGGGTGCCTTACTTGAATATTTCCAAAGCTTTGAGTGATGGTAGAAGATTAATTGATGAAAATTTAGGCCATCCCTCTAGAACCCTCTCTCTCTCTTTAGAAATATCATAAATGTGCTTCAAAATAGACAAAAGAGGTGTTTTAACGGAATGGGGGTCGGGTTTTAAATTAAGAAAAAAGGTGCCCCGACACAGGTCTGCAGTCGCATATGCGACTGCATAATGGTTATGCGGTCCGCAAAGTGACCGCAGAAATGGCCCTCAGGGGCCTGAACTTTAGGCCCAGGTATACGACCAGTATGCGATCCGCATACCTGTTCTACGGTTGCATAATGCACCGCAGAACTCCCTTCACAGAAACCCAAGAGTAATTATGCGATCAATATGCGGTCCGCATAGTGATTATGCGGTCGCATAATCGACCGCAAAGCTGACCTAAAATTAGCCAAACGTTCTGCTTCACTTTGTGGCCATTATGCGATCCGTAGAGTGATTATGTGGCCGCATAATGGACCGCAGAAATGTGTTCTTCTGCGAAACATTTTCCTCTAAGCCCGTAGGGTACTGTTCAATCCAAAAAGTCCGAACCGTGGCTCGCAAGTTCGCAGCGAAGAATTTCTACTATAATAACGCAGGAATCTATCTTGGCACCATGAAACCCCGAGTTTTTGGCTAAAATTTGTACCAGGCCTTACATCCTCCCCCACTTAAGATCATTCGTCCTTGAATGAGGATCAAGGTTCACTTAACACAGCTTCAGTTATATCATATACCATTAGCCCCAAATTTGCCTAACTTCCTAACTTCCTGAAAATTTCGCTAGACTTTCCTTTGTAATTAAGCCTATCCACCTGCCATAGAGCCCCAGAAACACATCCTAACACGTATTCGTACGGTCAAATAATGCAACATAACACAAAATAACACTCACTGAGTCCTTATAAGGAACATATAGCTCAGAAGGAATATCTTTACATTAGCCGAACAAATGATACAAAATTTATGGGAAACAACTTCATAGAACTTTTACATGGCTATTCAAACAAATGAGGGTACTTCTATTTCATTTCATTCTCGGCTTCCCAAGTAGCTTCTTCGACTTGTTGGTTTCACCATAATACCTTCACGGATGAAATTTCTTTGTTTCTCAACTTTCGGACGTCTATCAAGAATAGCAACCAGAATCTCTTCATATGACAATTCTTCACTAACCTCGATGGTCTTAACCAGCACAATAGCGGACGGATCTCCAACTACCTTCTTCAGCATGGACACATGGAGTACCGGGTGCACTAATGACATCTCAGGTGGTAGCTCAAGCTTGTACGCCACCTGACCTATCCTTTGAATGATTCTGTACGGCCCGACATACCTTAGAATTAATTTCCCTTTCTTTCCAAAAAGCATGATCCCCTTCATGGGAGATACCTTCAAGAACACCCAATCATCTTCCTTGAACTCTAAGTGTCTGCGACGAACATCCGAATAGGATTTTTGACAACTCTGAGCAGTTTTCAACTGCTCTTTTATGATCTTAACCTTTTCCATAGCCTGATGCACAAGGTCTGATCCTATTAGTTCAGCTTCTCCAACCTCGAACCACCCAATCGGTGATCTACATCTTTTACCATACAAGGCCTTAAATGGCGCCATCTGAATACTAGCATGGAAGCTGTTGTTATAAGAAAATTCTATGAGCGGCAAATGATCATCCCAGCTACCCTTGAAATCAAGCACACACGCATGCAACATGTCCTCAAGTGTCCGAATAGTCCGCTCTGCTTTCCTGTCAGTCTGTGGATGGAAAGTCATGCTAAGATTTACCTGCGTATCCAAACCTTGCTGAAATTTATTCCAGAAATTAGCTGTGAATTAGGCCCCTCGATCGGAAATGATGGAAACTGGAGTTCCATGAAGCCTGACTATTTCCTTGATATACAATTGAGCATATTGTTCCGCAGTGTCAGTGGATTTAACTGGTAAGAAGTGTGCTGATTTTGTGAGTCAATCCACGATCACCCAAATTGAGTCAAACTTACGCGGAGTGCATGGTAACCCTACCACAAAATCCATATTGATCATTTCCCATTTCCACATTGGAATTTGTATACTCTGAGCTAACCCACCGGGCCTTTGATGCTCGGCCTTCACTTGTTGACAGTTTGAACATTTTGCCACAAAGTCCGCCACAACTCTCTTTATGTCATTCCACCAATAAACTTCCTTGAGATCATGATACATTTTTGTAGAGCCTGGGTGCACGGAATATCTTTAAGTATGAGCTTCTGCCATGAATCTTTCCCGAAGACCATCTATGTTTGGAACACATAGTCGTCCTTGGTACCGTAATGTACCGTCATCCATGCCAAGAGAAAAAGCCGTAATCTTATGTTTATGAATCCCTTCCTTCAGCTACACCAACACTGGATAATTGTATTGTTTCTCCTTGACTTCTGCCACGAGCGATGATTCCGCCCTATTTTGCACAATCACTCCCCCTTCATTAGAGTCCACAAGATGAACTCCCAAACTGGCCAACTGATGAACCTCCCGGGCCAAGGGCCTTTGACATGCCTCCAAGTGAGCCAAACTACCCATAGATTTACGACTAAGAGCATCCGCCACCACATTAGCTTTCCCTGTATGATACAAAATGTCGATGTCATAATCTTTGAGCAACTCAAGCCACCTTCTCTGCTTAAGTTCAATTCCTTCTGCTTGAAAATGTATTGAAGACTATTGTGGTCCGTGAACACATCTCCATGGACTCCATACAAATAATGATTCCAAATGTTTAATGCAAAAACCACCGCCACAAGCTCTAAGTCATGAGTTGGATAGTTCTTTTCATGATTCTTAAGTTGCCTTGAAGCATATGCTATAACCTTACCATGTTGAATTAATACACACCCAAGACCGATCCTTGAAGCATCGCAATACACCACAAACCCCTCGGTACCCTCTGGCAGGGTCAATACCGGCACCGAAGTCAATCTTGATTTCAATTCCTGGAAGCTCATTTCACAAGCATCGGACCACTGGAACTTAACCGCCTTCTGTGTCAATTTAGTCAATGGAGAGGCAAGAGTGGAGTACCCCTCTACGAACCTCCTATAATACCCGGCCAAACCCAAGAAACTGTGAATCTCTGTTGGAGTAGTAGGTCTAGGCCAATCCTTCACCGCTGCAATCTTTTGAGGATCGACCTTAATTCCTTCTCCAGAGATGACATGACCCAGGAATGTAACAGATTCAAGCCAAAATTCACATTTCGAGAACTTTGCATATAATTGGTGTTGAGGAAGAGTCTACAGAACTGCCCTGAGGTGGTCGGCGTGATCCTCTCGACTTCGTGAATACACAAGGATGTTGTCAATGAATACTATCACAAATGAGTCAAGAAATGGATTGAAGACTCGATTCATAAGATCCATGAAAGTTGCCGGGGCATTTCTTAGCTCGAAAGACATTACCAAAAATTCAAAGTGCCCATACCGGGTTCTGAAAGCTATTTTCAAAATATCCTGCTCCCTTACCTTCAATTTATGGTACCCGGACCGCAAATCAATTTTGGAGAAGAACTTAGTACCTTGTAATTGATCAAACAAATCATCTATTCTAGGCAATGGGTATTTGTTTTTGATTGTGACTTTGTTGAGTTGCCGGTAATCAATACACATCCTCAGCGATCCATCTTTCTTTCTGACAAAGAGAACCGGTGCGCCCCAAGGTGACACACTCGGTCGGATAAAACCTTTCTCTAGCAAATCCCTTAGTTATTCCTTTAGCTCTTTTAATTATGTCGGCGCCATTCTATAAGGTGGAATGGATATAGGCTACGTGCCCGACATCACATCAATCCCAAAATCAATCTCCCTCTCTGGAGGAATTCCAGGGAGCTCATCCGGAAAAACATCAGGGAATTCATTCACAATTGGTACAGATTCAAGGGTAGGCACCTCAGTAGTGGTGTCTGTAACTCGGACCAAATGATAAATACACCCCTTCTTGATCATCTTTGTGGCCTTAAGGTAAGAAATAAACCTACCTTTTGGCATAACATTATTCCCCTCCCACTTAACAGCTGGCTCATTAGGAAACTCAAGCCTCATAATTCTGGTTCGGCAGTCGAGTTTGGCAAAACATGAATAAAGCCAGTCCATTCCCATTATTATATCAAAATCAATCATCCCCAGTTCAATGAGATCAGCCATGGTATCCCGACCATGCACCGTGACAACAGAATCTCTATAAACCCACGCGGCCATAATAGACTTGCCAACTGGAGTAGATACAGAGAACAGCTCATGAAGCTGTTCCGGTTCTATTCCGAAGCTTGTAGCAACATAAGGGGTAACATATGACAAAGAAGATCCGGGATCAATAAGGGCATACACATCATGAGATTGAATAGTCAATATACCTGTGACGACATCTGGGGAAGCCTTTGCACTCTGTCGACCACTCATAGCATAGAATCGGTTGGGTCCTCCCGAACTCTGTGCACCACCCCTAGCTGCACCACGCCTTATGGGTGCTGAAGAGCCTCGAGCTGGAAGGGGTGCTGAAGATGTAGCAGTTGTAGGACTGGATGACTGAGTTATGCCCCTGCTTGTACCCTGACAGGGTGCACGACACTCCCTCTGAATATGGCCTCTCATTCTGCATCCGTAACATACCTGCATGTCCAGGTAGCAGACTCCCGAATGTATCCCCCCACACTTAGGGCATGGGGCTCTCTGCTGCTGCTGGAATCTCCCTCCTGATCGGAGCTGATGGTGGGACCCCCTGCTGCCCTGACCGGGCCTAAAGCGACTCCCATGCTATTGGTCATGCCCTGGTGGTAGGGCACTAGCTGAAGACTGAGCATAAGACTAGGACGGCCCTGATGATCCTCCCCAAAAAGCTGATCTCCCACCTCCGAACGAATCCCCAAGGTTGCTTGTTGATCGGGCCCTACTACTACTTTCCCGTTCCATCCTGAGCTTTAAATTTTGAGCCTCCGTAGCTTGGGCAAATGCCACCATCTATCCATAGTTCATGTCGGAATTTAGAGCAGTTGTGGTAGCCTCATTAATAACCAAAGGGCTAAGGCCCTGCACAAATCGACGCACCCTAGACTCCATAGTCGGCATCATATGAACAACATAGTTTGATAGGCGCACGAACTCCATGAGATATTCCTACACATTCTTACTACCCTGTTTAAGGGTCTCAAACTCCACGGCACGGGTTGCCTTAGTCTCAGCAGGCAAGAAATGATCTATGAAGGCATCTGCGAACTCACTCCATCTCGCCGGAGGGCTCCCCTCCTCACGGGAATCTTCCCACATCTCAAACCAGGAATATGCCACCCCTTTCAAACGATAGGAGGCCAACTCTACTCCCTCCATCTGAGTAGCACGCATAACTCAGAGAGTCTTATGCATCTCATCAATGAAATCCTGAGGGTCTGCCTCGGGATCAGTACCTGTGAACACTGGAGGGTCTAACTGAAGGAACCTGTTTACCCTGGAACCAGAAGAATCCCCTTGCAAGCTAAATGGGTTGGGTGCAACATTTGACCTCTGGGCCTGAGAAACTACTAACTGAGTCAGCATCTGAATAGCTCCCCTAAGATCTCCATTAGAAATACCGGGACCGGGAGCTAGGGCTGGAGGTGGAACATGTATATCGGCGGGAGGGATTGTGGCACCCTCCGAGGGTGTAGGAACTGGGGTAGTCTGTTCTAGAGTAGACGAATCAAGCAGTAGGATAGTTGGGGGATTATCCTCACCTGCATTATCAAGTAGGGGATCAACAGCTAATCCTGAGGTGGCATTGGCTTCTTGGCCAATTCTCGCTCTCTTCTTAGGTGCCATTTACTGAAAGTTAGAACAATGCACAAGTTAGAGGAGAACAACCTCACATTCCGATCTATCGCACGATATAGAACAACAATGAAGGGTATTATTCCTAAATATCCAAGTAGCCCCCTAATTATAGAAGTGGTCGATAACACACTGATAAGAAGGGATCTACTAGACACGGCTCCGAGACATCCAAGGACACTTTAAAACCTTAGGCTCTGATACCATGATTGTCATGCCCCAACCTCAGGGAGCGCTACCGGCGCTCAACCGAGTGTACCCGGCCGAGCAAGCCTATTAGACCTTCCCTACCCGACTCATTCATGATCCATAGTTAAGTTTCCAAAATACAACTTAGTCCAGTGACCACTCTGATACCCATACACGACCCACATAAACGTCTACGGAGCCTCTAATGATACAAAAAACAATCATGATAATGCCGGAAACAAGGCCCCGGCTATACCTCAAAATATGGTAACTTATACAAAAGAAACACTACATGACCCCAGGAAGAAGTGTGGCTCACCAAGACTGCTGTGATGAGTGTGAGGGAGAGCACCACTAACTGCGATCAGCGCTATCTGTGATGGAACCACCTACATCCATTCAAACATGTAGCACCCCCGGCAAAAGGGACATTAGTACTGTCGAATAGTACTAGTATGTAAGGCAAACACCAATCTTAGTAGAATGAATAGTGAAACAAAGAGAAGGCAGTCATAATAATCAATAAGTGCCTCACAGAAATACAAGAAACACCAAGTAAGGATCATATAGTTTCCAATTCAATCTTTCCATCTTTTTAGGTTAATAATCTTTAGTGCCAAATGCCACAACTCACAATGCCACCGTATTTTTACACGGAGTCCGGTCTCGACCCGACCGGCTAAGCCATCTCAAGTGAGACATATCCATATCCACATTGTAAATCAATAATTCCAACACAAATGCCACTATGTATACATCATGGCGTCTGATCTAGGCCCGATCAGCTAAGCCATCTCACTTGAGACATAACCTCTTTCAATTATTCACTCAATTCACATTTCTTTCCTATTTTTCATTACAGGGCACAAACAGCCTCATTCATTAAGTAGTTCTTGGCACTTGGGCACATTTTATAATTCAAGTCTTTCCCTTTTCATGTCGATAAGTACCATCACACAGGGCATTGCACACATAAGGGAAGGAGCTTGGAAATCATAATTACGTTCTCAAATAGCATGATGACATGGTGAACATCTAGAACAATTAGGGAGCATGAATCTTTCAATCCAACACACTGAGGCAAAGAATTCTAATATGATTAAGTCGGAACTTACACCAATTATTCGGATACTAGGAGTTCGATTCTAAGAAGAAGAGAGTTAGCCATACATACCTCAATTGCGCTTCTTTAGACTCTACAATTATCCGGAACCCTTAGCAACTTCAATCTATTTTAGCAATATAACAAATTGAACCAAGAATTAAGAAGACGTTCATGGTTCTAGCTCACTTTTTTATTTTTCCCACACTCTTTATCACATGCATGCAAGATAACCACCCTCATACCCATGAAGTATCACACTAGTACCCCATTATAGCTATGTTTGAAATTAAGAGCTGGGGTGATGAGGTCTTACCTTTTAGGATGAAGAATTTGGTGCCTTACTTGAATATTTCCAAAGCTTTGAGTTATGGTAGAAGATTAATTGATGAAAAATTAGGCCCTCCCTCTAGAACCCTCTCTCTCTCTCTAGAAATATCATAAATGACCTTCAAAATAAATAAAAGGGGTGTTTTAACGGAATGGGGGTCGGGTTTTAAATTAATTAGAAAGGTGCCACGACATAGGTCTGCGGTCGGATATGCGACCCCATAATAGTTATGTGGTCCGCAAAGTTACCGCAGAAATGGCCCTTATAGGCCTGAACTTTCGGCTTAGGTATGCGACCAGTATGCGGTCCGCATACCTATTCTGCGGTCGCATAATGCACCGTAGAATTCCCTTCGGAGAAACCCAAGAGTAATTATGCGACCAATATGCGGTCTGCATAGTGATTATGCGATCGCATAATCGACCGCAAAACTGACCTCAAATTAGCCAAATTTTCTGCTTCACTCTGCGGCCATTATGCGCTCCGCAGAGTGATTATGCTGCCGCATAATGGGCCGCAGAAATGCATTCTTCTGCGATATATTTTTCTCTAAGACCGTAGGGTACTGTTCAATCCAAAAAGTCCGAACTGTGGCTCGCAAGTTTGCCGCGAATAATTTCTACTATAATAACGCAGGAATCTATCTTGGCATCATGAAACCCCGAGTTTTTGGCTAAAATTTATACGGGGCCTTACATATTGTTAGAGTGATGTATGATGGAATAGAATTTGCTTGGTTGGAGCCTGAAAATTAAGATTATGTGTATCCTTTGCCTTATTGAATATTGATGGCTCAATGGGGGTAAGCCTCCATACCGAGTTGGCTTCTCCATTAAGATGGTTATAATTTTTTAGTAGGAAATGTCTTCAAGTTAAAGTCATTAAGTGTGTCAAGTCATAATGTCTGCTGATCTTTAAGTTAAAGTCTTCAAGTCTGCCAGGTCTTCAAGTATATCAATCTTCAAGTTGGATTCTTCAAATCTGTTCAAGTCGGTTCTCTGCTCCTGTCAAACCTTCAAGTCGGATTTTGCAAGTCTTCCAAGTCTTCAAGATGAACTCTTCAAGTACACCAAAACTTCAAGATGGATACCTCAAATCTGCCAAGTTTTTAAGTTGGATTCTTTAATTCCGCTAAATCTTCAAGGTAGAGTCTTCATGTTTTCCTAGTCTTCGAGTTGAATTAATCGAAATTGAAGGCACATACAAAAGCTTGTCTCCATACTCCAACTTAAGATCAACTTCTTCAAGTTTTACCAGTTTTTCATCAAGTTTTACCAGTTTTCAGGCTGAGATGATTGTCCATCCCTTTGAGCTGATGATTTTCGGATGGCGATGAGTTCTTATCCCTTTGCGCCCTAAGATTTATCTCACCGATTTTAGAGCAGGGATGAGAATCCATCTCTTTGCGCCCTATGATCACCTTCTTCATACATGTATTATCCTTTTGAACAAGACTATCCATTTTGCTTGGTTTACAAAAATGAGAGAAAATAATGAAGAAGACAATGAAGAAACAAGGAGAAGGAGGAAATCACCTTCGCGCTAGTGCTTCCTAATCGTCAAAGCCCAAAGTTGAGTTGGCTTGAAGACGTCACTGGTTGATTCTCAATTAACATGAGAACAAGGGATTTATATGGATTGTAAAAGAGGGCGTTGAGCATATGTTTCTCGATGTGGGAACAAGTTTTAAGGTGGCTCTGTCATGTTGATACCAACACGGACTAGGTATTAATCTTCAAAAGGAATCACACATGCATGTAGTGGCGGTGGTATACTTCTTTACCGATTAAATATAACATGGGTCAATATGTGGCCATGATATGGCTAAAGTCAAAGTAGTTGCACACTAACTTCATTGCAGATAAGAATATTATGTGCAAAAGAAAAATTCATGACATATTCTCAAGCTTAATCATTGCAGTTGGAAAGATTATTTTCTAATCATGCAAAAGTGAGAGACTTTAGAAAAGTTAAAGTTCAAATGCCAAGAGTGTAACGTCAAGCATTCATATTTATATCAAATATGATTGATACAATAGTCTCAATGATCAACATTTCAATAGAAGACATGCATTACAAATGAATGGCCGCTATGGATTTTTTAAGTTCAGGGTTAACATGATATTCAAATTTGACGTTTCAAGATACTTCAAGCCTAGTCGTAATAATTTAACATCCATACAAGTTTTAAAGTAGGATGTATTTGTAGGTAATTAAAATTTTATTAAATATAAATCCATGAGAAGTTTGGATTTAATCCCAAATTAAATATATTTTGGTTTAAATAAATATTATGAGCTAATATATATTGGGTTAGTTATTTGAATATAATATTGATTTAAATAAAGGCTCAATATTATTGGGGTAGACCATTTTGATGGTCTTCTACTAACTGGATCGACACATGAATACTAAGCCCATAGGTAAGCCTAACAAGTATGCGGGATAACTGAAATATTAAGCTAAAACTCAAAACGTCAACAATTATAATAATTAAAAAATGCAACCCAAATATAAATAACTCCCAAAACCCGGTAGATATAAGAAATACTAAATATCTCTATACATCAGAGTCTAATGAGGATAAGAAAACAACATAATAAAGACAGAGGGGGACTCCGAGGTCTGCGGACACTGGCAGATGTACCTTGAAGTCTCCACGTACGGACTAGCTCACTAGTACCTATTCTGGTAGGCAATACTTGGATCTGCACAAAAGCATGTGCAGAAGCGTACTATGAGTACACCACAACGGTACCCGATAAGTGTCAAGCCTAACCTCGGTAGAGTAGTGACGATGTCAGGTCAGGGCCCTACTGAAAATAATAAGAAACAAGGCAGGAGATAAAATAATATAATGAAATGACAGAGAAGTGAAACAATGAGAATTTACGAAAGGTAATAACACGGAATCAAAGAAAGACAGATACAACATGAAAGAAAAACAAAAAATCTTAAAAGTTAAGGAAAGACAACAACAAGCAATACAGCAAATAGAGGAATCAACAAGGGCACTCCCGAGGTACCGCCTCGTAGTTCCAAAAGTAAATATCTCACAATCTTTCCTTATACACTGCGGGAGCTTTTATATTTTATTTTGAAAAATTATTTTTTCGAAATAGCATCTCGCGTTTTAGCCAACCTTATCACGCCGCATGACTTCTAGTAGTTCCCCTGCTAGCTACGCGTATCAAGCCCACCTTATCTCACTGCATGCGTTTCAACACCAAGACCTTATACCACCGCATGCATATCAATAATCACAACGGCACGACAGAAACCTCGTGGAAACAATAACAATCGCATGACAGAAACCTCGTGCAACAATCAAACAATGATCTCAACAATAAATCACGGAAGCCAAACCATAACAACTGAAACAACGATATTTCAAGGATAGCAATTTCAAGTAAAGAATTCCACAGTTAAATAAGGAATATGGAATCAAGAAAGCAGGTAATTCAACTAAGCATGCGGTACAAGTTGCAAAAAAGAGATAAGACAAGTAGACCAGTGAAATTAGGCTAAACATGATGACTATACATGCTAAATAACTGAGCTAAGGCATAAAAAGGAAACTACTTAAATAAAATCAAAATTTCAACATTTAGCCCGTGTACGCACTTGTCACCTCACATACACGGCCCTCACATATCACAAATTGTCATAACAATACCAAAATCCTAAGGGAAATTTTTCCCACACAAGGTTAGACGAGTCACTTACCTCAAACCACGCAAAATCGATCCACTAGAAGGCCTTTCTCTCGATTTTGCAACTCCGAACGGCTCGAATCTAGCCAAAACAATTTCATACTACCTCTGTTCTAGTTTATGTGAACCTATTTCCTTTTTGGTCCGTTCCAAAAAGAATGACCCCTTTCTAAATTTGGAAATAATTTTGCTTAAACTTAAAATTCTACCCTTAATGAGAAGCTTTTATAACCACACAAATACTCTAGGGCCCTTTTTGAATTGTTTAGGACCATAAATTCCCAAAGTCTTCATTTTTTCTTAAACTCCGTGTACAATCAAATAGGTTCACATAAATTAAAACGGAGGAAATATTATAAATATAACTATATGAAACTAATTTAAATAATGAAATTACGACTTTAGCAAAGAATTGAAAAAGCCCTATAAAAAGTCGACTTGGGCCCACGTCTCGGAACCCGACCAAAATTACAAAAATCGAACATCCATTCGATATTGATTTCCACCATACAATAATTACTCAAATCCGACCTCAAATCACTTTTCAAATCCCCAATTGTTAGCCTAAGAAGTTTTCCAAATTGTTCTCAAATTTTCCAACTAAAAACACTAATTAAATGAAGAAAACAACAATAGATTCGTGGGAATTAATCAAAAATGAGTCAAGAATACTTACCCAAATGCTTTCTCTGAAAATCCCTCAAACTTTCGCCTCAATCCGAGCTCTCTAGGTCAAAAAATGGATAATGAAATCAAACCCTCGAACTTAGGCTTTTCTGGCTAGCGATTTCGCATCTGCTTCTCCCCACCTGCGGAATTTCCATCGCAGGTGAAGTTCTCACTTAGCCCAGAAAAACCAGTTCTCCGGACCAAAATGCTGTATCTGCTCTCTCACTCCTGCGGAAGGGGCTCCGCTTCTGCGACCCCAGGCTTGGCTAGCCTTTCCGCTTCTGCGCTTCCTCAATCGCCCCTGCGAGTCCGCTTCTGCAGAACTCTAACCGCATATGCGGTTCCATCTGAGCAGGACACAATTCATTGCTGCGATCAACCACCCGCATTTGCGAGCCCGCACCTGCGGCCTGTCCCTCCGCATGTTCAAAGACACCAGAACCAGCCCAACATCAGAAATTTCCCCAAGTCCAAAAATGATCTGATTTCCATCTGATTCACATCTGAGGCCCCCGGGACCCCGTCCGAATATATCAACAAGTCCTACAACATCATACGAACTTAGTCGAGCCTTCAAATCACATCAAACAATGCTAAAAACATGAATCGTGTGTCGATTCAAGCCTAATGAACTTTAGAACTTCTAACTTTACATTCGATGCCGAAACCTATCAAATCACATATGATTGACCTCAAATTTTGCACACAAGTCATAATTGACATTACAGACCCATTCCAACTTCCGGAATCAGAATCCGATCCCGATATCAAAAAGTCCACTCCCGGTCAAACCTTCCAAAATCTTCTAACTTTCCAACTTTCGCCAACTAACGCCGAAATGACCTACGAAGCTCCAAAACAACATCCGGACACGCTCCTAAGACGAAAATCACCCTACGGAGCTATAGGAACCATCAAAACTCCATTTCGGAGTCGTCTTCTCACAAATCAAACTACAGTCAACTCCTATGACTTAAACTTCCAATTTAGGGACTATGTATCCCATTCCACTCCGAAACTCTTCCAAATCCGACACCAAGCACCCCAGTAAGTCACAAAACCACAAAATAAATTTGAGTGAGCAATAAATAGGGGATCGAGGCTAATACTCTCAAAATGACCGGCCGGGTCATTACATCCTCCCCCACTTAAAACAAACGTTCGTCCTCGAACGAGTATAGCGACATACCTGAATTGGGGAAAAGATGAGGATAATGGCTATGCATATCATGCTCGGTCTCCCAAGTCGCCTCCTTGACTGGATAACCCCGCCACTAAACCTTTACTGAAACTATGCTCTTCGACCTTAACTTTCGAACCTGCCTGTCCAAAATGGCCCCCGGCTCCTCAACAGAAGATAGATGCTTGTCCAACTGGACTGAGCTCAAGTCTAACGCATGAGATGGATCGCTGTGATACTTTTGGAGCATGGAACACTGGATGAACTAGAGACAGACTAGGTGGTAGTGCAAGTTTGTAAGCCACCTCTCGAACCTCATAAAGCCCTTCGTGGGCGAAACTCAAAGCAAGACCCGCTTCCCAACCATGAATACAACGTCGTGAACCTTTCAATCCGCATAGCTCTTCTGTCTCGACTAGCCTGTACGAAGTCGATCCTGAATCAATTTAACCTTTTCCAAAGCATCCTGAACCAAGTCCGTACCTAATAGTCTAGCCTCACCCGGCTCGAACCAACCCACCGGGGACTAGCACCGCCTACCATACAAAGCCTCATACGGGGCCATCTAAATGCTCGATTGATAATTATTGTTGTAGGCAAACTCCGCAAGTGGCAAGAACTAATCCCAAGCACCCCTAAAATCCATCACGCATGCACGGATCATATCCTCCAATATCTTAATAGTGCGCTCGGACTGTCCATCCGTCTGAGGGTGAAATGCTATACTCAACTCCACCCGAGTACCCAACTCATGTTGTATGGCTTTCCAGAACCGCGATGTAAACTGCGTACCCTGGTTAGAGATGATAGATACCGGCACGCCATGAAACCTGACAACCTCGCGAATGTAAACCTGAGCCAGCTACTTGGAAGAGTAAATAGTAACCACATGAATGAAATGAGCTGACTTGGTTAATCTATCCATAATCACCCAAACTACATCGAACTTCCTCCGAGTCTGTGGGAGCCCAACAACGAATCTATAGTGATTTGCTCCTATTTCCACTCCGGAATCTCTAGCTTCTGAAGCAATCCACCTGGACGTTGATGCTCATACTTCACCTGTTGACAATTTAGGCACCGAGCTACATACTCCACTATGTCCTTCTACATTCTCCTCCACCAATAATGCTTCCTCAGGTCCTGATACATCTTCGCGGTACCTGGGTAATTGGAGTACCGTGAATTGTGAGCCTCCTGGAGGATCAACTCATGCAAACCATCTACATTGGGCACACATAGCCTGCCCTGCATCCATAATACAATGTCATCTCCAATAGTGACTTCCTTGTCATCACCGTTCTAAACAGTGTCCTTAAGGACAAGCAGATGTGGGTCATTATACTGATGTTCTCTAATACGATCATAAAGAGAAGACTAAGAAACCACACAATCCAAAACTCATCTCGGCTCAGAAACATCCAATCTGACAAACCGGTTGGCCAAGGCCTGAACATCCAAGGCTAAAGGCCTCTCTGCTACTGGTAGATATGCTAAACTGCCCAAACTCTTTGCGTTGCGACTCAAGGCATCGGCCACCACATTGGCCTTCCTGGGATGATATAGAATGGTAATATCATAATCCTTAAGTAGATCCAACCATCTCCGCTACTGTAAGTTAAGATCTTTCTATTTAAACATATGCTATAGACTCCGGTGATCGGTGTAGACCTCACAAGGGACACCATACAAATAGTGCCGCCAGATCTTCAAGGCATGAACAAAGCTGCTAACTCGAGGTCGTGGATATGATAGTTCTTCTCATGCACTTTTAGTTGTCTAGACACGTAGGCAATCACCCTACTATCCTGCATCAACACCGCACCGAGACCAATGCGCGACGCATCACAATACACCGTATAGGACCCCGAGCCCATAGGCAATACCAATACTGGGGCCGTAGTCAAAGTAGTCTTGAGCTTTTGAAAGCTCTGCTCACACTCCTCGGTTCACCTAAACGGAGCACCCTTCTAGGTCAGCCTAGTCATAGGTGCTGCAATAGATGAGAAACCCTCTATAAATTGACGATAATACCCCGCCAAGCCAAGAAAACTCCGGATCTCTATAGCTGAGGACGGTCTGGGCCAACTCTGTACTGCTTCAATCTTCTTAGGATCTACCTTGATCCCCTCACTCGATACTACATGAACCAAAAATGCCACTGAATCTTGCCAGAATTCACACTTCAAAAATTTTGCATATAACTTCTTTTCTCTCAAGGTCTGAAGCATAGTTCTCAAGTGCTGCGCATGATCCTCCCAGCTCCGGGAGTACACCAGAATGTCGTCAATAAACACAATGACAAACGAGTCAAGGTAGGGCTGAAATACATTGTTCATAAAGTGCATGAATGCTGTTGGGGCGTTGATCAGCCCAAAAGACATCACAAGGAACTCGTAATGACCATACCGAGTCCTGAAGGCAGTCTTCAGGATATCTGGCTCCTGAATCTTCAGTTGATGATAGCTTGAACGCAAGTCGATCTTAGAGAACATTCTAGCACCCTGAAGCTGATCAAATAGGTCATCAATACATGGCAATGGATACATGTTCTTCACTGTAACCTTGTTCAACTAGCGATAATCAATACACATTCGCATAGAACCATCCTTCTTCTTTACAAATAAGACTGGAGCACCCCAAGGTGACACACTAGGCCGAATGAATCCCCTATCAAGCAATTCTTGCAACTATTACTTTAACTCTTTAAACTCTGTTGGGGCCATCCAATAGGGTGGAATAAAAATGGGCTGAGTGCCCGGAAACAAATCAATACCAAAGTCAATATCCCTATCGGGCGGCATGCCCAGAAGATCTGCCGGGAATATATCTGGATAATCCCTCACTACCAGAACTGACTCGACGGTAGGAGTATCAACACTAACATCCCTCACATATGCCATATACGCATCACACCCCTTTTCAACCATCCATTGAGCCTTTAGAAATGAGACAACCCTACTAGGAACATAATCTAAAGTACCTCTCCACTCTAGCCGCAGTAGACCTGGCATAGCCAACGTCACCGTCTTGGCGTGACAATCAAGAATAGCATGATAGGGTGACAACCAGTCCATGCCCAAGATAACATCAAAATTCACCATACTAAGCAACAATAAATCGGCTCTGGTCTCAAAACCACTAAGAATAACCAAACACGACCGATACACACAGTCAATAATAATAAAATCTCCAACGGGTATAGACACATAGACAGGAGAACTCAAAGAATCACGGGATACACCCAAATACAGAGCAAAATAAGATGACACATAGGAATAAGTAAAGCCTATATCAAATAAGACTGATGCATCTCTATGACAGATCGGAACAATACCTGTGATGATAGAGTCAGATGCAACTACCTCCGTCCTAGTAGGAAGGGCATAGTATCTGGCCTGGCCTCCCCCTCTAGGGCGACCTCTACCTGCTCGACCTTCACTTCTAGCAGGCTGTGCAGGTGGGGTGGCAACTGGTACAACGACCATGGACAGAGAAGCCTAAGGACACGGTGGAATATGCAGAGCCTGAGTAATCAGTGGAGGTGCACCCCTCCTGAGTCTAGGGCAATCCCTCACCACATGACGAGTGTCACCATAATCAAAACAAGCTCTCGAAGAACGTGGTTGTTGTGGCTAGCTCGGGTCTGATCGGTTGGCCTAACCACCGAAAGCACCTCGTGTAGGAGGTGCACTAGACAATAGCGGTGCATAATAGGGAGCCTAAGGCTTAGGAGTGGCCGGAATACCGCTGGAAGCTAGAAGTGCTGAATAAACAGGGCGACTCACATAGTACCTACCATGACAAGCTGCAACTGGGGCACGGGTATCACTGTATGTGCAAGACTCTCGAGATCTCTTGGCCTCCCTCTGTTCTCTATCCTGAGTCAGCATACCCTCCAATATCCTAGTAATCCCCACTACCTGCTGGTATGCGATATCCATCTCCAACTCTCGGTCCATGCTAAATCTGATACTAGAGCTGAGCCCCTCGACAAATTGATGAACCCTCTCTCGAACACTGGCAACCAAGGCTGGTGCATGCTTAGCCAAATCACTGAACCAGACCGCATACTCCGAAACGGTCATATAACCCAGGCGCAACTGCTCGAACTCTGCGCATCATGGATATCTGAGACTCTGGGGAACATACTCCCTCAAGGACATATCTGAGAATTGAGTCCAAGTGAGTGAAGATGCCTCGGCCGGACTACCCAACTCATATGCTTGCCACTACTGATAGGCTACTCCTCTAAGCTGGAACGTAGTGAAAGAAACCCCACTAGACTCCGCAACATCCATAGTACGGAGGATACGGTGTCACTCCTCAAGAAAACCCTGGGCATCCTCTGAAGCCAAGCCACTGAAAGTAGGAGGGTGGGACTTATTGTACCTCTCGAGCGTGAGCTGCTCCTCCTAAGAAATTGCTGCCCTAACCTCGGGCTGAACAGGGGCTACCGAATGCATTGGTATAACCTCTGGAACCTGGTCGACCTGTACCCGCTGCTTAGGGGTATGGGTGGCAGGAGTCTATGCTTCTCCCCCGGCCTGAGATATGGCAGGAGCAAGTGGTATAAACCATGCCTGAGCCAAAGTGCTGAACATGCTCAGAAACTGGGCGAGAGTCTCCTGTAGGGATGGTATAGTAACAGGCATCTCAGGTGCCTTCCCTCCAACTGGAACTACTGGTGGGTCCTTTGTAGCTTCTCGTGCGGGTGCTCTGGCTGTACCCCGTGGACATCCTCGGCCTCTACCCCGGCCTCTCGCGGCTCTAGCAGGGAGAGCGGGTGTCTGGTCATCTGATCCAGTTGTGCGTGTCCTCACCATCTGTGAGAGAATAGAAAGACATAAATTTAGAATCTGAAGTCAAAATTTCGTACGATAAGGAATCAAAGAAGTGAAGCTTTTCCTAATAGTCCCATAGCCTCCCGAAGATAAGCACAGATATCTTCGTACCGATCTGAGAGACTCTACTAAACCTGCTTGTGACTCATAACACATATGAACCTAGTGCTCTGATACCAACTTGTCACGACCCCAATTTACCTCCATAGGATGTCGTGATGGCACCTAGTCTCTAAGACCAGATAAGCCTAACAAGTATGCAGGATAACTGAAATATTAAGCTAAAACTCAAAATGTCAACAACTGTAATAATTAAAAAATGCAACCCAAGTATAAACAACTCCCAAAACCCGATAGATATAAGTCATATGCTCTAAAGAGAAATACTAAATATCTCTATACATCAGAGTCTAATAAGGATAAGGAAACAACATAATAAAGACAGAGGGGGACTCCGAGGTCTGCGGACACTGGCAAATGTACCTTGAAGTCTCCACGTACGGACTAGCTTACTGGTACCTGGTATGGTAGGCAGTACCCGGATCTGCACAAAAAGATGTGCAGAAGCATAGTATGAGTACACCACAACGGTAACCAGTAAGTGTCAAGCCTGACGTCTGTAGAGTAGTGACTAGGTCAGGTCAGGGCCCTACTGGAAATGATAAGAAACAAGGCAGAAGATAAAATAATATAATGAAATGACAGAAAAGTGAAACAATGAGAATTTACGGAAGGTAATAACACGGAATCAAAAAAAGGCAAATACAATATGAAACAAAAACAAAAAATCTTACAATTTAAGGAAAGACAACAACAACCAATACAACAAATAGAGGAAATCAACAAGGTCACTCCCGAGGTACCGCCTCATAGTCCCAAAAGTAAATATCTCACAATCTTTCCTTATATCACCGCGGTAGCCTTTATATTTTGTTTTGAAAAATAATTATCCCGAAATAGCATCCCGTATTTTAGCCAACCTTATCACACCACATGACTTCTAGTAGTTCCCCTACTAGCCATGCGTATCAAGCCCATATTATCTCACCGCATGCGTTTCAACACCAAGACCTTATACCACCGCATACGTATCAATAATCACAACGGCACGGCAGAAACCTCATGCAAATAATAACAACTGCACGACAGAAACCTCGTGCAACAACCAAATAATCATCTCAATAATAAATCACGAAAACCAAAACATAACAACTGACACAACGATATTTCAAGGATAGCAATTTCAAGTAAACAATCCCACAGTTAAATAAGGAATATGGAATCAAGAAAGCAGGTAATTCAGGTAAGCATGTGGTACAAGTTGTAAATAAGAGATAAGACAAGTAGACAGGTGAAATTAGGCTAAACATGATGATTATACATGCTAAAGTAACTGAGCTAAGGCATAAAAAGGAAACTACTTAAATAAAACCGAAATTTCAATATTTAGCCCGTGTACGCACTCTTCACCTCGCGTACACGTCCCTCACATATCACAAATATTCAAAACAATACCAAATCCTAAGGGAAATTTTCCCACACAAGGTTAAATGAGTCACTTATCTCAAACCGCGCTAAATCAATCAACTAGAAGGCCTTTCCCTTGATTTTCCAACTCCGAACGGCTCGAATCTACCCAAGATAATTTTATACTATAAATACAACTACAGAAAACTAATTTAAATAACAAAATTATGACTTTAGCAAAGAATTGAAAAATCGCTATAAAAGGCCGACCCGGGCCCACGTCTCGGAACCCCACCAAAATTACAACAACCGAATACCCATTCGATATCGAGTCTAACGATACAAGAACTACTCAAATCGTCTTTCAAATCCCCAATTTTTAGCCTAAGAAGTTTTCCAAATTTTTCCCCAATTTTCCAACTAAAAACACTAATTAAATGGTGAAAACAATAATAGATTCATGGGAATTAATCAAAAATGAGTCAATAATCCTTAACCAAATGCTTTCTCTTAAAGTCCCTCAAACTTTCGCCTCAATCCGAGCTCTCTAGGTCAAAAAATGGATAATGAAATCAAACCCTCGAACTTAGGCCTTTTCTGCCCAGCGATTTCGCATCTGCCAACCCACAGCCGCATCTGCGGAATTTCCATCGCAGGTGCGGTTCTCACTTAGCCCAGCAAACTCCGCTTCTGTAAACCAAAATGCGTATCTACGCTCTCGCTCCTGCGAAAGGGGCTCCGCTTCTGCGACCCCAGGCTTGGCTAACCTTTCCGCTTCTACGCTTCCTCAATCGCCCCTGTGACTCCGCTTCTGTGGAACTCTGACCGCATATGTGGTCCCATCTGAGCAGGACACAATTCGTTTCTACTATCAACCACCTGTATTTGTGACCCCGCACATTCGGCATGTCCCTCCGCAGGTGCGAAGACACCAGAACTATCCCAGCATCAGAAATTCCCCTAGTCCAAAAATGATCTGATTTCCATCTGATTCACATCTGAGGCCCCCGGGACCCCGTCCGAATATATCAACAAGTCCTACAACATCATACGAACTTAGTCGAGCCTTCAAATCACATCAAACAATGCTAAAAACATGAATCGTGTGTCGATTCAAGCCTAATGAACTTTAGAACTTCTAACTTTACATTCGATGCCGAAACCTATCAAATCACATATGATTGACCTCAAATTTTGCACACAAGTCATAATTGACATTACAGACCCATTCCAACTTCCGGAATCAGAATCCGATCCCGATATCAAAAAGTCCACTCCCGGTCAAACCTTCCAAAATCTTCTAACTTTCCAACTTTCGCCAACTAACGCCGAAATGACCTACGAAGCTCCAAATCATTAGTCGGACACGCTACTAAGACCAAATTCAGCCTATGGAGCTATCGGAACCATCAAAACTCTATTCTGGAGTTGTATTCACACAAATCAAACTGCGGTCGACTCCTATGACTTAAACTTCCAATTTAGGGACTATGTGTCTCATTCCACTCCGAAACTCTCCTGAATCTGACACCAAGCACCCCGAAAAGTCACAAAATCATAAATAAAATATAGGGAGCAATAAATAAGGGATAGAGGCTAATACTCTCAAGACGACCGGTCGGGTAATCTGGTATTTCATGCCTCTATGCTTCGAAAATATCATAAAGATAAGTCTCATATTTTGGACAATAGTGCAGTACATTTAGATGAGAATATAGCTTATGAGGAAGAGCAAGTAGCCATTTTGGATAGGCAGGTTCGAAAGCTCAGGTCAAAGGAGATCGCACCGGTGAAGGTGCTTTTGAGAGGCCAACCGAGCAAGGAGAATAAGTGGGAGACCGACTCTGATATGCAGAGCAGATATTCACATCCTTTTGGCAGTTTAATTACATTTCTAAACATGTTCGACGTCGAATGTTTATTTAAGAGGTGAAGAATATAACGATCCGACTAGTTGTTTTGAGCATTAGATCCTTTTCCCCCTATTTTATGCTTCTCGTATGTGTATTTGATAATATATATAACTACGAGGATGGGTGGTTTAGTTTTTGTGGGGTTCGAACGTGAGTTGGAACACTTAGTTTTATTTTGGAAGCCTTAAGTTGTAAGAGTTGACCAAGGTTGACTTTTATGTAAACGATCTCAAAATTGAGTTTTTATGATTCCAATAGGTGCGTATGGTTATTTTGGACTTGGCAATATGTTCAGATTTGGTTTTGAATATTTCTAGAGGATTTTGGCTCTATTTATCGAAAGTTGGCAATTTGAAGAATTGGAGAGTTTATAGGTTTGATTGATGGTTGACTTTGATATTTTTGGACTCTGATTGTTTTTCTAGGACTATGGAAAGGTTTGTATAGCTGAATGAAACTTGTGTACAAAGTTTGGTTGAGATCCGAGGTATTTAGGCATAAATCGGATGCTTGGTTGGAAGTTTAGAAGTTTATCAACTTAAGAGAATTCAACATGTGATTTGGCACTAGAATCTTAGATGTAATTTTTTCATACATGTTTTTAGACTTTGGATATATCCATGTAGTATTTATGGACTTGTTAGAATATTTAGACGGGATCCGGGGATGCTCAGGTGAGTTTTGAACTACCCGGAGCATGATTTGAAGTTGCTGATATATAGTGCAGGTGCAGTGCTTTACGATCATGGAGTTGGAGGCTCGCTATCGCGTAGCAGTGGAGTGGTCTAGGAGTTTGTTCATCGTGATTGTGGAGATTGTCTCGTGATGTAGTTGGGCTAGGCGGAGTTGTTGAATCATGATCGCGTGGGGAAAGTCACGATAACGTAGGTGTAGTTAGGTCAAGGCTTCACGAATACGTGAACTATTTTGTGCGTAAGGGGGACTTCAGGCATAGCTTTGCAATCGCAGAAGAGGTTTAGCAATAGCAAAGAGCATTTTGGCTCCTAGGGCAATTTAAGTCCCGAATTTCAGGATTTTGACATTTTAAACATTTTTTAGTTTTACAGAACGAGGGGAGAAGAATTTGAAGAGGGATTTTACTACTATCTTTGAGGGAAGTTATTTATACTTAGATTTGAATATATATCTTGATTTCCCATGGATTTCTACACCTAAATCATGAAATTTTAAAGTGAAATTTGGGATTTTGGTCTACAACCTAAGAGAATGTAAATTTAGGTTTTGACCATCAATTTCGATTTGAAAACTAAATACATATTTGGACTCGTGGGGTTATGAGTAAGTGGGATTTACTACTAGACTCGGGTTTTGACCATGTAGGTCCTGGTTGACTTTTGTTGACTTTTTAAGAAATGATCCAAGATTGAAACTTTATTGTTTGGAATTGATTTTTATGACCTTATTAAATTTCATTTGACTAGATTTGAGCCGTTTGTAGGAGAATTCTAAGGGAAAGCGGTATTTTAATATTGGGCTTGTTCCAAAAAAAGTAAGTATCTTGGTTAATCTTGACTTGAGAAAATAGATTGTATTTGTTTTACGTGTTATGTGCTAAATGTGTTAGGGGCTACATAAATGTGTTGGCACGATAGATATTTTCGTGTGGTTTGATTTAATTTATGTACAATGGGCATTTCCGTACGGTGAGTATGAGAGACATGAACGATTGGTGTTGACGTGCAATTTACCATGTTATTTTATGACTATCCATTTCATGAGATTTGAATACTTGTATCATATGGCTTATGTGTGTTGTTTCCTCTATGTGGGTCCGATCCTTGGATTTAAACAGAAATTGTGGAAATTGGAAAACATGCTTGCTTGTTCATTTATATAACATTTGTTGTTTCCTTGTATACTTTCCCATTTATTATTTGCATAGGTTTCCCAACTGAGTGTCGTGTCTTAGTTTCGTCACCATTTTTTCGATGTTAGGCTCGATACTTACTGAGTACGTTGGGTCGATTGTATTTATACTATACTTCTGTACTTCTTGTGCAGATCTGGGTATTGGTCTTAGCAGAGTCCCTAGAGGTGCTTAGTTTGGATACATGGGAGACTCGAGATAGTGTTGCATATCCGTTCGCAGGCCCTGAAGTTACCTTCTTATATCTCTATTACTGCTCACTTGTTTCAGACTGTATTATATTTATTTAGATCTTATTTAGTACTCTTTAGAGTTCATGTACTTAGTGACACTAATCTTGGGGAGTTGCTTAGACAGTTGCAATTGTTTTAGACTTATTATTTAATTTCGGAGATTTACTCTTTATTTATGATATTATGCTGTTAAATATTTAGTTTTATTTCTTTGTTCTTGTTAAGTGTTGGCTTGCCTAGTGAGTAAGATTAGACGCCATCACGGTTCTTTGGTTGGTCGTGACACTCAATGAAAAACTAAATGAAGAATTGTGTGGAACAATTTAAAGGTTTCATCCAAAAGGCCAAAAAACATATGGTTTGTAAACTTTTATAATATTGTTATGACCTCAAATATATAATCTCCAACGCTGAGGTATATACGTATTTTTAGTGTGGTCATTTCTAATGGCTCCATAATTATTCATAAGGGCTAATCACATTTAAACTAGAAAGATCTGAGAGAAATTTTAAAGTTATGTCATTATATGTTAATATCATATTGATAGCCGAAAAATAATTTGGTGTATATAAATAAGGTAAAACCCTTAATATCAAAAAATAATATTTAAAGAAATTGTTCTTTAAATGATCCAAAATTGTGACCGTATCAAAACTCCAATCAGTAAAGACAATGCAATGTATGCTACACTATGTCCTATGACTCCAAAATAAAAGAAATAAATGAGTAGAGTTCTTTATGTCAGTGTTGTTGGTAGTCTAATGCAAGATACCTTTACTAGACTAAACATATGTTTTGCAATTTGCTTGTAAATAAATATAAAATCAACCTCGACCCAGCACATTAAAAGCAGTTAAAAGAATTATGAGGTACCATAAGTAAACTTTTGATTATGTGTTTTTTCATAAGGGCATGACATAGACTGAGGAGACACACTAATGCTTATTGTAGAGGAGATATGGACAAGATTAGATCCACCTCCGAATATGTATTCAACTCTCTAATGAGACCGTACTATAGAGAAAATGAAAAGCAATCATGTGTAGCTTTATCCATAATGGAAGCTAAGTTTGTGGCTCTCCCTCAATAGGGCAAGCGATTGTTTGGTTAAAAAGGGGCCTTGGACCATTTGTTAGTGTTGCAGTTAGTACTGATCTAGTGATAGTCTTTGTGAAAGTCAAACTGCTATTTTATGTACTAAGGACCCTAAATATTATTTTGAAAGTCAAACACATTGACATTAAAATTAATTTTATAAAGACATGGTTGCACGTAAAGAAGTGAACGTAAAGTATATCTGCTCTGCAGATCCATTGACTCAACTAATTCCTAGAGATACGTGTTTTTTTTCATGCAAGATCTCAAGAACTGTGTGAGATTTAATATAGAGTCATAGGATTTTGATTTTGTTTTGTTCATTTTTATTATTTTATTTCACCAAAATAAGTTTGGTTTGCATACACTTATTGTTTGAATGTTTGTGTACATTCTTATTTTAAATGTTTAGTGTACATTTATATGTGAAATCTTTTAGTATATTTTTTTTATATTATTGAAACTTATGTCAAATAGATAAAGGTCAGCGTTCTCATACAGGTGATGCCTCCATCAATTTAATGTTGATGGGAGATGAGACGAGATCTTAACCAAATTATCATACAGATAATTTGAGAGCACATGACTTAAAGATCTTTAATGTTGCACAAGTAATAAGAAAGGATCATTATAGTATTTTATTGGTAGAAATAAGTTTTACCTAATCCACCTTGAGAGGCTAGATGCGAGTTCATATTTGTTGAGTAGATCAAGAAACTTAGTTCATATGCACATATTGTCGGGATATCATCTGTACATCATTATCTTATGAGATAAAAAACATATAGTCCATTGGAAAGGAGAAAATGTTGTAGCACATGTTTTAATACCATGGGTGCAAATATCGCTTATAAGGGTTAACATAAGTTTTGTCTCGATTATTATTGTGTGAGACCCTACATTGAGTACCCTCACAACTCCTACCAATGGCTGGAAGTTTGGTTCGATGTTCGCTATCTTAACATGCTACCAAAGGACCATGAGAGATTCGGTTTGGCGAAGCATGACTAGAAAAGCAAATTGAATTTAACTTGATTGACTCGTGAGAAGAGGTATATCATTGATAGAATCTTATTTGATTTGTGTTTGTTAGTACTGGTTATGACTTATAGGTCATATTTATGAACACAAGAAACTATGATACATGAGATCTCGATGATGTATCGATGTGATTCAAATGATCCAGGGTACTAAGCATACTTTTTATGATCTACTAGAAAATTTTCATGACAACAACGAGAGACTATATATTCCTAACAGATGTGTAGCAATGTGCTTTTGTAGTATATTAGTCGCACTGTCTATTTATCCAGTATGAATGATGCAAGAGAGATAAAAGGAGAATTTATTGCTTAGCTCTATGGAGATTAAGCACTCTCTTATGTGTGAGTGAGAGATGTTGTAAAATTGCTATTGGGTTAGGTTCACCCATAATGGGTGCTAATTAGCCAGTTAACCAATTAGCTAGTCCTCCTCCTAAAACTCTAGTACTAGCCTACATAAGCACCATTATGGGTGTTGAAAAGGAAGGCTTATCACAATATTAGAGACGTGTAAGATTAGATATTCTCTGCATTCATCAAAGGGATTTTTAAGCTGTGGAAACAAGGGATTTCATCCTTCTTCTGAGGATTCTCAACGACCAGTAATTCAAGTCATGGTTGCTACAAACAATTCGTTTTCGTAAGGAAAAACTCATAAGTCTCCTAACTAGTATTTACAGGTTAAATATTTCACTTTCGAAAAGAAGTTGAAATGGAGGAATGAGAGAAAGTAATGATGTAAGAGTTGACAACATACAAAAAGAATATAACATTAGAAATGTTGGACCTACTTGATGTTTGGCTAGAAATCTATATTTTATTGCATTACTTACTTTATATTGTGGTTTTTTAATAATAAATTATTCGACGTTTGAGCTTAATTGAGTTGATTTTTTTATGTGTAGGACCATTTGACTGCAAAGTGGAATGAAAGTTGCACAAAATGATATTGAAAGTACAAGAATAGATCATGAAAGGAGAATTGGTGCAAGGCACATAAGAGACCTGACCTTAGATCAGGCCTAGCCAGATCTGCCACCTGGCCGTAGACCAGGCCTAGCCAGGTGTACAATCTCGCCCCAGACCAGGCCTAGCAAGGACAGAGGCCGGTCCCTCTGTCCCAGAGAAAAGTGTTTTCTTATAAAATTTGGATTTGGAGAGTTTGACCCTACACCTTTAAATAGTCTAACTCGTTTTTGAAGGGGAATTTCGACTTTGGAAAGCAAAGAGCTGTCGTGGAGGCTAGAGTTCATCGAATTTCATCTTTATTCTACCAAACTTAGTAACTTTTTATGTTTATTTGGATGATTTATTATTTGATTACCATGTCTATGTGGAGCTATACTTCACATTCTAGGGTTGTAATTTTTTTATGACTATTGTTATTTAGACATTGATTTTGATTTTATGATTTATTGTGTTGGTTTATTTATTCAATCATGCGATTAATTATTTGATTGCTTGATCACCAATTGAATACTACCTACGAATATAGAATTGAACTCGAAAGTGAAAATTCTAGATTGCATATAGGATTGAGTAAAGCAAGTTCTTGAACCCAGACATTGGGGAATGAATTTGTGGTTAGGATAGTCATATACTCATTGCCAGGATTGGTTATTATATGGGAATTATAAATACATTCTTGTTGATTCTAACTCTATAGACATATAGTCATTAGGTTAGCATGAATGGGTGAGTAAGAACTCGATAGATTCTTATGAGAAATATTAAACTTGTCAACCAATAAACCAAGTAAATTAATTCAATTCAAGTGAAGGTTACAATAGGATTGTGTCACGACCCCGATTTTCAACTTCGGGGTCGTGATGGCCCCTAACATCAACTTGCTAGGCAAGACAACATTAAATAACCAATTAACTATTTTACTAATTTAAAACAGAGTGATAATAATTATTAATGATTAATAAAGTTGTAATACATAAGATAATCCCATAATACAACATGGTCTAGTCCAATCCCAGAAGTCTGGAGTCACCAGTACATGAGCAACTAGAAGTCTACAAGTATGGTTTGAACGAAATACAACTGTTCGAAATGAAATAAACAGTATAGATAGAAATAGAGGGAGACTTCAGGGATTGCGAACACAATAGCTCTACTTCAAGTCTCCACAATAGATGTGATCCGAGCAGAAGTACCACTAGATACCGCTAGGACCAACACAGTATCTGCACAAGAAGTGCAAAAGTATAGCACTAGTACAATCGACCTAATGTACTATGTAAGTGTCGAGCCTAACCCCGAAGAGGTAATGACGAGGCTATGACAAGACACCTACTAAAATCCTGTGCATATATATACATAAAGTAGAAAAAATAATAAGTAGGGCATTTAAAATAATAACTGAGAGGGAACATGTAGAAAGGGGGTACGATAAGAGCAACAAGTACAAAATTTACCACGTATCCTTTTTCCGAAATAAACAACAAATGCACCAATTAATTCACCAATCTAGAATCAAATAGAGCAGTGAAATCAATAATGGCACGGCATCATCCTTCGTGCTTTTACTCTCATCCTCATCATAAAATAATGATATGATAAACGAAATGGCACGGCATCACCTTTCGTGCTTTTATTCTCTCCCTCACATGGTGTGATAAATGATAATAAAAAATCAAGTGCGCGGCATCACCCTTCGTGCATTAATCTTGACAATCTCCCACATCAATGACAGTATATGCAAATGAGGCACGATAACACCCTTCGTGCTTTTCATTCTCCCTCACCGAACAACAATAATAAAACAAGGTATCAACGCGAGGTGGGAAATAAATTTCACTTCAATCATAGAATTATGGTGAATAAACACAACCTTCAATATCCCATAACTTCAAAATAACCAATAAAATACGAAGGCGGAAAATTGGAGAAATAATAAGCTAACTAAGGCATGGAAAGCATGATCAATGCAACAACATAATACAATAAATAATTTCCACCCACATGCTTTAACCCAATACAAGGCATATGTACTCGTCACCTTATATATACGCCAACCCCACACATAATTCACGTAGAAAATAGACCAATATGTCCTAATTCCGTCAAGTCAATGTTCGCCACAACACTTACCCCACTCTGCAACCAAGTCAATCATTCCAAGCACGGCCTTGCCTTTTTAACAAGCCTCCAAACCAAATAATTATCGATCAAATAATTCCAAATAAGCTTTAGAAATTACCCACAAAAGATAAAGGTTCAATCTTTAATGAATTTAAAAACGTCAATAAAAGTCAACCTTAGGCCCGCATGATCAAAACTCGAGATTCGGATCAAAGTCCGATTACCCATTCACCCCCAAGCCCGGTTATATGATTTATTTCGAAATTCAACCTCAATTTGAGGTCTAAATCCCAATTTTATAAAATTTCCAATTTCTATCCAAATCTCTAATTTCTACCATGAAAATCCTAGATTTGATATTAAAAATACATGAAAAGTATTGGGTAATTGAAAGAAAATGGATTAAAGTTACTTACCAATAATTTTGGGAAGAAGTAGCTATTGAAAAATCGCCTCACTCTAGAGTGTTTAGGGTTGAGAAGTGGTATTTCCCACCTTTCCCCTCTTACCCAGCTACGGATGATCATCGCAAATGCGAAACACATGCCGCAAATGCGAACTATGCCCCCAGTCTGCATAAGTCACAATTGCGACAAAAACATCGCTGTGATGTCCCATCCAACCGAATATGCGATCAAAGGTTCGCATTTGCAAACCGGCCTAAGCCCGGTGCTCAGTCAAAAAAATGACCAAGCAATCGCAAAAGTGAATACTGGGATGTCTGCAAATTGCGAATATTTCTTCGCAAATGCGAAGACTACCCTACCCAGTCTCCCATCGCAATTGCAAGCTCAATTTCGTAAAAGCGGAGTTCGTATTTGCGAACAGGTCATTGCAAATGCGAGACCTGCAGCCTAGCACCATAACTGAAGCACACCAGCAGTCTTCAACCAACCCAAACTCATCTGAAACACGCCTGAAACTCACCCGAGCCCATTGGGCTCCAAACCAAACATACACACAAGTGTAATAATATCATATAAACTCGCTCGCGCGATCAAAATACCAAAATAACATCTAAAGCCAAGAATCGGACATCAAAATGCATGAAATTCAAAAGAAAACTCAAGAACCTCTAGAATCACAACCAAGCGTCTGAATCCTATCAAACCAACTCTGAATGACACCAAATTTTGCAGGCAAGGCATATAGCAAAACGGATTTATTCCAATTCCCAAAATAAAAATTCGAACCCGATAACCATAAACCCAACCTACGGTCAAACTTAGGAAGTTTCCAAACTTTCAAATTGCTAACTTTCGGTAAAATAAGTCAAATCAATCTACGGACCTCCGAATTCAATGTCGGACATACACCCAAGTCCAAAATCAAAATACGGACCTACCAAAATCGTCAAAATACCAATCCGGGGTCATTAACATAAAATATTGACCGTAGTCAACTCTAGCCTCATTTTTAGTTAAAATTTTATTTTCTTCAAAATTTCACATAAAAGCTTTTCGAAAAGAGACACAGACCATGCACGCAAACCAAGAAATATCAAATGAAGCTATGGGAGATCTCGAATCATGAAAATTAAGGCGAGAACTCAAAACGACCTAACGGGTCATCATAGATTGTTAGATAACCCATTAATCCTAGATCGCTTTCTTCGCATTGATAACATAAAAAATTGCTCGTCCTCTGTTCGAAGTTCATTAGTTATTTCTTTTTATTTTTATTAGTTTAGAATAATATACTTCTAGGTTTAATTCTTGTTCAGATAATTATGATAGTGTAATTTAGTCAATAGTTGATAACAAGTACTCGTGGGTTCGGCATCCGACTTCTAGTCACTTTATTACTTGATGACTGCATATACTTGTGTGTGCATTTGGGGCAATACTACCTGAAAGTAAAAGTGAAATTGGTTTGAAATGGGTATTTAAGACAAAACTCGGTGAATATGGAACCATATAGAGGCACAAAGTTTGGCTTGGGTCAAAGAATATGCTTAACAATATGGTTTTGACTTCAAAGAAACCTTTCTCCAATAGCTCGCTTTGAAACTGTGGGGACAATTTTGGCTTTGGCTGCACAATTACAATGGCCAATTTATCAGTTTGATGTCATGTAAACATTCCTGAATAAGAGAAAGGCAAAGAGACAAAGTTGTATAAGTTCCTTGTACGGATTGAAGTAGGCTCATTGGACATGGTATAATAAAATTTATAGGTACTTTCAACAATAGGTACTCTAAGAGTAAAAAAATAGCCTACTCTTTACGTGAAGAAGAAAGGTGAAAATGATTTAATCATTATTTGCCTTTATGTTGGTGATATCATCTATGCAAGCTCCTCTAGTGCTCTTGTGCATGAGTTTAAGTCACGTATGATACATAAGTTTAAAATGTTAGATATATGGGTTTGCTGCATTATTTTGTTGTCTTGGAGGTTTGTCACGGCCCGAATCTCATCGTAGGGGTCGTGATGACATATAATCTCTAACACTAGATAAGCCAATCACTAACAACATTAAATCAACAAAATATGATATACTACGATAGAATTTAATATAAAAACGGAAATAGAGCTAACACAAGCCAAAATGACAATACCAAATACATCTCCCCAGAACTAGGTAGTACAGAGTCATGAGCTCAAACTGAATACATAAGGATGTCTCAAAATACAATATGTTCGGATATGAAAAATAATAGTATCAATGTAAGGATAGGACTCAAGGAACTGCAACAGTCATGCAACTTCACCTTGAATCCTCTCGACTACTGTAAGCACTCATTCCCTAGGTCTGTTGCCTCCAACACCTGGAACTACATAAAAATATGCAGAAGCGTAGTATAAATACACCACAATCGGTATCAAATAACTATCACGACTAACCCCGGTGAAGTAGTGACGAGGTTTAAGTCATAAGATACTCACTAATTTAATAACTTGTATATTATATCAATAATAGGTAACAAAATATGTAATAAAAAATAATATAAACAGTCTCGTTAGAATATGGGATAACAACTCAACGTATAAGAGTCCATCTTTGACGACAAATCATTAAATAGAAGTGAAGGCATATGATAGCTTGTCAAATTCAACTAACAACTCATTAAAAAGCATGAGGAGTTTTAAGAAAATATTTATATGATCAATATATAATCTCTGTTTCAACACATAACATTATCAAGAGAATCACCCTCAAATCATCACATAGTATCATCAATAGTGTCACCCTTAATTCGCCGCATGTGCAAATAACAATAAATGTCATCCTTATTTCATCACATACGCATATCACCACCCTTATTTCGCTACATGGGCAACCTGAGAAAACGCCACCCTTATTTCGCCCCATGCGTACAATAATAATCACAATCGCACGGCAAAGACTCCGTGCCAACACCCAATCAATCCGTTCAACATGTCCAAATGTGCCATAATTATCAAAAAATAATAATGCCAGATTTTTATCAAAGATATAAGCTCATAATTTATCAACAAGGTGTATAGGATATGACAATAATAAAAATACGGATGGGTATTCATCATATAAAGCATGACTATGGCTAATTCAATTGTAGCGATCATGTTCATGTAGTTGCAAAGTGATTAAGCATGTTCCATATAAAGCACATTCTCGAATTAATGCATATTAATAGCCTAAGGTCTAATCCAGTCATAAGCCACATATAGTACCTATGTACATACCCGTCACCTCGTATGCATGCCGCTTTTCACATAACACGAATAAATATTTAAGGCTAAATCCTAAGGGGTATTTTTCCCACACAGTTAGTCAACATACTTACCTCAAACAAGCCAAATAAATACTCTAAAAATACCTTCCCACGTGAATCGACCTCTGAACGGCTCGAATCTAACCAAAAACAACTCAATAACATCAAACAAAGCTATATGAGTCGATTCCAAGTAATAAAACTCAAATCTTTATCAATTAGCAAAAAATCAACCTGGGATCGCTTTTTGTAACCCGATAAAAGTCATAAATCCTGACTATCCATTCGAATACGAATCAAATGTACAAGTTTATTCAAAATTGACTCCAAATGGGGGTTCAAATCTCCATTTTTACTTTAGAAAGGTTTTGCCAAAAACCCCCAATTTTTTTTCTTAGATTCACCAATCAAATGCCAAAATCAAAGAGAGAATCATAAATAATAATCAAATATGAGTTAAGAACACTTACCCAATCCAAGTGGATGAAAATCGCCTAATATGCGCCTCAATCCGAGCTCCCAATCTCAAAATCTAATAAAATGAGCTCAAAGTTCAAAAAATGATAACTTATATCTATGCCCAGTTATACCTTTCGTGAATGCGACTCAAGCCATGTGTTCACGAAGTACAAAATTACATTGCCCCAAAAGAATACACTTTATGAATGCGATCCTTATCCGCGAACGTGATGCATAAACTCCCCCAGAACTATGCGAACGTGATAAGCCTCCCCGGAACGCGAAGGCTTAGATTAAGTGTGCCCCCAACCTTCCATCCTCTTACGCGAACGTGATGTCCATGTCGTGAATGCGAAGTCCAAGCTGCCACAACCAATGTGAACGCAACACCTGTGTCGCAAACACAAAGAAGAAGATCTTGCCCATCTCAAGTGTACTCCGTGATCGCGATCCAACCTCCGCGATCGCGAAGATGGACCTGACACCAGCAGAAAATCTATAACTCAACCAAACTCCAGGTGGTCCGAAACTCACCCGAGCCGCCTGGGACCTCTTCCAATCATACTAAAAAGTCCGTAAATAGTAGTTGGACCTATCCAAAGTCTCCAAATATATGTAAGATCATTACACCTATAAATCGATGATCAAACCATCAACTGAACTTCTCTTAAGTTAATAAGCTTATAAGCTTCCAACCAATTTGATTCATATTAAAGCAAGTCAGAATGCAACCAAAGTTTGCACGCAAGTCCCAAATGATATAAGAGCCTATTCTAAATTTCGGAACAATAATCCGAACCGCATAGCTTCAAAGTCAACTCCCGGTCAAACCTATGAATCTTCCAAACCTTCAACATTTACCAAATAGAGCCAAATCAACCTAGGAACCTCCAATCCAAATTTGGACATATGCCTAAGTCCAAAATCACCATATGAACCTATTAAATCATTAAAATATCATTCCGATGTCGTTTACATAAAAGTCAAATCTCGGTCAACTCTTATAACTTAAACTTCCAACCTTGGAACTAAGTGTTCCAATTAACTCCTAAACCTTCCGGAAACCAAATCAAGAATTCCCACAAGTCACATAACAATAAATAAACATACTGAAAATATCAAATAGGGAAATGGTAGCTCAAATACACAAATAACCGGCTGGATCGTTATAAGGTTCAACAAGCATATGATGGGATTTTGATTTCACGAAGAAAATATGCCAAGGATCTTAAAAATCATGAATGTTTAAAATGATATTTTTTTTAAAACTTAGCATGCTTAACTGCAAAACCTCTTCCCACGCCCATGAATGTTAGTGAAGAATTGCAGCTTCATGATGGAGGATAGAAGTCTGGTTGGAGGTTTAATCTATCTTATAACCCATACCCGCCCCAATATATCATTCGACATTGGTGTCATTTCCAGGTTACGCAACAACCTTTAAAGGTTCATTTCGGAGGAGCAAAAAGAGTTTTCTGTTAATCACTAGAACTATAGGCTATGAAATTTAGTACTCAAAGTTTCCAATTTTAGATTATGTGGGTTCACTGACATAATTATGCTGGTTCATTGGAAGATAACTGGAGAATTTTATCACATGTTTATACTCTTGGTTTGGAGTAATAAACTTGGAGCTCAAAGAAGTGAGCTACAAAACAAACTCGTCCACCTCTGAAGCTGAGTACATTGTAGCTACTTCAGCAGTTTGCATATCCATCTGGCTAAGAAAGTTGTTAGCACAACTTCAACATAAGCGACAAGATGCAACAAAGATAAATTGTGACATCATCTATTTCCATATAAGAAATTCAATTTTGTCACCGCAGAATTAAGTACATTGATGTTGAATCCATTTTATTCGTGACTTAATTGCAAAAGAGGAGATAACATTAGTAGTTAGCTGATGCACGATAAAGTCTACGAAAATAGACAAGTTTGTCTAATTATGAGCATTGCTTGGTGTCTGTAACTTTGAATCAAGGGGGAGTATCAAAGAGTAATTCAAAGTATAGTAGTGTCCTATATTCCTGGGTTGTAAGCAGTAATGGTGCATTTTTCTAGTTTACTGATAGTGGATAGTTGTTGCTTAGTTAGTGATAATAGTGGTCAACTTAGTGGCTTAGCGAACTGTTTATTTATAAGCTTATAGAAAGGCATTGCTTGCTTTGATTTTTTTAACAAAAAAATTAAGATTCCAGCACACATTTAGTACTCTATAACTTTGAACCTTTGTTTTAAATTTTGTTGTTTACTTCCTTCAACAAAGCATGTGATCGTGTTATTTATATATGTCGGCGTAGTTGAGATACACACTTTGTTGGAAGTGTTTATTAGGCGTGTTTTTACCAATTGGAGGTGCTTAAATGGGAAAAACAAAAGTTGTGGGGTCAGATTTAAAAATAGGGGTAAGAACATGTGTCAATACCATTAAGCCGAATATAATTAGTTAACTTAGCTGTAATTATTTTTAGGAACTTGATTGTGTAAATATTTTATACCATTATTATATACTAGTACAATTTAAATCCATAATCTAAACTCATTTTAGTTATCTACTCAAAATTAAGGAGGTAACGTAGAAATAGAACGTTTTAGGAGGCACAAATTTATATACAAATGATGAACAACAATCAGAGAGAAGCAACCAAGAAAGCAGCTGAGCCAATCTTATTAATGAAACAAAAAAGAAATAGAAAAAAAAATCAAAAACTTTTGGATGAAATATATTGTAATTAATTTGCATAGAAAATAAGTTTGAGAGAATCAAGGTCTAGGTACTAGTAGTAAGATATATTTTGAAGAGGGTGACTCTAAGTATTCTATGGAAGCCCACACTTTGCTTGGACGGCCAAAGTCTTGAATGTATTAGGGCAAGGATCCTTGCTTAGCTCGTCAAAAGCTTCTCTCTCAACTGGGATTGCACATGTATTCTTTCCTAAGCAATGCTTTTCTACAACTTTGAGACTATTGGGAGAAGTGCAGTTTCCAAGATACAAGTTTCCACAAGCTCCATCTGGATTGCCATAGCTAGCAAACTCAATCTGCTTGATCACTTGATTGTTTTCTGGGCAAGCTAATTGAGCTCCTGACTTGAGATCTTCCACGATAGCATTGAATTGTCTTCCGGACCTCTCAAAAGACTTAACGCTAGGAGGTCGGTACTCGGAGATGATACTGCAGATTGTGTCTCTGTTAACTGTTTGGACTTCAATGGTTTCTGAATGACCTCCAGTTTCCTCAAAGATAACTAGGAGATTATCCTTTGGCTTCAAGAAAGCTCTTGGAATGTGATACCTGAAACAATAATATGTGATAGTACATATAATTATTAGATATAATTAACTAAAAAAATGTTCTCCTTTTTAGATGGAGTGGCCACATAATTCAATATAATATTATAGCGGATTGAGATTTAATCAATTCTTACTGTCATTTGTCATTACAGGCAATTTCGACTTGTTTGGCTATGAAAAAGAACCAAAGTTATCTTACTTTTAAATCGGATGATCACATAATTCAACACATATTAAAGCAATTCTACTTACTCAGATTGAGTGGGCTGTCCAAGAGGGGAGAGGAATGATACCCAGTAACGACCAAGGCTATTGCCATTGACCCACATCATACCCTTTTGCATTTTGTCCATCTTTAAGGCTACTGGATTGTTGCCTTCAGGGGCATCAAAGTACGTCTGTAATTTGAAATGAACACATAGTTAAATGTAGACGATAAATTTAATCTATGCTTAGAAATTACGCATAATTAAACCAAATGAAATTACACTTCTGCACTTACCTTGTACCAAGTGATAGGTCCTGGTGGAGGACCAGACACAGGAGTCCACTTCACTTTCTTCGCACCTTCTTCTGTGAATATTTGTTTTTTTTCTCCATATATGCCAACCTTTAAAGTAGCCAACAATAATCATGTTATATTATACATCTTTAATTTTGTGAAGCATCAAAGTACATTTGAATATTATTACTTTATTATAAATGAATTAAGTTATATATGCATTGACACCGTAAAACTATTTACACAATCAATATATATACTCCTAGTTTAACCTATTATAAGCATGTCAACTATTTTGTATCAAGTTACTAATTAATTAATGCCTAACTTAGAAAATTACCTATAGTTACCTCAAGCAATAATACTCCTATTTTTTTAAGATGTGAGTGAATAGAATCTAAACTCAAGTACAAATACATGTTTACCTTGTGTCCCCAGTTGTTTAGGGATATGTCGAGGGTGCCAGCCATCAAGCCTTGGAGAGTTATAGCTCGGGGTCCAGCAAACCTCTTTTCCATATAGGCTCCGCTATTCTGCATTCATATATATCGTATGAGTTCTTCCTCTTTAAAATTCCTCGTTCTTATTTTTGTAATGATTTATTTTGAAGTTATTGTTATATAATGAAATGAATACCGGGAATCCAACTGTCTCAGCTAAAAGGGTGATGTGGTTAGTTCCAGGTTTCAAGATGACAGGTTTCTGGAAAACAAAGCTCTTCTCAATGTTGTTACCGTGTGCAAACCCTGAAATTAATTTAATTACCAACAAATTCCATAAGTAATCTTAACATACTTCTGTGAAAAGAAGTTGTCATCTTGATATATATGTATATGTCAATAAAAGGTGTCACTCACCAACGAATTCGCCATTGACGAAGGCTGCCAATGCGTGACCCATACTTGCAATTGACATAACGGGGAGGATGTCAGGTCTCATGGGCAAGTCATGACGATTTAAGTTGATGCTGTGATTTGTAACAATTCCAGTATTAAGATAAAAACCAAATGATAATAGTAATAATTAATAACGACAACAACAATCATAAGTACCTTGTGCTGTACCAAGCATAGTCTGAAGTATCTTTTGTCAAACTATAGAGCTCCAGGGGTTCTCTGTTCTTAAGTGGCAAGTCATTGATGGTTGGAACTTTCTCTTGGTACATTTCCCACTTGAGATTCTTTGCTTTCTCTGATGCTATGAAGTTCCTTGAATTATGTTGGGCAACAACCTGCTTTCACCATTATAAAATTAGATTCTCATTGTTGATATTTTTTGTTTCAATAAAATATGAAATTTTTGGACTAGTGTTTTTATTTGATGTTACCGTTTGGGTGTTGTAAACAACAGTCTTGCAATCAGGGAGAATGCTAACAGACTTCTCAGGCAAGTAATATTCTTGACCCCTGAATTTAATTGTGGATGGTAGCTTGGTGTGGTTATTGGTCAAAAAGGCAGCACAATCGCTTCCGGGCTTCTCCCAAACAGTAATCTGCAAAGTAATTAATAATATAAAGAACTTTAATATGTTATACTAGTAGGTTTGTTGCCTTATTTTCTAGGCTACTAATCATGGCTTATTATGAAACTTACTTTTACCACGTAGATATAGAAGTTAAATTCAAGCTGATTTTGGTTGGGTTAATGCAAACGATTGGTTACCTCGAGGTCGTGGCTAATCTTTTGAACAGTGGGAGTTCCCCAAAGGAGAGCCCTTCTGGACAGTCTTAAAGCTCTGTGTAAGTCTCTCAAGTGACTCCATTTGGGTTCCCTCTTCAAACCTAAAAGAGACATAAATTAAACGTCTTTGATCCCAATGTTTTTATTAATCTTAAGGATGAATCTAATTACCAAATTCATCGAGGGGAGCTTCATCATAATATCGAGTCGTCACGAAGGAAGAGCCTGTTCTTCCAAAGTTGGTACCACCATGGTACTGCAATACAAGAATCAATGAAAATAATTAAATTTTTTGTCTTATTCAAAGGTAAAATATTAATATTGATCTCTAGGCGAATGGTTTATGAGAATACAAATGGAATGAGTACCATGTAATAGTTTGTTAGAGTTCCGTTCTTTGCAAAGAAACGAGCTACTGAAAATGCAATATCTTCAGCTGCTCTTTGTGACGGAGGGTCTCCAAATGTCCTATATCTGTAATTCAAAAAATTTCTAAGATGAGTAAACCTACACTTAATTTTTAATTAGTAGAAAGACGATATGATATACTTACTGCGCAGTCCAATTTTCAGTCCACAAAGAAGGCTTGTTGGGACCATTGGGACCTGTGAAAGTATCTGCACAATGCCTTCCATTGCATGTGTTGATCTTGAGAAATAATGGAAAAAAAAGGAGAGAAGTGTGCTCAGTTCTAATACATTTGAACTTACATTATTTTTCGCTTTCTAAAATGTTAGATGTAATAAATTTATTAAAAGAAAACCTACCACTTGTGGAGGGGCATCCTTTTGCTTGCACATGACCCAAGGGACTCCATTGTACAATCCAGTAGCCATTTCAGCAGCCCACTTTATATACTTCTTTCCATCTTCTCTGTAAGCAAGCTGGACATTGTTGTATTCGTTTTCAATCTGTTATGAATTAAAAATATTCATAAGGACGCTGATAATATACCAAGGTGTAGAGGAATATGCCTGGTACGTACTAGTACTGTTTTGTATACTACTTAAAAAAGAAATATTTAATAACTTTACTTGATAAAAGCATTTGTTCTCGTTTATCTCTCTTAAACATCTCACTTAATTAACAGTCTAATAATTCGAGCAATAGATATGAGAAGGGACCTGAGCCATGATAATGGGGCCTCCTTGGGGTGCGAACAACTTCTCCTTTTTCATCAAGTCAATCACCATTTCTGCATATTTTTTCATGTGGTGCTGCAAAGTGGAAAAATTACAAACAATGAATAAATAAACAAGAATGAACAATTAAAGCTACTTCATATTTATTTAAGAGCATTCTATGTGAAAACGTACCATGAAGGGTTCGTTATAAGAACGGAATGTGATATTAGGAACCTCTCTAAGCCAGTATGGGAATCCACTGTACCATGATCAATAAGCAAAAATTAGAAACAATTAAAACACTCCATTAGCAAATAATTAAATGGAATTATATATAATATATACCCTTGATTCCATTCAGCCTCGATGTAAGGTCCAACTCTTAGGTTCACATATAAGTCCTGCTCTCCTATCATCTTGATGAATTTCACCAAGTCATAGTTTCCTTCAAAGTTGAACTGTAAATTCACAAAATGTTAATTATTTGGATATTTGATATTCTTCAATGCATGTATATATGAACAGAACATAGATGTTACCTGGCCTTGAATCGGCTCGTGAATGTTCCAGAAAACATAAGTCTGAATAAGATTCAGACCTCCTTCCTTAGCTTTCCTTATGATGTCATGCCACATCTGATCAATCCCAACATTAACATAGTTTCATGAGTAAATATTGTAAAAAATTTGGCGGATACAGAAATCCCGACAAATATTTTCTCGCACGTACTTAGTATTTTTATACTAAATTAAGCAATTTAATTATAAGAGTCACAAGTTAAAGTCAAAATACATATCTTTCAACTATAGTTTTATATGCACGATACATGTATTGCAATCATTTGTTTCATGCAAGCACAGATTGTATGTAACTTTTTCTCTCTCTGATCCACGGATTCGTCCAATCTATTCTTATGTGCTATATCATGTCCTAGACTTATTTAAAATGTCAAAAGAGGCTAGATTGTGAAGTCACCTCAGGAGGGCTACGAGGGTAATGAATAGAACCAGAAAAGAGCAATTCCCTGTTGCCATTAATGATCATTGAACGGCCGTCATAGGTGACACCACGAGGCTTTTCATCAGCTATTGCAGAGGCAACAAAAAAGGAGAGGAGGGCTAACGCTAGGCACTGACTTATTGGTATAGTCATTTTTCCTCTCGTTCTTTAGCTTTGCAGGGACAAGAAGATTGTGAGCTAGTACAATGACGAAAAGAGAAGAGAGAAAGAAAGAGAGAGCTAAATGAGGCCCCTTCGGTAAATGGAGGAGGCACCCAGAATAGCCGTGTTAAGGGAAGACGTGCATGTACTAATTATAGAGAGCAAACTGCGGCAAATATAGGTGTGGCATGATTTTTCGGATATTTTTATGGTCTTTACTTTTCGTTGATTTTGGTAATATGGTTTCTTTCTACCTCCATGTTTTTCTCTACACAATTCAATGTAGAATGATGATGAAAGGTTTTCATTTAATGTTCTTTTATACCTATAGGGAAGTAACTTCAAAATAGTTTCTCCCTCCGTCCCACACACGATTCGAAGTACGAGGATTAAGTTCTCTAATTTTTTTGTGTGAGTTCACATATACAATCTTCAAATTTTTTAAATTAGACTTTACATATTAGAAACTACATAAAACGTACTATAAACTATAGCGAGATAGAGGGAGTAATACCCAAGTTCTCCTTTTCTAATTTATTGTTTTGCTTATAAACTTTGCAAAATTACGATCGATTTCCCTTCTTTTTGTTATAAAATCTTAAATTATGGTGGATGTCCATAATCACCAAAGGAGTAATGCTCACTACTCTTCTCCATTATCTCCATAACCTCCCCCATGATCTTCTTCCATGATCTCCCTCTCAAATGCTTAATGACATATTTATGTAGTGACCATTCCACTCAATAGTGGCTATTCCACTCACTATTTTACAATAGTGATTCTTCACTTTTTCATGTATATATAAAGGCATTGTAATAGATAAGAAATATAATAACAATTGAAGAAGAAATAAGAATCTATCCTCTCTTTCTCTCTATATCTCTGAGCTTGTTTTTCTTTGTTCTATATTGTTACTTTGAGCTATATTTCATAACACTTTTCAGCACGAATTCTCTAATCTTACTAACTCACCAATTCCTAGTTTACTTTGCATAAGTAATAGAACTTTAGTCACAATTGTGAGCACGTTTCATATCCAAGGAAAAGAAAAGATAAGTAGATACTTTCTTTTGCTAATTGTTGCTTATGGTCGTTGTCATTGCATGAATAGCCAATCTATTCAGGAACCTCTCTGTAAGTTATTGTTCATCTCTCTTGTTGGCAAGTAAATTAATATTGAATTTTGTTCATAAGTTCTTGCCAAAACACCTTAGAAAATGATATCTCATGTTTTTTCTATTTTAGTTTGAAATACATACATCTATTTTTAATAGTAGGTATTGTGGTTAAAATTTTCAGAATTGTGTAGTGCGACATCATCATATTTGGAAGCTATATTTTAGCTTTCTAAACAGAAAATTTACTAGAAATAATTAACGAAAACACATGAAGAATTTTTCTCTTTAGTTATAATTTCAAGCTTAAGATATGTTGCAAGTATCTTTAAGTAAGCCTCCTACTAACAGGGCTTTAAAATTGGTAATTAATGTCTAAGAAGGAGAGATCTGACAAAATAAAAATGAAAAGTATTGGTTAGGATTGAGTTCTGCTCATTTATACTCAAATAAATCTTAGAAATAAGAGTTTACATGCATATTTTCAATTCTGCTTGTTGTATACATTTGACTATGATCAAAGTTTATTCTTTATAAGTAAGCAACCAAGGAACCTTTATTTCATTCGTGAAATTCTTATGTTATATAGCTGTTGCATATTCTTATTAATATTAATCTACTGCATGTAGATTACTACATACTTACATCATTGTAAATAGTGCATTTTGGTCTATTATGACATTGGTTAAGGATTAGACGGCAGGTTCAAGTCCCAGCACACCATGAGAATAAGACATCGGGTTTAAGTCCCGGTGCACCATGATAATAAGAGTTGGGTTTGAGTCCCAATTCATTATGGCCTAACATGCCTTTATATTGGTAATGCATTGGGTTTGAGTCTCAATATATCATATTGATGATATAATGGTGACTAAAGAAAAATAATATATTTTTCATGAAAAGGCATGAAGCGCGTCTCACTTGATTTGCTCCATTCTTGAAGTGAATGTGGTAGTGGTGCATAATAAGTCTAAATGAAGACAAGTGATTAACGAATGAATGTGGGTGTGCCAAAGACCAAAATAATGGTCATTGTAAAAAAGAGAACAATAATGGTTCTCAAAATAATCCTTCAAATATGAAGAAAATATGTATCAATGTGGTTTGTAAATAAAAGGCACGTTCAGATGATTATGGTCCATTCCTTGAAAATGTGACGTGACTTATGATAAGTATTATAAATGCAAATCCATTCCTGAAAGTGAATGTGAAAATATATATGTGATACAAATTATGCATAAGAATGTATTTATGCATGGTTAAATAAATACTACAACTCACCTCTACGGGAGGTTTGAGAGAAAGAAAGATAATGAATATTACTGTGTGGTTACATGAATAAGTTATTAGTCGCATACATGTGGTATGCCGGAAATATTTTGCCATGTCTTATAAAAGGTTATTAAAGGTAAAATTAAAGCAATATATGATTTCGCTTATGATGATTTTGACCATGATAATCATTATGATATGATTTTATCCGTGAAGGAGACATTCAACATATGGATGGTGTGACAAAAGATCTTGCAGTACAAAATCAATTAAAAACTCTGAAAGAGCTAATTTGTTACTACCCGTATGCGTGAAATTATTCATGATATTGATATTGTAGTAAGTCTCAAAAGAAACTTTTTGAGTTTCAAATATAGTAGTCAAAGTGATTGGCATATTGAGACTATAAATGAAAGTAACATTGATTATCTCCATATTACTTTAATCATACTGGGTAAATATAAAAGGTCACCCGATTTTTCTTCTATTTGTACTACACAAGTATAAATATAATGATGCAATCATATGCCACAAGTAAACTAGATGTTTAGTGAAACAAATATTAGTTGGCATGACCGGTTGGTCATTCCAGTTCAATTATGATGCAAAAATTAATTGAGAATTCACATTGACATATATTGAAGAAATAGATGATTCTTCAAAAATTCTCTTATGCTACTTATTCTCATGATATACCAGTTAAGGTTAGGATTAAATCCATTGATTTATAGAGTGAATAAAAGGTGATAAATATATGGGCCCAGTCACCTGCCATGTGGACCGTTTACTATTATATGATTTTAATAGATGCATCTATTGTATGACCACATGTGTATTTGTTATCAACTTGCAGTTTGACTTTTGCAAGGTTGCTTGCTCAAATTATTAGAGCACAGTTCCAGAATATAAATTATGGTGATTTATTTTGATAATGCTGGTTTAAATCCAAGTTGGTTTAGCAGAAATTGTATGCCTCCAATTATAGCTAAACCATTGGTTATGAGAACAAAACTCCCAAAACAAAATTTGGTATGAGATGTATTATTTAATATACAACAACACTTGTACGCATCTAGTCAAGTTATAAAAATTTCTTCCTATCACAATCGGTTCAGGGTCAGGAACTAAATAATTTCTATCTAGAAATATGGATGTGCTATATGATTTAATTATACCACCACAATGTACAAAGATGGGTTCCCATAGAAGGTTGGGAAATGTGTTGGTGATCCCAACATTAGGGGGAGGAAATGGGCAGCTGAGAAAGTGAAACGTGAAATGAATTATTATGAATACATATAGATCCTCGTACAAGAAAATATGAAGTTGAAGTTCAACTAATAATTCATTTATAAATTATTGCCAGACGCATTTGCTGACCCAAAGCTAAATGTCATATTTCAGCTGTTAATGCTCCAAATAGAATAAAGTCCACGAGGGACAGTGTCTGTGGCACACAAGAAGCGTAACAGACCAATCGATTCCAAAGATAAAACTCATTGAAGAAGGAGAGGAGCAAATGATAAAGATGGTCATACTAAGGAGGCAATCGCTCTATAAGAGAACCACGACATAATACTTTATAAGACCTCATGGGAGAGGCTCAGATACCTGAAAGTAATGAGATAAACATATCTCAATTAGTTATGTCTTATTTGGGTAATGATGGAACCGATATAAAATGATCGTCGACAATATTATTGATATAATGTAGCGCTCAATATTATTAATATTGACGAGGATCTTGAGCTCAAATCTGTCATGCAATTTGGACAAATAAATGATTGGCCAAATAAAAAATTCACCATGAAAATTGACTTCGCCTGAAAAATATGAAGTCGGACAGATAGTCCTAACACCTAAAAATATAAAGCTAGTGGAGGTATAAATGTGTTCTTGTACGGAAAAAAAAGTCAAGTCGATAGACATAAAGACGACTTATATCACAAGAAGATTTGTAAATATCCTGGTATTGATTATATAGAGACATGTTCTCCTGTGGTGGATGTAGTCATTTTAGGGTTTTAATCTGGCAATACATGAAAAACTTGATATGTGTATAATGAAAATCATTGAAGGACTTAAATTGTTCTGAAGCATATTAAGGTTCCCAAGAAATTTATTAAATAAAGTTTCAGCAAATTCTTATGTGAATTAGAGCGATCATGGCGTACATGATTTGTTTTTGTGTCTAGTGAAATTGGTGCACTAATGTATCTTACTAGAACTATGAGTATAATAATATAATAGCAAGATATAGTTTTATTCCTATATGAAGATATTGGAATACTATTAGGAGTATATTGTAAAAAGAATCCTTGATATAGATTTATTTATTCTAACAAATATTGCCAAAATTTTGTTGGTTATGCAAATGCAGGCATTTTCTCAAGTTCGTTCTTCAAACAATTTATTTGTATGTGAGGGTACTTTCATATTATTATTTTACAAGGCAATCAATTGTTGATACTTATTCAAGTCATGGAAATATACTAGCACCTGATAAATCAAGTCACTCAACACACAACTGATGTATGACTTTTCTTTGAAGAGAAGACTCCAATAATAGTAAAGACGATGATGTTTGCTTATCTCAATTGAAAGAAGGATATATTGAAGGAGACAGAATAAATCATATATTTCATCAAAGTTCTTTATCAGACACAATCTTCACCGAACGATGAAATAGATGTTCAATAAATTTGTTCGTTTGATAATTTGGTGATTCTATTCAACGAAGCATAATCAACCTCAACATTTGAGAAGTTGGTATATAGGATCGGAACACATCATCTCGGTGAAATAAATTGATATTTTCATCAGGGGAAAAAAATATGCGATGTACTCTTTTTCCCTTAGCTATTGTTTTATCCCATTAGGTTTTCTTAGCAAGATTTTTAATGAGGCAACAAGTAATGCATATTACATGATATGTGTACTCTTTTTCCTTCACTAGGATCTTTTCCCATAAGGTTATTTCCTAGCAAGGTTTTAACGAGGCATATTATTTATGGACATCCAAGGGGGAGTGTTATAAAATCTTGAATTATGGTGGATGTCCATAACCACCAAAGGAGTAATGCTCACTACTTTTCTCCATTATCTCCATAACCTCCTCCGTGATCTTCCTCTCAAATGCTTAATGATATATTCAATGACATATTTACGTAGTGACCATTCCACTCAATAGTGGCCATTTTTCTCAATAGTGGCCATTTCACTCACTATTTTACAATAGCGATTCTTCACTTTTTATGCCTATAAAAAAGCCTTGCAATAGATAGGAAATATAACAACAATTGAAGAAGAAATAAGAATCTTTCCTCTCTTTCTCTCTATATCTCTGAGCTTGTTTTTCCTTGTTCTATATTGGTACTTTGAGCTATATTTTATAACACTTTTTAATTTTTTTCTTTATTGGTAACTTTTCGTCATTTTTCAATCACAACGACCCCCCTAAAAACGTAACAGCGATCTTGTATAGAAGCGTTTAGTCTACTTATGTTGGGCAATATGCCAATATATATTTCACATAATCATGTGTACTACAAAGATTATCATCAATTTACTAATTCCTACTTGATGGAGTACTCATAATATTATAAATTTACTCAATTTAATTATTAAACAAAGATAGTAAAATATTCCCCTTGCTACAAATACTTTTGCTTTTGATATTTATACTCAATCATATTTCCTAGCATAAATAGTTTAATGGTTAAGAAGGAGTAATGTAATGATCCAACCGGTCATTTTGAGCATTTGCACTTCGCTCGATAGTTTACGGGCATTAGTAGCTCCGTATGATGTATTTTGACTTGTGTGAATTGTCAGTTTTGATTTTCAGGTTGTTCAGGACTGATTTGGATGAATGATTTTCAACTAAGGAGCTTTAAATTTGAAAGAGTTGACCAAGTTTTACTTTTTAGCATTTGATCTCGGATTGGAATTTTGATGGTTTCGTTAGCTGCGTTGGGTAATTTTGGACTTAGGAGCACATCCGGATTGTGATTTGGAGGTTCGTGGTTGAATTTGGCTAGAAATGGTGAAAGTTAAAATTTTGAAAAGTTTGATCGGGAGTGCACTTTTGATATCGATGTCGGATTTCGATTACGGAACTTGGAGCATGTATGTAATGTCGAATGTGACTTGTGTGCAAAATTTGAGGTCAATCAGACATGATTTGATAGGTTTTGGCATCAATTGTGGAAGTTTGAAGTTTCAAAGTTCATTGTTTTCAAGTTGAGGTATGATTCGTCGTTTTGATGTTGTTATGTATGTTTTGACGCCTCGAGCAGGTCCGTATTGTGTTATGGAACTTGTTGGCATGTTCGGATAGGGTCCCGAGTGGCTCGGGTGAGCTTCAGACGAGGTTCGGATCATTTCATTGCATTTTTTGGATGTTTGCTAAGCTGCTGGTTCTTGTGTGATTGTACCTGCGGCTGGTTTGCGCAGGTGTAATGGTCGCAGAAATGATAGAGGAGTCGCAGAAGCGTGAAGGGATCTGGGCATGAGGATCGCAGGTATGGGTGCTTGGACGCACCTATGCAACCACAAATGCGGTTCAAGTGCGCAGAAGCGCGGTCGCAGAAGCGGCTTAAAGACCGCAGGTGTGAGGGATTGCTGGGTCAGGCTGTTTTTGCAGAAGCGAAGTTTTACCGCAAAAGCGGTGGTCGCAGATGCGACGAATTGTCTGCAAATGCAGAATCGCTGGGCAGAAGCTATATTATCGAGGTTTTTGGTTCTTTCTTCATTTTGGGAGCTATGGAGCTCAGATTGAGGCGATTCTTGAAGCAATTTTCACCATATGAATTGGGGTAAGTGTGCTCTACTTGGTTTTAGTTATATTTCAGTATCTATTTTCGTTTTTTGGTAATTGGATTATGAATTTTGAAGAGGAAATTGGGGGTTTTGGCGTAAAGTTTCATAATGTGAATTTTTGAGTTTTGAACATCGAATTGGAGTCGGATTTGAGTGAACCTAGTATGGTTGGACTCGTAATTGAATGGGTTATTGGATTTTGTAAATTTTGTTGGGTTCCGAGTTGTGGTCCCGGGTTGGGCTTTTGGCCGATTTTGGGATTTTGATTCAATATTTGATCTTTTTTTATCAGGATTGGTTCCTTTAGCATTGTTTGATGTACTTGAGTTATTTTTGGTTAGTTTCGAGCCGTTCGAAGGTCAGAACGCGCGTGATGGCATCTTTAGAGCATCGCTTGGCTTGCTCGACATTCGTATTGGCTTGCTCAAGTTAAGTAACTCTTCTAAACTTAGTGCTGAGGGTATGAAACCCCGTAATACGTGTTATGTGTTCGGTATTGAGGTGACGCACATGCTAGGTGACGGATGTGTGGGCGTGCACCATGTGAATTGGGACTCTGTTGCTTCTATGGCACTGTATAGTGGTCCTACTTTGTTGATGTCCGTATTTTTACCATGTGATAAAGTAATTGAGCTATCAATCATGCTAGATATCATATTTAGGCTTTATGACGATACTACTAGGACCCATAGTGGTCGTTTCTTGCTGTCATTTCACTTATTTCATTGATATTTCGTACTCAGTCATATTCATGCATTCATATCATATCTCAGTCTCAGTTGTTATTTATTGATACATCATATCATTGTTGTCGGGCTAGTTTCATGACATTGTGAGCCCGTGAGTGAGATTGATTACTGAGTGAGGCCGGGGGCTTGTTTGTGAGGAAATTGATACTATAGCACGTGAGTTATCCGTGTGGATCCAGATATTGATACTATAGCATGTGAGTTGTCCGTACAGATCCAGATATTGATATTATGGAACGTGAGTTATCCGTGTGAATTATAGCGCTTGGGCTATAGGAGCCCCTACGGAGTCTACACACCCCTAGTGAGCGCAGTCGACTATATATACATGTGGATCGGGTTGCTCGCCGCAACAGGCCTTATGGTCATATGTGGATCGGGCTGTACGCCGCAACAGGTATTGTACAGTGCCGAGTGATTGAGTGTGCTGAGCATTGAGCATAGTGAGAGGGAATCCGAGACAGTGAGATTGAGTACTCTGAGAGTGTGAGTACATAAGCTCATCATTGAGATGCATTGCATTTGACATGCGTACTTGAGATACATGCATAGAGATGCATTTCCTTCTAATATCCGGTTTTGGTGACATTTATGATTTTACCTGTATCTTGACATGTAAGCATAGAAACGTACTTTCCTCATGCTATCTGAAAATGAAACATCTTACTTATTATTGAAAGGAGTTTTGGAAAAAAATATAGTTTTCAAACTTACTCGTATTTTAGCATTTTCAGTAAAAGATTTGGGTTTTCACTGAGATACTTGAAAAGAAATGCCTATTTTTCTGGAACTGTGAACGAACTAAGCATTTTATTTCTGAGGTACCTCTTTTATTACTTGTACTATGCTGTTATGAACTGTTGTGGAATAGCTCGTCACTACTTTCAACCTAAGGTTAGGTTTGTTACTTACTGAGTACATGGGGTCGGTTGTACTCATACTACACTTTTGCATCTTGCGTGCAGATGTTGGATGTTGATGTTGTTGTGATCGATGGAAGCTGGATTGAAGATGTACATGTGTTCCGGTTGTAGCTGCCTCTTGTTCGTGGTAGTCTTAGATTTATAAAACTCTGTTTATGTACTTTTCAAACAGACGATGTATTTATTTCATTTCGGTTTTGTGAATTCTATTCTTAGAAGCTTATGATTTGTACTACCAGTTCTTGGGAAAATGTCTAAGATTGAGTTTTTTCTTTACTTAATTGCTTTATTAAATATTATTAGAATTTGATAGTTGTTAACTGGATGACTAGTTGGATTTTGGGTCGTGACAAGTAATTTTTATAGTGCAATGGTTCGAACATGAGTATGTCATGCTAATATACTTTAGATGATCTACACCTCAAGATCAAGTGCCAATGAGCACACTGAACTATTCATGTGGTTGAGAGCCTTCAAAGTCCATGCACAACGACACAATTATCATAGGTGTGCTTTACCACTGAGCTAATAGACCGTCATGTGAGCCTCCTATTGGGGGCCCACTATGCCAAAATCAAGAGAAACTTCATCTCTTTTTTCTTTTTGTGCCCCCATGTCGCCATACAGGGGAGCATGGGATATAAAATTGAAGGTTCTATCAACTTGTTCATACCTAGGATTATAAGCTCATATAGTTTTACTTCACCATTGAGAAAGGAAAGAAGACTTTCATCGCCAAATTTAACTCAGACGTAGCTCCTTTATCTTTTTGGTATGGGGTGAAGCAGTGCAAACTAATAACCTGATAGCCACAGTAATCCAATTGTTGAATTAATTGGAACCTATAATAATATTTAGCACAAATGTTTGCATTCAATTATCATTTAGTTATACTATTCAGTGAGGATCCACTATTATCTATGTATGAAAAAAATCTCTTAATTATATATTGCATGCAACTCAAAGTATTAGCATCTTTGCTTTCTTGCTGGTCATGTGGAAGGGAAACAGCATGTGGTTCGCAACATTTATGTACTGCATTTCTTACTTCGAAAATTCGCATATTTAAGGTCATTTAATAAGATATTGTTGTATTAATACAAATATACTGAAAAAATGACCCTTTGACCGAACATATGTCAAACATAGAAATCACTACGTGGCTCCCTAATCAACTTCAGTCAGCCGGGGTCATCAAAATCGAAGATTGAAGAACTCTTAACCTACCAGGAAGCTATTTCTAGGGTTGCCAAGTTTTCATGTAGATTTACTGCTCACGTTCCGAGAGGAAGTTCTATTAGAAGTATTCTGGTCAGGGCAGCAAATAAATATGCTGCAATATGTCACGCTCTTAGTCTTGAACTAAGCGCACGTGTGATACTTGATAACTTGCTCACGATATTTCACAACTCGATCACGATCTTTCTATGCCAAGTCAGCCTAAAATACTACGCTCAAGATCACTAAGGAAATATTAGATAAGAAAGACAAGAGATATTTGCCAAAGGAAGCCTTTTATTATAGAGAACTTGATTGATTTTTCTTAGTGATTTACAAATAAATATCCCTCTTTATATACTAGTCTCCTAGAGGCTAGTGAGTAAATAAAAATTATTACATAAGTCCCTTATTATTTATAAGTAAGTCCCCTCTCTAGAATTCTCTACATAGCTAGAATCTTCCAAGGACTTTCCTAGCAATTCCATAAGGTTTTAGGGTCTTCCTAGGGAAACCTTTATATTTTTCTAGAACCTTCCTTCAAGTACCAGCCTCTTTCCTATGTAAGCTTTCCATATGGCAAAAATATATGCCAAGTGGCACCTACGTGGCATGATAATGCGGCGGTCATGACACTCTCCCCCACCCAATTGTGTGACGCCCTCTACACAAAGCATCGACGCGTACGCGCGCACCTCGCCTTGGTGTCGCCGGAGATCTTTGTCCATTAGCCATGATGCCCTATGAAGCGGTTCGCCTTCCTATGTCACAAGGTACTGGTCACCTTTCTTCTTGCGCCATTTGTACTTTGGACGGCTACCAATGATGGCCTCGATCCTCCGCCCATCGGATGCCTCTCCTTGCTCTTGGCCTGAATCTCCCCATGACCAGACCAAGCCTAACAGCTTTTCAAGTATCGGGTCCATGCTTCCACTCCCTATTTGGCTGCCCTCTATGGTCCCAACCTTGCTAGCAAGCTTGACCCCTTTGATTGGTGCATCATCTAAGTTCGATAATATGCCATCACTTTGGAATTCGCCATCCTCTTTAACTATGTCCGTCCAACTTTTCTTGATGTCACCATGCTCCCTTTGCATGGATCCAAGATAGGCCTTTGAATCCTCTACTATCGGCTTAGATTCCAACTGCATCCCCCCGATGCAGGCGGTCTCTCTGGCTTCACCCTCTTGTGCCTGTGCAAAGTTTCCGACTATGGTTGCAAGCTTCCCCAACTCTGGGCATTATCTCGCCCGATATGGCCGTTTACAAAAGTAGCACCCCCCACTAGGCATGTACTCGCTAAAGTTACCCTTTCCATTTCCCTTGGACCCTTGTCTGTTATGGGATGGCCCCCTGGACCAATCCAAATTTGGTGGATCCGATATATCAGAGATTGGAAGAAAAGATTCCGATTGTGTTGGTGCAATTTCTCTGTCACGACTCAAAATATACCTAGTCGTGATGGCACCTAACCCCACCTCTTAGGTAAGCTAAATAAAAGTCAACACAACTCAAATGAGAATAATAAGAATCAATAAGTGAAATATTTCTATACATTAGCCCAAGGATTTGGTAGTACAAGTCATGAGCCACTAAGATTTAGATTTACAAAGCTGGTATGAAATAAATACAACATCTGTTTGGAATGTACATAAACACAATTAGAATCTAAAACTACCAAGGACAAGTGGTATTTATATCCAGAAGGCAGGTACATCTTCAGTGCCAGTGTCACGACCCAAACCGATGGGCCGCGACGGGTGCCCGAGTCCTACCTGTCGAACACCCTTAAGCATGTGACTAAGATATAAACATGAATAACATCTACTGAATTACGAGAATAACATGCGTGAGTAAAACCTGTCCAAATGACATATATACATATACATGCGAAATACGTAGGGCGAGCCGACAAGGCTGATATAGACAACTATATATCCAAAATGGAAAGCCGACAAGGCCATATACTATCCAACTATACATAACTGTCTACAGACCTCTAACAGAATATACAACTATACAAGGATGGTACTGGGCCCCGTCATACCCATGTATGCAAATAATTTGTACCAAAATCAAAAGCAGCTCCGGATCAAGTGGAGCACGCCAACTCTCGCTGATCAAGGATTCTAAGAAGGGGGACCGTCAACTTGTCTACCTGTACCTGCGGGCATGAAACACAGGCTCTGGTAAATAGGGCGTCAGTATGAATAATGTACTAAGTATGTAAGGCATAAAAATTAGTACATAACGGACATAGATGAAACATGGAATAAAGAATTCTGCCTGTAAGTCTAAATCACTTTGTAAATCCTGAAACATTTATAATGTCTTGCATGTGCGTATAAATGTCGTGTCATGCATAAGTATAAGTGTACATAACATCATCAAAACTCTGAGGGCATCCCATCATATCATCTCGGCCACTGTGGGCAAAATCATTAACATGTACCAGCTGATCATGTGGTGGTGTGTATATAACGCCGTAACCTTTTCCCATATCCTATATACATATATATACATATATATACACGTGTATAATGCCATCTGGTCATGTGTCAATGTACATGTATAAATAAATGAAATGCATAAAAATATGTTAATAAGATCAATATACCTTTCGGATAAACTTTATCAACTACGTATTTTTCTAAGACCCATGAGCAGAAGATGTAATAATAAGATACATGGGAATTCAAGAATGTAGGCACCTCTAATACTTCTATGAATAGAGTTATTTATGGAAGTTGTGAATTTGCTCGTTTTGTTTGTATTGTATGGATCATGCCAAAAAGAAAGAAGGGATAGCCTTAACATACCTGAGCTAGTCCTCTGGACAATCTTTCTAACACACGACAATTGCGACAAAACTCGTGACAGCGAGATCAAAATAGGGAATAATTCGTATGATATTCTTGAGAAAGATGGCACCATACTCCCATAGAATCGAAAACCCCACGTTGCTATAATATTAAGAAATTTCGTTTGAATAAAAGGTTGAAGCAACGTTGCTAATGAAATTCTCAACTTTTGTTGAAGCCTTTCCTTAATTTAGATGTAAAATACATCTTCATTTGTGAGTAAAGATGGGATTTTAGGTCTTGGTGGTGTTGGCCCCACCTTTCAAGGCTTGGTGCCACATACCCCCCAATTTTTGCCACCTTGAAGTGTGGCTTAATAGTCACTAATTTGAAAATGGTGGGCTACCACGTTGGGCTTTTTAGGCCTTATCCCAAAATCTTAATTATCCACTAATTCCTTATTTAACTAATTAATCTCCTATTAACCAATAATTAACTAATTACCCACATAATTAAGAATTATCTCAAATTACTTAAAATACTATTCACTTTTAACACACTTTATGTACCCTACTATTGTGGTTATGGGGTACCTTGTATGGCACTAGTCCATAAAAATCGAGTATTGTAGCTCGAACTGTATGTTATCCCAAATCAACAACCTTCAACGAAACTCATTTTCTTTGATTCGTTTACCCTTTATCCTTCACGGCACTTACTTATCGCTTGTTATAAATATCATAAATACTTATAACCTTAAGATAATCTCATCTCTGAGTCTATGTCGATTAACTGAAGACGAAACTTTAACATAAGAAAACGCGAGATGTAACAGCCAGCTGCCGTCATCCACTGCATCTCAGATCCAAGAACTGCACAGAAGGTGAAGAAGTGTTGTATGAGTACAACCGATCCCATGTACTCAGCAAGTATCATAAATATCCTCAGTGAGGTAATATAAGCAAGAATTATAAATGATACTCGCCAATCACCTGTACAATTCATAAATTCCAACAAGTACATAACAGTAATATGAACAATCATGAAATCATAGATAAGACCACCTTGGTGCACACAATTTTCTTAATGTACTCTGCTTAGTCAACAATCCAGCATATAAGGAAGATATGCAAATAAATCAGGTAAACAGCCAAGGAAATTGCAAGTAAATAATAAATGCAATAACCAAATATAAACCCATTGCAGCGCGCAACCCGATCCAAATAGAAATAACAATACGACTCTAAGGCCCACATCAGAATCTCAATAACCAAACCAAACCACTGATCAGCCTTCCCAAGGACGACATCAACCAGAAACCTATCAGTTTCTCACAATCCACGTGTACATCAAGAGAACATATGATAGGGTGACCCTAGGTGTATGGATCCATATCCACACGCTGCACGGCATAAACACGTGCAATACGCTCAACGTGATCACAATCTCTATATCATAATCCGCCCGGCGTGGTCACATGCTTAATATCACGGATCCACCCGGCGTGGTCACAGGCTCAATATCACAATCCACCCGATCTGGTAATAGACTCAATATCATAATCCGCCTGGTGTGTTCACATGCTCAATATCATAATCCGTCTGCCGTTGTCACAGGCTACTAGTCCAATCTGTATCACACAAAAGTAGATATACAAGAATAGATGTACATGATCAAAGAACATTAATTTCATACTCCCTGACTAGTATAAGTGACATACTAAGGTGTATGCATGTGCAAAGTAGGCTATCACAACTCAAATCAAGCAAATACACCACAAAAGTAGCAACTATTAGGTTCAACGTGATTATTGAAATGAGTCGACCAGTTATTTTGAGCTCTAGTGTGTCGTTCAGTGGTTTGAGGCTTGCGTAGCTTCACTTCATGTTTTATGACTTGTACGTGTGGTTGGGAATTGAATTTCGGGAAGTTTGGAGTTGATTCGGAAGGAACATTCTCAATTATGAAGCTTTAAGTTGAAAGATGTGGCCAAAGTTTCACTTTTGAGTAAAAGATCTCAGAATTAGTATTTGAAGGTTCTAGTAGGTTTGTATGATGACTTCAGACTTGGGCGTATGTTCCGGTTAAGTATCGGGTGGCCCAGGAGCATTTCAACGCTTATTGTGGAAAGTTAGCATTTTGAAGGTTTTAGAATTTTCTAAGTTTGGGTTGAAGTGGAATTTGGTGTTATCAATGTCCGTTTGGGGTTCGGAGCCTTGGAATATGTTCATATCGTTATTTTTGACTTGCACGTAAAGTTTGGCATCATTCCGGAATGTTTAAGTAAAATTCGGACGCGTTAGACGAAGTTTGAAAGTTGAAAGAAGGATTTTGATCGTCGATATGTGGTTTTGATGTTATTCATGGCATTTAGAGCCTTTGGATAAGTTTGGATAAGGTATTGAGACTTAATGGTACGATTGGACGAGGTCCGGGGGGCCTCGGTTGTGATTCGGGGTGGTTTCGGACCAAGTTTGGCCGATTTGTTGATGCTGGTGCTGGTGTCTGGTTTTGTTCTTCGCGAACGCGAAGGGATGCATGCGTTCACGAAGAAGGATGTTTTTGACTGTTGGGAAATGCTTATCGCGAACGCGGAGAGGAAGCTGATGTTCCCTTCGCGAACGCGTAGAAGGATGGGGAGCTAGGGACCTGGAGGTGTTAAGCCTTCGCGAACGTGGCTCAGTGACTGCGAACGTGAAGCATTAGGACCTGGAGGCATCGCAAACACGACGTGGGGGACGCGAATGCGAAAAAGGATTTTTGGTCAGCGAGTTTTTGGCCTTCGCGATCGTGAGGGTATTTTCGCGATCGCAAAGAAGAAGGACCTGGGCATACTTGTTTTACGTTGGGACTTAGCTCTCATTTCTCTCATTTTGCACTTGGGTGGCCGAATTGGGGGAGATTTTTTGAGGAAAGTTTCATCAAGAAACCCAAGGTAAGTGATTCCCACTTGTTGTAAGTTAAATACATGGATTATGTTTGGATTTAAACATAGAAATTGGTGAAATATTTTTAGATTTTGAAGAAAACCTAGAAATTGTATTTTTTTAATTTTTACCATGGAATTGGACATGGAATTAAGAATAAATGATATATTTGAGTTTGTGGTGTTATGGGTATTGTTTGTTTTCGAAAATATTCAAAATCCGGGCACGTGAGATTCATGTTTATTTCCGGGTAGACCTATAACTTTACCATGCAATAAATTTTATTACTTGAATTTAATTGTTAGTTTAACTACCTGAAGACTATAAGTGAAAGCTGATAGAGATCATGTTAGATCGAATCTCAATTCCGTGAGTTATTTGGTAGGATAATCGATTGATGGTAAATATCATGCTTACGTTACGTCTCTAACCCCTGTATAGTAAATACGTGAGTCGTAAGTCGATAAGTTTCTTCTCTTCCTAGGGATCGGGCTGAATGCCTCGTCAGTATATGTATATATGAGATACATCCATGGATCGGGGCGTACGACCTCGGCAGTGTATGTACACGACTTTGGATTGGGCCGAACGACATCGGCATAATTAGTGTGTAAAATCGCTAGGAGTACGAATACCCACAAGATTACCCTCTTGATTGAACTTTGCAATTTTGTGATATTCTCTTTATGACCTGAGATCGGATATTTAATTGATAGTTCTTATTTGTTGAGATAACATGTGGCACTTGCGGATTTTTAAACTAATGATATTCTGTTAAGGGATTTCGTTATCTATTATTTCTTATTCTATTGATCTTGTTGTATTTTATGCCTGCTTATGATTCCTGCATTTTCTTTATTGGACACTAGTAAGAGTCGATGTCGACCCCTCATCACTACTTCTCTGGGGTTAGGCTAGATACTTACTGGGTACACATTGATTTACGTACTCACGCTACACTTCTGCACTAAACATGCAGGATCTGACAGATTCATTTGGTGGTCATCCTAGCATGTAGGCGCAATTGCTGAGGAGCCTTATTGGTGAGATGCTTCCTATGCTACTCACCGCAGCCCTCATAGTGTCCATCTTAAAGGAAATTCTTATTTGTGATGTGATGTCGTCGTCCTTATTTGAACGCATTAAGGCTCGTCGGTGTTATGGTCTTCTTTGATTTGCTTCAGGGGCAGGGTATTGTGAAATGGTGCCTAAGAAGCGATTGTCAGAGATGGCAGTGTGTAGCGGTTTTAGAGTCAAATCGGTGTTTCTAATATTGATGGCTTAGAAAGATGATCTTCAGGAGGCTTAGAGTTGGTAGCAATTTATTAGTTCGGGTGCTACATAGATGGATTTTGATTTGAGGTAGTATTTGGGCATCGAATGATGAGGAAGGACATGGTGGGAGGTGTCTCGCGGAGGTTGAATAGCTAACAGGTCAAGTATGAACAGTAGAGGTTGCGAAGTTGCTTAAGGAGATAGTTTAACCGAAGTGGGAGTGGTAGGGTAGCGTATGGATTATGTGGTAGGATAGCCACATTTGAGAAAGTTTAGAGCGATTGGGGAATCATGGTGGACAATGACTAAGTTTATAGATCTCATTTGGGATGGTGGCTATTGTACTGAAGAAGTTTGAATATGACGGAAGAGAGTTTGCTTGGGATGTAATATGACTTCGAGTTCTGGATACATCGCTGGACCTTCATTTGATGTTGATGGGAATGAGTGGGCACTTTTGATAGGAGGACTAACTGATTTCGCGGTGGCTGTAATTAGGGAAACGTCGTTGGAAGATGTTGATATGGGGTTACACAGGTGGGCTATCTCCTGTGGGTGTTAGGAGTTGCGTGATTTCTAGTAAAGTCCCTCTGAAGAACTTTATTTTCTATCAAACATGAAGTATGTACTACGATGTTAGCTGAGATCGCTTGAAGAAGATGGTACAGTGGTCAGGAGGTCGAGTGTGTGTTTGGAGATGATAATTCGAGTTATTTAATGCAAAATTTAACAAGAGATTTCGAGGAATTTGGCGGAGTGATGGTGCGAGATCATGGTAATTGAGAAGGAGGAGTCCTTCTGGGTTCCATATTTATGTGATTGTAGCTTCAATCTAAGTGGCGGAGCCCACCGTATACGATTGGGTCACGTGGTTGTATGCCATTGCAACTTCTAGTTATCGGTGCATTGGTGGATTAGTTATGACTAAGAAAAAGAAAACATCCAGGGTATTTTGGGCAAGGAATTTGATGTATATGTGCTATATTTCACCTTATCGATTCATGTGCAGATATTGGGGGTGACTCAAAATTTATGCTTATTATGGATGTGATGTGCAAGGAAAAGAATTCATCTGGTTGCTTCTTTGGAAGTGTTCATGTGCTAGAAAAGCACTAGTGTTAGTTATATATATTCAGGACTAGTTTAGAGTGGGTGACTCTCGATAATGGTTGTAGTGGGTTCAAGAATTAAAGTGTGGTGTCTAAGGATTTTGGGTCCGTTGTGTGGTTAAGGATGAAGATTTTGCAATGGATTATGAAAGGGACTTGGAGTGTTTCTATGTTAGCATCGGGGGTCTGCGGTGTGATGTTAGAGAGATGAAAGGAAATTCTTTGGATTCGTAGAAGATCTTTCAAAACGGGAGCATCAGTTGGAGATACTATTGAGGGCATGGGGAGGGTATGAGATGGATGATGGGTGTTGCGGCAATGTGGTCTCGTGATTTGGGGTCATTCGGGATAAGTGTTGTTTGAGGTCCGTTATGTGTTTGAATGAACTATTATTTCAAAGGCAAGCCAAGAGTAAATTGGAAGAAGTCGAGTCTGCTAGTAATGGTTTAAATCAGCATAGTTGTGGAAATGATCAGGTGATTCGTGGACGTACGTACGGGCTTGACAGCCACCGTAATTTTTTGGATTTGGAGGTATTTGATTCTGATGGCCTTGTCATGTGTAAATGGATCCCGGAAAGGTTATAACGGTTTATACTACGACTTGAGGTTTGCATTTTCTGTGTTTGTGGGAATTCGGTTGCGTGTTGCAATTATTCCTCTAAAATGTGTTGAGTGAAAGGGTTCGAGCCAATGAAATGTTTATTCTATTGGTAGTTCAGAGGTTGCGGCATGATAGGTGTAGTGAGCGGTATGGAATTTGGAAGTTGAGGATCAAGGTTGCTGTAAGTCCCCGTTAAAATTTTCTAATGATTTAAGATTTTAAAGTGCGCCAATGGTGTTTGGGAATAACATATTCGAGTATTAAAGGAGACCCATGGGATAGAACCACATCATTTTGAAATGAAAATATATGTTTAAGGTGTGTTGGAACATACTAAGGAGTTCTTTGAATGGCAAGAATTTGTGTGGAACAAGTTGGATACATTAAGTGGAAAGTATGTCTCAAATAGCACAAGACCCGACTTCAAACGAATATAACTCCCACAATATAAAGATTTAGGTGGTGATATACCTATCAAATTAAAGCCCTCTAAGTTTAGTTTCAATCGCATCAAACAGTTTGTCATTTGGATATGTATACAGAACGTTATGGCCATTTTACCATACCTATGCCATATGCGCGCCTAGAATGCACGGTTGCGCATATAAGGGGATTTTTGTCCCGTGTGCGCGGCCGATGCGCGGTCAGTTTCCCAAGTGTGCGAACGCGCACTTAAGAGCCCTATAAATATTCCCAAGGCCGTGTAGAGAGAGGGGCTAAGTCATTTCTTTGAGCTAGGGCTTGCATATCAAGGGGAATCCATTCAACACCTCCCTCCCATAAACCAAGGTAATATTTTTGGAGTAATTTTGAGTTGATTACTACTCCCAAACACTTATATTAACTAGGATTAATCTTGAAGATCCATAGATTTCAATTCAAATCCCCAAATTGGTCAAGGACACTACAAGTTTGGATTTTCAAGAGTCTCACTACAAGAGGTATGTCCACCATCTCTAACTAATTCATGCTGATTATTTATGTATGAAATATGTGTTACGACTTATGGAATGGTGATTGAAAGCCACAAATGCCTAACCTAGGTTGTGTTGGTATTGAAGAGATTGTAAAATGAATTAATTGATAAGATTTATGGGTTGGGAGTGAATTGTTGGGCATGCATGTGCTAATGGAAGTTGTGGATGGCCTAGAGATAATTGTGAGGTGAATTATTGGTGTGGAAGGTGGTTGTTAGGTGAAGAAATTCCATTGGAGGAGGTTGTAGAAAGATATGCACACTAGATGTTTGATAAAAAGTCTAAATGACTTAAAGTATATAAATCTTGCTAATATCGGTGCAATTGTGTTGCATTGTTGTAGATTGAAGTTTTTTAGTGTGGTGGAATGTCGTAGTATTATTAAGGGGTGAATTCTAGGTATGTTGGCTAAACTACTATCTTAGAATTTAATTCCATGATGTTCCCGTAAGTTTCAAGTATTATTGGCTTAAGTGCCTTATTCCCATGTTCCGAGTTGTTCCCAATAAATTCGATTATCCCGAGTAAGAAATTGTCGAGAATTATGTATTCACAAAGTATTCCGAATGTTCCTATCACATTATGTTATCCTTCAGGAATGTGTTCAAGAATGATATATGTATTAAAATGTTATGCTTTGAGTCGTATTTCAAATGGAAGTCCATTATGCTTAACTTGGGAAGAATACTCCATGCGTCTAAAACTCCAATCGCTTATATGTGTACCTAAAGTCTTGAAATAAAATGCCTTGTTGTTGATAATCTATAAAGATGCTTGAAAGTGAAAGAAGGGGGTTGGAGATGAAAGTGTGGCCACCATGCCAATAATGAGAGTTATACTTGTGCCCAAACGTGGTTGTTTTAACAAATGTTATGCTTTGTAAGTATTTACAATGTGTGTTTAGCTCTTATATATATATTCATGAGTTGAAATTGTGTATTGCCCCTTTTGGGAAAAGTATTTCAAGATTAAATGATGTGTTACTCGTTTATGCTTTTAACTTGTGCTTCGATTGTTTTTGAAAAGAAATCCATTGTGTTTAAAGTCTTCATTACTAATGAACTTAAAGTTGCTATTTCCGAAATATTCTATATGTTGATGTTAATGTCGAAGATCGTTGAAAGTAAAGAAATGAAAATGTGAAATATAAGATACGTCCACCGTGCCTTGGGATGAGGAATCATAAGTATGGCCAAGAGAGCCAATGGAATTATAATGATGTTGTGAATGGTTGAAGGTACTAACGAGGCTATATATAGTGTGAAAGGTAATGAGGTGAATAAAAACATATATTTGTGCTTTTGTTTACCTTGTGCGCAAATCAAAAATATTTTTGGGAGTATCATTAGCAAACCGAGGAAGGGTGGGTCATAAGGCCAATGCCCGAAACTACACGTGCCGGTGTAGGGGTAAATTGTGATTATTTCCCTTGTTTGGCATGAGATTGAAATATTGATGTGATTGTGGTTATTCCCCTTAATTGGGATGAGGTTGATATTAGCTATGAATTGGAATATGGTGATCGAAGTCCGTGCTAAAAATATGGTAGTATATTGGTGCTAATGATCTCCCAAACCAAAACTATATAATATTTTTCGTATGTTGAAAATTGTTATGTTCTAACTTGGCATTTGAATATCATTGATTGTTACTTGTTGCTCCATGGTGTTTCCCCTCCTGTTATTGGCATTCTGTTTCGAAAGAGAACATTTAGCTTTACATACTAGTACTATTCCACATGTACTAACGTCATTTTTGCCGGGGGCATTGCATCTTCAATGGATGCAGGTGGTTCATCAGCGGACAACTTTGGTCCTCATTAGCAGCCACTCTCTATTCAATAGGTTTGGGTGAGCCCTACTCTATTCCGAGCTTTATGTCATTTGACGTTATATTTTGTGCTTTGAGATATAGTCGGGGCCTTGTCGCCGGCACTTCCATTCTTCACTTATGTTATACTTAGAGACTCCGTAGATAGGTTGTGGGTGGTATTCGATGTTGGGAATTGAACTAGAAATGTTGGTACTTGGCAAACATGTTTTTCTTTACGTCTATAAACTTGTAATATTTTGGGAATCATAAATGAATATCCTTTCAGTAATGGAAAAGGAATGAGGAATACTTGATTTTTTCTCATGTCTATCACTTGTAATGATTCTTATATTTTTGATGGGTGAGCTTAGGTAGAAGGCATCTAGCAGGCTTGCTCGGCTGGGGTATCTTGGTTGAGCGCCGGTCGCGCTCTCGAGGTCGAGGCATGACAAGCTTGGTATCAGAACCTAAGGTTTTAAAGTATCGTAATATGTCTTGGAGCCGTGTCTAGTAGAGTTCTTCTTATCGGTGTGTTGTCGACCACATCTATAATGAGGAGGCTACTTTGGAAATTTAGGAATTTCACCCTTCTTTGATACTACAGATCGTGCGATATAGCTCAAGATAAGAAGCTAATTTCTTCGTCATATCTAACTTTCCAGATGAGTAATCCACGAGTTCAAAGCAGCGATGAGGAAATGACCCCGCCATTGAATTTGGGGGAGATTGCACAAGAGTTCATTGGGAGAATGTGTCAAGCCGTGGAGGGATTGGAAGAATTTGTTGCTAGGGGAAGTGTTCTTGTTCCTATCAATGTCACCGCACTACCGGATCATGTGGTGAGAGAATCTAAGAAATGAAAGAGGGTTGTTGGTGCTAATGAACCGGATTGTTTGATTTGCAAAAAGTGTGACTTGGCGACATGTTGGATGACTCTTGAAATATGTTATGGCTGTGGAAAGAGGGGGCACAAGAAGAACAAATGCCCTAGCTTGGGTACACCTATCCCAGTCTGCCCGATGTGCGGGAATGAACATTTGGCGTCGTGTTGTGAGTATGCTTAGTAGCATGTTATGGTGGCAGGTTTTGGAAATTCCAAAGGACCACACAGCAAACCGGTAGGGGGTTTGTTACTCCTGCATTGGAGGCATGGAGAAAGGATAAGGGGAATGCTTATGATGTATACAAACAGGGTGAATATTAGGTCAGTAGGGCGAGTCAGTTTAGCGGACCTCATCCCCGTTGTATGATATGTGGGAGATGTCATTCGGGAGTATGTCATTATGGTGCCAATGTATGCTACGGGTGTGGTATGAGGGGTCACATTCAGAGAGATTGTCATTCGTCTCACCAGAGCATGGGCGGGGGTCCGGCACAACCATCCATTTCTACAGCTACTACCTCCACAACGCCTCCCCCAGCTCGAGACACTATAGCACCCGCAGGGCATGAAGTAGGTAGGGGTGGTATCAAGAGCTCGGGAGGGCCCAACAGGTTTTACCCTATGAGGAGGCGTCAAAAGTCAGAGGCTTCTCCGGATGTGGTTAAAGGTATATTGACTATCCAATCTCATGATGTATATGCCCTTATTGATCCCGGCTCCACTTTGTCATATGTCATTCCTTATGTTGCTATGGAAATTGGGATAGAATCGGTACAGCTTTATGAGCCATTCTCTGTATCTACTCTTTGAATGAGACCTATCATTTGTGAAGCCTCTTTATCACAAATTCTCTTATTTACAACCACTTATAGGATTGAGCTCTATAATTATGTCCTTGAATTGAGTTATAACCCTAGGCTAATGATGAAATTCTTATAGAACCACTTGATTCAAATGGATAACATCTGCTCCTTTGTGCTTATGCATGAACCATCACAATGTTTACCTATGTGGTATCAAATCTAATGTAAGACAACCTAGTGTTGAGATCTTTCTTTCCCTCTCCTGTGTATGTGGCTCATAGGATTTAAGGAATCACTTTACTCCCTCTGTGAACATTGTCATAGACCCCTTTCACTATCTAGTAACATAAGAGCATGTCTCAGCACCTATCATATGTGTACATGTCAATTGAGATGGTCACTTGTCTGCATAAAGTCTCTCTAAAATTTGAGATCCTCACATATCCGTCATAGGAAGATCTTGTGTTTACCATCGTAGTATAACTTTCATGTCCACTTAGGACATTCCGCAGTAAGTAGCTCACTTTGTTCCTAGTATTATAGTTTCCCATGACGTGGCCTTGTATTGCAGTTTGGGAGTTAATATAGCAGAAACATGTCCAGCTCATAACAAATGTTCATTTTCTCTTTACACCTCTAAACATGTATTAACTGTGTTCCTTAGTTAGTGAATTTATTGTGCTAGTTTCCTGACATTTGTTGGATAAACATGAGAGATCGCATCCTTCCATATGTTGCTGCAACACTTCCTTTTTCATAAAGGGTCCTTAATAGGCTCTCTGTCAAGACCAAATGCACCTTTGGGGGTTATCATAGCATCACGTCTGCTTCTCATGTGTTCTTATCTTCCATTAGCATCTGGGTACTTTTCAAGTCATAAAAAGATCCATGGCGAACTCATTATAAATATCTGCAAACCTTCCATGATTATTTTATAGTGTCTCCCTAGGTTCCGTTATCTTTAAACACTCGGCTTCTAGAATCATTGACAATGTTATTATCATGTGCGGAGAATTTTTTATCCTTAATGTTCCATATCCCTGGGTGGATAGGAGTTAATTGTCTTTCTCCCGTAGCATCATATCACCCATTAGAGCCTTTCTAACTAATGATGTCATTATGATGATTAACCATGTCAGCTCTATTGGTAGTAACCTTCATGTCTCTTAAGATATAACCTCCTGAAATGCCCTTCTCGGTACATTGATGGATTCTTGAACAATTCCAGTCCAATCTCGAACCTCGTTGTTCTTATTTGTAGTAAATCTATCGGGAGTTATAGGTTCAAGAATGTCAAAGAAGAAGCATCATTCCATAATCGAATTTATTGGGTAGGAACTCTAGGGGCATATTCATTTTAGCACATCGTAGAATAATTGTTGAAAGTCACCAAAGGTTTAGATTGGGTGCTCGGCATAGAGATTTAGAGTTGAAGATAGTGAACGAGTTATTCTCCAAACTTTATCCATGAAGATACTATGTGAATTGTTAATAAAGGTAAGATAGCTGTAGTTTACATTTGGGCCTTATGGACTCTTGAAAGAAATAGGCCGAGCTATGCGTATGATGTCCCCCATCGTTGTTCTCCATGTGCCCAGTATTTCATGTGTCTACGTCAAGGAGGGTAGTTGGGAATCGTTTGTCTATCGTTCCGGTGGAAGCTATGGAAGATAAAGTTAATGGGTAATTGGCTTATGAGAGGTACCTAATTGTCATCCTGTTAGATAATTCCGAAAGTTGGGATTTCCTCCGTTAAAGTGCTACGGCGAAGTCTCTGAGTCATGGAGGTTACCTCGAGGCCGCGAATGTTGTGGAAAGAAAATATTCCCACTTATTTGTATAGCCAAATGGTTGCGGTTCGAAGGGTACTTTCTATGTGTTATGATTTAAATATGTACAGTCATGTCAAAATACCACTTATGTTAATGCAATGCTTTTAATGTTGAGATTGGTGTTATTGATATATATTGTGATGCTTTGTTGAGTTGTGGATGTGTTGTTACGAGTGGTTTTTGGGGCTCTCTGACAGGTGGATAGGCCCAAATACATGGGAAACTCTGTCAAAATTTCTGGAAATTTAGGGAGTTAGACAAATTTTGGAGCTTTTGGTGTGTGGATAAATATTTAAGTCACATTAGGTGTCTATGAAAGACTCTAACCCTCATTCGAGGACGAATGGTCCTAAGCGGGGGAGAATGTAAGGCCCTGTTAAAATTTCCTTAAGATTTAAGATTTTAAAGTGTGCCAACATTATTTGAGAATAATGTATTCGAGTATTAAAGGAGACCCATGGGATAAAACCACATCATTTTGAAATAAAAATATATGTTTAAGGTGTGTTGGAACATACTAAGGAGTTTTTTGAATGGAAAGAATTTGTGTGGAACAAGTTGGATACATTAAGTGAAAAGGATGTCTCAACTAGAAAAAGACCCGAATTCAAACGAATAGAACTCCCACAATATAAGGCCTTAGGTTGAGATATACCTATAAGATTAAATCCCTCTGAGTCTAGTTTCTAACGCATCAAACTGTTTGTCATTTTGATATGTATACAGAGAGTTATGTCCATTTTACCAGACCTATTCCATATGCGCACCCAGAATGCGCGGCCGCACATATAAGGGGGTGTCTTCCTCGTGTGTGCGGCCGCGCACGTAGAAGCCCTATAAATACCCCCAAGGCTGAGTAGAGAGAGGGGATAAGCCATTTCTTTGAGCTAGGGCTTGCATGTCAAGGTTAATCCGTCCAACACCTCCCTCCCATGAACCAAGGTAATGTTTTTGGAGTAATTTTGAGTTGATTACTACTCCTAAACACTTTTTAATGTTACATCCCGCACTTTTGTACGTAAGATTTGTCGTAAGATGATTGACATAAGTTCAAGGATAAGATTATTTTTGATGTTATAAGTATTTATGCTATTTATAACAAGTAATAAGTAAGTGTTGTGAAGGTCGGAGGGTAAACGAGTTGAAGAAAATGAGTTTCGTCGAAGTTTGACATTTTGGAATAAAATACGGTCCAAGCTATAATACCCCGTATTTATGGATTAGTGCTATACAATATAACACATGACCATGATAGTAGAGTATATTATAGTAAGGTATATGAAGTATATTAGTATTTAAGTGAAATGAGACCTAAAAATTAATTATGTGACTAATTGGTTAAATATTGGATTTTAGTGGAAGATTAATAGATTAATTAGTGAATAATTATTATGTGAGCATGATTCACATCGGTTAGGAATAGGTGGCGGCCAAGGGATGGAGACATGAATGCATAAGGTCGAGGGGACACCTATTTTGTCTATAAATATTACATGTATATTTAAAAGGTGTGTTGGCATCTTATTAAAAAGGATGACCTTTGATTGACACATGTATAGATAAAGTTACTACTTATATGACTTTATAAACTTTTCATTTAAGTACGATACTTGCTCAAAATGTGAAAGGAGATACAAACCTCATTAACGTAATATTTCAAGGGATTAAGGCCATTCATGAGGTTATAGAGGAACGTGACTATATTATTGTAAGACCCCGTAAGTTTAACAACCTTGATACCGTTAGATATATTTTGATATGGTATTTATTTTGAGTAGAATATTTTTTGAAAAATATAATTTTATATAGTTATTAATATTACTACTTCCGAATATGCTTTAAATTATACACATAATATGGGAAAGTTTATGAGATTTTCTTTATTGTAAAGGTAGAAGTTATTTTCTCACAAAAGAAGGCTATGTTTTTTTACCATTTTAAGAATTAAGCATATGAAAATTTGTACTCTTTATACGAGATTAGTAAAATTAGAAGTTGATAAAATATATGTATTTTTATATGGATGTTTTAATGAAATAATAGTGTATGTATTGACCTTATATGGTACCATGATTTATTAATATTTTAATATTTTAATAGAAGTACTTTAGGATGAGGATTTTTGGACAATTACAAGGTGGCAAGGAGGTCACCACGTGGCTACATAGCAAGGAGCAACAAGTGACTAATACAAATTACCATGTTGGTGGCATCTTTATAGCCAATTTCTTAGTGATAAAGTCATGGCTTTAATTGTGTGGGCCCATGGACATAAATAGAGCAATTCTTCACTTAAGATCTCATTTTAGTGATATGGAATTGAACAAAATGAGGCTGCACTCTATGGAGCTTAGACAAACAAAAACTAACATATGGGTTAGTCACAACAAGTATACATTTGTTTGGTTGTTTCGAACTCGTGGTGCTATCGTTAAGCCAGAAGTAGTTCGAGATTGAGGCGTAGAGGAGATTGTTCATAAATACAAGTAGGAAGTTGATATTAAAGGCATGTTAAGGCTAATTCTTTCTTTTTTTGGCATGATCCAAAATGTCCATTTGCTTTCATTTTGGCAAAAGCTACTTATAACATTTACACTTCATTTTGTGTGGAGAATGAATTAACAAGTTCAGCATATTTTTGGTTAATGATTAATTATTTCATTTGGGGAATTCATGCCAACACCTTGAGGATAAGTTATTTTAGAATAAGTATGATATTGGCATGTCTATGTGGAGCCATGACAATATGTAACATATGACAAATGTCCTTTATAGGATTTATGAGCAGACATTTGGAAGAAGTTGGTGATATAGTGATATAATGAAGAGGTGGGTGAACCCCACAAACCATGATGGATAAAAACACTCTCTTTGTACTCTTCTTATGAGAAAAAATTGTATCAAATATGATCCCCTTATCACTTTAGCTAAATATGGTATTTCATAAATAAAACAAGGCAACAACTATTTTGGTTCGTTCATTTTCACGAGAAGTAGAAAAATTTGAAGCAACCATTCATCTTTGGAAATTATACATAGCAGCAATACTACATCACAAGGGATATAGCATCAATGTGAATTTATATTGTAGTAGCAGCAACGTGAGTTGGTAGTTTATGGAGGAAGAGTGTAGTCTTTCTCAAAGACAATATATGGGTTTTGCGCACCACCTCGATCTCGTTATTGTTATTTATAATGCATGGCATTATAAATATTTTATGATTTACAGGGCTATCCAGACTTACAGGTTGTGTCCTTTATTCCATCTTTCTTTCATGTCCTTTATATACTGATTTACATGCCTTACATACTCGGTACATTATTCGTACTAACGTCTTTTTGTTGTGGATGCTGCATTTATGACTGTAGGTATAGATAATCAGTTTGACGAGCCCTCACAGTAGACGAGGTTAGCATTTAGCAAAGGATCGGTAAGACTCTCATTCATTCGTAGTGCAGCCGAGTCTATAAGTCATCGTGTTAGAGTTTTGCTACAGACTTATGGGTAGGCCAGGTCCCTGTCCCGACCATGTTTTGATGTCAAATACTCTTAGAGGTTTTGTAGGCACAAATTCATCATGTACAGTATGTCAGAGGCCTTGATGGCTCATATACATTCATGTTTTAAGTATGATGGTTCGCTGATACAATGTTTGCCCACTTACAGTTGTACTTTATGAGTTGTGGCCATGTTGGCCCATAAAAGTTACAAAAGGAATGAGTTCAGCCAACTCGACCTATGTAGGTTCTAGTTTTGGTTGAACGATCATGAGTTATAGAGTGATTCGCTCGAGCCAGCACGACACCGGGTGCCAGCCACGCCTCCCCAGGTTTGGGGCTTGACAATTAACTAGGATTAATCTTGAAGATCCATAGATATCCATTCAAATCCCCAAATTGGTCAAGAACACTACATGTTGGATTTTCAAGAGTCTCACTACAAGAGGTATGTCCACCATCTCTAACTAATTCATGGTGATTATTTATGTATGAAATATGTGTTAGGACTTATGGGATGGTGAATGGAAGCCACAAATGCCTAACCTAAGTTGTGTTGGTATTATAGAGATTGTAAAATGAATTAGTTGATAAGATTTATGGGTTGGGAGTGAATTGTTGGGCATGCATATACTAATGGAAATTGTGGATGGCCTAGAGATGATTGTGAGGTGAATCATTGGTGTGGAAGGTGGTTGTTAGGTGAAGAAATTCCATTGGAGGTGGTTGTAGAAAGATATGCACACTAGATGTTTAATAAAAAAGTCTAAATGACTTAAAGTATAGAATTCTTGGTAATATCGGTGCAATTGTGTTGCATTGTGTTAGATTGAAGTTGTTTAGTGTGGTGGAACGTCGTATTATTATTAAGGGGCGAATTCTAGGTATGTTGGCTAAACTACTTTCTTAGAATTTAATTCCATGATGTTCTCGTAAGTTTCAAGTATTATTGGCTCAAGTGCCTTATTCCCTTGTTCCGAGTTATTTCCAATAAATTCGATTGTCCCGAGTAAGCAAGTGTCGAGAATTATGTATTCACAATGTGTTTTGAATGTTCCTATTATGTTATCCTTCGGAAATGTGTTCAAGAATGATATGTGTATTAAAATATTATGGCTTTGAGTCGTGTTTCAAGTGGAAGTCTATTATGCTTAACTTGGGAAGAATACTCCATGCGTCTAAAACTCCAATCGCTTATATGTGTACCTAAAGTCTTGAATTAAAATGCCTTGTTGTTGATAATCTATAAGGATGCTTGAAAGTGAAAGAAGGGGGTTGAAGATAAAAGTGTGGCCACCGTGCCAATAATGAGAGTTATACTTGTGCCCAAACGTGGCTGTTTTAACTAATGCTATGCTTTGTAAGTATTTCCAATGTGTCTTTAGCTTTTATATATATTCATGAGTTAAAATTGTGTATTGCCCTTTTTGGGAAAAGTATTTCAAGATTAAATAATGTGTTACTGGTTTATGCTGTTAACTTGTGCTTCGATTACAAACCATTTTACTCCATTTCTTGGAAAGAAATCCATTCTGTTTAAAGTCTTCATTACTAATGAACTTAAAGTTGTGATTTCCGGAATATTCTACATATTGATGTTTATGCCGATGATCCTTGAAAGTAAAGAAATGAAAATGTAAAATATAAGATACGGCCACCGTGCCTTGGGATGAGGAATCATAGGTATGGCCAAGAGAGCCAATGGAATTATAATGATGTTATGAATGGTTGAAGGTACTAACGAGGCTATATATAGTGTAAAAGGTAATGAGGTGAATAAAAATATATATTTGTGCTTTTGTTTCCTTTGTGTGCAAACCAAAAATATTTTTGGGAGTATCATTAGCAAACCGAGGAAGGGTGTAGGGGCATATTGTGATTATTCCCTTTGTTTGGGATGAAATTGAAATATTGATGTGATTGTGGTTATTCCCCTTAATTGGGATGAGGATGATATTAGCTGTGAATTGGAAAGTCAACCCATATGGCATATGTGGGAAGGCGGCCTAGCCAATCGGGTGGAGATCGGATGCCATATTGCGCACATGGTGGTACTACTCTTGGTAACACCTTTCTTTCACACCACATGTCAAACCACATTGTTCGTGGGGAGATGTCCTAGCCGATCGGGCGTGATCGTACTCTATGCTAAAAACATGGTGGTATATTGGTACTAATGATCTCCCAAACAAAAAATATAAAATATTTTTTGTATGTTGAAAATTGTGATGTTCTAACTTGGCATTTGGATATCATTGATTGTTACTTGTTGCTCCATAGTGTTTCCCCTCATGTTATTGGCGTTCTATTTCGAAAGAGAACATTTAGCTTTACATACTAGTACTATTCCACATGTACTAACGTCCCTTTTGAAGGGGGCGCTGCATCTTCAATGGATGCAAGTGGTTCATCAACGAACAGCTTTGGTCCTCATTAGCATTCACTCTCTATTCAACAGGTTTTGGTGAGCCCTACTCTATTCCGTGCTTTATGTCATTGGACGTTGTATTTTGTGCTTTGAGGTATAGCCGGGGCCTTGTCGCCGGCTCTTCCATTCTTTACTTATGTTGTACTTAGAGGCTCCATAGACAGGTTATGGGTGGTATTCGATGTTGGGAATTGAACTAGAAATGTTGGTATTTGGAAAATATGTTTTTCTTTACATCTATAAACTTGTAATATTTTGGGAATCATAAATGAATATCCTTTGAGTAATGGAAAAAGAATGAGGAATACTTGATTTGTTTCTCATGTCTATCATTTGTATTGATTTTTATATTGTTGATGGGTGAGGTTGGGTAGAAGGCATCTAGTAGGCTCGCTCGGCCGGGGTATCTCGGTTGAGCGCTGGTCGTGCTCCCGAGATCGGGGCGTGACAGTTGCGATTCAGTGTTGATTAGAATGTCACGAGCTCGCAGGAGCAGTGGAGGATTTCAAATGTTCAGAGTATGCTGACACTATTTTTGGGCATCCAGAGGATGGTCTATTTTATGGTAGAAGTGTTGGGTATTGAAATGTGGATGCTTGGCTCATACTACAGAAATAGTATGGTCGATGGCCATTGATGTTCAAATTTTGCTACCTGGTGTGGAAGGTTGTGGGATTATATCTAACAGGAAGATCATATAAGGATGACGTGTTAGTCATTTGATTGTTAGAGATCGAAATCAGGTATGGAGATTCTGGTACTATCACTAATGGGAGAGTTTAAGCCTGGGGGGCGCTCTATTCCTTTGGTTGTGGACCGTGGGGGTTTGTTACGGATTGGACGACTGCTTTTATGTGTCATGAATATGGTCATTGTGGATCTTTGAAAGGTTATCAGGCCAGTATGGGGTGATCGGAATCGGATTGAGGTCCGTTGGTAGATCTAATGTGGATCTATGATCTACATCGGGTTGGATATATTCCTTCAGCATAGCATTGCTTATGGATGAGTCTTCGGGAGTTGGATGTTATTCTTGTAGTTAGCCATTTTATGTGAAATGGCTTGATTATTCGCACATGTGTTGTGGTCCCGTGTAGCTGGTGGTGTTATATGAGCAAGATGGCTCTCGAGATGCAGGTTGTTATGGTACCATAGTCGAACTTGGCATTTTGTAGCGCATGGCGCTATCTGTCTCCCCATGATTGTGTTTATGCACTTGGCATGCTTGTGGTCGACATTCGAGCATTTTGTGGGTATGAGCATTCTAGCTCATAGGTATTTCCTTATAGATTGTTATGTGTGGATGAGGTGGCATGCCGCCACGGGTATGATGTTTGGACTGGGTTGCACGCTGCAACTGTATCATTTGTGGATCAAGTTGCACGCCGCAACAGTGAGATGTTGAATACGGTTCCTTATACTTATTTTGTGTGCCTTGTTTTTCATATCTGAGATAGGTTCATAGAATCTGTTTGTCCATTTTATTTGTTACACGGGCTGGATAGATTTTTTCCAGAGTTTGTTCTTCCTTATGGGTCACATTCAAGTTTGTAGTTTGTTGGCGCATTAATGGCATCCTATGAGATTTTTTACGGTGTTTGAGGTGGCTTATTGTCCGAGCAGCTTGTACTGGGTGAGACGAGGTTGTTGGACCTAAAATCAGTGCAATCGAATTTATATAAAGTATATTAGAGAGAAAATGTCACTATTCAGTTTAGAATGAGGCAAATGTTCTTATTGAACGGAGGAATTCCGTGAATGTTTGATTGGGCGGGTGGTTATGAATTTCTACACATTTCTTTCACCATTACAACATTGTAAGGGTCAAAACCGGACTTATATGTGTTATGATATATACTACGGGAATCAGATTCGTGAATTTGCAGCTATCGTGGTTATATGATGTTATTTTGGGAATGCAAATTATGCGGTCCGATGTGTGATTACAGCATGGGTGGCTGATCATGTTTTAGGTTAAGCGTATTGAGATTGATACGGTGCTCGTATGTTAGAATCAGTTCTTGTAGAGAACTCCGGATGTTGGAATTTAGTTCAGAGGCTTGTGGGCTAAGGTAGCAGGAAGGATATTCAGTCTGACTCGAGCTAATGTGCTCGCGTGGGTTATGGTCGCACGGGTAGGTGCACGAGGTGTTAAACAACAATTCTGGGCAACTTCGGAATGATACTTGGCACGTTCGAGAACGAACGTATGTTTAAGTAGGGGAGAATGTAACGACCCGATCAGTTGTTTTGAGCTCTAGCATGTGGTTCAATGGTTAGAGGTCTTGAGTAGCTTCACTTCATGTTTTATGACTTCTACGCGTGGCCAGAATTGAATTTTGGGAAGTTCAGAGTTGATTCGGAAGGAAAATTCTCAATTCAGAAGCTTTAAATTGGAGGAGTTGGAAAAGGTTTGACTTAGTAAACGACCTCGGAATCAGGATTTGAATATTCTAATATGTTCGTATGATGATTTCGGACTTGGGCATATGTTCGGGTTGAGTATCGGGTGGCCCGGGAGCATTTCTCCGCTTATTGTGGAAAGCTGGCATTTTGAAGGTTTTAGAATTTTTTAAGTTTGGTTTGAAGTGTACTTTGGTGTTATCGATGTCCATTTGGGGTTCCAAGCCTTGGAATAGGTTCGTATCATGATTTGTGACTTGCATATGATGTTTGCCGTCATTCCAGAATGCTCTAGTGAAATTCAGACGTGTTCGGCGAAGTTAGAAAGTTGAAAGAATGATTTTGATCGTCGATTCATGGTTTTGATGTTATTCGTAGCGCTTCGAGCCTTTGGATAAGTTCGGATAAGGTATAGGGACTTATTGGTGTGATTGGACGGGGTCCTGAGGGCCTCGGGTGTGATTCGGGGTGGTTTCGGACCAAGTTTGGGTGATTTGCTGATGCCGGTGCTGGTGTCTGGTTTTGTTCTTCGCGAACATGAAGGGATGCATGTGTTCGCGAAGAAGGATCTTTTTAACTGCTGGGAAATTCTCATCGCGAATGCGAGAGAGGGGTCACGAACGCGGAGAAGAAGCTGAGGTTCCCTTCGCAAATGCGACAGGGAGTCGCAAATGCGTAGAAAGATGGGGAGCTGGGGGCCTGGAGGTGTTAAGCCTTCGGGAACACGGCTCAGTGACCGCGAACGCGAAGCATCAAGACCTAGAGGCATCGCGAATGCAACGTGGGGGACGCGAACATGAAGAAGGATTTTTGGTCAGCGGAGTTTTGGCCTTCGCGATCGCGAAGAAGAAGGACCTAGGAGACTTGTTTTAAGTCGGGACTTAGCTCTCATTTCTCTCATTTTACACTTGGGTGGCCGAAGTTGGGGAGCTATTTTGAGGAGATTTTCATCAAGCAACCCAAGGTAAGTGATTACCACTTGTTGTAAGTTAAGTAAATGGATTATGTTTGGACTTAAACATGGAAATTGGCGAAATGTTTGGAGATTTTAACGAAAACCTAGAAATTGTATCTTTAGATTTTTACCGCAAAATTGGATATGTAATTAAGAATAAATGATATATTCGAGTTCGTGGTATAAAGAGTAATGTTTATTTTGGAAAATTTCAGAATTCGGGCATGTGGGCCCAAAGGTTAACATTGTTGACTTTTCGAGAGGGATTGAGAATTATTATAATTTGTTACATTGTAAGCATTAGAGTATATTTTGATTGATTTACACATTGTTTGACTAATTTTAGATCGATGGGCATTGGTTTGATTTGTTATAGGGGCGTTGGAGCCGGTTATGGAACTTCGGGGGAGGTAAGTCTCATGTCTAACCTTGTGAGGGGAAAACTATCCCCTAGGTGATGTATTATTTGATATGTGCTACTTGTTGTAAGTGTTCCATACGCACGATGTGACGAGAGTCTGTACGTAGCTAGATTCATGTTTATGTCTGGGTACCTATGACTTTACCATGCAATAAATTGTATTACTTGAATTTAATTGTTTTTCTCCATTAGTCTGCTAACCTGTGAGATTTTGGGTAAGGGTTCTTGTTCTTCTAAGGGGAAGGTATTAGGTACCCCTTAAAATCTACATGAGGTAGCTCCATAGGACATAGACTAGGTATAAAGGATTAGTTGTCTATACTTTGCATAACTAGTGTTAGAGGTATGGCATACTATATATCTAATTTAGAACTTAATACTTGAAAAGAGGATGTATAGTTTTGAAAAGGATATAAATTTTATAAAAGCCTTAAAGATAATATTTGTATATATATGATTGAAAGTGTTTTGAAGTATGTTATATAGTGTTTGTGTTTATAAAACTTGTGAGATGTGGCTAAGTTATAAAAAAAACACCTTGTCTTTAAAGGGATGTGACCATTTGTATAATCTTTGTAAAGTGAAGCTTGTTTAAAGAAATAGTTTTTAGGCATACCTTAGAAATTGGTTTTCACAACTGATATTCATTTTTGGGGAAAACGTCCGAAGAGTCTTGGTTTTGCAACAACATTTGTGCGATTTACTTTTGTAGAAAAGCTCGATTAAAACACCAATTTGGATTCCATTTTTTTGATTTTGAAGAGAGGAGACTGTCACCCTTCATGAAGGCTGTTTGGGTTTCAAAAGGCTTCGTAAAAATATGTTAGCAAAGATTAATAAATGAACAGTATATGAATTAGCGAACTATAGCTATCTATTACTAAGTCTAACACTTCTTTTAAATCCTATATCTTTAGGGGTTACCTAGATTGTTTACATGATTTAAAGGGATAACATAAAGTATTCAATCAGATATGATAAGTGTCATATACATGTGAGAAATAAAGATAGTAAAATTTAATAAACCAGTATAGGGAAAGGATGGACTCTGGTTTGGGCCTGAAAAAAGGCAAGCCCAACAAATAGCAGGAACGGACAACAGCAAACTTCAGACTCCCAAATTCGCAGGTACGGAATTTTGGCCTGAGTTCTTTGAGAACTTAATAGGCCCAATTGTAATATATGTTTAAAAAAGAAAGAAGGTCATTAGATATGTTGTTCAATATATATAATTAGGCATGAAATAAACTTATATGGTCCTAAGACAAATTACACAGCCAATAAGCAATTTAGAACATGAAAATTAGTGTGGAGTCACATGTAATGACCCGACCGATCGTGTTGAACTCTAGCATGTCGCTCGGTGATTTGAGACCTTGAGTAGCTTAACTTCATATTTTATGACTTGTACGCGTAGTCGGAATCAAATTTTGAGAAGTTCGGAGTTGATTTGGATGGAAAATTCTAATTTCGGAAGCTTTAAGTTGGGAGAATTAACTAAGGTTTGAATTTTGAGTAAACAAACTCAGATGGTATTTGAAGTTTCCAATAGGTTCGTATGACGATTTAAGACTTGGGCGTGTGGTCAGGTTGAGTATCGGGTGGTCCAGGAGCATTTCAGCGCTTATTATGGAAAGCTGACATTTTAAAAGTTTTAGAATTTCATAAGTTTGGTTTGAAGTGGATTTTGATGTTATCGATGTCCGTTTGAGGTTCCAAGCTTTGGAATAGGGTCGTATCATGATTTGTGACTTGCACACAAAGTTTGGCGTCATTCTGAAGTGTTTAAGTATGAATCAGACGCGTTCGTCGAAGTTTGAATGTTTGAAAGTTTAAAGAAGGTTTCGATCATTGATTCGTGGTTTTGATGTTATTTAGTATGATTTGAGGCCTCGAGTAGGTTCGTATTATGTTTTGGGACTATTATTTTTTAAATGGGCCTCGGGTGTGTTTCAGATGTGTTTGGATGGCGTCGCGCTCTTATTTGATATTTTGGCGTCATTTCTTTGGGCATAAAGGGAACTATATTGAGCAAACTACCTTTTATTTGTGATTAGATTAAACTATTAGATCTTTATATTAATTATGGATCCATAGCAACAAGAATCGTCGAATTCCGTTGTCGTATGAGACAGTTATGCCCATTTCTGTGTCGGACAAAATTACCGGTTTCTGGTGCGAAGCTTTGTTTTTCGCGAACGTGAGAGAGGTTCCGCGAATGCGAAGAAACATTTCTGGGTTAACCGGTCAACGCGAAAAATTGCTCTTCGCAAACGCGAAGGTCTCTCGCGAAGGCGATGAAGAAAAGTTATCTGGACAGTGTTTTAAAACGAGAATGCTAGTATTTTTGGCATATCTTGAGTTCTAGAGCTCCGTTTGAGATGATTTTCATGGCGTTGTTCTCGTATCAATAAGAGGGTAAATATCTGACCTTTATTTTGATGTTTCTCTATAATTATTTCCATTGGTTATTATTTTTATCCGTATTTGGATTGTAAAAATTGGGATTTTGAGCCCCAAAGTTGAGAAATGGTAAATACTTGATTTGAGGGTCGATTCAATGACGAAATTGGATGATTTTTTGGATATAGACCATATGAGTTATGGGTAATATTTATTTTTAATAATTTTCAGAATTCGGGCACGTGGGCCTGAGGGTTGACTTTATTGACTTTTCGAGCGGAGTTGGAAATTATTATAAATAAATTAATTAGGATGTTGGAGTATATTTTTATTGGTTTTTCATGATTGTTTGACTAGTTCGGATCGATGGGCATTTGGTTTGAGGTGTTAGAGAGGCGTTGGAGCCAGTTATGAAACTTCGGAGCGAGGTAAGTTTCTTGTCTAACCTCGTGAGAGGGAAACTATCCCGTATGTGTTATATTCTTATGTGCTACATTTTGTGGGAGCTACGCACGTATGAGGTGACAAGTCTCTGAGCGTATGCTAGAAATCCCGATTATGTTCGGGTAGACTTAGGTTCACGCCATGTTATAATTGTACTATTTAAGTTATCGTTGCTCATTTAAATTTATTTATTTCGCGTTATGACTTGAGACTAGACTTGCATACGGTGATAGACTCTCTATTGTAGAGATGTGACGAGCTACTTGATAATCCGCGGAATAATTTGTGCTTCCCTTATGAATTTCTCCTGCATTGTGCGTATTCATTGCAAGGTTTTCCTTAAAATTCATAACACACACGTCTATTCGTGAGTGGGGTCAGGGATCCATTAAAGCTTCTTATTATAATGGGATCGAGTCGTTCGCCTCGGTAGGATTATATACCACACTCTTATGGGAGCGGGTCGTTCGCCTCGACAGTATAATAGATGCATCTATGGTTCGTGTCATTCGACCATCGGCAGCGAGCACATTATGATGGGATCGGGCCATTCACCGCGACATTTCTATAAAACACTCCTATGGACCGGGCCGTTTGTCTCGGCAACATCGTGCGTAATTTTTGATAAGAAATCAGCGTATCCGTGTGTTGTTTTTTCCTGATTTGAATTCTGACGACCTATCTGGTGAGGTCCATTTTATATATACTCTGGTTGAGGAGGTAACTGCTAATTGGGAGCTTGAGTTTACCTTTCAGAGGAGGATTGTACCTCATATTTATATTGGTTTATACCATTTATTTACTCTTCCTCATACTTGTTTACTTCTTACTATACATGATTTATTGGACCACTAGTAAGTGTCGATGTTACCCCTCATCACTACTTCTCCGGGTGTTAGGCTAGACACTTACTAGGTATGCGTTGATTTACGTACTCATACTATACTTCTACACTTATTGTTCAGGTTTACATTTCTGGTGGTCTCTTGGGCGTAGAGGCGCAACTATTACGGGGACTTTACGGCGAGCTGCATTCTATATTACAATCCGCAGCATATAGAGTCTCCATCAGCGTTATTTATAATCTCTTGTCTAACTTGTATTCCCGACAGATATTGTATTTTATTATATTTCCTAGTTGATGCTCATGCACTTGTGATACCAGGTTTTGGAGTTTCTACAGTATGGTAGTTCATGTAATTATTATCATTTCACCCTAGAATCTTCATTTTATACTATTTAACTAATGGGAATTATGATTTCATGTAATAAAAATGAGTAATTAAATTGATCAATCACTGTTGGGTTGCTTGACGGCGGTGTTAGGCGCCATCACGACCTATAGTGGATTTTGGGTCGTGACATCACAGATAGCAAAGTAATTCATAATGAATCCTTTTGTTGTCATTAAACACTAAACCTAAAAGGAGTAATAAATGTCAATAGATTAGAGGCTAGGGGTAGAAATCCATTCAAGTCCAAGGTACTATTTGGATCCCAGACACTTCAAAGTTCCCAAGGGTCTCAAGGCCCAGGGCAGTGCTTGTTTCAGGGAGAATAACCCAACCAAGAACTAAACTCTACTCCCAAATACCCCTAACTACTCACACTCATTCTTTCCTAGAGGTTTAGGTGCCAATGAAGAACTCAATGTAAATCCCTGTAACATAGTGATATAACACCATAAGAGTATTTCTCATAACGGCTAATACAAAACACCATAAGATCATAAGACAACCAATTCACATTGTTGTAACTACATTTCAAAGCTAAGTATATGGTGTTGCACACTATTTTGCAAAAGATAAAACAAACTACAACTTATAGTACTCTACAAGGTTATTTAAAGTTTAGAGTGACCACCTAGTATTTAACGTATACTAGGACACCTATTGTCACGACCCAAAATCCACTATAGGCCGTGATGGCACCCAATGTCGCCGCTAGGCAAGCAAACACTCAATTATTCATTTTATTGTTTTTAAAATCTTGAATCTTATTTAGATAGAGAGGTTAGTGCATTAAATAAATCGTAGTTACTTATAGTTTAATTAAAGATAATAAGTAAAAGTGTATCAATGTAAAATAATCCATTACAATTCTAGAAACGCTCCCAAAACCCGGTGTCACAAGTGCATGAGCATCTACTAGAAATTACTATAACAATACAACATCTATCTGGAATACAAGTTAGACTGGAAAAATGTAAATAACTCTGATGGAGACTCCGTATGCTGTGCATCGTAACATGGGATGCAACTCACCATAAATTCCCCACAATAGATGCGCCTTTGTGCCCAAAAGACCACCAGAAATATATACCTACACAACAAGCGTAGAAGTGCAACATGAGTATGTAAATCAACGCGTACCCAGTAAGTATCTAGCCTAACCCCAGAGAAGTAGTGACGAGAGGTCGACATCGACACTTACTAGTGGTCCAATAAATCAAATTCAGAAGGAAGTAAGCAAGTAGGAGGCATGGTAAATAAACAGTATAAACAAATATAGGTACATGGTACAATCCTCCTCTGAACAGTAAACACAAGCTCTCAACTATCGGTTACCTCCTCAACCGGAGTATATATAAAGTGGTCCCCACTAGATAGGTCGTCACAACTCAAATCAGGAAAACTCACGAATACGCTAGCTTCGTGTCAAATATTACGCACGATTCTACCAAGGTGAACGATCGGATCCCATAAGAGTGTTTCATGAAGTTGGCGAGGCGTACGACTCGATCCCATAAGAGTATGATACTGCCGAGACGAATAGCCCGATCCCGTAAGAATATAATACTGCCGTGGTGAACGGCCCTATCCCATAAGAATATGATACTACCAAGGCGAACGGGCTGATCCCATAAAAATATGATACTGCCGAGGCAAACAGCCCGATCACATAAGAATATGATACTGCCGAGACGAACTGCCCGATCCCATAAGAGTGTGTTACAATATCCCGCCGAGGTGAACGACCCATTTCTATAAGAGTGTGGTACATAATCCTACTGAGCAGAACGACCCGATCACATTAGAATAAGAAACTTTAATGGTTCCTTGACCCCACTCACGAATATACGTGTGAGTTATGAAATTTAAAGAAGCTTTTCGATTAAAACGCACAATGCGAGAGAAATTCGTAAGGGAAGCACAATTATTCCGCGGCTAATCAAGTAGCTCATCAAATCTCTACAATAGCGAGTCTATCACTCTACCCAAATCCTAATCTCAGGTCCTAACGCGAAATCAAGTAACTAAGCAGGCAAGAATAACTCAACTAGTACAAATAAAGCATGGCGTAAATCTTAGTCTACTCGGACATAATTAGGAATTTTAGCATGCGCATAGACACTCGTCACCTCATACGTGCGCAGCTCCCAAAACATGTAGCATATAACAATAATAACACCTATGGGGTAATTTTCCCCTCACAAGGTTAGACATGAGACTTACCTTGCTCCGAAGTTCCATAACCGGCTCTAACATCTCTCTAACACCTCGAACCGATGGCCATCAGTTCAAAACTAGTCAAATAATGTTCAAATCAATCAAAATATAACCCAATGCATACAATTTAACAATTTATAATGATTCCCAACTCTGCACGAAAAGTCAACCCACGGGCCCACGTGTCCAGATTCCAAATATTTTCGAAGATAAACATTATCCATAACATTGAGAACTGAAATATATGATTTATTCCTAGGTTTTCTTCAAAATCCCACAAATTTTCCATTAATTTCCATGTTAAATCCTTATTAAATACTTGAAATTAACTTACAATATGTGGGAAGTACTTACCTTGAAATAGATGATGAGAATCCCCTCTTGAAGAGCTCCAAAAATCTCCCAAACCAAATACAATTGTGGGAGAAATGTGCTAAGTCTCGAATTAAAAGCACCACATTGCCCAACGACTTTCGCATCTGCAGTCAAATAGCTACTTCTGCGGCCCCGCACCTGCGGAAAATCCATCGCAGGTGCGACTCCAACTCAAGCCAGCAGCCTCTGCTTTTACGGCCCAAATAGCGCATCTGCGCTTCCGCTTCTGCGGATAATAAGTGCTTTTGTGCTCATGCACCAGCGTGACTAAGTCCGCTCCTGCGGCCCCAAACCTTCTTGGCCAATTCCATTTTGGCGATCTCTACTCCACATCTGCGACCTTGTAGGTGCGGAATATTTCTCTCATATGCGCTCCTCGGTCCCCTCCACGAATTTCGCACCTGCGATGACCCCTTACGTACCTGCGTGACCGCACCTGCGACCACCCCTTCCGCAAGTGCGAAGACACCAGGCTTCAACAACACCAACACTTCCTCAAATCCAAATTTCAATCTGTTTCAAATACGAGGCCCCCTGGACCCCATCCAAATGTACCAACCAGTCCCAAAACATAACACGCACCTGCTCAAGGCCTCAAATCACACTAAACAACATCAAAACTACGAATTGACAATCGAAACCTTTTTTTAAACTTTCAAACTTCGACGAACGCGTCTGAATCATATCAAAACATTCCGAAATGACGCCAAACTTTACACACAAGTCATAAATCACAATACGACCTATTCCAAGGCTCGGAACCCTGAACGCACATCGATTACACCAAAGTTCACTTCAAATCCAACTTAAGCAATTCTTAAACTTTTAAAATTCCAATCTTCTATAATATGGGCCAAAATGCTCCCGGACGACCCGATACTCCACCCAAACATATGCCCAAGTCCAAAATCATCATACGAACTTATTGGAATCTTCAAATCCCAATTCTAATGTTGTTTACTCAAAAGTCAAACCTTGATCAACTCTTCCAACTTAAAGCTTCCGAATTGAGAATTTTTCCATCCGAACTTCCCGAAATTCGATTCCGACTACGCGTATGTCACAACCTAAAACTAACCCGTCGTGATGGAGCCTATTGCGATACTAGGCAAGCTGACATTCCCAAAAACTTTCAACATTTAACAGAAATGAATTAAGACATTTAAAATGATCGAAGTTTTGTTTTTCATAAAAAATGGGGTAAAACCCAATAGCATAGGTGCGGAAAAATTAGCCCGACATCGGGGTATCACTGAGTACATGAGCATCTATACCATGAGCAGTCTAATACAACATCTAAGGAATAAGAACTGAAATGCGATAAAGATAATGAAGGAGAGCCAAGGCATGCGAACGCTATGCAGCTACCTCGATAGTCTCCGGAATCAGCTGCTCAACTATCAACACCCGCTATGACTGGGAACACCTGGATCTGCTCACGAAGTGCAGGGTGTAGAGTGAGTACAACCAACTCAGTAAGTAACAAAAATAAATAAGGAACTGAGAAGGTAGTGACGAGCTATACAAATACAGTTCATTTTCAATAGTTCCAGCAATGAATAGACATGCTTTTAAATCCGGCAGTTTAAGTCAACTCAATTTTATACAGTTCAAGTTTAGGTGATCCGGATATAACATCTTTCAAAAATTTCACAACAATGACAAATAGAAACTAAGTGCATCAACAAATGAAAAGCAAGTACAGCCTCTCAGGGCAACAGTCACTCAACTCGTCACAACAGCTCAATCACTTGGCTCTCAGCCCTCAGTACCCACACTCAATAGTTACATGCGCTCACTGGGGGTATGCAGACTCTGGAGGGGATCCTTTTAGCCCAAGCACTATATCGTTGCGGCGTGCAGCCCGACCCAATCATATAAGTAGCCATAAGGCTCGTTGTGGTGTGCAACCCGATCCACAATCCATAAATAGCCAAAAGGCTCGTTGCGGCATGCAACCCGATCCATATACCCTCAAATAGATCACAACTCGGCACTCATGCCCTATCTCAGTCACTAACCTCTCAAGCCCTCTCGGGCTTTCAGAAATCATACAAATCAGCCAAAAGAGATAATATCAAGTATCAAGAAGAAATGGAGATATGATGCGCAAGTCAAGCTGTGACTGAGTAAAAGACAGCAAGTAGTGGCTAATTCAACAAGAAACCGACCGCTGAGGGTCCCAACAGTGATATCATATGGCTTAAGCATGGTTTATAATATGAAGGACAGTCAAATTTCTAGAAGACCGAGAGAACAAGTATTAACAATAAGCTATTCAACTTTACAGTCTCACAGGACGGACCAAGTCACAATCCCCCACGGCGCACGCCCACACGCCCATCACCTAGCATGTGCATCACCTCCAGCCAAAGCCGCGCAAAATCCTACTCCGAAATACCTTTTCCCCTCGAATCAGTCCCCAAAAGCCTCGAATCTAGCCACAAACAGTACAATACAATTAATATAGGCTAAAAGAATCAATTCCACAAGAAAAACACAAAATTGTAAGCCAAAATCCGAAATAAGCTCAACCCGGGCCCCGGGCCCACGGCTCGAATTCCGACAAAAGTCACAAAATACGAACATCCATTCACTCAAGAGTCTAACCGTACAAGAATTACTCGAATCTGACCTCAAATCACCATCCAAAACTCGAAATTATAGCCTATGAAGTTTCTACCATTTCCCCCCAATTTTCCAACACAAATCCCTAATTAGAAGATGCAAATAGCAATAGATTCATGAAATATAGTCCAATCCAAGTTAGAACCACTTACTCAACAATCTCCTTAAAGAAAGATCGAAAACTCGCCTCACACCGAGCTCTCCAACTCCCAAAATCGAAATGGGACATCAACCCTCGAAATCTTATTTTTCTGCCCAGTAAACTCGCTTCTGCGACCCTTCAACCGCACCTGCGGGAAATCCATCGCAAGTGCGAAAAAGACTTAAATGGCTGGGACCGCATCTGCGAGCCCACTCCTGCGGTTCAACTTCAGCATCTGCGACCCATGCCCAGGCCACCCATACCACTCCTGCGACCATCACTCTGCATCTGCGGATGCGCAAATGCGGCTCCCTTCTCGCACCTGCGCTCGCAGACCTTCTTGACCAAAAGCGCATCTGCTCCATTCACATCGCACGTGCGATCCCGCACCTACGGTCTCCCCACCGCAGCTGTGAAACACCAGAAACCAGCAAAGCTTCAGCAATTGCATAAGTAAAATATTTCATCCGCTAAGCACCTGAACACACCCGAGGTCCCCGGGACCTCAACCAAACATTCCAACCAGTCCTATAACATAATAAGAACTTAGTCGAGCCCTTTAAACGCGTCAAACAACTCTAAAAACATGGATCTCCCTCCAATCCAAACTTAATTAACTTGAAACTTCAAATTTCTACAACCGATGTCGAAATCTACCAAACCACATCCGCTTGAACCCAAATTTTGCACACAAGTCATATTTAATATTACGGACCTACTCCAACTTTCGGAATTGGAATCCGACCCCGATATCAAAAAGTCAACTTCTGGTAAAAATCTCCAAAAATTCGACTTTTGCCGTTTCAAGCCCAAATTAGCTTTATACCTCAAATTCACAGTCCGTATCCGCTCCTAAGTCCAAAATCAACCAACAGAGTTAACGGGATCGACAGAACCCTATTACGGAGTCATTTTCTCACAGTTTCGACTATGGCCAAAATCCTAAGACTTAAGCTTCCGTTTTAGGGACTAAGTGTCCCAAAACACTCCGAAACCAAAAACAAAACTTCCTGGAAAATCCCATAAGAATAAACAGACATGGGGAAAGCAGAAAATAGGGGATCGGGGGTTAATACACTCAAAATGACCGGCCGGGTTGTTACATCCTCACCCTCTTAAAACAATCGTTCGTCCTCGAACAAGCATAGAGATAAACCTAAAGTGGTGAAAAGATGAGAATAACGGCTACGCATATCATGCTCGGCCTCCCAAGTCACCTCCTCAACTAACTGGCCCCTCTACTAAACCTTCACAGAAGCAATATTCTTTGACCTCAACTTTCGAACTTGCCAATCTAAGATCGCCACCGGCTCCTCAACATAAGATAAATCCTTGTCCAACTGGACTGAGCTGAAATCCAATACGTGAGACAGATCGTCGTGATACTTCGGAGCATAGAAACATGGAATACTTGGTGAATTCCCGCTAGACTGGGAGGTAAAGTAAGCTCATAAGCAAACTCCCCAACTCGCCGCAACACCTCAAAAGGAACCATGAACCTTGGGCTCAGCTTGCCCTTCTTCCCGAACCTCATAACACCCTTCATAGGCGAAACCCGGAGCAAGAACCGCTCCCCAACCATGAATGTAACATCGCAAACCTTCTGATCCGCATAACTCTTCTGTTTGGGCTAGGCTGTGCGTAGTCTACCCTAAATCACCTTAACCTTCTCCAGAGCATCCTGAACCAAGTTTGTACCCAACAATATAGCCTCGCCCGGCTCGAACCAACACACCGGACACCTACACCGCCTACCATACAGAGCCTCATACGGTGACATTTGGATGCTCGACTGGTAACTGTTGTTGTATTTGCGTTAGTTGACATTTCTGAAGGATATTGCAAATGTGCTAATAGATCTCTTTGTGAGACACCCAGATGGTACACTCTAAAATAGTACAGCTAGATATGAGTACTACAAAGATAGGCACTGGAAGCCTTGAAGGGATAAATATTACCTTAGTGTGGCTCTCGTCCCTAGTAGAGAAAGAATGTTAGGCAATTTGAAGAGCCAATGGATGGAGCAAAGGGAGCTAAAATCAAAAGAATGTCTTGTTAGAGTTTCCAGAATAAAGTGATAGACATAGATGTTAGCGGGAAGTAAGAAGAGATATAATAAAGCATTATGAGTGAGATGTGATACATGGATGACAATGGTAGATCAAAAAATAATTAATGACAGTATTATAGAGTCTATAGTCAAGTGAAGGAAAATACGAGAGGTGACATGCCTTGATACAACAAAAGAGTATATGCCATAAAGTCATAGCCTCATTTCGAGATATAAGTTCGTGACTCTAACGTGATTACCATAAGAAAAAGTTAAACCCCAGAGTAATAGAAATCAGTATGGACGGGTGAAAAAGATAAACTAAACATGAATTAGGGACTGAGTGATTTGATAATAGTCGGCATCATGAGAATTTCAGAGATTGCATTCCGGCGATAATAGAATGGACGATAGAAGACTAATCTTTAAAGGTCATTCAGGAAGACGCTTCCCTAAAGCAAGCAATGTGAGCAAAGTTAAGCTTAAGGGACTATGTGTGCCAGTTACACTAAGTGTCACCCTCGTGAGTAAGGAATTTCATTATCCTTGGTGCAGAAGGATTACTGCAAGGCGAGTAAGGATCATCAATGATGTGAAAAGACGCCAAAGATGAAGAGGTAAAACATCTATAGGTAGATCGTCGTAGCTCTAAATCTTAGTACTCCCCAAAAGGGGGAATATGGATTGATGTGGCATTAAGTCAGAATTAAGTGGCCCTAGTAACTATGGAATGGTAAAGGAAGAATGCGATAAAAGTGAGAAAGGAATGAGATTGCACTTATCCAAATCCTACAGATGCGATTCCAGAACATTATGCAAACATGACGGCAAGGATAGGAAGTAAGTGTTCCTGCCTGAGATGTTATTGATAGATAAGAAGCCAGTGCGAGACGTAAGTTAAGACAAGGAAATAATCCAAGAAAGATTATGCGAAATGTTGATATGAGAAGGGGCCAATGAGTAGTTGGTAGTTGATTCAGGACGAGCCTAGTTATGGCTAGACATGAGGTTATAGACAAATCAACAGATCATGCAAGATAAACATAGTAAAACACAATTTAGTATATTTAGCCTCGCAGTTGTGACATTCTAATACTTGAGATATATTCAGATAGGAGTTGGGGAAGTTAAAGGTACTGTATGAGTGTTACAGAAATAAAAGAAAGTCCTACTAGGAAGACAATCAAAACTTCAGTTCAGAAGCAATCGTACGAGCACATGAGTGTGGAGGTAAGTAACTAAAGATAATTATAGGTGAGTACGAACATCAAAAATTATGTCGGGAAAACGAGATAACAAGCTTGTAACTTTACAAGAGCCAGAAAGTCTCCCTAAGTACTACAATGAAAGACTAGTTGAGGAAATAAGGAAGAAGGCTTCAACCTAAACATAGTAACTTGAAGAAGAAATGGTCTTGTAATAGCAGTCTCACTACAATATTGTATGCACTCCATAAGAAAGTGGTCCGGCACCTACCGTGGCTAATGAGTGGGAAGTGAAACCAAAAGTAATGGATGAAATCATATGAGTCGCACAAAAGAAAAAAAATTCCGGCATGCGTGGGAACTAAGATAAGCTAAGTATGCACGCAACAAGGGGCCAAAAAGACCAGGAAAAGTAATTTATTACATTTAAAGAAAGCTGCGATGGAACAAAAGGAATTATTCGGTCAATGATCCAGAGTTAGTTACATTATGAACCCACTTAAGATTTAGGAGTATTATATTATCCATGCAGCATATATATTGACATTTATATAGTTGTAGAAGACTCCGGTATAAGTTAAAAGAAAGAATTGAGCCCAGGGCATAGACAAAGGATTGAATTATTAGATGATGGTATCACGGATATTCCATAGCGTCCATGAAAGGCTAAAGTAATAACTAATACCATGAGCCGCAGATCGGAAGATAGCTTAAGCCAACATACAGGCTGATCAAAGGGAAGAGGAAACTAAAAGAGTTACATCAACTAAGTAAATCAGAAGTCTGATTATTGGGCCCAGAAAATTATAGCAATTGTGACTGAGATCATTGTAGAATCACTCTTAATATCAGAGGTACAAGAGAGATAGTAAAACAACCATATTCAATAATGTCTCTACGAGAAAGCCAGGTAGAAAAGTACCAGCCTCATAAGAAGTCAGTATGAAGCTCCCACCGGATTGTGTATGCACCAGAGGTGCAAGTATTATAATAGAGCTTCAAATTGTGAATGTGAATGATACCTATGTGGAAGGGAGGTCATGAAAGAGATAGAAGATGTGATGTGAGACTTTAAGGAAAGTAAGGTAAAGGTAGACAACGTACGAGATACTCAAATGTAGAAGGTTATGAATGGTCCATACTTCGGATAGACTACTAGAAGTGCGGGGATTCAGTATCCAGGAATGATAGCGGCGTCGTCAGTGGCATGTCTTCCAACTTATGGTTTCTAGGTATCGAGAAGTCTAATTAAGAGAGTAAAAAAGAGTAAGAGATGATTTGATGTCTAGCTTGATATTCCAGAATGATATAAGGAAACCTATGATGCAAGCAAGTTGAAGGAAGATTATGAATAGTATAAATAGATATGTGTAGGTCGCAAGCTAAAGTATGGTAGAGCGACATGGTTTTAAGAAGACATTAGTAAGGATAAGGAAATGCGAGTGAGAAGGCGATGAGAAGGGATAAGTCCTCGGGATTAAGCCCATGAAAACAAGAGAGCCGATGGTTCATCTAAGTTATAGAAAGCTCAGTACAGCCGGAATGAACTCAAAGGAGTCTAAGGCTAGTAACATTTAGAAGAGATAGAATACTGCCCTGATAGTAGAATAAAGGTGTAATTGTGATAGATAAAGGATGACGTTTGGGCTTTTGATTGAGTAATGATTTGAAAAAAAAAAGGATTTCATGGACGACACAAGAGTAGAATAACCCCCATAAGATGGATCACATTGGAATGCTATGAAATACGGTTATGGAAGTATAGTATCGCCCTAGGTGGATCAGTCTAATCATTTCAGATGTTCCCCGAGGAGACGTGAGCCCTAGAGGTAGTGTTACATAAGTGGCTAAGTTATCAGTAGTAGATTGCTAATCAACATCGAGGTGAATCAACAATGGATGGATAAAAGTTACAAAGTATGAGATGAAAATAGGCCATCATTCGTAAGATGAATAGTGATGAAGAAGAATTATAGGACTTAGAGAGTAACCTGGAGTTTGGTAGCAGACCACAAGTCATGTTGTGAGAAAGAGGCCTAAAGGGGGGAATGCCCTGGCCTTTGGATTTATTTACAGAACAGTTGCCTAGATGGCAAGAAGAGTACTATAGTATTCGGAAGACATAAGTTATGAAAATGATAAGTGCATCAGTCAATATTTGAGGACGAATGTTCCAAAGGGGGGAATGATGTTACACCCCATATTTTCGTACGTGAAAGTACACCATAAGTAAATTGATGGAAGCTCGAAAATGAGATGTTACATCTCAAATTTTCGTATGTTAATGTTTCGTCGTAAGTTAATCGACGTAAGTTCGGGAATGAGAATATTTTGAGATTATAAGTATTATGCTATTTCAAACAAGTGATGAGTAAATTCGTGAAGGTGTGAGGGTAAGCAAATCGAAGAAAATGAGTTTCGTCGAAGTTTGATATTTTGGGATAAAATACGGTCTAAGCTATAATACCCGATATTTATAGACTTGTGCCATACAAGGTACCACATGACCATGATAGTGAGGTGTATATGGTATGTTAAAAGTGAGTAGTATTTTAAGTAATTTGAGATAATTCTTAATTATATGTGTAATTGGTTAATTATTGGTTAATGGGAGATTAACTAGTTAATTAAAAGTTGGTGGGTGATTAATTAAGGCTTTGGATAAATCCTTAACGTGGCAGCCAAATTTGTGACTCTTAAGTCACATTTCAAGGTGGCAAAAAATTGGTAAGATTTGTGGCCAAGTCATCATCAAAGTGGGGCCCACAACATGTAACTTTAAGAGATCTTCCTACCTTATTAAAAGTGTGATGCTAAGACTTGATCTCGTACCTTATTAAAAGAATGATGCTAAGACTTACTAAGGAACAGATGGAGCTCAACAAATTCGTATGAAACTGCAGCAACGTGAAATCGCGATTCTCAAGAATATCATACGGATTTTTCCCTACTTCGATCCGTCGTTACGTGTTTTGTTGCAATTAACGTGTGTTAGAGGGATTTTCAAGAGAATCAGTTCAGGTATGTTAAGGCTATCCCTTCTTTTCTTTTGACATGATCCATACGAAACAAACGAAACGAGCAAATGTACAATTTCCATAAATGACTATATTCATAGAAATACTAGAGGTTCCTATGTTCTTGATTTCCCATATGTCTTATTATTCTATCGTCTGTTCATGGGTCTCAGTAAATTCGTGAATTGATAAAGTTTATTTCATGATATTAATCAAAGGCATAATGGTCTTATGACATACCTAGAGTTTTTATTGACGTACTTCTCATACATTGCATTCATTTATACATGTGCATTGACCCATGACCAGATGGAGTTATATACGCGTATATATATACGCGTATATATATATGTGTATATATATATATATATATATATATATATATGTATATATGGGATATGGGAAAAGGTTACGACGTTATGTACGCACCACCACCTCATCAGCTGGTATACATTGATGATTTGCCCATAGTCGCCGAGATGATATGATGAGATGCCCTCAGAGGCTTGATGATGTTATGAACACATATACCTATGCATGGTATGATATTTATACGCATATGCATGACATTATAAATGCTAAATGATTCACAGAGCTATTCACACAGACATGTTGAGTCTTTTACTCCATGTTTCTCTCATGTTTATTATTTACTGCTTTTCATTCCTTACATACTCAGTACATTATTTGTACTGACGTCCCTTTTTCCTGCGGACGTTGCATTTCATGCCCGCAGGTCCCGATAGACAGGTCAAGAGTCCTCCAAGTAGGCTATCAACTCAGCAGAATGTGTTGGTGCGCTCCATTTGCTCTAGAGTTGCTTATTTGCTCAGTATGATTGGACGTGTATTGATTAGTATGGTGGGGCCATGTCCCAACCCTTATGTACTTATCTAATCTTAGAGGCTTGTAAACATATGTCATGTGCGTGAGAGATTGTTTGGCCTTGTCGGCTTATGTTCAGTATACGAATGATCATTTTGGTCTTATTCCGTATGTCATATGTATAAGTTTGTATTACATGTTGGGTCGTCCTATGATGAGTATTCCCTCATGTTTTATTCTAGTTATCTCATGGTAGCCTTTCCATCTTATTTACTTATAATAGTATGATACTAAAAGATACATTACATTGGTACTCGGTTGAGTAAGGTACCTGGTGCCTATCGCGGCCCATCGGTTTGGGTCGTGACATGGAGACAACCAATCTATACCCAAAATTACATCAAAATCGAACATACTAAGCAGCAAGAGATCCACTCTACTCTCCAAACTCCCAATAGTCACCACACATGACCGATATACATAGTGCACAATGATAGTATCGCCCACTAGCGTAGACACATGAACAGGTGAAACTAGAGACTCGCGGGGCATATCTAAAAAATAAGAGAAATACGAGGACACATATGAATAAGTGGAACCAGGGTCAAATAATACAGAGGCATCTCTATGGCACAAAGAGATAATACATGTAATCACATCATCCAAAGAAATGGTATCTGGTCTGGCAGGAAGAGTGTAGAAACGGGCCTGGCCACCCCCTGATCGGCTTCCCCCTCTTGGGCGGCCCTTATCTGACTGGGATCCACCCCAAGCTTGCTGAGCGGGTGGTGAAGAAACTGGTATTGATGTTATAGACTGTCTACTCTACTGAGTTGGACCTCCCACTAGGCGGGGACACTACCTCCTCATGTTACCAAACTCTCCACATTCATAGCAACTCCGCAGTGCCGGTGCTGGGGACTAGAAGGAGCCCCAGGCACCAGGATAACTGGTAGAAGGACCTGGCATAGACAAGCCCTGTCTCAATGGAGCACAAGACAAACTTTGAGCTGGGAGAGCACTGAGAGATGAATGTCCCTGCTGATAATTGTGTGAACCATGGCCAGATGATGCACCACGGTGAACTGGGCGAGTCGTCTGACCATGTCTGAAAGGACGACCTCTACGGTGGTGGAACTGACCCCCGGAAAGAACACCGCTAAATCCACCATGACCACGAGGCCTCTTGGCATCCCTCTTGACCTGCTCCTGGCTGCGAACCATCTCAATATGACGAGCAATATCGACAACCTCATCAAAAGTAGCACCAAACACTCTCTCTCAAGTCATATGCAATCGCAGCTAAAAAAGTAAGGCCATCTATGAACCTCTTGATCCTCTCCTTGTCTGTGGAAACCAACCAGATAGCATGACGGGCAAACTCTAAAAATCTTGTCTCATACTGCGTCATAGACATATCACTGTGACGAAGCTGCTTGAACTGCCTGAGCAGCTCCTCTCTGCAGAACTGTGGCACGAACTTCTCCAGGAATAGACCGGAAAACTACTGCCATGTAAGGGGTGCTACGCCGATCGACCTACATCTCTCGTAAGCCTCCCACCAACTGAAGGCAGCCCCAGAGTACTGAAAAGTAGTGAACGAGACCCCACTGGCATCTAGAATACTTGAGGTACGGAGTATCCTCTGGCCCCTATCCAAGAAGCCCTGTGCATCCTCTCCCTCGGCACTACTGAAAGATGGAGGTTGGAGTCTCCCAAACCTCTCCAATCGACGTTGCTCATCATCAGGCATGATAGGAACCACATAGTCCTGAGCAGCTGCAACCGGCTAGGTTGGTGGTGCCCCCGTTGTCTGGAATCCCTGTACCACCTACTCTAGTGTGCGGGAGGCAGGAGTCTGAGCACCTCCCTTGGCCTACGAAGTGGTTGCTGCGGCTGGAATAGAGACCGCCTGAGCAAGACTGGTACACGCGGGCAGGATCTGAGTGAAGGCCTCCTGAAGTACTGGGATCACAATAGGCACAGGTGGTTCCTGAGCCGGTCCTACAGGCTCATCCATAACTGGAGCATGCTCCTGAATTGGGGCAACTGGTGGATCAGCAAGTGCTGCCCTAGTTGCAGTGTGAGTTGCACCTCTGCCACTACCGTGGCCTCTACCGCGACCTTGGCCCCTCGCGGCCCTGATGGTTGGTACTGGTGGCTGTCCATCCTGCCCCGTAGTACGCATCCTCACCATCTGTGAAAGAATTAGAACAACAAAAATTTAGTTACTAGAATCAAAAGATTCACACGACAAGAATTCAAGAATGTGAAATTTCCTAAGGGTTCGGGAGCCTCTCAAAGATAAGTACAGACGTCTCCATACCTATTCGCAAGACTCTACTAAACCTGCTCATGACTAGTGAGACCTATGTAACCTAGGCTCTGATACCAACTTGTCACGACCCAAAACCTAACCCATCGTAATGGTGCCTATCGCGATACTAGGCAAGCCGACATTTCCAAAATATCTATCCACCCCTATAGTGAAAGGCGTGTAAGCCTCTTGATAAGGAGCCTCTTGATAGACATTTCCAAGCCTCATGATAGATATTTCCAAAATATCTATCCACCACTAAGACGTATTAGCCTCTTGATAAGGAGCCTCTTGATAGACATTTCCAAGCCTCTTGATAGACATTTCTAAAATATCTATCCACCATTAAGATGTGTAAGCCTCTTCATAAGGAGCCTTAAGGCAAGAATATCAATCCACCCCTATGGTGAAAGGCAATGAGAAATTCAGAAGATAGATACAAGTTTCAACAAGTAAAAGAAGCAAGATGAAGAAGGGTACGAGGTACCCAACTAATGAAGATTATTAGTATTTACAATTTAGGTAGAGGAATATAAGCCTTTTGAGTTACCTTCAACTGTAACAAATGTATGTACAATCGACCACACCCATCTCAGGTATGCCCTGTGGGAACTAACAGATATAGTTTAAGAGAAGGACGGGTTATGAGGATTCGGCTATTGTTAGAGTAACCCAAAATGGTAGATGGATCATTTGCGTTAGTTGACATTTTCGAAGGATAATGCAAATGTGCTAATAGATCTCCTTGTGAGACACCCAGAGGGTGAACTCTAAAATAGTACAACTAGATATAAGTACTACAAAGATAGGCACTGGAAGCCTTGAAGGGATAAATATTACCTTAGTGTGGCTCCCGTCCCTAGTAGAGAAAGAATGTTAGGCAACCCGAAGAGCCAATAGATGGAGCAAGGGGAGCTAAAAGCAAAAGAATGTCTTGTTCGAGTTTTCAGAATAAAGTGATAGATAGAGATGTTAGCAGGGAAATAAGAAGAGAGTTAATGAAGCATTATGAGTAAGATGTGATACATGGATGACAACGGTAAATCAAAAAGATGACAGAATTACAGAGTCTATAGTCAAGTGAAGGAAAAGATGAGAGGTGACAGGCCTTGTGACAACAAAAGAGTATAGGCCATAATGTTATATCCTCATTTTGAGAAATAAGTTCGTGACTCCAACGTGATTACCAAAAAAAAAGTTATACCCCAGGGTAATAAGAAATCAGCATGGACTAATGAACAAGATAAACTAAACATGAATTGGGGACTAAGTGATTTGATAATAGTCGGCATCATGAGAATTTCATATTGCGTTCCGGCGATAAGAGAATGGACGACAGAAGAATAACCCTTAAAGGTCATTCAGGAAGATGCTTCCCTAAAGCAAGCAAGGTGAGCAAAGTTAAGCTTAAGAGAATGTATGTGCCAGTTACACTAAGTGTCACCCTCTCGAGTAAGGAATTTTGTTATCCTTGGTACAGAAGTATTACCGCGAGGCGAGTAAGGATCATCGATGATGTGGAAAGACGCCAAAGATGAAGAGGTAAACACATCTATAGGTAGATCATCGTAGCACTAAATCATAGTACTCCTCTAAAGGGAGAATTATGGAGCGATGTGGCATTAAGTCAGAATTAATCAATTCTAGTAACTATGGAATGGTAAATAATAATGCGATAAAAATGAGAAAAGGGATGAAATTGCACTGATTCAAATCCTACAGATATGCTACGATTCCAGAATATTATGCAAATACGAAGTCAAGGAAAGGAAGCAAGGATTCCTGCCTGGGATGTTATTGATAAATAACGAGGCAGTGTGAAGGTAAGTTAAGACAAAGGAAATAACCCAAGAAAGATTACGTGGAATATTGATATGTGAATGGGCCAACGAGTAGATGGTAGTTGATTCAGGACGAGCCTATTTATATTTAGACAAGAGGTTACAGACAAATCAACAGATCATGCCAGATAAAGATAGTGAACCCCAACATGGGAATTCAACCTCGCAGATACGACATCGTGACCCTTGAGAAATATTCAGATAAGAGTTGGGGTAGTTAAAGGTACCATATGAATGTTATGGAAATAAAATATAGTCTCACTGGGAAGACAGTCAAAACTTCAGTTCAGGAGCAACCCTACAAGCATAAGGGCGTGGAAATAAGTAACTACGGATAATTATAGGCGAGGAAGAACATCAAAAAACATTCCGTCAATTATACGATGTAATAAGCTCGCAACTTTGCAAGAGTCAGAAGGTCTTCCCTAAGTACTTCAAGGGAAGACTGGCTGAGAAAATAAGGAAGAAGGCTTCAACCTAAGCACAGTGACCTAAAGAGGAAATGGTCATGTAAAAACAGTCTCACTACAACATTGTATGCACTCCATGAGAAAGTGGCACCTACCGTGGCTAATGAACGGGAAGAAAAAAGCAAAAGTAATATTCGAGATCATATGAGTTGCACGAAAAATTTCGGCATGCGTGGGAACTAAGATAAGATAAGTATGCATGCAACAAGTGGCGAAACGACCAGGAAAAGTAATTGCTTACATTTAAAGAAAGATGAGAAGGAACGAAAGGAATTATTTGATCAATGATACAGAGTGAGTTATGTTATGAGTGCACTTAAGTTTTTGGAGTATTATCCATGCAGCATATATGTTGGCAATCATACAAGCCGTAAAAGACTCTGGTATAAGTTAAAAGAAAGAATTGAGTCAAGGTCATAGACAAAGGATTGAATCAGTAGAAGATTATATCATGGATATTCCATAGCGCCCATGAAATGATAAACAGATCGGAAGATAGCTTAAGCCTACATAAAGGTTGATCAGAGGAAAGAGGAAACAAAAGAGTTACATCAACTGAGTAAATCAGGAGTCTGATTATTGGACCAAGAAAATTATAGACCTCGTGATTGAGAACATTGCAGGATCACTCTTAATATCAGAGATAGTATAGTACAACAATCATATTCTATAACGGCTCTATGATAAATCCAGTTAGAAAAGAGTACCTGCCTCATACGAAGTTAGTATGAAGCTCCCACCGGATTATGTATGCACCAGAGGTATAAGTATTATAAAATAGTTTCAAGTATGTGAATGTAAATTATAACTATGTGGAAGGAAGGTCATGAGAGAGATAGAAGATGTGATGTGAGGTTTTAAGGTAAGTAAGGTAAAGGTGAACAACGTATGAGATAATCAGGTGCAGAAGGTTGTGAATAATCTATACTTCAGATAGGGGGCTACAAGCGTTGGGATTCAGTATCCAGGAATGATATCAGTGTCATTAGTGGCATATTTTCCATCCTATGGTTTCTAGGTATCGAGAAGTCTAATTAAGAGAGTAAAGAAGAGTTAGAAATGATGTGATGTCTCGCTTGATGTTCCAGAATAACATAAGGAAATCTATGGTGCAAACAAGTTAAAGGAAGGTTGCGAATAATATAAATAGATTTGTGTAGGTCGCAAGCTAAACTATGGTAAAGCGACAAGGTTTTAGGAAGACGGGAGTAAGGATAAGAAAGGGCGAGTGAGAAGGTGACGAGAATGGATAAGTCCTCAGGATTAAGCCCATGAAAATAAGAGAGCTGATGGTTTCTCTAAGTTATAGAAAGTTCAGTATAGCCTGAATGAACTCAAATGAGTCTAAGACTATTAGCATTTAGAAGAGATGGAATGCTGCCCTGGTAGTAGAATGAGGGTGTAATTGTGATAGATAAAGAATGACGTTTAGGCCTTAGATTGAGTTATGATTTGAAAAAAAAAATTAGAGGAAAAAGGAAAGAAAAGTCACACAGGTGCACTTACAAGGTTAGAGTCGTAAAGGCTGCATGCTAGAAGGTAGCAACAGTTACGAGATTGGAAGGATTCCGACCATAAGTCGTGGTATGAGAAAGATGCCTAGATGGTGAAATATATTGGCCTTTGGATTTACTCACAGAACAGTTGCCTAGATAGAAAGGAGAGAATACTAAAGTATTTGGAAGACATAGGTTATGAAAATGATAAGTGCATAAGTAAACATTCGAGGACGAATATTCCAAATGGGGGAATGATGTTACGCCCCACAGTATTACGTCGATGTTACGCACCGTAGTATTATATTACGATAATGTTACGCTTCACAGTATTATATTACGATGATTTTATGCTTCGTAGTATTTTATTACGACAATGTTACACTCTGTAGTATTGTACGTTGAATTTGTCGTAAGACAATTGACATTAGTTCAAGGACAAGATTATTTGGAGATTATAAGTATTATGCTATTTCAAACAAATGATGAGTAAATTCATGAAGGTGAGAGGGTAAGCAAAATGAAGAAAATGAATTGCGTCGAAATTTGACATTTTGGGATAAAATACGATCTGAGCTATAATACCCGGTATTTATGGACTAGTGCCATACAAAGTACCACATGACTATGATAGTAAGGTGTATGAGGTATGTTAAAAGCGAGTAGTATTTTAAGTAATTTGGGATAATTCTCATAATGTGGGTAATTGGTTAATTATTGGTTTAATGGGAGATTAACCATGTAATTAAGGATTTGTGGATAATTAATAGGTGGGGACAAATTCCCCCACGTGGAAGCCAAGAAGCTTTAGCTAAAAATGACTCTTAAGTTATGTACTTGGTGTCACAACTAGAAGATCTTATGGCCAAGTCATCCTAAAGTGGGGCCCATTCTCTTTAATAAAGACTCCAATATAAGCCATAAAAATACATATGTTGCATTTGCAATTCTAAGAGAATTGCAATTCTAGGCAACGGATGGAGCTCACACATTTAAGGATCTCTTTACTTCATAAAGAGAGATGCATATTCATGAGTAACGTGAGAATTTTCATCTTCAATAATTCAACAAAATCTCACAAGAATCTTCAAAAATTCAAACGAGAATTCTTAGTATCTTAGCAACGTGAGATTTTGCGATTCTAATGGAGTACGATGCAATCTTTCTCAAGAATATCATACGGATTTTCCCCTACTTCGATCCACCGTTACGTGTTGTCGCAATCAACAGGTGTTAAAGAGATTGTCAAGAGAATCAGTTCAGGTATGTTAAGGCTATCCTTTCTTTATTTTTACATGATCCATACTATACAAACGAAACAAGTAAACGCATAATTTTCATAAATGACTCTATTCATAGAAGTATTAGGGGTGTCTATATTCTTGATTCCCCATGTGAATTATTATTATAGCTTCTGTTCATGGGTATCAGAAAAAGATACGTATTGGATAAAGTTTATCCGAAAGGCATATTGATTTTATGACATTCCGAGAAATCTTATTAACGTATTTCTTATGCATTTTAGGCATTTATACATGTACATTGATTCATGACCAGATGGCGTTATATACGCATATATTATATGTATATGGGATATGGGAAAAGGTTATGGTATTATATACACACCACCACCTGATCAGTTGGTATACGTTGATGATTTGCCCACAGTGGCCAAGATGATATGATGGGATGCCCTCAGAGGCTTGATGATGTTATGAACGCATATTCCTAAGCATGGTATGACATTTATACGCATATGCATGACATTGTAAATATTAATGATTCACAGAGTTGTTCAGGCTAACATGTTGAGTCTTTTACTCCATGTTTCTCTCATATTATTATTTACTAATTTTCATTCCTTACATACTCGGTACATTATTTGTACTGACGTCCCTTTGCCTGGGGACACTGCATTTCATGCCCGGAGGTCCCGATAGACAGGTCCAGAGTCCTCCAATTAGGCCATTAGCTCAGCAAAAGATGTTGGTGCGCTCCATTTGCTCCGGAGTCGCTTGTTTGATCAGTATGATTTAGACCTGTATTGTTTGGTATGGCGGGGTCCTGCCCCAACCTTTATGACAATTATATATTTTTAGAGGCTTGTAGATAGATTTCATGTATACAGATACTTGCATGGCCTTGTCGGCCTATGTTTTAAGTGTATAATGGATCACATTGACCTTATAGGCCCGTATGTTACAAGTTTGAGTTTCTATATCAGGTTGGGTCGTTCTATGTTTCGTATTCCCTCGTGTTTATTTTGTTTATCTCTTAATGCCCCTTCTGGACCACTTACCTATGATAATGTAATAAGAAATAAACGATTACGTTGGTACTCGATTGAGTAAGGTACCGGGTTCTCATCGTGGCCCTTCAGTTTGGGTCGTGATAGAGAAGCCCCTAGCTGACTGGACTCCACCCCGAGCTGGCTGAGCGGGACACTGCCTCTTCATATGACCAAACTCTCTGCACTCATAGAAACTCCGTGGTGCTGGTGTTGGGGACTGAAGGGAGCCCCGGGCACCGAAATAACTGGTAGAAGGACCTGGCATAGACGAACCCTGACCCGATGGAGCACGGGACGAACTCTGAGCTGGGAGAGCACTGAGAGATGAATGGCCCTACTGATAACTGTGTGAACCATGGCTAGATGATTCACCACGGTGAACTGGGTGAGTCGTCTGAGCATGTTTGAAAGGATGACATCTACCGTGGTGGAACTGACCCCAGAAGGAACACCGCTAAATCCACCCTGACCACGAGGCCTCTTGGCCTCCCTCTTGACCCACTCCTGGCGGCGTACCATCTCAATCTAACGAGAAATGTCAACAACCTCATCAAAAGTAGCACTAGACACTCTCTCTCTAGTCATAAGCAATCGCAGCTGAAAAGTGAGGCCATCTATGAACCTCCTGATCCTCTCCTTGTTTGTGGAAACCAACCAGATAGCATGATGGGCCAACTCTGAAAATCTCATCTCATACTGCGTCACAGACATATCACCATGATGAAACTGCTCGAACTGCCTGCGCAGCTCCACTCTACGGGACTGTGGCACGAACTTCTCCAAGAATAGACTGGAGAACTGCTGCCATGTAAGGGGTGCTGTGCCGACCGGCCTACGCCTCTCGTAAGCCTTCCACCAACTGAAGGCAGCCCCAGAGAACTGAAAAGTAGTGAACGAGACCCCACTGGCCTCTAGAATACCTACGGTACGGAGTATCCTCTGGCACCTATCCAAGAAGCCCTGTGCATCCTCTCCCTCGACACCACTGAAAGATGGAGGCTGGTGTCTCCCAAACCTCTCCAATCGACGCTGCTCATCATCATGCATGACAGGAACCACATAGTCCTGAGTAGCTATAATCATCTGGGCTGGTGGTGCCCCCGGTGTTTGGATTCCCTGTACCACCTGCTCTGGTGTGCAGGCGGCGGGAGTCTAAGCACCTCCCTCGGCCTGAGAAGTGGCTGTTGTGACCGGAACAGAGACCACCTGAGCAAGACTAATATACGTGGTCAGGATCTGAGCTAAGTCCTCCTTAACGCTTGGAATCACAATAGGCACACGTGGTGCCTGAGCTGGTCCCACAAGCTCGTCCACAACTGGAGCCTGCTCCTGAACTGGGGCAACTGGTGGATCTGCAGGTGATGCCCTAGCTGCAGTGCGAGCTGCACCTCTGCCCCTACCGCGACCTCAGCCTCTCGCGGCCCTGACTGGTGGTACTGGTGGCTATCCATCTTGCCCCGTAGTACGCGTCCACACCATCTATGAGAGAATTAGAACAATAGAAATTTAGTTACCAGAATCAAAAGATTCGCACGACAAGAATTCAAGAATGTGAAGTTTCCAAAGGGTTCGGGAGCCTCTCGAAGATAAGTACAGACGTCTTTGTACCGATTCGCAAGACTCTACTAAACCTGCTCATGACTCGTGAGACCTATGTAACCTAGGCTCTGATACCAACTTGTCACGACCCAAAATCTAACCCACCGTGATGGCGCCTATCGCGATACTAGGCAAGCCGACACTTCCAAAACACTTTCAACATTTAAGAGAAATGAATTAAGACATTTAAAATGATCAGAGTTTTTGTTTCCATAAAAATGGGGTAAAACCCAATAGCATAAGTGCGGAAATGTTAACCCGACATCGGCGTGTCACTGAGTACATGAGCATCTATACTAGGAGTAGTCTAATACAACATCTAAGGAATAAGAACTGAAATGCGATAAAGATAATGAAGGAGAGACAAGGCCTGCGAATGCCATGCAACTACCTCGATAGTCTCTAGAATCAGTTGCTCAACTATCAACACCCGCTATGATCGGGAATACCTGGATATGCACACTAAGTGCAGGGTGTAGCGTGAGTACAACCAACTCAGTAAGTAACAAAAATAAATAAGGAACTGAGGAGGTAGTTACGATCTATACAAATATAGTTCATTTTCGATAGTTCCAGCAAAGAATATACATGCTTTCAAATCTGGAAGTTTAAGCCAACTCAGTTTTATACAGTTCAAGTTCAGGTGATCCGGATATAACATCTTTCAGAAATTTCACAACAATGACAAATAGAAACTAAGTGCATCAACAAATGAAAAGCATGTACAACCTCTCAGGGCAATAATCACTCAACTCGTCACAACAGCTCAATCACTCGGCTCTCAACCCTCAGTACACACACTCAATAGGTACATGCGCTCACTGGGGGTGTGCAGACTCCGGAGGGGCTCCTTTTAGCCCAAGAGCTATATCGTTGTGGCATGCAGCCCAACCCAGTCATATAAGTAGCCATAAGGCTCGTTGCAGCGTGCAACCCGATCCACAGTCCATAAATACCAAAAGGCTAGTTGCGTCGTGCTACTCGATCCATGTACCCTCATATAACTCTAAGCTCGGCACTCAGGCCCCATCTCAGTCACTAACCTCTCTATCCCTCTCAAACTTTCAGAAATCATACAAATCAGCCAAAAGAGATAATATCAAGTATCAAGAAGAAAATAAGAAGAAATGGAGATATGACGCTCAAGTCAAGTTGTGACTAAGTACAAGACAACAAATAGCGGCTAATTCAATGAGAAACCGACCGCTGAGGGTTTTAACAGTGATATCATATGGCTTAAGCATGGTTTCTAAAATGAATGACAGTCAAATTTCTATAAGACAGAGAGAATAGGTATTAACAATAAGATATTTGACTTTACAGTCTCACATGATGGACCAAGTCACAATCTCCCACGGTGCACGCCAACACTCCCGTCACCTAGCATGTGCTTCACCTCCAAAATAATCACATCATACCAAAAATCTGGGGTTTCATACCCTCAGGACCAGATTTAAAATTGTTACTTACCTCAAGCCAAAGCCGCACAAAATCCTACTTTGAAATGCCTTTGCCCCTCGAATCAGTCCCCAAACGCCTCGAATCTAGCCACAAGCAATACGATACAATTAATATAGGATAAAAGAATGAATTCCACAAGAAAAATAAGAATTGTAAGCCAAAATCCGAAATAGGCTCAACCCGACCCCCGGGACCATGCCTCAAATTCCGACAAAAGCCATAAATTACGAACACCTATTCACTCACTAGTCTAACCATACAAGAATTACTCGAATCCAACCTCAAATCACCTTCCAAAACTCGAAATTATAGCCTATAAAGTTTCTACCATTTTCCCCCAATTTCCCAACTCAAATCCCTAATTAGAAGATGAAAACAGCAATAGATTCATGAAATATAGTCCAATCCGAGTTAGAACCACATATCCCAACAATCTCTTTGAAGAAATCTCGAAATATCGCCTCACACTGAGCTCTCCAACTCCCAATATCAAAATGGGAAATCAACCCTCGAAATCTTATTTTTCTACCGAGTAAACCCGCTTATGCAAGCTTTCAACCGCACCTGCGGGAAATCCATCGCAGGTGCGAAAATGACTTAAATGGCTGGGACCGCATCTGCTGTAATACCCCATGTTTTCGTAGGTGAAATTATGCCATAAGTAAATTGATGGAAGCTCGAAAAATGAGATGTTATATCCCGCATTTTCATACATTAAAGCTCGGGAATGAGATTATTTTAAGATTATAAGCATTATGCTATTTCAAACAAGTGATTAATAAATTCATGAAGGTGAGAGGGTAAGCAAATCGAAGAAAATAAATTTCGTCAAAGTTTGACATTTTAGGATAAAATACGGTCTGAGCTATAATACCTGATATTTATGGACTTGTGCCCTATAATGGGACCACATGACCATGATAGTAAGGTGTATAAGGTGTGTTAAAAGTGAGTAGTATTAGAAGTAATTTGAGATAATTCTTAAATTACGTGGGTAATTGGTTAACTGTTTTATTAGTGGGGAATTACCAAGTTAATTAAGAAATTGGTAGTTAACTAAGACATTTGGATAAAATTCTTGAAGCCCAAACGTGGAAACAAACCTTGACAATTGATGACTCCTAAAGTCACTTGATAAGGTGTCATTTTGAAGGCTTAGTGGGGCCCAAACCCACTAAGGTATAAGATCTCTAATTCATTTAAGAGAGATTCATACAAATTTGCAAGGTAACATGATTAGCTCAAATATGAAATGGTAACCTGAGGCTTCTCTAAAATCACAAATTAAAGATGGTCATATTCAGCAAGGTAACGGTCTTAAGCAAAATTTCATACGAAATTATACTGCGTAATAGCAATAGGATTTTACGATTCTAAGGGAGTACGATGCAATCCTTCTCAAGAATATCATAAGGAATTTTCCCTACTTCGATCTGCTGTTACGTGTTGTCACAATTGATGTGTGTTAGAGGGATTGTTAAGAGAATCAGCTCATGTATGTTAAGGCTATCCCTTCTTTCCTTTTGGCATGATCCATACGATACAAACAAAACGAGCAAATGCACAAGTTTCATAAATAACTTTATTCATAGAAATACTAGGTATGCTTATGTTCTTGATTCCCCATGTGTCCTATTCTTCTATCATCTGTTCATGGGTCTCAAAAAATACGTAAGTTGATAAAGTTTACTTCATGATATTAATCAAAGACATAATGGTCTTATGACATTCCGAAAGATTATATTGACGTACTTCTCATGCATTGCATTCATTTATCCATGTACATTGACCCATGACCAGATGGCGTTATATATGTATATATATATATATGTATGTGTATATATATATATATATATATATATATATATATGGGAAAAGGTTACGACATTATATACGCACCACCACATGATCAGCTGGTATACATTGATGATTTGCCCACAATGGCCGAGATGATATGATGGGATTCCCTCAGAGGCTTGATGATGTTATAAACACATATACCTAATCATGGTATGACATTTATATACATATGCATAACATTGTAAATATTAATGATTCACAGAGTTGTTCAGACATACATGTTGAGTCTTTTACTCCATGTTTCTCTCATGTCTATTATTTACTAATTTTCATTCCTTACATACTCGGTACATTATTTGTACTGACGTTCCTTTTGCCTGGGGACGCTGCATTTCATGCCCGCAAGTCCTGATAGACAGGTCGAGAGTCCTCCAAGTAGGCTATCAGCTCAGCGGAAGATGTTGGTGCGCTCCATTTTCTCCGGAGTTGCTTGTTTGGTCAGAATGATTTAGACGTGTATTGTTTGGTATGGCGGGGCCCTATCTCGACCTTTATGATAAATATGCACTCTTAGAGGCTTGTAGATAGATATCATGTATACGGATACTTGTATGGCCTTGTCGAACTATATTTTAAGTATATAATGGATCACATCGGCCTTATAGGCCCGTATGTCACAGGTATGAGGTTCTATATCAGGTTGGGTCATTCTATGTCACGTATTCCCTCATGTTTACTCCGATTATTTCACGACGCCTCTTCTGGCCCACTTACCTATGGTGATGTTATAAGAAAGATACGTTACATTGGTATTCAGTTGAGTAAGGTACCGGGTGCTCATCGCGGCCCATTAGTTTGGGGCGTGACACAAGTGGTATCAGAGCAGTTCTGTCCTAGGGAGTCTACAAGCCGTGTCTAGTAGAGTCTTGTTTATGAGTGTGTTGTGCACCACACTTATAAGTAGGAGGCTACAGGGCATTTAGGACTGTCACTCTTTCTTCTTACTCTAGATCGTATGGTAGAGCTTACTTGTTATAATTCAAACTCCTATATTCAATTTTATTCATAATACAATGATACCTACATCCAAAAAGACAATTGGTAAGAGATTACATGTGGAGGGTGAAGAGTTGAGTTAGTGGAACTCAATTTTGCATCATGCTTATGATGAATAAATGTGAGTTCTTCAGCAGATCATGAGTGTACTAAAATGTGTAAGGTTCCTAATAAGGAGCTTTAAGGCAAGAATATTTATCCACTCTTACGGTAAAAAGGAATAAGAGAATTGGAAGGTAGACACAAGTTTCAGCAAGTAGAAGAAGTAAGGTGAAGAAGGATACAACATACCCAGTTAATGAAGATTATCATTATTTACCATTCAGGAAAAGAAATATAAGCTATTTTGAGTTACCTTCAACAGTAACAGGTGTATGTACAATCGGCCATATCGATCTCAGCTATGCCTTATGGGAGCTAACAGATATGGTTCGAGAAAAGGACGGGATATCAGGATTCGGCTGGGGTTAGAGTAACCCAAAATGATGGATGGATTGTTTGTGTTAGTTGACATTTCCGAAGGTAATTGCAAATGTGCTAATAGATCTCCTTGTGAGACACCCAGATGGTACAATCTAGAATAGTATAGCTAGACATGAATACTAGAATGTTCAAAACAAAAATTACAAAGAAAGGAACTTGAATCCTGGAAGGAATAAATATTACCTTAGTGTGGCTCCCATCCCTAGTAGGGAAAGAATGTTAGGCAACTCGAAGAGCTAGTGGATAGAGCAAGGGGAGCTAAAAGCAAAAGAATGTCTTGTTGGAATTTTCAGAATAAAGTGATAGACATACATGTTAGCAGGAAAATAAGAAGAGGGTTAATAAAGCATTATGAGTAAGATGTGATACATGGATGACAATGGTAGATCAAAAACATATGACAGTATTACAGAGTCTACAGCCAAGTGAAGGAAAAGATGAGAGGTCACAGGCCTTGAGACCATAAAAGAGAATAGGCCACACAGTCATATCCTCATTCTGAGAAATAAGTTCGTGTCTCTAACGTGATTACCAAAAGGAAAAGTTAGACCCTAGAATAATAGATTGGTGAACTAGATAAACTAAACATGAACTAGGGACTGAGTGATTTTATAATGGTCGGCATCATGAGAATTTCATATTGCATTCCGGCGATAATAGAATGGACAACAGAAGAAGATTCATGAGAAATTCAGAGAATGGTCATTCAGAAAGACGCTTCCCTATAGCAAGCAATGCGAGCAAAGTTAAGCTTAAGGGATTATATGTGCCAGTTACACTAAGTGTCACCCTCGTGAGTAAGGAATTTTGTTATCCTTGGTACAGAAGGATTACCGCAAGGCGAGTAAGGGTCATCGATGATGTGAAAAGACACTAAAGGTTAATAGGTAAAACATTTATAGGTAGATCATCGTAGCACTAAATCTTAGTACTCCCCTAAAGGGGGAATACGAAGTGATGTGGTATTAAGTCAAAATTAAGTGGTTCTAGTAGCTATGGAATGGTAAAGGAAGAATGCAATAAAAATGAGAAGGGGATGAGATTGCACTTATTCAAATTTTACAGATTTGTTACAATTCCAGAACATTATGCAAACACGACGTCAAGGAAAGAAAGTAAGGTTTCCTATCCGAGATGTTATTGATAGATAAAGAGCCAGTGCGAGATGTAAGTTAAGACAAAGGAAATAACCCAAGAATGATTTTGCGGAATATCGATATGAGAATGCGCCAATGAGTAGTTAGTAATTGATTCAGGAAGAGCCTAGTTATGGCTAAACAAGAGGTTACAGATAAATCAAAAAATCGTGCAAGATAAACATAGTGAACCCTAACATGGGGAATTCAGTCTCGCAGATATGACATTGTGATCCTTGACAAATATTTAAATAGGAGTTGGGGTAGTTAAAGGTACCGTATGAGTGTTACGAAAATAAAAGAGAGTGCCACTGGGAAGTCAGTCAAAATATCAAGTCAGAAGCAACCCTACAAGCACAAGCGCATGGAGGTAAGTAACTACGGATAATTATATGCGAGGAAGGACATCAAAAATTCTGTCGAGTATACGATGTAATAAGCTCGTAGCTTTACAAGAGTGAAAGGGTCCTCCCTAAGTACTCCAACAAAAGACTAGCCAAGAAAATAAGGAAGAAGGCTTCAACCTAAGCACAGTGACCTAAAGAGGAAATGGCCTTGTAACAACACTCTTACAACCACATTGTACGCACTCCATAAGAAAGTGAAACCTATCGTGTCTAATGAATGGGAAGAATAAAAAAAACAAATCAATCAAAAGGTGATATTCAAGATCATATGGGTTGTATGGAACATCAATATGTGTGGACACTAATATAAGCCAAGTATTCATGCAACAAGTGGAAGAACGACCAGGGAAAGTAATTGTTTATATTTAAAGGAAGCTAAGAAGGAACGAAAGGAATTATTCGATCAATGATCTAGAGTTACTTACGTTATGAACGCACTTAAGATTTTGTAGTATTACCCATGCAGCATATATGTTGACAATCATACTGCCATAGAAGACTCTGGTATAAGTTAAAAGAAGGAATTGAGTCCAGGTCATAGACAAAGGACTGAATTGTCAGAAGATTGTATTATGGATATTCCATAGCGTCCATGAAAGGCTAAATTAATAACTAATACCATAAGTCGCAGATCGGAAAATAGCTTAAGCCTACATAAAAGGGTGATCAGAAGGAAGAGGAGACTAAAAAGTTACATCAACCAAGTAAATCAGCAATCTGACTATTGGACCCAGAAAATTATAGACCTCGTGATTAAGAACATTGCAGGATCACTCTTAATATAAGAGGTACAAGAGAGATAGTACAACATCCATATTCTATGACGGCTCTACAATAAAGCCAGATAGAAGAGTACCAGCCTCATAATAAGTCAGTATGAAGCTCCCACCAGATTGTATATGCACTAGAGGTGCAAGTATTACAATAGAGCTTCAAGTCATGGATGTGAATTATACCTATGTGGAAGGGAGGTCATGAAGGAGATAGAAGATTTGATGCGAGATTTTAAGGTAAGTAAGGTAAAGGTGAATAACGTACGAGATACCCAAATACAGAAGGTTTTGAATAGTCCATACTTCAGATAGAGGGAAAGAAGCACTAGATTCAGTATCCAAGAATGATAGCGGAATCATAAGTGGCATATCTCCCAGCCTATGGTTTCTAGGTATCGAGAGGTCTAGTTAAAAGAGTAAAGAAGAGTTTGAGACGACGTGATGTCTCGCTTGATATTCCAGAATAACATAAGGATATCTGGGGTGCAAGCAAGTTGAAGAAAGGTTACGAGTAGTATAAATGGATGTGTGTAGGTCGCAAGCTAAAGTATGGTAGAGTGACAAGGTCTTAGGAAGACATGACTAAGGATAAGGAAAGTCAAGTGAGAAGATAACGAGAATGGATAAGACCTCGGGATTAAACCCATGAAAATAAGAGAGCTAACGATTTCTCTAAGTTATAGAAAGTTCAGTATAGCCTGAATGAACTTAAAGGAGTCTAAAACTAATAGTATTTAGAAAAGATGGAATGTTGCCCTGGTAGTAGAAAAAAGGTGTAATTGTGATAGATAACGTATGACGTTTTGGCCTTCGATTGAGTAATGATTTGAAGAAAACAAAAGGGGGGGGGGAAGGGATTTCATGAATTGTACAGGATTAAAATACCCACATAAGGTGAATCACATTGGGATACTATGAAATACTGTTATGGAAGTATAGTATCGCCTCCAGATGGATCAGGAAAATCACTTCAAATGCTCGTCGATGCAACGTGAGCCCTAGTGATTATGTAAGAGGTTTCAAGTTATCAGTGGTAGATTGTTGATCAATATTGAGGTGAATCAACAATGGATGGATAAAAGTTACAAAGTATGAGATGAGATTAGGCCGTCATTCTTAAGATAAACAGTAACGATGAAGTATTAAAGGACTTAGATTTATACATACATGATAAGCAGCGAGAGAGTAACCTGGAGTTTTGTAGCAGACCTCAGCAACGATAAATCGAAGTAAGAGTTATGGTATAATATGACCTATCTAGATACAGTAAAGTCATACGGATAGATAACTGGGTCTATGAAACAAGATATAGCAATATTCGTAAGTTCAACAAAGTACCGAGCAAAGAACTTTAGTATACCTATAGATGCCCAGAGGGATATATTGCCAAGCTATGTGTATGTTTACAAAGGAAAGAAGAGTCGCATAGGCGCACTTACAAGGTTAAAGTCGTACATGCTACATGATAGAAGGTAACAACAGTTACGAGATTGGAAGGATTCCGACTACAAGTCGTGGTGTGAGAAAGAGGCTTAAAGGGGGGAATTCCCTAGCCTTTGGATTTATTCAAAGAACAGTTGCCTAAATTGAAAGAAGAGTATTAAAGTATTCACAAAAGCTATGGGTTATGAGAATGATAGGTGCATCAGTCAACATTCGAGGACGAATGTTCCAAAGGGGGGAATGATGTTACACCCTATGTTTTCGTACGTGAAAGTATGCCATAAGTAAATTGATGGAAGCTTGGAAAATGAGATGTTATATCTCGCATTTTCATACATTAAAGTTTCGTCGTAAGTTAATTGACGCAAGTTCGGGAATGAGATTATTTTGAGATTATAATCATTATGCTATTTCAAACAAGTGATGAATAAATTTGTGAAGGTGAGGGGGTAAGCAAATCGAAGAAAATGAATTTCGTCAAAGTTTGGCATTTTGGGACAAAATACAGTCTGAGTTATAATACTCGATATTTATGGACTTGTGCCCTACAAGGTACCACATGACCATGATAGTAAGATGTATAGGGTGTGTTAAAAGTGAGTAGTATTTTAAGTAATTTGAGATAATATTAAATTACGTAGGTAATTGGTTAATGGTTGGATTAGTGGGAAATTACCAAGTTAATAAAGAAATTGGTAATTAACTAAGACATTTGGATAAAATTCTTGAAGCCCAAACGTGGTAGCAAACCTTGCCAATTGATGACTCTTAAAGTCACTTGATAAGGTGTCATTTTGAAGGCTTAGTCATCACCTTAGTGGGGCCCACACCCACTAATGTATAAGATCTCTAATTCATTTAAGAGATATTCATACGAATTTGCAAGGTAACATGATTAGCTCAAATTTGCAATGGTAACGTGAGGCTTCTCTAAAATCACACATTAAAGATGGTCATATTCAGCAAGGTAACGGTCTTAAGAAAAATTTCATACGAAATTATACTGCGTAAGAGCAACGGGATTTTATGATTCTAAGGGAGTACGGTGCAATCCTTATCAAGAATATTATACGGATTTTCCCCTACTTCGATCCACCATTACGTGTTGTCACAATTGACGTGTGTTAGAGGGATTGTCAAGAGAATCGGCTCAGGTATGTTAAGGTTATCCCTTCTTTCCTTTTGGCATGATCCATACGATACAAATGAAATGAGCAAATGCACCAGTTTCATAAATGACTTTAGTCATAGAAATACAAGAGATGCCTATGTTCTTGATTCCCCATGCGTTCTATTGTTCTATCATCTGTTCACGTGTCTCAAAAACTACGTAAGTTGATAAAGTTTACATCATGATATTAATGAAAGACATAATGGTCTTATGATACTCCGAAAGATTTTATTGACGTACTTCTGATGCATTGCATTCATTTATACATGTACATTGAACCATGACCAGATGGTGTTATATACGCGTATATATGTATATATATGTATATGGGATATGGGAAAAGGTTACAGTGTTATATACGCACCACTACCTGATCAGCTGGTATACGTTGATGATTTTCCCACAATGGCCGAGATGATATGATGGGATGACCTCAGAGGCTTGATGATGTTATGAATGCATATACCTAAGCATGGTATGACATTTATACGCATATGCATGATATTGTAAATATTAATGATTCAAAGAGTTGTTCAGACTTACATGTTGAGTCTTTTACTCCATGTTTCTCTCATGTCTATTATTTATTGATTTTCATTCCTTACATACTCGGTACATTATTTTTACTGACGTCCCTTTTGCCTGGGGACGGTGCATTTCATGCCCGCAGGTCCCGATAGACAGGTCGAGAGTCCTTCAAGTAGGCTATCAGGTACGCTCCATTTGCTCCGGAGTTGCTTGTTTGGTCAGTATGATTTAGATATGTATTGTTTGGTATGGCTGGGCCCTGTACCAACCTTTATGATAATTATGTACTCTTAGAGGCTTGTAGATAGATGTCATGTAAACGGATACTTTAATGGCCTTGTCGGCCTATATTTTAAGTATATAATGGATCATATTGGCCATATAGGCCTGTATGTCATAGGTATGAGTTTCTATATCAGGTTGGGTCATTCTATGTCGGGTATTCCCTCATGTTTACTCTGGTTATCTCATGACGTCCTTTCTGGCCCACTTACCTATGATGATGTAATAAGAAAGATATGTTATGTTAGTGTTCGATTGAGTAAGGTACCAGGTGCCCGTCGCGGCCCATTGGTTTGGGTCGTGACATCTGTGAACTTTGGGCCGCACCTGCGAGCCCGCTCCTTGATGTCGCCCAAACTCACACCACTTATTGGGATTGTGAGGCGGTCGATGTATTTTATAAATACCCAACACGAGTCGGGGTCGATTCCACAGAGAGCTTTATGTTGGATTAGGTATATACCTAGTCTAAGTATATGACGTGCCCAAGATTGCACTTCCACATATTCGGCTGTTTCTTTTCTACTTCTAAATCTTATGCTAATGCTGTAATTGTAAAGCTAAGAAACAATGTTTTTGGTATTGTTGTTTTTTAGATTATAAAAGATCTAGGGCTGTAACTTTTGCCTAGTTTGTTACCTAACGGATTGAGAGCTTTAGGGCATGTTTGGTTGGTCGAGATGCAATATAGCAATCAAACGCGATTACTCACTCTATACCTCTCGGTAGTTTGAGTGATTTTGCCCAATTTAGCTTTGTCAAGTCCAAATGGGTAATTCACAAAAGAAGTGATAGATGCTCAAGTCGGGTCTTACTATCTCTAGATTCGACCCTTTAATTAGGGCTATCAATTTCTTGTTAGCCAAATTTTCCTAGACTTAGTCTTTCTTTCTCAAGTAGAGACTAAGTCAATTAGGCATGAATCAATATTTGCAACCATCAATTCTCAAATTCAAGCAAGAACTAGGCTAAATATCATATACCCAATCATAAATAAGCCCTAAATCAATCACCCATTAAGTACCCATATGTTACACCCCATATTTTCTTTTTTTACATGAAAGTACGCCATAAATAAATTGATGAAAGCTCGGAAATAAGATGTTACATTCCGTATTTTCATACGTTAAAGTTTCATCGTAAGTTAATCGACGTAAGTTCGGGAATGAGATTTATTTTGGGATTATAAGTATTATGCTATTTTCAAATAAGTGATATGTAAATTCGTGAAGGTGAGAGGGTAAGTGAATTGAAGGAAATGAGTTTTCGTCGAAGTTTCGCATTTTGAGAAAAAATACGGTCCGAGCTATAATACCTGATATTTATGGACTACTGCCATACAAGGTAGCACATGACCATAATAGTAAGGTATACGAAGTGTGTTAAAGTGAGTAGTATTTTAAGTAATTTGAGATAATTCCTAATTATGTGAATAATTGGGTAATTATTGATTTTAGTTGGAGATTATCAATTAATTAAAATTTTGGTGGTAAGATTAACTAGGAAATTAAAGTCATTGGATAAAGACTGAGGCACTAACTCTTACCTAGGAAATTAAAGTTCATAAATAGGTGGACAAAATCAAGTTCTTATCATTTAAAGAAGACATGAGTTTGTAAGATTGATTGACTTTAATTTTGCTTAAACTTTGAAAAGTATGAAGATTGTAAATTGTATTAGTTTGTCTAGAAGGATAGCCAACAACTGTGCGCACGAATCATACTAAAGATTTGCATAAATAGATTTGCAATTCTATATGGATGACGGCAATGGATGATGCTTCAATACAGATTTGTAATTCTAAGAGATTTTTAACCAAGTTATACTGTGCAATCACAACGGGATTTTGCGGCTCTAAGAAAGCACGGTACAATCTTTCTCAAGAATATCATATGAATTCTTCCCTACTTCGATCCGCCGTCACATATTGTCGTTATTGACGTGTGTTGGAAGGATTGTCAAGAAAATCGGCTCAGGTATGTTAAGGCTATCCCTTCTTTCTTTTTGGCATGATCCAAATAATATAAATGAAACGAGCAAAATATGCAACTTTCATAAATGACCCTATTCATAGAAATACTAGGGGTGTCTATATTCTTGATTCCACATGTGAATTATTATTATATCTTCTGTTCATGTATCTCAGAAAAATACGAATTTGATAAAGTTTATCCGAAAGGCATATTGATTTTTATGGCATTCCGAGAAATTTTATTAACGAATTCTTATGCATTTCATGCATTTATACATGTACATTGGACCATGATCAGATGGTGTTATATATGCGTATATTATATGTATATGGGATATGGGAAAAGGTTATGGCGTTATATACGCACCACTACCTTATCAGCTGGTATACGTTGATGATTTTGCCCATAGTGGCCGAGATGATATGATGGGATGCCCTCAGAGACTTGATAATATTATGAGCACATATACCTATGCACGACATGACATTCATACGCATATACATGACACTATAAGTATTTCATGATTTGCAGAGTTATCCAGACTTACATGTTGAGTCTTTTTTCCCATGTTTCTCTCATGTCTATTATTTACTGATTTTCATTCCTTACATACTCGGTACATTATTTGTACTGACGTCCCTTTGCCTGGGGACGCTGCGTTTCATGCCTGCAGATCCCGAGAGACAGGTTGAGAGCCCTCTAAGTAGGATATCAGCTCAGCGGAAGATGTTGGTGCGCTCCATTTTCTCTGGAGTTGCTATTTGGTCAGTATCATTAGGACATGTATTGATTTGTATGGCGTGGCTCTGTCCCGACCTTTATAAAAATTATGTATTCTTAGAGGCTTGTAGACAGATGTCATGTGTACGGGTATTTGTATGGCCTTGTCGGCCGATGTTTTGAGTTTATAATTGATCATGTTGGCCTTATAGGCCCGTATGTCACGTGTATGAGTTTTTATGTCAGGTTGGGTCTTTCTATGTCGGGTATTTCCCTCATGTTTACTCTATTTATCTCATGACGCCCCTTCTAGCCCACTTACATATGATGATGTAATAAGAAAGATACGTTATGTTGGTACTCGGTTGAGTAAAGTACCGGGTACCCATCGCGGCCCATCGGTTTGGGTCGTGATGAAAGTGGTATCAGAGCAGTTGTGTCCTAGGGAGTCTACAAGTCGTGTCTAGCAGAGTCTTGTTTATGGGTGTGTCGTGCACCATATTTATAAGCAGGAGGCTACAGGGCATTTAGGACTGTCACTCTTTCTTCTTACTCTAGATCATGTGGTAGAGCTCAGTTGTAAGAACTCAATTTCCTAAACCCTATCTTATTCATAATACGATGATGCAAACATCTAGAAAGATGGTTGGCAAGAGATTGAATGTGGCTATGGAAGAGTTGAGTCAGAGGAACTCAATTTTTGCATCATGCTTATGATGGATAAATATGAGGTATTCAGCATATCATGTGTGTACTAAGATGTGTAAAGTTCTTGATAAGGATCCCTAAGGAAAGAATGTATATCCACTCTTACGGTAAAAAGGTATAAGAGAATCGGAAGGTAGATACAAGTTTCAGCAAGTAAAAGAAGCAAGATGAAAAAGGGTACGAGCTACCCAACTAATGAAGATTCTCGCAGAAGAATATAAGTCTTTTGACTTACCTTCAACAATAACAGAGATATGTACAATTGGCCACACCCATCTCATTTCCGCCCTATGGTGGCTAACAGAAGTAGTATAAGAGAAGGCAGGATATCAGGTTCTAACTGGGGTTAGGGTAACCCAAAATGATGGATGGATTGTTAGCGTTAGCTGACATTTCCAAAGGATATTGCATATGTGCTAATAGATGTCCTTGTAAGATGCCCAGATAGTGCACTCTAAAATAGTACAACTAGATATAAGTACTACAAAGATAGGCACTCGAAGCCTAGAAGGGATGAATATTATCTTAGTGTGACTCCCGTTCCTAGTAGAGAAAGAATGTTAGGCAACCAGAAGAGCCAGTAGATGGAGCAAGGGGAGCTAAAAGCAAAAGAATGTTTTGTTTGAGTTTTCAGAATAAAGTGATAGACATAAATGTTAGCGGGAAATAAGAAAAGAGTTAATGAAGCATTCTGAGTAAGATGTGATATATGGATGACAACGGTAGATCAAAATAATAATAATAATAATAAAAATAATAATGATAGTATTACAGAGTCTATAGTCAAGGAAAGGAAAAGACAAGAAGTAACAGGCCTTGAGACAACAAAATAGTATAGGCCATAAAATCATATCCTCATTTCGAGAAACAAGTTTGTGACTCTAACATGATTACCAAAAGGAAAAGTTAGACCCTAGAATAATAGAAATCAGTATGGACTGGTGAACAAGATAAACTAAACATGAATTAGGGACTGCGTGATTTGGTAATGATCGTCATCATGAGAATTTTAGATTGCGTTCCAGCTATAATATAATGGACGACAGAAGAATAACCTTTAAAGGTCATTCATGAAGACGCTTTCCTAAAGCAAGCAATGTGAGCAAAGTTAAGCTTAAGGGACTGTATGTGTCAGTTATACTAAGTGTCACCCTCGCGAGTAAATAAATTTGTTATCCTTGGTACAGAAGGATTACCGCAAGGCAAGTAAGGGTCATCGATGATGTGAAAACAAAACGTCAAATATGAAGAGGTAATACTTCTATAGGTAGATCGTCGTAGCACTAAATCTTATTACCCTTTAAAGGGGGGAATATGGAGTGATGTGGCATTAAGTCAGAATTAAGTTGTTCTAGTAGCTATGGAATGGTAAAGGAAGAATGCGATACAAATGAGAAAGGAATGAGATTGCACTTATCCAAATCCTACCGAGATGCTACGATTCCAGAATATTATGCAAGCACGACGTCAAGGAGAGGAAATATGGGTTCCTACCCGAGATGTTATTGATAGATAAGGAGCCAGTGCGAGACGTAAGTTAAGACAAAGGAAATAACCCAAGAAAGATTATGCAAAATATTGATATGAGAATGGGCCAACGAGTAGTTAGTAGTTGATTCAGGAAGAGCCTAATTATGGCTAGACAAGAGGATATAGACAAATTAGCAGATCGTGTGAGGTAAACATAGTAAACCCCAACATAGTGAATTCAGTCTCGCAGCTATGATATTGTAACCACTGGGAAGACCGCCAAAATATCAGTTCAGAAGCAATCCTACAAGCACAAGGGAATGGAGGTAAGTAACTACGGATAATTATAGGCAAGGAAGGACATCAAAAGGTCTGTAATAAGCTCACAACTTTACTAGAGTCAGAGGGTCTTACCTAATTACTACAACGAAAGACTAGCTGAGGAAATAAGGAAGAATGCTTCAATCTAAGTACAATGACTTAAAGATGAAATGGTCATGTAAAAACAGTCTCACTACAAAATTGTACGCACTCCAAAGGAAAGTGGCACCTACCGTGGTTAATGAATGGGGAGTAAAAAATTGAAAGTAATATTCGAGACCATATAAGTTGCACAAAAATTCCGGCATGCATGGGAACTAAGATAAGCTAAGTAAGTTCGCAACAAGGAGGCAGAAAGACGAGGAAAAGTAATAGCGTATGTTTAAAGAAAGCTGAGAAGGAATGAAAAGAATTATTCGATCAATGATCCAGAGTTAGTTACGTTATGAACGCACTTAAGAGTTCGGAGTATTATCCATGCAGCATATATATTGACAATCATACAGCAGTAGAAGACTCCGGTATAAATTAAAAGAAAGAATTGAATCTAGATCATAAACAAAGGATTGAATTGTCAGAAGATTGTATCATGGATATTCCATAGTGCCCATGAAAGGCTAAAGTAATAACTAATACCATGACCCGCAGATCGAAAGATAGCTTAAGCCTACATAAAGGCTGATCAGAAGGAAGAAGACACTAAAGAGTTACATCAACGAATTAAACCAGGAGTCTGATTATTGGACCCAGAAAATTATAGACCTCGTGATATAGAACATTGCAGGATTACTCTTAGATATCAGAGGTATAAAAGAGATAGTATAGTAGCTATATCCTATAATGTCTCTACGATAAAGCCAGTTTGAAAAACTACCAGCCTACGGTATGAAGCTCCCACCAGATTGTGTATGCACTAGAGTTGCAAGTATTATAATAGATCTTCAAGTTATGGACATGAATTATACCTATATGGAAGGGAGGTCATGAAAGAGATAGAAGATACGATGCAAGATTTTAAAGTAGTAAGGTAAAGGTGAACAACGTACGAGATACTCAAATGCAGAAGGTTGTGAATAGTCCATACCTCGGATAGAGGGCTAGAAGTGCTGGGATTTAGTATCTAGGAATGATAGAGACATCATTGGTGGCATATCTTCTAGCCTGAGGTTTCTATGTATCGAGAGGCCTAGTCAAGAGAGTAAAGAAGAGTTAGAGACAATGTGATGTCTCGCTTGATGTTCCAGAATAACACAGGGAAATTTATGGTGCAAGCAAGGTGAAGGAAAGTTGCGAGTAATATAAATAGATATGTGTAGGTCGCAAGCTAAAGTATGGTAAAGTGACAAGGTTTTAGGAATACAGGAGTAAGGATAAGAATAGGCAAGTGAGAAGGTGATGAGAAGGGATAAGTGTTCGGGATTAAGCCCAGGAGAACAAGAATTATAGAAAGCTCAGTATAGCCTGAATATACTCAAAAGAGTCTAAGACTAGTAGAATTTAAAAGAGATGGAATGTTGCCCTGGTAGTAGAATAAGGGTGTAATTGTGATAGAGAAAGGATGACGTTTGGGCCTTCGATTAAGTAATGATTTGAAGAAAGAAAAAAGGGATGTCATGAATTATACGGGATGAAAATACCCACATAAAGTGAATCACATTGGGATGCTATGAAATACGATTATGGAAGTATAGTATCGCCCCAGGTGGATCAGTCTAATCACTTCTGATGAGACATAAGCCCTAGTGACAATGTATTACGTAAGAAGTTTCAAGTTATCAGTAGTGAATTGTAGATCAACATTGAGGTGAATCAATAATGGATAGATAAAAGTTACAAAGTATGAGATGAGATTGGGCCATCAGTCTTAAGATGAATAATAATGAAGAAGCGTTAAAGGACTTAGATTTATATATATGGGGTAAGCAAAGAATGTAACCTGGAGTTTGGTAGCAGACCTCACTAACGATAAATCGAGGTAAGAGTTATGGTATATTATGACCTACTTAGATGCTGTAAAGTCATGCGGATAGATAATCGGGCCTATGAAATAAGATATAGCAATATCCGTAAGTCCAACAAAGTACCGAGTGAAGAACTTCAGTATACCTATAGATGCCCACAGGGACATCTTATTAAGCTATGTATATGTTTACAAAGTGAGGCTTAGAGATTGGCAAAAAACTGGAGGAAAAAAGAGAGAAGAGTCGCATAGGTGCACTTATAAAGTCAGAGTCGTACAGGCTGCATGATAAAAGATAGCAACAGTTACAAGATTGGAAGGATTCCGACCACGAGTCGTGGTGTAAGAAAGAGGACTAAAAGGAGGAATGCCCTGGCCTTTGGGATTCATTCACAGAACAGTTGCCTAGATGGAAAGAGGAATACTAAAGTATTCGCAAGAGCTATGGGTTATGAGAATGATAAGTGCATCAGTCAACATTCGAGGACGAATGTTCCAAAGGGGGGAATAATGTTACACCCCATATTGTTTTTTGTATGTGAAAGTACGCCATAAATAAATTGATGAAAGATCGAAAATGAGATGTTACATTCCGTATTTTCATACGTTAAAGTTTCGTCGTAAGTTAATCGACGCAAGTTCGGGAATGAGATTTATTTTGGGATTATAAGTATTATGATATTTCATACAAGTGATAAGTAAATTCGTGAAGGTGAGAGGATAAGCGAATCGAAGGAAATGAGTTTTCGTCAAAGTTTGGCATTTTGAGAAAAAATACAGTCTGAGCTATAATACCCGATATTTATGGACTAGTGACATACAAAGTATCACATGACCATAATAGTAAGGTGTACAAAGTGTGTTAAAGTGAGTAGTATTTAAAGTAATTTGAGATAATTCCTAATTATGTGGATAATTGGATAATTATTGATTTTAGTGGGAAATTATCAATTAATTAAGATTTTGGTGGTAAGATTAACTAGGATATTAAAGTCTTTGGATAAAGACTAAGGCACTAATGTGGCAGCCTTGCCTTAGGGAAAATGGTGACTCTTAAAGTTCATAAATAGGTGGACAAAATCAAGTTCTTATCGTTTAAAGAAGACATGAGTTTGGAAGATTGATTGCCTTTAATTTTTCCTAAACTTTGAAAACTATGAAGATTGTAAATTGTATCAGTTTGTCTTGAAGGATAGCCAACAACTGTGTGCACGAATCATACTAAAGATTTGCATATATAGATTTGCAATTCTATACGGATCACGGCAACGGATGAAGCTTCAATACGGATTTGTAATTCTAAGAGATTTGCAATGAAGTTATACTGTGTAATCACAACGGGATTATGCGATTCTAAGAAAGTACGGTACAATCTTTCTCAAGAATATCATACGAATTCTTTCCTACTTCGATCCACCATCAATGTTGTCGCTATTGACGTGTGTTGGAAGGGTTGTCAAGAAAATCGGCTCAGGTATGTTAAGGTTATCCCTTCTTTCTTTCTGGCATGATCCAAATAATACAAATGAAACGAGAAAAATACGCAACTTTCACAAAATGACTCTATTCATAGAAATACTAGGGGTGTCTATATTCTTGATTCCCCATGTGAATTATCATTATATCTTATGTTCATGGGTCTCAGAAAAATACGTATTTGATAAAGTTTATCCGAAAGGCATATGTATTTTTATGGAATTCCGAGAAATCTTATTAACGTATTTCTTATGCATTTCATGCATTTATACATCTACATTGACCTATGATCAGATGGCATTATATACGCATATATTATATGTATATGGGATATGGGAAAAGGTTATGGCGTTATATACGCACCACCACCTAATCAGCTGGTATACGTTGATGATTTTTCCCACAGTGGCCGAGATGATATGATGGGATGCCCTCAGAGGTTTGATAATGTTATGCGCACATGTACCTATGCACGACATGACATTCATACGCATATGCATGACACTATAAGTATTTCATGATTTGCAGAGTTATCTAGACTTATATGTTGAGTCTTTTACTCCATATTTCTCTCATGTCTATTATTTATTGATTTTCATTCCTTACATACTTGGTACATTATTTGTACTGACATCCCTTTTCCTGGGGATGCTGTGTTTTATGCTCGCAGGTCCCGATAGATAGGTTGGGAGCCCTCCAAGTAGTCTATCAGCTGTTAGTGCGCTCCATTTGCTCCGGAGTTGCTATTTGGTCAGTATCATTAGGACATGTATTGATTGGTATGGCGGGTCTCTGTCTCAACCTTTATGACAATTATGTATTCTTAGAGGCTTGTAGACAGATGCCATGTGTACGGGTATTTGTATGGCCTTGTCGGCCTATGTTTTGAGTTTATAAATGATCATGTTGGCCTTATAGGCCCGTATATCACGTGTATATGTTTTTATATCAGGTTGGGTCTTTCTATGTCGGGTAATTCCCTCATGGTTGGGTCACAACCCTAGCTAAGAGTTTAGCTACTCATAGAAAATGAAGAAATTAAAGAAGAAACTAAGATAAAACTCATAATAGATGATTAAGGGAAGAAAAGCTAATGTTAAAATGATAAACTATTACAAAGTTACCCAAAACAGTAAAGAAAAATGGCTATCAATTCTCAGGTGTTCTCTACTTATCGGACAAAATTGCCCCTGCGAAGATTCTGCAGCAGCACAATTATGTGTGCGGTCTGCACTTTGACACTAGCTTGACAAGATGGACTTTCACGGCCGCACAATTATGGGTTGCGGCCGCACTTCTTCAAATTCTACGGTCCGCACATTTCTGAGTGCGACTGCACTCTTGCATTTTAGCTTTGACATGCAAGACTTCTGCGGACCGCACATTTCTGAGTACGGCCGCACTTTTGACTCTGTGGCCGCACAATAATGGTGCGGTCCGCACTTCTTCATGACCCCAGAATCCATCTCTATGAACCTCATCTTCTACAGCCACACAATAATTGTGCGGTCCACACTTTGCATAGAAACTTTGTCAGAGGCTTCCTCATGTTCTGCGGCCGCACTCAATATTGTGCGGTCCGCATTTTGCCCTTTATCTTTGTTTTGGTCCTTATAAAAAATTACTCCTTCTTGAGTTGATTTTCCTCTATTTGACTCATTTTCCAACACTCCTGCAAGAAAGCACATTTCATCAGTTTGCGGGAATACCTTTAAGCAATTTTGAGCTAAAACGAAAGTAAAAGAGTGCAAAAAAGTAGTCAAAAACCCTACTTATCAAGTCACCTAAACTTAAGCTTTTGCTTGTCCTCAAGTAAATAAGGTAATTCCCACCTCCACAATAAAAGAGCTATTTTAGCTCGCCTAAGGTGAATCAAACACATCAATTGGGATCAACAATTACCCACAACACTTATGAATTATCAACAATGCAATGATTTGACGTTTTAAGTACAATAGTTCTAATGTGACACTAGAGCATCAAGAGTTGACTTTATTCATTAAGGAAGCTCGCTCTTTCATGTAGGTCATTGTGGATCCCAAAATCCTCCTCCTCTACTATCCGTTAGCATATCTCACTTTATAATGTAACACTCAATTCAAGGATTGTGAAAAGTTCGCTCATCTCTCTCAAAAGAATGTCACAAGTACGGCTCTAAGTACCATATGCTTGCCCCTTATGTAAATCACCACTAATGTAAGCTCACTCGACTTGAAATCATGTAGGGCTTATTCGGGATGTAATGAAGGCCTTTGGACTAAGGTAGGATTTGATGGAATATCATCTTTCCTTAAGTACTCAATTTTCTCTTTTTGGCTCATACTTTGTCGACTCTTTGAGTCATTTTCTTTTTCCTCTAGGGAACTAGAGAGACTTAACGTCACTCTTTCTTGGTCATGATATTCATTTTCTCCTTCTTTATTTACTCCATGCCTTTCATACTTGTTTTTCTTTGAATCCCTTCAAATCTTTACTTTATTCACTTTCTTTTTGGCATTTTTTCTTTTTGTTCTTTCTTTCATTTCTTTGCCTTCCCTTTTCTTCATTTTTTTCCTTTTCTTTGTACCTTTATATCACTTTCAAACTCCTCGTCTACCCCCAAACTTATGTTTTAGCCAATTGTTTCTCAAGAATGCCAAGGAAAGATCAGGTGCCAAGAGAGGGTCATTACAAACAGGTACAGGCTTGTAACGTGGTTATTAAATGAAAAAGGGCATAGGATCAAATGGGTTGACTAGGGATATCACATTGGTAGGCTATGGAAATTTTCAAATTTGATTAAGGAGAGCCTACAATCATTTCTCAAGCCAAGCCAGACTTAGAATTTCGCCTAGAAAAATATTCGGGGCAAGTTCTAGACTATTAGCACGGGTACTTGGACTTGCAACTAAATATCTCACCTCTCACGCTGCTGGATTGCTAAAGAGAATGGAGTCAAGGGCCCACAACAACCCTATTTAAGATTGAAAATCATAAATGGCTCGACTGAACCACTCGATGAATGCTTAAGTCAACACAAGAGTCAAAAGGTCACAACTCGAGCTATTTTCTGCCAAAATCTTGTTTTTAACCATAAGGCCGTAGGTAAATGTGTTGGTACCAAGTGAAGCATGCTTAAGACCCTTTTATTCATTACTACTGTTTTTACCTAAACATAAAAAAAAATGGACTCAATCTCTTAAGAAGGTTGTCATGCCATTCATCCTTGGGAAGAGCCACCCGGTTCACACAAAACCCACCTTTGGAAAGAACCGTGGCTTATTGTCAAGAAAACCGTGGCTTATTGTCATGCCAAAGGCTTATTGCTCACTTAAACATAATAAGAAGCTACCAAATCAAAAAGAAGCTATTAAAGTAAATAAGAAGTTATACGACTAAGAAAAACAAACTACAGAAGCTATAAAATAAACTACTGAAAGTAAGACAAATGAATATACAAACCGAGGGGAAATAAATATATACATCAAGGAAAAGGGAGGAATATATACATAATGAAAGAGAGAATAAAGATAAAAGAAAAAGAGTATTAAAGTTATTACAGGCCAATCTCAATGTCATAATAAACTATCCAAAATAGACCACCCCCCTGAAAATAAATAAGCATTGTCCTCAACGCATAACAAAAATAAGGATAGAGAGTTAAGAGAACTCCCTATGTGGTCTCAGTGTGCATGGCATCATCAACACCCTCTGGATCCTCCAACTGGATTTCATCATCCTCCGGTCGGGGAATAATGGGGTGGCTGAACATCTGGAGCATCTCCTCAGCGGTGTGGGCAGCAGGGTCCATCTCCTCGGACTGGCCAGCTGCTGTCTTTGATGCCTCAGGTACTGGTGGAACTGTTTGTGCTGCTGGTGTTGTCTCCATTAGAAGGTAAAGGGGAATATCCCCAGCTGATGCAAGCTTGGCCACCTCGGTGCTCAATCTTTCCACAGATTTCTTTGATGCTTGAGATTTCTGCATCTTCTTTACTTATTTGCCCAATTCCTCAATAGCTCTCCTATGTGCCACCACTATACCCATGATAGTCTTCTAATTTTCCAGGATCTTCTTCAATGTTTCCTCCACTGACGGAGGTACCTGAGATGTTGCTGGGGTAGAGGATTATGCTGCAACAACACTGGATATGTCAGACAGCTTTGGAGTAGCTGTCTGCATCCAGTTATTGAGACTCACCAATGTCTGGGAGACTCGCAGCGCAGTGAGTGGATATATGGAAGAGGCAGGAACTGACAGTGATGTAGATGGTCTAGAAGGTGGAGGTGGTGGCATGTCAGTTGTCTCGGTGGAAGGACCGGCTGTTGTGGAAGGCATGGCAGCTATAGAAAGGCTTAGCTGTCAAGCCCCAAAACCGAGGAGCGTGACTGGCGCTCAACCGAGTGAACCCGACCGAGCAAGCCTGTTAGATTTTATTCTACCCAAATTCATCCATGAATAGAGATAATACATGTTATCATTAATTAGATGAAAATGTGTTCATGTCTACAATACCAATTCATTTCTAATAGTTTCATCATTTTTAAAGTCTCAAATGGACAAGTAACACGTCCAGAACATAATATAGTTTGTCTTTCCCCAGCACCAATACACAACCCACACTATGTCTACGGAGCCTCTATAGATAAAGAAGAGTACAACGATAATGCCGGCAACAAGGCCCCGGCTATACCTCAAATAGGATACACAGGTACAAAAGATTCATGACCCCGGAATAAAGTGGGGCTCACCAACTCAACTGGGAGGTAGGTGCACTGCTATCACTGATCAATATCTCCTGTTGTGGAACCACCTGCATCCATTGAAAGATACAACACCCCCGACAAAAGGGACATTAGTACCATCGAATAGTACTAGTATGTATAACTAAACACCCTCTCAATAGAATGACAATTAATACAAACAAGATTATCATAATATCAATGAAAGCCTTAATCAACATCAAACCTCAATTTAGGATCAAGACAGTGTTCAAATTAATTTTGATAGCTCACATTGGGAGATTTTTAGTATCGATATACCATTGTCCACAATACCAGTGTTCAAAATACCAATACCACCGTACTTTTAGCACGGAGTCCGACCACGACCCGATCGGCTAGGCCATCCATTAGGGACATCAACCACAATTACTCTCAATATCAATACCACCATTTTTAACACGGAGTCCGATCACGACCCAATCGGCTAGGCCATCTCACTAGAGATATCAACCACAATTACTCTCAATATCAATACCACCATTTTTAACACGGAGTCCGATCATGACCCGATCGGCTAGGCCATCTGATTAGAGACATCAACCATAATTACTATCATTACCAATTTCCAGCACAATCACCACCGTGTGTGCTGCATGGTGTCCGATCATGACCTGATCGGCTAGGCCGTCTTATTTGAGACATTAACCTTTTTATATCAATCATCACATTTCATAATACTTTCACATATTTTCATTTCATTAGCACTAGTGACCATAATTATAAGATCATTCTTGGCACGTTGGCCATATTCAGTATTTCATGCTCACATTATCAATTTCAAATATCATCCTCATCATCAACAATAAACACAATTCAAATCAAAGTGTGTAGTACACATGTAAGCAATTTCGAGTCTAATGCACATAGAGATATTTCACAAAATTTGGCATAATAGCCTTCATTTGAACTTGACTTAAAGTCGAAACATTATTAATGCACAGCCTATATTTTAACACATCCTCAATTGGTAAGATAACATGAATAGAGCATTTAGGATGCTTGTTGAATATATATCTTTCAACCCAATCTTACTCGGAATAGCCAATTTCATAATGAATCACTCGGGACTTACATAATTTACATGAATATCGTGGGATTCATTTCTAAGAGAATAGTTTAGCCAACATACCTCACTTGAGCTTTCTTAAACTCTAAAACATTCCGTAATTCTTAGCAATTTCAATCTATTGTAGAAATATAACAAATTGAATTAAAATTTGGAAGATGATCATGGTTCTAGCTCACTTGAGTATTTTATCAAACACTAGGTGTGCATAAGGTTTCAATGTCCTTTTTATGAAGGTTTCCATCATCCCACAACCCAATCTTTACCATTTTTAGCTAAACAATCTTCCTACACCCTTTGATATCACATGCGTGTAAAATAATCAACTCTCATGCCCAAAAATTATCTTGCTAATTACCCATTTTCATATGATTTCGAAATTTGGATTTAGGGTGTAGAATCTTACCTCTAGGATGAAGACCTAGTGAGTTTCCCTTCTCAATCTTCCAAAACTTGGGCAAGAATGGAAGAACAATTATTGGAGAACACCTTCTCACTCTAGGGCACCCTCTCTCACTCTAAAATGTTAGATAATAGCTCCAAAATGACCCAAAGAGTGTATTTAACGAAATAGGGTCGGGTTTTAAAAACCCAAAAATGGAGCTCCGGAACAGGTTCTGCGGTCGCATATGCGACCGCATAATGGTTATGCGGACTGCATAATTGGTTACAAAATAGCCAAAAGAACTGCCTGTGTATGTAGTCACTATGCGGTCCGCATAACTGTTATGCGATAGCATAATGCACCGCATAACAATTATGCGGTCTCATAGTCGACTGCATAGCTGCTTCCAGAATAGCCCTCACCTGCTCACTTCTGCGGCCATTATGCGGCCCGCATAGTCATTATGCGGTCGCATAATGGACCATAGAAATGCATATTTATGCCAAAACAATATCTTTACTTTCCTCAAACACGTAAGCCTAGTCCGACACCATGAAATATTGTTTTCTTTGCATATTTTACCCGGCTTTACACTTAAGTACTTCAAAATTTTTCTGGGGTGTTACATCAGCAGCTGAATATGTAACCACCACCGTTGGCTCATCAGACTGGCCATCGGTGATAGTTGCCTTACCTTTGAACTTTGGGTTTCCCAGACCTTGCGAGGAGTACCATGAGAAGGGTTGTTTAGCCCACACCTTTTGATCAAAACTCCTCGATTCCACCTTTGCATCCGTGAGGTATGATGTGAGTGTGTTGGGATATGGATAGGAACTTTCACCTCTTTGGACCACCAACGACATATTGGCCAACATGATGGCACCCACATTTATTAGGTACTCGACCATGATGGATGCGACCAAAACTGCTCGGGGGAGGGGAAGATTGTTTTCATTCTGGCACGGATCTAAGCGGCTGCATACAAAAGATTGACACCCTTTTGCTTCAAAATTAAGGGTGGACCGAGCAATGGGAACCCCCGCTATGATCCACGGTGGTGGTGGTCCTGGAGCTGCCAATATCTCTGCTAGCCAAGGGTGAACTGCATCACCCATAGAGAGCTTTTCCAAGTACTATACTGGTTCTAACTCCTCGAATCCCAAGTACTGGTTCAGAGTGCACTGATCGAATCTAACTTTCAAATTCCATACTTTGGTACCCTTCTTGACGTGTTCCACATTGGCATAGAATTCTCATACCAAGTTCTCTTTGGCATCCTTGACACTCTAGGTAAACCACATCCATCCCTGGCACTCCCTGAATTGCCTAAGGATATTTGGATTGTATTTATCCAAATCCTTTAGTAAGATTTGCCGCTCAAATGTGAACGATCTCTGGGGCCACCACTCTCTAAACCTTGTGAAGGCTGTCAAACTCACAAACCAATCATCCCATGCTTCCTTCTTCTTTGACCTCTCTAGGCTGCCTACTCTAGTGTCACCTCTTCTACCATCATCATCATCATCTACTGCCACTGGTGTCATAGGAGTAGGTGTAGAGGAGGGCTCTGAACCCTAGCTATCGGCATCGGAACCCTCAGAAGAACTTGCTGAGGTGGAGGGTTCATCACGGAGTTGGTATCTCCCTACGAAGTGTGATGGTTGGGACTGGGCCTCAGATTGTTCTCCCATTGAGTGACCTTCAGAGGCTTCCCTAGACGGGACATATTATCTTGATTCAGAAGGCTCTGTGGCCTTGCTTCTCCCCGGGATTTACTTTTTCTTCAAAGTTTTCTTTTGCACTCCCAAAGGTTGAGTGCCTTTGTCCCGGCCTCGGGAGGGTTCACCTCTCTCTTTACCTCGTGAATGAGGCACATAAGTCAGTTACTCCTCTACCTCATGAATGAACCATTGTCTGCAATATGAGGCACATAAGTCAGTTAGAGCTCAAAATAGTGTACACAGATGCATAATAGTTGCAGGAAAATAGACTATAGAAAAGGCAGTGCGGACCGCACAATTTTGAGTGTGGCCGCAGACTGTCATGTGCGGACCGCATAATTTTGAAGTGCGGTCACACATCCTGAAGTGTGGACCACACAATTCCGAGTGCGGACGCACACTCCTAATTCCAGAACTCTGGTTCTCCGAAGTTCCAAAGTGCGATCGCACATATTTTTCTGTGGCAGCACAATGTTTCTGCGGACCTCACAATTTTGAGTGCGGTCCGCACTTTTCATGCAACATTTTAGCCTTAAGTTTAAGATCTGCGGACCGCACAAATTTGTTTACAACCGTACAATTTGAAATTACGCAGCACTGACTCTGTGTTTTGCAAGTTTTGCACAATTTAGACATCGTATTTGCAATTAAACATGATTAATGATCTACCCAGGCCCCAATGAACATATAAGATTTTACCCACATGATTTTAAGCATACATGACTAACAATTGACATTTTAGGTCTAAAAATAACTCTACCACAAAAGAACAAAAACTAAAAGAAATTGAAAACTCTAAAGATGTAAAGAAAATACCAGTTATGAAGGATGCATGTAAGAATCTACACTAATGAAATGAAGGAAGATTGTGAACTAATTTAAAGTGCACTGTGTTTTCTTAGGGTTCAAGAACTCAAAGTGTGTAAAGTTGTGAATAGTGCAATGAGGTTCTATTTATAGGTTGACCAAGTAGCCCCAAACCTAAGGTGAGTGCGCCGCACAATTTTGAGTGCGGACCGCACTCTTTACCTGGACCTTGATGCAAATATACGATCAGCACAAAAGTGAGTGCTGCCGCAGATTGGCTATGAATTTTGACCGGTCAACTTCAGAGAACTTGCAATTATGGTCTTCCAGTTGTGCAACCGCACACAGAATTGTGTGGCCGCAGAGTTATTTCTGCTGCTGCCTTTAGAATTGTGCGGTCCGCACTTTTTCAACACTTAGCCAATTTTTTTATGACACAATCTCTGCAATGCACATCTATTCCTGCATACACTTCAAAACTAGTTAGCACAAAACAAAGCTTATCTAATGAAAATGAAAAAGACACATGGGTTGCCTCCCAAGAAGCTCTTGATTTAACGTCACGGCACGACACAAATTACCAATCATTTGAAATGAAGAACCGCCACGATGTGGCCATCATCAACCTTGCCAAGATAGTGTTTTACCCGGTGCCCATTGATTCTAAACACCTCATCATTTTTATTCTTCAAGTCCAAAGCACGGTTACATTCACCACTTCAAATGGGCCACTCCATTTAGACTTCAACTTGCCCGGAAACACCCGTAACCGGGAATTGAACAATAACAGAAGATCACCTTCTTTAAACTCCTTATTCCGGATGTACTTGTCATGGAGGTACTTCATCTTGTCCTTGTATAAGGACGAACTTTAATATGCATGGTACTGTAATTCATCAAGCTCATTCAATTGTGCCACCCTTAAGTTGGTGGCAACATCCCATTCAAGATTAAGCTTCTTCAATGCCCACATAGCCTTGTGCTAACGTTCCATCGGTAGGTGACAAGCTTTCCCGAAAACTAACCGATACGGAGACATACCAATCGGTGTTTTGTAAGCCGTCCTATAAGCCCAAAGAGCATCATCAAGTATCTTTGACCAATCCATCTGGTTGGCATTCACAGTCTTTGACAAAATACTCTTGATCTCCTGGTTGGAGACTTCGACTTGCCCACTTGCTTGAGGATGATAGGGAGTCAACACTTTGTGGGTGACACCATACTTTGTGAGTAAGGTATCAAAAGCTTTGTTACAAAAGTGTGGTCCCCCATCACTAATAATGGCCCTTGGAGTACCAAATCTCGTGAAGATGGTCTATTTCAAAAATGCCACCACACTTCGAGCTTCATTGTTGGGTAAAGCCACAGCTTCAATCCACTTTGACACATAATCCACAACTACCAATATGTAAGTGTTCCCACAAGAGATCACAAAAGGACCCATGAAATCAATGCCCCACACATCAAAAATGTCAATCTCCAAGATGGTGGTGAGGGGCATCTCATTCTTCTTAGAAATCCCACCGGCCCTTTGACATTCATCACAACGCTTGACGATATCGCTAGCATCCTTGTAAAGAGTAGGCCAATAGAATCCATAACTCAACATATTTGTTACCGTTCTAGCTCCACCATGGTGACCACCATATGGAGAAGAGTGGGAAGTCTCAAGGATTTCCCTGTGTTCAACCTCTGGTACACATCGTCGAATCACACCATCGGTACAAATCCGGAAGAGATACGGCTCATCCCAATAATAGTCAAGGCAATCCTGTTTGAGCTTCTTCCTTTGGTTTGAAGAGACCTCATTCGGTATAATACCACTCACAAGATAATTGGCTAAGTTGGCGAACCATGGCATCCCGATCATTGAAATGGATAGAAGTTGCTCGTTGGGGAAGGAATTATTTATCTCAAGGCCGTCATGTGGCCTCCCCTCCTCCTCCAAACAAGAGAAGTGGTCTACCACTTGGTTTTCACTACCCTTGCGGTCTTGAATCTCTAGATCAAACTCTTGCAATAGAAGCACCCACCGCATTAATATTGCTTTACAATCATTATTGCTCATCAAATATCGAAGCACCGCATGGTCGGTGTGTACAATCACCTTTGTACCCATCAAGTACGTGCAGAAATTCTCCATAGCAAGGAGCTCATTTTTGGTCACTGTGTAGTTGACTTGGGCGTCATTCATGGTCTTACTAGCATAGTAGACCGGATGGAAGATTTTGTTGATACATTGCCCCAACACCGCTCCAACCGCCACATCACTTGCATCATAGATGAGCTCGAAAGGCAAGCTCTAATCCGGGGCGGTGATAATAGGAGTAGTAGTCAACTTGAACTTGAGCAATTCTAATGCCTTCATACAATCCTCATTGAAATGGAACTTGGCATCCTTCTCCAAAAGTTTACACAAGGGGTTTACCACCTTAGAAAAGTCCTTGATGAATCGGCGATAGAACCCCGCATAACCCAAGAAGCTCCTCACTCCCCTCACAAATGTAGAGGGAGGGAGTTTGGACTTTGTGGGTATCAACTCATTCTTGTCATTTGTTACCACAGTCATGCCCCCTTTCTTTGTGACACATTGCACCGGATAGGTCTACGAGCTATCGGAAATGGGGTAAACAACCCCGGCATCCAACCATTTTATGATCTCCTTCTTCACCACCTCTTGCTTTGCTTCATTTAATCTTATTTGATGTTCAATGGAGGGTTTGGAATCCTCATCCAAAATAATCTTGTGCATGCAAAAGGCGGGGCTTATGCCCCGAATATCCGCCAAAGTCCATCCTACAGCTTTCTTTTTCTTTTGAAGCACCGCCAAAGTGGAATTTTCTTGTACGTTAGTCAAGCAAGAGGAAATAATAACAGGCAAAGTAGAACATGGGCCAAGAAACTCATACCTAAGATGTGAAGGCGATGGCTTTAACTCTAAAGTGGGAGGCTTCTCGATTGAGGGCTTTGTTGGAGGAGTCTTTTGGTTCTCAAGATCTAAGGACAATTTTTGGGGTTCATAAGTATACGACCCCATTCCTTGTAATGCATTTGCACATTCCACAAAGCCTTCTTTCTCATCATCATCATTATTAAGCAATGCGGCTTCCAAAGTGTCATCAACATTCATCACGGTACTAGTATCATCAACAATCACTTCGGTCACTAAGTCCACAAATGAACAAACTTCGTTGCTATTCGGTTGCCTCATAGATTTGCACACATGGAAAACCACCTTTTCATCACCCACCCGAAATGTGATCTCATCGGCTTCCACATCAACAAGAGCTTTCCCCATAGCAAGGAAAGGTCTACCCAAAATAATAGGCACCTCATAGTCCACCTCGCAATCAAGAATCACAAAGTCTGTCGGAAGGATGAACTTATCAATATGAACCAGCACATCATCAACAATATGCAATGGTTTCTTCATAGTATGATCTGCCATTTGTAACCTAATATATATGGGTCTTGGTTTCCCAATTCCCAAAGTTTTGAACACCGAGTAGGGCATCAAGTTGATACTCGTCCCTAGATCACATAGAGCTTTGGCAAAATTGGCTCTCCCAATAGTGTAAGGGATTGTGAAAGCGCCGGGATATTCCAATTTTAGAGCCATTGAGTGCACAATAACACTCACTTGATGTGTCATCTTGATAGTCTCACAATTCATTGATATTTTCTTTGTCACCAAATCTTTCATGAACTTTGCATAACCGGGCATTTGTTCCAATGCCTCAACCAATGGCACATTAATGGATAAGCTCTTCATCATGTCAATAAACTTCTTGAATTGGTTCTCACTATTTTGCTTAGCGAGCCTTTGAGGGTATGGAGGAGGAGGCCTTGGCATTGGTGCCTTGGCCTTTGGCACTACCGGTTCTGGTATGTTAATCACGTGTTCCCTAGACGGGTTCACATCTTCTTGGGTCTCCTCCACACTTTCATCAATATCAATTCTCACTTCTTCATTAGCTTGAACCACATTGCTTGGAATCTCATCTTCTTGAACCACTACATCATCATCCACAATTATTCTTTGATTTGAGGTGGTTAAATCTCCACCTCTTCCACTCCTTATTGTTACGGCCATGGCATGTCCTGTGTTGTTCCCACCCTTCAGGTTCACTACCGTATCACTAGGTAGTGCCCATTTTGAACGAGTGTTTAAAGCTTGCGAGATTTTCCCCAATTTAACTTCCAAATTGCGGATTGAAGTGTTGTGAGAGGCTAATTGAGCATCGGAGTCGGCATTGTTCTCCATCATTTGTTTGAACTTATTTTCAATCCTTCCCATCTCACTATTGGAAGAACTAGAACCTTGAGATGGATAAGGAGGCGGGTTGTTTGGTTGTTGACACATCGGGGGCCTTTGAAAGCCCGGCCCCTGATTCCCTTGGTTATTGTTCCAACCCCCTTGGTTGTTGCCTCCCCAATATCATTGATTGTTGCCACCCCAATTGCCTTGGTTGCCTTGATTATTCCAATTGCCTTGATTATTGTTATTGTTCCAATTACCTTGATTGTTGGTACCACCACCCCAATTGCCTTGGTGGTTTTGACTGTTAAAATTTCCTTGATTTCCTTGCGATCGCCATTGTTGTTGATTCGGTCCTTGAGAGTTGTTCCTTTTCCCTTGGTAGTTATTTCACATATTGCACTTCTTCCTCTTGATCATTGTATGATTCATCTTGATCAAACCCAGTATCATCTTGCATAAATTGTTCCACACGATTTTGCACTTGTTGACCCTTTTGCCTTCGCTTGTTCACCATCATATTGACACCTTCCATTGCATTTACTTGCTTAGAACCTTGAACCTGTTGAAGTTGAGCTTTGGCCAATTGATTCATTGTAGTGGTCAACTCGGCAATTGATTGCCCATTATCATGCAATTCTTTATGTAGGTGAATCACATTTGGATCACCTTGAAGAACATTTGCTCTACTTTGCCATGCCGATGAAGTATCTGCCATTTCATCTAAGATTTCACAAGCTTCGGCATATGGTGTTTTCATGAAATTTCCACCGGGAAGTTGATTGACCACGCATTGATTGGTAGCATTGATCTCCTTATAGAAGGTTTGTTGAATAATAGCCTCAGTCATGTCATTATTCGGGCACTCTTTCACCATAGTATGGTACCTCTCCCATATCGTGCAAAGGCTCATTGGATTCTTGTTTGAATGCTAGAATCTCGTCTCTAAGAGTAGCCATATGCACGGGATAAAAGAACTTGGCAATGAATTTTTCCGCCAATTCATCCCATGTATGGATAGAATGGTTTGGCAATCTTTCTAACCAGTCCAAGGCTTTCCTCCATAGAGAGAAGGGAAATAGTCTCAACGTTAAAGCATCCTCGGAGACGTTGGTCTGTTTACTCCCCCAGCAAGTGTCCACAAATCCTCTCAAGTGTTAGTACACATTTTGATTCGGAGCCCCGGCGAAGAATCCACGTTGCTCAAGCAATGTGAGCATAACATTTGTGATTTGAAAGTTGCCCGCCCTAATGCGGGCAGGACTATGGCACTTGTGTACCCTTCATTCGGCAACACCCGGTGTGGAGCCGCTCTTGGTGGATTTGGGGGAGGAACAAGAATGTTGTCTTGAGGCGGTCGGCCTCGTCTATTTGCTTGAGGTTCAAGAGGAACCTCCTCAACTGGGTCATCTTCCACGTCCATATCCCACAAAGGCATGTTTCCGATAGGATCCTTGTTGAGATCCATTTCTGTACCTACAATCGATTCACAAAAAGGTTAGTAACCCAAAAGGAAAAGAACACAAATCACACACAAAACCGAATATATAGCAAAATCTATTTTTAGCTCCCCGGCAACGGCGCCAAATATTGATGTCGCCCAAACTCACACCACTAATTGGGATTGTGAGGCGGTCGATGCAATTATAAACACCCAACGCGATTCGGAGTCGATTCCACAGAGAGCTTTATGTTGGATTAGGTATATACCTAGTCTACGTATATGACGTGCCCAAGATTGCACTTCCACATATTTGTTTGTTTCTTTTCTACTTCTAAATCTTATGCTAATGTTCTAATTGTAAAGCTAAGAGAATGTTTTTGGTATTGTTGTTTTTTAGATTATAAAAGATCTAGGGTTGTAACTTCCGCCTAGTTGGTTACCTAACGGATTGAGAGATTTAGGGCATGTTTGGTTGGTCGGCATGCAATATAGCAATCACACACGATTACTCACTCTATACCTCTCGGTAGTTTGAGTGATTTTGCCCAATTTGGCTTTCTCAAATCCAAATGGGTATTTCACAAAACAAGTGGTAGATGCTCAAGTCGGGTCTGACTATCTCTAGATTCGACCCTTTAATTAGGGCTATCAATTTCTTGAGTTCATCCCAATTTCTTGTTAGCCAAGTTTTCCTAGACTTAGTCTCTCTTTCTCAAGTAGAGACTAAGTCAATTAGGCATGAATCAATGTTTGCAACCATCAATTATCAAATTCAAGCAAGAACTAGGCTAAATATCATATACCCAATCATAAATAAACCCTAAATTAATCACCCATTAAGTACCCATACTAGGGTTGGGTCACAACCCTAGCTAAGGGTTTAGCTACTCATAGCAAATGAAGAAATTAAAGAAGAAACTAAGATAAAACTCGTAATAGATGATTAAGGGAAGATAATCTAAAGTTAAAATTTTCCAAAACAGTAAAGAAAAACATCTATCTATTCTCAGGTGTTCTCTATTTAACCTAAAAATGACAAAAATATCTATTTATACCCAGCTAAAATTATTGGACAAAATTGCCCCTGCAGAGATTCTGCGGCCGCAAAATTATGTATGCGGTCCGCACTTTGACACTAGCTTGACAGGATGTACTTCTGCGGCCGCACAATTCTAGGTTGCAGCCGCACTTCTTCAAATTTCGCAGTCCGCACATTTCTGAGTTCGGCCGCACTCTTGCATTTTAGCTTTGACATACAAGACTTCTGCGGACCGCACATTTATGAGTGCGGCCGCAGTTTTGATTTTGCGGCCGCACAATAATGGTGTGGTCCGCACTTCTTCATGACCCCAGAATCCATCTCCCAGAACCTCATCTTCTGCGGCCGCACAATAATTGTACGGTCCGCACTTTGCATAGAAATTGTGTCAGAGGCTTCCTTATGTTCTGCGGCTACACTCAATATTATGCAGTCCGCATTTTGCCCTTTTAGCTTTGTTTTGCTCCTTGTCCAAAATTACTCCTTCTTGAGTTGATTTTCTTCTTTTTGACTCATATTCCAACACTCCTGTAAGAAAGCACATTTCATCAGTTTTCAGGAATACCTTTAAGCAATTTTAAGCTAAAACGAAAGTAAAAGAGTGTAAATAAGTAGTCAAAATCCCTACTTATCTCTCCTGCGGTTCGACTTCTGCATCTACGACCCTTGTCTAGGCCGCCCATACCACTCTTTCGACCATTACTCCGCATCTGCGGATGCGTAAATGCGGCTCCCTTCTCGCACCTGCACTCGCAGACCTTCTTGACCAAAAGCGCACTTGCGCCCTTCATATCGCACGTTCGATCCCGCACCTACGGTCTACCCACCGCAGGTGCGAAACACGAGAAACCAACAAAGCTTCAACAATTTCAAGCCTAAATTAGCTACAGACTTCAAATTCACAGTCTGGATGCGCTCCTAAGTCCAAAATCACCCAACGGAGCTAACGGGACTGATGGAACCCCATTCCGGAGTCGTCTTCTCATAGTTCCAACTACGGTCAAAATCCTAAGGCTTAAGCTTCTGTTTGAGGGACTAAGTGACCCAAAACACTCTGAAACCAAAAACAAAACTTTTCGGCAAGTTACATAAGCAGAACAAGACACGAGGAAAGTAGAAAATAAGGGATCGGGGCTAATACACTCAAAACGACCGGCTGGGTCGTTAGAGCGTACAAGTCATAAAACATGAAGTGAAGCTACTCAAGGCCTCAAACCGTCGAACGTCGCGCTAGAGCTCAGAACAACCAGTCGGGCCGTTACACCTATACTACACTACGTAATATAAACTTTAACTATGATCTGCGCAACCGTTGATAAAGGTAAGGGTCCAAGTGTCACACCCCGAACTCGGGGAGCGTGACCGGCGCTCAACCGAGAGAACCCGGGCGAGCAAGCCTGTTTCCTTCCACCCAAACTCATCCATGAATAAAGACGAGATGTACTCCTTTAATCAAACACTAAAAGGGTTCTATTAACAACCTCCTTTTCATTCCCATTAGCAGCTTCATTCATAATTTTCAAAATATTACGAGTTTATAGAATTAATGTAAAACATGATTTCCAAATACCAACATTTCTAGTTCAACTCCCAACATCAACTACAACCCACAACCTGTCTACGGAGCCTCTAAGTACAATAGAAGAGTAAAATGGAAATGCCGACAACAAGGCCCCGACTATACCTCAAAACATAGTACATGAGAAATAAAAGATACATGACCCCGAAATGAAGTGGGGATCACCAAATCAGCTGAAATGAGCGTACTGCTATCACTGGTAAATGTCTCCTGTTGTAGAACCACCTGCATCCATTAAAGATGCAGCGTCCCCAGCAAAAGGGACGTTAGTACTGTCAAATAGTACTAGTATGTATAGCTAAAAATACTCTTCAAAATAGAATGCCCATATAAGAAAAGACAAAACATAGAAACAACAATTCACAATCAACAATATCCAAATGTCCAGTTAAACGTAATAATTTTCAAAATACGAACTTCATATACAATTTTGGTTGGGAGATCATTAGCACCGATATACCACCGTCTTTGTTAGCACGGAGTCCAATGATGCCCGATCGGCTAGGACATCTCCCCACGAACAATGTGGTTTGACATGTGATGCGAAAGAAAGTTGTTACCAAGAGTAGTACCACCATATGCGCAATATGGCGTCTGATCTCCACCCGATCAGTCAGGCCGCCTTCCCACATTTGTCGTGTAGGTTGACTTTACAATACACAAAGGTTCCAGTTTCATCCCAATTAAGGGGAATAATATCACAATTTCCCAAAGGTTCCAATTTCATCCCAAATAAGGGGATTAATCCCAATCCACCCCTACACCAGCATGTGTAGTTTTAAGTGTGGGCCTTATGGCCCACCCTTTCTCGGTTTTGCTAATGATGCTCCCAAAAATATTTTTGATTTGATTTGCACACAGAGGTATCATAAATACATTTGTACTCACCTCAATATCTTTCACATTATATAAATTCTCATTAGTATTTCCAGTCATTCACAACGACAATATTTCCTTGGCTCATTTGGCCATTCACAAGATTCTTTGTTTCTGGCACGGTGGCCGTATTTTATATTCCATACTTTCACCCCTTTTAATTTCAAAGATCACCATCAAATATTAACATATAAAATATTTCAAAAATCATATACTTCAATTCCATTTATAATGGGAACTTTAAACACAAATGGTTTCTTCCCAAAGAATGGGGCATACCAACCAGCAATAGAAACACACTTTAAAATCAAAACCAATCAATACACCATTTATTCTTGCAATACTCTTCCCCATAAATGACAATGTACAATTTCAACACACGAGTATGTAAGAACTCGAATCACACTGGGTATATTTATAAAGTAAAGCACTAGTTAAAGCAGTTACTTATGGGCATGAATTGAGTACAAAAGCCTTTAGGCAGTTCTATTTTTGAAATCATTTTTAAACAATCGAGTCGAGGGTCATTTCATATTCTTTATCGCATCCTCTCAAATAATTTACACTACTAGCCACAAACATAACTTAAATTCTTGGCACGTTGGCCACACTCTATATCCCCAATTCACTTATTTCATTTTCAACGACCTTTATAGGTTATCAACAATAAGACATTTCCAATCAAGACTTTAGGTACACATATGAGCAATTAAGAGTCTTAAGAATATTAAGATTTCCTCACACGATTTGGCATACTAGCTTTCATTTGAAATACGATTCAAAGCCATAATAGTTTAATACGCAACCCATACTTTGAAACTCACGGGAACATTATGGAATTTGATTCTAAGAGAGAAAGTTTAGCCAACATACCTTAAATTAGACCCTTAGTGATATTACAATGATCCACTACACTAAGAAACTTCAATCTACAATAACAACATCCAATGGAACCCATATTAGTAACAAATTCCATAATTTAGGCCATTTAGGCATTTTATCAAACACCTTGTAGGCATAAATCTCTACATCTCTTAACCATAGAATTAGTTCATCCAACTACTACCATTTACCAATAATTTATCCCAACATCATTCCTAAACAATTCATAACTTCCAATAGCACATACATGACCATCCATCCATACCCAACCAACAAAATAATCACCTTTCAATCTCTACAATGGTTATGTATTTAAATTGGGGACTTATGGCTTCCAATCACCATACCATAAGTTCCAATGCATAATTCATACTCATATTCCCATAATATAACCATACATGTAAGTCTAAGGGTGTAGGATTACCTTTTGGAAGAAATCTTGCAAAACCCTCCTTTGAGTTCTTGAAGAAATTTCTTAAAGATCTAGGTATTTTATGTGTAGATCTCATCAATACTAGTATATAAATGATGGAATTTAACACCAATATAATGGGGATTTATTACCTTGAAGAAGAGGGGAGTTGATGGTCTTGAGAGAGTGGAGAAGAGCTCCCAAATCCGTCCAAGTGAAATGAGGAAAATGAATCCCCAAGGTGAGTACTTAAGGGAAAATCTTCAGCTGGGGGTAGCGTGCCCGTGCCAGCACCAAATGCCTATACATCACTGGTTTACAAAGTTGCTGAGAGGGCTGGCATGCCACAATCCGCGTGTTGCATTGTCCCTAGCACGCTCCCAGTTATTTTCTTTTCCATTTCTTTCTTATCCACTCACCCACATTTGATATCTTGCTATGATATAGACCCTAACCGACTTCCAAACCTTCATACAAGTATGAAAATATATTTACATAATAACATCCTTTCTATTTAATATATCCAACATGTTACACGCAAATTCTTCACATTCACAAAACTCTTTAATATGATCCAACACACCTTAAACATATATTCTCATTTCAAAATGACGTGGTTCTATCCCATAGGTCTCCTTTAATACTCGAATACGTTATTCCCAAATACCACTAGTAAAATTTTTAAATCTTAAATCATTAGGAAGTTTTTACGGGGCCTTACATCAAGTTATATTGAGGGGAAGGTGTTAGACATCCCTCAAGATCCACAAAATATGGTTCATGTGGACTCGATCAAATAAGGGAGGGAAGGTTCAAAAGAATGATTAACAAATACTCACAACTATTACAAAGGATGAAAGAATGATCAACGTCTACTAGAATAAACAGTGATGATATTAAATATATAATGAATTTTTTGCGGATGAAGTATGCAAGTATATTTGCTGTTTTTGAAATGAAATGATTAAAATATATTAACTCGTATGAAATATATGTAAAGTGGACAAGGGAATTGTTCCAAAAGATAAGCTGAGTGCAAAGTGAGTTCTAGATAAAGAATAGTAAAATATTTGACAAAATATATGCAACAATATGTAGTATGTGAAAGAATAAAAGGTGCATTAAAGAATGGTATTTTAGTGTAAATTGAATAATATGAAAAAGAATTGTTCCTAAAGAATGCACGTTAATTCAAAGTGTTTGAACAAAATTTTGAGCTTACAAGAATAAACTTGAAGAGAAAACGACTCATAATTAGAGTCAACAAGTTTTAGATGGACGACTACAATAAGAGAAAATTTATATTAAAGAATTGAGAAAAAGGGGAAGGAATATTTATTTGCACGTGAATAGATATTTAACAAGTAATTTGACCAAAGAGTGTTGAAGGAATTATCTCGACGTATAATAAATAAACTGAAAGAATTATTTTGGTGAGTAAAGGATGATATATATTCATAGTAAGACATACAAATCGACATGAAATATGTAATTAAATATGCACAAGAAAGTAGACAAAATATATGAGAGAGAGATGGAAAGCTTTGAAGAAGGCATGCTTTTTAATTATTGAAACACAAAAGGTTATATTTTGACAAAACAAAAATATTCGGATGGAGGTCTGAATTGAAGAGTAAATTCATGAAAGTTGACTTAGGATTAACAACTTTGGGATAGAATATGTGAAAGAATGTTTAGGTTGGAATGGTCTTGAAAAGAATGGTATATGAAGCTCTTAACAAATGCATGGCTAATGAAGAATTGGTCGAGGAATATAGACAAATACAATGGTTGTACCCACATGAATATAATGGATGTATAATGTATAGAATATTTTGGACTTTTGAGAAAATCAAAGATAATCAATTATGCGCAATTATATATAAACGAATCATACTAAACATTATTAATAGAAAAGGAATGATTATCATGGATTTGCACCAAGTATGTATTTACTTAGAGTGAATTAAGTAATTTACAAATTTGAGTGACCTAAATGTATAACCAAACATGATAGCTCACATGTAAAAGAAATATACAATTATCTTGTTAGAGAAAGGAATGTCATACTTATGTAGTGAATAACTAGTTTAATTAATTAGGTTCATTTCGATCCTAGTCAATTAATCAAGTTGCGAAAATGTATCTAATAATCTAATTAAAAATGCAAGCTACGTATTTATTTGACATACATGTTGAGTGTTAATTATTCAACTAGATGTATTTTGTCCCAAGTGTCCTCACACAAAAACAAATATCAATCAAGCATAAATAAATAATCAGATGTGATATCTATCTACGATTATACTATACTTGCATATTTTTGGATACATCCTAGAATAGGAAGTGCGAAGCAGGGATTTGATGAGGGGTTCTGTCACGACCCAATTCCATTTTTGGCCGTGATAGCGCCCAACACCATTGCTAAGCAAGCCAAAAGTGATCAACCTATTGATTTTCCACTTTTATAAGTTTTTCCCAAGTAAATAACTTCCCTTAATTTAATAGGTTTAGTAAGATACATGATTTGAATTTAATAAAATGGAAGCAACCAAATGTACTTATGACCATAGAAATAAAACCAAAATCACAAGTCTACTAGTGTGTGCCAAGATCCGATATCACAAGTATGTGGGCTACCAGTAGAATATACAAAGATTTCTACTCTACTGACTGAAATAGAATAAATAGAAAATAATCAAAAGAGATACTCTGGCTGCTGTTGAACGGCTCGGAAGGACAGCTCACTGTGTAGTCTCGAACCAAAAGTCAAGCGTGCACGCCAGACTGATAACCAGGTGCACCTGCCTCAGACCCTGCACATCAAGTGCAGAAGTGTAGCGTGAGTACATAAACAACATGTACCCAATAAGTATCCAGTCTAACCTCGAATAAGTAGTGACGAGGGGTCGACTTTGATACTCACTATGGGCTAACAAAAATATGTCAAAATATTAATTAAGCGTGGATTACATGAAGAATACAGAAACCCAATAACAGGAAACAGTAAATAATCCCTTCACTAATATTAAGTCCCAAATTTATACTTTTCGTCATTTAACAATTTATATCTCAAGCCAAAGAAGCAATATCAATTACAATTGGTTCCAAATATTTATCATGCGCAAATTATGTTGAGGTTGTACGACCCGATCCAACATAATATTTAAATTGTGCACTGTCGAGGGTCGAACGGCACCAACCATAGATGCATCTATCTGCTACTGAGGCGTTCAGCTCGCTCCACAAAGAGAAAATACATTTACAATAACCAATTCAAGATTTATTAAGGGGAAATTATTCAAGTGAATACCAAATTCTCATTAACGGTCAAAAAAATAAATTTTAACTTTTTACAATTTCCTTTATCAAGTTTTAATGTGATTTAAGCAATTAAATTATCAAGTTGGGTACAAACATTTGTAAGTATAGCATGATATGGTTCCTAGACTACCCGGACAATAGCATAATTAGTAACTACGTACGGACTCTCGTCACCTCGTACGTACGTAGCCCCCACAAATAGAAGCGCATTTCTTTATTCCATCCACATATGGGGTTAATTCCCTCTTACAAGGTTAGAAAAGAGACTTACCTCGTCTCAAAGCCTACTTTCTGGTCAAAGATTGTGCCCAAGCCCTCAATTTGGCGCCAAACGACTTGCAACTAGTCGAATGTTATTTAAAAATAATTAATATATGCTTAAAAGTTCAAATCCCAACTATCAAATTGATTTCCCAAGCCTATTTGCAAAATTCCTAAAATTCATCCTCTGGGCCCATGTGTCCGGATTCCAGAAATGTTTTGAAGAAAGTTTTCACCCATAACCTTATGAACTCAAATATATGATTTTTACCAAATTCCATAATCAATTTCGAGGTTAAATCTCATTTTTATCAAAAATATAGGTTTTCACCTAAATCCATAATTTTTACTAATTTACATGTTATAATCTACCCATAAACTATGTATTTACCACACATTGTATAGAAATTACTCACCTCAAAGTGCTAGGTGAAATCGTCCAACAATGGAATAAATGAGCCAAAATGACTAAGTCCCGAATTAAATGAAGGATTCTGCCTTCAGCGGTTTCCGCACCTGCAGAGTGACTTTCGCTTCTGCGGGATCGCTTCTGCGGAACCGTCCTGGCCACTCGTCCATCACACCTGGGGAGCTAGGTCCGCTCCTGCGCAACCGCTCCTTCGGCCGACTCTTTCGCGCTTGCGGAAACAGCTGCTTCTGTAGTCACAGTCATCGCACATGCACGTTCGCAGGTGCGCCAAACTCCTCGCTCCTGTGGATCCTCGTCAACCTTAGCTTGCTCACTTCTGTGGCTCCTGGCTCGCACCTGTGAGCTCGCACCTGCAGCTGGCCAAGCGCAGGTGTGGTTATGGCAGCAGCTCGAAGCTTCAGCTGTTGCTCCCAATTTCCAACTTGGTCCGAGCCTCGCCCGATTGATACTCAGGCCCCTGGGGACCCGCCCGAACATACCAACAAGTTTGGAAACATAAAACGGACTCGCTCGAACTCTCGGAATGCCCGAAACAACATTAAAACTAAGAATCACACCCCAAAACCAATTGAATCAAACTTACGAACTTTAAGTTCTTTAATTTACTCCCAAAGCACCGAAACGTACTTAGACTACTCGGATTGACACCAAATTTTGTGTGCAAGTATTAAATGACATTATGGAACTATTCCTAGTCTCAGAATTCCATTTGGACCTCGGTATCACCAAAACCCGCTCCAAACCAAATTTAAAGAACTTCTAAAATCTTCCAAGAACCAACTTTCACTATTAGGCGTCGAGGCATTCCCGGGTCATCCAAAACCAGATCCGAACATACGCCCAAGTCCAAAATCATCATACAAACTTATTGGAATCGTCAAATCTCGACTCCGAGGTTGTTTGCTCAAAATGTTGACCGAAATCAAACTTAGCCTTTTAAGGCTAACTTAAGGAACCATGTATTCCGATTTCAACCCGAACCCTTTCAAATCTCGAACCAACCATCCCCGCGAGTCATAAAATAGTAAAAGCACGTACGGGAAGTCTTATTTAGGGGAACGGGGTTCTAGAAAGCAAAACGACTAGTCAGGTCGTTACATTCCCCACCTCTTAAACAAACGTTCATCCTCGAACGGGCTTAGAATCATACCTAGAGTGCTGAACAAGTGAGGATATCTACTCTGCATGTCCTCCTCGGACTCCTAGGTCGCCTCCTCGCTGGTTGGCCCCTCCACTAAACCTTTACCAGGAAAATCCTCTTGGATCTCAACTGGAGATCCTGCCTAGCAACAATGGCAACTGGCTCATCCTCGTAACCCAGGCTCTCATCCAACTGAATCGTGCTGAAGTCTAACACATGTGACGAGTCGGCGTGATACCTCAGGAGCATAGACATGTGAAAATCCGGATGAACTCCTGATGGACTAGGAGGTAAAGCAAGCCCATAAGAAACCTCCCCAACTCGCCTCAACACCTCAAATGGGCCTATAAACCTTAGGCTCAACTTGCCCTTCCCCCCAAACCTCACGATCCCCTTCATCGGCGAGACTTTCAAGAGAACCTTCTCGCATACCATAAATGATAAGTCACGCGCCTTCTGGTCCGCGTAAATCTTATGTCTGGACTGTGCTGTGTGAAGTCATTCCTGAATCAACCTTACCTTTTCCAAGGAATCCTTCACCAAATTAGTATCGTATAACTTTGCCTCGCCGGGCTCAAATCACCCGATGGGGGAACGACATCGCCGGCCATATAAAGCCTCAAATGGAGCCATCTCGATGCTGGACTGGAAACTGTTGTTGTAAGCAAACTCAACCAAAGGCAGGAACCGATCCCACTGTCCCCCAAAGTCAATCACACATGCTCTGAGCATGTCCTCCAAGATCTGCACTGTCCACTCCGACTGCCTGTCGGTCTGTGCATGAAATGCGGTGCTGAGCTCTACACGGGTCCCCAACTCACTTTGTACTGCTCTCCAAAAGTGTGAAGTAAACTGAGGACCTCTGTCTGATATGATGGGAACGGGCACACCATGCAGCCGAACTATCTTCTGGATACAAATCTGGGCCAATCTCTCTGAAGTATAAGTGGTCATCACAGGAATGAAATGTGCCGACTTGGTGAATCGATCAACAATGACCCACACTTCATCAAACTTCCACAAGGTCCGCGACAACCCAACTACGAAATCCATCGTAATGCGCTCCCACTTCCACTCAGGTATAGTCATCTGCTGGAGTAGGACACCTGGCCTCTGGTGCTCATACTTAACCTACTGGTAATTAAGGCACCTAGCTACATACTCAACTATGTCTTTCTTCATCCGCCGCCACCAATAATGCTACCTCAGGTCGCGATACATCTTTATAGCACCTGGGTGAATGGAATATCGAGAACTAAGTGCCTCCTCTAAAATCCTCTCCTTCAAGCCATCGACATTAGGTACACATAGACGACCCTGGAGTCACAGAACACCATCCTCACTGATAGTAACCTCTTTGGCACTACCCTGCAGTATCGACTCTCTAAGAACCGTCAAGTGCAGATCATTAAACTATCGAGCCTTGATCTGCTCCAATAGTGAAGACTCGCAACGACACATGCAAGAACTTGGTCGAGCTCTGAAATATCCAACCTCACAAGTCTGTTAGCCAAAAACTGAATGTCCAAGGCTAGTAGTCTCTCCTCCGCTGAAATGAATGCCAAGCTACCCATACTCTCTGCTTCCTGCTCAAGGCATCCGCGACCACATTCGCCTTGCTCGGATGATAAAGAATGGTGATGTCATTGTCCTTCTAAAACTCAAGCCACCTATGTTTCCTCAAATTGAGATCCCTTTGCTTGAACAAATGCTGCAAGCTATGATGATCAGTGTAAACTTCACAGGACACCCCATAAAGATAATGCCTCCAGATCATAAAAGCATGAACAATCGCGGCCAACTCCAAATCGTGCACAAGATAATTCTTCTCATGGGGCTTCAACTGACGTGAAGCATATGCAATAACTCGTCCCTCCTGCTTCAATACACAACCCAAGCCAATGTGTGAAGCATCGCAATACACAGTATACATCCCTAAATCGGAAGGCAACACTAGGACTAGTGTTGTAGTCAAAGCTGTCTTGAGCTTCTGGAAGCTCGTCTCATAATCATCGGACCAACAAAACTGAGCACTCTTCTGTGTCAATCTAGTCAAAGGTGCTGCAATAGATGAGAAGCCCTCCACGAATCGGCGATAATACCCTGATAACCCCAAAAAGCTCCTTATCTCAGTCGCCGAAAGAGGACGAGGCTAACTCTGAACTGCCTCAATCTTCTTGGGATCCACCTTAATTTCCTCGCCTGATACAACATGCCCCAAGAATGCCACAAAATTTAGCCAAAACTCACACTTGGAGAACTTAGCATATAGCTTCGGTTCTCGCCAGGTCTGAAGCACCACTCTCAAATGTCGCTCGTGCTCCTCCATACTACGTGAGTAAATCAAAATGTCATCAATGAAGAAAATGACAAACGAATCAATATAAGGCATGAACACCCTATTCATCAAGTCCATAAATGCTGCTGGGGCATTAGTCAAGCCGAAGGACATCACCAGAAACTCATAAAGGCCATATCTAGTACGAAAAGTAGTCTTTGGAACATGCAAGTCACGAATCTTCAACTGATGGCACCCCGTCCTCAAGTCGATCTTAGTGAACACTCTAACACCCTGCAACTGGTCAAACAAATTATCAATGCGCGGTAACGGGTACTTGTTCTTAATGGTAACTTTGTTTAGCTAGCGGTAATCAATGCACATCCGCATAATCCCATCTTTCTTCTTCACAAATAGCATTGGGGCACCCCAAGGGGATACACTCGGCCTGAAGAACCCCTTTGTTAGCAACTCCTCAAGCTGCTCCTTCAACTCTTTTGAGCCATACGGTACGGTGGGATAGATATAGGCTGGGTACTTGGAGCCAATTCAATACAAAAATCAATATCATGATCCAGTGGCATGCTTGGAAGATCAGAAGGAAAGACATCGGAGAACTCTCGAACTACTGGTACTGAATCAATTGCCAGAGTCCCTGCGGTAGTATCACGAACATAAGCTAGATAAGCCAAACAACCTTTCTCGACCATATGTCAAGCCTTCAGAAAAGAGATAACCCGGCTAGATGCACTGACAGACGAACCCTTCCACTCCAATCTAGGCAACACTGGCATCGCCAAGGTAACAGTCTTGGCATGGCAATCAAGGATGGCATGATATGGGGATAGCCAGTCCATGCCTGGGTTGACCTCAAAGTCAGTCATATCAAGCAATAGAAGATCTGTTCTAGTCTCGTGTCCACAAAATATGACCACACAGGACCGATGGATCTGATCCACAATAATTGAATCTCCCACAGGAGTGGACACATAAACAGGAGTGCCTAAGGACTCACGAGGAATATCCAGCAATGAGCAAACAGAGATGAGACATATGAATAGGTAGACCGCAGACAAATAATATTGAAGCATCCCTACCGCAGACAAATAATTCTTGTGATCACGGCATCTGAGGCTACTACATCTGGTCTGGTCGGAAAAGCATAGAACTTGGCTGGGGCGCCGACTGGCCGGCCCTCACATACCTGGCCTCTACTTTTAGGATGGATCCTACCCGCATGTCCTTCGCCTTTGGGCGGTCGGACAGCTGGTGGTGTAATCAAGGGCTACTGGCCCTACTGTACTGCCTTGCCTCGAAGAAGCCTGGGGCAGAATCTCTGCATATGACTGAAATCCCCGCACTCGAAACAACCTCTCGGTATGGTGATCTGCTGCCCTGAAGTCTGACCTTGATGGCCCGAATACCCACCGGAAGAACCCTGGAGTGCGGGCGGGTGGTATGAACTGTCTGCATGGCACTGAAATAGGCACTGGAAGAACCCTGATGACCGGGGTACCCACTGGAAGAACCCTGAATAGCTGGCGGGCGGTAAGAACTCTCCGACTTAACAGTGAAACAGGGTCACGCTGGAACACCTCGAGGAGGTGGTGGTGCCGGATATAGGGGCCTTCTAGGCTGACCCCACCCAAAATGACCTCTACCCCCAGCTGGGGCACCTCCGAACTCTCCAGAAAAATAGGGCCTCTTGTCCTGCTGCATCTGCTCTCTATCTCTCTGACGGTAACCCTCATTCCTCTGAGCTATCTCCACTACTTGCTGATAAGAAGTTCCCATCTCAACCTCTCAGGCCATAGTAGCCTAAATACCTGAGTGCAATCCCACAACAAACCTCTGCACTCGCTCTGCCTCAGCAGGAAGTATCATAAGTGCATGGCGAGATAACTCAGAGAATCCGCCTCATAATTGGTCACTGACATCTGACCCTGCTGGAGCTGCTCAAACTGAAACCGCAACTCTTCCCTTTGAGAAGGTGGAATATACCTGTCCAAGAATAGGCGTGTAAACTGGTCCCAAGTCATGGGAGGACAACCTGCCGGCCTGCCAAGAAGATAAAACTGCCACCACCTACGGGCCCTACCCTCCGGCTGGAAAGTAGTGAAATCCACCCAATGGGACTCCAACATCCTTATGTTGTACGGTATGTCCCTACGCCGATCAATGAAGTCTTGGGGATCCTCATGTCACTCACCTCTAAAGGTAGGAGGGTGTAGACTAGTCCATCTATCCAATAGCTTCCGCGGTTAGCCGGCCGCAGCTGGTCTATGCTGAGGGGCCACTACTGCAATTGGCTGGGCACCGCCCACGGGTAGTGCACCCGGGGTCTGATATACGGCAGCCGCATATTCTGGAGCCTGAGCAGTAGAGGTCTGTGCTCCCCCTACCACCTGAGATGTGACCGGGTCTGCTGGAAATAAACCAGCCTGGGTCATAGAATCTATGAATCGTAAAATACGGCCCATGACCTCCTGAAAGCCTGGTGCTGACATGACATTGACCGGGTCTGGCTCTGCTGCAGGCACCTCGCCCTACTCCTCAATAACGGGATCCTCCACTGGATCCGCTGGTGGTGCAACTAGGGGAAATTCTGGGACGTCCTTGTCCCCTACCTCAGGCTGGTGCCCTCCCCCGGCCTCTGCCTCGGCCTCTAGCAACAGGGGGAGCAGCTCCTCCGAGGCCCGGAACATCTTTCGCGCGCGTTTTCGCCATCTGCGAGAGAGTAAGAGAAGAAACTTAGTACACCATCAACTGCACAATATGAGATGAATAAAGAGTAGTTTCCTAAAACCCTATAACCTCTCAAAGATAAGTACGGACATTTCCGCACCGATCCGCAAGACTCTATTAGGCCTACCCATAACTTGTGAGACCTACGTGAACATAGTGCTCTAATACCATGTTGTAACGACCCAATTCCATTTTTGGCCGTGATGGCGCCCAACACCATTGCTAGGCAAGCCAACAGTGATCAACCTAATGATTTTCACTTTAATAAGTTTTTCCCAAGTGAATAACTTCCCTTAATTTAATAGGTTTAGTAAGATACATGATTTTAATTTAATAAAACGGAATCAACCAAATGTACTTATAACCATAGAAATAAAACAAAAATCACAAGTCTACTAGTGTGTGCCATGATCCGGTGTAACAAGTATGTGAGCTATCAGTAGAATATACAAAGAATTCTACTCTACTGTCTGAAATAGAATAGACAAAAAATAATCAAAAGAGAGACTCTGGCTGCTGCAGAATGGCTCAGAAGGGCAGCTCACCGTGTAGTCCCGAACCAGAAGTCAAGTGTGCGCGCCAGACTGATACCTATGTGCACCTGCCTTAGACCCTGCACATCAAGTGCATAAGTGTAGCATGAGTACATAAACAACATGTACCCAGTAAGTATCCAGTCTAACCTCAAAGAAGTAGTGACGAGGGATCGACTTTGACACTCACTATGGGCTAACAATAATATGTCAAAATATTAATTAAGCGTGGATTACGTGAAGAATACAGAAACCCAATAACAGGAAACAGTAAATAATCCATTCACTATTATTAAGTCCCAAATTTATTCTTTCGTCATTTAACAATTTTTATCTCAAGCCAAAGAAGCAATATCAATTACAATTGGTTCCAAAGTTTTATCATGCGCAAATTATGTCGAGGTCATACGGCCCGATCAAACATAATATTTAAACTATGCACTGTCGAGGGTCGAACGGCACGAACCATAGATGCATCTATCTGCTACCGAGGCGTTCGGCCCGCTCCACAAAGAGAAAATACATTTTCAACAACCAATTCAAGATTTATTAAAGTGAAATAATTCAAGAGAAAACCAAATTCTCATTAACGGTCAAGAAAATAAAGTTTAAACTTTTATAGTTTCCTTTATCAAGTTTTAATGTGATTTAAGCAATTAAATTATCAAGTTGGGTACAAACATTTGTAAGTATAGCATGATATGATTCCTAGACTACCCGAACAATACCATAATTAGTAGCTACGTACGGACTCTCGTCGCCTCGTGTGTACGTAGCCCCCACAAATAGAAGTGCATTTCTTTATTCCATCCACATACGGGGTTAATTCCCTCTTACAAGGTTAGAAAAGAGACTTACCTCGTCTCGAGGCATATTTTCCGATCCAAGATTGTGCCCGAGCCCTCAATTTGGTGCCAAACGACTCTCAACTAGTCAAATGTTATTTAAAAATAATTAATATATGCTTAAAAGTTCATATCCCAACTATAAAAGTGATTTCCCAAGAATAATTGCAAAATTCCTAAAATTCACACCCTCCCCCCCGGGCCCACGTGCCCGGATTCCAGAAATATTTTGAAGAAAGTAGTCACCCATAACCTCATGAACTCAAATATATGATTTTTGCCAAATTCCATAATCAATTTCGTGGTTAAATCTCATTTTTATTAAAAACCTAGGTTTTCACCTAAACCCATAATTTTCACTAATTTATATGTTATAATCTACCAATAAACTATGTATTAACCACACATTGTATAGAAATTACTCACCTCAAAGTGCTAGGTGTAATCCCCTCTCTAAGAGCTCCAAAAATTGCCCAACAATGGAATAAATGAGCCAAAATGACTAAGTACCGCATTAAATGAAGGATTCTGCCTTCGGAGGTTTCCGCACCTGCGGGGTGACATCCGCTTCTGCAGGATCGCTTCTGAGGTAAAAATGCCGCTTCTGCGGAACCGACCTGGCCACTCTCCCATCGCACTTGCGGAGCCAGGGCCGCTCCTACACAATCGCTCCTACGGTCGACCCTTTCGTGCATGCGGACATAGTCGCGTCTACGGTCACAGCCATCGCATATGCACGTTCGCAGGTGTGCCAAACTCCTCGCTCCTGTGGATCCTCGTCAACCTTGGATTGCTCGCTTCTGTGGCTCCTGGCTCGCACCTGCGGCTGGCCAAGCGCAGGTGTTGTTATGGCAGCAGCTCGGAGCTTCAGCTGTTGCTCCCAATTTCCAACTTGGTCTGAGCCTCGCCCTATTGACACTCGGGGCCCTCGGGGCCCCGCCCGAATATACCAACAAGTTTGAAAATATAAAATGGACTCGTTCGAACTCTCGAAACCCCCAAAACAACATTAAAACAAAGAATCACACCCCATAACCAATTGAATCAAACTTACGAACTTTAAGTTCTTCAATTTACTCCCAAAGCGTCGAAACGTACTTATACTACTCGGATTGACACCAAATTTTGCGTGCAAGTCTTAAATGATATTACGGAACTATTCCCCATCTCAAAATTCTATTTGGACCTCAGTATCACCAAAACCCGCTCCAAACCAAATTTAAAGAACTACCAAGACCTTCCAAGAACCAACTTTCACTATTAGGCGTCGAGACGTTCCCGCATTATCCAAAACCCGATCCGAACATACGCCCAAGTCCAAAATTATCATACGAACCTATTGAAATCATCAAACCTCGATTCCGAGGTCGTTTACTCAAAATATTGACTGAAGTCAAACTTAGCCTTTTAAGGCTAACTTAAGGAACCGGTACACCCAATGTTTTCGTACGTAAAAGTACGCCATGGGTAAATTGATGAAAGCTCGAAAATGAGATATTACATCCCGTATTTTCATACGTTAACTTTTCGCCAAAGTTTGACATTTTGGGATAAAATATGGCTCGCGCTAAAATACCTAGTATTCATGGACTAGTACCATACAAGGTACCACATGGCCATGATGGTAAGATGTATAAAGTATGTTAAAAGTGAGTAGTATTTTAAGTAATTTGAGATAATTCTTAACTATGTGGGTAATTGATTAATTATTGGATTAGTGGGATATTAACAAGTTAATCAAGAGATTAGTGAATAATTAATGATAATCTTGGATAAGTTTAAAGAGGGCAACGTGGCAGCAAGATATATCAAATTAGTGACTCTTAATGTTGTATGATAAGGTGGAAAAATAAGAGAGTTAGGTGGCTAAGTCATACTAAGTGGGTCCCACACCCACCAAAATTTAAAATCCCTCTCTAAATCACTTAAGAGATACATATATCTCTACAATTAAGAAAGAAGCTTCAGCAAGTTCTTAAAAATTAAATGATGTGATAGCAACGTACAAAGTTCATACAAGACCACATAAGACAATAGTAACATGAGTTTCAACAATTCATGCGAGATTGTGTCTTAACAACGTGAGATCACATATACATTTAACAAAGAAAAGCCAATGTAAGTCTTAGGAACGTGAGGGTCATATATCAAAAATGTGAGATTTGGCAATTATAAGGGAGTATGGTGCAATCTTTCTCAAGAATATCATATGGATATTTCCCTACTTCAATCCACTGTTACGCGTTGTCGCAATCAACGGTATTAAAGGGATTGTCAAGAGAATCGGTTCAGGTATGCAAAGGCTATCCCTTCTTTCTTTTTGGCATGATCCAAATAATACAAATGAAATGAGCAAAATACGCAACTTTCATAAATGACTCTATTCATAAAAATACTAAGGGTGTCTATATTCTTGATTCCCCATGTGAATTATTATTATATCTTCTCTTCATGGGTCTCAAAAAAATACGTATTTGATAACGTTTATTCGAAAGGCATATTATTTTTATGACATTTCGAGAAATCTTATTAACATATTTCTTATGCATTTCATGCATTTATACATGTACATTGACCCATGACCAGATGGCGTTATATACGTGTATATATATGTATATAGGATATGGGAAATGGTTACGGCATTATATACGCACCACCACCTGATCAGCTGGTATACGTTGATGATTTGCCCACAGTGGCCGAAATGATATGATGGGATGCCCTCAGAGGGTTGATGATGTTATGTACGCATATAACTATGCATGGTATGACATTTATACGCATATACATGACATTGTAAATATTAATGATTCACAGAGTTATTCAGAGATACATGTCGAGTCTTTTACTCCATGTTTCTCTCATGTCTATTGTTACTGATTTTCATTCCTTACATATTCGGTACATTATTTGTACTAACGTCCCTTTTGCCTGGGGACGCTGCGTTTCATGCCCATAAGTCCCGATAGATAGGTCGAGAGTCCTCCAAGTAGGCTATCAGCTCAGCGAAAGGTGTTGGTGCGCTCCATTTGCTCCGGAGTTGCTTGTTTGGTCAGTATGATTTAGACGTGTATTGTTTGGTATGGCGGGGCTCTGTCCCGACCTTTATGACAAATATGTATTCTTAGATGCTTGTAGACAGATGTCATGTACGTAAAAGATTGTATAGCCTTGTCGGCCTATGTTCAGTGCACGAGTGGTTATTTTGGTCTTATAGGCCCGTATGTCTTATGTATAAGTTGGTATTACATGTTGTATTCTACTTATGTCATGGTAGCCTCTCCGGCTCAATTATCTATGATAGTATGACACGAAAAGATACGTTATATCGGTACTCGGTTGAGTAAGGTACCGGGTGCCCATCGTGGCCCATCGGTTTGGGTCATGACTAAAGTGGTATTAGAGCAGTTCTGTCCTAGGGAGTCTACAAGCCGTGTCTTGTAGAGTCTTGTTTATGGGTGTTTTGTGCACCACACTTATAAGCAGGAGGGTACAGGGCATTTAGGAATGTCACTCTTTCTTATTACTCTAGATCGTGTGGTAGAGCTCAGTTGTAAGAACTCAGTTTCCTAAACTCTATCTAATTCATAATACGACGATGCCTACATCCAGAAAAATGGTTAGTAAGAGATATAGCTGTGGAAGAGTTGAGTCAGAGGAACTCAATTTTTCATGATGCTTATGATGAGTAAATGTGAGGTCTTCAGCAGATCATGTGTACACTAAGATGTGTAAAACTTCTTGATAAGGATCCCTAAGGCAACAATATCTATCCACTCTTATGGTAAAAATGAATAAGAGAATCGGAAGGTAGATACAAGTTTAAGCAAGTAAAAGAAGCAAGATAAGAAAGGGTACGAGCTACCCAGCTAATGGAGATTATCGCAGAGGAATATAAGTCTTTTGAGTTACCTTCAACAATAACAGAGGTATGTCCAATTGGTCACACCCATCTCAGTTATGCTCCATGGGAGCCAGCAGATATAGTTTAAGAGAAGGACGGGATATCAGGATCCAGCTAGGGGTGTTAAAGTAACCCAGAAATGTTGGATGGATTGTTTGCATTAGTTGACATTTCCGTAGGATATTGCAAATGTGCTAATAGATCTCCTTGTGAGATACCAAGATGGTACACTCTAGAATAGTATAGCTAGGTATGAATACTAGAATGTTTAAGAAAAGAAAATCAATCAAAGATAGGCATTGGAAGCCTGGAAGGGATAAATATTACCTTAGTGTGACTCGCGTCCCTAGCAGAATGAGAACATTAAGCAACCTAAAGAGCCACTGGATGTAAAGCAAAGGGGAGCTAAAAGCAAAAGGATGTCTTGTTGAAGTTTTCTGAATAAAGTAATAGACATAAATGTTAGCGGGAAATAAGAAGAGAGTTAATGAAGCAATGAGTAAGATGTGATACATGGATGACAACGATAGATCAAAAAGATGACAGTATTACAGAGTCTATACTCAAGTGAAGGAAAAGACGAGAGGTGACAGGCCTTGAGACAACAAAAGAGTATAGGCTATAAAGTCATATCCTCATTTCGAAAAATAAGTTCGTGACTCCAACGTGATTACCAAAAGGAAAAATTAGACCCCCAGAGTAATAAGAAATCAGCATGGACTGATGAACAAGATAAACTAAACATGAACTAGGGACTGAGTAATAGTCGGCATCATGAGAATTTCAGAGATTGCGTCCCGGCGATAATAGAATGGACAATAGAAGAATACCCTTTAAAGGTCATTCAGGAAGACGCTTCCCTAAAGCAAGCAAGGTGAGTAAAGTTAAGCTTAAGGGATTGTATGTGCTAGTTACATTAAGTGTCGCCCTCGCGAGTGATGAATTTCGTTATCCTTGGTACAGAAGGATTACCGCGAGGCAAGTAAGGATCATCGATGATGTGAAAAGATGCCAAAGATGAAAAGGTAAAACATTTATATGTAGATCATCGTAGCACTAAATCTTAGTGCTCCCCCAAAGGAGGGAATATGGTGTGATATGGCATTAAGTCAGAATTAAATGGTTCTAGTAATTATGGAATAGTAAAGAAAGAATGCGAAAACAAAAATAATGAAAAAAGGATGAGATTGCACTTATTCGAAGCCTACAGATATACTACGATTCCAGAACATTATGCAAACACAACGTCAAGGAAAGGAGTAAGGGTCCCTGCCCGAGATGTTATTGATAGATAAGGAGCCAGTGCGAGACGTAAGTTAAGACAAAGGAAATAACCCAAGAAAGATTACGCAAAATATTGATATGAGAATGGGCCAACAAGTAGTTTGTAATTAATTCGGAAAGAGCCTAGTTATGGCTAAACAGGAGGTTAAATATGAGACAGCAGATTATGCAAGATAAACATAGTAAAACCCAATATAGTGAATTCAGCCTCGCAGTAATGTCATTGTAATACTTGAGAAATATTTAGATAAGAGTTGGGGTAGTTAAAGGTATCGTATGAATATTATGGAAATAAAGATAGTCTCACTGGGAAGATAGTAAAAACTTCAGTTCAAGAGCAACCCTACAAGCACGAGGTCGTGGAAATAAGTAACTACGGATAATTATAGGCGCGGAAGAACATCAAAAATTCCGTCAAGGATACGATGTGATAAGCTTGTAACTTTAAAATATCCAGAAGGTCTCCCTAAATACTACAACGAAAGATTAGATGAGGAAATAAGGAAGAAGTCTTCAACCTAAGCATAGTGACCAAAAGAGGAAATGGTCTTGTAACAACAATCTCACAACAACATTGTATGCACTCCATAAGGAAGTGGCACCTAGCATGGCTAATGAGCGGGAAATAAAACCAAAAGTAATATTCGAGTGACAATCATACAACTGTAGAAGACTCTGGTATAAGTTAAAAGAAAGAATTGAGTCCGGGTCATAGACAAGGGATTGGATTGATAGATGATGGTATCACGGATATTCCATGGCGCCCATGAAAGGCTAAAGTAATAACTAATACTAGGAGCCACCGATCGGAAGATAGCTTAAGCCTACATGAAGGCTGATCAGAAGGAAGGGGAAACTAAAGAGTTACACCAACTAAGTAAATTAGGAGTCTGATTATTGCACCCAGAAAATTATAGACCTCGCTATTGAGAACATTAGGATCACTCTTAAATATCAGAGGTATAAGAGAGATAGTACAATAGCCATATTCTATAATGGCTCTACGATAAAGCCAGTCAGAAGAGTACCAGCTACCTAAGAAGTCAGTATGAAGCTCTCACCGGATTGTGTATGCACCAGAGGTGCAAGTATTATAATAGAGCTTCAAGTTGTGGATATGAATTATACCTGTGTTAAATCAAGGTCATGAAAAAGATAGAAGACGTGATACGAGATTTTAAGGTAAGTAAGGTAAAGGTGAACAACGTACGAGATACTCAAATGCAGAAGGTTGTGAATAATCCATACTATAGATAGAAGGTTAGAAGTGTTGGGATTCAGTATCCAGGAATGGTAGCGGCGGCGTCAGTGGCATATCTTCCAGCCTATGGTTTCTAAGTATCGAGGAGTCTAATTAAGAGAGTAAAGAAGAGTTAGAGGCGATGTGATGTCTCGTTTGATGTTCCCGGATGACATAAGGAAACCTATGATGTAAGCAAGTTGAAGGAAGGTTGCAAGTAGAATAAATAGATATGTGTAGGTCACAAGCTAAAGTATGGTAAAGCGACAAGGTTTTAGGAAGAAAGGAGTAATGATAAGAAAGGGCGAGGGAGAAGGTGATGAGAATGGATAAGTCCTCAGGATTAAGCCCATGAAAACAAATAGAGCTGATGATTTCTCTAAGTTATAGAAAGCATATAGCCTGAATGAACTCAAAGGAGTCAAGACTAATAGCGTCCAAAAGAGATGGAATGTTGTCCTGATAGTAGAATGAGTGTAATTGTGATAGATAAAGGATGACGTTTGAGCCTTCGATTGAGTAATGATCTGATTTCATGAATTGTACAGGAGATAAATACCCACATAAGGTGAATCACATCGGGATGCTATGAAATACGGTTATGAAAGCATGGTATCGCCCCAGGTGGATCAGTCTAATCATTTCAAATGTTCCCCGATGAGACGTGAGCCCTAGCGGCAGTATTACATAGAAGGTCAAGGTACCAGTGGTAGATTATAGATCAATATTGAGGTGAATCAACAATGGATGGATAAAAGTTATAAAGTATGAGATGAGATTAGGCTGTCATTCTTAAGATGAACAGTAGTGAAAAAGCATTAAAGGACTTAGATTTATGCATATGTGATAAGCAACGAAAGTAACCTGGAGTTTGGTAGCAGACCTCAGTAACGATAAATCGAAGTAAGAGTTATGGTATAGTATGACCCACCTAGATGTAGTAAAGTCATATGGATAGATAAACGGAGCTATGAAATAAGTTATAACAATATTCGTAAGTTCAACAAAGTATCGAGCAAAGAACTTCAGTATACCTATAGACGCCTAGAGGGACAACTTATCATAATTCTGTATATGTTTACAAAGTAAGGCCTAGAGATTGACTAAAAGCCGGAGGGAAAAGGAGAGAAGAGTCGCATAGGCACATTTACAAGGTCAGAGTCATACAAGTTGTATGATAGAAGGTAGCAACAGTCCGACCACAAGTTGTGGTATGAGAAAAAGGTCTAAAGGGGGGAATGCCCTGGCCTTTGGATTTATTCAAAGAACAGTTGCCTAAATGGCAAGAACAGTATTAAAGTATTCACAAGAGCTATATATGAGAATGATAAGTGCATCAGTCAACATTCGAGGACGAATGTTCCGAAGGGGGGAATGATGTTACACCCCATGTTTTTGTACGTAAAAGTACGCCATGAGTAAATTGATGAAAGCTCGGAAATGAGATATTACATCCTGCATTTTCATACATTAAAGTTTTTTCGAAGTTTGATATTTTGGGATAAAATACGGCCCGAGGTAAAATAACCGGTATTTATGGACTAGTACTATACAAGGTACCACATGGACAAGATGGTAAGATGTATAAAAAGTGTTAAAAGTGAGTAGTATTTTATGTAATTTGAGATAATTCTTAACTATAAGGGTAATTGGTTAATTATTAGATTAGTGGGAGATTAATAAGTTAATCAAAAGATTAGTGAATAATTAATGATAATCATGGATAAGTTTAAAGAGGGCAACGTGGCAGCAAGATATATCAAATTAGTGACTCTTAATGTTGTATGGTAAGGTGGAAAAATAAGAGAGTTAGGTGACTAAGTCATCCTAAGTGGGTCCCACACCAACCAAAATTTAAAAGCCCCTTCTAAATTACTTAAGAGATACATATATCTCTACAATTAAGAAAGAAGTTTCAACAAGTTCTTAAGAATTATATGATGTGATAGCAACGTACAAAGTTCATACAAGACCACATAATACAATAGTAACGTGAGTTACTTCAATAATTCATGCGAGATTATGTCTTAAAAACGTGAGATCACATATACATTTAACAAAGGAAAGCCAATGTAAGTCTTAAGAACGTGAGGGTCATATATCAAAATGTGAGATTTGGCAATTATAAGGGAGTACGGTACAATCTTTCTCAAGAATATCATACGAATATTTCCCTACTTCGATCCGCCATTATGCGTTGTTGGAATCAATGGTATTAAAGGGATTGTCAAGAGAATAGGTTCAGGTATGTTAAGGCTATCCCTTCTTTCTTTTTGGCATGATCCAAATAATACAAATGAAACGAGCAAAATACGCAACTTTCATAAATGACTCTATTCATAGAAATACTAGGGGTGTCTATATTCTTGATTCCCCGTGTGAATTGTTATTATTTCTTCTCTTCATGGGTCTCAAAAATATACGTATTTGATAACGTTTATCCGAAGGCATATTATTTTTATGACATTCCGAGAAATCTTATTAATGTATTTCTTATGCATTTCATGCATTTATACATGTACATTGACTCATGATCAGATGGCGTTATATATATATATATATATATATATATATATATATATATATATATATATATATATATAGAGAGAGAGAGAGAGAGAGAGAGAGAGAGAGGATATAGGAAAAGGTTACGGCATTATATATGCACCACCACCTAATCAGCTGGTATACGTTGATGATTTACCCACAGTGGCCGAAATGATATGATGGGATGCCCTCAGAGGGTTGATGATGATATGTACGCATATACCTATGCATGGTATGACATTTATACGCATATGCATGACATTGTAAATATTAATGATTCACAGAGTTATTGAGACATACATGTCGGGTCTTTTACTCCATGTTTCTCTTATGTCTATTGTTACTGATTTTTATTCCTTACATGCTCGGTACATTATTTGTATTGATGTCCCTTTTGCCTGGGGACGCTGCGTTTCATTCCCGCAGGTCCCGATAGATAGGTCGAGAGTCTTCCAAGTAGGCTATCAGCTCAGCGGAAGGTATTGGTGCGCTCCATTTGCTCCGGAGTTGCTTGTTTGGTCAGTATGATTTAGACGTGTATTGTTTGGTATGGCGGGGCTCTGTCCCGACCTTTATGACAAATATGTATTCTTAGAGACTTGTAGACAGATGTCATGTAGGTAAAAGATTGTATGGCCTTGTCGGCCTAGGTTCAGTGTACGAGTGATTATTTTGGTCTTATAGGCCCGTATGTCTTATGTATAAGTTGGTATTACATGTTGTATTCTACTTATGTCATGATAGACTCTCCGGCTCAGTTATCTATAATAGTATGACACGAAAAGATACATTATGTCGGTACTCGGTTGAGTAAGGTACCGGGTGCCCGTCGCAGTCCATCGGTTTGGGTCGTGACAGAAACCAAGATTTCAACCCGAACCCTTTCAAATCTCGAACCAACCATCCCCGCGAGCCATAAAACAGTAAAATCATGTACGGAAAGTCTTATTTAGGAGAACGGAGTTATTAAAAGCAAAACGACCGATCGGATCGTTACAGATTCATCTTCAATCTTTCTCCAAATGTCGTCTTGCGAAAGCGACTTCTTATTATGATAGTACCTCGCAAGACAAGAGAAGTGAAATTATTAGTAAAGTATAAAGTAAATAATAAACTAATATATTTTAAAATGATTTTATTTGAAAAGGTTTTTTTGAAAAATTGTTTTTTGAAAATGTTTTTGGAAAATGGTCTTTGGAAATAGTTTGAAAGCATTTGGGAAATATTTTTTGGAAAGTAGTTTTGGAATTGTTTTTGAAAAATAGTTTTTGGAAAATAGTTTAGAATAATATATGAGGCCCAGATATGTGTAATATTCGATATCCGTCTAGACATGAGAATGGGAACCACCTAGGTAGCAACTCAGATGGCCAACCGTGTCGCCTCTCATAGGTGGTTGGTTCATGTTCTCGTCTTTTTTCTTTTCCAATGTTTATCATCATCGCCTTGTTATTATAGGGCCCAACCTGAAGGGTCATACGGGGCGTCGTGGCCTCAAAAAACAAATTCTCATCGGTCCCAACCTTATGTAGTATTTGTTCAAATCAAACAAGAGGAATTTATGGGGACTACCTATTAAACTTAAACTAATTACCCGGTTTTACCTATTTGAATAGTAATTACTAAATATACTCATTCCATATAAAACTATTACTTGTCTAGCCACAAAGGAAGTCTCTAAAAGTTTCAGGGCAAATGAACATATACTCAACCCATGCGTAATCTTTCTTATTTCAATCCAAGGTAAGAAACATTTTCATTTCTCTCTTCATCAATTTCCTCTCTTTATTCTTGCTTTTATTTTCATAAGTTAAATTGTTTATCTGATGGGCAATATTTTTATGATATTTACAAATTAAAATATTAACAAATTAATGGGTAAGGAATAGCTATTATTTAGTTATGTGATAATTTTGTGTATACAACAAAAGAGGTTTGCTCAATATGTACAAATTACGATTCAATTAACTCACTACGTGCATGTAGTTTAATTTTTTATTATTGAATAAAATTATCACCTATTGAATGCCTTTCATCGCCACAAAACACTTCCTCCCTACAAATTTCATATTTTCTCGTAACTCTTGTCAGTGTTCGAGTCATTTTTCAAAATTTGATTGCGATTTCGGTGCCTGGAATTTGATATGGTTCGATGATAAGCTAAGCAAATCAGTATGAACTTCGCAAAAGATACTTTATATTTATATCTAAAATATGAATCTATTTTTTTAATTTTTTTCACAAGTAAAAGTTTCTAAGAATATGATAAAAATTAAAATATTAAATTTAAGCTAAAGTATTTTTTGAAGGAGTGAACCAGTCCTCTAAGATATCATAACGTCACATGATATATATCATGTGGGTATCATAGAGGACTAATGAGTGTTTAGTAATTGAATTTAAAAAAACTTTTTAAAACTCTTTGCGTACAACTGTATACTCTGTTGGTATAGCTATATATTATACTTGTATCATATGTTAGTTGGAACCTTTTTTGATTGTATTAGTTATATTTAATTGGTACACTGTTTGATATTTTTTTAGTAATAGTAGAATAGTACAGTATCTTGAATTTTTTTTCTTTTTCTTTATGCATGTGTATTATGTAATCATTTTGATTTTTTCTTTATGCGTTTGGTTTATATAATAGTATTATAGTACAATATCTTGAAATATATTATTATATTAATATGTGGTACACTATTTTTTTGATTTTTCTATTTATGTATGTGTATTATGTAATAGTAGTATAGTCATATATAGTTACCTGAAATTAATTGATAGAACTGTATACCCTATTGGTATAATTATATGTCATATTGGTATCATATGGTAGTTGGAATATTTTTTAATTGTTTTGGCTGTATTTTTAAGTGAATTCTATTCTGAAATGGTTTGTATGATCATGTTTTGCTGTGTTGGATTTTTTTGTACCTATGGACATAGATTTTGTGTAATATGTAATAGTTTTTATAGTTATATGCAGTTGTTAGAACGACCCCGTACAACTATATACCCTATTAGTATAGCTATATACTATATTTGTATCATATGCTAGTTGAATCCTTTTTTGGTTTTATTAGCTGCATTTAATTGATACACTATTTAATTTTTCTTTAATAATAGTAATATAGTACAATATCTTGAAATACTTTATTATATTAATATGTGGTACACTATTTTTTATTTTTCTCTATATGCATGTGTGTTATGTAATAGTAGTATAATCATATAGTTGCCGGTAATTAACAAGTAAAATTGTATACCATGTTGGTATAGTTATATGCCATATTGGTATCATGGTAGTTTGAACAGATTTTGGTTGTTTTAGCTGCATTTTTAAGTGAATTCTATTCTGAAATTATTTATATGAACATGATTTGCAGTGCTGAAATTTTTTTGTGCCGATGGACATAGATTATGTGTATTATGTAATAGTTTTTATAGTTATAGGCAATTGTTGGAACGACTCCATACAATAATATACCATGTTAGTATACGGAATGAGCAAGTTGCTTTACGAATATTTAGCTTGCAATGTGAGCATGTAATTTTCTCATACTTTTATTGCATTTTTTAATGCTTTGGTACAGTAGTATAGTCGCAGATAGTTGTAGTAATATTCTAGAGCAATCATATACTCTATTGGTATACATGTACACCATATTGGTATCATATGGTACTAGAAGTCTTTTTTGCTACTTATATTTTTATTGCATTTTTCAATATTTTATTATCATTTTTATTCTAACTAGTATATATGGAGATTTGGTGGTCGTAGATTATATTTTCTTGCTCCATAACTGGTTGTGTTACTGCTAATGGTAGAGTGTATACTGATATTTATAGGGAAGGAGATCAAGGTTTGCATGGCAACCACGTGGAATTAGAAAAGGAACAAGAAATAAAGAAAATAAATAAAGAAGGACTCAAATTTGAGTGTGAAATAAGTTATGGTAAAAATAACAATAATACGATTTGGGCAAAAATAAATGAATAAAAGAGAAAAAAGAAAAAAAAAAAAGAAAACGAGAAAAGAGAAGAAAGAAAAAAAGGAAAAAAGAAAAGAAACATAGAAATAAAAAAGAATTGGAGAAAAAAGAGAAAACATTTCACAAAAACTATTATGGATAGAAAATGTAATTAGTTTGATGGGTAGAAAAACAAACGGGCAGGCAAGGATAAATAGTTTTGTTTTTGTGGGTAACTATGTCATTCACCCATCAAACAACACGAGGGACCCGGTCAGTATTGCTTCAAAGAAAATCAACCAAGCAACATCTAAAGCAAACCGAAAAATCCAGCCTTGGGGACGAATTCAAGCAACGAGCAGCAATTGATTCGTGCAAGTTCAAGAAGTAATTTTCAGCAGCACCATGGACACCAACGAAAGGTGGTCTTTAATTTTAACAAATGAGGCAATGTTCTTAAGTGGTTATTTAACAAAAACAATGCTAAGCATCTGACACATCCAAAGGGAAAGGTTACCAAAACACTTCTCAAAGTGACAGTAAGCAATGGGATCAGAACAACGAGGAGGAATATTATTTACCCTCAAAATCGGATAACAATTGAATTTATATGCGGTTTTAAGGATACGTGATACAACTTGATACAAATTAAGAAAACAGATTGATATTGAAATTGACGATAAAAGAATAAATGCAAACCACACGAATTGAACAACCTTGGCCTTCAAGTTCGATCACCCTCGAACCAAGAAATGCTTCAACTGATGTATGAACAGAATAACAAGATGATAAGAATTAGAAATGACAGTACATTGCTTTGTGCTGCGTATTGTAATGTCCCTTACAAATGATCAGACCCCCTTTTTTATAGTAGGGGAGTCCTACTCTTTATACAATTCTATATAAGGTAAATAAATCTCATGATTTGCTAATTAATCGGCCTCTCCTTGATACGTGCCGGGATTATCGCCGTAATCCCCAAACGATCGCGGATATTTCGCCCTTCTATTATTTGACTCGGCAAATTTTTCTCGATCTTGTTTGGTCTCGATTTTGTTCAGTCCCAGGGTCACGAGCTCAACGATTTGACTTCGCCCCCTTGGTTCGATATAACCCGAGATCGAGCTTTATCCTGTCACGCTTCAGTCTTGATTAGTTACATAATAGGCGAACCCAGTTTCGACCATATACAGATAGTCCCCTCGTTTTTTGGAGAGAAGATGACGAGAAACGATATGAACTTTCGAATCCTTCTTCGATGGATCATGACGTAAGCGAAAAACGGTTACTGGAACATCTGATCATGATGTAAGCGACAAATGGTTACCGAAATGTCACACCAGTCCAGTTACCAAGGCATTAAATGCCTGTCAGTTGTTGGTCGGCCATTACGAATTTTGAACCGTCATTAGCAGACTATAAATACCCCAACTTTTATTCATTCAAACTTTACGTTCAAAGCTCATTCTATTCTTGTTCTTCAAAAATCCCTTCACTCTCCAACTTTTGTACCTAGATTTCTTGATCCTTTTGCAAACCACTAAGCATACAATATTAATTTCCTCTTCTTCATCTTTGCACTAAAATGGCAAAAACTTTTAAGGTTGTCCCACAAAAGGAAGCAGCATCCTCATCATGACCCGCCGGTGACGGGACTGCGGATGAACCACACCTTGAAGAGTTCATTCCCGCAGGGTGCCCGACCATTGTTGAATTCAAGGACGAAAGAACTTCTTCGATACCGGGTCGATGCGATCCGGTCTCAAGATATATATGTACGATCACCGATGATCTCGTCTCCAAGGTCAAAGAGGATTGCTACTGGGACGACAAGCATGTGGTGGTGCCTTCGCCTGAGGAAGCAATTACTACACACGTGGATGGCTTTTTAAGTGTTTACACTTACCCCTTCATGTTGGGTCCCTTAGACCCGGTCATTATCGCCTTCTGCAAGAGGTACGAGGTGACCCTAGGTCAAATTCACCCCTCCTTCTGGAGGATAGTGATTCTTCTTCGTTTTTTTGTAAACAAAATTGAGGTATGTCCCTTCACCCTCGATCATCTTATGTGCCTGTACAGTCCCCGACTCTATTGAGGGGATTAATCAAACTTGCTCGTCGGGCCAGTAGGGCCCCGTTTTCGAGTATAGATGAGGCTTGGGATCGAGGCTGGATGGGCCGGTTTATTCGAGTAAGGACTTCGGACTTGATCCCTGCCGAGGACATGCCATTTCCCGAAAAATGGAACATGAAGCATAAGTACAACTTCGCCTTAAAGATTTTATTCATTGTTTCTTCCCTTCTCTCCCTTCTTATTGGTATTTTTGTGGTGCAGTTGTGGCTCAGATGCCCGATGTCGTTCCCCAACTCAAGGGGTGGGTCGAGGACCTTGTGTCACAGAGACCATATTCCAAGCGTGCATAGATGGAATTGTCGATGGGTCAGTGGGAGGGTCGTAATCATGGTAAGTTTTCTTTTCTGATTCAATAATGTTTGACTTTCTCCGTGCGCTGTCGAATTCTTATTGGTTATGTTTTCTTTTGTAGGTCTCCCCAAAGATGTTGCTATGAGGCATCCATCCGGTGATGAGGATGTGCCTCTCAATTCCCCTGCCCCGAGGCAAGGTGATGAGAAGAAAAGAAAAAAGGGCCCGAGATCCTCGAACTCTGAGAAGCAGAGACCGAAAAAGAGGCAAGCGTGCAAACCCAAAGAAAATATCAGAGCCCTCCCATCGGACTCAATCCGCTGACTCGAGGACGAATCCGAAGAAGAAGAAGAAGAAGACAATTCAGAGCTAGTGGCTTGGGTGCGAACTGCTTTGTCTCAAGCCGGGGAAGCTGTTGAGAAGGCATTGGATGAGATCTCTGAACCGAAACAGGGTGCGGCTACTTTGCCCCGAGCTAGGGGAGTCGAGAGGGAGACCGGGGCCGACACTTCTCGAGAAGAGGAAGGTGCCCCGAAAGATGCACTTGGGGCGACTGACCTTACCGGGTCTCCTCAATTCTCAGATGCCATGATCCATGAGGACGGTATGCTAGAAGGTCTATTACATCACATATTTTCGTATGTAAAAGTACGCCATAAATAAATTGATGAAAGCTCGGAAATGAGATACTACATCCCGCATTTTCGTACGTTAAAGTTTCGTCGTAAGTTAATCGACGTAAATTCGGGAATGGGATTATTTTGAGATTATAAGCATTATACTATTTCAAACAAGTAATGATTAAATTCGTGAAGTTGAGAGGATAAGCAAGTCGAAGAAAATAAATTTCGTCGAGGTTTGACATTTTGGGAAAAAATACGGCCCTAGATAAAATACCCGATATTTATGGACTAGTACCATACAAGGTACCCCATGACCATGATAGTAAGTTATATAATGTGTATTAAAACTAAGTAGTATTTTAAGTAAGTTGAGATAATTCTTAACTATGTGGATAATTGGGGTATTTAATGATTTTTGGTGAAAAATTAGCTAATTAATTAAAATCTTTGGGATAAATATTAACGTGGCAGCTTTTTCCTTAAATACCTTGTGACTCTTATATTTACTAAATATGGGGCATGAATCCAAAATGAGTCTTGGATGAGGGATAGTTACGGTGGCAGTATTTAAATCAAGGAAATATAAGAGTTATTTCCTTTCGTTTGATTCACTTTTTGGAGGATAACATTTCAATCTCTTAAGAAAGAAATCCAACAAAGCTTAAACGTTATTTTCTTATTTCTTAAGAGAAGTTTCAGCCAAGCATAGAAACGTTACTATTCAAAATCACTTTCTAATCCAAGAAACATTAGCAACGTTAATTCCATTTCCAAATAGCAATGTTGTTGCAAAAGTTTTAAGGAAAGGTTTCGGCCAAGTTTTCTTTGCATAAGCAACGTGATTGCTTCAAGCTTTTCATACGACTTGTTCCGTATTTTGTCGCAATTAACGTGTGTTAGAAGAATTGTCAAGAGAATCGGCTCAGGTATGTTAAGGCTATCCTTTCCTTCCTTTTGGCATGATCTATATGACACGAACAAAATGAGCAAATGCACAATTTCCATAAATGACTCTATTCATAAAAATATTAGGGGTGTCTATATTCTTGATTCCCAGTCCATGTTGGTATGGCGGGGCTCTGTCCCGACCTTTATGACAATTATGTACTCTTAGAGGCTTGTAAACAAATATCGTGTACATGAAAGATTGTACAGCCTTGTCGGCCTATGTTTTGGGTTTATAAATGATCATGTTAGCCTATTAGGCCCGTATGTCACGTGTATATGATGAAGTAATAAGAAAGATGTAACACCCCGAAAAATTTTGAAGAACTTAAGTGTAAAGCCCGGTAAAATTTGTAAAAAAAATAATATTTTATGGTGCCGGACCTTTTGGGTTGAACAATGCACGGGAAAGTAAAGGAAAATATTTGGCGGAACTGTGCATTTCTCCGGTCCATTATGCGACCGCAGAATCACTCTGCGGACCGCATAATGGCCGCAGAGTGACGCAGTTATTTGGTCATTTTGGACACCAATTATGCGACCGATATGCGGTCCGCATAACCATTATGCGGTCGCATATCGGTCTCATAACCATTATGCGGTCGCATATGCGACCGCAGAACCTGTTGGGGAACTTTATTTTTGAGTTTTTAAAACCCAACCCTATTTCATTAAATACACGCAAAAGGGTTATTTTTGAGCAAATATTCTGATGTTTTAGAGAGAAGGGAGAGTGTTTTAGAGAGAGAGAAAACCCTAGGCTAATTATTCATCAAGTCTTGCTCAAATCTTGGAAGATTAACAAGGGAAACCCACAAGTTCTTCATCTAAGAGGTAAGGTTCCATACCCTAGTTTTCAATTTCGAATTTTGGGTAGAAGATGGTTGATTAGGAGTATGATTCATGGGTATGAGAGTATTATTTATACATGCATGTACCAATAAGAATTGTGGGAGGATTGTTGAACTTAAATAAGTAAGGATTGAGTTGTGGAGTGAAGAAAATCTTGTAGAAGAACCTTGTGGTTAAATTTGCATACCTAATGTTTGATAAAATACTCAAATGAGTTGAGACCATGAATATCTTCCTAATTATGGTTTAATTTTTGTTATGTCTCAAAATAGATTGGGATTGCTAGAATTTCCGAAATGTTGTAGTAATTTAAGAAAAGCTCAATTGAGGTATGTTGGCTAAACTTTCTCTCTTGGAATTGAATTCCATAATGTTACTATGAGTTTCAAAGTATGGATTGCATATTAAAATGTTGTGGCTTTGAATCGTATTTCAAATGAAAGATAGTATGCCAAATTGTGTGAGAAAATCTCAATATTCTTAAGACTCTTAATTGCTCATATGTGTACCTAAAGTCTTGATTGGGAATGTCTTATTGTTGATAACCTATAAAGATGGTTGGAAGTAAAATCAGTGAATCGGGAATATAAAGTGTGGCCAACGTGCCAATAGTGAAAGGTATGCTTGTGGCCAATGGTGCCGATGTAATGAAATAATGTGAGAAAGGTTATGAAATGAACTTTGACTTAACTATTCCAAAATTTACTTCGACAATATAATCGGCTAAAAGTTTATGAACTCAAGTGATGCCCATATATTGCTGTTTTAGCTAATGCTATGCTTTGTAAGTAATTTTCAATGTGCTTTGCATTCTTACACATTCGTGAGTAGAAATTGTGTATGATTATAATTTGTGCTTCGATTGCCAATCATTTTACTCCATTTATTGGAAAAAAATCGATTATGTTTAAAGCCTTCATTACTAATGAACTTAAAGTTGTGATTTCCGAAATATTCTATTTGTTGATAATTATGATGATGATCTATGTAAGGGAAGAAATGAAAGTGTGGAATAGAAAATACGGCCATTGTGCCATGAATAAAGAATCATATATATGGCCAAGAGAGCCAATGAAATAATAATGTTGTAAGTGGTTGAAAGTACGGATTAGGTGATATGTGATGTGAAAGGTTATGAGACGTACGTATTTGTACTTTTGTTTCCAATGTGTTATGAAAACCTATGGACGGTCTTTGAAACGCATAGGTATATTGTGTTATGAAACCCTATGGACGGTCTTTGAAAATCATAGGTATATTGTGTTATGAAACCCTATGGACGGTCTTTGAAACGCATAGGTATATTGTGTTATGAAACCCTATGGACGGTCTATGAAACGCATAGGTATATTGTGTTATGAAACCCTATGGACGGTCTATGAAACGCATACGTATATTGTGTTATGAACGCATAGGTACACTGTGTTATGAAATCCTGTGGACAGTCTATGAACGCATAGGTACATTATGATATGAAATCCTGTGGACGGTTTATGAACGCATAGGTACATTGTGTTATGAAATCCTGTGGACGGTCTATGAAACGCATAGGTACATTGTGTTATGAAATCCATTGTGATATGAAATCCTGTGGACGGTCTATGAAATGCATAGGTGCGTTGTGTATAAGAGGTATAGGTGTATGGTATGAATAAATACTGTGGACGGTCTATGAAACGCACAAGTGTATAATATGATAGGTGAACACTAAGGACGGTCTAATGAGACACATTATTAATGCAGATAATAGGTGCCCCTTTTGTTGTCCTTGTTTGTACAGGTTGTTTCAATTACATTATATTATGTGTTCCACGTATAGATCATTTGGGCATTCTATTTTGAAAGAGGATTTCTAGCTATACATACTAGTGCTATTCGACAGTACTAACGTCCCTTTTACCGGGGGCGCTGCATCTTTAATGGATGCAGGTGGTTCTACAGCAGGTAGCATTGATCAGTGATAGTAGTGCACTCGTTTCAGCCGATTTGGTGAGCCCCACTTCATTTTGGGGTCATGTATCTTTTGTTTCTCATGTACTTTGTGGTTGAGGTATAGCCGGGGGCCTTGTTGCCGGCATTTCCATATTACTCTTCAGTTGTACTTAGAGTCTACGTAGACAGGTTGTGGGTGGTATTTGATGTTGGGAATTGGATTAGAACTGTTGGTATTTGGCAACATATTTTTCATTAAATCTATAAACTCGTACTATTTTGAAAATATTGAATGATGTTGTTAATGGGATGAAATGAAAGCGGTCAATGAAATCTCTTCAGTATTTGATTAACGGAGTACATCTCCTCTTTATTCACGAATTAAATTTGGGAAGAAGGAATTTAACAGGCTTGCTCGGTCGGGTTCACTCGGTTGAGTGCCGGTCGCGCTCCTTGATTTTGGGGCGTGACAAAAGATACATTACATTGGTACTCGGTTGAGTAAGGTACCGGGTGCCCGCCGTGACCCATCGGTTTGGGTCGTGACAAAAGTGGTATCAGAGCAGTTCTGTCCTAGGGAGTCTACAAGCCGTGTCTAGTAGAGTCTTGTTTATGGGTGTGTTGTGCACCACACTTATAAGCAGGAGGCTACATGATATTTAGGACTGTCACTATTTCTTCTTACTCTAGATCGTGTGGTAGAGCTCAGTTGTAGGAACTCAATTTCCTAAACTCTATCTTATTCCTAATATGACAATGCCTACGTCTAGAAAGACGGTTGGTAAGAGATTGCATGTGGCTATGAAAGAGTTGAGTCATAGGAACTCGATTTTGCATGATGCTTATGATGGATAAATGAAAGGTCTTCAGCAGATCATGTGTGTACTAAGACGTGTAAGCCTTTTAAATAAGGAGCCTTAAGGCAGGAATATCTATCCACCTCTATGGTGAAAGGCAATGAGAGATTCAGAAGATAGATACAAGTTTCAACAAGTAAAAGAAGCAAGATGAAGAAGGGTACGAGGCGCCCAGTTAATGAAAATTATCTGTATTTACAATTCAGGCAGGGGAATATAAGCCTTTTGAGTTACCTTCAACAATAACAGTGGCATGTACAATTGACCACACCCATCTCATTTATGCCTTATGGGGGCTAACAGAAGTAGTATAAGAGAAGGCAGGATATCAGGATCTAGCTGGGGTTAGGGTAACCCAAAATGGTGGATGGATTGTTAGTCTTAGCTGACATTTCCAAAGGATATTGCAAATGTGCTAATAGATCTCCTTGTGAGACGCCCAGATGGTTCACTCTAAAATAGTACAACTAGATATGAGTACTACAAAGATAGGCACTGGAAGCGTGGAAGGGATAAATATTATCCTAGTGTGACTCCCGTCCCTAGTAGAGAGAGAATATTAGGCAACCCAAAGAGCCAGTGGATGGAACAAGGGGAGCTAAAAGCAAAAGAATGTCTTGTTGAAGTTTTCGGAATAAAGTGATAGACATAAATATAAGCGAAAAATAAGAATAGAGTTAATGAAGCATTATGAGTAAGCTGTGATACATGGATGACAACGGTAGATCAAAAAGATGACAGTATTATAGAGTCTATAGTCAAGTGAAGGAAAGGACGAGAGGTGACAGGCCTTAAGACAACAAAATAGTATAGGCAATAAAGTCATATCCTCATTTCGAGAAATAAGTTCGTGACTCCAACGCGACTACCAAAAGGAAAAATTACACCCCGGAGTAATAAGAAATCAACATGGACTGATGAACAAGATAAACTAAACATGAACTAGGGCTGAGTAATAGTTGGCATCATGAGAATTTCAGAGATTGTGTCCCAGCGATAATAGAATGGACGACAGAAGAATACCCTTAAAAGGTCATTTAGAAGATGCTTCCCTAAAGCAAGCAATGTGAGCAAAGTTAAGCTTAAGGGACTATGTGTGCCAGTTACACTAAGTGTCACCCGCGCGAGTAAGGAATTTCCTTATCCTTGGTATAGAAGGAATACTGCAAGGCGAGTAAGGGTCATCGATAGTGTGAGAAGACGCCAATGATGAAGAGGTAAAGCATCTACAGGCAGATCATCATAGCGCTAAATATTAATACTTCCCTAATGGGGGGAATATGGAGTGATGTGGCATTAATTCAGAATTAACTGGTTCTAGTAATTATGAAATGGTAAAAGAAGAATGCGATAAAATAAAAAGGGATGAGATTGCATTTATTCAAAGCCTACTGATATGCTACAATACCAGAACATTATGCAAACACGACGTCAAGGAAAGGAAATAAGGGTTTCTTCCCGAGATGTTATTGATAAATAAGGAGCCAGTGTGAGACGTAAGTTAAGACAAAGGAAATAACCCAAGAAAGATTACGCGGAATATTGATATGAAAATGGGCCAACGAGTAGTTAGTGGTTGATTTAGGAAGAGCCTAGTTATGGATAGACAAGAGGATACAGACAAATCAACAGATTGTGCAAGATAAACATAGTAAACCCCAACATGGGGAATTCTTTCTCGCAGATATAACATTGTCATCCTTGAGAAATATTCAGATAGGAGTTGGGGTAGTTAAAGGTACCATATGAGTGTTACGGAAATAAAAGAGAGTGCCACTGGGTAGACAATCAAATATCAGTTCAGAAGCAACCCTACAAGCTCAAGGGCGTGGAGGTAAGTAACTACGGAATAGGCAAGGAGGGACATAAAAAATATTCCTTCAAGTATGCGATGCAATAAGCTCGCAGCTTTACAAGAGTCAGAGGTTCCTCCCTAAGTACTACAATGAAAGACTAGCTGGGGAAATAAGGAAGAAAACTTCAACCTAAGCACAGTGATCGAAAGAAGAAATGGTCATGTAAAAACAGTCTCACAACAACATTGCATGCACTCCATAAGAAAGTGCCACCTATCGTGGCTAATGAATAGGAAGAAGAAAAAAAAATCAAAAGGTGATATTCAAGATCATATGGGTTGTATGGAATTCCAATATGTGTGGGCACTAATATAAGCCAAGTATTCATGCAACAAGTGGAAAAACGACCAGGAAAAGTAATTGCTTACATTTAAAGAAAGCTGAGAAGGAACGAAAGAAATTATTCGATCAATGATCCAGAGTTAGTTACGTTATGAACGCACTTAAGAGTTTGGAGTATTATCTATGTAGCATATATGTTGACAATCATACAGCCATAGAAGACTCTGGTATAACTTAAAAGAAAGAATTGAGCCCAGGGCATAAATAAAGGATTGAATTGTTAGAAGATTGTATCATGGATATTCTATAGCACCCATGGAAGGCTAAAGTAATAAATAATACCAGGAGCCACAGATCGGAAGATAGCTCAAGCCTACATGAAGGTTGATCAGAAGGAAGAGGAAACTAAAGAGTTACATCAACCAAATGAATCAGGAGTCTAATTATTGGACCCAAAAAATTTTAGACATCATGATTGAGAACATTGCAGAATCACTCTTAATATCAGAGGTGCAAGAGATATAGTACAGTAGCCATGTTTTATAATGGCTCTACGATAAAATCAGTTAGAAGAGTACCAGCTTATAAGAAGTCAATATGAAACTCTCACCGGATTGTGTATGCACCAGAGGTGCAAGTGTTATAATAGAGCTCCAAGTTGTGGATGTGAATTATGAGGTTATGAAAGGGATAGAAGATGTGATGCAAGATTTTTAAGGAAATTAAGGTAAAGGTGAACAACGTACGATATACTCAAATGCAGAAGTTTGTGAATTGTCCATACTGCGGAAAGAAAAGTCTAGAAGCGCTGGGATTCAATATCCAGGAATGATAGCGGCATCGTCAGTGGCATATTTTCCAGCCTATGATTTCTAGGTACCGAGAGATCTAGCCAAGAGAGTAAAGAAGAGTTAGAGATAATGTGATGTCTCGCTTGATGTTCTAGAATAATATAAGAAAATATATGGTGCAAACAAGTTGAAGGAAGGTTGCGAGAAGTATAAATAGATATGTATAGGTCGTAAGCTAAAGTATAGTAAAGCGACAAGGTTTTATGACAGGAGTAAGGATAAGAAAGGTCAAGTGAGAAGGTGACGAGAAATGGATAAGTCCTCTGGATTAAGCCCATGAAAATAAGAAGAGCTGATGGTTTCTCTAAGTTATACAAAGCTCAGTATAGCCTGAATGAACTCAAAGGAGGATAAGGCTAATAGCATTTAGCAGAGGTGGAATGCTGCCCTGATAATAGAATGAGGGTGTAATTGTGATAGATAAAGGATGACGTTTGGTAATGATTTCATGAATTGTACAGGATTAAAATACCCATGTAAGGTAAATCACATTGGGATGCTATGCAATACGATTATGGAATTATAGTATTATATCGCCCCCAGGTGGATCAGGAAAATCACTTCAAATGTTCCACGATGCAAGTTATCAGTGGTAGATTGTAGATCAATATTGAGGTGAATCAATAACGGATGGATAATCGGGTCTATGAAATAAGATATAGCAATATTCATAAGTTTGACAAAGTACCGACCAGTATACCTATAGATACCCAGAGGGACATCTTGTCAAGATCTATATATGTTTACAAAGTGAGGCCTAGAGATGGGCTAACAGCTGGAGGAAAAAGGAGAGAAGAGTCGCATAGGCGCACTTACAAAGTCAGAGTCGTACAGGCTGCATGATAGAAGGTAGCAACAATTAGGAGATTGGAAGAATTCCGACCATAAGTCGTGGTGTGAGAAAGAGGCCTAAAGAGGGGAATGCCCTGGAGTTTGGGATTCATTCACAGAACAGTTGCCTAGATGGCAAGAGGAGTACTAAAGTATTCGCAAGAGCTATGGGTTATGAGAATGATAAGTGCATCAGTCAACATTCGAGGACGAATGTTCCAAAGGGGGGAATAATTTTACATCCCATATTTTCGTACGTAAAAGTACGCCATAAATAAATTGATGAAAGCTCGAAAATGAGATATTACATCCCGCATTTTCGTACGTTAAAGTTTTGTCGTAAGCTAATCGACGTAAATTCGGGAATGGAATTATTTTGAGATTATAAGAATTATGCTATTTAAAATAAATGATGAGTAAATTCGTGAATTTGAGATGATAAGCAAGTCGAAGAAAATGAATTTCGTCGAGGTTTGACATTTTGGGATAAAATACGGCCCGAGCTAAAATACCCGATATGTATGGACTAGTACCATATAAGGTACCCCATGACCATGATACTAAGTTATATAATGTGTATTAAAACTAAGTAGTATTTCAAGTAAGTTGAGATAATTCTTAACTATATGGATAATTGGGGTAATTAATGATTTTTGGTGGAAAATTGGCTAATTAATTAAAATCTTTGGGATAAAGATTAACGTGGCAGCTTTTTCCTTAAACACCTTGTGACTCTTACATTTACTAAATAGGTGGCATGAGTCCAAAATGAGTCTTGGATAAGGGATAGTTACGGTGGCAGTATTTAAATCAAGGAAATATAAGAGTTATTTCCTTTCGTTTGATTCACTTTTTGGAGGATAACATTTCAATCTCTCAAGAAAGAAATCCAACAAAGCTTAAACGTTATTTTCTTATTTCTTAAGAGAAGTTTCAGCCAAGCATAGAAACGTTACTATTCAAAATCACTTTCTAATCCAAGAAACATTAGCAACATTAATTCCATTTCCAAATAGCAACGTTGTTGCAAAAGTTTTAAGGAAAGGTTTCGGCCAAGTTTTCTTTGCATAAGCAACGTGATTGCTTCAAGCTTTTCATACGACTTGTTCCGTATTTTGTCGCAATTAACGTGTGTTAGAAGAATTGTCAAGAGAATCGGCTCAGGTATGTTAAGGCTATCCTTTCCTTCCTTTTGGCATGATCTATATGACACGAACAAAATGAGCAAATGCACAATTTCCATAAATGACTCTATTCATAGAAATATTAGGGGTGTCTATATTCTTGATTCCCAGTCCATGTTGGTATGGCGGGGCTCTGTCCCGACCTTTATGAAAATTATGTACTCTTAGAGGCTTGTAAACAAATATCGTGTACATGAAAGATTGTACAGCCTTGTCGGCCTATGTTTTGGGTTTATAAATGATCATGTTAGCCTATTAGGCCCGTATGTCACGTGTATATGATGAAGTAATAAGAAAGATACGTTACGTTGGTACTCGGTTGAGTAAGGTACTGGGTGCCCGTCGTGACCCATCGGTTTGGGTCGTGACAAGGTCGTTCTTACGAGGGGCCTCAGGGGGTGACATATATCCACAACTTCTTGGATGGGTTAGATTCTACTGCCTCAGAAGACGTCACTAGGCTTGGTGACTTGCTGGTGCCAAAGAAGGTACCATCATCGTGGGCCAGTGGATCTTCTTCGAGCCCAAAGTTGGTGGATCGATTCCCGTCCCCGAGCGTTAACCCTGATCGAAGGCGGTCAATAGTTTTCTCTATCCCGGAGGATGCCTGGGCTTTCTCTGCCCCCGTGGAAGTCGCTAGCTACCTTCCGTGCTTGGTGATCGAAGAGGACCAGGCCGTGATAGCAGCAGTGAAAGCACCCTGCTTATTCAATGAAGCTCAACAGGCTATGAATCGGGTAACTTCGAGAGTCCCTTTATTATGTATTTTAAATTTGAAGTTGCAAATAATCCTAATACCTTTCCTTATGCTTATAGGCCTCAGTACTGCACCATGAGACTTTCCTCCGATACCGGGAGGAGTTAGCCCAACACGTGGCCGAGGTTCGGGAGCTCACTGAGAAGAGGGACACTTATAAGCTTGTGAGTGAGCAACTTCAGGCCGAGTTAGAAGCGGCTCAGAAGGAGCATGTCGAGTGGGCCGAGCAGGTAAATCGAGTAATTGAAGATAGTGACGAGGAACTGGACTCAGTGGCTAATGATCTGATCCTGCAGGTTCGACAAAGGCCTGAACAAATTGGGTAACTCCAGGCGTAGGTAGACACGATACAAGCTAAGGCCAAGGAGTTCAAGAAAAATATGGATCTCATAACCTCGGAAAAGGAAGTTGTCCAAGCACAACTACCGTCGGTCGAGGCCTAGCTTTGGGCTGCAAAAGAGGAAACCGTGTACATGCCAAGAAGATCGAGGAGCTCTAATCTGAGATAAACTCGGCCATTTCTGGTCAAGAGAGTCTGGCCAAGGAACTCGAGGCGGCCATATCAGAGTTGGTTATGGCCAAGAACAAGGCTGATGCTAAAGTGGCCCTATTCAAGGTTGATGTCGAGTTGATTCAGGCGCAGGCCCAAAGCATGGTGTAGCATGCATGGTGGCAAGCTCGAAGGGAAGCCCTTGAGGGAGTCCATGCTCAGAGCTTCGACATACTGGCGGAAATCGAGAATGCCAAAGTAGAAGACGCCAGGGCCTGGAAGCTGGCTTTTCCTGAGGAAGATTCCGAGAGCTTAACCGAATCTGAAGGCGGGGAAGATCCCGAAGATGAAGACACTTCCCCCGATGAGGACCAGGCCACTTAGGCATTTAGATGTTTTTATTTTTTGCTTTTTGCATCTTTTTGAGGCCGTTTTGGCCATTGTAAATTTCTGTATCTAGCCATTCTGGCCTTTGTAAAAAGATTATATATATATATATATATATAAGGCTTTCTTTTCCTTTCGGCTTTTAAATTTTTCCTTTGCTCTATTACTTGTATTTATGAAGGCCGGAACGCCTTAGCAAGGTTGTGTTCGAAAGTTCAAACAAACCTTGCCTTTACATTACTCTATTTTAAGGCGTTTTGGGGGTTCGGTGTTACTGGAAACCTTTTCCCAAAGCAGGTAGCCGATATTATAGTTTGCCAAGGGTAGCCTTTAGAACCGGTTATGAAAAATTTTCTTTTTCGAAGGCCTAATTTTTGCTACGGGTTTCGGACGTCTCCGAGCTGTGTTAATACGGCTGTAGCCTTTTAGTTTGGGAGTTGCCCATTGGACTTGCTTTTCCGAGCTATCCGGGCTTGCCAAAGATAACAGTCCCCGAGTGGGGTGGCCGTGAACTTCAAAAAATAGGGGGTTGCCTAATAGGTTTTATGCCCCCAAAGCCCAATGACTTGGGCCGTTCAAGTTTGTTTTCAGACGACATTCCCCGAGTGAGGGAGTGATCATTTGTACTTCGGTCATAAGCGGCCCTTGAGCTCGTTACCTTTAGGAGATCGGAAGTACGAAATTCTTTAAGGGACGTGAAAAGGAAATTTTTAAAACATAAGATGATTGCAAGGAAAGTACTTCTCTTTATTCTTGTGCAAAACAGTTATACATGCGTACATGTTTTATGCCAGGGCTGGAGCAATCTATGTGGGCACGGTTCGTTTGACCGTTTGGCCTTTACAATAAATCCTACTTATTGAGACCCTTACTTTACGAAGGTAATGCATATCCGAGAATAATACCCCCCTAGTATTCGAGATTGATTGTAGTTGAACCTCGGATACTGTTAATGCGATCTTCGACACCGATTCATAATCTTTCTTTGATTCTAAGTTAGCACGATCCATTGTTGCCTCGTTAAAAACCTTGCCGAAAAACTCATTTGGGACAAAACTAGTCTAAGGAAAAAAGAGTGCAACGTGTGCTTTCAGACCTAAAACTTTGTGCCGCTTCTTGTCGATCACCTACAAGTGTTAGTCCGAAATAAAAGGAAATGAATGGGGTCATACCTTAGCAGTAATATCATTTTAGGTGAGTTACATTCCGATTGATCGGTAGTTGTTCATCGTTCATCATTCTGAGCTTATAGGATCCTTTCCCAGTGACCTCGAGAATCTGGTACGATCCTTCCCAGCTCGGACCCAACTTCCCTTCGTTAGGATTCTGGGTGTTTAGTGTGACCTTCCTTAGTACTAAGTCCCCGACATTGAAGTATTAAAGGTTGGCCCTTCGATTGTAATACCTCTCGATATGTTGCTTTTGGGAAGCCAATCGAACGAGCGCGACTTCACGCCTTTCATCTAATAGCTCAAAACTTATATTCATGGCCTTGTCATTTGATTCCTTTGTTGCATATCGGAATTTGATACTTGTATCCCCGACTTCGACCGGTATTAGGGCTTAGGTGACATAAACCAATGAGAATGGAGTAGCCCCAGTACTGGACTTCGTAGTCGTGCGGTATTCCTAAAGGACTACGGGCAAGATTTCCTTCCATTTCCATTTGGCGTCGGTTAACCTTTTCTTAAGGTTTTGGATTATAGTTTTGTTGGTCGATTCGGCTTGCCCGTTCCCGCTAGGGTGATAAGGTGTCGATAAGATTCTTTTGATCTTCGAGGAACTTGGTCACTTTGCTGCTGATAAACTGTTTTCCGTTGTCACACACAATTTCATATGGCATCCCGAACTGACATATGATGTGGTCCCAAATGAAGTCGATGACTTCCTTCTCCCTAACTTTCTTGTATGCCTACGCTTCAACCTACTTAGAAAAATAGTCAGTCATAAATAAGATAAATTGAGCCTTACCTGGTGCCCATGGAAGGGGGCCAACGATGTCTATTCCCCACTTCATGAATGGCCATGGTGACAAGACCAAATGCAGCAGTTCCTCGGGTTGGTGGATCATTAGATCATATCTTTGGCATTTGTCACATTTTCGAACAAACTCCTTCGCATATTTTTCCATGTCGATCCAGTAATAGCCGGCTCTGATCACCTTTTGAACCAATGAAGCGGCACCTGAATGATTTCCATAAGTGCCCTCGTGAACTTCCCTCAAAACGTACTCGGTATCTCCCGGTCCCAGACATATTGCTAGTGGGCCATCAAACATTCTTCTGAACAAGGTTCCATCCTCAGACAAGTTGAATCGGGTTGCCTTTGTGCGTAGGGCCCTCGATTCTTTTGTATCTGAGGGAAGTTTCCCGGTCTTCAAGTACTCTACATATTTATTTCCCCAATACCAGGTTAAGCTTGTAGAATTTATCTCGGCATGACCTTCTTCTACTACTGACCTCATGAGTTGTACAACTGCCCCCAAGTTGAGCTCGTCGTCTTCGAACGACGACCCTAAGTTTGCAAGGGCATCGGCCTCACTATTTTGATATTGAGGTACGTATTTCAAAGTCTATTCTTTAAACTGATGTAACATTACCTGCAACTTATCTAGGTACCTTTGAATTCATTCTTCTCTGACTTCGAACATTTCGTTAACTTGATTCACCACAAGGAGGGAGTCACACTTAGCTTCGATAACCTCCGACCCCAAGCTTTTGGCCAGTTCGAGACCTGCAATCATGGCCTCTTATTCGACCTCATTGTTAGTCAATTTCACAGTTCTAATGGATTGCCAAACTATGTTGCATGTGGGTAGATTCAGTACGATACCAAGTCCGGACCCATTTGCGTTCGATGCACCATCCGTAAAGAGGACCCAAATTCCAGAAGATGTCCCCGAGTTTACCAACAACTCTCTTTAGACCTCAGATATTAGAGCTGGCATGAAGTCAGCCACAAAATCTGCCAAATTTTGAGACTTAATGGTTGTCCGGGGTCCATATTCAATATCGTAACCACTAATTTCCACGGCCCATTTGGCCAATCGTCCTGAGAGTTTGGGTTTTTGCATTATATTTCGCAATGGGTAAGTTGTCAGAACACATATATGGTGGCATTAAAAGTACGGTTTCAGTTTTTTGGAGGGGCTTAGTAAAGCGAGCGCCAATTTTTCTATGTGGGGATATCTAGTTTCGGCCTCACCCAAGGTACGGCTAACATAATAAATCGGAAATTGCGTACCTTTTTCTTCCCAAACTAGGACTCAACTTACCGCTATCTCTGATACTGCCAAATACAAGTATAGTTGTTCGTCTTCCCTCGGTGTGTGAAGCAGTGGCGGGCTCGATAAATATCGTTTAAGTTCTTCCAAGGCCCGTTGGCATTCCGGGGTCCATGTGAAGTTGTTTTTCTTCTTCAGCAATGAGAAACATCGATGACTCTTATCGGAGGACCTCGAGATAAATCGCCCCAGGGCGGTTATGCGCCCGGTTTGCCTTTGCATGGCCTTCACGTTATCCATTACCGTGATATCCTCGATAGCTTTGATCTTGTCGAGGTTGATCTAGATTCCTCGATTGGATACTATGAATCTGATAAATTTACCTGATCCGACTCTGAACGCGCATTTTTCCGGATTCAGCTTCATGTTGTACTTCTTCAATATACTGAAGGTTTCCTAAAAATCCTTTAAATGGTCCTCTACTCGTAGCGACTTAACTAACATATCATCAACGTAAACTTCCATATAATTCCCTATTTGTTCTTCGAACATCCGGTTTACTAGGCATCGGAAAGTGGCACCAATATATTTTAATCCAAATGGCATTACGTTATAGCAGTATGTGCCATACTTAGTGATGAAGGAAGTGTTTTCCTGATCATCCGGGTTCATTCGTATTTGGTTGTACCTGGAGCAGGCATCGAGAAAACTGAGGATCTCGTAGTCGGTCGTGGCATCGATCATGCGATCGATGTTAGGCAAAGGGAAAGAATCCTTGGGGAACGCCTTATTTAAGTCCTTGTAATCCACACACATTCTCAGTTTGTTCACTTTTTAGGGACTACTACTACGTTTGCTAGCCATTCCCGAATGGACCCTATTTTAAGGAGTTTAGTTACCTCATCCTTGATGAAGGCATGCTTGATCTCAGACTGGGGTCTCCTCTTCTGCTTCACCGGATGGAATTTCGGGTCCAGGCTCAGTTTATGAGTGGTGATCCGGTAGGATCCCTGTCATGTCGAGATGGGACCAAGCAAAATAATCCATGTTAGCTATAAGAAATTGAATGCATTTTTTCCTGAGCTCGGGAGTTAACCCCATGCCCAGGTATACCTTTCAATCGGGCAGATGTTCGATCAGTATGACCTACTCCAGCTCTTCGACCGTTGATTTGGTAGCGTCGGAATCATTGGGGACTATGAAGGATCGATGAACCCCATAATCACTGTCTTCGGTAGTCCCCTGCTTGTCCAGTTGGGTCGAGACCAGGATCGGTGATTGCTATTTGGCTTCCTGTTTTGCTTTCAAATCTGACTCATGTGTCGATGAGAGTGTTGAAATTGGAATTACTTCATCGATAGCAAACATTTCCTTCACGGCGGGATGCTCCTCGTAGATCATTTTAATCCCCTCTGGTGTTGGGAATTTTAACACCTGGTGAAGGGTCGAGGGCCCAACCCTCATGTTGTGAATCCACAGCCTCCCGAACAGGGCGTTATATCTCATGTCCCCTTCGATCACATAAAACTTGGTCTCCTGGATGGTTCCGGCTACGTTCACCGGTAATGTTATTTCTCCCTTAGTAGTTTCACAAACCATGTTGAATCCGTTTAGTATTCGGGCAGCGGGCACGATCTGGTCCTGTAGGCCGAGTTGTTCTACGACCCTTGATCGAATGATGTTGGCCGAACTACCTAGATCAATTAACACACGTTTAACTCGAGTTTTATTCATGAGTACAAATATTACAAGTGCATCATTATGGGGATGCATGATTCCTTCTGAATCCTCGTTGTTAAAAGATAGAGTTCCTTCTGGTATGTAATCTCGAGTCTGTTTCTCCCTCGTGATTGATACTTTGGTGTGCTTTAACATCGGACCTTGGGGAACATCGAACCCTCCAATGATCATATGAATGACATGTTGAGGTTCTTCTTGCTCATTTTGTTTACTGGAATCCCTATTTCTGAAATGATTCTTAGCTCGGTCACTTAGAAACTCTCGAAGGTGCCCGTTGTTGAATAACCAGGCTACGTCTTCTCTCAATTGTCGACAATCTTCCGTTCGGTGGCCATGGGTGCCATGATATTTGCATATTTGGTTGGGATCTCTTTGGGTTGGATCAATATGTAAAGGTCGAGGACATTTGATCCATCCGATAGCCAATACGATGGTGGCTGCATAAATATTAAAGTTGTATTCTGATAATCGTGGCGCTTCTTTAGATCTGATAGGCCTGTCAAAGCCATTATTTCTCATGAGCCCTCGAGAGCTCTGGCCTCGATCACTTCTCCTTTTACTTCGTACAGGATTTTACCCAGATCCTCTGCTCCTATGATCTCTATTGTATGGCTGGTACCAATCTCTGTTCAACCTCGATTCTCGATCAATGTCACTTTTGATTTTATCAATGTGTCTGATAGGATAAATGAGCCCGGAAGGAGCCCTAAGTTGGTCATCTTCGACCTTGATCTTCGATTGGTATCGATTATGCACATCGACCCAAGTAACAGTTGGGTATTCTATCAAATTCTGCTTCAACTGTTGCGAAGCCACTAAGCTTCGAACATTGAGTCCTTGGGTGAAAGCTTGAATGGCCCAATCATCGGCGATCAGTGGCAAGTCCATTCGTTCCATTTGGAATCAAGACACGAATTCTCTGAGCATTTCGCTGTCTTTCTGTCTTACCTTGAAAAGGTCCGACTTCCTAGTTTCAACCTTGATGGCCTCATCGTGTGCCTTTACAAAAGAATCTGCAAGCATAGAAAATAAGTCAATAGAATTAGGTGGTAAATTGTGGTACCATATCATAGCTCCCTTTGACAGGGTTTCTCCGAATTTCGTTAGCAAGACAAATTCGATCTCGTCATTCTCTTGATCGTTCCCTTTGATAGCACATGTGTAAGAGGTGATATACTTATTAGGGTCGGTCGTTCCATTCTATTTAGGAATCTCGGGCATGTGAAACTTCTTTGGGAATCAATTTGGGAGCCGCGCTTGGGGAGAAAGGTTTTTGCATGAACGTTTTGGAATCCAAACCCTTCAATATTGGCGGTGCCCCGGGGATTTGATCGACCCTGGAGTTGTAAGTTTCCACCTTCTTGTCATTTGCCTCGATCTTCTTTTCCCCTGACTCAATTCATTTTGTCAGTTCTTCGAGCATCTTTATGATTGTAGGATAGGCCCCCGATTCTTTCTCGCTCGATTTCCTTGAAGCCGATTTGACCATGTGGACAACTTCCTGGGACGGTTCGAGCTCGATCCTACTCTGTGGGTGATTCTGGTTTTGGAGTCGGGTTATTGCTTCCTGTTGATCCTGCAACATTTCGAATATCACCCGCAGGCTGATCCCGCCCTCTTCACCTCTATGTGTGATTTGAGCGGCTGATCAAACATCCCTACGGACGATGCCCTCGGGATCGACGGCCAAATTTTCATTGATGGCGACATGCAAGCTGACGTCGATTGGATGTACAATAGAAACTCCATTGGGGCCAACCGAAGGTACGCCGTTCCCTGGCGCTATGTTATCATTTTCACCGTGATGACCGAATTCATTATCCACATGTAGGGGTGCTAACTGAGAGTTCAACATTTTGGTCCTGGAATCAAAGATACTCCAAAGAACAAGTGTAAAATAATGTGTGTTATGAAAGTTTGTACCAGATAATCACTATTATCCTTAGCCCCACGGTGGGCGCCAAACTGTTTACCCTCAAAATTGGATAACAATTGAATTTATACGTGGTTTTAAGGATACGTGATACAACTTGATACAAATTAAGAAAATAGATTGATATTGAAATTGAGGACAAAAGAATAAATGCAAACCACACGAATTGAACAGCCTTGGCCTTCGAGTTCGATCACCCTCGAACCAAGAAATGCTTCAACTGATGTATGAACAGAATAACAAGATGATAAGAATTAGAAATGACAGTATATTTCTTTGTGTTGTGTATTGTAATGTCCCTTACAAATGATCATACCCTCTTTGTTATAGTAGGGGAGTCCTACTCTTGATACAATTCTATATAAGGTAAAAAATCTCATGATTTGCTAATTAATCGGCCTCTCCTTGATACGTGCCGGGATTTTTGCTGTAATCCCTAACCGATCGCGGATATTTTGGCATTCTGTTATTTGGCTCGGCAAATTTCTCTCGATCTTGTTTGGTTTCGATTTTGTTCGATCCCAGGGTCACGAGCTCAATGAATTGACTTCGCCCCCTTGGTTCGATATAACCCGAGATCGATCTTTATCCTGTCATGCTTCAGTCTTGATTGATCACACAATAGGCGAACCCGGCTTCGACCGTATACATATATAATTTCAGTCAGAAAGCATAAAGAAAGAAATCCCAAAAATACAAAGTTATCGGAAGAACACTGATTTCGTCAGAAAATTTGAACAGTCAAAATCTAGTAACAAAATAGTCATAGCCAGTAACAGAACAAATGTAGCAAACCAAAATAAATGTATAGCCATCGGAGACAATGGAGATATGCCGGATCTGTACCTTTTCCGGCGAAAGAACAAACTTTTCACAAACTCAACACAATCAGACCTTCATGTTTTAGGAGTGAAAATAACAACCAACAAAATGACATCAAGATCAGAGGCGTTGCTTCCACGGCGCTAGCACCGGAACAATGGCCAAAAAGGCGAAGCAAAAGAGGTCACCGGATTTCATGGCATCTCCGGTCAGATCTGGACCGTTCCCCTGAGTACTCGACCAAACAACATCCAAAAATGAGAACGGAGATAAAGGAGCGGGGGGGATAGAGAGAAGTGACTGCCAGCCAGCTGGTGACCAACTCTGGAGGCGGCAGTGGAGGGGCGACGGGCTGACTCAAGAGAGCTAATGGGGTTGAGCGGTTGTTCTCATGAGAGAAGATGAGGGAGATGGCTGCTCTCTCTCTCAATTTTTAAGATTAGAATGAGATATATCCTTTGCGGTGTTTGGTAGTTGGTTAGGAGAAAATTTATCCATGTATTTGGGATGTAATGACCCCCAATTATAGACATGTTCCCCCATTTACTGCTCATTTTGTACTTTATAACTGCTATGTGACTTACCGGGGTAGTTGGTTTAGGTCCGGTAAGGTTTCGGAATGAATTGAGACACTTAGTCTCAAGGATGAAAGCATAAGTTGAAAAGGTTGACCAGATGTGGACTTATGTGTAGACGACTCCGGAATGGAGTTTTGATGGTTCTGTTAGCTCTGTTGGGTGATTTTGGACTTAGGAGCGTGTCCGGATTGTTATTTGGAGGTCTATAGTTGAATTAGGCTTGAAATGGCGAAAGATAAAAATTTGGAAGTTTGACCGAGAGTGGACTTTGTGGTTACCGGGCTCGGATTGCAGTTCCGAGAGTTGGAGTAGGTCTGTGGTGTCATTTTGTGACTTGTGTGCAAAATTTGGGGTCAATCGGACGTGATTTGATGGGTTTCGGCATCGTTTGTAGTAGTTGGAATTTCTTAGTTTCAATGGGTTTGACTTGGGATGTAATTCATATTTTTGATGTTGTTTGAGGTGATTTAAGAGCTCGACTAAGTTCATATCGTGTTTTAGGACTTGTTGGTATAATTAGTTGAGGTCCCGGGGGCCTCGGGTTGAATTCGGATGGTTAAAGGATCGAAAATGAGACTTAGTGCATTGCTGAAGCTGGGAGTTTTCTGGTGTGATGGCACCTGCGCGGGATTGGCCGCAGGTGCGATGCCGCATATGCGGCTGGATTTGCGTAGGTGCGAAACTGGACTGGCCTGGGGAAGAACGCAGGTGCGAGAGGGTAACCGCATCTGCTAGCCCACAGGTGTGAGCAAGGCTCCGCAGATGCGGAGTTGAGGGGCGAGGTCTGTTTCCCAAAAAGTGGATAGTAGGCCGCAGAAGCGCCTCCGCAGGTGCGGAACCTGGAGCGCAGATGTGGGCCCTGGGGATTTAAGTGATTTCCGCAGAAGCAGATTGTTTGCGCAGATGCACGCCCGCAGAAGAGGGGATTTCGACCGCAGAAGCGGTTGGTCGGCTTAGTGGCTTCCACGGATACGGATGATGGACCACAAAAGCGGTGCCGCAGATACGGCTAAATTGGCCGTAGAAGCGAGAATGCTGGACATATTATTTAAAATGAGGGTTCTGAGATTTTCACCATTTTTAACATTCCAAGCTCGGGATTTGTCGATTCTTGAGAGGATGTTCGGGGTATTTCTTGAGGTAAGTCACTTGTGGCCTAATTTATTCAATAATTGTGTTTCTCCATTGATTTTCCCACCTAGTTTGAGTGTATTTAAGGTGGAATTTGGGAGTTTGAAGCTAGGAATTTGGGGATTTGGGTGGCGATTTGGTGTTAGATTTTGGTAAATTTGATATGGTTGGACTCGTTGTTGAATGAGATTTCGGGTTTTATGACTTTTATCAAATTTCAAGACGTGGTCTTGGGGGTCGGCTTTGAGTCGACTTTTGACGTTTGATTAATAAGTTAGTATTTTCTTATGGAATTAATTCCTTTAGCCCGTGTTAATTGTATCGCATTTTTTGTGGCTAGATTAGAGACATTCGGAGGCCGTTTCGCGAGGCAAAGGTGTGTTGGAGTAGAGATTTTCTTGGATTGAGGTATGTAACACTTCTAAGCTTGGTTCTGAGGGTATGAAACACCGAATTTCATACTATGTGATTTATGTTGAGGTGACGGGTGTGTGGGCACGCACCGTAGGAATTGTGACTAGTCGATTTCCCTGGAACTGCGTAGCTTTTCTATCTGAATATTTTTGTTGTACTCTATGTGTTAGAGCATTTGAGTTGTGATTCATGCTAGAAATCATGCTTAGGCTATATGTTGGTACTATTAGGACCCATAGTGGTCGTTCTTTACTGTTGAGTTATCTGTTTAATTGAAGACATGAACTCAATCAAATTCATCATTACGTGCCATATCTCAGTCTCTGTTATCATATATGGCCATATCTCGTATCATTGATTAGGGCTGCTTAGCATGAGTGTTGTGAGCCCGAGAGACTGGAGATATTAGTGACTGAGTTGGGGCCCGAGTGACGTGTTGTGAGTGATATATATATATATATATATATATATATATATATATATATATATATATATATGTGTGTGTGTGTGTGTGTGTGTGTGTATGTGTATGTGTGTGTGTGTGTGTGTCATGACCCAAACCGATGGGCCACGACGGCACCTGGCACCTTACTCAACTGAGTACTAACGTAACGTATATTTCGTATGACGATCCAATATGATATAGAGCTTTATGCACGTGACATACGTGCATATAAGGCCGACATAATCATTTATACATTCAAAACATAGGCCGACAAGGCCATACAATCTTACATATATATGACATATGTCTACAAGCCTCTAAGAGTACATAAACGTCATAAGGCCGGGACAGGGCCCCGACATACCAATCAATACGTGTCCAATGCATACTGACCAAATAGGCAACTCTGGAGCAAATGGAGCACACCAACATCTTCTACTGAGCTAATAGCCTACTTGGAGGACTCTCGACCTGTCTATCGGTACCTGCGGGCATGAAACGCAGCGTCCCCAGGCAAAAGGAACGTCAGTACAAATAATGTACCGAGTATGTAAGGAATAAAAATCAGAAAATAATAGACATGAGAGAAACATGGAGTAAAAGACTCAACATGTAAGTCTGAATAGCTCTGTAAATCATTTCATATTTATAATGTCATGCATATGCGTATAAATGTCACCATGTATAGGTATATGCGTTCATAACATCATCAAGCCTCTGAGGGCATCCCATCATATCATTGCGGCCACTGTGGGCAAATTATCAACGTATACTAGCTGATCAGGTGGTGGTGCGTATATAATTCTGTAACCTTTTCTCATATCCCATATACATATAATATACGCGTATATAACGTCATCTGGTCATGGGTCAATGTACATGTATAAATGAAAGCAATGCATGAGAAGTACGTCAATAAAATCTTTCGGAATGTCATATGACCATTATGCCTTTGATTAATATCATGAAGTAAACTTTATCAACTTACGTATTTTCTGAGACCTATGAACAGATGATAGAATAATAGGACACATGGGGAATCAAGAACATAAGCATCTCTAGCATTTCTATGAATAGAGTCATTTATGGAAGTTGTGCATTTGCTCGTTTTGTTTGTATCGTATGTATCATGCCAAAAGGAAAGAAGGGATAACCTTAACATACCTGAGCCAATTCTCTTGACAATCCCTCTAACATAAGTCAATTGCGACAAATCGCGTAATGGTGGATCGAAGTAGGGAAAAAAACGTATGATATTCTTGAGAAAGATTGTACCGTGCTCTCTTAGAATCACATTTCATGCTACTGTAACGTTATAAAGGTTCATAAGAATTCACCTTGAGAAAGAGAATTCCATCTGTTAGCTATGTATTCATAATCATCTCAATTTTGTGATTTAGAGATGCCTTTTTACATTAGTGGGTGTGGGCCCACTTATGTATGACTTAGCCACAAGAATCCTCAACATGTGCCACCTATCCACTTAGCAAAAGAGTCACAATTTAGGTCTTTGATCCTTGTTCCACTTGCTGCCGCGTTGGGCTTAATTAAGCTTATCCATTATTTTCTTAATTGATTTGTTAATCCCCCATTAATCCAATAATTAACCAATTATCCATATAATTAAGAATTATCTGAAATTACTTATGATACTACTCACTTTTAACACACTTTATACATCTTGCTATCATGGTCATGTGATACCTTGTATGGCACTAGTCCATAAATACAGGGTATTATAGCTTGGACCGTATTTTATCTCAAAATGTCAAACTTCGATGAAAGTTATTTTCTTCGATTTGCTTACCCGCTCACCTTCACGAATTTACTTATCACTTATTTGAAATAGCATAATGCTTATAATCTCAAAATAATCTCATTTTTGAACTTATGTCGATTAACTTACGACGAAACTTTAACATACGAAAATGCGGGATGTAACATCTCATTTCCAAGCTTTCATCAATTTACTTATGGCGTACTTTCACGTACGAAAACATGGGGTGTAATAATATATATGTAGATTGGGTTGCATGCCGCAATGAGCCTTATGGCTCTATATATGTGGATCGGGTTGCACGTCGCAACGAGCCTTATGGCTATATATATTTGTGGATCGGGTTGCACATCACAACGAGCCTTATGGCTATATATATGTGGATCGGGTTGCATGCCGCAACGAGCTTTATGGCTATATATATGTGGATCGGGTTGCACGCCACAACGAGCCTTATGTCTATATATAGTGCTGAGTGACTGAGTGTGGCGAGCGAGGATTGAGACACGCATATTGAGCGCTCTGAGAGAGTGAGTACTTGGGATTTCACTATGTTGCATCACATACGGTATTCACCTTGGCATGTAGGCATATAGATGTCATTTTCATATGATCGGTCACACTTGGCCTTTTTTTTTACCTATGCTAAACTTAACTGTTGAACTTGGAAGCATGTCTATTTTTCTGCATTGCTAAATTCTGTATCCTTACCGTATTGTTAGATCTCGTCACTGCTTTCAGACCACAGATTAGACTTATTACTTATTGAGTTGGTTGTACTCATGCTATACCATGTACCTCATGTGCAGATTCAGGTGCTTCCGATTGCGGCGGTTGCTGAGTTGCGGAGTTCGGACATTCGGAGATCATCGAGGTAGTTGATGGGCGTTCGCAGACCTTGACTCTCCTCCCTTATCTTTCATGTTATCTATTTCAGTTTTATTTTCTAGACGGTGTACTAGACTCTATCTTTATGTAGATGCTCATGTTCTCGGTGACACCCAGATTTTTGGGAGAGATTTTGTTTTGAATTATGATTTCTTACTCTGTTTTTAAAAGGTTTTTCCTTGATTTTAACTACTTCCGTATCTTTCAAAGATTTAGAGTGTTGGAAATGTCTGCGTAGTCAGCTTGCCTAGTACCATGATAGGCGCCATCACGACAGGTTGGTTTTGGGTCGTGACAAGTTGGTATCAGAACTTATGCAATGTTTGGTAGCCATTAGTTATTTTGTACAAAATTCAGCATAACTAATACCATATTTGGTTGTCATTTTACAATTCTACATAAATAATACATGTATAGGTTATGAGTCAATATGTGTATTATTTTATGAGGGGTAGAAGATGGAATAACTAATACATGTATTAGTAATACATGGATAAAATATTAAAATGATAAATTTACCCCTATCATTTTACATATAAAGGCTTCCTTCTATAGATTGATTTGTATCAAACCCTTTAGAGAACAAGAATGGAGATACTGATGCCTCACTGCTAGGCTCTTCCTCTTCTCAATCTATTAGAGACAAAATCAGTAAATAAGTATTTTACTTTAAAATTTATATAATGTATATTAATTTCTAATACAACAAACCAAATATTCAAAAAAGAAAATAATTCCTACGTAACTAATCCATGTATAACTAATTTAATTAAAAGATCTCTAAATTAGAAAAATGGTTATTTAATTAAAATATCTCATAGTATTTATTTAAAATATAATTACTACAATTGTGTTGTATTAATTATTATTTTATTTTTTTGAAAAGACAATAAATTGATAGAATATCCTAACATTTGAAAAATAGGACAATCATCAATGAATTGTTTGAAATTTATAAAAATGCACAAAAATGGTAGTATTTAACCAATTCCAATAAAATGATAAAAATTCTCATATTTTGTAAAAATAGGAATAATTATCAATAAATTGCATTATAGTTAAAAATGTGCAAAATACTACATTTTATCATTTTTTGACAAGGAAACCTGCATAATTTATTTTTTAAATACGGAGGATCAAAATTAATTGTCAAGATATGGTTCACATGACATATCGGCCATGCTCAAAGAGATTAACTTCAGGCACACACAAGAATAAGAGCACTTAGCAGACTGCTTTTGAAACCCAAACACTTGGATCATATGTCTTAAGAGTAGAGTAATTGCATGGTTCAAACCTATAGAGTTCCTGGGCATTTTTTCAATTAGATTAGTCAAAGATTAGTTTTAACTTAAGTCTTATCTTCTAGCATACACACAGGTTAACAGTTTCAACAGAAAACTTCTAAAGAATATTAATGGAGATATAAGTTAACAAGTTCAATTAAACCCACTAAAAAGTATTAACAGAGATACAGATTAACAACTACAATTGAAACTTCTAAAGGGTATTAACAGAGTTACAGATTATCAACTTTAATTAGAACTTCTAAAGAGTATTAACAGAGTCTCAGGCTAACAGCCCTATCTCATTCTAATACAAATGGCATGATCACTTCTTTATAAAAGCTTTTAACTTCACACTAATCTCATTGAAGAATAAGGCATACTACTAAACTGAAACAAGGCAGGAGATTCACTTTAGATTCACAAGCTAAACCTAGTTCATTTATGTGAGTTTGGTGGAGTTCTAAGGACAGTATAGACATGTACATGATCATGAAAGATAAGCAGAAGTATTGAAGAACAAGATGAGTGCAGGATATCTAAAAGAACACCAATTGGGTACACTTAGCAGAAGTCATATTATTACAAACATGAATTAGGAAGTTATCCTCATAAAATCAGGCTAACAGTGTCACTATATGAGTTTTAGAAAAGGGGAAAGGGTGTCATTACATTGGGGAATCTGTTAAACAAGTCGAGTATGGGATTTCAGGTATAGTGAAACCTAATTGTAGTACTTTAGCACAACAGATGAAGCATCAGAACATGAACATGTTTTAACCAAGCCTTATAGCTTAAGTTAAGTATGTGGTAACTTTCAGAGTACACATAAAAGTGACACAAGGATCCAACTAGCTTAGGGCATGCTTACATAATGTGTCCAAGCAATCATGAGTTTAATCAGATGATTAATGACCTTCTAAGAATCAGCAGAATCACATAGGCATGCCAAAAAGAAGAAACTGGTTTAAAAGTCATGAGCTAATGTATCTAAACTAAAATGGCAATCTTGTTTTTACCACTAAACAAGTTCATATTTCATCTAAGTCTAGGTTTTTAGGTGAATCATTATAAAATGCAAATAATACCTAAGGCGGATTAATATAACAGTCATGGCAGTTCTAATAAAACATCAAAGAGGTCTGAAACTAGATAATCAGGATAATTTGAGAGATCTTTAGCTATTTTTAAAGCTTAATAGTAAACATAAGTTGTCACATGTTTATTAGGATCAATACATAGTTCTAATTTCAATAGCTTAAAGTGTTTATGATTCCAGAAGCTATTGATCAATGATATGTCATTAACAAACACACGAAGCAATCAACCATACATTATCAATAATATCATTCAGTGAGAGATAACAGAACAACTCATGCTTATCAATTCAAACAAGTAAAAGAAGGGTAAGGTTGAGGTTTTACTTACCTCCTTTAAGGAAGCAAACCAAACAAGTGCTTAGTTTAGCCGTTTAGAAAGCCAGAAACTCAGACTCCAATCAGTAACTCAGAATCAAAAAATAGAGGAAGTAGAAATCGAGTAAAGACTTAGCCACAATTGAAAATTTCTGAATGATACTATATTGTGTATTAATTTTCTTCTGATGTTAGGTGTTCTTAGGAGTGTTAGGTGATAGCATTTAAGGCTCCTATTTATAATGGTCATTGAAGCCATTAGGGTTCCAGCAGATTCAAACTTTAGTAGTGGAGAGTGACGATTACCAGGTGTGCAAGCAACGACGAGTAAAAACCAGAGAAACAGAAGGAAATCAGTGAGAGTTTTTACCTGAAAGAAGAGAAGTTGACCGTTAAAGGCAAAACCCATCGGTCAAAGATTCAGTGTCCAGAGGTCATTGCATTTGACCTCTGGGCCTCGAATAATCATATTGAGGCTTTGAGATACGCTCATGCATGCTCCGATTTGATCGAGCATAAGAGAAATCTTGAGATTTGAAGTTTCACCTTTGAGTCTAGGGTTTCTGATTTGGGATTTTTGAATTAATGTGATGAAACGGAGAAGAATTCAGTAGAATTTGCGGATTCAAAAGGCAAAGGAGATGATTTCCTGATCGATTCATGACCTTGCACGAATTTGTGCAAGGTTTTTGATTGATTAAGGCCTGTGAGGTTGAGAGAAAATAGAGAGAAAGGGGAAAGGGGCGGCTGAGTCAAGAGTGAAATGATTTAGGGTTTTGGGGTGAGACCATCCGATCTCTAGGTTAAAGTGGAAGGGAAAGATCTGGGTTGTTGGATCATTTGATCAACAGCCTTGATAATTCAGGTATTAAAAGATTTTAACGAGGAAATATGTGAGTCATTGGATCCATGTGTTTCAACGGCTGAGATTGGGTATGGGAGGCATTAAAATTAAAAGGGAACTCAAGATAAAATGTGGACCATTGATTGGATAAATCAACGGCTCGGATGTGTGTGTGTTTCTTATGTGAGTGGTGGAGATGGGTGATGTAGCAAATTTCTATTGGTTCAGAAGAGGTGACGGGGATTGCCAAGGTGGATTGGAGGGGTTGTTTGGACTGGGTCAATTCCAGATTGGGCCTATGTATTGGGCTGGTTTTAATTTAAAAGATGGCCACTCAATGTTTAATTAAGAATTGCAATTATAGCCTTTTAGCCTTTTAACCCTTTTTAAATTAATTTAAACAAACTTAATTATTTTCAATAATGTAGTAAAAATTATAATTATCAAATATGCCACTAATTATTGTAATTAACTATTTGCAAAATACTTTGTCTTCTAAATTATGACACTAATTTTGAAATCATTAACATAGTAATCTAATTAATTATAAATTAAGTAGTAATTCATTAAATTAATTATAAAGCATATGTGATGTATATAAAAGTTATTTTAATAATACTAAAATAGTAAGTATGATATATTTATAATTATAATTATAATAATACAAATACTAAATTATTAATTTCAAAACTACTAATACTTAATTAATTTTATGAAAATAGGTATTATTGATTGAAAATATTTTCAAAACGTTCATTGCAAATTATTAAGTATAAATAAATTTATTTAAAAAGGGAAGATCAAAATTGACTGTCAACACACACAAGTCATAATGCACCATATGAAGCTACCCATGACCTCAAACCACCGAACTGAGTGCGAATGCTCAAAATAATCGATCGGGTCGTTACATTGTCCCCCACTTAAACATACATTCGTCCTCGAACGTGCCAAGAGTCATTTTAAAGCCATCAAATCACTGGATAACCTTACCATACCCATACCCATACCCATGGGTGATCTCACGTCACCCAATCCATATATGCCCGACAACATAACCTAACTGAATATCCTTTCTTCAACCTTAGACAATAAACCTCGGAAACCAATCTCCAACATCCGAAATTCATTATAAGACTCAATTCTCGCATCTATATACTGTATAAGTCTGAACAAGTTGTATCAAGCCATAACCATATTCCAAATATAATCACATGATATACCACATAACTCAGATACTTGTAGCAATAACTTTCGACCACAATAGCTGCCCAATAAATCTGGTACCAGTAACAAACCTCATATCAAATAAAACCTTGTTCTAAACCTTCGTACACTGCCAATGATGAAAGAAACACGCAGAAACTCATAACCACCCCTTGGATCAACAAATCGTGGAGTTTCTCGCCCGATAAGAACCATAGCCAAATTCTAAGCTGACTAGTGACATCATCTCATCTCCAAACATACCTTAATCAATTTCGATAGTACTCATTCCAGGTTCAGTAACCTCATCTCATCCAGTACAAGCTGCTCGATTGACATGTCGCACAAATACAACCTAGAGCCACATACCATGCAATCCGTGCACCAAACAAGCAATAACTCGAATGTAACCAAAGATGGATAGAGAATCAAATGAGAGAACTGTTCGCAAGCTCAACAGATACCACCACGAAGAGCAATGCTATGTACCCATCACACAAAGGAGAAACAAAACACACGAAATAAGCACAAAGGATCATATCCCAACATAACCCCACTGTGATGCGTACCCTAATCCATACACCAGTCCATATGGAATCGAGCCATGATGCCCATTATCACAACTATATGTATATCAACAACAAACACGCGAAGTGCATGAGCATAACCATGGAGGAACGGATAGCACAATATACCACATACAGGAAGACCATAACTAAGGCCCCATCCTACATTCAATACCCCAAGAACTATCTTGCTCGAATTTCACCACAAAGCCCAACAAAACCGCATCATATGTGAAAATAGTAAATAGTCTCATAACACATCGTAGAATAGAAGAGTAACACATGAAACACATCAGAACACGAATAAGATCAACTCTAACCGAGGACACACCCTTCAACAATAGATGTGCTGAGTAAGCAAATTCGACCCAATATAGAATACATATTCTCATTAGGCCTATCGGTGGCCTCCAAATCAATTCTAATTCTCCCGAAATAGGTAGATAACCTACGAAAATTCCATAATAACCTATCTATAACACATACAATCAGGCATCGACCTCTTAACATATCTTCATCATCCCCAACGAAGGAACAATCGGCCTCTGATAAAAACCTCTTAATCTTCAAATCCCTATAATACAAGAATCTCCGGGTACCATTCAAATGACTGACACTTCCCTCATACACAATCATCTCATGAGAAATACTTTCATAATTCTTTCGTGCCATATAGAAAAATCTGAACATTAGTAGTCGATCAACCAGGCAATTACCATAATACCAGCCAAGCATTCACAAGTCAAAACATAATGCACCTTCTGAAATGTGCACCCTTCTTAAGTGATATCAGATACTGCTAGCATTCTTCTAAACATATGAAACCGTCCATGATGTCTAGAACTCATGACCTTCCCTTCGAACGAAACCACAACCTCGTACATGCAAACCTCAATCCCACATGTCGCACCGTATTTATCATGCCATCATATGAAAATACGAGAACCCCATTATTATCCCTGAATCACAAGTAAGATACATACTCCATCAGCCAGACACCTTCCACTTGACCCCATCCAGGAGAAGATCACAACATGTATCGTACTCCCCATACTTGTCAAAAACATTTGTCCCAAGTCAAGGTCGACACCATCAAGAACTCTTCGAAACTCGTTTGCACATAATCAAGCCATTAGAACTGAATCCTTCTAACTCAACCAAGCTATGCAGATCGCTAAACCCAAAAGCATTGCCACAACATACCTACAAAGCCTCGCCACACCAAAAGAATCGGTCATTTCTATTACCATGTTGATCCAAACCACTACCAAGCTCACCTATTTCTTTGAGTCCCTCGACTTACCGTTAAGTCAACACTGCTCACCAGTACACTACGATCATTAACCAAATCTGACCACAAGAGACCTTAACATGAAACCACGTCGTCTTAAGGCCCATAAGTCATTGTATTCCCTCTTAAGCACCTAATAGTACCGCAACCGAGATATCCACTCTGAAGAGAACTTCTGTGAAATCTGAAGTCATTTCTCCAATCCTTCTAATACTGAAATGTAGAATCACCAATGGCATAGAAACACCGCAAATCTCAGCACCCTCTAATGTAAACCTCTAATCTTAGTCATATACAAATATGAGAGATCCTCAAATACCACATATGAATCTTGAACTCATAAGAACCTTCTCAAGAGTCATCCACACTACTCTAATCTCCAATGCACAGCTAAAACTAGCCGAATGACTTGTGCTCTATTAGCGTACTACATCCACCATGAATAACAAACTCGAATCATTCCTAGATTTCCATATATCCCATCAAGTGTAAAACATCATGCATCTAGAAATTTTCCTTGCTCGAGTCATCCTCGAAATCAACCTCTTCAAATCATAATTGATCCTCAAGTATGCCTCAGTCCAAACTAATATCACACATGACCATGCAATCTGATCTCGATAGTAGACTCCCCTATTTGGATCGAAGCCATAGAACATAAAATCTGATAACCCACAATACCATTACTCCATAACTGCCATAATCATGCATTGTAATCCAACTAGATCCTTCATACGCTCACGTAGCACCAACCATAGAATACCTTAAATCTTCTACTAAGCGCATATCCATCCGTGTGACCGTCATGCGAACTTACTCAAGCGATGCAACCCGAATTGTAGCACATATACATCCCACTGATAAAAAGAGAACTCTTCGCAAAAACATCACAATGATCACACATCCATAGACCTCCCTACGAGAGATAACTCACCTACCTCAAACTGGCATCTCTCTACGCCCTATCATGGACACAATCACAATGCAATCACTAAATATTTTTGAAAGATCCCTCAGCACACTCATAACTCGAGACACAGAAATCAAGAACCCATAGTCCTTTCACATCCAAGGCACAATTCTTCTTGTCACATCCAAACCATCTAAGCACATTCTACAGTCACGTAACACTCATCATATAGCTATCCAACTACTTACTGAGTCATCAATCCCTACTCCTAGGGACACTACCAGACATATAAGTCCAAAAGCACATACTCACATAACTGAAACCACCGAGCCTAAGTTGCGATCTAAACCTGGCCTCAAGTCCCTGTAACGATCCGGCCGGTCGTTTCGAGAGTTACAGCCCCGTTTTCCCCATTTCTACTTCTTTTTGTGTTATTCAGCTATATTATGTTATATCGGGTTAGTTGTTTTGGGTCCGGAAGGAACTCGAAGTGAATTGAGACACTTAGTCTCTTAAGTAGAAACTTAAGTTGGAAAAGTCAACCGGATGTTGACCTATATGTAAACGATCTCGGATTTGAATTCCGATGGTTCTGTTAGCTCCGTTAGGTGATTTTGGACTTAGGAGTGCATCCGGAATATGATTTGGAGGTCCGTGATAGAATTAGGCTTGAATTGGCGAAATTGGAAATTTGACGATTTTAGTCGGCAGTGAAAAATTTGATATCGGGGTCGGAATGGAATTCTGGAAGTTGGAGTAGGTTTGTAGTGTTATTTTTGACGTGTGTGCAAAGGTTTAGGTTATTCGGACATGGTTTGGTTGGTTTCGGCATCGGTTACCGAATTTGAAAATTTAGAAGTTCTTAGGCTTGAATCCGAGGGTAATTTGGTATTTGGATATTGTTTTGAGTGGTTCGAAGGTTCGACTAAGTTGGTATGTTGATATATGACTTATTGGTATTTTTTGTTGAGGTCCCGAGGGCCTCGGGGTGATTCCGGGTGGTTAACAGATTTGTTGAAGTTGGAAATTGCAGCTGGAGCTGCTGCTTCTGCTATTTCCGCACCAGCGGAAGAAAGGGTCGCAGGTGCGAGGCCGCTGGTGCGCGTGGGGAGTGCGCAGGTGCGGGAGACACTGGGCCAAGGATAGGAATGCAGGTGCAAAGAATTGGCCACATCTGCGAGCTCGCAGGTGCGAAGCCTTGAGCGTAGATGCGGAGAGGAGGAGTTTGGACTGGTTTCGCAGATGCGCACCTGGGACCGCAGGTGCAAGGAAAGGGTCCGCAGATGCGGAATATGTGGGATTAAGTGAGTTGCGCAGGTGCGCACCGGTGTCCGTAGATGTGGAAGCGCAGGTGTGAGAAAATGGCAGCAGGTGCGAAAAACCTGGGCAGAATCCTTAAATAGAACCCTTCGCGAATTTTGGTCATTCTTCACAATTTCAACTCGGTTTTTGGAGCTTTTGGAGGGGTTTGAAGAGGGAATCAAGGGGATTTCGTTGAGGTAAGTTACTTGAACCCTAATACTTGTATATATGGTGATTTTCTATTGTTTAATCATGGTAATTAGTGAAAATGAGGGGTTAGGGCTTGCAAATTTTGGAAAAGTAATTTAAGGATTTGAAGGACCATACGATGTCGGATTTTGATGAATTTGGTATGGTTAGACTCGTGAGTGAATGAGCTTTCTAGTTTTGTGAATTTTGTCATATTTTGAGACGTGGGCCTGAGGGCCGGATTTGAGCCAATTTCGGGTTTTGGTCTAATTTTATAGTTTTTAGCGCGTATTGATGGTATTGTACTGATTGTGAATAGATTCGGAGCATTTGGAGGCCGAGTCCAGAGGTAAGAGCATTGCGGGTTAGAGATTTGACCGGTTTGAAGTAAGTAACGATTGTAAATCTAGTCCTGAGGGTATGAAACCTCGGATTTTGTATCATTCTGTTATTTTGAAGTGACGCACATGCTAGGTGACAGGCGTGTGGGCGTGCACTATTGGGGATTTGTGATTTAGTCTGTCCCATAGCAACTGTAAAGTTGCATACTTTGTTGAAACCATTGATACTTATATGTTTTAGAAAGATTTTTTGTAAATTGGGCCGAATGCCATGTTTGGGCCTTGCGCCAATGTTATTTGGACCCTTAGGGGCTGTTTCTTACCATCCTCTCACTGTTTTTGGATTGAAAATTTTATACTCAGTCATGGTTATACTTGTTTACCGCGTAACTCAGTTTTATGACTCTATTTTGATGCATATAAATGTTTTGGGCCGAATGTCCCGTTTTACTGAAATGCCCGAGTGGCTTGATTTGTGAGGATGAGTGTGGATCGGGGATGCCCACCTGCAGCATATTTTATGACTGAGTGAGGCCGAGGGCCTGATTTGTGAGGATGAGTGTTGATCGGGGATGCCCGCCTGCAACATACTTTATTATTATCGCACGTGAGTTGTCCGTACAGATTATAGCGCTTGGGCTGAAGGAGCCCCTCCGGAGTCTGTACACACCTCCAGTGAGCGCAGGTACCTACTGAGTGCGAGTGCCGAGTGCCGAGTGCTGAGTGACTGGGAGGCATAAGTGATTGTGAGATATGCCCGAGTGGCAAGAGTGATTGTGAGGTTTTCCCGAGGGGCTGTATATGAGTGATGTTTTGCCCGAGGGGCTCTTTATGATTTCATCATTTTTGCTTACTTTTGCATTGAGCCTTCGTTTGTAAAACTGTTGGAAAAATATCTTTAAATGATTTTTATTGGAACTGGATTTAAACGAGATGTTTGATTCAAATCCTGACTTTAAAAGCATGTGGTATTTTACTGAGATTTCCTGATATGAACGTTATATGCTTTATTGCTCGTCACTACTGCTCAGTCTTTATTTATTGTTGTTACTTACTGAGTTGGCGTACTCACGTTACTCCCTATACCTTGTGAGAAGATTCAGGTATAGCTGGACACAGTAGCAGTTATTGAGTGTTTTGGTTGCAGATTTTCTTGGAGATAGCAAGGTAGCTATTTGGCGATTGCAACCCCTGCTCTTCTCCCTCTTATATTCCTCTAGTTGTATTTAGCTATTTTCCAGGCTGAGTTAGCCTTGATATTGTTAGACAGATTATAGCAGATGCTCATGAATAGTGACACCCCGATGTCGGGCTTTTCTTTTCCGCACTTCTGTTTTTCTTTGATTTGAACTCTTTAAATTGAGGTTTTATGTTAAATAACCTTGAAATTATCTTTAAAATGAAATATCGGTTGTTTTGGAAATGAGTCGGCTTGCCTAGTTCCACGATAGGCGTCATCACGACAGGGGTTAGTTTTGGGTCATGACAGATTAGTATCAGAGCCTAGGTTACATAGGTCTCACGAGTCATGAGTGGGTTTAGTAGAGTCTTGTGGATCGGTACGGAGACGTCTGTACTTATCTTTAGGAGGTTACAGAACCTTTAGGAAACTCCACATTCTTGAATTCTTGTCGTGCAAATCTGTTGATTCTAGTAACTAAACATCTGTTGTTTCATTCTCTCACAGATGGTGAGGACTCGTACTACCGGTCAGGAGGGCCAGCCGCCAATACCACCAGCCAGGGCCGTGAGAGGCCGAGGTCGCGGTAGAGGCCATGGTAGGGGTAGAGGTGCAGCACATACAGTAGTTGGGGCAGTACCTACAGATCCACCGGTTGTCCCAGATTAGGACCAAGTTCCAGTTGTTGATGCACCAGCTCAGGCACCACATGTGCCTATTGTGATTCTAGGCCTTCAGGAGGCCCTAGCTCAGATTCTGACAGTGTGTACTGGCCTTGCTCAGGCGGTCTCTATTTTGACGGCCGCAACCACTTCTCAGGCCAGGGGAGGCACTCAGACTCCTGTCGCTCGCACACCCGAGCAGGTTATTCAGGGATTCAGACACTAGAGGCACCACCAGTCCAGCCGGTTGCTGTTGCTCAGAATTATGTGGTTCCTGCTATGCCTGAGGATGATCAGCGCAGGTTGGAGAGGTTTGGGAGACTTCAGCCACCACCTTTCAGTGGCACAGAGAGAGAGGATGCTCAGGACTTTTTGGATATGTGTCAGAGGATACTCCGTACTGCTGGGGTCTCATTCACTACCTTTTAATTTTCTGGGGCTGCACTAAGATGGTGGGAGACTTACGAGAGGCGTAGGCCTGTTGGCGCAGCACCCCTTACTTGGCAGCAGTTCTCCGTGGTCTTTTTGGAGAAGTTCGTGCCTCGATCCCGCAGAGAGGAGCTGCGTAGACAGTTTGAGCGATTCCGCCAAGGTGATATGTCTGTGACGCAGTATGAGATGCGGTTCTCCGAGTTGGCCCATCATGCTATCTGGTTGGTTCCCACGGACAGAGAGAGGATCATGAGGTTTATTGATGGCCTCACTTATCAGCTACAGTTGCTCATGACCAGGGAGCGAGTTTCGGGTGCTACCTTTGATGAGGTTGTAAACATTGCTTAGCAGATTGAGATGGTTCGCGGTCAGGAGAGAGTTGAGCGGGAGGCCAAGAGGCCTCGTGGTCAGGGTGGATTCAGCGGTGCTCCTTTTGGGGGTCAGTTCCAGCACTGTAGAGGTCGTCATTTCAGACAGGCTCAGTCAGCTTGGCCATTTCATCGGGGTGCATCATCTGGCCATGGTTCTCACAGTTCTCATCAGGGCCACTTATCACTTAGTGACCTTCCAGTTTAGAGTTCGTCCCGTGCTCCACCTGTTCAGGGCTCTTCCATGCCAGGTTCTTCTACCAATCATCCAGGTGCTAGGGGTTCCCTTAAGTTTCCGCCGCCAGCACCAGGGAGTTGTTTTGAGTGTGGGGAGCTTGGGCATATGTGGAGGCAGTGTCCTCGTCGTCATGGAGGTCCATCTCAGCAGAGGAGTCAGCCTCCGACTACAGCACCAGCTACCTCACCACCCGCCCAGTCAGCTCGGGGTAGAGGTCAGTCAGCTAGGGGTCGCCCTAGAGGGGAAGGCAGATCAGGGGGATGGTCAGGCCCGTTTCTATGCTCTCCCTTAGGGTGGCAAGTGGGCCGGTCCAGGCCCGGGACTGGCCTGGGACCGCGGGCCAAATGGGCTAAATAGGCCAGGACTGTTTGGCCCGGTTTTAGTGGGCCTGGGCTGGTCCTATGATTTGGGCCCACAGGCCCGGCACCATTTAGCCCGCCAGGGAACGGGACCGGACCGGTCCCTTAGCGGACAAAACGGTCCCAACGGCTATTTTTTTTAAATTTTTTTTTAAAAAAAAAAAATATATATATATATATATAAAAAAAGATATAGCCGTTGGGCTGTCAAAAATAGCCGTTGACTATTTATAAAATAGCCATTTAACCCCCCCCAACTTTGTTTTAATCCCAAACTTTTTATAATTATACTTTTTTCCTATTTTCAACTATAAATACCCCATCATTCTTTTATTTTTTCTTATAAAATCATTAATCTATCACAATCTCTCTCTAATTTTCTTCTATAATTACTACTATTACTTACTTTATTGTTACAATTTGTGAAACAATTGTGAAGTTGGTGAATTGAAGTCTTCAACATTAATCAATTTTCAACAAGTTGTTCGTCAATTCGGTAAACTCGTTCCAACTCTTAAGTTTTAATATTATAATTTTATTTGTTTTATTTATTTTCTATTACTTTATTAATTAAGATGGCTTTCTTAAAAAAATGTTTTGGTAAAAATAAGGGAAAATCCAAGAGTGATGAATCTAGTACTCAATCTGTTCCTTCTTCACTGCCCCGGGCTCCCCGAACCAAACTCCATATCCGTCCTACACCTACTATTCTTGATAGCGATAATAGTTTATTATAATTTACTGAAAGTCAATTTTGCCATAATATTAGAGCTGGTGAACAATTAGACCATGAATTAATGAGTGCTCTTTATTCTAATCCAACTATTGATGAAAATGATGACGAGGAAATAGATTTTGATGAAACTCAACCGGATGATGATACACCAACTAGTCCTGCTCCTGATGTTAACCTAACTAGTGATAACCCTGCTAATCCAAATGATGCCCCATCTGATACTCCTGTTACTACCCCTACTTTTTCTAGACAACCTAGCAAACGGACGGAAACATCTCCCGTTTGGCCATTTTTTACTCTACTAATTCCAGAAAATAAGGCTAAGTGTAAAACTTGTGGCACGGAGTTAGTTTTTAAATATTTTGGATCGCGGGGAACGGGAACTTTGGCTAGACACATAATGAAACACCCTCAAGATAGAGTGAGATATCTTCGTCTGAAAGCTTTGGCCGAGGGAAAAAGTCTACCTACTCCTAGTCAAGTTGACCCTAGTACCGGTTCAAATCAATTTCAACCGAGAATTAACACTGTTACCGGTGGTATTTTATATTATGATCCAAAAAAAGATCGGGAAGAATTGACAAAAATGGTAACTGTTATGTGTTTACCCTATAGTTTTCCTTCTGACCCTAACTTTGTGCATTATATTAGAAATTTTTTTAATCCTACTTATAAAGGTTTTCCTCGCACAACCGTAAAGAGCGATATTTATAAATATAAACATGAATATGAACAATATTTGCGCTATTTATTTACTCATATAAATTATCGTGTTGCTATTACAACTGATATTGGTAGAAGTGGTAACGACTGTGATTACCTTACTGTTATCAGTCATTGGATTGATGAGGATTGGATAATGCAAAAGCACATTATTTCTTATAGAATAATTAATTCACGTCACACAGGGCAGTTTATTGCTAGCACAGTTACAAATATTTGTAGATATTTTTGCATTAGTGATAAAATAATGTCAATTTCAATGGATAATGCTACTAGTAACACAAATGTTATAGCTTTGCTTACCACTACGCCAAATCCTGCATTTAGTGATATTTTTCATGTTAGATGTATTTGTCATATTTACCATTTAATTGTGGGTGATGATATGAGAATTTTAAATATTGAAATTGAAAAGGTTAAAATGGCTCTTAACTGGCTTTTTTATTCAAACCATAGAAGTAGACTTAGAGAATATTTTAAAAGATGCGATGAATTTGGCCTAAGAGAAAGAAAGGTTCCTAAACCTTGTCCAACTAGATGGAATTACATGTATGAAAGTTTGGTTGTTGTATATGAATATAGAAACCCCATAAACTCAACATTTAATGCACATGTAAGTGATGATGATGAACACCTTACAAATGGGGATTGGGCTAATGTTAAAATACTTGTAGATTTTTTAGAAAAATTTCATATTGCTATAAATGAATTTTATGGGCAATATTATCCTACTATTTCTAACTGTTTAGTTTATATTGCAGAACTTGCAAATTTGTTTGCTCATTTTTCAGAGGGTGGAAAATTTATAAACTTGCTATTGATTCTATGAGAAAAAAGTTTAAAAAATATTTTTTCCCTATTCCCCCTATTTATGATGTTTCTGCTTTATTAAATCCTTGTATGAAATTAGGAGTTCCTCATTTTTGGTATGAAACTGTTTATAATGGTTTAGCACTTGAAGATGAGTAATTGTCTCAACTTCCGGAAGCAATAGCCTCAATTAGAATAAATGCTCAAACTATTTTTAATACTTATCAAGTTGCATTAAATCATGCTAGACCAAATGTTCTAACTCCTTCTTCTTCTGATTCTCAATCATCTAAAAGAACTGCGGGAGTAAGAGCACTTAGTGCTTGGGCGGGGTTTAGGGGTTCTCAAGGTTCTAGTAGTAGTAATTTTTCACAACTAAATGAGCTTGAAGTTTATTTGTCGCAGGCAATTGAGGAAGTGAATCCCGACGGCTCCTTTAATCTTTTAGGAATGGTGGAAGGACAAAGAAAAATACTTTCCGGTTCTTTCAAGGATGGCTCGGGATATTTTAACTATTCAAGCTTCAACAGTGGCATCAGAGAGCGCTTTCAGTCAAGCAAAACTTCAATTCGGTGATTATAGAATGTCTATGAGGGAGAGTTTGGAAAAATCAGTACTTTTCAGAGATTGGATCCGGTCGGAAAGAAGAAATTTTGGACTTGCTGAATCACAACCAGATGAAGATGAAGCTTACGAAGAAATGCTAGCTGAACTTGCGGAGGATGTTGCTTCGCCCGGAAGTGGCGCTGACCAAGCTACTTTTCCGCCACCACCAACGGAAATTCCTCCGGACCTTGATAGATTTATGAAGTTTGTAAGAGATACCATGTAACTTGTATGAACAAAAATTAGTATGTATTATGTAACTTATATTTTGGCACATCTTGATTAGTTTCTTTTTCTTCTCAATGGTGGTATCAGCACCTTGTTGTGCTCATTCCATAAGGGGGATGAAGACTAAGAAAGATATTACCATATTCTTTAATGCTATAATAAAATTACAAGGCATATCTTTTTATAATATTTTTGTCTTTAGACTTAGATATTATTTTTAACATCCTTTTGTCTCTAATTTTTATTTAATTTTTTTTTAAATCGGTTGGGCCCACTTAGCCCATTTAGCCCACGGGCCGGGACCATTTAGTCCGAGACCAAACGGTCTCGGGCTGGTCCCTACAAAATGACCGTTTAGCCCGTTTAATTTGGGACCGGCCCGGGACTGGGACCGGGACCGTTTGGACCGGACCACTTAGCCCGTTTAGGCCCGGGACCGACCCACTTGCCACCCTTAGATCTCCCTGCCAGACCATATGCTATTGCTTCAGATGTTGTGATTACAGGTATTGTCTCAGTTTGCCACAGAGATGCCTCAGTATTATTTGACCCTGGTTCCACGTATTCATATGTTTCCTCGTATTTTGCCCATTTTCTGAATATGCCCCGTGAGTCCTTAGTTTCATCTGCACATGTATCTACTCCTGTGGGCGATACTATTATTGTGGACCGCGTATATTGGTCATGTGTGGTAACTATTGGGGGTCTGGAGACCCGAGTAGATCTATTGTTGCTCAGTATGGTTGACTTTGATGTGATATTGGGTATGTATTGGTTATCTCCATGTCATGCTTTTCTAGATTGTCACGCTAAGAATGTGACGTTGGCTATGCCGGGAATTCTGAGGGTTGAGTGAAGCGGTTCTATAGATTATGTACCAAGTAGGGTGATTTCATATTTGAAGGCTCAGCGCATGGTTGAGAAGGGTTGCCTATATTATTTGGCTTTTGTGAGGGACGTTAGTGCAGAGACCCCCGTCATTGATTATGTTTCGGTGGTACGTGATTTTTTGGATGTGTTTCCTGCAGACCTACCGGGCATGCCGCCTGACAGGGATATTGACTTTGGTATTGATTTGGTGTCGGGCGCTCAGCCCATTTCTATTCCACTGTATCTTATGGCACGCGGAGTTGAAGGAATTGAAAGAACAACTTTGGGAACTCCTCGATAAGGGGTTTATTCAGCCTAGTGTGTCACCTTGGGGTGCACCGGTTCTATTTGTGAAAAAGAAGGATGGTTCCATGAGAATGTGTATTGATTACAGGCAGTTGAACAAGGTCACAGTCAAGAACAAGTATCCTTTGCCTCGTATTGATGATTTATTCGACCAGCTTCAGGGAGCGAGGGTGTTCTCCAAGATTGATTTGAGGTCCGGCTATCACCAGTTGAAGATTCGGGATTCAGATATTCTCAAGACAGCTTTCAGGACCCGATATGGCCATTATGAGTTCTTGGTGATGTCTTTTGGGCTGACCAATGCCCCAGCAGCATTCATACATTTGATAAACAGTGTATTCCAGCCCTATTTGGACTCATTCGTCGTTGTATTCCAGCATTTAAGGGTTGTATTGCAGAGATTGAGGGAGGAGAGCTTTCAGAAGCTCAAGACTGCTTTGACCACAGCTCCAGTGTTAGTTCTGCCATCAACTTCAGGTTCTTACACCGTGTATTGTAATACCTCGAGGATAGGCATTGGTTGTGTTTTGATGCAGGAGGGTAGGGTGATTGCCTATGCCTCACTACAGTTAAAGACCCATGAAAAGAACTATCCTATCCATGATCTTGAGTTAGCAGCCATTGTTCATGCCTTGAAGATTTGGCATCATTATTTGTATGGGGTTCATTGTGACATCTATACTGATCACCGGAGTCTGCAGTATATGTTAAAGCAGAAGGATCTTAATTTGCGTCAGCGGAGATGGTTGGAGCTTCTTAAGGACTATGATATCACTATTTTGTACCATCCGGGGAAGGCTAATATGGTGGCCGATGCTTTGAGTTGTCGGGCAAAGAGTTTGGGGAATTTAGCATATCTTCCAGCAACAGAGAGACCTTTGGCATTTGATGTTCAGACCTTAGCGGGCCAGCTTGTCAGATTAGATATTTTGGAGCCTAGCCGGGTATTGGTTTGTGTGGTCTCCAGGTCTTCTCTTTATGACCGTATCAGGGAGCATCAGTATGATGACCCCCACTTGCTCGTTCTTCAGGACAGGGTTCGGAGAGGTGATGCTAGGGATGTGACTATTGGTGATGACGACATGCTGAGAATGCAGGGCCGGATATGTGTGCCTAATGTAGATGGGCTTCGAAAGTTGATTCTTGAGGAGGCCCACAACTCGCGGTATTCTATCCATCCGGGTGCGGCGAAGATGTACCAGGATTTGAGGCAGCACTATTGGTGGAGGCGGATGAAGAAGGATATAGTTGGGTTTGTGGCTCGGTGTCTAAACTGTCAGCAGGTTAAGTATGAGCATCAGAGACCGGGTGGCTTGCTTCAGAGGTTAGAGATCCCAGAGTGGAAGTGGGAGCGGATCACTATGGACTTTGTAGTTGGGCTCCCACGGACTTCGAGGAAGTTCGACGCTATTTGGGTTATTGTGGATCGGCTGACCAAGTCCGCGCACTTCATTCCAGTTGGTACTACTTACTCTTCAGAGCGGTTGGCTGAAATTTACATCCGAGAGATCGTTCGCCTGCATTGTGTCCCAGTTTCCATCATTTCAGATAGGGGTACTCAGTTCACATCGCAGTTTTGGAGGGCCGTGCAGCGAGAGTTGGGTACTCAGGTTGCGTTAAGCACAACTTTTCACCCTCAGACGGACGGGCAGTCCGAGCGCACTATTCAGATATTGGAGGACATGTTGCGTGATTATGTCATTGACTTTGGGGGTTCATGGGACCAGTTTCTGCCACTCACGGAGTTTGCATATAACAACAGTTATCAGTCGAGTATTCAGATGGCTCCGTACGAGGCTTTGTATGAGAGGAGGTGTAGATCTTCGGTTGGATGGTTTGAGCCGGGCGAGGCTAGGCTCTTAGGTACATACTTGGTTCAGGACGCATTAGATAAGGTGAAATTAATTCAGGAGCGACTTCGCACGGCGCAGTACAAGAAGAAAAGCTACGCGGATAGGAAGGTCCGTGATGTGTCTTTTATGGTTGGGGAGAAGGTTTTGCTGAAGGTATCACCCATGAAGGGTGTTATGAGGTTTGGGAAGAGGGCAAGTTGAGCCCCCGGTTCATTGGGCCTTTTGAGGTCCTTCAGAGGATAGGAGAGGTGGCTTATAAGCTTGCCTTGCCACCCAGCTTGTCGAGTGTGCATCCAGTGTTTCATGTTTCCATGCTCCGAAAGTATATTGGAGATCCGTCCCATGTTTTGGATTTCAGCACGGTTCAATTGGAGGGTGATATGACTTATGATGTGGAGCCGGTGGCTATTTTGGATTGGCAGGTTCGAAGGTTGAGGTCAAAGGATATAGCTTCGGTGAAGGTGCAATGGATAGGTCACCTTTGGAGGAGGCCACCTGGGAGACTGAGCGGGAGATGCAAAGCAGATATCCACACCTATTCGAGACTCCAAGTATGTTTCTAGACCCGTTCGAGGACGAACGGATGTTTAAGAAGGGGGGATGTAACGATCCGGCCGGTCGTTTCGAGAGTTATAGCCCTGTTTTCCCTATTTCTACTTCTTTTTGTGTTATTCAGCTATATTATGTTATATCGGGTTAGTTGGTTTGGGTCCGGAAGGAACTCGGAGTGAATTGAGACACTTAGTCTCTTAAGTAGAAACTTAAGTTGGAAAAGTCAACCGGATGTTGACCTATATGTAAACGATCTCGGATTTGAATTCTGATGGTTTCGTTAGCTCCGTTAGGTTATTTTGGACTTAGGAGTGCGTCCGGAATGTGAATTGGAGGTCCGTGATAGAATTAGGCTTGAATTTGAAAAATTAGAAATTTGACGATTTCAGTTAGTAGTGGAAAATTTGATATCGGGGTCGGAATGGAATTCCGGAAGTTGGAGTAGGTTTGTAGTGTCATTTGTGACGTGTGTGAAACATTTGAGGTTATTCGGACATGGTTTGGTTGGTTTCGGCATCGGTTGCCGAATTTGGAAATTTAGAAGTTCTTAGGCTTGAATCCGAGAGTAATTTGGTATTTGGATGTTGTTTTGAGTGGTTAGAAGGTTCGACTAAGTTGGTATGTTGATATATGACTTGTTGGTATTTTTAGTTGATGTCCCGAGGGCGGGTGATTCCGGGTGGTTAACGGATTTTTTAAAGTTGGAAATTGCAGCTGGAGCTGTTGCTTCTGCTATTTCCGCACATGTGAAAGAAAGGGTCGCAGGTGCGAGGCCGCTAGTGCGCGTGGGGAGTGCGCAGGTGCGGGAGACACTGGGCCAAGGCTGGGAATGCAGGTGCAAAGAATTGGCTGCATCTGTGAGCCCGCAGGTGCGAAGCCTTGAGCGCAGATGCAGAGAGGAGAAGTTTGGACTGGTTTCGCAGATGCGCACCTGGGACCGTAGATGCGAGTCCGCAGGTGTGAGGAAGGGGTCCGCAGATGCGAAATCTGTGGGATTAAGTGAGTTGTGTAGGTGCGCACCGGTGTCCGTAGATGCGGAAGCGTAGGTGCGAGAAAATGGCCGCAGGTGCGAAAAACCTGGGTAGAATCCTTAAATAGAACCCTTCACGAATTTTGGTCATTCTTCACAATTTCAACTCGGTTTTTGGATCTTTTGGAAGGTTTTGAAGAGGGAATCAAGGGGATTTAGTTGAGGTAAGTTACTTGAGCCCTAATACTTGTATATATGGTGATTTTCCGTTGTCTAATCATGGTAATTAGTGAAAATGAGGGGTTAGGGCTTGGAAATTTTGGAAAAGTAATTTAAGGATTTGAAGGACCAAACGATGTCGGATTTTGATGAATTTGGTATGGTTAGACTCGTGAGTGAATGAACTTTCTAGTTTTGTAAATTTTGTCGGATTTCGAGATGTGGGCCTGGGGCCGGGTTTGAGCCAATTTCGGGTTTTGGTCTAATTTTATAGTTTTTCTTGTGGAATTCATTCCATTAGCGCGTATTGATGGTATTGTACTGATTGTGAATAGATTCGGAGCATTTGGAGGCCGAGTCTAGAGGCAAGATCATTGCGGGTTAGATATTTGACCAGTTTGAAGTAAGTAACGATTGTAAATCTAGTCTTGAGGGTATGAAACCCCGGATTTCGTATCATTCTATTATTTTGAAGTGACGTACATGCTAGGTGACGGGCGTGTGGGTGTGTACTTTTGGGGATTTGTGACTTGGTCCATACCATAGCAACTGTAAAGTTGCATACTTTGTTGAAACCATTGATACTTATATGTTTTAGAAAGATTTGTTTTTTAAATTGGGCTGAATGCCATGTTTGGGCCTTGCGCCAATGCTGTTTAGACCCTTAGGGGCTGTTTCTTACCATCCTCTCACTGTTTTCGATTGAAAATCTATACTCAGTCATGTTTATACTTGTTTACCGCATAACTCAGTTTTATGACTCTATTTTGATGCATATAAATATTTTGGGCCGAATGCCCTATTTTACTGAAATGCCCGAGTGGCTTGATTTGTGAGGATGAGTGTGGATCGGGGATGCCCGCCTGCAGCATATTTTATGACTGAGTGAGGACGAGGGCCTGATTTGTGAGGATGAGTGTGGATCGGGGATGCCCGCCTGCAGCATACTTTATTATTATCGCATGTGAGTTGTCCGTGCAGATTATAGCATTTGGGCTGAAGGAGCCCCTCCGGAGTCTGTACACACCCCCAGTGAGCGCAGGTACCTACTGAGTGCGAGTGCCGAGTGCTGAGTGACTGGGAGGCATGAGTGATTGTGAGGTATGCCCGAGTGGCAAGAGTGATTGTGAGATTTGCCCGAGGGGCTGTATATGAGTGATGTTTTGTCCGAGGCGCTATTTATGATTTCATCATTTTTGCTCACTTTTGCATTGATCCTTCATTTGAAAAACTATTGGAAAAATATCTTTAAATGATATTTATTGGAACTGGGTTTAAACGAGATGTTTGATTCAAATCCTGACTTTAAAAGCATGTGGTATTTTACTGAGATTTCCTGATATGAACGTTATATGCTTTATTGCTCGTCACTACTACTCAGTCTTTATTTATTCTTGTTACTTACTGATTTGGCGTACTTACGTTACTCCCTGCACCTTGTGTGCAGATTCAGGTATAGCTGGATACGGTAGCGGTTATTGAGTGTTCTGGTTGCAGATTTTCTTGGAGATAGCAAGGTAGCTGTTTGGCGATCGCAGCCCCTGCTGTTCTCCCTCTTATCTTCCTCTAGTTGTATTTAGCTATTTTCCAGGCTGAGTTAGCCTTGATATTGTTAGACAGATTGTAGCAGATGCTCATGACTAATGGCACCCCGATGTCGGGCTTTTCTTTTCTGCACTTCTGTTTTTCTTTGATTTGAACTCTTTAAATTGAGGCTTTATGTTAAATAACCTTGAAATTATCTTTAAAATGAAATATTGGTTGTTTTGGAAATGAGTCGGTTTGCCTAGTTCCACGATAGGCGCCATCACGACAGGGGTTAGTTTTGGGTCGTGACAGATCCTAGACTGGCCAACCTCCACAATACAAAAAATACATCTTGCACTTCATCTATGAAATCACAAGTCGTCGATGCATAACTGATATCGAGTGCTCAATATAATGTACAAGCGAATGGAAGGAATTCAAAGAGATACGCTTCAAGCTGAATCAATATCGCACGATAAAGAAGGAAAGATGGGAGGTTTCCTAGATGCCATATAGCCTTTCGAAGATAGGTATGGACGCCATACCAATCCGCAAGACTCTACTAGACACTTGCTCATGACTCGTAGAACCTATGAACCTATAGCTCTGATACCAACTTGTCACGACCCAAAATTCACCTAGTCGTGATGATACCTAACCCAACCCCTAGGTAAACCAAATAAAAGTCAACACAACTCAAATAAGAATAATAAGGATCAATAAGTAAAATAACTTAATTTCTATGAATTAACCCAAGAATTTGGTAGTATAAGTCATGAGCCACTAAGATTTAGATTTACAAAGCTGATATAAAATAAAGACAACATCTGTTTGGAATGTACATAAATAGAATTCGAATCTAAAACTACCAAGGACAAGTGGTATCTATATGCGAAAGATGGGTACATCTTCAATGCCAGCTCCCATCATCCACTGCATCTTAGCTCCAAGAACTGCACACAAGGTGCAGAAGTGTAGAATGAGTACAACCGACCCCATATACTCAGCAAGTATCCTAACTGTCCTTGGTGAGGTAATAAAAGCAAGAATTATAAACGATACTCGCCAATCTCCTGTACAATTCATAAATTTCAACAAGTACAGAACAATAATATGAACAAATCATGAAATCACAGATAAGACCACCTTGGTGCACAAAATTTTCTTAATGTACTCTGCTCAGTCAACAATCCATCACATAAAGACGATATGCAAATAAATCAGGTAATCAACCAAGAAAATTGCAAGTAAAGAAGAAATACAATAACCAAATATCAACCCATTGCAGCGCACAACACGATCCAAATAGAAATCACAATACGGCTCTAAGGCCAACATCAGAATCTCAATAACTTAACCAAACCACTGATCAACCTTTCCAAGGCCCACATCAACCAGAAACCCATCGGTTTCTTACAATCCATGTGTACACCATCAAGAGAACACATGAGTAGAAACTATCATGTTCAATCAGAAGATTAACCTCTATGTAACCTCAAATATGGCTCGAATAGCTCACAACAGGGGTACAAATATAAGAATCATCACAGCATAAAGTTTAGCAATCAATCCAAGGCATATCATAGCCTAAATACTACTCCGAGCATGAGAAATACTCTGATGCACGCACATGGGCTCAACCCCACACATATGCACCATCCATAGCACATAGCTACTATAAATAACTCGGGCAACTAGTGCCTCAACCAAGTTTAAGTAAGATACTTACATCAAGCAACCCAAACCAATACTCTAGAAATGCCATCCCGCGCGAATCGACTTCTAAACAGCTCGAAACTAGTCAAAAGCAACTCAAAAACATCAAATAATGCCATAGGAATCAAACCCAAATGATAAAGGTCGAATCTTTAATCAAATACTCAAAGTCAACCCGAGACCGCACCCTAAAACCCGAAGAAAACTCATAAATTCCGTCAACCATTCGAATATGAGTCCTACCATACTAATTTCACTCACTTCGAATCGATGTTCAAAACCGAATTATTCACTTTAGAAAAGTTTTGACAAAACCCCCCAATTTCGCTTTTAGATTCATTAATTAAATGTTGAAATCAAAGATGAAATCATGTAAAATAAACAAATCCAAGTAAAAATGCTTACCCATTCCAAGTAATGAAGATCACCCCCAAAATCAAGCTCCAAATCTCAAATTATGAAACAATGAACTCAAAGTCCGAAAATAGATCTTTATATAACTGCTTCAAGGGTACCCTTCGCGATCGCGGGACCTACTTTGCGATCACGAGGCACTAAGAAGAACTCGGCCAAATTACACTTCACGTTCGCAAAACTTCCACCACGAACACGATGACCATAGATGCCAGACCCATGCGAACACGTCGCTGCAAATGCGAACGCGTCGCTGCAAATGCGAACGCGATGACCAAAACCCTCAGCTCCTTAGATGAAACGCGATCGTGATCGACCTATGCGAACGCGAAGAACAAATCTCTCCCGCCCAATAAACACCATATGTGAATGCGTACCCTCACACGCGAACGCGATGAACAAATGTCAGCTGCCCTTAAATTCCTCTACGCGATCGCGAAGCTCTGCAGAAACACCAGCAACCAGCAACTCCCAAAACACATAGGAATGGTTCGAAACTACCCTAGAACTTACTCGGGCCCCTAGGAACTCCGTCTGAACATACCAACAAGTCCCAAAACACAACACAGACCAACTCGATGCCTCATATCACGCAAGATAATATCAAAACCATGAATCGCACCTCAAATCAATCTCAAAGAACTATTTCAAATTCCCAAATTCCAAACTTACGCCAAACACGTCCAAACAACTCGGAATCACATTAAATTTTGCTCACAAGTTTCAAATGTCATAACGAACCCATTTCAACTCCCGGAATAATAATTTGAACCAGGATAACGTCGAAGTCAACTCCCAGTCAAACCTATAAGCTTTCCAAACCTTTAAATTGACAACTTTCACCAATTAGAGCCAAAACCTTCTAGAAACATCCTAATGCAAATCCAGACATACGCCTAAGTCCAAAATTACTATACAGACCTAACGAAATCATAAAAAAACTTCGATCTGAGGTCAAATATACAAAAGTCAAACTTGGTCAACTCTTCCAACTTAAAGCTTCCTAGTTAAGAATCATTCTTCCAAATCAATCCCAAACCACTCAAAAATCAAAACCGACAATACACGCAAATCATAAATGCTCCATATGAAGCTACTCTTTACCTCAAATCACCAAACTGAATACAAATTTTCAAAATGAACGGTCGGATCGTTACACTCTTCCTGATCAAGATTACGCTGCTGATACAACCGGCTGGCCCCTCCTTCGAACTGTTTGTCGGCTCAACCAGTTCATGAAGCAAGGAAGATGTCTGTGGTGCAATGGGAATGAACTTTCCTAACATGTCATTACTAAAAAGTCCTATATCCAAGTTGTCTCCAAACAAAAAGAAAAATGCATTTAGAAAAGATCAAAATATTTGCTCCATTAACACGATTGACACGGAAGGTGTATCTATTCACAATCAGCTAGTTGAAGATATGAAGCTTCTCCTCAAAGTAAATTCGGCTGGATGGAAATGATTCAACTATAATACTCTCAGAATGTCAACTTCTCAATTCTCCTTAGGTTAGATCCAGTAGGGACGGCAAATGGGGTGGAGCGGGGCGGGGCGGGTGAAATACTTAATGGGGCAGGGTAATGGAACAGTTAAATTGAGCGGGCAGGGCGTGATAGGGCAAGACTTAACTTTTGAAAAATTTTAATAGGACAGAGCATGTGGCAGGTCAACCCTTATTCCTAATAGTGAGCTACTTGGTAACTGGGTAGCTTGAGGCCCAATTCATTTATGCTTATGTCTCTTTTCTTATTTCATACTAATAAATAAATATGAAACCCTTAAATATGTAAGAAACTATGTATGTAATAGGTTAAAAGAAATAAAATGCCCATGCTAGAAATGGTGATAGCTGTACGCGGTATTTTTCTCCTTATTTTTGCTTTATGAAGTATAGGGTATTCACGATTTTTCCTCTCTGGAACTGGAAGTGAAAATAACCTTGTTGAAATAACTAATATATATATATTTTCTTATTTTAAATAAAATAACCAGGTGAAAATACTTTTAAAACAAATACTTAGTTCCACCAGCAAAGTTGGCTAAAATTTGGATTTGCAAAAAGAAGTATTCTCTAGTTGTGTTATTACGTTTGTGTATTATATCTTTAATTTTAATAGCATATTATTTGATTAAGATCGAAATTATTTTAGTTACTTCGCAACAGTCCCTCCCAAAATCTTTATTAGAAATCAAATATAACCTTAATCTTAGTCTCAGTAGAAAAGAACTCTAATAATGAGCTTCACGGTAACGTTTTACTGTGAAGTAATCTATTTGAGCTAAAATTAAATAAAAATGAGTTTTACTATGAAGTTATGTGAAAAGAATTACAAAATCAAAATGGCTTAACATTATTAAAGTAGAATTAAAAAAAGTTTAGAATCTAATAAATTAGAAGACGGCAAAAATTAAAAGAGAAGTTGAAGAAGATGTTTAAAGGATTAAATTAGTTAAAAGAATATACAAAAACAAAAAACATGCGACTGAATAAGACTAAACGGGACAGAGTCGAGTTTGATGTAAATGGAGCAGTGAGTTAAACTGGGCAGGGCCAGGCAAAACTTTAGTAGGGGAAGAGTTAACCCGCCCTGCCCCCCTCCCGATTGCCATCCCTATAGATCCTTAGTTTTTCCAAATGCGCACTTCTCTTTTCTTGTTCCTCGCTTTTCAGCCTAAACGTTCCAAGCGTAGGTAATTTGTGCAGAAAACTTAATTGGAAAAAGTAGGGTCTAATCGCGTATACAAAGCGCTTCTTCCCAGTGGCAAACCAGTGGCAGTAAGGATTTTCAAGCGATCTGATAATGTTTATAGTTAGTTTGCTTTCCAAAGGGAATTTACAAGAAAATTTACATGGTAAGCTTGCAAGCGAAGCATTAATTTGTAAAGTAAGGCCCCAGCTATTATGTTAACGTCTATTTAATTTCCAAATCAATTACTGCAATGGAGAAGAAGATTCGAAATAGCTATTGGAATTGCAGAAGCTCTAAATTACCAGAGTATTTTATGCATGGTAAAGCTAGTGATAAGATTGATGTGTACTGCTTTGGAGTAGTTTTACTAGAGCTGTCATCCGGGAGAAAAGCCATTGACTTTGAAGCTCCAAGAGGTCAAGAAAGCTTATAGCCTGTTTTGGCAACCTTCGAAAATCAGCTAACTACTAGAAGTGTTTTTTCCTATACTTTTTTTCAAAAGTACTCTTCGCGAGAAACACTTTGTGTTTGGCTAATTAATTTGAAAAATACTTTTGATCAACAATTAGTGTTTGGCGAAACTTTTTAAAAGTGCTTCTAAGTGTATTTTTTCAAAATACTTTTAGGAAGAAGCTATTTTTTTCTGTTTCTCCAAAACTATTTTTGCTTCTTCTCAGAAATATTTTTTTTCTTCCAAAAGTTTGGCCAAACCCTTCAACTTTTTAAAAAAAAAAATACTTTTAGATGGAGAAAAACTTGGCCAAAGTGGCTATTAGTCTTGTGGGTAAGAATCTGTTTATGATATGATACTTGCATCCAAAGAACTTAAAGTGTTATTTTGTAATGTGTGGATGGGATCGAAATATGAGCTAAGAGAAACTTCCATAATAACATATTGTGGCTTTTGCTGCTGAATTTCTTCAGGGACAAATATCAATTTTCTTTCAAGTTACTTTTAGTATCTTAAACAAATTTTGAAGCCACTCTATCATGAGCCACGTAATAGATTTTATTTTCCAAAGTCTATCTAATCAATTTGGCTCCTCAATTTTAACTGGAGACTCCTATGGCAAGCTTAATTGGATTTTGTTTTCAAAAGATACATTTTAGGCTTGGTATCTGAAATATGATTGATTTTGTGTGTGGATTTTAAATTATGTATAGCGGTAAAGAACTTTATCAAGTCAACCAAATTTGTTTTACAAGCAATCCCTAGGCGTTGGATCTGTTCGGTTTGGTTTGAAGAAATTCGGTTCGGTTATTTGGTTTTCGGTTTTGTAAAAGTAGTAACCAAAATCGAACTGAAATAAGTTCGGTTCAATTCGATTTTCTAATTTCGGTTTGATTTATTTCTAATCGGTTTTCGGTTTAAACATTATCATATTGGGCTCTCTCTATGTAATAATTTGACTGACAAATTTGTTGGGTTTTTTTTAAAATTTCGGTAAATTAGAATAAAATGGTAAGTTTCGTTAGAGTTAAAAGTCTTAAGGAATGGGAAATTAGAAATAGCCGATTGAGTTACTTATTTGGATTGGGTCTTTGATGGAATTCAAAATTGGGTCTATATTATTACCTATGGGTTTAGCCTATATATAAGAGAAATATACGTGGCTGAGCACTTTTTAAAGAATATTTAAGAAAATATTAGTACTGTTTACTTATTACATAAATGAAAGATTTTTTTTATACTAATAGTATTTAACCGTAGGTTTTAAAAATAAAGGAAGACCCACTAAACGAGGGATCTATTTTGATCCTTATTAACGTATACTTTGTTGCTCCCCCACCCTCCAAATCCGTTCTTCCTCATTGTTTTTTGGCTAATTAAGCATCCAACTTCTTTCTCTTACTACTTTGTTTCTTATTTCTCCCACCCCTCAATTGTTTTCCTTTTTGCTTAAAAAAAAAAAGAAAATAAATTGAGTATACTTGTGCCATTTATATAATTAAATATTGCTAATACGTAAATACCAGAATTATTATGTAAATATACTAGAATTATTATGTAAATATACCAGAATTTTTTCTAAATAAATTCATAAACACTGACGCAATATACATGATACAACTATTATTTGTATAATTAAAATGCTAGAATTATCCCATAAATATTTAATAAAATTATCAATTATTAGTATACTTGTATACGGTTAAAATCGGGCCCACCCGATTTTACTATTTGACCGAGACCGAGAGGTTGCATCGAAGGACGGACTCGTAACGGAACAGACTAAATCACGAGGATAAGGTACCGAGTTCAAAATCGAGGTACCTATCGAGATCTAGGCTAGTAGTGATCGAAGCCAAATGGGATAGACATCGAGCAAGATCGAAGATAGCATAATAACAGAAAGTCAAGATATCCGTGAATGATCGAGGATCATGGCGTAAATCTCGGTGACTAGTCGATGATCATGGTGTAAAACTCGGAACGGATCAAATCAGAAACGGTTAATCAGCTAATCATGAGATTTCCTTCTATAAATAGAATTATATCATAAGTAGAATTCCTCTACTATATAAAGAGGGTTCTAATCATTTGTAGCACACACTGTTGACAAATATCAAAGCAATATAATTCTCTTTCTCGTTTATACTATTGTTCATCGGCTTGTTATACTTTAATTGTTCTTGCATCAACCAGTTCAAGAGTATCCAAACTCGAGGGCTGAGTTCCATTCTAACACTAGTTTGCTTTACTTTATTGTTAATTTCTATTACTCATCCTAACATCTATCAATTGGTATTAGGTGAAATCACGTGTCCTTAAAATCATATTATAAGTTTAATTGTTATCCAATTTTAAGGGTAAACAGTTTGGCGCCCACCGTGGGGCTAAGGATAATAGTGATTTCTTAATACTGATTCCGATAACACACACTACTTTACACTTGTTCTCGTAAGAATCTTTGTTTCCAGGATAAACATATCAAACTTATAAGCAGCGCCTACACATGGTGATAACGGCCTCGGATTTCACCGAAAAAATGACAATATAGCCGCCTCAGGGATAGAGGTGCCTCAGGCTGACCTCGAGGGAGCAACAATTGCAAATCCCGTCAATGTCAGTTCACATGTCGCCTTAAATGCAAATTTGGGCGTTGATCCCGAAGGTAACGTACACAGGGAAAATCGATCAGGTGGTCGAGGTACGCAGGGCGGAGAATATGGTGGAGTTAGCCTCCAATTGATATTCTAAATGTTACAGGTTCAACAAGCCGCTATAGCACAACTACAAAATTAGCACCGAACACCGAGTAGGATCGAACCAAAAGTCGCCCATAGGATCGAACGCCAAAGAATCGGGGACTGACCCTGCCATTATGAAAATGCTCGATGAGCTCACTAAACGGATTGAATCGGGAGAAAAGAAAATCGAGGCAAATGACAAAAAAGTAGAGACATACAACTCCCAAGTTGACCAAATACCGGGGGCACCGCCGATCCTAAAAGGTATGGATTCAAAAAAAAAATTGTACAGAAGCCTTTCCCTCCAAGTGCGGCCTCGAAACCTATTCCGAAGAAGTTCTGAATGCCAGAAATTCCCAAATACAACGGGACCACCGACCCTAATGAACATGTCACTTCTTATACATGTGCAATAAAAGGAAACGACTTGGAAGATGATGAGATTGAATCTGTTCTACTGAAGAAATTTGGAGAAAACTTGTCGAAAGGAGCAATGATATGGTACCACAATTTGCCGCTTAATTCCATCGATTCTTTCGCCATGCTTGCAGACTCCTTCGTAAAGGCACATGCCGGAGCAATAAAGATTGCGACTAGGAAGTCGGACCTCTTCAAGGTGAAACAAAAAGATAACGAAATATTGAGGGAATTCGTATCTCGGTTCCAGATGGAACGCATGGAACTACCACCGGTCACAGACGATTGGGGTTGTTCAAGCTTTTACTCAAGGTTTTAACGATCGAAGTTCGGTGGCATCACGACAGCTAAAGCAGAATTTAATTAAATATCCAGCAGTAACCTGGGCCGATGTACATAATCGGTACCAGTCAAAGATCAGGTTCGAGGATGATCAATTGGGGACCCCTTCCGGTTCTGCTTATCCAAACAGGCCCGTTGGCAGAACTCAAAGGGATATCGACAGAGAACCCCGGTCGAACAGAGATCAGTATCAACCATACAACACAGATCGTAGAAAAATGGCCCAGGACGCAATCCCATCTGAAATGATCAAAGGAACGATTCGAGGTCCTCCCCATTCTCGGACCCGCTCTTGCTTCCATCATCATTATCATCATCATCGGAAGAGGCCAACGCTCCAGCATCAGCCTCATACTCTCTAGCATTTATTATCTCATCGGTAAGATCGAAACCTTGAGCATGGATATCCTGGAGGGTTTCTCTCCGAGATTGGAATTTGGCGAGTTCAACAATCCAATGTGCTCGAGTTTGAGCGGTCTCGGCTGCCTCTCTCGCTTGGACTTGAGAAGCTTTAGCATCGGCCCGATAGACGGCCATGATCGCATCTGTCTCGGCCTTTGCCTTTTCGGTTTCAGATTTGGCCTTTGCAAGTTTGGAAGCCAACCGAGCCTCGAGATCCTCTATTTGCTTTGCCTGAGCCGAGCTCTTCTCCTTCATGCCTCGAAGATGACTTTCGACCGATGACAATTGGACTTGAGCAGTCTCTTTTTCTGCAGTAAAGCAGTCCGTACCTTCTTTCCACCCCAAGGACTCTGCCTTCATCATATTGACCTCCTCGTGAAACTGCTCGATCCTCTCGACCTTCTGCTGCAGCTGTGAGATTGAAATGTTAGCCACCGTTCCTGAATCGAGCCCATGAGCTTTTAAGATTTCCATTACCTGCTCGATCAGGTCGGTCTGATCTTTGTGAGTCGTGGCCAACTCGGCTCGGAGGTCCTTGATCTTTTCTTCTTTTTGCCCACCGAGAAGGTTGGGGGCATTCCTCTCCTCGGTAAGCCTTTGAATGTCGGCCTCGTACCGACTAAGCTCAGTTTGAGACCGAGAAAATGCTTCCTGCTGAAGCGTTGAGGCCTACACAGAAAGAAGAAAAGAAGTTAGACAGGAAGAGAAAAATGAACACAAGGGTAATACCAACAAGGGGAGTTAAGGCTTACCCGATTCAGATCTTGCCGCGCTTCGTTGAAAATGCTCGACGCCTTGCCCGAGTCCTTCCTCGAGACCTCCAAGTCGCTCAGGCCGGTAGCATCTTCGACCCTAGTAAACTAATCACGAAAGGGGTCCTCCCTTCCGTGGGCTCCTTCAATGGAGAGGGTCTTCAAGGCCCGAGCCTCTTCAATCATCTCCTCAGAAAATGAGGGGAGCAGCGGGAAGCCTCCAATTTCTATTGCCCCAAGTGGATCACTTGGGGCGTTCTCTCCATCTCGGGGGGCCTCGAGACCAGCCTCTACAGCCGTACCCACCGTTGGCTCATTATGGTGGTGTCACGCCCCAACCTCGGGGAGCGCGACCAGAGCTCAACCGAGTAAACCCGGTCGAGCAAGCCTATTAGACCTTCCCTACCCGACTCATTCATAATCCAAAAAGGGAGCGCATCACTATTTGTTAAACATGGGAGAGATCAGTTATATAAATAAATAAACGTTGCTAGTCCATTTTTCATTATATACATTATGCCATAGTTAAATTTCCAAAATACAACTTAGTCCAATGACCACTCTGATACCCATACACGACCCACATAAACGTCTACGGAGCCTGTAATGATACAAAAGACCAGCATGACAATGCCGGCAACAAGACCCCGGCTATACGTCAAAATGTAAAAACTTCTACAAAAGAAGGACTACATGATCCCAGGAGGAAATGGGGCTCACCAAGACTGTTGTGATGAGTGTGAGGGAGAGCACCACTATCTGCGATCAGCGCTATCTGCGATGGAACCACCTACATCCATTCAAAGATGTAGCGCCCCCGGCAAAAGGGACGTTAGTACTGTCGAATAGTACTAGTATGTAAGGCAAACACCAATCTTAGTAGAATGAATAGTGAAACAAGGAGAAGGCAGTCATAATAATCAATAAGTGCTTCACAGAAATACACAGAAACACCAAGTAAGGATCACATAGTTTCCGATTCAATCTTTTCATCTTTTTAGGTTAATAATCTTTAGTGCCAAATTCCACAACTCACAATGCTACCGTGATTTTACACGGAGTCCGGTCTCGGCCCTACCGGCTAAGCCATCTCAGGTGAGACATATCCATATCCACAATGTAAATCAATAATTCCAACACAAATGCGACCATGTGTACAGCATGGCGTTCGATCTCGGCCCGATCGGCTAAGCCATCTCACTTGAGACATAACCTCTTTCAATTGTTCACTCAATTCATATTTCTTTCCCATCTTTCATTACATGGCACAAACAGCCTCATTTATTACGTAGTTCTTGGCACTTGGAAATATTTTACAATTCAAGTCTTTCCCTTTTTATCCGTTCAAATAACATCATCATTCATGTCGATAAGTATCATCACATAAGGCATTACACATATAAGGTAAAGAACTTGGAAAATCATAATAACGTTCTCAAGTAGCATGATGACATGGTAAACATCTAAAACAATTAGGGAACATGAATCTTCAAACCCAACACACTAAGGCAAACAATTCTAGTATGATCAAGTCGGAACTTACACCAATTATTCGGACACAAGGAGTTCGATTCTAAGAATAAGAGAGTTAGCCATACATACCTCAATTGCGCTTCTTTAGATTCTACAATTATCCGGAACCCTTAGCAACCTCAATCTATTTTAGCAATATACAAATTGAACCCAGAATTAGGAAAACGTTCATGGTTCTAGTTTACTTTTCCCCCACACTCTTTATCATACATGCATGCAAGATAAACCACCCTCATACCCATGAAGTATCACACTAGTACCCCATTATAGCTATGTTTGAAATTAAGAGCTGGGGTGATGAAGTCTTACCCTTTTGGATGAAGAATTTGGTGCTCTACTTGAATATTTCCAAAGCTTTAAGTGATGATTGAAGATCAATTTGATGAAAACTTAGGCCCTCCCTCTTGAACCCTATCTCTCTCACTCTAGAAATATCATAAAATGAGTTCAAAATAGACCTAAGGGGTGTTTTAACGGATTGGAGGTCGGGTTTTAAATTAAGAAAAAGGGTGCCCCGACACAGGTCTGCGGTCGTATATGCGACCGCATAATGGTTATGCGGTCCGCAAAGTGACCGCAAAAATGGCCCTCGGGGGCCTAAACTTTCGGCCCAGATATACGACTAGTATGCGGTCCGCATACTTGTTCTGCGATCGCATAATGCACCATAGAACTCCCTCCGCAGAAACCCAAGAGGAATTATACGACCAATATGCAGTCCACATATCGATTACGCGGTCGCATAATCGACCGCAAAGCTGACCTCAAATTGGTCAAACTTTCTGCTTCACTCTGCGGCCATTATGCGGTCCGCAGAGTGACTATGCGGCCGCATAATGGGCCGCAGAAATGCGTTCTTCTGCTAAACATTTTCCTCTAAGTCCGCACGGTACTGTTACCTCCAAAAATTCCGAACCGTGGCTTGCAAGCTCACCGCGAAGAATTTCTACTATAATAACGCAGGAATCTATCTTGGCACCACGAAACCCCGAGTTTTTAGTTTAAATTTTTACGGGTCCTTACAAGTGGGAGGCATCTTCAATCCTCGATGACTCGGGGACTTCGCCCAAGTTTCTTCCCGAGACCCCCTCATCTCGAGATGGAGTCTCTTCAACCTTCACTGATTAAGTGGCCTTTGGGGCCTCGATGCTCATTCACACTAGGGCCACCAGCCCGGAGTCATCTTCTTCCTTTTTTTCGTCTTCCTCCCTTAGACGCCGAACAGAGTCTTCGGTCAGAAGGATGATGTTCTTCTTCGGCTTACGAGCCTTCTTCTTCTTAGGTCCTGGATCCTTGGAGGTTGAGGTCTTTTTCCTCTTTTGTCCTTCACTGGTTTCGGTGCCGGGATCGAAGCCTCCTCCTCACCAGATAAGGGCCTCATGATAGCATCTTTGCCAAGGCCTGTATGAAAGGAAATTAAGTAAGAAATGCTTTAACAAAATTATCAAAGACGTGGAAAAGAGGCTTACCATGATTTTTGGCCTCTCATCGGCCCTTTGATAAATCGCGCCATGAGCGCTCGGCGTACGTAGAGGTCGAGGCCAAGTCCCGAACCCCAGCTCTCTAGGTTAGGAATTGCACCGGGCATCCAAGCGACCACTACATCACGGAAAAGGATATCGATGAGAAGAAGCAAAGGAGCAAAACAATAAATAGGAGCTAACAATAGGATTGTACTTACGCTTTATATTCCATTTCTCGGGAAATGACATCTTCTCGGCCGGGATTAGGTCGGAAGTCCTCACTCGAATGAACCGGCCCATCCAGCCTCGATCCTTGCCATCATCTATGCTCGAGAACAACACTTTGGTAGCCCGGCGCTGAAGTTTTATTAACCCGACTCGATAGAGGCGGGTGCTATACAACCTGATGAGGTGGTAGAGGGTGAACGGCATCCCCTTGACTTTGCTCATGAAAAATCGGTGCAGAATAACAATCCGCTAAAAGGAGGGATAGATTTAACCTAGGGTTATTTGATACTTGCGGCATAAATCGACAATAATGGGATCGAGGGGGCCCAGCGTGAAATGGTAAGTGTAAACACTCGAAAACCCTTCCATGTGGGTAGTGATGTCTTCCTCGGGGGCCGGAATCACCATCTCTTTTCCTTCCCAGTTGCAGTCTTTCTTCACCTGCTTAAGGAAGCTCTCAGTTATCGAGCATATATATCTCGACATTGGCTCGCATCGACCAGGGACCGACGAAGTTTTGTCGGTCTTAAAGTTGGAAGTGAGGACGCACCCCCCCGGAAACACACTCCTCAGGGCATGGCTCCACCGGTGTTTTGTCGCCGGCCGGCCGCGATGAAGAAACGTTTTCCTTTTGAGGAACAGTTTTTGACGTTTTTGCCATTTGGATTTGTAGTTAAAAATAGATGGAGATGATAAGATTTGGTGTTCTAAGAAGAGGTTAGCAGTGAAAATAGTAGATTTGCAGATGAATAACTTAGAAGATGTAAAAAGCTTTGGAGATTAGAAATTTGAAAGTAAAAGTTCGAAATGGTGAAGAGAGGAGCTATTTATAGATTTCACAATGACGTTCAAAATTGGCGGTGGCCAACCATCGACTGACGCGCATTTAATTCCGTGGTAACCGTACAGACGGGACGTTTTGGTCACTTCCGTCACTTACGTCACGAGGATGACGTCATGACATGTCGAGGTAGAAAATTGAAGGCTCAATTCGTTTCTTGTCATTACACTCCAAAAAATTAGGGGACTATCTGTATACGGTTAAAATTGGGCCCACCCGATTTTACTATTTGATCGAGACCGGGAGGTTGCATCGAAGGACGACCTCATAACGGAACAGACTAAATCACGAGGATAAGGTACCGAGTTCAAAATCGAGGTACCTGTCAAGATTGAGGCTACTAGTGATCGAAGCCAAATGGGACAGATATCGAGCAAAATCGAAGATAGCATAATAACAGAAAGGCGAGATATCCGTGACTGGTCGAGGATCATGGCGTAAATCTCGGTGACTGGTCGAAGATCATGGCGTAAATCTCGGAATAGATCAAATCAAAAACGGTTAATCAGCTAATCATGGGATTTTCTTCTGTAAATAGAATTATACCATAAGTGGAATTTCTCTACTACATAAAGGGGGTTCTAATCATTTGTAGCACACACTATTGACAATTATCAAAGCAATATAATTCTCTTTCTCGTTTATACTATTGTTCATCAGCTTGTTATACTTTAATTGTTCTTGCATCAACCAGTTCGAGGGTATCCAAACTCGAGGGCTGAGTTCCATTCTAACACTGGTTTGCTTTACTTTATTGTTAATTTCTATTACTCATCCTCACATCTATCAATTGGTATTAGGTGAAATAACGTGTCCTTAAAACCATGTTATAAGTTTAATTGTTATCCAATTTTAAGGGTAAACAACACCTTTTATATAATTAAATATTAATTATAGATGCAATATACTAAGAATCAATTCTGGTGGAAGTCATATTCTTGCGATAAATTCAGAATAATTGAAATATAAATGCATTGAAGAACAATTCCACATTTTATAATAATACCATTATTATACCAATTATATAATTAAATAGTGATAATTAAATATGTAATATAACAGAATTATTCCGTAAATATATGTATAATATATATATGTTCCAATTAATACATTATATCATTGTTATTATACCGGCTAAATTCCAAATTCATTGGAGTTATATTGATCTTATTTCCAACGGATTGGATACACTTCAAATATTTTCTCGTAATATTTTTGATCTTAATGTTCTTACTTTTCAATTCTTAGTGGTAGTATATATCAATGTACTTATTATATTCATTATATATTATTTCAATATTTGATTATTTTCTCAACTGTTGATTGCTTTATACATGTTTTATCCCAAGTTTATTTATAAATAACTTTTATGAAAGGAAAAGAATCATTGAGATCCTAGTTTGTTCTCAAGCGTGATATATGAAACGTAGTTAATTAGAAATTGAATCGTTTGCGATAATTTAGTAACTGAAAACGTGATTCTTGATCCAATATTATAGGTTTCTGCTAGGATTACAGTTAATTAGTTGCCATATTTGTTAATTGATTATTGCTGCTGGAAGTCTGTAAAATTTTCTTAAATATTGCATAATTATATTTTTTCCCCGTTTCTTCGGTTCGGACCGAAATATGCCCACTCCTAAGCAATCCTCCTTAAAACGTGACACTGATAATTGGGGCACATTATCGATCGCAGTGGATAAATATGATCTAATATAGTGTAAATACTTTATACTATTCGTGTAACGCTTTTAAAAATACTAGACATATTATTTGCAAGTACACCTATTTCCTAATTGCCAGAAATATAAAAAATAAAAGAACCAATTCTGATCATATAGACCAAATGGAAGAGAACGTTTAGGAAACAAAAAAAAGAAGGGGGGGGGGGGGGGGGGTGTGAGTCACCAATTATAAGGTCGAACAAAAGTCAAAAACGATTTAAAAATACTGGACCTAATGACAAAGGCTGCTGGGAAGTATTTTGTAGAGACTGAAGTAGTTGCTGCGACTCCGCTATGCAAGTTGGTAAGTGGTAACCGAACACCAATAAACAAGAGTTATGATAGATTGACAATTGATACATTGATACATTGCATAAAAACGATTTACTAAAAAATGAAAATAAAAACATAAAAACGATTTTTATTACGAGTTTTCAAAAGGCTGATGAATTTGTTGATATGCGAATATAGTTTTAATATAGGTGGATTAAGAATTCAAATTTTAAGAATTTAAGTTTGAGATTCTACTATAGTATTTTTTATTTATTGAGTTTGAGATTAATAATCTATACTTATCTAGTAAACTCTTACCACTATCGAGTTCAGCAAAAATTACTGATCGAATGAAATCGTAACCCACACACTACATCCGTTCCTAAGTCTTAATTGAACAAGCCATCACAGAACTTCTCATTGTAAAGAAATATGATAACTATAGACAATTGATTGAAATGTACATACTTTCGTCGTTTCAATTTATATGAGTAAGAGATAAGAAAGATTTTTTAAACTTGTTATCTTAAACATATCATAATTTGTATAGCTATAAAAAATTCTCTTTAACAGTAAAATGAAAAGTTAAAATTAATTTATTTTTAAATAAATAATATATATATATATATAACAGATCATTAAGACAAATAGTCTCATAAATGCCCAGGATATTTAACACTATATAGTGGCATGACTAATAGTAGTCTGATGCAGCACCGCAAGTTGTACTTTTGTTTAAGGAAATTCCATGATTAAAGAATTACCAGAGGCCCCTCAAGTAAGTATAAATAACAATCGAGTATCTGACTTTCCCATAGAGTGAAGAGGAGGACCCTGTTGCATTTGTTGGAATCACTGACTAGTATTGGCCCCTCTCCTTCGACCATTCTTTTTCCGCCATTAAAAGATTTGCCCATATATCTCCAGAATCACCTTTTCTAGGGTTCCCCTTTTCCTGCACAACTCGCATATTCTTTATTTTTCGCCCTTATCTTTAACCCCTCTCTTCACCTACTCAGACTCCAGACGCTGCATAATTGTTTCGTCGTAACCTCGTAAGGTTCTTTTTTCTTTATCGTTATCTTCTGAAAGTTTAAGCTCATGAATTTGAATGAAACTGATCCAATTAACTTGGGATTGAGGCATAATAGTTGTTGTTAAGGTCATGAATCAAAGTCGTTTTCTTCTGCTTTAAATTTATGTGGCAAATTCTGGGTTTTGATTCTTGTGGTGAATGGGAGAGTTGGGTGTCTCTTTTAAGCTACTATTTCGTATGGGAAGTTAAATTTTTTGTTAAGACTCTCAACTTTAATAGTATTCAAGATTCAATTTTTCTGCTTTGAAATCATGTTACACATTAAATATGAATTTTGTTTATTGTTTTAGAAGATGGGGTAGTTGGGCGGGTCTGATAAGTTATTTCGTATGGAAAGTTAAAATCTTTGTCAGAATTTCGGCTTCAAAATACTTCAATTTTCCTGGCAAAGCATAGTTATATTACTTATTCTACTCAAATTTTGAACTCCTTGCCGTGTTCTCTTGCTTTTCCTTTCTAGGATTTTGATTCATTTGCAAATTCTGAGTTTTGCATCATTGGGTTGAGGGTGGGGGTGGGTTAGTTGTGTGTGTTTAAGGTGTTTTGTGTGCAACCAAGTTAAACTTGTAGTTAGAATTTCAACTTTGAAACTTCATTTTTCCTGGCAAAGCATAGTTATGTTACCTATCATGCTCAAATTTTGAATTCTTCGCCATGTTCTCTTGCTTGTGCTTGCGGGGTTTGCCCCACCTCCTGACATCACGACTAGTTGTTGAGACATCTGAGTTTGGAGGTGCAATGCGATCTGGACAGGGGTCTCTTAATTCGGAACCATGAAGATCTATGTGGATTATTTTATTTAATATAAAAAAGTGAGGAGAAAGAGTTAGGGGGCGCTAAACCGTGTCCTAATTTCTTGTGTTTATCCTGCAGATTGTGGCTTATTTAATTCTTTTGGATTTATTTTATTTAATATAAAAAAGTGAGGAGAAAGAGTTAGGGGCGCTAAACCGTGTCCTAATTTCTTGTGTTTATCCTGCAGATTGTGGCTTATTTAATTCTTTTGGATTTTTGTGATGGATGACGGGGAACTGGAATTTTCTAACCAAGAAATGTTGTCAAGTTCAAATTTTGGTGAATTTCCAGATAGTGGTTTGATGGACAGTTTCTTCAATGAAATTCTCAAGGATACACATGCCTGCACTCATACACACACCTGCAATCCACCTGGCCCTGATAGCACTCACACACATACATGTTATCATGTTCACACCAAAATAGTTCCTCCCCTGAGTGAGGATAAGACGGCAAGTGATGATACTGCTGAATCCGCAGAGGGAAAAAGAAAGAAACGCCCTTTGGGTAATAGAGAAGCGGTTCGTAAGTACCGTGAGAAGAAGAAGGCTCGAGCTGCCTCATTAGAAGACGAAGTTGTCAGATTAAGGGCTATAAATCAGCAACTCATGAAAAGGCTGCAGGGTCAGGCTGTGTTGGAAGCTGAGATTGCAAGGCTCAAGTGCTTGCTTGTGGATATCCGTGGAAGAATTGAAGGTGAAATTGGATCTTTTCCATACCAGAAGCCTATGAAGAGTGGGGATGTTTATCAGAACCTTGTTAATCCTAATCTCCCTGGAGCATATGTGATGAACCCTTGCAACTTGCAATGTGATGATCGGGTTTACTGCCTCCACCCTGGATCAGAAGGTAAAAACTCGGATGGCACAGCATTAGATGGACAAGGCTTCGATAATTGTGAATTTGAGACTCTCCAATGTTTGGGTAATCAGATCTCTGAACTGAAGGAGGGTTCTGGCTGTGAATTGGGTAGTGGAGCCCCTACTGGAAACCCTTCTGGCAGGAGTAAAAGAAAAGGTTAACTTGACTTTAATTTTAATTTCACTTTTTGGTATGGACCTAACTACTTTGAAACCTGAAATAAATGAAGCGTCATCCTTTTGGTTCACATGAATCCTGATTACCACCCGGATCTGGATTATATACTTTTTTCACAGTCATGTCTTTATCATGTTCAATTACATCCTTAGACTTTGCATTTAGAGGCGTGCACTGAAATTTTCTAATGCATATCATGGTTTATTGTTTTATAGGAAATTCCACTAATGACAGTATTTAGCAGGACACAAATTAAATATAATGAGTAGTCTTTGGCATGCTTGATTATGCTTAAGAAAGATTCTTGAAATGTTAAGACAAGTTTTTACTTGGAACAAACTTCCCTAACCTCTCAAATCTGAAAAAGTACATGGTTTGAGTTGGATTGGGTTCAGCACTTGAAAGCTATAGAAGAAGACTCAATTCAATCAAGTCAAAGGGTGGAGTCCACTTATAATAAATAGAAGAGAATGCTATATCTGCCGACCCTGCTTCACTACCTAAAATTTAACACTATAGCATGTAAATACCTAAAAAATATAGCAGTACTTGTTAAAAAAAAAAAGAGTGTATGTGTGTGCGTAATGCTTATGGTCCTGTATCCAAAGACACGAAGTTCTAATTAATTGTTCATTTCTGATGTTTGCTGAATATATTACACTGATCTTTCATAGTTATTTGACAAATATTGTGTGTGCGTAATGCTTATGGTCCTGTATCCAAAGACACGAAGTTCTAATTAATTGTTCATTTCTGATGTTTGCTGAATATATTACACTGATCTTTCATAGTTATTTGACAAATATTATTAAATAATTACAGATCTTGAATAAGTACTAATAAATCATGAAGTGATAGTATTATATCAATTGTTGGGCAGTGATTTAAGTTTTTATATAAGGATGCAGTGCAATCCTCGGGGGCTTTAAAGTTTTCCTACAGTTAAATAGTTGGCTGAACACACAGACTGTGTGGGTAAAAAACTACCATGATCATATGTGGACCAAGTCGACATCAAGGAAGCCTCCGAAGGCTGCCACGTGTCGTCGATGACTTGACCTCAAAAGGTCGATGTCACAAGAAGACAACGCGTCATCGTCGAGGTCGAAGTGGCTCAACTGAGGGCGATGACGAACACTCCTTTCATTAAAGCAGTAACGGCTAGTTCTAGGATGATGGTTCGCCAGAGAATATTCCAGTGAATATTCCTCTCAGTTGTACTATTTATGGTTTTGTGGCCCATCACCCATGCACCCTTATAAATAGAAAGATATGTAGTTATAGAGGGGAGGGGACATTCATTGTAAAAAACAACACATTGGCATTCTCTAAAAAGTTTACTTTTTTCTCGTATCTTTATCTATTCTTTCTCCCCCGATCCAAGAAGGATCTGAATATTCAAAGGCTTATCACCATCTATCCTTGTCACAAGAATTATTGGGGAATCTCACCTTTGTTGGGTGACCTTCATCCATTTATTTACTTAAATGTCATTCGTTGTTATTTATTGCTATCTTCCATATTCTTGAATCATTTATTATACCATTATTGTTGTCATTCATTGCCACTCAACAGCACACGAGGGATCTTACTACAAAAACATTTGGTCTATCTTTTGGATATTAATATTGGCTAAGATTAACCCTACTTTATTATAAACTTGATTGTATAAACCTAGATCTAAATTTTGGGTCATACATAGACGACCCTCAAACGTGCCCAATTTGTTCATTTAGACACCTGAACTAAGCTTGTACCTATTGAACACACCTATCCTGTGTTCAAATTGTGTCAATTGAACACATATTCACAATTCTAAACTAAGTTCAGTGCGTGAATTCCACTCGCTGTGACGTGGAAAATGAAGCCAATCATAAAAATACACGTCATCAAAGTAAAATGGGCAAGATTAAGAAAAGAGAAGTTGATTGGAAAAGAATTCTAGCAGACCTTCATATTTCCGGCAACAAATCCTATTTGAGCAAGCCCCATCCTGATTGGAACTAAGCAATCTCGTCTTTCTATTATTAGTCTTGGCACTAAATAATCTTTGCCTCCAGAAATACCATTTCTTTATCGTTATCCCCCGATCCAGGGTCCTTCCTTGTCAAAAAAAAAAAATGCCATTTCTTTATCTTTGTCTCTTCCTCTCCATTCTCTTCAGCAACAATATTCGTCAATATCTCATCACATTACTTCACTCGTCCCATTACTGATTTGTTTGTTGGAAAAGCCAGCAGTCACCGGCACTCTTCATTTACGACAACCCAAATGTTGTCGTTTTGCGCGATGACACTGTTTCCAAGGTCGAAAAAGGACCTTTTCATCGGAACGTTCATACTGTCGATTGAACTCAGGCAGTTACCGTGTTCTTTCCTATCTTGATCCATCTGAACCAATCCATTTTAAACTGAGAAAACAAAAGTACTCTTCTTTCTTCTTTCTTCCTATCGTGATTACGTAATTCCCCAATTCCGCGAAAGCTATACCGAGCTCTAACCCCATACAAGGAGATGGCAAAAAATAGGTAAAGCTGATTTAAACTTCAGCAATTATCAAGTTGCATTGAATTTCTTAGCGAAATCATCTTATGGACTATGGAGTGAACCCATTAGAGACTAAGCTAGAAATCGACGGTCTGACATTGATCGGAAAACAAATGTCGGCACGGTGGTAGTAGTAGGCTAGTAGCTGAGCTTTTAGATGAACAAAAAAGAGAAAAAATAAAAATACTCACCTGTCCTTGGGACCCACGTAATCAGCATTATATAGGCATATCACGCTCTTAAACGATGTGTGAAACACACTCGGTGTCATATCAACATCGTGTGTCTAATAGGTACATTTTCAACTAACAACTGTTGTTCAATACTCCCTCCGTTTCAATTTATGTGAACCTATTTCCTTTTTAGTCCGTGCCAAAAAGAATGACTCCTTTCCTTATTTGGAAACAATTTACCTTTATGCAATGATTTATAGCCACACAAAATATGTGTCTTATTTTACACCACAAGTTCCAAAAGTCTTCTCTCTTTTTTTAAATGCCGTGCCCAGTCAAATATATTCACATAAATTGAAACGGAGGGAGTAGGTAAAAGCATTAGCGCAAGTGTCTAAATGAAGAAATCGGGCAAGTTTGATGGGCCATCTATATATTCAGCCTAAATAGTTCAATTGTGAAGATTTATTGTGATAAATACTGCGAAGAGTTGCATTTTCGTCTGGTTCCCTCAAGTCCCAGAAAGATTCTACCTTTTCACTACTTGAAAGTAACTTAACTTTAACTCTATTTCGATAAAATAATATGAATGGTTTGGATTGCAAAATATCTAATCTTTTATATCTTTATGTAGCATAAACTTATGAATATACAGAGAAAATTTCTCATGTTTGATCTTACTCTTAAATTTGTCAAATTGAGACATCGACAGCCTTCGACATCGAGTTCCTTTTTTTTCATTTTTGCATCAGTTGGCTTATATTATCGCCGCCAACACTCTTTTCTTCTAGAAAAGGAAGAAAAATGTATGCCTCTGTTGTGAGCCCCTCCTTACGCTTGGGTGGGGTGGGGTGGATGTTCTTTTCATATTTGATCCTTGCATGTTGTTGCTTACCGTGCTGGGGCTTGTATGCCAACACATTAGTTATTGGCATTTCAATATCAAAGGAAAACTGCATGGCAAAGCACCAGAATTTAACATTTGGGTTCACATGCTGATTGACTTACCAAGTCTACTATTTTCAGATGTGATTTTCCGATTTTCCTATCTCACTTATTGTTGTACTGAGCTTTGCTCTGTTTCCTTTTTAATATTAGCAGGGACTCGAGCTGCAACAGCAAGTTGATGAACTGCTCAGACGGAGGCATCTTCGTTTTTTGAGAATAAGTACATTGTGTTATGTTACTTCTCCCCTTTTTGGGGTTTCTTTCCAGCATCTTATCTTCATCATGTTCAACTTTATAAAGATTTTCTTTTTCTGGCTCTTCAGTGGGCAGTCTAGTAGGTGTGTAAATTTCAGTCATCTATCTTGAGTGTTTGGGTAAAGCAGAACAATTGAATGCATGTAGCTAGAGGACCCCGTAAGGAGGAGACAAGACATTGGTTTTCTGTAAAGATCTTTACGCTTTGTTTCTCAGTCTAGTATTGTTCTATTCTTTTGGCGTGTATTCTCGCTGGCCTTTGTTTGGTGAATTGACAAATTTTCTTGGATGGATCTGCGAATTTCGACCGCTGAAATGTGGAACACACGGTGGTTTGATCTGCTGATTGTGGTTCTGCCGTCCATGGTGAAGGTTACCATGCTTCCATTGCTTTTTCTCTAAGTGCATTTGCGTGGTTCCATTTTTGTTTTTCATATCCTCTCTTTACTTTGTCACAAATTGGTGTGCTCAGTAGTTGAGCTGTAGAAAGTACATAATTGTCATGTGATATGAATTCTGGACCTCTTTTTATTTTCTGACAAAACGATTGAGTTCAATGGATTGTGCTGTAGAAAGTACAAAATTCTCCTTACCAACAAGTGCAAAATTTGTGAGGGAACCAATTCTGGTCCTGAATTGGGAACCATGAATGGAGAAATTTGGACTAGCCTTGTGTACATTCTTATGTCATTATCTTTCATATTTTTCATAAATTGTATGTCAAAAATAAGAGATGAGTTTTAAGGCCTGGGGAGGGGTGGGAGAGTCTTTGGTTATAATTTGGGTTTGAAGAAATTCGTTTCATATCAACTTCACATTATAGAGTTAGAATAATCCTACAATGTGTGGTTCCCCTATCAATTGTTTCTTGATGTATCAATCATGTCTTAGACGAGAAATCATTTGAATTTGAGGTGAAACGCCTCTCCGCCGTTACGGAGTATTGCTTCATGCAAAGATGTTCCTTTGATGCTATCTATTCTGTGAGCAGCTAATTTTACCACCATTGGCTGTCTTTTCTTTGTCAGTAGCCTGGGTTCGTACATACTACATGAGGAACGCATGATGGTTGGGGGTTCTGTGAAAGACAAACATCCGTTCAATCAGCTTTGTCTTGGTGTTTTTGGTTGGTGCATGCGCCAATTCAAAACGTGTGTCTTGTACATAATGCTTATTACTGAATTATAATTAGTTAACCTATGTTCTTCAGTTTTCCGTCTTTATTGTGATTATCCATGGCCTTGTTGGTGTGATAGTTCAATTTCCTTCACTTAAGCGCTTATGGTCTGGACTCTGGAATGTATTAACATCGTCTTTCCTAATTTTATCTAGGTTTTATTAAGTAAACAAAAAATTTATTACATCGGGGGAGGAGGAGAGGGGATACTATGCTACTTATCGGGTTTGAATCTTCCAGGGAGCTTACCAAGTGAGCTAGCTAACATGTGCTAATTAAAAAAATAGTTACATCGGGGAGAGGGAAAGGGGATACTACGCTACTGATGGGGTTTGAATCTTCTATCTCAACTGTAGAAGGCAGGGAGCTTACTAAGTGAGCTAGCTAACCTATAACAGATAGGTCATAGAGTTGGAACAAAAATGCTTCGACACAGCTCAAAGCAGGCAAAAGATATTTTTGGACATTGACTGCACGACTTGTGATTCACCACTTTGCTTAATATTTTTCACTTGGATGCTATCATCATTAAACGTTTTTTTAAGCAATTTTGACCATTGCAATGTCACTATCATATTTCCATATATAATCTGTGCTAAGACTAGAGCCCTTAACCCCGTTTATCTACCTTTTATAACATGTGCATGGAATAAAACTACCAAGAGGTGGATCGTCTGAGCTGATGTTCTTAATTACTTCAAGTTCTTCCAAGAACCGTAGGAGAGTCGGCTATCATTTTTCGCTTTACAACCTAAACTAAAATCCCACTCGTCTCACTTTAGTTGGAAAAGCAATCGTATGGTCGTATTACTTCTTTTGATAAAGCAAGTCATAAAAGAACGTAGCAGAAAATAGTCAGCAATTATTTATATGAAGGGAGATAATCGATATTGCACACGTGATTTATACTCGATCAGTAATTCTTCACTATTTATGTTCGAGGTATATTAAATCTATCTGCCAACAATTCGAGTACAAATGCTCAGTCTGTTACAGACCGTATATACGTCATGGTACATAATTAAAATACAGAAGATATACAATAAAAATTACATCTTAATAAACAGTAAAAATACTTAAGATTATGAATTAGTATACATTAAAAATACATCAATATACATAAAAATATATACACCGGAGCAAAACACTTGAACAAAAAGCTCACAGGAATTTGAGTGCTAGTGTGCAACCTTCAGTTTGTTAGAAATTTTGAGAACCAAGACTTCTTCTTTCAGTCTTTCTCTTTCTCTCTATGTATTACTGGGTATGCGGAAAATCACTGGGTATGTTTTTGTTGTTCTATGTATCTCTATCTTTTTATTCACTATGTGATAGCGTTACTGAAAGGCATTCATGGTTTTCCTTGTTTCTTCTTTCTCTTAATTGCAATGATCTTAGTGAAACAGTTTGTGGTGTCTTGAAGAAGAGGTGTGGAGGGATTTGCAGTGAATTTGATAAAATATAGAAGGCAAGAGATATGGGTGAATTTTAGAGAGAATAACGGGAATGGTTAGTATAATGATGAGAGAGAATGTATAATAATATATTTAATAAGGATTAAATTGATCCCTTAATTTGTCGGCAAGTGAATTATTAAAATTTTGTTAGCCATTAGACGTTTAAACTTTTTAATATGCTAGAAACGTAAATAAATATGCTATTTTAAAAATAAATCAAAAGTGATGTTAGTTATATAAATAGTTTTAAATAAATAATCCATTGTGCAAAAAAAGAAACTCTTTTCTTTTACCCTCCACAAAAAGAAGGATATATATTATATAGCATGTAGAAAGTAAATATATCGCGTCTGTTCATCCACTTTGCGGTTTTGTTTGCGTCCTTTATTTCTTTCTCACATAAAACCTCAAACAATGATGTAAACACATTCATAACAACTTCCCTTTAATTGTTGAACGTAAGTAAAGCAGAAGGGCAACGCTCATAAAGCAGAGAAATTAAACAGACATTTTGTTTTTGTTTTTTTGAGGAAATATATATTACATTCCATAATAGGGTCACATAGGACACATTCATTTCCCATAGTAACATATTACAAACGGTAGATGAAAGACATTTGACAAAATCAGATACTCCTTGCTTGTCTTTTTGGATTTCACACAACAAAAAGCTGTGGACGAACAAAGCACGTAGTCTTGTTAAATTAGACTGGATGGAAGCTTCCTTAGCTTATGCTAGTAGGTGTACAACAACTGCATTCCCTTGCCTTAAGTTATGCTTGACCGGCGGGACCTTCAGTTAGAGCATTAACAACCTGCATTTATTAATAACATCATTACAAGTTTCATTACTGTCTTGTAATGTTCTAATCATTTCTGTTGAATCGGTTTCTAGCTTCAAAGTGCAGGCAGTCCTCAAGTATTGCCGGAGAGCTAGCTACTAGTTCAGCTGCAAGACATGAATCAGCGTAACCCATCACCCAGTCACCTCTGCAATTTCCTGAAGACCCCTCCTAGCCTTGCTCGCAGAGTCTCCCAATCTTAAAGGCCCCATCAATATTCAACTTATATGAGCCTTTTGGAGGTTTATGCTATCTAACATGGATTCCACTTCTTGTTGGGATAATTGGTTCTTATCGGAGAGGAACCAAAACAGACTTGATGTATATTATTTGTTTGAAATGGAAGAATAAGGACTGATAATGATAGGTATTATACTTAAGACTGCCATGATTAGAAGCTTATTATAACTTAAAATAGAGTGAATGGAAAATGGACAGAAAAACAAAATTTTTGAATTTTCCTCTTTAACAAAAGGACATTGTCCCATATTGGAGGAGGAAAAGAGTTTTGATGGGTATATACATAATTGTACTTCTTCTAGCTCTTAAAGAGTTAAGAAGAAGGCAAGCCTCGCGCCTTCGTCGCTCGGCTTCTGTTGATTAATTATTTGGATCAAATTTATTTATTAATATTAAGATTAACGTAATATTATTTTAATCCAAATTAGTCATTTTTGTGACGGTAAATTATTTTTCCTCCGTTTTAAATTTCCCGTTCAAATTTAAATTTGGAGATTTGCGTAAATGACCGTTTTATATAACAACCATTTTGAGTTGCAGCCTTTACATAAAGAGTTGCAACTCTTTGGTATTACCCAACTTTTTGGCTATAAATACATGATCTTTCCCACAGATTCTTCTTACGAAAATTTTTGATTTCTCATTCTTCCTTTTGCATTGTTTTTAACATAAAGAAAGCAGTAAGTATGATTTGCTACCGATCTTTGAGTTCGTTGGTCATTGGAGTTTGAAGTACTGCTAGACCAGTGAGGGTAATCCGTTCTATCATGAGAGAAAATAATCTTAAACATCGGATAGTAGGAGGGGATTAAGTTCCTCAAAAAAATACTATGAATTCAGTGGGCTCGGATTAATTTCTGTTCTTCTACATTTCTAGTTTTACTTTGCGTCTGGTTTTTTGAATATATTTTTTGATACGGATTACTAACAAGCTTAAGGAACTAATTTTTTTAATTATGTATTCATCTTATATTATGTTTGTGGGAGACTAAATCCTAGTGATTTTTACTCTCATTTTGGAGACTAAAATCTTCAGATTTTCTACTCCTTGGTTGAGATTAAAGTCTTTGTGACTTTCTACTCAATTACGGGATTAAAATCTTTGTTATTATTTACTCGTTTTGTATTCGATTTGAAGATATAAAATCTTTACCATGTTATTCAATCTGTTTCTGTCAAAGTTTATTCGGTTCGAAGATTTTAAAAACTTCACCGTTAATTAATTTTGTTTGTGTTTTGTGACTAACAGATATGACAGAAACAGTAACCCCTCTAGTTGGCTCTACGAGCAATGTTGCTTCTTCCGGTCGTTCTGTGCCACCACCGACTCTGGTAGAAAAGCCCAAATTTTTTTTCGGGATTAATTTCAAACATTGGCAACAAAAGATGTTCTTCTATTTGACTACTTTGAGTCTACATAAGTTCATCAAGGAGGATGTTTCGGTTCTGCCGGAATCAACTCTTGAGAACGAATGTATTATCGTGATTGAGGCATGGAAGCACTCATATTTCTTATGCAAGAATTGCATTTTTAGCGGATTGGAGGATGATCTTTACAACGTCTATAGTAATGTGAAAACTTCGAAGGATCTATGGGATGCGTTGGGAAAGAAATATAAAATCGAGGATGCTAGATTGAAGAAGTTTGTTGCAGTCAAAATTTTGGACTATAAGATGGTAGACAGCAAGCCTATCATTACCCAAGTTCAAGAGCTGCAAGTTATAATTTATGATCTCCTTGCTGAAGATTTGGTCATCAATGAGGCATTTCAAGTTGTAGCAATAATTGAGAAATTACCTCATTTATGAAGGAACTTTAAGAACTACTTGAAACACAAGTGCAAGGAGATGAAACTCGAAGATCACATCGTTTGATTTAGGATCTGATGGTAGGCTATAATCTCGTATTTTAGTTTCTTATTGCACTCCAAATTACTGCAGTTTATTCGTTTTGAGCTTTAATTAATAGTGTTACGAACTTATTGTGTCTTTTATGCCTTGTAGGAGTGATTCCGATCTATGTAGATGTTATGGAATGAATTTGAGTGATTTGGAGCTTTGAAGTCTAATTAAAAGCCCAAGGGATTAAGCCGGGATCGTGTTTGGGGGTCGAGGACCAAGTCTGGACGTCTAAACGCAAGAAAATCTGTACTCTGAGAAAACTTCACTAGTGCGGCGCGTGGGGCGCCGCGACTGCCCATTTTTTTGCTGCCTGATAGAATTCAACTCTCTGGATTTCCCCACTAATGCCCCGCATGGCGTGTCACCCCATGCGGCGCGCCTGTGTAAATTTTACTGAGTAATTGTCCTATTTCACGTAGGAAAAAGTGATTTCGTTTGGGCCCGACCGTACTTGGTATAAATACATGGAAAACGTTATTTTCTGAACTTTTGACACATTGGAGACCTAGGGAGGCTAAGGAGGAGTTGGAGAAGCAAAAGCACAAGGAGTTCATCATTCAATCCTCACTCAAGACCCGAGTTTAGATCGTTTTATGTTTTCCATTACTTTAAACATATTTGTGATGAATTGCTCCATGTCTATGGAGTAGTTCCCTTTAGGGTTTGATGGATTTTGTGTATTGATATTTGTTTGTGGCTTATAACTCTAGTTTTATGTATTGAATCGTTTTGGTTGATTTAATTATTGCATCTATATTCACATGTTCATGTAACCAAGAGAGGCATAACTTGTGATATCTTTCCATTATCTTGTTGGTGGAGTTCATTAATTCTTCTTAGTAATCGAAAGAGGCTAATTGAATCATTGATTAAACCTAGTTAGGAGGATAATCGAGAGAGGTTCTCCTAAATACCAATCCATTACGCATTCTTGCATATCTTTACAAAGCTTAAATTGACTCATCGTGAGAGGTTGAGACTTAATCGAGAGAGGAGTTTCTACTAAACAATTGTACTGATAATTAAGTAAATTCGAGAGACTTACTAGAACACTAGAAATGAATTATCTAGAGTTAAATCCCAGACTATTATCTTGCACCTATCCTATCAGAACCCTATTTTCTCCCATTGATATCTTTCTTTGCTTAGTCCTTGCTTCGATTGTCATTAGTCAATTAGCTCTAGATTCTTAGTTAAGTTTAGTATAAATAACATAAATTTAAATTGTGGATTATCTTGGATAGTAATCTAGCTACAAACTACGATAATACTGTTTAACTCCAATCCCTGTGGATATGATATTATATTATACTATATTCGACTAGCGAGCATATTTAAGTGTGTGTTTTGCTCTCGTTAGGATCGAAGAGGACAATAAAGCTGCAGAAAAGAAGACATATGGAAACTCAACAATTATGGGAGCAAATATTATTGAGACTGCTCCAACTAATCCAAAAAAGAGGAAGAAGTCTTCTGGACCAAAGAACTATCCCAGCAAGAAGAAATTCAAGGGAAACTGCCACAACTGTAGAAAGTTTGGACACAAAGCTGTAGAATGTCGTGCTCTAAAGAAAAAGAATAAAAAGGGTCAAGCAAATATGGTTGAAACAAATGATGATATTGATAACTTGTGCGCTATGTTGTATGAATGCAATTTAGTGGAAAATCCTAAAGAGTGGTGGATTGATTCTAGAGCCACCTGCTATGTTTGTTCTGTTAGAGAAGCATTTGCTTCATATGCTCCCGCTGGACCCGATAAGACCATTTTTATGGAAAATTCTGCAACGACCAAAATTGAAGGTTATGGAAAGATATTCCTGAAGATGACCTCTGACAAGGTGGTGACTCTGAACAACGTTTGTCATGTTCCTAAAATAAGAAAGAACTTAGTTTCTATTTCATTTCTCGTCAAGAACGGGTTTAAGTGTGTTTTTGTTTCAGACAAAGTTGTAACAAGTAAGAACGAGATGTATTTAGAAAAATGTTACCTTACTGAGGGTCTTTTCAAACTAAATGTAATGGTTATTGACAATAATGAGATTTCAGCTTCTTCTTACTTACTTGAGTCAAATAATTTATGGGATATATGTTTAGGTCATGTCAATTATAAAACCTTGCGAAAAATGATTAATTTGGAAGTATTGCCTAAGTTTGAATACGACAAATCAAAATGTCAAATATGTGTGGAATCTAAGTATGCTAAACATCCTTATAAGTCAGCTGAAAGTAATTCAAATCTTTTAGACTTAATTCACATAGATATTTGTGACATGAAGTCAATACCATCTCGAGGTGGAAATAAGTATTTCATAACTTTTATTGACGACAATACTCGATATTGTTATGTTTACTTACTTAGTAGTAAAGATGAAGCAATAGACGCATTCAAGCAATACAAAAATGAAGTTAAAACACTACTTAACAAGAAAATCAAAATGATAAGAAGTGATAGGGCGGTAAATACGAATCTCCTTTTGAACAAACATGTTTAGAATACAGAATTATTCATCAAACAACGCCCCCTTACACGCCCCAATCTAATGAGATTGCGAAAAGAAAGAATCGATCATTAAAGGAGATGATGAATGCTTTGTTGATAAGTTCTGGTTTGCCACATAACTTATGGGGGGAAGCTATTCATACGGCTAATCGGATACTAAACCGAGTACCCCATAGTAAAACACAATCCATTCCATATAAAAAATGAAAAGGAAGGAAACCTAGCTTGAATTATTTTAAAGTGTGAGAGTGTTTGATAAAAGTGCAAGTTCCTAAACCCAAAAAGGTAACGATAGGACCGAAAACCGTTGATTTTATTTTCATAGGATATGCAACTAATAGTAAAGCATATCAATTTCTGGTTTATAAATAATTTTCTTTTGACATTCATAATAATACGGTTATAGAATTAGATAATGCTGAATTCTTCGAAAATATATATCCGTATAAAAAAGAATGTGAGTCGATTGATGAAAGATCTAAATGACCTCGGGAAGAAACAAAAGAAAGTACTTCTAATCAGGAGGATCCAAGACATAGTAAATATCAAAGAACATCTACTTCATTTGGACCAAATTTTGTGACTCTTATTGGAAAATGAGCCTCGAACATTTAAAGAAGCTATGTCTTCTTCCGAATCATTATTTTGGAAAGAGACAGTCAATAGTGAAATAGAATCTATACTGAACAACCATACATGAGAATTGGTTGATCTTCTTCCCGGCAATAAACCGTTGGGTTCTAAATGGATTTTTAAGAGGAAAATGAAAGATGATGGCACTCTTGACAAATATAAGGCAAGACTTGTGGTCAAAGGGTATAGACAACGAGAAGGTCTTGACTATTTTGATACGTACTCTCCAGTTACAATAATTGCATCCATACAGACGTTAGTAGCATTAGCTGCGGTATATGGTCTTGAAATTTATCAAATGGACGTTAAAGCGACCTTCTTAAATGGAGATTTGGAGGAAGAAATTTACATGGAACAACCTGAAGGGTTTGTGGTTCCAGGTAAAGAAAAGAAGGTATATAGACTTGTTATGTCACTTTACGGACTAAAACAAGCACCCAAACAATGACATGCGAAATTTGACCAAAGAATATTGTTAAATAGTTTTAAGATAAATAAATGTGTGTACATTAAAAGTGATCCAAATCACTTAGTAATTGTTTGCTTATATGTGGATGATATGCTGATAATGAGTAATGATATTGCCAACATAAATGCGACTAAGCGTATACTAACTAGCAAGTTTAATATGAAAGACTTGGGTGGTGCCGATTTAATTCTGGGTTTTAAGATCCATAAGACTCCTCAAGGTCTGGCATTGTCATAATATCATTACATTAAAATAGTACTTGAAAAATTCAAGCACTTAGATTTTAAAGTTGCAAAGACTCCAATTGACGTGAATCTTGCACTTGCAAAGAACAAAGGCCAAAACATATCACAATTTGATTATGCTCGTATGTTGGGATGTTTAATGTATGTCATGAATTTTACTCGACCAGATATAGTTTGTGCTATAAGTAAATTGAGTCGATACACGAGTAATCTAGGTCAATCTCATTGGATGGCGATGAAACGAGTTTTGAGATATTTAAAACATACCCAAGACTTTTCTTTGCACTACAGTAAATATCCTGCAGTGATTGAGGGATATTGTTATGCAAATTGGATCACCGATTCAACTGATTCTAAGTACACAAGTGGATATGTATTCACTATTGGTGGAGAAGCGATATCTTGGAAGTCGTCCAAACAAACTTGTATTGCCTGCTCTACCATGGAGACTGAGTACATAGCCTTAGATAAAGCCGGTGAAGAAGCTGAATGGCTCCGAAATTTCTTGAAAGATATTCCATTTTGGCCCAAACTGTTGGAACCAATATGCATACATTGCGATAGTCAAGCGGCAATTGGAAGAGCTGGGAGCATTATGGATAACAGTAAATCTCGTCATATACGACAAAGACATTGTTAGTCAGCTACTCTCTAGAGAGATTATCACAATTGACTACATAAAGTCAAGCGATAATGTGTCTGATCCGCTTACGAAAGGCCTAACTAGAGAGGTAGTTGAAAGATCATCGAGTGGAATGGGACTATGGCCGAGCACAAGTCATTATGGCGGTAACTCTACCTAGAAGACTGGATATCCCAAGATCTAGATTTAAGGAGAACAAACAAAGTCATTAATGCCGATTCAGTATTGTCAAATAAAAATAATTTAGTCCATTCTCGTGATGAGACAATGTTCAGTACCAAGGATAAAATATTAAGGCTTTTTAATAGTTTTTAAATTTGATATGAGGTATATCAAATAGTGTTTCTACGGGATGACACGTTTAGGAATCACCTACGTAAGTGTGAAGTGTTAGCCGGGATCTCGTCCAATTTCACTCCTCTATTAGATGTTATGAAAACAGTCGATGCAATAGTAATACCCAACAAGAGTTGGGGTCGAATTCCGTAGGGAGCTATATGAATGTGAGTTAGTAGTATATATCTTAGCGTGTGAGTTCGTATATCTAAATTTGCACTTCCGCAAAGTTTGGTTGTTTAAAAACCTAAATTACACTACGATTGCAATTGAAAGACTGAAACTAGGAAATTGTTTTTTGTTGTTTTTCAAATGATATAAAAGGCCTAGGGCTATAACCTTCACCTAGGTGTTTGCCTAATGGGTTGTAAACTTTAAAGGTTATTTTATTGGTCGGGGTGTATTATAGCTATCAACACTTGGTTACCCACTCAATACCTCTCGGTCATAGAGTAATTTTGCCCAATTTAGCTTTCTCAAATCCAAATGGGTATTGAACAAAACGGTTGAATAAAAGCTCAAGTCGGGTTTTACTATGTCTAGGTTCAATCCTTTAATTGGGCTTATCAATCTCTCGATTGACCCAATTTCTTGTTAGCCAAGTTTTCCTAGACTAAGCCTCTCTTTCTCAAGTAGAGACCAAGTCAAATTGACATGAACTAATATTTGTAACCATTAATTCTTCAAATAAAAGCAAGAACAAGGCTAAATATTAAACAACCAACCATAAACAAACAATAAATCAAACACCCATTAAGTTTACACACTAGGGTTGGGTCACAACCCTATAAAAAATCTAGCTACTCATGCTTAGATTGGAAGAAAAAGAAGAAGAAATGATAATTAAACCAATATTGCTAATTAAAATGATAAACTCTATGTTCAAAATGCTCAAAATAGCAAAAACTACTTAAAAGAGTAAAAGGAACCGTCTACTGTAGCAGCTGATGCTAAAAGTTAACCTAAAAAGTGAAACTCTTCTATATATGCAGGGTTAGAATTTTCGGACAAAAATACATTTTCGTAAGTTCTGCTGCCGCACAATTCCATGTGCGGTCCGCACTTTTCTTCAGCTTGATAGGATTGGAAATCTGCGGCCGCACTGCACTCTTTCTGCGGTTTGCACAATTGTAAGTGCGGCAGCACCTGGTTCTTCTGAGGTCCACACAAATGTGACTGCGGCCGCATAGCTCTTCTTCGGTGGCCACACAATAATTGTGCGGTCTGCACTTTTGGTGGACTTGAGATGCAGGTTCTCTGAACTTTTGCTTTGACCCAGCTTCTGCGGCCGCATACTTCATGTGCGGACCGCACTTTGCAACATTCTCTGATGGAAGATTCTTCACAACCTGCGGCCGCAGATGATATTCTGCGGTCCGCACTTCTGAACTTTTATGCCAGTTTTTGTTCTTGAGTTCAGATTACTCCTTCTAGAGTTGGATTTTATATCGGGAGCTCATCTTCCAATATTCCTACAATTAAGCACAGTTCATCAGTTTTCGGGAACACAATTAAGCGTTTTTGGACTAAAACGAAAGCTAAAGGGAGCTAATAAGTAGTCTAAATCCCCACTTATCAACTCCCCCAAACTTAAGATTTTGCTTGTCCTCAAGCAAATAAAGTAGTTCCCACCTTCACAAGCGAGGAGCCATTCCGGCTAATCAAAAGTGAATCAATCACACATCAATTGGGACCAACAATTATCCACACCACTTATAAATTATCAACAAGGCAACATGTTAAACCTTTAAGCACAAATAGTTCTAGTGTGACACTTGAGTATCAAGAGTTGACTTTGTTCATCAAGGAAGCTCTCTCTTTTATGTAGGCCATTGTGGATCCCAAACTCCTCCTCCTCTACTCTCCGTTTGCCTATCTCACTTGAAAATATAGCACTTAATCCAAAGATTTGTGAAAGGTTCGCTCATCTCTCTCAAAAGAATATTGCAAGTATGGCTTTAAGTACCATAGGCTTGCCCCTCATGTAAATCACCACTAATGTAAGTTTACTCGACTTGAAATCACGTAGGGCTTTTTTAGAATGCAATGAAGGCTTTTGGACTAAGGTTAGAAATGCTATGATAGAACGGGTTTATCTTTCCTTAAGCACTCCATTTTCTTTTCTAGGATAATGCTTTGCCAACTCTTTGAGGCATTTTCTTTTCCTTAGGGAAACTAGAGAGACTTAACATCACTCTTTCTTGGTCATGATATTCATTTTATCCTTCTTTGATTTCTCCATGCTTTGCATCATTACTTTTCTTTGAATCCCTTCAACTCTTCAACTTATTCACTTTCTTTTTACATTTTTCTTTTTGTTCTTTCTTTTTCTTGCCTTTACTTCTCTTCATTTCTTTTTTACTTCTGTGCCTTGATACCTTTTCCAAACTCCTCGTCTCTCCCCCAAACATACATTTTTAGCCAATTATTTCATAAGAGTGTTAAGGAATGCTGGTGCCAAGAGAGGGTCACGACAAAACAGGTAAAGGCTTGTTACATGGTTATCAAATGAGAAAGGTCTTAGGCTCGAATGGGTTGACTAGGGATAACAACATTGGTAGGCAACGAAAAATTTCAAGCGGGTCAAGGAGAGCCTACAATCACTTCTCAAGCCAAACAAAACTTAAAATTTTGCCTAGAAACACATTCGGGTTAAATTCTAGACCATTCGCCCGGGTACTTGGACTTGGAACAACAACATCTCACCTCTCACACAACTGTATTGTTAAAGAGGATAGAGTCGAGGGTCCACAATGACCAGATTCAAGATTGAAACTTACTATGGTTCGATTAAACCACTCGATGATTTTCTAAGTCGACACAAGAGTCAAAAGGTCACTAACTAAAGCTATTTCTTTCCAAAAACCATGTTTTTAACCATAAGGATGTAGTTAAGTGTGTTGGTACCAAGTGAAGCATGTTTGACTCTTCGAGCATGACTCAATTACGTCTTTTTATTCATTATTACTACTATTATTACCTAAATACCAAAAATGAACTCAATCCCTTAAGAAAGTTGTCACGCCATCCATCGTTGGGAAGAGCCACCCGATTCACGCAAAAACCACCTTTGGAAAGAACCGTGGCATTAAGAAAACCAAAGGCTTATTATCCATTAAGACATAAAAAGAAGCTATTAAAAAAAGAAGAAGCTACTAATTCAAAAAGAAGACAAACATAAAGATAAAAAAGCTTTAAAATAAAAGAAGTATTGAAAGCTAAACGAATATACATAATGAGGGATAAGAGGGAATATATACATAATGAGAAAGAGGAAGAAAATAGTAATAAGTTAATTACATGCCAAATGTCTCGTAGTTATCAAAATACAGAATTATCAAAATGTGTCAAAGAAACTCCACCCCCTTCCCCCGAATAAAAATAAGCATTGTCCCCAATATTTAACAACATAAGAATAAGAGAAGGGTGAGAGTGAAGAAAACTCCCTATGGCTCTGTGGCCATCTCTGTGTCCCCAGTAGTGGCACCGACTTCAGCGTCATCCAATTGGATCTTATCATCCTCAAGTCCGGGAGTGGCTGGGTTGGTGAACATCTGACGGACTGCCTCAGCAGTGTCTGGCTCCTTAGACTGGCCATCTTGTACTGTAGGTGCTGTAGGAGCTGGGCCTAGGTGGTGCGGGTCTATCAACATGTCAAATAGAATGTCTTTGGCTGCTGCAAGCTTTGTAACCTGGCTCTGAAGCTCGTCTACTGACTTATTAGATGCCTGCCGCTTTCTCATTTTCTTTACCTCTTTGCCCAACTCTTCGATCACTGCCCCATGATGCACTAAAGTGGCCATGATCTTGTTTTGATTTTCCAGGAGCTTCTTCAAAGTTTCATCAACTGTGGGGGGAATCTGGGGTGCCGGAGAGGATGACTGTGCTGTAACATGACTGGATATGTCAGTCAGCTTTGCAATTATTGTCTACATCCAGTTGTTGAGGCTCGCCAGTGTTTGAGAGACTCGCAACACAGAGAGTGGAGCAGATGACATAGGTACCTGCTTCAAAGCCGAGGTGGGAGGTACTGAGGCTGAAGGTGGAGGCATGACAGCTGCACTAGTAGAAGGCTCTTCTTAAGTGGATGTCATATCAACTGTCTCTGTACCCACCACCAATGGCTCATCGGACTGGCCTACGGTGGTAGTCGGCTGACCCTTTCTCTTTGGGTTGTGTGCATCTATCAGAGAATACCAAGAGAAGGGCTTCTTCGCCCGAACCTTCGTGTCATAATCTCTGGGCTCTACCCGTGCATCCGTAAGGTACTCAGTGATGGTGTTGGGATATGGGTAGGAAGTATCAGCCTCCCTGGAGACCACTAACATGTTGGCCGACATCACTGCACCCACATTGATCGGGTACCTGGCCATAATAGAGGCGACTAGAACTGCCCGTGGAATAGGTGAGTTTGTCTCGTGTTGGCACGGGTCTAGTCTGCTGCATACGAAGGTCTGCCATCCCTTCGCCTCGAAATTTAGGGTGTTCCGCTGAATAGGAACCCCTGCAGTGATCCATGGTGGTGGTGGCCTCGGGGCTGCAAGAAGCTCAGCTAGCCATGGGCGAGCTGCATCACCTTTCGCCAGCTTCTCCAAATACTGTGCCGGCTTAAAGTCCTCAAAACCCAAGTAGGAGTTCAGTGTGTGCTGGTCGAACTGCACCTTCAGATTTCTCACTTTTGTAACTTTGGTCCCTTTCTTTATGTGTGCCACATTGTCATAGAACTCCCAGACCAAATACTCCTTGGCGTCCACAACTAACTAGGTGAACCACATCCACCCCTTCCTTTCCCGGAACTATCTCAACACTTCCGGATTGTACTTGTCAAGATCTTTAAGCTGGAACTGTCGCTCAAGAGTGAGTGATCTCACCGGAAACCACCCACGGAAGCTGGTGAAGGCAGCTACACTCACAAAACGGTCCTCCCAGACCTCTTTTTTCTTCGACCTCTCAAGGCCGGTAACTGTAGTATCACCCTCTCGGCCATCGTCCGGAATATCGTCAACAGTAGCTACTGGTGCCTCAGGGACAGGTGTAGAAGAGGACTCTGAATCCTGACTTGCACTCTTTGAACCCTTGAAAGTGCTATGTGAAGAGGAAGGCTCATCCCGGAGTTGATACCTTCCCTGTGGATACTGTGGCAGTGATTGTACTGCAGACTGCTCTTGCACTGAGTCGTCCTCCGATACTTCTCGAGATGGGGCATATGAACTAGATTCGGAGGGCTCGGGCTGTCTTCCTCGGCCTGCCGTAGCTTTCTTGGTGATTATCTTCTAGAAGGTGAGGGGTAAAGTGCTTTTAGCTCGGCCTCTGGAAGGTTCACCCCTCCCCTTTGAAGTGTCACTGCGGCCACGAGATCTAACCATTTTCTGCAACAAGCAATAACTGAAGTCAGTTGTAATTCAATTGCACATAGACAATATATCACAGTGTAGAACATGAGTGCAGGGTGGGGAAGTGTGGTCCGCACAATTACAAGTGCGGCTGCAGACTGGGATGTGCGGACCGCACAACTTGAACTTACGGCCGCAGAGATGAAACTGTGGTCCGCACAATTTTTTGTGTGACCACAGAATAGAAGTACGGTCCGCACATTTCTCATTGCGGCCGCACATTAGAATTCCAAAAAGTACCAACTTTCTGATAATAGAGATTGGTCTGATCTGCGGCCGCACATACTTTTCTACGGCCGCGGTGGAATTTCTGTGGTCCGCACAATTTAAAGTGCGACCGCAGAATCATGCTTGATCAAAGAACCCTATTATCTACTTTCGCGGACCGCATAATTTCTTATGCAGACGCGGTGAAATTTCTGTGGTCCGCACAATTTCAAGTGCGGCCGCAGTTTTCAAACCAAAGTCGATCAGACTCCTAGGGTTTACAAAATGTTTCAACAATTGACATGATATTAACAATTAAGCATGCAAATCAATTTACCCAGTACCCATAAAGCAATTAGTAGTTGATCCTACACAGATTAAACCCCACATCGTAGTAAAATTAAAATATAGTGACAAATGGCCTAAAACTATCTAACAAATTATAAATTTAACTAAAAGTTGAATTTTTTATGAGAAATTAGGCATACCAGATATGAAGGAGTGCAACTAAGTGATCACAGATGTGTATGGAGTGTGGCAGATGATTAAACAGATGATTTCCAAGTTTTAGAATTTAGAGTGCTCAGAGAGGGAAAAAACTTAGTACAGTGGCCTTAGGCTACTATTTATACTTGGAGGTAGACTTGGGAAACAAAGGAGGAGTGCGGCCGCAGAATTCCTTCTGCGGTCCACACTCTGTTACATGGAGGCTCAATAGCCTTTGTTGACCAGCAGTCCATACAATTTATGGTGCGACCGCAGATTTTGACTGGGGACCGCATAATTCGATGTGCGGGTGCAGATTGGCCATTTCTCTGATAGACCAAACTTCAAAGAGTTTGCAATTTCCCATCTCAATTTGTGAGGTCAGCACAAGAATTGTGCGACTGCAGTTGCCTTCTACTGTAGCATTCAAAATTGTGCGGTCCGCACTTTTTCCACACTTAGCTAATTTTCTGAGCACAGTTCCTGTAAATCACACTCATTCCTGCAACACACTTTAAATCCTATTAGCACAAAATAACACATATCTACAAAAGAAGAAAAGAAAAAGAAAACATGGGTCGCCTCCCAAGAAGCGCCTGATTTAACGTCGCGGCACGACATAGATTACTATCACTTCAAATGAAAAACTTCCACCACGTGGCCATCATCAGCTTATCCCAAATAATGCTTCACCCGGTGATCATTGACTCAGAATACCTCATCCTTTTTGTTCTTCAAGTCCAATGCATCAAAAGGTGTCACACCCACAATTTCAAATGGACCACTCCATTTGGATTTCAGCTTTCCATGAAACATCTTCAATCGTGAGTTGAACAACAAAACAAGATCGCCCACCTTGAACTCCTTGTTTCAGATGTATTTGTCATGAAGGTACTTCATTATATTTGTACAAGGACAAACTTGCATATGCATGGTACTGGAATTCATCCAATTCATTCAAATGTGCAACCCACAAGTTAGCGGCTGCATCTCAATCAAGATTCAACTTTTTTAAAGCCCGCATGGATTTGTGCTCAAGTTCCACCGGAAGATGACAAGCTTTGCCAAACACCAACCAGTATGGAGACATACTAATAGAAGTTTTGAAAGTAGTCCGATAGGCCCATAGTGCATCATTAAGCTTCTTTGACCAATCTGTCTAGTTAGCATTCACTATTTTTGACAAGATACTCTTTATCTCCCGGTTGGAGACTTCCACTTGACCGCTAGCTTGAGGATGATAGGGAGTCGTAACTTTATGAGTGACACCATACTTACTAAGCAAAGTGTCAAACGCCTTGTTGCAAAAATGCGACCCCCAATCGCTTCTGATAGCTCGCGGAGTACCAAATCTTGTGAAAATATTCTTTTTCAAGAATTCCACCACACTCCTCTCTTCATTGTTGGGTAGAGAAACGGCCTCAACTCATTTAGACACATAATCAACCGCAACCAAGATGTAGGTGTTTCCACAAGAACTCACAAAAGGACCCATGAAGTCAATACCCCACACATCAAAGATATTGATCTCTAAAATGGTAGTGAGAGGCATTTCATTCTTCTTCGAGATTCCACCGGCCCGTTGGCATTCATCACATCTTTTCACCATATAAGTTACATCTTTGTAGAGAGTGGGCCAATAGAAACCACAACTTAGCACTTTAGCCGTCGTTCTTGCTCCGCCATGGTGACCACCATAAGGCGAAGAATGGAAAGCCTCAAGAATAAAATTTTGCTCTTCATCCGGTACACATCTTCTAATTACCCCATCCGCGCAAATCCGGAAGAGGTAAGGCTTGTCCCAATAATAATCTTGACAATCCCGTTTGAGATTCTTCCTTTGATTTGAAGAGAACTCCTCCGAGATGATTCCACATACAAGGACGTTTGCTAGATCAGCGAACTATGGCACCTCCTTCATTGAAATGGCCAAGAGTTGCTCATCGGGGAAGGAGTCATTGACTTCAAGGACATCATGCAGCCTTCCCTCCTCCTCTAAACGAGACAAGTGGTCCGCCACTTGATTTTCACTCCCTTTCCGATCTTGAATGTCAATATCAAACTCTTGCTAAAATAGCACCCATCTCATCAACCTAGCTTTTGAATCTTTCTTGCTCATAAGATAGCGAAGTGCCGCATGATCTGTATGGACAATAACCTTTGCACCCATCAAGTACGGGCGGAGCTTCTCAATTGCAAACACAATGACAATGAGCTCTTTTTCAGTAACGGTGTAATTTACTTGGGCATCATTCATGGTCTTACTATCATAGTAGACTGTATGAAATATCTTGTTGATATGTTGCCCCAAAACTGCTCAAACTCCTACATCACTAGCATCACACATGAGCTCAAAAGGAATACTCCAATTAGGAGCGATAATAATGGGAGTTGTTGTCAACTTGAACTTTAGCAATTCAAAGGCTCTCATGCAATCATCATTGAAGTGAAACTTAGCATCTTTATCTAAAAGCTTACACAAGGGGTTCACCACTTTGGAAAAATCCTTTATGAAGCACCGGTAGAACCCCGCGTGACCCTAGAAACTTCTCACGCCTTTCACTAATGTTGGAGGTGGAAGTTTAGAAATCACCTCTATCTTCGCCTTGTCGACCTCAATGCCCTTATTTGAGATTTTATGGCCAATGAAAATGCCCTTCTTGACCATGAAATGGCATTTCTCCCAATTCAACACCAAATTCGTTTTTTCACACCTTGCCAATACTTTATCCAAATTTGCCAAGCGATCATCAAAGGAATCCCCGACTACCGAAAATTCATCCATGAAGACTTCAAGGTAGTACTCGACCATATCCATAAAGATCGCCATCATACACCATTGAAATGTTGCCGGTGCATTGCATAGGCTAAATGACATCCGTTTGAAAGCGAAAGAGCCATAGGGACAGGTGAAAATTGTTTTCTCTTAATCTTCCGGGGCAATAGGGATTTGGTTGTAGCTTGAATATCCATATAGAAATCAATAGAAAGTACGGCCGGCCAACCTATCAAGCATTTAATCAAGAAAGGTGAGTGGGAAATGGTCTTTCCTTGTTACTTTGTTGTCACCGTTCTTGTTGGAATCAACTCGTTCTTATCATTGGTTACCACAGTTATGCCCCCCTTCTTAGGGACACATTGCATCGGAGAAGTCCATGAACTGTCGGAAATGGGGTAGACCACCCCGGTATCTAACCACTTGATGATCTCCTTTTTGACCACGTCTTGCATGGCTTCATTGAGTCTCCTTTTATGTTCTATGGAGGGTTTGGCATTTTCTTCCAAGTTAATCTTGTGCATGCAAAACACAGGGCTTATTCCCTGAATATCCGCCAAAGTTCACCCAATAGCTTTCTTCCTCTTGTTGAGCACCGCCAATGTGGAGTTAACCTGCACGTTAGTCAAACAAGAGGAAAGAATAACCGGTAAAGTAGAACAAGGTCCAAGGAATTCATACCTGAGATGTGGAGGCAATGACTTCAACTCCAAGATAGGGGGCTCTTCAATTGAAGGCTTTGTAGGAGGAGTTTTCCTGTTCTCAAGATCCAAGGAAAGCTTTATGACTTGTGTGAGTCGTCGATTTTGGTTTTCAGGTTATTAGGAATCGATTTGGAAGAATGAATTTCATGATTGAAGCTTTAAGTTGAAAGAGTTGACCAAGTTTAACTTTTTAGTATTTGACCTTGGATTGGAGTTTTGATGGTTCCGTTAGGTCCGGATGGTGATTTTGGACTTGGGCGTATGCCCGGATTTGCATTTGGATATTTCTAGAAGATTTTGGCGCTAATTGGCGAAAGTTAAAAATTTGAAGGTTTGGAAAGTTCATAAGTTTGACCAAGAGTTGACTTTGATGATATCGGGATTGGATTGTGATTCTGGGGATCGGAATAGCTTCATTATGTCATTGGAGACTTGTGTGCAAAATTTGAATTCATTCCGAGTTGATTTGATAAGGTTCGGCACGAGTTTTGGAAGTTGAAAGATTCAAAGTTCATTAAGTTAGATTTGAGGTGCGATTTATCGTTTCGATGTTGTTATGCGTGATTTGAGGCCTCGAGTAGGTCTGTGCTATGTTATAAGACTTGTTGCTATATTTGAACGGGGTCTCGAGTGGCTCAGATGAGTTTCAGACGAGGTTCAGATCATTTTGTTGCATGTTGCATTGTTGAAGGAGTGCTAGTTCTGGTGTTTCCACATATGCGAAAGAATGGACGCAGATGCGGACAATTGGTCACAGAAGCGAAAGAAGGCTTGGCTGGAGGATCATCACAGATGCGGAGGAAGGGGTGCATCTGTGTGTGTGTGTAGAAGCAAAAGCTGTGATCGCAGAAGCGGGTAGGTGCGCGGAAGCGTGTTTTGTCTCGTACCTGTGCTTGCGCAGAAGCAGTGCCTGTTGCGCAGGTGCGAAAGAGCAGACCTCCAGTGTTTTATGCAGAAGCGAAAATTTTGACGCAAAAGCGACGCCGCAGAAGCGGCCCTTTGTTAGCAAATGCGAAAATTGCTGGGCAGAAGTTATAAATCGAGGGCTTGATCATTTTATTCATATTTGGAGTTATGAAGCTCGGATTGAGAGGAGTTTTGAAGCGATTTTCACCATATGGATTGGGGTAAGTGTTCTCCACTCGGTTTTGATTGTATTTCATGAATCTAGCTTTCTTTTTAGTAATTGGATTGTGAATTTTAAAGAGAAAATTGGGGATTTTTTCTAAAGTTTCACAGAGTGAATTTTTGAGTTTTGAACATCAATTCGGAATCGGATTTGAGTGAAACTAGTATGGTTGGACTCGTAATTGAATGGGTTATCGGATTTTATGAGTTTTGTCGGGTTCCGAGGTGTGGGCCCGGGTTTGACTTTTTTGTTGACTTTGGGATTTTGATTAAAGATTCGACCTATATCATTTGGAATTGTTTCCTTAGGCACTATTTGATGTATTTGAGTTGCTTTTGGTTAGTTTCGAGCCATTCAGAGCTCGGTACGTGCGAGATGACATTTTTGGAGTATCGTTTGGCTTGCTCAGTATTGGATTTGGCTTGTTCGAGGTAAGCAACACTTCTAAACTTGGTGCTGAGGGTATGAACCCCTGAATATACGTGATATGTGTTTGGTGTTAAGGTGACGCACATGCTAGGTGACGAGCGTGTGGGCGTGCACCGTGTGAAATATGACTCGATTGATTATGTAGTACTATGTAATTACCTAATCCTATTTTGTATCCATGAAATCTCCATGTGCTAGAGTAATTGAGACATGATCCATGTTAGAAACCATGTTTAGGCTTTATGCGTATTCTGTCGGGACTCACTGAGGTCATATCTCTTATGAGTTATTTTCTTAAATTGCAGTTACATACACAGTCATACTCGTTCATTTGTATATCATATCTCAATCTCTGTTGCTATTTATTGATACATCATATCATCATTTTGGGCTGATTTTCATGACATTGTGTGCCCGAGAGACTGGAGAGATTGATGAATGAGTTGGGGCCTGAGGGCCGGATTGCGAGTGGTATTGATGGGATCGGGTTGCACGCCACAACAGGATTTATTATTCTGGGCTGGATTTGCCCTGTATTATTGATTCATGATAGGATCGGGTTGCACGTCGCATCAGGCTTTACTGATTCATGCCATGATTAGCTTATTATAGTGCTTGGACTGGATCTGCCCCTCTGGAGTCTACACACCCACAGTGAGCGCAGTTTCTATTAATTCATTTGGGCTGGATCTGCCCTATACCGTGCTGAGTGAGTGAGAGGGTTGAGGGCTGGATATGCCCTGTTCAGTGCTGAGTGACTGAGAGGGTTGAGTGATTGAGCTTGATGAGTGAAAAGTGTGAGATAGTGAGATTGAGTACTCTGAGAGTATGTATATGGTTTTATCACTGAGTTGCATTGCATTCGACATGCACACTTGACATACATGCATAGAGATGCATCTTCCTCATGCTCTATGGTATTACGTCATTCATGACTTCACATACACATTGACATGTAGGCATAAAGATATATTTTCCTAATGCCATTTGAAAATGAAACATTTACCTGTTGAAAGTTTTGGGAAAAATCACAGCTTTACAAACTTACTCATATTTTGGTGATTTCGGTAAAAGATTTGGGTTTTAACTAATATACTTGAAAAGCATGCCTATTTTTCGAAACCGTAAACGAGTTGAGCATTATATCTCTGAGTTACTTCTTTTATCACCTTCATTATGTTGTTATGAACTGTTGTTGGATATCGGTGTTGGACTCCAACCTTTGTTCCAGCTCGTCACTACTTTCAACCTAAGGTTAGGTTTGTTACTTATTGAGTACATGGGGTCGGTTGTACTCATACTACACTTCTGCACCTTGCGTGAAGATGTTGGATGCTGATGTTGTTGTGTACTGCGGGAGCTGGATTTGAAGATGTACCTGCGTTCCGGTCATAGCTGATTCTTGATCTTGGTAGCTGTAAATTTTTTAATTTATTCATGTATATTTCAAATAGACGATGTACTTTATTTCATACCACCTTTGTAAATTCTAAATCTTAGAAGCTCTTGCTTTGTACTACCGGTCCTTGGGATTTTGTATAAAAGCTCAGTCATTTTATCATTATTTTCTCATCAAATTTCATTGGAATTGATTTATTGTTAACTGGCTTACCTAGCGGGTTGGGTTAGGTGCCATCACTACTAGTTGAATTTTAGATCATGACAAGTTGGTATTAGATCTCTAGGTTCATAGGTTCTACGAGTTATGAGGAAGTGTCTAGTAGAGTCTTGTGGATCTGTATGATGACGTCCATACCTATTTTTGAGAGGCTACATGGCATTTAGGATAAACTTCCCATCTTTCTTTCCTTATCGTGCGACATTGATTCATCTTGAAGCGTAACTTTTTGAATCCCTTCCACTCACTCGTATGCATATGTTAGCACTCGGTATCAGCTGTGTATCGGCGACTTGTGGATTTCATGGATGAGGTGCGAGATATGATTCCTGTATTTTGGTGATGTGCCAGTCTGGAGGACTTGAGGCCAGGTTTAGATCGCAACTTAGGCTCGGTAGTTTCAGTTGTGTGAGTATATGCTTTTGGACTTATATGTCCGGTAGTGTCCTTATGAGTGGAATTTATGGCTCGATGAGTGGTTGGATGGTTATATGATGTGACTGCGGGATGCGTTCAAATGGTTTAAATGTGACGATAAGAGTTTGCTTGGGATATAAAAAGAACTATTGGGTGCTTAATTTCTGTCTTAATGTGTTGTACAATCTTGATTTTTGAGCGTATTGAGGGAAGTTTCATGTTGTTCATTCGTGGGGTGAGGTAGATTCTTGTGTTCTGTTGACGAGATTAGACTCGGAAAGATTTAGTGAATGCTTAGTGGTTATGTCCATGGTAGGACGTAAGAGCTGCCAGTTTGAGGCTAAGCAGGTGGGTTATCTCCTGCGGGGTGTCATGAGGATTGTGTGATCTCTATGTTGTTTTTGTAGAGAGTTTTCTCTTACCAGTGGATTATATTTGTTGCAACTTGAGTTTGGATCGCTTGAGGAAGTTGGCTTGACTGTTACGAGGATGAATGCAAGATTTGTAGATGATTTGAAGTATTAAATGGTTTGTGTTACATGAGCTTATGAAGGATTGAGTTGAATTTCGATGCGGGATCATGTCAGTAACGGAGTATAGATATTATGAGTCATTGAGTGTTTTGTTCTATGGCTTTAAGCCAAGTGGAGGAGTCTGCTATCGACGATTTGAATGCATGGTTATGTATTTTACTGGTTTCGATTTGAGGCATACTTGTGAATCGGGTATGACTTGCAGAGGTTAAAATCGAGGATGACTCGAGTAAAGAAATTTCTGGATACGGGTTATATTAAACTTTATGGGTATGGGAATCATGGAATGATTGAGTTGTTATTCGTGAGGGATGTAGTAGGGGTGGGCATAAAATCCGTAAAATTGAAGAACCGGACCGAACCGAACCGAACCGAATTAATTCGGTATTTCGGTTATTCGGTACTAATTCGGTACGAAATTTTCGATTGTTCCGTACTTCAGTACGGATCTCGATATTCAAGTTTTAATTTTTCGGTATTTCGATATATCCAAATATTTCTTATAACTTTAACTATAACTATAAGCCCAACCGGTCAACCCAAGTTACCCAACCCCATAATGCATACTCCAGTAACTATTACTAATAAAAATAAGCCCAAGCCCAACTCCAACTCAAGTCAGACGCTATGAGACATCTACTATTCATATATTACTGCGCTTGAACTTGTAATATGTTCTCAAGCCTATATGTTTTTTGGTTTTCTATTTTATCTTTAAGATTTTATATTAATGTTCCTCTTATCATTTGTTTATTTGCACAGGGAGTCTGCAACGAGTTATTGGTAAGCAGAAGAGAAGGTAACTGTTGCACAAATGCTAAGTGCAAGTGCTGGCGCCATTTCCTAAAGGATTTCGTGGTTAAGGAACAAATTATCAATGAAGGACAAGTTGAAAGCGTTCAATTTTCTCTTTACTTGGCAATTCTTTAGTAAGCCCACTTGTGACTAAACTTGTGTTTTTTCTTCGCTTAGTTTTTACTAGATGAGTTTTGGTCCACGTACGCTTAGCACAACCAATATTCTAAACTAGAATATTATTTATTTAATACTACGAAAGTTCGGACGTAGGATCTAGGGGTGGTCCAAAAAAAACGGATCGAATTGAATTAATTTGGTATGATACCGAAATCGTACCAAACCAAACAAGAAAATACCGAACCGTACTGAACTATTTCAGTACGGTATTTGGTATGCACAAATGATATACCGAATACCGAAGTACCGAACCAAAATTTTTAAATACCGTATCGAATGCCCACCCCTAGGATGTATTGCGTGCAATGTATGAATTTGCTCGGTTACGTCAAGGCGTGGTTACTTCTTTGGGTATTGTCGTACTAATGGGGCACATGTCATTCGGCCCGTTTGGGCGATGCAATTGAGATTTGAGCAGAGTGGATGACTCTCGAGATGATTTTAATGGATTCAAGATTTATATGTAGCAATTGATAATTTTTCGGATTTGTATATGGCTAGAATATGAGATTTACATTAAATGGTGTCGAGACTCGCAGTATTTCTATATCATTATGGATTCTACATTTCAATATCAGGAAGGTGAAGGAAATGACTTTAGATTCACTTAAGGTCTCTTCAGAGTGGCTGTCTCGATTGTGGTACTTTTGGGGCGCTTAAGATGGAATACAACGGCTTATGGGCCTTAGGGCGGTGTGATTTTATGCTAGGATCTTTTGTGGTGAGCTTTGGGTAAGGATCGTGGTATTTTGGCAAGGAGAAGTGTCAACTTGAGGGTAATTCGGAAGGAGCTCGGAGAAATAGAACAGCTTAGTAGTAGGACTAGATCAACACGGTAATGGATATGATCGGTTCTTTGGGTACTTATGATGTGGTGAGTCTCTACAGGTGTTTTGTGGCAATACTCTTTGGTTTGGTGACCTGCGTGGCTTGGTTGAGTTAGAGAGATTCAGTTCTGATGGTTTGGTTATGTGCAAATGGGTTTCGAAGAGTTTTGATGGTTTCTACCACGGATTGAGATGGATATTTCCTATTGGCATGAGGAGCATGTTGCGTATTGTGATTTTCTCCTGGATGGAGATCAAATGGAATATTTCTAACTGATCGGGTATGTATTATGCTGGTGACTCAGAGTAGATTATGAGATTCTCGTGCTTTTCATATGATGGCATGATAGATGTGGTGCGTCCTGTGAGATTGAGATTTGTATGTGCAAGGTTACAGTTCAGTTTTGAAGGGAAGGTCATGATTTCTTAGACAACATGGACGGTTTCAGATGACTGGATGAATGATATTACTACTTGGTATTACCAGAGGAGAGTGTACATTTCAGAAAGTGCACTGAGTTTTGACTTACAGATGCTTCATTGGTATTGCGGTACTCGTTTGGTTAATCGACTGCTGATATCTAGATTTTTGCTATGTAGCACGGAAGAATTATAGAAGTATTCCTCGTGGGATGATCATGTATGAGAGATGTGTTCGACATTCGGGCGGTGGAGTATGGATCAGATATGGTGATTCTTGTGTTCTATGAATTTGGAGACCGGAAGTTCTCAGAAGCGGATTGTTTAGTGGTTGTGGACTGTGAAGATATGTCCAAAGCTAGCCATATGATAGTATGGGTTATGGTTAGGTCTTTGTGGACTTTCAGAGGGTTATTTATCTATTTATGGATGACCAGAGTTGATTTGGGGGACCATTTGTAAGCCCGAGGGAGATGTATATTCTACACCGAGTTGGATTTGTTGACTCAGCACCGTTATTGCTGAAGGTTGTATCATTCAGTTAGAGTTGAGCTTGTTCACGTTCTGATATGTGCTATGTGTTACTCTTCTATGCTACGAGGGGTCGTGATTTGTTGGTTATATGCACACATGGTGCGGTTCTATTTGGGCCTTATAGCGAAATTTGAGCGAGATGGGTATTAGGGTATTGAATGATTGATTGCGCATTGGTTATGTTCTTTCCGGACTGTGGCATATAGTGTTATTTGCTTCTCCATGGTTATGGTCATGCACTTCATGTACTTGATATCGAATTGCGCGTGGTTGCTAATTTTGAGCATTGTGACTTGAGGTATTTTATGGGATCGGTGTTTGGATGGGGTCACGCACTGCAGCGGAGTTGTGTTGGGATATTATCCTTGTGTTAGATTCGTGTGTCTTGGTTCTACTATGTATGATGGGTTCATAGCATTGCGGTTGTGGTGGTACTTGTTGAGATTGCAAAACAGTTTTCTCATTTGAGTCATTTTCCATTTTTGGTTGCATTTGAATTATTCCGTATTGGTGCACAGATTGCACGGTTTGTGGCTTAAGGTTGTATTGGTGTGGCATTTCAGTATAGTGGTTGTATTTGATGATACGAGGTCGTTGGACCTAGAATGGGTGCTCTCGGATTTGTTTGTGGTATATTTGGAAGGGTAATGTCAATGATCGGCTTAGAAATTGGCTATAGTTCTTGTCGAAGGAGGGAGGACTCCATGACTTGTTAATCTGATGCGTGGTTATAAGTTTTTGCGTGTTTCTTTCATCATCGGCAGTGTACGAAGGTTTTGAATGATGCTTTGTTTGATATGAGGTTTATTACCGGTACTGGGTTTGGTTTGAGCAACTACTGTGATCGGGAATTATTGATACGAGTATGCGAGTTATGTGGTATATCATGTGATTACATCTTGGGTTATGGTTATGGCTTGATACAGCCTGTTCATACTCTTACAGTGTGTAGATGTGAGATTCGGGTCTTATAATGAATTTCGGATGTTGAAAATTGGGTTCTAAGGCTTACAGACTAAGGTTAAAGTAATGATCTCCAGTTATGATGTGTTATCAGGCTTACATGGATTAGGGTGATGTGGGATCACCCCCGGGTATGTGCATGGTAAGGTTACACGGTAGTTTAATGGCTTTGGAACGACTCTTGGCACGTTCAAGGACGAACATATATTTAAGTGGGGTAGAATGTAACGACCCGATCTGTCATTTTGAGGATATGCATTCCGTTAAGTTATTTGAATTCTTGAGCAATATCGTATGATATATTATGACTTGTGTGAGTCGTCGGTTTTCGTTTTCAGGTTATTCTGAATCGATTCGGAAGAATGAATTTCATGATTAAAGCTTTAAGTTGGAAGAGTTGACGAAGTTTAACTTTTTAGTATTTGGCCTCAGATTGGAGTTTTGATGGTTCCGCTAGGTCCGGATGGTGATTTTGGACTCGGACGTATGCCCGAATTTGCATTTGGATATTTTTAGAAGGTTTCAACGCTAATTGGCGAACGTTAGAAATTTAAAAGTTTGGAAAGTTCATAAGTTTGACCAAGAGTTGGCTTTGATGATATCGGGATCAGATTGTGCAAAATTTAAGTTCATTCCGAGTTGATTTGATAAGGTTCGACATGAGTTTTGGAAGTTGAAAGATTCATAGTTCATTAAGTTCGATTTGAGGTACGATACGCCGATTCGATGTTGTTATGCGTGATTTGAGGCCTCGAGTAGGTCCGTATTATGTTATGGGACTTGTTGGTATATTTGGACGGGGTCCCGAGTGGCTCAGATGTATTTTGGACGAGGTTCGTATCATTTTGTTGCATGTTGCATTGCTGAAGGAGTGCTGGTTCTAGTGTTTCAGCATCGACGGAAGAATGGACGCAGATGCGAGTCCGCAGATGCGGACAATTGGTCGCAGAAGCAAAAGAAGGCTTGGCTGGGGGATCATCGCAGATGCGGAGGAAGAGGCACACCTGCGTGTGCGCAGAAGCGAAAGCTGTGATCGCAGAAGCGGGTAGGTGCGCAGAAGCGTGTTTTGTCTCGCACCTACGCTTGCGCAGAAGCGGTGCCCGTTGCACAGGTGCGGAAGAGAAGACCTCCAGTTTTTCCGCAAAAGCGACGCCGCAGAAGCGGCCCTTTGTTCGCAAATGCGAAATTTGGTGGGCAGAAGTTATAAATCGAGGGCTTGGTCATTTTATTCATATTTGGAGTTATGGAGCTCGGATTGAGACGATGTTTGAAGCGATTTTAACCATATGGATTGGGGTAAGTGTTCTCTACTCGGATTTTATTGTATTTCATGAATCTATATTCGTTTTTAGTAATTTGATAGTGAATTTTAAAGAGAAAATTGGGGATTTTGTCTAAAGTTTCATAGAGTGAACTTTCGAGTTTTGAAATCGATTCGGAGTCGAATTTGAGTGAAACTAGTATGGTTGGACTCATAATTGAATGAGTTGTCAGATTTTGTGAGTTTTGTCGGGTTCCGAGATGCGGAGCCGGGTTTGACATTTTGGTTGACTTTGGGCTTTTGATTAAAGATTCAACCTTTATCATTTGGAATTGTTTCCTTAGGCATTATTTTATGTATTTGAGTTGCTTTTGGCTAGTTTCGAGCCGTTTAGAGTTCGATACGTGCGGGATGTTTTTTTATAGTATCGTTTGGCTTGCTCGGTATTGGATTTGGCTTGTTCGAGGTAAGTAACACTTCTAAAGTTGGTGCTGAGGGTATGAACCCCTGAATATACGTGATATGTGTTTGGTGTTGAGGTGAAGCACATGCAAGGTGACGGGCGTGTGAGCGTGCACCGTGTGAATTATGACTCGATTGATTCTGTAGTACTGTGTAGTTACCTAATCTTATTTTTATCCATGAAATCTCCACGTGCTAGAGTAATTGAGATGTGATCCATGTTAGAAACCATGTTTAGGCTATATGCTTATACTGTCGGGACCCACTGAAGTTATATCTCTTGTGAGTTATTTTCTTAAATTGCAGTTACATATTCAATCATACTCGTTCATTTTCATGTCATATCACAGTCTCTGTTGCTATTTATTGATACATCATATCAATATTTTAAGCTGATTTTTATGACATTGTGAGCCCGAGATACTGGAGAGATTGATGACTGAGTTGGGGCCTGAGGGCCGGATTGCAAGTGGTATTGATAGGATCGGGCTGCATGTCGCAACATTATTTATTATTCTGGGCTGGATTTGCCCTGTATTATTGATTCATGATGGGATCGGGTTGCACGCCGCATCAGGCTTTATTGATTCATGCTATGATTGGCTTATTATAGCGCTTGGGCTGGATCTGCCCCTTCGGAGTCTGCACACCCACAGTGAGCGTAGTTGCTATTGATTCATTTGGGCTGGATCTGCCATGGGATGGATCCGCCATGTACATTGCTGAGTGACTGAGAGTGTTGAGGGCTGGATCTGCCCTGTTCAGTGCTGAGTGACTGAGTGTATTGAGCGTGATAAGTGGAAAGTGTGATACAGTGAGATTGAGTACTTTGAGAGTATACATATGGTTTTATCACTGAGTTGCATTGCATTCGATATGCACACTTGACATACAAGTATAGAGATGTATCTTCCTCATGTTGTACGGTATTGCGTCATTCATAACTTCACATACACATTGACATGTGGGCATATAGATGTATTTTCCTCATGCCACTTGAAAATGAAACATTTACATATTGAAAGTTTTGGGAAAATTTATAGTTTTACAAACTTACTCATATTTTGGTGATTTTGGTAAAAAAATTAGGTTTTCACTAATATACTTGAAAAGCATGCCTATTTTCCGGAACCGTGCACGAGCTGAGCATTATATATCTAAGTTACTTCTTTTATCACCTTCAGTATGTTATTATGAACTGTTGTTGGCTATTGGTGTTGGACTCAGACCTTTGTTCCAGCTCGTCACTGTGAGCATCTAATTTTTTACTATATTTGAATTTTTATCATCTTCTACTATGTAAATATTTTCAGAAATTTAATATATATTTTTTAGATATATAGATATATATATATATATATATATATATATATATATATATATATATATATATATATATATATATATATATATATATATAGAAATCATTAATAATTTAAAATGTCAATTATTAGTATTAGTATTATTTTTATTATTATTTTATCTTTATTTTTAAATAAAATGAATTAAAAAAAAAAATAAATAATAATTAATTTTTTTTTAAAACAAATTTCGGATGGGAATTAAAAATTAGGAAAAGTAGAAATATAAAATTAAAAATTAAAAGTAAAAGTAGGTAGAAATTGTTTAATAAAAAAAGTAAAAGAAAGTAGAAAATTAAAAAACTAAAAGTAAAAGAATGTGAAATTTTAAAAAATGAAAAATAAAATAAAGTTGGAATTAAAAAATAAAAGTAAGGGTATCTGATTTTTTTATATAAAAAAAGTAAAAGTAAGTGGGAAATAAAAAAAGAAAAGTAAAAAAGTGGGATTTTAAATATATTAAAAGTAAAAAAAGTGAAAAATTAAAAAATAAAAGTAAAGGAAAGTGGGGAATTTTTTTAAAAAAAAATAAGAAAAATGGGAAGTGGAAATTCTTTTTAATTAAAAATACAAATATAAATAAATAATAAAAAATAAAAATCTGAAAATTCCGAAATTATTTTCTATAAATAGAAGAGAAATGTGATGAAAAAAAGAGGGAGAGATAAAGGAAAAAATAGGGAGGAACGAATTGAGAAAAAAATATTTTCTTCTTCTAGGATAAGGAAATTTCTACTTGTGTCATTCTTTCTTCGGCTTTCTTTCGAAAAATCCAGCAGCTTCACCACCCCAAAACCACTAGCCCTTGACCACTTTTGAGCCATCATTAACCCAAAAAAACCCACTAAATCGTCAGTTTTGCAAGGTCGATTGAGGTTGCAAGTTGAGATTTGCCGCTCGAGTTTTTCGTTGTTCGAAGGGTCCAGTTGAGAGCTATCCGATCATTGAGTGGTTGTAATTTAAATCCACAATCATCAATACAAAGGTTCACTTCTCTTTCTATTTTATTTTTTCTCATTAATATTTTGGGTCACTCTGTTTTAATTTAACTTTGAGTATGATATGATCGAGTTCGCATTTGAGTGTGCTAAGATTAATTTGTTCTCATGTTGAGTATTTTTTAAGATTAATTTATTGTCCTTTTTAGTAGTTCATATGGTTAATTTTATTGATGAATATGTATTAATTTGTAACTTTTCTTGTTTATTCAATGAAGTAATGGCTTTCTATTTTAGCATGCTTTAGTTTCATTTTGATCTCCTATCTTAGTGACTAAATTGGTCCTGCCTGTATCTATCTTTTCGTGCCATAAATTTAGTCTAATTTCAAATATTGGTTAGCAGTAAAATTATAAGAGATTAGGTTGGGCCATGATTGGTGTAAGACTTTAATTGGACTTCCCTAGCGTATTTATGGGCTAATTGTTGCACATGACCAAAAATAAATAAACATTCACAAGCTAGCCAACTTTTTCCATAATTAATTTACTTCATTTCCTCCATAACAATATACATACCTTATGACCTTACAATAATGTTAAAATTAGTAATTGAATAATATCCGAACACCGTAGCTTGATTTAGGAGCGATTAATAATAAATCATCGTGACTATGGGTACGGTTCATGTGGCATAGTCATGATACGCAAACCCCAATTCAAGTGCGCGTTTCACGTGACTTGACCATAACTTCAAATAATAATAAAGATAAACATGTTGTAAATCACGGGTGCGTTTCACGTGGCGCGGTTTGCAATGTATACGAAAATGACAAGTGTGCGACATCGCGACTTGTTCAAATAAATTTCATAAATATTAAAAAGCGGTAAAAGACAAAAATGCACAATAGGTTTAAAACTTGTAATAAATCAGATAATTACGCCAAGTATTAATTGTTAAGCGACTGTGCTAAAACCACGGAACTCGGGAGTGCCTCACACCTTCTCCCAGGTTAACACAATTCCTTACCCGGTCTTCTCTGTTCGCGGACCAAAAATAAGAGTCAAATTTCCTCGATTTGAGATTCTAAAATAAATCGGTGACTTGGGACACCATAAATTATTCCAAGTGGTGACTCTGAATTTAATAAATAATCTCATTTCGATTAATGTCACTTTAATTGGAAAAACTTTCCTATCCCCTATCCCTTCGGGAAAAAGGAGGTGTGACAGCTCTGGCGACTCTGCTAGGGATCGAACCCAGAATCTCTGGTTCAGGGTTCACAATTCGAGCTTAGAATAACTGTTATGCTTGACTTTCTTGTGATTGTCTGATATTACATGTTTGGGCCTAATGTGCTAAATGCCGCTTTTTACTGCTTTGATATTGATTGAACTGTATATAAACTATTACGAAACCCTCTTCTCTCTGAGTCTTCTGAATCTTCTGGGAAGCGTGCGCTTCGCGTGGCTTCTTTTCTGTTAGAGTCATATGCTAATTTTAGAACGAGGTACGGACAAGTTGCAAAGCCGGTGAAGCTTCTGTATTCCCGGTACGCTGCCCCCCCTCCCGGCTCAAGTTGTCCGCTCGGGTAAGCCAGGTCTAGAACAATACACCCAGGATTTAAACTCAGAATGACATAACCTCATACCGGATCCCTAGTAGGTACGTTTGTTTGCATCACGTGCATTTGATTTTGAGGACTCAACACACGGGTTGGGTCCGTCTAGGACAGGTGTACCCAAATCAAAAGACCATCCTGATGTATTTTTACGTACTACTTGTACATTTATTTGTTTCGGCTTGCATGTTGACCGTCTACTATAATAGGAAAGAAAATCAAGAAAAACTAAGAGTGAGGCAAGAGAGAGAAATTTACCCGATTTCTAAAAATCCAGGTATTTAAAAATCCCAAAACTCTGCCGAAAGTTTGAAAAAGAAAAGAGAAAGAAAATAAGCCAATGTTTTCAAAAGTCATGCTTCTTCCCTGTTCCGTCAAAATCGACTGAACTACGTGGGTCTGATTCTCACCAGATGTGAGATACGAAGGCAACCTCATCGGTTCCGGTCCCAATTTTTAAAAATCCAAGAAACAATATTCCTTTAATTCATTCTTTAGGAGTCTTTTCTTAGAAAAATACAAATAAATAAAAAAAACAAATAAAAAAACTTTAAAACCATAAATAATTTTCTTTGTAGAAGTCTTTCATTTGGAAAAAGAAAACAAATCAAATCAAAATCCAAAAAATTATTTTCTACCTTTTTTATAAGTCTTTCTCCCAAAATTCAAAAAAAGAAATCAAAATCTAAAAAAATATTTTCTTTCTCTTGAAATTTACAAAAAAAAAAAAAAAAATCAAAATCCAAAAATATTTTATTTCTTATTTAGAAGTCTTTCTTTCACCAATTCCCAAAAATAAAATAAATATAAAAAATTGAAATAAAAAAAACAATTGAAAATATTTTCGTTGCTATGAGATTTTGTCGGATTATTTATATCTGAGTAAAAAAAAAGAGTTAGTTTATATATTTTATTTCTTATCTTCCCGAACTACGCGAGATATGATTCATGCGGTGTCATGATACGTAGGCAATCCCCATCGGATTTGATCATAGCTATAAACAAATTGAGTGAAAAAATAAAGAGAAAAAATAAATTGAGTGAAAAAGAAAGAAAAGAGTGACAAAAAAATAACAAAAAAAAGAGAAAGAAAAAGAAATCAAGATATGAAAAAAAAATCAAAAATAAAAGAAAAGAAAAAAAAAGAGTCTCCCAAGATGGAATCAGTTCACCCTTGTTGGTGAATCATTCTCGAGCTTATTCTAAAATCTAGTCAGGTTAGGTCTACTGCAGCCATTAGCCCCGAACAGGCCAAACCCCGAGTCCCCCTTGCACCGAGCTGATGCTAGATGTAAATATCACTACGGAGCAGTGGGACATGATACTGAAGATTGTTGAACTCTCAAAAGAGCAGTGGAAGAAAAGGACCCTAATATGATGAACAATCCTCAGCCTACTCACACCAATGTGCCATTAGTCGGAATGATTTGTGAAGATGAAGAATTTGATCAGACACGGAAGGCCATTGCATCCATTGCCGAGACAGAAGAAAAGCTAAAAAACGTTCGCCAAGCCTGAAAGTTTCCCATAAGACGGGAGTCTCGGTAGCTAGTCTTGCTATCCTTTCTGCGTCCGGATTATCTCAAGGTGTGATCCGGATATTTTACTTTATTGTCTTACTTTTCGATGTAAATCCTTCTATTTTTAAAATTCAAAAAAAAAAAGAATAAAAAGAATCAAATGAAATTAATATTTCATTGTCTAGGAATGTCTATTTTTTTTTAATCTTGTCACTTTTCTTATTCTCTTTTTAGTTTTGATTCATGTAGATTTTAATAACATGACATGCTTGCAGACTTCATGACTAGATCCTAAAACTCTGTCAGACTTTGAAATAATGAATCAAGAAGCAGAATGCAATGATAATGAGGTTAAGGAAATAAAACAAAAAATCGGAACAGTATGAGAATAAGCCTATGCCAAGCCCGATTGAAACCTACAGAAGTTGAAATTCCCTCTCTCTGGGTCATTGTCGAAGCCGAGATTGAGGATAATGATTGGGTCATGAACCGATTGGAACAATTGACACTACTTGATAAAAAATGATTGTCCACAATTTGCCACATGCAGTTGTACCAACAAAGAATAGCCAGTGTCTATAACAAGAAAGTGCGGCCCATGAAATTTAAAATAGAACAACTCATTGTGAGACGTATCCTCCCACCTCATGAAGAAGCTAAAGGAAAATAGGCTCCAAATTGGAAAGGTCCATATATTATAACGAGAGTACAGCAAAAGAGAGTGTTGTACCTAGGAAGCAACAAAGGAAATGTCCCTGAAATAACTGTTAACGCAGACGTAGTCAAAAGGTATTATGTTTGACCCTCTATGTGGCATTAATGTTCTCTGATTGAGATGACGAAGGATTTCATTCTCGCTATCCAAACATCATTAACCCTTTTGCTAACTATTTTGAATCGGTTACCTTTCTTTGATTACCTCTTTGGAACCTGAAGATGTTATTAAAAAAAGAAGAAACAAGAAAGAAAAAAGAGAAGAAAAACAAAACAAAGATGAAAAAAAGAAAAAAAGAGAGAAACAAAAAGAGAAAGAAGAAGAAAAAGAAAATAAAACAAAAATCCAAATAAGTTCATGTTCCTTGAACTACGTTCGACTTGATTCCGAAAGGATACGTAGGCAGCCTATCTCTGGGGTTCAGTCACACCAAAACAAAAATACAAATTCCCCCAAAAGTGAAACCGGGGCAGATGTTATAATGGTTTGGCGATAGTTTTGTCTGAAAGGTTCAAAAGTTGTAATTCAATCCAAATCCTTTTTACCCAAATCCTTTTCAATTCCTTCCGATCAATCGGCAAAGAGATTCAAAATGGGAGGATACAGTTACTCGGATCTGATACAACAAAATGAGAGAAATAAAATGAGAGAGTCTTATTGGTGAAAATCTCACCGGCACCATAAGGTGATGGTAAGCAGAGAAATTCGAAAATGAGAGAGTCTTGGTAGTGAAAACTCACAAAGGGCACTATAAGGCGATTGTGAGAAGAGAAATGAGATAGGCCAGCTGGTGAAAACCCGCAAAGGGCGCCACTGATTGAAAAGAGGATCCTCACAGTCACTGGCATCGACACAGTCCTGGGCAAAGTTTCTCAGTCTCAAAGCAAGATTTGTGATGAATTTCTGAGAGTTGGACGGTTTACACAGATCAGGCATCTAGTCCAGGAGGCATGTCATGTTCATTGAAGTCTGTATACACTCCAGATAAGTCCTTCTTTCTTTTCCCCGAAAGGGATACCTCTTGTCTAAATTCATTTGCCCATTCCACTATTTGCTTTTCTTTGAATCCTTTTCGGTTTAACTCTGTTATGAAACTAAGACAAAGAAGGGAAGGCATGACTGATTTATAGTGTTCTCACTTGATACAAGCCAATATGCAAAAGAAAAGGAACCCAATCTCGGCAAGGGCATCAAGTTGACTCCAACCGGCCATGTTGGCCGATGTTTTGAAATCAAAAACTATTGAAAGCGGAAATTCAAAGTCAAATGCCCACAAGGGCAAAATAAAAGTTGAAAAGGTTAAGTCCCATGTGACTAACCATCATGGCAAAGTCCGGAAAAGCCAGAGGTTCTCCGAGGTTAGAAATGCAATCGATATTCAGGAAACAACCAGTTGCAACTGAAAGGACCGAGACCAAGTGACTGAAACAATCAAGGCCACAAAACCAACCACCATTTCAAACTGACAAATTGTTCTTTGTTTGAAAAAATAGGGAAACAAGTACAATCCAAAAAGCAACCTTGCAGGAAGCAGGTGAAACCAAAATGAAATTGCGCAAAGGCTAGAAACAGTTTTGCAGCAACTACTGCAAAAGGGAAGTCTTCTCCAAACTCTTTCCCGCATTTTACTCATTATCTTAAAAAAATATATGAAATTAAAAAGAAAGGAAAAACAAATCATGGTAATATAGGGTCTCCAATCCCTAGCTGCATTTTCCAACATAGGGTCTCCACTCCCTAGTTGATGATTTTTAGACATAGGGTCTCCACTCCCTAGTCGCTTTTCCAACATAGGGTCTCCACTCCCTAGTTGATTAATATTTTAGATATAGGGACTCCACTCCCTAGTCTCTTTTCCAACATAGGGGATCCACTCCCTAGTCGCCTTTTCCAATATAAGGTCTCCACTCCCTAGTTGATTTTATTTTAGACATAGGGTCTCCACTCTCTAGTCGCTTTTCCAACATAGGGTATCCACTCTCTAGTTGATTGATATTTTAGACATAGGGTCTCCACTCCCTAGTCTCTTTTCCAACATAGGGTCTCCACTCCCTAGTCGCTTTTCCAACACAGGGTCTCCACTCCATAGTTGATGATTTTTAGACATAAGGTCTCCACTCTCTAGTCGCTTTTCCAATATAAGGTCTCTACTTCCTAGTTGATTTTATTTTTAGACATAGGGTCTCCACTCCCTAGTCGCCTTTTCCAACATAGGGTCTTCACTCCCTAGTTGATTTTATTTTAGACATAGAGTCTCCACTCTTTAGTCGCTTTTCCAACATAGGGTATCCACTCCCTAGTTGATTGATATTTTAGACATAGGGTCTCCACTCCCTAGTCTCTTTTCCAACATAAGGTCTCCACTCCCTAGTTGATATTATTTTTAGACATAGGGTCTCCACTCCCTAGTTGATATTATTTTTAGACATAGGGTCTCCACTCCCTAGTTGATGCCAGCATAACCTGATGCCAATATACGGTCTCCACTCCCTAATTGATGCCAGCATAACCTGATGCCAGCATAACTTGATGCCAACATAGGGTCTCCACTCCCTAGTTGATGCCAATATAGTGTCTCCACTCCCTAGTTGATGATTTTCCAACATAGGGTCCCCACTCCCTAGTTGATGATTTTTAGACATAGGGTCTCCACTCCCTAGTTTCTTTTCCAACATAGGGTCTCCACTCCCTAGTTTCAAATGAGTAGAAATTATTTAATAAAAAAAGTAAAAGAAAGTGGAAAATTAAAAAAATAAAAGTAAAAGAATGTGAAAATTTAAAAAATGAAAAGTAAAATAAAGTTTGAATTAAAAAATAAAAGTAAGGGTATCTGATTTTTTTTAAAAAAAAAGTAAAAGTAAGTGGGAAATAAAAAAAGAAAAGTAAAATAAGTGGGAAATAAAAAAAAGAAAAGTAAAAAAGTGGGATTTTAAATATATTAAAATTAAAAAAAGTGAGAAATTTAAAAATAAAAGTAAAGGAAAGTGGGGAATTATTTTTTTTAAAAAAATAAGAAAAATATAATTGTTTTCTATAAATAGAAGAGAAATGTGATGAAAAAAAGAGGGAGAGATAAAGGAAAAAATAGGGAGGAACGAATTGAGAAAAAAATATTTTCTTCTTCTAGGATAAGGAAATTTCTACTTGTGTCATTCTTTCTTCGGCTTTCTTTCGAAAAATCCAGCAGCTTCACCACCCCAAAACCACTAGCCCTTGACCACTTTTGAGCCATCATTAACCCAAAAAAACCCACTAAATCGTCAGTTTTGCAAGGTCGATTGAGGTTGCAAGTTGAGATTTGCCGCTCGAGTTTTTCGTTGTTCGAAGGGTCCAGTTGAGAGCTATCCGATCATTGAGTGGTTGTAATTTAAATCCACAATCATCAATACAAAGGTTCACTTCTCTTTCTATTTTATTTTTTCTCATTAATGTTTTGGGTCACTCTATTTTAATTTAACTTTGAGTATGATATGATCGAGTTCGCATCTGAGTGTGCTAAGATTAATTTGTTCGCATGTTGAGTATTTTTTAAGATTAATTTATTGTCCTTTTTAGTAGTTCATATGGTTAATTTTATTGATGAATATGTATTAATTCGTAACTTTTCTTGTTTATTCAATGAAGTAATAGCTTTCCATTTTAGCATGCTTTAGTTTCATTTTGATCCCCTATCTTAGTGACTAAGTTGGTCCTGCCTGTATCTATCTTTTCCTGCCATAAATTTAGTCTAATTTCAAATATTGGTTAGTAGTAAAATTATAAGAGATTAGGTTGGGCCATGATTGGTGTAAGACTTTAATTGGACTTCCCTAGCGTATTTATGGGCTAATTGTTGCACATGACCAAAAACAAATAAACATTCACAAGCTAGCCAACTTTTTCCATAATTAATTTACTTCATTTCCTCCATAACAATATACATACCTCATGACCTTACAATAATGTCAAAATTAGTAATTGAATAATATTCGAACACCGTAGCTTGATTTAGGCGCGATTAATAATAAATCATCGTGACTATGGGTACGGTTCATGTGGCATAGTCATGATACGCAAACCCCAATTCAAGTGCGCGTTTCAGGCGACTTGACCATAACTTCAAATAATAATAAAGATAAACATGTTGTAAATCGCGGGTGCGTTTCACGTGGCGCGATTTGCAATGTGTACCAAAACGACAAGTGTGCGATATCGCGACTTGTTCAAATAAATTCAATAAATATTAAAAAGCGGTAAAAGATAAAAATGCACAATAGGTTTAAAACATGTAATAAATCAGATAATTACGCCAAGTATTAATTGTTAAGCGACCGTGCTAAAACCACGGAACTCGGGAGGGCCTTACACCTTCTCCCAGGTTAACAGAATTTCTTACCCGGTCTTCTGTGTTCGCGGACCAAAAATAAGAGTCAAATTTTCTTGATTTGGGATTCTAAAATAAATCGGTGACTTGGGACACCATAAATTATTCCAAATGGCGACTCTGAATTAAATAAATAATTTCATTTCGATTAATGTCACTTTAATTGGAAAAATTTCCCTATCCCCTATCCCCTCGGGAAAAAGGAGGTGTGACAGTCACTACTTTCAACCTAAGGTTAGGCTTGTTACTTATGGAGTACATGTGGTCGGTTGTACTCATACTACACTTCTACACCTTGCGTGTAGATGTTGGATGTTGATGTTGCTGTGTACGACGAGAGCTGGATTTGAAGATGTATCTGCGTTCCGGTCATAGCTGCCTCTTGATCTTGGTAGCTTTAGAATTTTAAATTTGTTCATGTATATTTCAAACAGATGATGTACTTTATTTAATACAAGCTTTGTAAATTCTAAATCTTAAAAACTCATGATTTGTAGTACCAGTCCTTGGGATTTTGTATAAAAGCTCAGTGATTTCATCATTATTGTCTCTTCAAATTTCATTGGAATTGATTTATTGTTGAGTAGCTTACCTAACGGGTTAGGTTAAGTGCCATCACGACTAGTTAAATTTTGGATCGTGACAGAGACGTTCTGCAATAGTGTTGCATTGATACAGAGCTAGAGAGAAGAGTATGAAAAATTGGCTATCATAAACTAGTTGAGGGGATATGGCCAAATCCAAATGGGAGATTGATGGACATTATCGTCTTACTCTTATCTATGGGGCCATTTCCTCTTCAGGTGGCTTGCGTGTGAAGTTCTGAAGAAGAATATTAACGCATAAAAGTCAAGCAGCAAACATACAAAAATAGAATACGTAACTCCAATTTAAAGGACATGGTTTTGTTTTGTATACTCATGTCCCGTTGGTAACGAGACTGAAGGGCCACGCCTCATAATAGGGGACGATACCAATGTCATCTATTCACGAGGCGGATCTAACTTTTGGTATTTGGATATATATGTGTGAGAGATGCATTTACTCCAAATCATCCTCCTCTAAATCCTGGATTGATCTGTCTTCTTTACAATATTAATATCACTCAAGAGTCTGTTCGGCCATTCTTCAAAAATAAATGGATATGTATATTGTTTATCCGTAAAACGGTACAGTTGAATTTGTTCGTGATTTCTAGATAAGTGAATTAATTTGATCCAAAAAGTAACGAAATAACTGATGAAATATAAATTACTAAGCCTTAGAATGTAGCTGAAATGACATAACTGACGAGTCCGGAAACGGGATTTTCGGACACAATAATAATGAAATCAAAAAAAGAGAAAGCCAAATTGTATTAAAATTCTATATAGAATGTAGTGTAAGTTAACCAGAAAATTTCTGTCTTTTACAATGGTAACTGAGCTCACTATTTATAGCTATGCCTAGGGAAAAAAGATCCTAGGATCATGCCCTCCTTTAATGCCAATTATGAGGGTCATTGATTGAGATGTAACGTTGAGTATAAATGCCAAATTCTCTGTAACGGACCGTCACTCTTAATGCCGTAGAATATTTCTTAATAAATGCTACCGGGCGCAGAGCTTTTACTACACTTTTATGAACGTTATTCGTTCCGGTAACAAGCGTAGTGGCTGCGTTCGGTCTTCAACCATCCCACCTTGGGTTCCACGTGTCCTCCTTTTAGTCAGCCACATGTCATATCATATTTTACCCTATACAAATAGTCCCCCTACTTTCCGGTGACATAACTTTGTGTTACCGGAAAGTTGGTAGAAATACCTTTTTGGCGGGAATTACTATAACTCCCTCTGAAGGTCTCTGACAGTTGATTAGACGCATGTCTCTCCGTATTTAATTCCCCGAACATGCATCATCCCATGATTCAGTATAATTTTTACCGATTATCGAGATAATCATGGCCATGAATTTAGCGTCATCCCATGATTCTTTTCCTTTATGCCTCTCAATTGCTTGAGTTTCTGATTTGCATCCTAGTTTTCCATCCTTTTCCTGATTTTCTTCAAACACAAACTCTTTACCTTCTTATTTTCCAATGGCTTCTTCTTCCAATGCGGTGGTTCTTTAAAGAATAAGAACAAAACTGATGACTCCATTCCTCCAACAGTGGATTCCATCATCCCAAGGAGGCTTAGTACTTCGAAGGATTTGAAGAGAAATTCCCTACTGCTAGCCCTCGTACATAGGCTGTTAGTAGGTACCCTTCTTCTTTTCGTCCTTCCAGTATCCCTGCTGTGAAGCTGCAATGAGTTAAAAATCATTGCTCCTGATCTATCGGAGCGAGTGACCCTTCCCAAGGAAGGTTTTACATATGTTTTAACGTATCCCTTTACTTTCGGTGCATTTTCTTTGAGCGGGGATCTTGATTACGTGATTGCGGAGTTTTGCCTTCGCTACCAGGTGAGTTTGGCACAGGTAAGTCCTTCAGTGTGGAGGACGATCGCCTGCCTCTGACGCTTGTGCCAAGAAATTGGAGAGAATCTAACCTTAGCTCGTGTGATGAATCTCTATTCCCCCAAAATCTTCCGCGGGGAGATGATAAACCTTTACAAGCGTGGCCACCATGCTTTGTTGTCTAGCATGGATGATGACAATGACCGTGGGTGGAAGGATTGGTTCGTTGCAGTTTCCACCAACGACATCATTTCGACAACGGCTTCATCCTTTCTGGTTGCTTGGAACCGTAGTCGTAAGTTCTATGTATAATATTCCTATTACTAGATATTCTTTTATGGTTGTATCATCTCTTCACCCTTCGCATGTTTCAGCAACACGATGGCTCCCACCGGTGGTGAAAGGTTTGAACCGGTGGGTTTAGAAGATTTTGGATGTTACAATGCCCGAAACTCATTCGTGGAAAGAACTGGCCCTTAAGTACGGGTGGAAGGCAAAAAATCATGGTAACTCTAATTTACCTTGCTTCTATTTTTGTATATGAAGAACTTGGTTGAACCCTTCTGACTTTGTTCATGGAATTAGGTCTACCTGAGAGCTCTGTTGCTATCCTCGAAGTGGACGTTCTGGCTGATCCTGCTGATGCAGCGAGGTTGCTTCAGGAAGTACTTACTCGAACAGGTATCTCCGGGCCTGTTTCGGGTGCAAATATTTCTTTACGGAGTCCCCGGCCGGAGGATAAACAAACAAAGAGAATACGCTCCTCCACGGCTGAGGAAAAGAATAAAAGGGCAAAGACGGATGCCCCCAAATCGTCTCCGGTGGTGATGATGACAGGTTTTCTTTCTGGGCCGGTCGTAGACACCGTGATGATTGACGATGATGAAGAAATTATTGATGAATGAGCTTCTTTACACAGAAGGCAACTATCCTCATCATCTCAACAGGATGCTAGACCTGTTGAGATAGTTGCACCAACTGAAGATGACGTGTCAGTACTTTGGGGAGAATCTGATTTAGTAGAATATGCCAACTCACGCTTTCGGGTCCCAATTGCTATAACCGGTGCTGTGAGTATGAGTACCGGGTCCCTACCGTCTTTGGTTGGCGAGCATCAAACAACCAGCGCTGCATTGGATGCAGCTGCTTCTCACTCTTCATCTCCATCAGCTCAATCTCCACCTTCACCAACACCAGCAACTGCTACATCACTTCTATCTTCATCCGCTCTTCCACCAGCAGTTGCTACATCACTTCCATCTTCATCCACTCTTCCACCAACAATTGCTATATCACCTCCATCAGCCGCACCTGACTGTGAAGAAGGTCTTCTACAGTCCCCAGTTCCTGGGAATCTAGGGCAAAATTATGCCGCCCTTTCTGAAGATCCACAAAGGAGGAGGAACGTTACTCTTTCGGTCTCTACCGGGTGCAACTTGCTATCCCGGCCGGTGGAGGTTGCTAATTATCTGAAGCCTTTGGCTTCAGAAAAGGGCTGGGAAAATATTCAGGCACTGTCGGGAGAGTGCTTGTTGAACAATGCCATGCAAAATGCCGCAGCGGTACGTTCCTTCCATCCTATGTTATTTCTTTTACTTTGAACGAATGTATTCTAAATTTTACCTCTTATTATTTTATAGGCCAACTTTCTTGCTTCTGAGGGCCTTCAAAGGTTGATTCGTGAGAAGGAAGAACTTACTTCTGAATGGGGTCAGCTTTTGGCAGAATAGAACCAGACTGTTCTCCATCTCTCGAAACTGGAAACTAGAGCTGCTGAGACCGTTATTTTTGAGGCTCGTTTTCAGCAAAGCGAGAAAGAAGTGGTAACCCTCAGCCAAGAATTTGGACCGCTGAGGGTTAGATTTGATGAGACCAAGGCCAAATGAGCAGAAGTCCAGAACATCGTTCTTGCTGCAACCGACCGCGAGGCTACCTCTGCTGAAAGAGTGATTAACTTGGAAGCAGCCTTGAACTCCAAAAGTGAAGAGCTTGCTACCGTGGAGGCGAAACATGCCCAATTGAAAGAGAAGTACAGGAAAACTATCAAGCATAATAGGCTCTTTAGTTCAGCTGTCTGTGAGCTCGATATCAGCCTCCAATCTGCTAGATCCGCCCGAGAAAACCTTTTTGCCAAGGTCACTCAACTCAAAGAAGAACTTAAGCACCGAGCGGCTTCCCTCAGTGTTGAAAAAACTTATTCCAGGTATAGCATGAGGAGAAAAACCTTGGAAGAGGCCAAAGCTGGTATCATCGATGTTGATGCCAAAATTGCTAAGGCCCGAGAGCTTGAGTTGGCTGCAAAAAATGGACTCCCGGCACAGTCTGATTCTCCAGGTTCTTCCGATTCTGATTTTGAGTTTTCGGAAACTGAAGAAGGATCAGAAGGCGATGAGGCCGAAGGCCAAACTGGGGAAAGCGATGAGCCATCAAAGGAACCAACTACTCTTTTCGGCAATGCAGATACTTCTCTTAATCCTAGTCCTAGAGACACTGCAGTTTAGCTTTTCCTTTCTTTTCTCATTTTGTACTTGTAACATTTTGGCCCGTTCTTGTGAATAAAGACATACTTTTTGTTCAAATATCGTTTGAGTCTTTCTTTCATTTGAGTATCCATGCAAGCTTTTAACTTTTGCATTTGCTCAAGTATTCCATGCATATTGTTCAATTCACGCTTTACTATGTGTAGTATCGAATGCCTTTTCTTTGAAGCATTTCTGTTCCGAGTATTATCCCTTTTACGTGAGGTTTTTCATGAATATTTGCACAAGTTTGCTTTTTGCGTCCTTTTCATATGCGACTTCGGGTTTATTTTTCCCCGATGGCATTTTGGATTCCGGGCATTGATTCTTCTAGAACCAACCCTTTAACGTGAGAGTTCTTATAAGAGAGGGCTCTCTTATGTTTACGGTACTCTTGAAGAGGACGTCTCCTGTTCATTACGGCACTAACACTTGAAGTACTTGTTTAACTTTCAAATAACAAAATCAGCTCATCGTTCAGACAAGAAACAAGATAAAAGCAAAAGGATTTCATTTTATTCCTTCTATTTTTAGAAATTACCTAAGCATTTTGCTATGCAGAAAAGAAATTGCCATTACTTGTGGCTATATTATACAACTTATTTCTACGGGGCTGGCTGTACAGTCCTCGGTCCTGATGATGCATTTTGTTTCCGAATTTTTGTTCTTGGTTGACGTGGCAGTCATTGTTGTCGTATCCTCATATCATCCTCCCCTAGTGTTTGAATGAGAAGAATGCGAATTGGAATACTGGAAGTCTTGTATCCTTGAAGGTCCCACCAATGAATTTCTAGGTAATCCTTCACTCGGTAACATATTTTGTTTCCCCTTAGGTATCCATGCTATCGAGCGAAAGAATACCTAACAGTCTTCTGGTGGTTCATGCTCGTGAATGATCGGGTAACCTTTGTTCAATAGCAAACTTAACTTCCCGGTGGGAATTTACTATCGAACCAAAGATTACCCAATCGTCCTCGAGTGGAAGATTTTTTGTTTTCCTTGTTATAAAATATATTATCACTGCTGTATTCGTAGTATGCTTTCTGTCGCTGCCTCGTTAAAAACCTTGCCAAAAAAAACCAATTGGGACAAAAGCTGAACGAAGGGAAAAAGAGTGCAGCACATACTTTCCGTTTGACTATTGTTCGTCAGCAGTAATATCTTTTGAGGTGAGCCACGTTCCAGTTGTTGGGCAACTTATCTCCGTTCTAGTTCTCCAACTCTATGATATTTTCCCAGTGATAACAGAAACCCGGTAAGGCCCTTCCCATGTTGAGCCTAACTTGCCCGCGTTGAGTTCCCGGGTGTTTTGAGTTACCTTCCTCAAGACCAAGTCTCGGACTTTGAAATAACATAGGTTGACTCTTCGATTATAATATAGCTCCATTATCTACTTCTGAGCTACCATTCTTACATGTGCCAAGTCCCTGTGCTCCTCGAGCAGCTCCAAGTTGATTAGCATTGCTTCGTTGTTCGATTTTTCGTCCGCCTGGAAATACCTTAAGGTTGATTCCACTACTTTCACTAGTATCAAAGCTTCTGCGACATACACAACTGAATAAGGGGTTTCTCATGTGCTTGACTTGGACGTTGTTCGGTAAGACCATAGAACCCCAGGTATTTCTTCAGGCCAGTTGCCTTTTGCTACTTCCAACCTTTTCTTGAGATTTTGAATACTCACTTTGTTTGTTGATTCTGCTTGACCATTTGAGCTCGGATGATAAGGTGAAGAGGTGATCCTTTTTATCTTCAAATCTTCAAGGAACTTTGTAACTTTTGCGCCGATAAATTGTGGCTCGTTGTTGCATGCAATCTCCTTTGGTATTCCAAACCTGCAGATTATATTTTCCCATATGAAGTCGACCACTTCGCGTTCTCCGATCTTCTGATAAGGACTTGCTTCCACCCATTTAGAAAAATAGTCAGTCAAAATTAAAAGAAACCTTACTTTTTCCGGAGCTGGTGGTAGTGGTCCGACGATGTCCATCCCCCATTTCATGAACGGCCATGGGGACAGAACCAAGTGTAGGGGTTCTGCCGGTTGATGTACTAGTGGTGCGTAGAGTTGGCACTTATTGTTGATACCCAATTTTGCCCTCATATTTTTCAAATAAGTATATATACTTTCAAAATATCATTTTGCATCATTATTTAATTTACAATATTTATACAAGCATTTTTCTATAATTTTTGTATAATTTTTAAGCTTTACAAAATTAATTTTCTTGCATTTAAATTACTTGAATATTTACTAATTATTCTCTTAAATTATTTGCAATAGCGTAATCATCCAAATTTGTTATTTTACACTCACATACATTGTTTCATATAATTATATCTATATTTTAGTTATTTATGTAATTTTGCAATAATAGCATATATGTTATGCATAACTACAATGATTACATTATTCATGCTACAATAGCATTTTTTATGTTTTATAAATATTAAGTTATTATTTTCAGTCATTTTATTGCATAAGTAATATTTTATTATTTATTTATTATTTTTATTTAAAACAATTCCGTGTATTTAACTCCTAGCCTAATTTTAGGCTAATTTCGGACCAAACTTTTGGCCCAAATCCTTAGCCCAACAGCCCCCAGCCCAAGCCAAACAACCCTTTACTAAACCCTGTCGGTACCCATCTCCATGACCCGCCCCGCTCAATTTTTAATCTTGGCCGTTGATCTCTCAAGATCAACGGCCCTCGTTCATTCCCCCGTTTTTTTAATTAACCCAACCCCCAAACCCTAATCCTTATTTCCCACCTACAACCGCCTCTATTCTCTCATCTCTCTACCCACCTCTGATAAACCCTAGCCGTCATGTCCCCAATCTTCTCCGATTCCAACTCAAACAGGGAATCAATCCATGATTCACTTACCTATTTTGTGATATTCTGCTATTATACGCGTGTCCATGGTATTACTTAGTTCTTGCCCTATTTTTAGAAAGAACTACTTCTCAAAACGGGACCGATTTACCCTGATTTGGTGAAGATCTGGACAACCTTTTGTCTATATACACGCTACAATGAACGATTCTTACATTTCCGACCAGATTCATGACCATTGGACTCAATTAGGTTTTGAAATTTTGATTTTTCCTTTACCGGTTCTATTATTGATTGCAAGAGATATTTTCTTTCCTTATTTATGTTTGATTTTACAGCGTTTCCTTATTTGTTTGCTTGATTTCTACTACTATATAAACCCCTCCCCATTCCCCTTTGAAAGGGACTTTTCACGAGATTCACTAAAAACTAAAGGCTGTCACTCTATTATTCTCTCATTCTCTTGTTCTATACTTTGGCTCTTGGCCGGCTGAAAACCAAATCCATCGAAAGTCGATTTGTTTCAACTTTTTTGGTGCGAGCACTGCCCGGGGTTCGTTTGAAGCCTTTGGGAACTCTAACGCACTAAGATTCTAGGTTCTATTGCTCTTTGCTGACGTTCAGAGTATTGTGGTGTTTGTTCTTTCTGGTTTGTCTATTTGTCAAGTGATAACTGGTAAGTTCCTTAGTTTATGCAATTTTATTCTCTTGTGTTCATGATTTGCATATTCCTACCTCTGAAATTTCATGACCTAATATGTTTCTAGACCATCTCTATGTGCAACCTTGCTGGCATTGAACTCGTTTTGTGATCTGAACTTCTTTAGCATTTGATTTTACCTAAATCTGCGAGTTCTGAGATATGTTTATGCTTAACTTGAATAATTTGGACTCTCTTAAGTTCGTTTAGCCTAATATGTTGATACTTGAATGTTTATATTTACTGCTTGGCATGAGTTTGCTTCCCTACTTTATTCTGGGTTCCTGTAATGACTGACTCGTATCTATATTGTGTCCTAATCTATGACCTTCACTCTAGCTATGACCTGCTCTCATGCTATTTTGTCACTCATTATATCTTCGATTTGCCTAATCCTGTATCCCCTGGTGATTAGTTGGGACCTTTAGAGTAGCCATCTTAACGTGTGCTTCCTTATAATATTTGATATTATTTTGTCTTAGTGATATAAGTTGGCATGCCTACTTTTTGGCGTTATGATGGATATTCAACATAATTTGGACCCCTAGGCTTTAAATCCTTTAAGTTAGTGCTCTACCTTAGGCTCGTTTGGCATTGTGCATCTTTGTATGTTAATCTTGTAGTCTTAGAAAACCTGATTCCCATACTTCTTACAAAATGTTTTCTGCCCAATATGCTAAGTGTTTGAATTTGTGATATCAACCTGTCCTTTGAGTTTTTGTTGATTCCCTTTGCTTGTATGTTCATCCCTACTATGTCTGCTTCTAAAATATAAGTGCACCTCTTCCAAATTCTATCACTTGATCACTGTCATCTCACTCTCATTTGTTACCTACACTATTATGAATCTATCACTCTTGGCCGGGTGAAATCCAAGGCCACCAAAACTCCCTCTATTGACCTCCCTAGTGTGAGAACTGCTCGGGGTCCATTTGAGACCCTTGTGAACTCTGACACACTAGGATTTGGGGTTCTTTGATCACTCTCTTTGCTACTGGAACTTGAACTATGTTTGGCATTTAGCTTTTCTTCCTCACATTATTTATATAATCTGCAAACTGGGTTGTGTAAGTGATTTCTGTGTAATTCAATATTTGAGTCATATAGGCAATTTATGACTATTTGGTTTGGCTTGAGTTCCTTTATGACTTTTGGGCTGTGCTGATGAGCATAGTCCCCTGTTTGGATCTGGGTATGCTATTTGCGAAGAAAGATTTTATTGAAGGCCCAGGCAATATTGGGTATCTCCTTTAGGCCTGTTGTAGGCCTACAATAATTTCTTGTGTAATATTTGTACTTATATTCCTCATCTGGTCGTAATAATTTTGTAATAAATAATTGGGATGTTAGTGAAATTGGGGAAACAGTATATTCCAATGTTTGCATGAAAGGGTAGAAAATATGCCTATAGGATTCGTATGATTTACTTGTTATTTTATCCAACCTGCCATATATGCTATTTGAATTTCCATGTACACTAGTGAAAATCCTGCCATTAGGGGAATCACACACTCGCACAACTTGTTTACTATCAAAGCATGAGCTTAAATACTCTATTTATTCCCATGTCCACTGCTATGTGTCACTAGACAGCATGCCTATAGGAAAAAAATGCCAATAATCATCCTTTATTTTGCATAATGGCAGTATGTTCATTAGATGCCATGCCTATAGGATTATACTAGCTTATGCTCTACTGGTCCACATCTAGATATCATGTCCATAGGTTCTTAATTGATTCATAAGCTACTATTATATCTATCGCTCACCTAGAAAACATGCCTATAGGGATGAAGTGTTACATAATCAGTCTTCAACTGCCAACTATTAGAACCTAGCTATAAAAAATACTCTACTTGCTTAGAAAGCATGCCGATAGGATCAAACACGAGGAATTCTGAGCATTCCCAATGGTTTTCATTCCCCCTATTGCGTAAATCACTTAGAGACCATGTATATAGGTTTTAATAACTTATAATCTGTAATCTCAATAAACAGCATAACTGTACCAGATACTCTTAAACTGAGTAGTTATTTAGAAACCATATCTATAGAGCTTAATGAATTCAATTTGCCTCAATTCTAAAATTGTCAAGTGCCTAACGTAGAAATCTGTTTGTGTGCATTTGTTGTCTAAGTTTGGAGGCTAACTTGAGCCTTTAACTGTCCTTAAGTAAAGCCCTATTTGTTTTGACTGTCGTTTAGCTTTATCATTTTGAGCAGCCTAAGTAAAGTTTAAAACCACCCAAATAGAGGTCCAACACCTCCTGGACTATAGGCATGGGACGGGTAGTGCACGCATAGGATGCGGCCTGGAATTGAATTAGAACGCTTTAAGTAAAAAACTTCAACATAGTAATCGAGTAGCAGTAGATAATAGTCTGTGGCCGCTGAATAATATGAGCAACTCCTATCTAAAAGGAGTTGCGAAGGTATTATTTATGTTGCACGGGGTGATCCTTTAGGCTAAAGATCTTAGGACCCCTCTTTTCTCTTTATACACTTAGTCATCTAATATAGACCGTTATCGTTGTATCCTTGTAGTCCTTAAGATTTGTACCAATTCTCATTGTGTTATAATGAAACTCTTTGACCTTTTATTCTCTTTGTTTATTTAATCATCTTGCCTAATTATAATCCACATAGTCTTAAGTTCGGCCGGGACCTAGAGTTGTGGATCTCGAAGAGTGCCTAACACCTTTCCTTTGAGGTAATTTGAGCCCTTACCCGATCTTTGATGGCGCTGACTAGTCAGACAGAGTTATTTGCAAATAGGTGATCTAACACACCTTAAAATCATTAGGTGCCGTCTCTTCTCCTTTAATACCATTTAAAATATTTGTCACATGTCGAGGCCCGCTTTCGCTAGAAAAAGGGGCGCGACACTTATCATATTTTCGTACGGAGTCTTTGGCATCTTGTTCCATACGGGGCCACTTTCCATGCTCGAGATGCTAGAGTTGGCATTTATCGTGAACGGCCATGGGTACAGAACTCTCTTGATGCTTTGGGGTCTTCTGGGAACTTTTCATGCTTGAGATAATCGATTATTTCGTTTCTCTAGTACCAGACCAAACTAGTCGAATTCACCTCATAGTAACCATCTGTGTCCAAGACTGAGTTCATCAGTTGTACTACCGTCCCTGATTCCGATCCCCATATTTCTGTCGATGAGCCCAAATTTGCCAATGCATCTGCTTCTGCGTTATCTTCCATCGGGATATGAGTAATTGACCACTCCCGGAATCACGCCAATAAAGCCTAAACCTTTACCACGTATTGTTGCATACGTTCCTTTTTGGTGTCAAAAATTATGTAGACCTGATTTACCACCAACTGCAAATCACATTTGATTTCGATAACTTCGGAGTCAAGTCCCCGGGCCAATTCGAGCCCTGCAATCAAAGCTTCTTACTCCTCTTCATTGTTAGTTAAAGGAATCGTTTTGATGGCTTGCCTTAAGGTTTCCCCCGAAGGCGTGACCAACACTATTCTGAACCCAGACTTTTTTTACGTTTGAAGCTCCGTCTGTAAATAAGGTCCATACCCCTGATATCAATTCTGACACCATTATTGCCTCCTTGGCTGCCAGAGGCAATAATCTCGGACTGAAATCGGCCACGAAGTCAGCCAAGACTTGCGACTTAATTGTAGTCCTCGGTTCATACTCTATATAGAACTCGCTCAATTCGACAGCCCATTTTGGCCAATCTACCCTAGAGCTTGGGTTTATAGAGGATATTCCTCAAGGGGAAAATATTCACCATAACTATCGGGTGGCATTGGAAGTAGGGTCTTAGCTTTCGAGCGGCAACTACGAGAGCTAAGGTCAGCTTTTCCAGATATGGGTAGCGAGTTTCTGCTCCCGTATTCACACAATAAATTGGGATCCCTTTGGCTGGGATCAGATCTCATAGGTCTCGGGAATCGTGCCTCTTTGATATTTCTCATGGCTGATACCAACTCCACCCACTGACGTTGAAATTATACTCTAATAACTTTGGGTAAGAAGAATCTTGCAACCCCAAGGTTTCTTTATCCTATAATGATCTGTTGTTCTGGCCACGATCGGTCCTTCTATCAATGGTGAACTTGTCTGTTATCCGGGAACTCCTGCTATGACCTTCTGTCTGCTCGTAGGGAAAAAACTGTACCTTTGAATTCCGTCTATCCGTGTCAATATCATCCTTCATTTTTTCTCTGTTCTTCTCCCGTCTTTTGGTCGACGATGGAAAACCAAACTGATCGTCTTCAATCCTTATTTTTGACTCGTACCGGTTTTGGACATCCTCTTAAGTCGTCGCTTGAAACTCGAGCAGACTTTTCTTCAACTTCCGGTAAGCGTCCGAACTTCTCGAATTTAAACCTTTGGTGAATGCTTTAGCTGCCCATTCATCCGGGACTGCTGGTAGTAACACTCTTTCCTTCTGGAACCGAGCAACGAACTCTCGTAATAACTCGAATTCTCCTTGCATGATCCTGAATATGTCAGCCTTCTGGGCTTGTACTTTTCTGGCACCGGCATGAGCCTTGATTACAGAATCCGCGAGCATCTCGAAGGAAGCTATAGAATGCTCGGGTAATAATGAATACCACGTTAAATCTCCCCCCGTGAGAGTCTCAGCAAATTTCTTTAGCAACACGGATTCAATTTTGTGAGGAGCCAAAACATTTCCTTTCACCGATGTTGTGTAGGTGGTAATGTACTCCTATAGATCTGAAGTTTCGTCATACTTCGGGCATTTTGAAATGCTTCGGGATTAATTCCGGGGCTGTGCTCGGTTTATACGAAAATTGAATATACTTCTTCGAGTTTGGGCCTTTTAATACTGGTGGTGCGCCCGGGATTTGATCCATGCGGGTGCTTACTTCCTTCATGAACCGCAAAACTTCATCCTTGAACGGATCGTTCCCGTTGTTGAGGTCGGATCTACTCCCCCCACCCCAGTCGGAGCCAACTTCGCCCCTAGGAGTGTTATTATCAACTCTCGGTGTCGTTTGGTTCGCGGGAACATCAGGAGGAACTGGATCTCGTCTGTTTGTATTATTTGAGGCACCCGATGGCGCTTGCTTTAGTTTCATCATAACCTAATCTTGTCGCGTGAGATGGCCTAGAATGATTGCATGTTGCTCTTGCAGGACCCTTACTACATTTGCTACATGCTCCTCATCAGTATCATCAGGAGTTGCCTCCCGAACCAATCGAGGGTACCGCCTGTCATGTACCGGTGTGGCGTCGTTCCTCTCATTGCTAGTGTCATCGATTGAATCCTCGAAATGAGGTTGTTCCCATTGAATTTCAGTATTGCGTGTGCCGTTAACAGTGTTATCTGCCATTTTTTGTGATTTTTTCTTAAGACAAAGTAATCAAAACACGTTAGTAAAAAAGGCAAGGATCAATTTAATTGCACGGCTGCCTAGGCCCCACGGTGGGTGCCAAACTGTTTACCCGTAAAACGGTATAGTTGAAATTATTCGTGATTTCTAGACAAGTGAATTAATTTGATCCAAAAAGTAATGAAATAACTGATGAAATATAAAATACTTAGCCTTAGAGTATAGGTGAAATGAAAGAACCGACGAGTCCAGGAACGGTATTTTCGGGCGCAATAATGACGAGATCAAAAAGTGAAAAAGCCAAATTGTATTAAAATTCTGTATAGAATGTAGTGTAAGTTAACCTGAAAATTTCTTTCATTTACAATGGTAACTGAGCTCACTATTTATAGCTATGCCTAGGGAAAAAGGTCCTAGGATCATGCTCTCCTTTAATGCCAATAATGAGGGTCATTGATTGAGATGTAACGTTGAGTATAAATGTCAGATTCTCTATAACGGACAGTCGCTCTTAATGCTGTAGAATATTCCTTAGTAAATGCTACCGGACGCAGAGCTTTTACTACACTTTTATAAACGTCATCTGTTTCGGTGACAAGTGTAGTGGCTGCGTTCAGTCCTCAACCATCCCATCTTGGATTCCACGTGTCCTCCTTTTAGTCAGTCACGTGTCATATCATATTTTACCATATACATATATGTTTACTATTATTCAAAAAGAAAAAAGATTTTGATTATTTATTGTCTGGGACTGTAATTAATTTTTCAATTTTATTTAATTAAGATGCTTCATCTTTTTAATTTGTTTTAGACTTGGGTGAAATTTGCAGAAAGAAAGAGCACATCGAGACAATGGAAAAGAAGCCATTATGGACAAGGAAAATGGGACAATCCAATGGTTGATTTTCTTTCGAAATCAATGAGGGGTTGTTTTGTAAATAAAAATTAATAATGATGATATTGTTCCAATGGTTGACTTCACTTCTTTCTTCTTTTCTAGGGAGAAGCTATGGATTATAGCTTATTCCTCGGGACAAAGTTTACTCTTTGGCCAAGCACTTTAAATTAAATCTCCGGAAAAAGATTTTGAGGGATATATTATGGTCCAATATGTATAGCTTTCTTCGGTTCGCCCAATTTGTTTGCAACTTCTCTCTATGTAAACATCAAAAGAAATCTCTATTTAGAAATGTTGAATGCACTAATTAATAGCACGTCACGTAACTCCACATGCATGACTCCATAAAGGCTTCCAATGAACCAACCAATATGGGTATTGGGTAGTATCCCACTCCCTTATTTGTTGAAGAAATGTCTACCCTCCCAGTCCCTTGTCTTCCGATTTTTCTATTATACTTGGAACTTGGAAGTGTAGAAGTTCATCAAATACTACTAGGAGTCAATGGGTTTTGGCAGCATATATGCAGGATATTCAGAGACGGAGTCAGGATTTCAAGCTTATGGAATCGTTTTAAGCTACTAGGTTATAAATTAATAATTTATATATATTCAATAGGATTTTAAAGACAAATACAAGATTCGAACCAAAACTACTGGGTTTGATCGAACCCACGCTCTGTATTGGCGGAAAAAGACATGACACGTGGACCACCAACAGAGTGATAAGTGGTACTTTCAATTAAACGAATTTAAGAATTTAAGAAAGCACGGGAGAAACACCCCTGGTGTTTCATCAAAAATGGTACCGGCCTTGACATCTGGAAAGGAGAAAATGGGCACGAGATGAATGAAGACCATAAGAGGGGAAGGTTCATCTATTTGCAGTAAATAAGGAAGGGAAATCGACATTGATCTTGAGTATGAGAAATCATCAGTCATTAATTTAACCGTTATAATTATATATGGTAACGGGCAATCAAGGCAATTAATGCCATTAACAAGCCAGAATTAAGTAGTGAAACTGTTATGATTATGTATCCTTATATAAAGATCTAAACCTTATTTGTAAAGGCATCTGAATTTTTATTAATATATGCAATCTATCTTTTATTTTATTCAAAGTGTTCAAACCACAATTTTAGGATAGATTAGCTGTCTTCCTTTATCTTTCTTTCCTTATCTAGTATTTCTATTATTCTTCTTCTTTGAATTACTAATAAAGTGAAGTAATTTGGTTATTAGTAACCCGATTTCTTTCTTGATATTAGCATTGATCGAGAAATCTATTTTTGGGTAAAGCAAATTGGTTCCGTTGTCGGGACTTTGATAATCTGCTCACTTTAGAAATTTTATTTTTAGCAACAAAACATGTCTACTGCTAACGAGAACAACTAGTTGAATCAACAAGGTGGAACTCCACCGCATCACACACCCACAGCTACTCCTCAGCACTCACGAGAAAGTTTACCCGAAAGGTCTGCTACGCGTACTGATGGACAACAGGGATGTGACCAAACCGTCGAGCAGGATACTTTGAAGCAGTTGGTTGCACAACACGTGAACGAAGCACTGCGAGCTTTTGCCAGTGGATTACCCAACGCAGAACAAACTCTTCCACCAATTAATACTACCTTGGAAAATACATGTTCATGACTCGATAATTCTGGAAGTAGAGAAATGCCGAATGAATCCCGTACACCGAATCATTTCAATTTACAAAATTTTGGTACTAACTTTGCAGAAATAGTTGAAGGAGCAAAATGAGCGTATAGAACAAATACCTAGCGTGCCTTCTCTGACCAAAGGTGTGGATATCGACAAATATTCACAACAACCCTGGAAGTCAAGTGCAGCATCTTTGCCAATTCTCAAAAAGTTTAAAATGACTGATATCCCTAAATATGACGGGACGTCCGACCCACGGGATCACGTTACTACATTCACCACAGGCATGAAAGGTAATGATTTAACTAAGCAGGATATTGAATCAGTCTTGGTTAAGAATTTAGGCAAAACTCTCACGAAATGGGCGTTAACATGGTACTCACTCTTACCTGAAAACTCCGTTGATTCTTTTGCTGAGCTTGAAGATTCATTTATAAAGGCACATTTGAGGGCTTAAAAAGTTAAAAAAAGAATGGAGGATATCTTCAAAGTTAAATAGGGGAGTACAGAACTGCTCAGAGAATCCGTAGATAGGTTCCAACGTGAGAGAATGATGCTGCCACGAGAACCCGATAATTGGGCGGCTATGGCATTTGCAAGCAATTTGAACGAGAAAGGTTCAGAAGCCACGAAGAAGTTGAAAGAATGTTTGTGGGAGTTTCCAATAACAACTTAGAACGATGTGTACAACCGATATAACACAAAGCTGTGAAATCAGAGAGAAGATCTGGTAAGAACAGGTACGAGCCTTACATGGGACCTGTGGGGCGAGATACCCGGTCTAAACAAGAGAATGCACGTTTTGATTCAAGATCAAGGCAAAAATAGGCGAGTTCTTCTTCCCGATTCAAAAAGGAGCGAGACGCCCGAAGCAATGATTCCAGTACTCAAGCAAGAATAGAAGATTATAGTTTTAACGTTAGTACTTTTGAATTGGTGGTTGTTCTAAGAGGAATTGGGGACAAGGTGCGATGGCCAAAAGAGATGAGATCAGATCCGAACAAAAGAAACCCAGATTTCAGGTGCGAGTTTCACAATGATCATGGCTATAGAACAACAGACTGCAGGCTTTTGTAAGGGGAAGTTGATTATATACTAAAGCAAGGTTATCTTACTGATCTGTTCAGTGAGAAAGGAAAACAATCTTACATGAAAGGCAAGAACCCCCAAAGCCTCTATCACCAAAGAGAACGGTAAACGTCATAACCGGAGAAGATAGAGCTAATGGGGTTAACGTACATGGCTGCAAAAAAGACATCAAAGGTCACCGTCACTCACAGAAAATGAGTTCGCCAAGTCTTGGAAGGTGACAGTATAGTGTTTGATGACGAAGACGCGGATGTCTTGATGATTCCTCACAACGATGCACTGGTAATATCTTTACTTGTACATGATTCTAATGTTAAACGCGTTTTGATTGACCCAGGTAGCTCAGTGAATATCATTTTACTAAGAGTGGTAAATGATATGCAAGCTAAGGATAAGATCATACCAAAAGCGCAGTCATTATCTAGGTTTGATAATTCAAGCGTCGTTACAAAGGCGAAGTTGTGCTGGCTACATTTGCATAAGGAGTCATCAAAGACACAAAGTTCCAGGTAATAGACGCAGACATGGCTTATAATATAATCTTAAGGAGGCCATGGATTCATGATATGGATCTTGTCTTGTCCACGTTACATCAAGTTATCAAATTCCCATCACAGTGGGGCATCCGATGCATCACATATTGCTTCGTGAAGTATTAATTCACATATTGCTTCATGAAGCATGAAGTATTCCCATTACAACAAGCTTCGTGAAGTATTAATTCAGTGGTGATGGCAAATATAACAGCCAACGATGCAGACGCGAAATAACAATTAAAGAATTTAGTTGGGGACTCTTGTATCCATACCTCAACTGAAAACACACAAGGTCAAACTGATGTGTCTTCAAGAACTGATGTGATTCAAGAGCCAAAGAAAAATGAGAACATCAAAACAACCACGGAGGATATCGAGGCCGTAATATTATTTTTCTACTAGCCAAATAGAAAAGTTTACATCGGAGAAAACTTGCGCCAAGAAATAAAAAGTAAGTTAATTGAATTTTTACGTGCTAACGCATATTGCTTTTCTTGGTCGCATTCAGATATGATAGGTATACCACCGGAGGTGATGACTAATAAGATAAATGAGTTTTCGTTACACCTACCTATCAAGCAGAAGAAAAGGAAGCAAAGGGCATTTAAAAATCAAGTGATCCAGGATGAGGTACAAAAACTTCTGAAAATCGGTTCTATATGAGAGGTAAAGTACTCTGACTTGTTAGCTAATATTGTTGTGGTTCCAAAAAAAAATGAAAATGGCGAGTCTGTGTATATTATACCGATTTAAATAAGGTTTGTCCTAAAGATTCATTTCCTTTACCACATATAGACCAATTGATTGATTCTACCGCAGGTCATGAGATTTTAAGTTTTTTAGATGCTTATTCCGGTTATAATCAGATAAAAATAGACCCTTTAGACAAGGAAAAAACCTCATTCATCACAGACATGGGGACTTATTGTTATAAAGTCATGTCATTTGGCTTGAAAAATACTGGAGCAACATATCAAAGGTTGGTGACCAAAATATTTCAAGAACACTTGGGAACAACTATGGAGGTCTACATAGATGATATGTTGGTCAAGTCAACACATGTTGGGGATCATTTTAAACATTTGACTGAGACCTTTGAAATTATCCGCAAGTACAACATGAAGTTAAACCCAAAAAAGTATGTTGTTGGCATGGCTTCAAGTAAATAATTGGGTTTTCGTGTTTCTAATAGGGGTATTGACGTAAATCCCACATAGATCAAAGCTATTGAAAAAATATCTAATGTACTCAAAAGTAAGAAAGAAGTACAGAGATTAATAAGTAGGGTAGCGTCTCTAGCAAGGTTTATATCCAAGTCATCGGAGAAGTACTTTAAGTTCATTTCGGTATTGAAAAACCAAAATCAGTTTGAATGGGCTGGCGAATGTCAACAAGCTCTAAAGGACTTAAAGCAAAACCAAAAGATGGGGAGAGTTGCTCATCTACCATGCTGTATCAGAAGTGGTGGTGAGCATGGTATTGGTAAGTGAAGATAAAGGTAAATAATATCTGATCTATTATGTTAGTAAGTCTTTGCTAGATGCTGAGACACGGTATCCTCACCTAGAAAAACTTGCTTTAGCTTTAATTATGGCATCAAGAAAGTTACGACCTTACTTTCAGTGTCATCCTATTTCTGTTGTAAATGCTTTTCAGGAAGGTTAGCTAAATGGGCTATAGAGCTTAGTGAATATGATACTATATATCAGCCCAGAACCGCTATAAAGTCTCAGGTGTTAGTAGATTTCGTAGAAGATTTTAGTTCAAGCCTAATTCCTGAAGTAAAAAAAGAGCTACGAATATTTACCGGAGCTAATCTAGGGACTTGGACCTTATTTACTGACGGTTCCTCAAATGTTAAAGGAGCATGTTTGGGGATTGTTTTAATTCCACCCTCTGTTGAAATTATAAGACATGCAATAAAAGGTTACCCAATTACTAACAATGAGGCAGAGTATGAAGCTGTGATCGTAGGTTTGGAGCTCAAACGAGAGCTTGGTATTGAACAAATCATGATTAAAAGCGACTCGCATCTAATAGTTAATCAAATGTAGGGAACTTATGTGGCAAGAGAAACACGAATGCAGCAGTACCTCGAAAAGGTATGAAAATTGTTTAGGCAGTTCTAGACATGGAAAGCTATACAAATACCCAGCGAGGAAAATGCAGAAGCAAACGCGTTGGCAAATCTCGCATCCGTCGTTGATGCGACAAATGCAGAAAATGCTGTTGTGGTACAACTATTTCATTCAGCCCTCGACCAAACCAAGAATGAGGTAAATTTCAATAATCTAACTTGGGATTAGAGAAAAGAATTTGTGAATTTTTTGCAGTATGGAATTTTACCAGAGGATAAAAAGAAATCCCGGCTGCTACAGTTGAAAGCTACTCAGTATTGCCTAATACGTGGGAATCTATACCGCAAAATGTTCAGTGGGCCTCTAGCACGATGCCTTGGACCTTCACAAACAGAATACGTAATGATAAAAGTATATGAGGGGCACTACGGCAATCATGCCGAGGGAAGATCGTTGGTAAAGACATTAATAAGAGCGGGATACTATTGGCTAAAAATGGAAGAGGAAGCGGAAAACTTTGCAGTAAGGTGCGATAAATGCTAACGATATGCAAATAATATACATCGACTGGTAGAATTGTTACATTCAGTTGTATCGTCATGGTCATTTATGAAATAGAGGATGGATATCGTAGGACCATTGCCACAAGCTAAGGGAAAGGTACGGTTTTTGTTAATTCTAACAGATTATTTCTCAAAATGGGTAGAAGTAGGTGCCTTTAAACAGGTGCTAGAAAAAGAAGTTATGGACTTCATTTGGAGGAATATAATATGTTGATTTGGAGTCCCAAAGGAGATCGTTTGCGATAACGGGCCATAATTCATAGATGAGAAAGTTACTGACTTTTTCCAAAGTTGAAAGATTAAGCAGATTACTTCTTTACCGTACCACCCAGTGGATAACGGGCAAGCTGAGTCCACAAATAAGGTCATCATCAACAATTTAAAAATGCGATTGGAAGAATCAAAAGACAAGTGGCCAGAAATACTACTAGGTATGTTATGAGCTTATCGAACAACGACGAAAACTAGCACGGGAGAAACCCATTTTCACTTGTGTATGGAACAAAAACTCTAATTCCAATGGAGATAAGCAAACCAAGCATGAGATATACACATACTAGTGAGGCAACAAATGAAGAAGAGCTATGAGTAAATTTGGATTTGACGGAAGAAAGAAGAGAAGCAGCATTAACTCGGATGGAGGCTCAAAAATAGATGATTGAACGATACTATAACAGGAAGGCAAACCTGAGGTACTGCAAAATTGGGGACTTCGTCCTCAAAAAAGTGTTCTGATCAACAAAAGCAGCAAACACAGAAAAGTTGAGTCCAAATTGGGAAGGCCCATATAGAGTTAAAGGCATTGCTGAAAAAGGAGCATACGAGTTGGAAACCATGGACGGCAAGGTGTCACCATCTCATTGGAATACGGTCCATTTAAAGAAGTATTCCTTCTAGAAGAGGTTAATACCCATGGTCAAGTATCACGAAAGTTCAATTTTACTTTGTTAATTTAAGTTTTACTAACCATTTTAGATGATAGGCAAAAAGATGGCCCGACCAAATGATGATATTAGACCCGAAATACATGCGGAATACATAATTATTTTCGGTCTAGATTATAACATTTTCGATGGCAAAGAGTTATGCAGTCATCATCTAAAAGATTACCTCTGAGTCCTGTATGTGTTTCCTTTTTCAGGAAAAGGACCAAAAGTAAGAAGCTGATCCAGTGTTCAAGATCGCATGCTTCAACGCTCCAACACTAGGGGCACTATGCATATGGAAGAATACACATGGAAAAAAGATGTATACCACAAGATCATAGTTTAGCGAGAATTAAAACCTTGAACAAACCCTTGAAGAAAATGTCAAAATTTCAAAGGCGTTCAATCTCGCGGAAGGGAAAGGCAGTAGAGAGTACAAAATACTCCCACGAGCTTCTAGGTTAAGGCCATAGATTTATTCATGAGAAGAAGTACCCGTATTTGTAAACCTGCTACAAAAAAAGCAGTTATGAAAATGTTGTACAAGCTTATTTATTTGAAAGTTCAAAAAATAAAACTTCTTCAAATTACTTTATATTTCATATCTTTGCACCAATATGAAGATGAGACGTCATCTTCATTAGTATTGTTAATATAAAAGGGCCCTCTTTTGTAAAAACAACTCGTATATATTGAAGACGCGGTCTACTAAAGCATTTTTAATGCAAGTATAAGCTCAAAAATTTAAAGAGCAAAAAGCATAATATGCAGCAAAAAGATATTTATATCATTACCCCATAAACAAGGGGGAATCTCCCAGAAACTACCCAAAAACAAAAAAAGTAGTAGAAGAAGAAGAGAGTTTCAACAAAAACCAAAACAAAGTCAAACTACTTCCACAAAAGACAAGGGTAAAAAACTAGGGAGCATCATCCATGGGAGAAGAGGGATTAACTTGAGAAGACGAAGGTTGAATATCATCTTCACCAGGAGTAAGTCCATCACCATCACCTTTGGAACCTTTATACTTGGGTGTTGAGAAGCTTTGACGCTGCTGAGTTTGTTCAATCGTCTATTTAGCTTTTGCAATTTCAACGTTAAGGTCAAAACCCTCATGGCTAGCTTCAGTTAGAGTCTCAAAGCGAGTGCTCAAGAAAGCCTAGCTAATATCAAGTGTTAGCTTGTCTTCTAGAGCCTCGTAATCCTTCTCCCACTGTTCAATTTCAGCCTTCAACTCTTCTTTCTCTGCTTCTGAAGCTTCATAAAATGCCTTTAAAGAAGTAAGAGAACTCTCAAGGAACTAAATCTTGTCTGACGAGGCACGAGGGTCTTCTTGAGCCTGGGTGAGTATCTGTACCAAATCACCCGCGTATACTTCTTTCTGGTTAAGGAGCTCTTTCAAGCTTCATATTTCTTTAGTTGCCTTGGAGTGTTGCTCAGCAAAAGAGGATTCCAATCTATACTTATCTTTTTCAACTTGATTGGAGGAAGATTTTAAAACCGCTAGTTCGACGGTGATTATTCTCAGTTGTTGTTCTAAAGCTCCATTCTCCTCAACAAGAACGTCTTTCTCTAGTTGAAGGCGTTCGAATTGCTCTTTCTAATTATCAGCCTCAGTGCATAACTCAATCACCTGCTGATCTGTCCAAGAAATCCTTCTCATAAGCTCCGTACCTGTCAAACTGATCTATTAAAAGACAAAGAAAGAGAGTTACAAGCATGAAAGGAAGGAGTGGAAAGTAAAAAGAGTAAAGATATACCTTGAGGGAGGAATGCATGATATCATTAATCAGAGTCAAGAAACTGTGGGACTCTAGCTTTTTCCTTTCCACGGGACCATGCAATGGTTTTAACCACACAACGGCTTGTCCAGATTTCTTCAACAGATTCCCACCTTCGAGGACTTCAATTAAAACTTTCTTCATACCCCGTCTACTGCTAGAAGGCTCAGCTTCTTCACGAGAAGCAGCAGTGGAGGCATCAACTGGGTTAACTGTAGGCGGGGAAGCAGGAAGATTGACAACGGGGGTAACTAATGTCATCGGAAGAGAGGCAAGTGGTGGCTCTTTTGAAACAGGACCAAATTCTTCGTCACCCTTAAAACCTTGGGTAAAGAATCTATCAATGGGACTTGGGGGGGGGGGGGGTTGTCAAAATTAGCAGCATCTTCATCAGAGATATCCAAGTGGACATTTTCTGGCTCATCAACGAGGCTAAAAGGAATTGAACTTGGAGGGGGATCTTGAGAAACATGGGCTTCATCATCTGAAATCATGCACCTTCTGACTCATGATTTCCTCACTAAGGAACCTTCTTCGGTATCCTCTTCATCTTCAGATCCACAGGTTTCAGCATTCTTCCTCTTGGAGGAAGACACACTTAAAATTTGCTCATGTGTAGAGCTTACAAAAATCCTAGCAGAAGGAACAGAATCGGGGCTAATGCCATGAATGGAAAACCCTAAGAAATGGAAAAATATATGCGTCAAAAGAAAGAGATGAACAAACAGAAGAAGAACCATAGGGCTAAAAATTTACCGTGGGTCTTCACTTTCCATCCAAATTTCCGTGAAAGAAATTTCCAAGATCTCTTATCTATGGGATCGGCGGTCAACATTTTTTCTACCCAATCACGGAAGTCAGAAATTTCTTTAGACTTCCATGGTTGCTGAAAAATGAACACAAACTCATGTGAAGAAAATTAAAACGTCAAGGAAAGCAAAGAAATAAGAGGGAAAGTACTTATGTGCAAAGTTCCACTTTTCAGGAAATGGCATATTCTCATCACCCACTAACCGGTGGGAAAGGCAACAAATCGAGCGTACCAACCATGGTCACGATCATCCTCGGGGCTAACTAAAACTCTTTTACTTCTAGCCAAGAGGGAAAAACACTTTCATTAAAAAGGTTTGGAGAATACAAGTGGAGCAAAGGACGAAAGGTAAAAGGGGCAGAAACTAAGCCTGACAAGTAACAGAGGCAAGCAACTGTCCTCCACATAATTGGACCCATTTGTCTAAGGCAAACTTTAAAATAGCGGCAAAATTCAATAATCACAGGATCAACAAGAGGAGTAAACCCTAAAGTAAAGGGATAGGTATAATCAAAGGAATAACCTTCATGGTAAGAGGTGATTCTTTGATTAGCACTAAGAGTCATTACTGGAAAATCCGGTTTCCAGTGGCATTCACGGCGAACCAAGAAAAAAGGTCATGGAGTAATCAAGCTAAGATAATGATCAGCGAGGTTAAGAGACGCTATGGAAGAAACCTATTTTTTCATAGCTTAACGATCTGATACAAAAGAAAATTCTTGTGGAACAATCTTTGAAACAGTAGGTTCTCACATGGGTTCGTTCTGATCTCTCCCTCTAGAGGAAGATCTAGAAGTTAAGGGAGTTCTAGCCCTAGAAGAAGATGGCCAAGCAGCACTACTTTGAGGAGTAGAACTACGAGTGGATAATGAACCTAAACTACGTAGTCTGCCACCTCTCCTACTCCTGGTCGTGGCAGTAGAGGGAGGAAGTTCATCAACGATCACCATTTTACGTGGGTCTGATGATAAAGATAGATTAAGAGAACGAGAAGACATCTTTAATGGAGGAAATACAGGAAAAAGATGAAGAACTATAAGAGAAGTTAGGAGGATGAATGCAAGGAAGAAGAAAAGGACTTTCGAAATTGAGTGAGATGAGGTATTTAAAGGGGAAAGCAACCGTCATCAGAGTTGGTCATTATAAACTGTCATCATGGAACCGTCACTTCGTGACTGATGCAGTCGCAGAAAAACCCTAAAAAGGCGTAGAAAACTGCAGAATTAATTACAATGAGACACGTATATTGAGCATTAAATAGACATGACGTATGTCGCATCGATTTTGAAGAAGGAATTATGTTACTCGGGAAAAGGCGGCAAGAAATTCCCGCCATAAATACTTACTTCCCGAATATTCAGAAAGTGGGAGGGACTAAAGTGGGGAGACTATCTGTATTGGTGGAAAAAAGGAATGACAAGTGGACCACCAGCATGGTGACAAGTGGCACTTTCAATTTAGAAAATTAAAGAATTTAAGAAGGCACGGGAGAAACACCCCTGGTATTTCATCAGAAAAGGTACCGGCCCTGACAGCTGAAAAGGAGGAAATGGGTACGAGATGAATGAAGACCATAAGAGGGGAAGGTTCATGAATCTGCAGTAAATAAGGAAGGGAAATCAACATTGATCTTGAGTGTGGGAAATCGTCAGTCATTAATTTAACCATTATAATTATATATGGTAACGGTCAATCAAGGCAATTAATGCCATTAACAAGTCAGAATTAAGTAGGAAAACCGATATGATTATGTATCCTTATATAAGGACCCGAACCTCATTTGTAAAGGCATCTGAATTTTTATCAATATATGCAGTCTGTCTTTTATTTTATTCAAAGTGTTCAAACCGCAATTCTGGGAGAGATAGCGGTCTACTTTAATCTTTCTTTCCTAATCTAGTATTTTTATTCTTCTTCTTCTTTGGATTACTAAGAAAGTGAAGTAATTTTGGTTATCAATAACCCGATTTTTTCTTGATATTAGCTTTGACCGAAAATATTATTTTTGGGTTAAACACTATCGGCACTCTAGTTCCGCCCCTGAGTATATCAATAGGAGTACATGACTAAGCGACAAATGAAAATAATGATACCCTCCCCCCCCCCCCCCCACACGCACACACACCAAAGTGAATGTAGAGAGAAATAAACAAATAGTGATTCGAAAATTGTGAGTTAATATGGTTTTGGTAAAAATATTCACATGGATTATGCAGGCATAGAAATCTAAAAGGGAGAACGACCTATTTCAATACATGCAATAAAAAGATAGATGTAAAAGTTCCTCAATACTACGTACTCTCTCTATTCATTTTTACTCGTCCATTTTGAACTTTTTACGCCCCTTAAGAAATAGTAATTATAATATGTATTTTATCATATAACCCCTAATAATGATAGTATTTCAAAAAGTCTTGGAAAATAATTTTTTAAATGAGTAATTAATGATAAGGGTAAAACAAGAAAACAAATTGTCTTTATCTTGATTTGCTAAAATGGACAAGTAAAAGTGAAAATGTATTTTTAGTATAGTGGACAAGTAAAAGTGAACGGAGGGAGTACTTTCAATAAACTTATGACAACACTGAAAAGACACTGGGAAGTGTAAGGGCATTTTCCCAAAATAAAATTAAAAGGGAAAAGGGCCAAATACCCCTATACTTTTGGATATTGTTTACATTTAGCTAAAGTTTGGCCATAGATTTCCAAATTTATTTTAAAAAATTTGATTTGGGTGAAGTTTGGTTTGAAGATGAAAATCTGTTTGGACATTATTTTTTAAAATATATTTCACTTTTTTTTTTGAAAAAACATGAAAGGTGACTTATATCCATAAGTTCTAAACACTATTAAAAATACCCAACAATACCAAACAAATAAACTTGTTTATCCTATATATGCAGAACCTTCATCGATGCCATTCATTCATTATCATTCTTATAAACCATAGTCCTCACCATAGATAAGTTTGGCACAATATCATCATTTTTATAATGAACTACATAATACACTATCTTAAAACCATAACCTAATATTTTAATATCAACTGCTAATAATACAATCACTAGCTACTACAATTCGTCAAATTGCAATAATATTACAAGATCCATCAGTCCAAAATAAAATGATAGTAACTACAACAACAATAATATACTCAGTATTATCCCACACCGTGGGGTTTGGGGAGGGTGGTGTGTATGCAGACCTTACCCCTACTTTGTGAAGATAAAGATGTTGTTTCTAATAGACCCTCGACTCAGGAAAGCATAAAAAATGATAGTAACTAACGGGTGGATTAGTTGGCTCATAATAGGTGGTGCGATTTTTTATAAAATATAAAAGTTCAGGGTAATTTTTGTAATTGTTAAAAAATTCAAAGGTAATATTTTGGGCCAAAAACATGTGTTGAACTAGTTTTAGAATTTTGGAATTTTATTTTCAAAATCTGCCAAAATTCGGATAAATCTATAAACACACAGGTTTTGCCAAAAATAAATTGGAAAAAACTTGGTAAAATCTATGGCCAAACGAGGCCTTAACCTCCGTTATACTATCCGACCAAATATATCCCTACAGTTATATTATTCGTTTAAATTTATTCCTATCATCAGCAAACTTTTAAAAATTACCCCTCGATCTGTTAGGTAATCCAAAATCTCCCATTTTCTTTTTATTTAAATCACTTATTGTTCTTCTTGCTCCACTATTTTTAGATATTACTATTAATGTGAATGCTAAAGGTACTAGCATATACAAATTATTCATGAATATTTTTAATTATCATTGCACCCACTTCTCTTCTTTTGATAATGAGTTTGGAATTGGTTTAAAATTTTATTTATTTTTCAACCATATACACAACGTAGAACTCAGGAGGTCTATTTATTGTGTATTATATGCATCTGCTCATCATGTATGTACGTATATATTCGAATATATTTTGTTATTTTCTAGTTTGTACGGAAGTTCGATCGACTAACTTAAGAGTACACAATGTGTATGCATTTGATTAAGCAAAGTTGAATTCGACAATGTAAAGTCTCCAAAGAACTTCAACTTCTACCACTAATACTTGCAAAATCTCCATAGACTTGGTGCAACGAATTCATTAAAGTTGGGGTGTTGTAAATACTTTTAAAATTTAGAAAAGCTACCTAGTTTAGATTCTTCAATTTACTATACTTTGTTTACTAACCGTTATATTATTTAATATTTCTTTCTCTCATTTCTTTTCCAATTAAAAAGTAGGTAAATGTCAACTATTTCGAAAATAGTGGATCAAGAAGTAGAATAAGTGACTTAATTAAAATGATTTGGGAGATGCTAGGTCACCTGACAGATTGATGAGTAATTTTTAAAAGTTTGCTGATGGTAGGGTTAAATTTGGCCGGATAGTATAATGGTAGGGGTAAATTTGGCCGAATAGTATAACGGAAGTTAGATGTAGACAATATTTGAAAGTATAGGGACAAATTTGAACCTTTTCCCAAATTAAAAAGACTTCATTTTTCTAGTACCAATAGGAAGTAGAAATACCTGCTTTGTTTAGCCCTTTTTAGGTGGGACCATGTGAGGCAATATGTAAACCGTCCAAAGTGGGGGTGTATGGGTCTATGGGATAATGGCAGTGGCTTGGTTATCCATTCTTTAGGTGTTGGTTTGGCCAAAGATTGGCATGTGTTGTGTGTCAAATAAAAGAAAAGATACTTTGGCTGATTCTTTCAGTAAAGTCTGGCTTTCGTCCCGAAAGGATGTAAATATAGGAAACAAACATATTATTGTTGTGACTGACGATGGCAGCATTTAACACTTTCATTTTCTAATGCTACTTCTTTTCATGTGTACCCTACTATGCTTCTTTTCCACATAAATAGTTCTCTAGAAACACCATTTTTTTCCTCCTCAAGGTAAATATTTGTTTGGAACCTGAAAGTTATAAACTATATTGTCACTTCCCTTCAGATAATCACTGTAACTGATCGTCATTATCATCAATGTCGATTTTAACCATTGATGAATCCAACCCTAGGTTGTCGAAAAAAGAAGAAAAAAAATCCAACCCTCGGTTGGTTGTAACGAAGGAGCCAGGATTTTTGATCAAGCTAATTCAAAATATATAGAAATAAATACACGAAAAAATTAAAGAGGAATCAACTATTATTATATATACATAAAAAATAATGTTGACCTATATATAATATTATTTTTGATGAATCCCCTTGGACCCCTAATGCGTTGGTTGAGCTTTGTATGTATATGTACAAAGCAATGATATATACATTTCAAAAAACACACTCTTAATTCAAAATCCGTCGAAATTTTAGATCCACCGTTGATATAGCCAAGGAAAAAAGATCGAACTTAATATATAGCCAAGGATTAAATGTGATGAGTTGATTCAAGCCGACTCTTACATTATTTTTCCTTATAGTCAATGCATCCACCAAATTTTACCTCACTCGAAACATAAGTGCGTTATACTATTTTCAAAGAAGAGTAGATAACTGGTTGAAAAATGAGAAATCTGGCAATACAAAATTCGAGTAAGTAACCCAATTTAATCTGGACACAGTTGAATGTTCTGTCGAATTGTTGAACATTAATTGGCATTACTAATATTCATTTCAGGTCCCCCACCACTACTAAATCCTATGTCTCTTTTGTGAAAATTTTCTGGTAAGTGATGTGACATTAGTTTTTAACTCTTCCAATTTTGTTTCATCAGTAACCCGAAGGTCTCTTTTCAGGAGAGTATCACATATAGAGGAAATTAAGCCTCACAACATAATATATATGTACACTTCATTAATGGTAAAAAAAACATTGTATTTAATCCCTGTAATTAATTAAAATGATACACGTTCCAAAATAAGTTCACATATATTTTTCTCATAAACTTATTGTTGGTCCCTCGACTATGACATATCGATGAACTTCTATCTTTGAACAAAATAAGCTCACGTGTATCTTTCTTTGACATAAATTTACGTAACCTAACTTTTTGAAATAAAATGCTTTTTTTGTCCCTCAATTATGAAGAAGCCTGCTAAAAAATATGGACTATTCCTTCTGTCTCAGCTATTTGAAAAGTTTAAAAGAATTTTTTTATGATAATAATTTTTTATATGCTTTTTAAATAGTTATTTATTTATTAATTATTGTAACCAGACTTATACTAGTATCTATATAGTTTCTAAATCTCTAAATTTTAGTTTAGAAAATATGAATACTTTAGTTTAACTCTCATACACCGAATTATGTCACATAAAGTAAGATAGAGAAAGCATTAAGTAGTCAGCAAAACTAATGCTTCTGTTCGTTATTATTTTAAATTCCAAGTAAAATGGCAACTGATCTCTCACCACAAAATTAAATTAAGATGGGCTCCTGGCAAGATATAGGTGGGAACATGTACTTTTCCACCTTAAGTTGAAAATTCAACTAATTGAAGTGATTTTGATAGAAAATGAAAGGAGATGAGACTTTAGCTACAAATTGTCTTGCTGCATTAAAGTAAAATAGGTCATTAAGAAGCAAGAAATGGATGAAAGCACTTCCACCTAACCCTAACACAAAACAAGAAAAAGAGAAAATTACGTTGCTTCTCATGTTTTTCCTAAAAGGAGGAGCCGTATCATTTTCGATTTAGTATTTGGATATTAATTATTTTAAAGAAATTTGTTTTAGTTAAGGGGTTGAGGAAACAAAAGAAATAACCATAAAGAGGAAAGAAACCTGAATTGCTCCTTTTTTCTTTTTTTCTTTTTTTAAACTTATATATTGCTTTACACGCTTTTTATTGTGCCTACCATCTTAAATTTTTCCCACCCTCATTACCAGATCAAAAGTCTTATATTTGGGTATGGAGATTAAATTTGTTTCATCTGTACTTCTAGATAGTTTAAATTTTGAAACATATGGTATCGTTGGAGGCGAAAATTCTTATCCTTGCAAGAGTCTGAAAGAAACATTGTATCATAATCGGGCAACCAGTCCTGTTGAAAAAAAAGTGGTCAATTTCCTCAATGTAACGTGATTTGTCATATAAATAAAGATCAAAATATTTGCCTTTTAACCCAAAAAAGAACTTTGACGAGTTTTAAATGGGTATAGTAAGAAATCTTGACTAGTAAAAGTGTCTAGCAATAAGATAGATCAAATATATCCGGCATGGCTGCACATTATTAAAATAGATTAATGTCATTAATTAAGTGTGGTCTATTGCCTGCTAATTATTCTTCCAATTTCCAGAGTGGTTATTAATTTTACATTGTTAAGAATAGAGAAAATTGGAGATGGTCTTAGCTAAATGACGTACTTGATTAACTTGTCAATTAAGTTATTGAACTCGAACATACGTAAGTTTGCTTGTGTGTTGTGAGAGATGAAAAAGCCATTGCTCAAAGATTTTCTATGAATCTTTGTATGCTTAGCCGGTGAAGTTAATTCCCTAGCAAAATGCAAACTATTTAGGAAAATGGGAAACAAAATGGGAACTTATTAATTTGATAAATATTGCAGTTACCGGTCATCACCAATTACTTCTTCTTGCAAATAAGTCTCTAATTAATGTATATCTTATTAATTCACCATTCACGTATCAGAAATTGTCTTTAATCCAATTGATTGCATTTCGGAGTGTGAATCCTGTTCTCTAGGCTTAAAAATGACAAAATCTTTGATTCCCTGTTATATCTCCCTCTTTTCAGACCAAAAAGAGAAACCCTTTCTTTATAATCCATCCTAAAGTATACGAAAATACTCACTCTTACGTGATGTTACAATAAATTGTACTCCTACTAAATTTTCATAGTTAAGTGATAAAATGTGGTGAAAAGATATGGTAGTATTAATTAACCAAATTTAATGACAATATTGAGTGCAAATGAACTTTTCTTAAAACGAATGTTGACGGAAGAAAGTTTATTTTCACGGTTTCACCTAATATTTGAACTAAAATAATAAATGTATGACGTGTGCATATATAAATCCGGGTAAATTTTTGCCACTTTCAACCTCAGACCTTAGAAAGAAAGGAAAAAAAAAAAAAAAGACTTCAGAACTACAACATAAAAAGTAACTCATTCAATATTTCTATTTGTACCCAATTAATAAATGACTTTCATGTATAAACTTAGGTATGGACACAAGCATAACTCAAAAATCACTCAAAGATCTTACTTGTACTATATTAATAAAATATGAACAATTTTTATCCCAGTTTTAGCCTCCAAATAAGGAATGGAATTGAACTGAATTTTCTTAGCATACTTGAGCTTGAAAAACGCGCCTATGAAATCTCCGACGACATAGTATAAGTCACAAAACCTGCATGTCTACGTTGTTTGCTTAATTACCACCTCTCTCTTTATTACTACTACTACTACACAAATCACAAGAATAAAGAGAGAGAATCAATCCCCTTTACCTTTAGCTCTGCCTCTTTTCAGTTTCTTTAAATTTATTATTTTATTTTACATACTATAAATACAGAAGAGACGAGAAAAAGAGAGAAGAAAGTGAAACCCCACCATCGCATCATGTTTGGCTTTTTCCTTATGGTATATAAAATAAATGCTTCTTCAAAATCCAATAACTTTGGCCTGCCCTAAACCAAGAAACATATCACAAAGTTATAGGCATAGGTTTTGCCAACAGACTAGACTACAATATAGAGAGACCCTCCCTCTCTTTATAGAACAAATCAAGTTATTGTTTTGCTGTGGTGAAAAACTTGTTGATATGGCCATTCAAGCGGAGTTGTACTCGGAGAATCTTGGTTTTCCATTAGGAGTTTCGCAGGATTTGATGGATAATAATGCTTGTGGATTCAATGAGTTTTCTTTTAACCCTCAACAGCAACAATATTACGAGTACCCACAGCAGCATCAGCAGTTGCAAAATCTGTACGAAAAGGACCATCAGAATTTGAAGCAATTCGTCCCAAAACAGAACATCACTTCCCAGAGTCTAACTTCTCAGTTAGAGAAACAGAACATTGAGATCAATCGGTTCATCAGTTTACAGGTAGTTCTTATATAGCATATGCTTCTTCTATCTCAACGTGTTAAGATTGTAAATAAAATTAAATGCTTTAATTTTGACGGTGGAACCTGCGATCTTTTCAGGGGTAGATGTTACTATGTAGTATTTGTTTTTGCGTCAAAATAATCTTCAATAGTGGGTACATGTTTGAATGTTAATAATGTATATGATATTTGCTGATTCTTCCTTGGAAACAGAAGGAGCGATTGAGATTGATAATAGAGGAGCAAAGAAAGAAACAAATGGCATTAATCTTGAGAAAATACGAGTCAAAGGCACAGTATTTGCTAAAACAAAAAGACGAAGAAATTGCAAAGGCAGCAAACAGGACAAGAGAGCTACAAGATTTCTTGAAAAGAATGGAAATAGAGAAGCAAACATGGCAGAGAATGGCCAAAGAGAAAGAAGCAATGGTGATGTCACTTAACATTACCATGGAACAATTAAGAGAGAGTGCTTGTTCATCAACAAACAACAGGGGTACTGCTGAAGATGCAGAGTCTTGTTGTCATGTAGCAGATGAACAAGAGTATGGACATCAGAAGATGATGTGCAAAAGCTGCAAATCTAGGAAATCGTGCATGATTTTCCTGCCTTGCAGACACCTATGTTCATGCAAATATTGTAACACTTTTCTCCACTCATGTCCTGCCTGTAATATGTTGAAGAAAGCTAGCATTGAGGCCTTCATTTGATCATAGTTCGTGGATAGATTACTCAGTACTCATTTATTTCTTGACTATCTCTGTCTACTTTTTGACCATTTACAATTATTGGTAGGGTGTTCAAAATCGAACCGAAACCGAAAATTAAATCGAAATTAAAATTTAATTGGCTTATTGGTATCGGGTTAACGGTTTAACGGACTGGGAACGAATTAAATTTTTTTTACTAACGACTTATCGATTTGGGGACGGATTATTCAATTTTCTTAACGAATAATCCGTTAATCCATTAAGAATATATATATATCCTAATGATAAGTGTGAAGTATCAATTTCCAATTTCCCATTAACAAGTGTTGGTATTGGTAGTCAAAATACATGCCTTTTGTTTTTTATTTTTCCCGGTTAGTGCCTTAGTGATCATCACTCACCATTGTATTAAATATAGAGAAAAAGATGTATAGTACAATTTACAAATTTAGAATTTAGAAACCCTAAAATTTAGACTTCCTAATTTTTCGCCGCTGCCTCTCGCTATCTCCTCCCATTCTTTTCTCAAGGGTCTTTCCTCCATAGATCTATAGCTCTAATCTCATAACTAGATCTCAGACTCTCCGTTATGGCCATAGCCAGAGCAGCAAACGATAAGTTTCTTTCTTCTCATTTTCGAATCTTTACTTGATGGTCGAATCTTTAGTTCTGCTATTGATAAATTAGACCAAATCTATGTAAAAATTTGGAGAAATGTCAAAATTATTCTGGGAATTAAAAGATGAATTTTGTGACAGAAGAATGTCATTTTCCTCGTCATACTTCGTCTAGAAATTAATTTACTTTCTAATTCGATTTCGATTCAGTTCTAATATATCTGGTAAGAATTCGAACACTAGCAAGCTAGCCTGCTACCTCTTTTATGTTGCTATTTATTTTTCGAACACTAGTTTATTTTTATTTGGATTTCCTTAAGCTTAAGTGAGGATCAGCCTAAACCAACTCACAAAGTGAAAAACAGAATTTAGTTCGGTGGATGAATCAGTAACAATTCCAGTCAAGTCACTAAACATCTAATTGCATAATTATTTTTCTAAAAGTCAAAGAATATCATATGCATCTCCAGGAAAATATGTAAACATACATAGAAGCTATATAAATAGACCAATAACTGCCCGATAATAGCTAAACCGATACCAATCTACCCGATATCTTATCGGGTGGCTAGCGGATTAATACATTCAAAAACCGATAACCGATAAGACGAACCGTTAGGCGTAAATATCCGCCCGATCCGTCCGATAAGCAGCCCTAATTACTAGTGCGACATGGCACTAGCATCTTTATCTTTTTCCTTTGTTGGAGTTGGAGGAATTGGGGATATTATTCTCTCACTTTTAGCTTGATTTTATTATTCGTATCTCATTCACTACCAATCTTACTTACTTCTTAAGTGTAATTTAGTTGAATCGTGACGGAAAGTTTTAAAGCAATATGTCTGGTCCTAGTTTCAGTCCGGTCCATTTTTGTAGTTATGGTATGAGACCCCGAGCTCATTCTTTTTCTTTTGTTTTTCTCATTTTGAAGGAAAAGATCCAAAAAAAACTCTTTAATTTGAGTACTACTATTTTGGGTATTTATTCAAACAACCGATTCTTATCATTATGAAAATTTTAAACTGCTTTCAAATATTAAGAGGTTGATTTTTTATTTAATATGGAATAATAAATGTGTTACCATACGCTTTAAACGATTTTTTCCCCTTCTTTTTGGACAGAGAATATATCAAATTCTAAATGTTTCCCTTTTGTACCTTGTTTTTCTTTTTCTAGGTTTTGTCCTCTTTGTTGTAATTAATAAATTACGACCATTTATAATGGGAAGTCCCAATTCCCATCCATCACGCCATCAATCTTATTGGCGCAAGTGAAGTTTGTTTTGATAATTGACAAAGGAACTCAAGCATGAACCAGGTCCATACACAGTGTACACAGACACGGGCAGATTCAAGCACAAGATGCACGTGAAGTAGATAAGCTTAAGTGGTTATATCTGATATCTCCTGAACAAAAATGTTGATAAATGATAAGGTGAAGGACACCTTACTCGAAGAGAACTCTATCCTAGATAAGGGAGGGGTTAGAAGTTGAAGATAACTATAACTCTTCCACCATGGAAGAGTATAACATTAGAACTCTAGTTATTCCAATTCTACTAATACTATAAATTACAGGATGTTCTCATTTTACAGGTACGCACAAACACTTAAGTTAAACTTGAGTTGAGAGCAAAATAACAAGGCATTTTGCAAGCAATTCTTGTGTGATTCAAGTGTGCGAACCTGAAGCTACATGAACCAGATAAAAGAACCAGTTTCAAGTGTCTGTCTTTTATTCTAGTTCAATTGTAGTAGGGCTTTTCAAATTGCACCTTTCAGTTTTATCTAAGAGGCAATTGTATTAGGTACTCTGAGTATTCAAGTTAGAGTTAACTTGAAGTTGTCGCAACAGTTAGAGGTTGGATGCCACAACGGGATTAGAGGTAATCCTTAGGTTTACAAAAAATTTTGTAAATGTTGTTTTGGCTCAGTAATTTAGTGAAGTGTTGGGGAAAATCCTACTGAGTAGTAGGTCGTGGTTTTTTCATCTTTTGAGTCCGGTGTTTTCCACATAAAAATACTTGTGTTCTTTACTTTTCGCATTTACTATTTTCGCAACAGTAATATAATGAGTACATAGAAGAACCAGGTTCTTCTATAATCAGTGCACGCCAAAATTGGACACCACACAAATCACCCCCCCCCCCCCCCCCCCCTTTTGTGTGGCATTGAAGTATAAAACATCAATTGGTATCAGAGCAGGTTCTCCTTGAAGAGGCTTACACCTTAGGAGAAGATCAACATAAGTACACCACCTGAAAACTGGGAAGGGCAATCTACTGCTAGGCCACCACTCTTTAACGGCCAGTACTACTCTTGGTGGAAAAACATGACGAGAGATCACATTATAGGAGAGGACTATGAGTTATAGGCCATTGTCACCGATGGTCCACTGGATACCATGAAGATAAATACGGAAGGAGTAGAGGTGCCAAAGACAAGAGCGGATTGCACTGCTGAGGACTTGAAGAAATGGGAGAAGAATATAAAAGCCAAGAAATGGCTTGTTTGTGGACTTGGTCGAGATGAGTACAGCAGAATTCAAAGATGTACCACTACTAAGAAAATTTGGGATACATTGCAAGTGGCTCATGAAGGAACACCTCAGGTGAAGAGATCTAGAGAAACTTTACTGTATTCGTAATATGAGAACTTTGTTATAAAGGAAGGAGAAACCATTCAAAAGATGTACACAAGGTTCACTACACTGACAAATGAACTAAAGTCTCTTAGAAGGATTATTCCTGAAGAAGATAGAGTCGAGAAAATACTGACTAGGGTTTTGCCTATCACTTGGGAGAGCAAAATCACTACCATTCAGGAATCAAAGAATATTGTCACTCTCCCAATAGATGAATTAATTGAAAATCTCACTGCCTATAAACTTAGGAGACAAACCATAAAAATTGATGTACCTAAGAAGGAAAGGAGCTTGGCACTTAGAATCACTGAAGGTTCTGATCTAGAAGATGATGAAATAGCTATGATCATTAAGGACTTCAAGAAGTACCCGAGGAGAGGAAAAGGCTCTTCAAGAAATGGAAACTATAGCAAGTCAAAAGCTCCTGAGAAGCAAACCAATGATGGCTACTACAAGTGTGGAAGGACTAATCACCACGTCAAGAACTGTCCTCTATGGGAAATTGAATGGAAGAAGGAAAGAGCTGAACAAAGTAACAAGAAGAAGGAACAGGTTCAACCCAAGAAAAGCAACAACAAAGGATCAACCAAGGTTATGGTCGTTGCTTAGGGAGAAAGCTCAGATGATGATGAGGATGAACAAACACTTATGCCCATTGGAGAATCTGATGAAAAAACTGAGGTAAGTGTAATTCATCTCAAAGACAAGATTAAATTATTGTCTAAAGAAAGGTTATCTGAGTTACTTCTAGAACTAATTGATGAATCTGAGGATGTAAACAATGAAAAGGAACAGTTGTCTAAAGAATGTGTGATTTTGAAGGCTAAGTGCAAAAACCTAGAACTTAGGGTAAGTGAAACTGTAAGTGAAAATACTGTGTTGAAGAACCAGGTTCATGCACTTGACTCAACTGTCCTAGTGCTTAGATCTGAAAATCTAAAATTGAAATTAGGAACAGGTAAAAAGACAACTAATCACACACAACTCACTCTAGAAGAAAATGTAGGAAAAATGAAATATGAGGTGTATAAAAGGGATGAGTAGGTAAGAATCCTAAAGGAGGATCTAAGCAAGGTCAAGCATGAGCTAGACAAAACTTGTAAATGGAACAGGTCCTCCAATGCACTTTCATGGCTACACGAACACCATATTAGCAACAGAAGAGGACTTGTCTTTGGGAACCTGGCACCTAAGTGGGATCCTAAAAGCAAGTACCTCACACTTCCTGAGAACAAGATTTGCACACACTGTGGTAAAATATGTCACTATAAAAGTGAATGCACTGCAAAAGAAAAGACAAGTCAAAAGAACAAAGAATTTATTCAAGGAAAGAATTACCTAGTTGGGCTAAAAAGAATTTGATTCATCTGTTTGCCTATAGAAAGGGACCCAAACTAGTTTGGGTTCCTAATACTAACCCATGATTTCCTTTTGCAGGTCCAAGTGAAGGGGAGCAGCCAAATATGGTACATGGATAGTGGCTGCTTAAAGCACATGACAAGAAACAAGAACCAATTCCTTTCATTTGAGAATCTTAAAGGAGGTAATGTCTCCTTTGGAAATGGGAAGAAAAGTGAGATCATTAGGGTTGGAAAGGTAGGTAAGACTAGTTCTCACTTTATTGAGAACGTCTACCTGATAGATGGACTGAAGTACAGTCTAATAAGTGTATCACAATTGTATGATAGAGGTAACATGGTAACATTCACCTCTATAAAATGCTTTGTGATTAATCTTACCACTGACAAGATAGTTTTGTAGGGAAAAAGAGTGAACAACATATATGTTGTAAATCTGTCCATACTTTCAGATAATGAACTCACTTGCTTAAGTGTATTGGATAATGATCCCCTCCTTTGGCACAAGAGACTTGGACATGCCAGTCTAAGTCAACTCAACAAACTAGTCTCCAAAGATTTGGTGATAGGGCTACCTAACATTAAGTTCAAGGAAGATAAAGTTTGTAAGGCTTGTGCAAGGGGAATTCAGGTAAGATCCTCTTTCAAAAGCAAGAAAGTCATAAGCACCACAAGAACAATGGAACCGGTCCATATGGATCTTTGTGGACCAATGATAACATTGAGCAGAGGTGGAAAGAGATATGTGATGGTGCTTGTTGATGATTACTTTAGGTTTACCTGGACATTATTTTTAACATCTAAAGATGAAATATTTGACATGTTCACTTCTTTTGTTAGAAAAACTCAGAAACAACTAGGTAATCAACTTGCATCAATTAGGTCTGATCATGGTACTGAATTTGAGAATGCTAAATTTGCTAAATTTTGTGATGAACATGGCATAAATCATAATTTTTCTGCTCCTAGGACTCCACAACAAAATGGAATAGTTGAAAGAAAGAATAGGACATTGGAAGAAATGGCTAGGACTATGTTTCTTTCTAGTAAACTGCCTCATAGTTTATGGGCAGAAGCTGTGAACACTGCATGTTACATCATAAATAGGTGCATGACTAGACCTCTTATTGAGAAGACTCCTTATGAGTTACTTAAAGGAGAAAGCCAAACATATCCCATCTTAAGGCATTTGGATGCAAGTACTTTATGCACAATAATGGTAAAGACTCCCTAGGTAAGTTTGATTCCAGAAGTGATGATGGAGTATTCTTGGGATATTCTTCACATAGTAAAGCTTATAAGATTTATAACAAAAGAACTATGTGTGTAGAAGAAAGTGTACATGTGATTTTTTATGAAACTAACATTCTTTCTGAGAGGCAGGAACATGATGATGTAGCAATTGGGCTGGTAAGAAACTCAAATGAAACCACAACCCAGACTGAGGATGCACCAGAGGAAGGAACATGTGATGGAACAGGTTCTTCCGCCCAGGGCTACTTGACAGGGGGAACTGAACAAAGAGGAACTGATCCTCAAACCTCGAGGGAACCTGTCTATGAACCTGTTCCTTAGCAATAAAACATTGAAGGAACATCTAGGGGAAACCAGCTGGTTGTGAAACTTTACAAGTATCAAAGTTCTCATCCCATTGAGAATATAATTACTTATCCAACCTCTGGAATCAAAACCAGATCTTCTTTGAAGAATCTTTGTGCTTTTGATGCTTTTTTATCTCTTATTGAACATAAAAATGTTGTTGAAGCTTTGCAGGATGCAGACTGGGTGACTGCAATGCAAGATGAACTCAACCAATTTGAGAGAAGTCAAGTTTGGCATCTGGTACCAAGACCCAAGGACAGATCATTAATTGGCATAAAATGGATCTTCAGAAACAAACTGGATGAGGATGGAACAGTTACAAGGAACAAGGCAAGATTGGTGGTTACTTTTGCTCCAGTTGCAAGATTGGAGGAAATTAGACTCCTTATAGCCTTTGCTGCTTATATGGAATTCACTCTCCATCCGATGGATGTCAAGAGTTCCTTCCTCAATGTCTATCTAAAGGAAGAAGTGTTTGTCAAGCATCCTCCGGGCTTTGAAAGCAAGGAATGTCCTGATCATGTGTACAAGCTTGACAAGGCACTCTATGGGATGAAGCAGGCTCCAAGAGCATGGTATGAAAGATTATCAAAATTCTTGCTTGAGCATGGCTACAAGAGAGGTAAAATTAATAATACTTTATTCTTGAAAGAAAAAGGTAAAGATCTTTTGGTAGTTCAGATATATGTTGATGATATAATCTTTGGAGTAACTACTGGTAAGTTAAGTAAAGAATTTGCTAAACTAATGGGGAGTGAATTTGAAATGAGTATGATGGGTGAGCTTAATTTCTTTTTAGGCTTACAAATTAAATAAAATTCAAATGGAACTATGATCCATCAGCATATGTATGTGAAAGAGTTGCTTAAAAGGTTTAAAATGGAAGATTCCAAAGAAATTGACACTCCTAAAGCAATAGCCACAAATTTGGATGTAGATGAACCTGGTTCATCTGTTAATCAGAAGTTGTATAGGGGAATGATTGGCTCTTTGTTATATCTCACTGCTAGCAAACCTAACATTGTTTTCAGTGTAGGCCTTTGTGCTAGATTTGAGGCAAATCCAAAGGAATCTCACTTGACTGCTGTCAAGAGGATCTTGAGATACCTAAAAGGCACCACTGACCTTTGTCTATGGCATCCAAAAGGTAGTAATTTCAACTTAGTGGGATATGTTGATGCTGATTATGCAGGTTTTCTTGTGGATAGAAAGAGCACCTCAGGTATATCACACTTTCTTGGCTCATGTCTTGTGTCTTGGGCCACCAAAAAGCAAATTTCTATGGCCTTATCTACCGCTGAAGCTGAGTATGTTGATGTTGCCTCATGTTGTGCTCAATTGTTATGGATCAAACAGAAATTGATGAACTTTGGAATTGATGTAAGCTGTATCCCCATCTTTTGTGATAACACCAGTGCAATTAGTATGACCAAGAACACGGTTTGTCACAAAAGAACTAAATACATAGATGTGAGGCATCACTTTTTGAGGGACAATTATGAAAAGGGTTTGATCATTGTGGAATTTTGTGCTACTGACAAGCAAATAGCTGACATCTTTACAAAAGCTCTAAGTAGAGATCACTTTGAAAGAAACAAGTTAGAATTAGGGATGCTTAAGATTACCTAAAAGGAACCAGTTCTAACTCAAAAATTGGTTAGAAAATCTGTGAATTTTTATACATAATTAGATTAGATTTTGCTCAGTCTCATACTTTCATCAGTATACTCTTCTGCCATGTGCTAAAAATGTATCATTAATCTCTAATGATATTATCTTTATTTTCTTGGAAAATTCAGACTTACACAAGAGATTTCTTAGTGAAGAACCTAGTTCATCAAGATTACATGATACGTACTCTTCACTCTGCATATTTTGAAATAATTATATTTGGATTGTGATCAAATGGTGAGTCCCATTTAATCCTTACCTCGTCGATCGTATCTGTTATGAAATGAACCAGTTTCATTCATAAGAGTCCTAAAAATGCAATAAGTGCCTAGATTCTAGGGAGAGTCATAAACGTCTCTTCAAACTGACTCCCAGTTTGATTAGACCTCTGAACTTCTGAAAAAGCAGATGTTACCCAATTAAACTCTTCATCTTTATATTGATTAGGCCTTAATTGTTTCTTTACTTCAAAATTTCCAAGCCGTCAAACAATTCTTTCTATCTTCTCTCATCTTCCAGTCATACACATACTTATCTTCTCTCATACCCAAACATAGCAATGGAAAACCCTTATGAGAATCCCTCATCACCACCTAAGGAAACTACACCCATACCATCCATCACACCTTCAACCATACCCACCTCTAAGAAAGGAAGGTTCAAGATGGCTGCAAGCAAGGTTATCTTGCTGGAGAAGAACAAATCAAGAAAATTAATAAAACATTGAAAGCAAGTAGGGAAGAAGAACCCCAGAAATCTGATGAATCATTCAAGTCTGCTACTGAGGGGGGGGGGGAACTATTTCTTCTGAAACAAAGCAAGTAACTTTTGGTCCGAAAATTACTTCTAAAATCATCTCTGAGGTTGCTGCAAATCAGGAAAATAGGTTTGTTCTGGTAGGAATTATGGCTGGGGTAGAGACCATGAGTCTGGCAAAATTGGTGGTAAAAGTAAAAGGAGAAAAGAAAAGGAGAGTGGGGGTTCTCAAGGTGATGTTAGGGGAATGGGAAAAAGAGTGGCTAAATCTTCACCCACCCCTCTTGGTCTAACTGAAGAAATTAGAGCTATGGTAGTATGGAGTGAGGAATCTGTTGGAAAAGAAGAAAGTGTGAGAGAAAAAAAAGGGAAGTGGGTCTGGCGAAGCTGCTGAGGGGTTGGTTAGGTTGAGGAAGAGGTTTCTAGAACCTGTTCCATTTGTGCAGGAATCCCTCGAAGACATATTGAGAAGAGTGTCTGATAGCTATAATCCTAAAAACAAAAGGAGTTCAGCAGTTAAAATTCCTGGCACTGCGAGGGCACAATAAGAAAAGAAATGCTGCCTCTTCTATCCCTGTAGTGACTCCTCCTACAAGAGAAAGAGCTACAAGGAGTCAGAAGAAGCAAAGTGAGGCTAAACTGGAAAAGGCCCTAGAAGAAAGTAAGAGAAAAGTTGTTGCTAAGGGAAATAAGAAGGTGGTTGAGCCTATTGAGGCAGTTGAAATTGAGGAGATGGACTTGGTTCTTCTTGATGAAGAGGAGGTAGAAGAAATGGAGGTTGTGACTCCAAAGGCAAAGAAGATCAAGACTTCCACAAAGAAGTCTGTTTCAAAGACAAAGTCTGCAGGGCCCTCTACCTTGGCTAAAAGAACCAGGTTTGCCTTAAAGTCCAAAAAGTGAAAGTAGTGGAAGAAGAAGAAGAAAGGAGAAGGACAAGATGGTTAAGTTTGGGAAGAGAACCATCTTGAAAGGTATACTCCTCAGGAACTTGGAGGAGGAAGGCATGATGATGCTGCTGAAAAAGTTACAACTTCAGGGTTGGAAGGACATGGTCCTTCAAATGGATGGAAAGCTTGCCAGAACTGGAATTATGGAGTTCATGGAAAACTGTGAGATAAAAAATGGCAGAGTCACCAGTGTGGTGAAGGGGGTAACAGTGAGTTTTGATGACAAGGAATTGGGAGAAATCTTAGGTGTACCTGTTGCAGGGTACAATGATTACAAGAAACTCAAATGACCAAGTCTAGAGAATCTCCCTTCTGCCCTTACCATTATAAGGAAGTTTGGTGACAATAAAGAAGAGCTTGAGCCCAAGGCTATATACAAAAGTGAGATGAAGTCACCCCATAAAGTATTGTTCAAATTTGTTAACAAAGTTGTGCTACCTAGGTAGAAAATGAGGCACATTTCCACATTCACGGACCTGGTCTTTATGGAATGTCTAGACAGTGGAAGGCAAATCAATTAGCCTGGATTTATCATCCAGCTTCTCGATAGGATTCTGACTGGAACCAAAACTCATGCCATCCTTATGGTTTCATTCTCATGGCTGTACTTGCACACTTCAAGGTACCAATCAAGAAATGGGAAGTTGGTACAAGCAAGGATCATTTTGGGGAAAACACTTTGACTGCTTGTGAATATGAAGTCCACACCACTCCCAAAGAACCTGGTTCATCCAAGAAGATACCTGTGAACAGCAAAGTGTGAGCCTTGGTACAAGAAAATGGGGCTAAGGATACTGAGATTGAAAGGCTGAAGAAGAGGTTGGTAGAAGTAAAAACTGAGAGAGATGCTCTCAGAGATGAGCTTGCAAAGGAAAAAGAGAAGAATGATGGCATTCTTCATGATATGCTGTAACTGCTTCTAGCCAAGAACTAAGAACATGGTCGTTCCCAGCCTTAAAACCTTCCTAGCCTAATTAGACAAACCAGTGACCCAGATGGGATTTCTTTTTTATCTTTATGCTCATGATCCAGTGTTTTTATTTCTCGTTATGCTTTGTGGACGACTAGTATCAATGATAGTCAACTATTTTTGTGCTCTAACTGTTTGTTGATGCTTCTGAGTTGACTAATATCATCAGATTGATAAGTGATGCTTGACTCCATGATTGCATTTGACATAGCCCCACTGGCCATGAGTAATTTCTATTACAATCTGGTTATCTAATATAATTATGTAACTTTTTGATGATGCCAAAAGGGGGAAGATAGGTTGTGCTTTTTACTTTGGACTATGATGTTTATAACCTAATGAAGTTGTGCTTTTTTACTTTGGACTATGGTGTTTATAACCTAATGAACCTTGTCCTTGATGATTTGTGACTTTAAAATGGAAAGTGTTCCAACATTGTGTTGATGTTGAGCTACGTTGACACAGGGGCCTATGCTTATAAAAAGCACAAAGTTTGTCATCATCAAAAGGGAAAATTTGTTGGCCCAAGAGAATTTTATTTTGATGATTGACAAAGGAACTCAAGCATGAATTAGGTCCATACACTGTGTACACAGACACGGGTAGATTCAAGCACAAGGCATGCATGTGAAGGAGATAAGCTTAAGTGGTTATATCTGATATCTCCTGAACGAAAGGTTGCATAAATGATAAGGAGAAGGACTCCTTACTCAAAGAGAGCTCTATCCTAGATAAGGGAGGAGTTAGAAGTTGAAGATAACTAGAACTCTTACACCATGGAAGAGTATAGCATTAGAACTCTAGTTATTCCTATTCTACTAACTCTATAAATTACAGGATATTCTCATTTTATATGTACGCACAAACGCTTAAGTTAAACTTGAGTTGAGAGCAAAATAGCAAGGCATTTTGCAAGCAATTCTTGTGTGATTCAAGTGTGCGAACCTGAAGCTACATGAACCAGATAGAAGAACCAGTTCCAAGTGTCTGTCTTTTATTCTAGTTAAATTGTAGTAGGGCTTTTCAAATTGTACCTTTCAGCTTTATCTAAGAGGAAATTGTATTAGGTACTCTGAGTATTCAAGTTAGAGTTAACTTGAAGTTGTCGCAACAGTTACAGGCTTGTTGCCACAAAGGGATTAGAGGTAATCCTTAGGTTTACAAAGAATTTTATAAATACTATTTTGGCTCAGTGATTTAGTGAGTGTTGGGAAAAATCCTACTGGGTAGTAGGTCGTGTTTATTTGGGGGAAAATCCTACCTAATTTAATAACTAAACATAAAAATTAATATAGATACCAAAATAATGATATGTTCTATTTAATTTTAAGTTATCGAAATACCATGTCAAATTCGAAAAAGATATAAGATATTAATAGATCTTGTCATATGAATATGAAAGAACAAAGAAATTGACGCATTTCAATAACACTTGATAAGAAAGTGACGATACAACCCATTATTTATAGTAAATAAAAATGGAGCACTTAAATATTATATCCCATAGAGAATCCCAAATATTTTTAGACATTTTTTGAAAAAGCTTCTATATAAAGTCTTAAAAGTATTTATAAAAATTATATATTTATATATCGGTTTGGTTTGATTTTTTTACTCAATACCAAACCAAATCAAATTAAACCTAATCGAAAAATCGTACCAAATCGAAAAGTCAAATCAAACATATTTAAAAAATTAGAATGTTGGTCCCTTTTTTTGGTCGTGAAGACTATAGAGAACTACTGGTCCTTTTCTTATATCTGCTTCCAATGCCATTTGCACATTTTCCTGCAATTAATTGCGCGGCCTTCTTGATGAATTATAAAATCTACATCTTCTACCCGATTTTTTGTTGTATCTTGAAACTGACAAATCGCATTAAATGACTTTGCTGCTACTATAAACATTTTTACAGAGAAAGTTTTTAATATATTAATGTATTTGTTTAACCTAAAGATTGTACTTAATAGATTAAATAATTAAATTTGTATTTGTAGGCCACAAGCAATCGATTCAATCCAAAAGACATAAGGTTTCGTCAATACAATGTAATAGAGAAATTGGAAACGGAATCAATGACAGAATATAATCAAAATAAAGCAAGAAGAGCTAATTCTTATTAGATGATGCTTTAGAGGATGAGTGAGCCAAACATAGCTTGATGGGCTGAATTATAGTCAGCGATGAAGCAATTTTGGTATGAACTAAAATGTTTGAAATTGTAGAGAAAGGAAATTAGATGCCCACAGTGGTGGTAAAGTGTGCCTATTTATAGTAATATTTAGATAATTATTTCCCTCGAATCGTGAGTCCATTATGAGTATTTAATTACTTTCCTTGGATCATGGGTCCATCATGAGTATTTACTCAATTCATCCGTTATTTTTGGAAGACTTGTAACTGCTAAGTCAATTTTGAATTTCTGTAACTGCTGAGTTAATTCTGTAACCGTTGGTCTGTTGGTTATCTCGTTCGAGAATAGCTACCTCCAGATATTGTTATACGGAGATACGTTATTGGGACAGTCTTTCCGGATTCGATCACTATTCCGGACTCATGATGGTTACCTCCGAAATGACACTGCTGGATCCTGATTCAGATGATTCGGGTTGTACTTCCTTGGCTGACCTTCTGACTTGACGTGGAGCTGATTAGGCTATTCTTGCCACATGTTGACTATCGGGTGGACCACATATTAAGTCCATTTTTTACTAATACAGAGAGTCCCCCACTTTCTAGATTGTTCCCGAAGAATTTCGGGAAGTGGAAGAATTTTGGACGGAAAAGAAATTGTCCTTATTTAGAAACTAATGGAATACGTTTTGAGATTGAAGTGACATGCGTCGTAGCTGTGTCAAAATAGAGAAGAAAATTGGGAACTGAAAACTCATGTGAATGTATATCTCTCCTAAAATCTGGTTGGATTACCTCCTTCTTGTCGGAAAAGAATGCCATTGGAGTGATCATGTTGATATTTAACTTTGTTAGGAAAATGAACGAATTACCAATCACCGTGTTGATTTTTCTTCATGTATACACGTACCCGTTTGATCGGCAAGGGATCTCGCTATTATAGAGCTCTGTAAGCTTTTCAGCATCCACCTATCCCAGGCAAGTTCGAGCGTACAGAAGCTTGTAGCGTACCTCCATTCTTTGCCAATGTTATCTGGGATTTAACTCATTTTGGAGACCGCCCGTTTCTTGAGAAGGGGAATAATAAAACTGAGTGTACTTTGCTCTGGAATTATGTACTTGTTTATCTCATAATATTTAGTCTGTGGGTCGTAGCTATTATGAAAATGATTGGAGGAATACCTAGAATCAATGAATGGAAAGAGAAGATGATGTCTTCTTCTCTTGTGGATATGAGGTCGTGAAAATATGTCTTCAATACTTCTGGGTGGAAGGCTAAGTACCTTGGTAAGTTCAAAGTGATAATCTTTCTCCATATGGCATTTATGCGATCTTATCAGCATTTCGAGGAATAATATAAGGTCTGGTAGCTTGAGGATCAGGGGATAACCAGAGCAGTCCCCAAGTCAATTCCCGGAGTGTTTAACTTCACTTTTTTCTTTAATTCAACGAAATACATGCTCAAATTTCTTCTATTGATGTAGATCCTTTAATCGAGAAAGATAACCTTGAATTTTGATTAACACTTTGTAGGTTCATTAAAGCTCAAAATTGGATCTTTAATATGGCTCACTTGGAAGCGTAAGAAGAAGAGTTTCTTGGGCAATGATTCGAATAGTGTCCTTGTTCAATGTCACGACCCAAAATCCTAATATGTCTTGATGGCGCCTATCAATGGTACTAGGCTAGTTGATTATCAAAAATACTTCCAATGTTTCACAAAAGATAAGTCAAAAACTTTTACATGATAGAGTTTTCGTAAAAACATGAGTTAAACTCAAAATACAGTACGGAAAAATAACACCAAACATCGGGTGTCACCAAGTCATGAGCATCTAAACAACCAGTCTAAGAAACAGTGTCTACAAGAGTCTGTGTCAAAGTACCAATACAAAAAAGAAAAGATAACAAGGAAGGAGAAACAAGGACTGCGAACGCCGGTAGCTACCTCGTGAATCTCTGATACTCAACCACGCACGAGATCAACGTCTTCCGTGACCAGAAATACCTGGATCTGCATACGAAGTGCGGGGTGTAGCGTGAGTACAACCAACTAATTAAGTAACAATAATAATTAAGAAATTGAAAGGTAGTGACGAGCTATACAAATACAGTTCATTTCAGTAATTTCAACAATGAAAGTAGACATGTTTCAATTCCGGCAATTTAAGTCAAGTCAGATACACATTACCAAGTTTAGGTAAAACCAGATACAATATTTTCCAGAAGTTTTAGAACAATGGCATAAATCATCTAAGTGCAGCAACAAATGAAACAAGTGCAACCTCTCAGGGCAACAGTCCCTCAAGCTCTCTCAATAGCTCAACACTTGGCTCTTAGCCCTCACTACTCACACTCAATAAGTACATGCGCTCACTGGGGGTGTACAGACTCCGGAGGGGCTCCTACAGCCCAAACGCTATAATCTGCACGGATAACTCACGTACTATAGTATCAATATGTGGATCCGCACGGATAACTCACATGTTGCACGGATAACTTACATGCTGCACGGACAACTCACGTGCTATAGTATCATATCAAGATCCGCACAGACAACTCACATGTTATGGTATCAATACCTCATAAACAGGCCCTCGGCCTCACTCAGTCATCAACCTCTCTAGTCTCACGACCCTCAGTAATAAAGGGGAATCAGCCCAAAGCAGAATGATATAATGTATGTGAGCATCTAAATTTTGTCCCACATAGAAAATTACTCCTAAAAAGTCAAAAATAATTTCAATCGCTTCTTTTTTAGAATTTTAGGAATTTCTCTTGTATTTACTTGCATTGTTCATGCATATTTAGAGTTGTTTTAAAATCATAGAAAATCATACAAAAATAAATATTTAATTCTTCATGGCATGACATTTTAGGTTTAATTGCATTTTTTGAAATTAAATGTATTATTAATTGAAAATCACAAAAATAATGGTCATCTTTACATATTTAGCTTTTAGTTTTAAAATTAGTATTTTTCTGTCATTAGTTTAAGTCAATTATTTATTTTGATGTTAGAAATAGATGATTAATTTAATTCTACAATTTAGAATCTAATTCAAGGATTTAATTTAGTTTATTTAGGATTTTAATTAATTTAATTAGGTTTAAATTAAAAAAAAAGAAAAAGAAAGAAAGAGAGAAGCTTTATGTAATTCCGAATTGGGCCAAAACCAACCTTCATTGGCCCAATTATCCTAAAATCCTTTTAATCTGCCCCAGCCCAACCTCGTCCGGTCCAATTACTAACCAAACGACCTCGTTTTGATCTGGACGAATCTCGTCCGTTGATCCCCTTAATCCAACAGAACGGAACCCCCCATCCCATTCTCTTAAAATTGTCTGAGAGAGACCCCCTACCCCCCCAAATCATCTCTCATAGACTCTCTCTCTCTCGCCTCTCTTAATCCTCGCCGTCCGCCGCCGCCGGAAATTGCCTACGATGGCGGCGCCACTCCAAACCACCTCATATTAACACCCCACAATCCCCGGCCTCCCCTCATCACTAATCTACCTTTAGTTTTCCCAAATTCCCCACCAAACTCGCCCAATTTCAGATCTAAAATCCAGAAAAACCCTAATATTTCCCTCTTCTAATTTCATGGGTAATATCAACTCGATTTAGTCTAAAACTTACATTAATCGATTTCCCTTGATAAGAGCAATCGATTGACGTTAATTTTAGCCCATTTCGAAGCCACCGAATTTCAGCTAATCCACCACTGACCGGCCAAAGATTCGTCGCCGTCATCATTTGTTTGTCCACTCATTCCTGCCCAGGCCTTTCGCACCTGCGGCCTCTCATCCGCACCTGTGGTTATACATCCGCTTCTGCGGAAACCACTTAAGCCACTGGGCTTGCACCTGCGGAGGCGCTTCTGCGGCCCTTCGTCCGCTTCCGCAGAAATGCACAAACTTTCAAACTTCGCATCTGTGAAGACATTCACGCATTTGCGGGCTCGCAGATGCGCATCCTCCTACGCACCTGCGTCCCCTACCCTTTCTGGACTTGCCCGCTTCTGCGGCCTCCCTCTTCGCTTCTGTGGGCTCGCACCTACAATTAAACTTCCGCAGGTGCGATTACACCAGCTGAGTCCAAACTTTAGCAGCCTTCCAACTTCAAAACTTGGTCCGTTAACCACCCGAAATCAACCCGAGGCCCCCGGGACCAATACAAAGTTAGTCGAATCCTCAAATCACCTCAAACAACCTCAAAACACGAATTATACACGGATTCAAGCCTAATGAACTTCGAAATTTCCAAATTCTAAAAACAACGCCGAAACCTATCAAATCACGTCCGATTGACCTCAAATTTTGCACACAAGTCATAAATGGCACCAAGAACCTGCTCCAACTTCCGGAAATCTAATCCGACCGCGTTATCAAATAGTCCACCCTCGGTCAAACATTCCAAAAACTTCAAATTTCCATTTTTCGCTAAGTGACCCCGTAACGACCTACGGACCTCCAAATCCACTTCCGCATGCGCCCCTAAGTCCAGAATCATCATATGAACATGTTGGAACCTTCAAATCCCGATTCCAAGGCCGTTTACTTGAAATCACACCTTTGTAAATTTTTCCAACTTAAAGCTTCCTAAATGAGCATTATCTTTCTAAATCAACTCCGGACTTCCCGAAATTCAATTCCGACCACACGTACAAGTCATAATACATATAGTGAAGCTACTCATGGCCTCAAACTGTTGAACGACGCGCTAGGGCTCAAAACACCGGTCGTTCCATTACATTCTCTCCCACTTAAACATACATTCATCCTTGAACGTGCTAAGAACTGTTCTGGAGTTGTCTGAAATCACCGTTTAACACCTCGTGCACCTGCCCATGCTACCATAACTCAATTGAGCATATTAGCTCGAGCCAATCTGAAAATCTTCCCATTTATTTAGTCAAGTCAGCCTTAGAGTCAAATTCCAACATCCGGAATATCTCCACCAGATCTGTTTCCAACATACGAATACCGTATCAATCACTACACACTGCACCAAACACGATTGTATACCCTTACTGAATTCTTACCATGCACTACGTAACTCATTTGCCTAAGGAAATCTTCCCAAAGCATAACAGCTAAAAGTTCCACTGACCCGAATCTCGTAGTGTACCTCGTGACCAATTAAGCCTTGCTTTAACTCTCACAATACAGCCACAACAGAGAAGATGTGTGGAACTCATAACCACCTGCCGAATCACAATTTATGGAGTCTCTCCTCCGGACAAGAACCATTACCTCATTCTGGACTGAATAACAATATTTACTCTTTAATATGCCTTATATAAATCTGATCGCACTGATCCCAGGTCCAATAATCTCGTTTCACCCAATAGAAGCTGCTCAGGCAATACGCCACCTCAGATACTGCCAAAGCCTCATAAGATGACACATTGTGCTAACAAGCTACAAACTTGAATGTGATACATAAGGAAAACAAACTCTGGAATGAACTATTCAACCCACGTAACTAATTTAATAACCGAAAAGATGTTATGAACCTTCCTCAGAAATGAGACACAAAACACACAAGAATAGCTATGGAAAATTGTACTCAACGTCACGCTGTTGCGGCGTTAAACTTAATCCACACATGATACTGTTGCGGCGTGCAACCCGATCCAACCATGATACCCGTGGCAGCGTGCCACCCGATCCAAACAACATACCCATAGAGGCGTGCCACCCGATCCACACATAATAATCTAAAGAAAATCAAAATCGAGCCGTAACGCTTATACTCACGAAATACCCAAATATCAACCATAAGCACGACAAGTGCATAATACAAATCTTGGGGAGACGGGTAGTGTCATATGCTATAAAACTCAAGAACAACTAAGGTGCGATATATGATCTGCATCTCGAGAGCCATCGTGCTCACACAACACTACCGCTATGCGGAACCTCAACACATTATACAAATAATCAAGCCGTCTCACAACCCACATGGCATAATAGCGTATTACATGAAATAGTTGGTGACGAAATTAACATCCCACGCCTGAATACTCTTCCATAAGGAATGCTATGTTGAATGAACACACTCGGGCTGGTGTAGGGTACACATTCATATTTGGACCCATCAACGGACCTCAAACCAATTCTGATCATACCATGCTTGGGAAAATAACCTCTCATGGATCCATAATGACCCTTTTCTCATGACACGCAAGAACAACCGTCGAATCCGGAACAAACTTCCACAATTCACAACCAACTGAATAGAGCGCCTTTTCAGGCCTAAACCCTCACATTAGCGATAGTAATAAAATCTCCATACTTGATTTCAATCTTTAATCAATCAAGTAACTACATGTCACACTTATACAATCTCTCCCACGACCATCCGCACCGGGTAACAAGTCTGCACCTCCATACCGCCGGCCACCTTAATGTTGTAAAGCAAATCAAGAATTTGCAAATCGGTACACAAAGCCTCTTACACAGGACACCGATCTCAGGTGACGCTAAGGACAATACCAGCTGATTCTAACCATCTGAATTCTTTCCTGTTCGTCCGATCTCATGACGTTCTTGTCAACACCGAACCGCAACCTTGATCCCCAGCTTCCGATTTCCATGTTGCTCATTGCATCTAACATGACAATATGTGAGAGTACAAAAAGTCCATAATAACCCTTGATCCACTGATAGAATAAACACTCTGTCATATAGCAACCTTTCACTTCATTTCAGGAGAACCATTGCAACACGCGATCGAATTCTCATAACCGTAGAAAATACAACCCCAAGTAGTGGTATAAACCCATAACCCTTCCGAGATCCATCTATACATAACAGGCCATAATAACTCGAACGCCTTCATGTAAAATCAATTACGGTGGCCATCAAGCCTCGCACATACTGCCACAACCACCTATAAAACTTAACACATTGAAGGAACTGATCATTGCCATATCATGCCGATTCAACCATTGCTAACCGATATGACTTCTTCTAATTTACTCTGGACTTGCCTTAGGAATAATAATAGCTCTATTCAAAGCATGACGAACCCAATTTGCACTCATCCAGAAGGAACCTATTTCACGAGACCACGTTGTTCAAAAACCACAAACCATCTCATACCCTCCTTGTGCGCACATTCGCATCTTTAACTGGTACACCCATTCTGATATTTCCTTTATGAATCCGAAGTTATTTTCTCCCATTCCTCCAGTGCTACACCGCATACCGATGATATCATAGAACACTCCAAGCCCATTTTCGTAATCCGCTGCAATGCTCGATACTTAACCATACTATGGTCTCGAAATCCTTAGGCACCACACTTTTATTTATTTATTTTTGAATCCATTAGGACCGTTGTTAAGAGTCACCCACTCTGACTTGTTCCTAAATATGATCAAACTCCAAGGTACTGCTAGCACATGAACGCCCTCTCAAAGAAGCATCCGGCTAAATCACACTTCTCGTACATCATATCTACACGAAGCATAAATCCTTAGTCATCCCAAAGCCTGAACATAAATCGATAAGGCCAATTATAGCACACATTCCTCAAATACTTTGCTCAAATCACCACTGATGTTCTCTTTCCTTAGTCGTACTAACCCACCAATATGCCGATAACCAGAAACCTCACAAGTACACAACCATGCAATCCAATCGTAGGCAGTGGGGCTCTCCCACTTAGCTTGAAGCTACCATTACATAACCCTGGAACCTACCAAGATTCCTTCTTCCTCACTGACACGACCTCGCGCAATCGACCCTCCAAATTCCTCGAAATCTTCCTGTTAACTATTTCATGAACGCTCTAAATCCCTAACCACATTCACATGTTCGACCTCTTACCGGGTAGCCAGTAGAATTCTTCGTAGAAGCCTCTTCAACACCACACAACCGTTAACCGGCTCCCCAAAAATCACCCACCTGTGGAAATTCCATGCCGATATCTTCCAATAATGCTGCATCGAGTACAATTACCACGAACCCAATAAACCATCCTGAGCCCGTGCTCATTCACCAGCTGTACAAGTCTGTTCACTCCTCATGGACATCCACTAAAGGTGCGACAACACATTCCAATCCAAAGTCATGTTGTATCCTTCTTCATATCAAGCAACTCATTTCCATCGTATCCAACCTTTCTCCGTATAGCAGCCAATATTCCAAATTAAGTTCGTAGACTTAGTCACTGTCCACCATGAGTTCCAAATGGCTCTACACTTTCCTCAACGCGTGTGGCTATCCTACCACAGAACCCATATGCTACTCTGCCACTGTCCCACTTTGGTCAAACCCTCTCCTTTAGGCAACTTCCCGACTTCTGCTTTTCATACTTAACCTACTAGTAATTCACCCACCATGAGACTCCCTTCCGCCATGTCCTTCCTTATCCTTCGCTGCCCAGTTGTTGCCTTAAATCAAAATCAATCTCTGTTGCACTTGGATTAATTGATCGCTGCCATCTTTAAGCCTCCCCGAAGACCACCTTTCTCGAGCCATCAACACTAGGAATACCGATTTGATTCTAAACCACAGTACACCGCGATCTCTGACAGCTGCTTTTCCGACAGCATTCCGCCATACCCTGCCTTGAAGGTGAATTGAAGAAAACCATAACACCGGCGAACTTAACACATTCAATAAGGACAACGACGCCACATCACATATGAAAATTTTGCCATGCTCGAAAATATCAAGTCTTGTTACTCCATCAACCCAACCCTGAACATTCATAGTTTGATTGTCTTTCCTCCGCTGGAAATAAAATGTTGAACCTCTTTTCAAGTCATTCACTGCCCCGACACATAGACAAGTATTTTACCATTATATCAATACTATGCGATAACAACTCATGAATCATCATAACAACCAGTGCCCAACTTTAAAACCATAGGAATTACTGATACTGAGCTGAAACGACAGGACAGCCTTCCGCAAGGCGACGTCCATAGCCCAAGCAATTACGCAGGGAGAAATATCCTGCACCACATCTGTAGTACCATTAAAATTACTCGATTCCCAATTGATAACCAACGTTTCACGTCGCATAAGATTGAGTAGGAAAGAAATAAAGGCACAAGCCTCAAAGGAATCAAATCGCACGATGAGGAATCAAGAAGGAAAGTGCTCTTATCAGCCATGTAGCCTCTCGAAGATAATTGCAGACGTCTCCATACCGATCTGCAAGACTCTACTAGACTCGCTCATGACTCGTGAGACCTAAGTGAACCTAGTACTCTGATACCAACTTGTCACGATCCAAAATCCTTACCTGTTGTGATTGCGCCTATTGATGGTACTAGGCAAGCCGATTCTCAAAAATACTTCCAATGTTTCACAAAATATAAGCCAAAAGCTTTTACATGACAGAGTTTTTGTAAAAACAGGAATTAAACTCAAAATACAGTGCGGAAAAATAGCCCCAAACATCGGGTGTCACCAAGTCATGAGCATCTAAACAACCAGTCTAAGAAACAGTGTCTACAAGAGTTTGTGTCAAAGTACCAATACAGAAAAGAAAGGATAACAAGGAAGGAGAGATAAGGACTGCAAACACCGGCAGCTACCTCGTGAATCTCCGATACTCAACCACGTACGAGATCAACATCCTCCATGACCAGAAATACCTAGATCTGCACACGAAGTGCAGGGTGTAGTGTAAGTATAACCAACTCAGTAACTAACAATAATAATTAAAAAACTGAAAGGTAGTGAGAAGCTATACAAATACAGTTCACTTCAATAATTTCAGCAATGAAAGTAGACATATTTCAATTCCAGCAATTTAAGTCAAGACATTACCATGTTCAGGTAAAACCAGATACAAAATTTTCCAGAAGTTTCAGAACAATGACATAAATCATCTAAGTGCAGCAACAAATGAAACAAGTGCAATCTCTCAGGGCAACAGTCCCTCAGGCTCTCTCAATAGCTCAACACTCGGCTCTCAGCCCTCACTACTCACACTCAATAAGTACCTGCGGTCATTGGGGGTGTACAGACTCCGGAGGGGCTCCTACAGTTCAAGCGCTATAATCTGCACGGACAACTCACGTGTTATAGTATCAATATGTGGATCCGCACTGACAACTCACGTGCTGCACGGACAACACATGTGCTATAGTATCATATCAAGATCTGCACGGATAACTCACGTACTATGGTATCAATACCTCACCAACAAGCCCTCGACCTCACTCAATCATCAACCTCTCTAGTCTTACGGACCTCAATAATAAAGGGGAATCAACCCAAAACAGAATGATATAATGTATCAGCAGGGAATAACAGAGACTGCTTGTATAATATGCAAGTAATACTACGACTGAGTACAGGTAACAATAAGCAGTAAAGTTCAACAGGTATCACGACCACTGAGATCTTTACAGCACCAACACATAGCCTAAGCATGATTTCTAGCATCATTCACTGTCAAATTTCTATAGCACAGAAAGGGAACATAGATAACAACAAGCTTATTCAACTTTCCAATTTCACGAAATGGACCAAGTCATAATTCCCACGGTGCATGCCCACACGCCCGTCACTTAGCATGTGTGTCACCTCCAAATTACTCACATAATACAATAAGCCGGAGTTTCATACCATCAGGACCAGATTTAAAACTGTTACTTACCTCAAACCGAGCAAAACTCTACTCCAAAGTGCTTTTGCCTCACAAATCGGTCTCCAAACACCCTGAATCTACCCACAAGCAGTACAATATAAATAATATAGGCTAAAGGAATCAATTCCATAAGAAAAACACAAAATTATAAGCCAAAATCCGAAATTGCTCAAACCGGCCCCCGGGCCCACATCTAGAAATCTGACAAAAGTCACAAAACCCGAATGCCCATTCACTCACGAGTCTAACCATACCACATTTATCAAAATCTGACACTATGTGGTCATCCAAATCCCCAAAATTTACTCTCCAATTCTTTAGCCCTAAAACCCCAAATTTCACCTAACAAACTCACCAACTAGGTGTAAATTCAGTGGGGAAACATCATTATTGAAGATAAATGGACACAAAGAGCTTACCTCAGTAATAACTTGTCACGACCCAAACCAATGGGCCACGACGGGCACCCCGTACCTTACTCAATCGAGTACCAACGTAACGTATCTTTTGTATAATACTATCATATGTAAATGAGCCGGAGAGGCTGTCATGAGATAAGTAGAATAAAACATGAGGAAATACTCAATATAAGATGACCCAACTTGATATACCGACTTATACATATGAAGTACTGGCCTATAAGGCCGTACCAGTATCCGTATACATGACATCTGTCTACAAGCCTCTAAGAGTACATAAATATCATAAAGGTCGGTACATAGCCCCGCCATACCAAACAATACATATTTAAATCATACTGACCAAATAGGTAACTCCGGAGCAAGTAGAGTGCACAAACACCTTTTGCTGAGCTGATAACCTACTAGGAGAACTCTCAACCTATCTATCGGGACCTGCGGACATGAAACGCAGTGTCCTCGGGAAAAAGGGACGTCAGTACCAATAAAGTACCGAGTATGTAAGGCATGACAGTAGTATATAAAGGAAATGAAAAAAACATGTAGTAAAGAACTCAACCTGAAATTCTGAATAGCTCTGTGAATCATGAAAATTAATAATGTCATGAATGTGCGTATAAATGCCATACCATGCATAGGTATATGCGTACATAACATCATCAAGCCTCCGAGGGCATCCCATCATATCATCTCAGCCACTGTGGGCAAAATCATCAACGTATACTAGTTGATCAGGTGGTGGTGCATATATAACGCCGTAACCTTTTCCCATATCCCATATATATATAATATACGTGTATATAACGCCTTCTGGTCATGGGTCAATGTACATGTATAAATGCATGAAATGCATAAGAAGTACGTTAATAAGATTTCTCGAATATTATAAAATCAATATGCCTTTCGGACAAACTTTATCAAATACGTATTTTTCTGAGACCCATGAATAGAGGATATAATAATAATTCACATAGGGAATCAAGAATATAGATACCCCTAGTATTTCTAGGAATAGAGTCATTTATGAAAGTTGCGTATTTTGCTCATTTCGTTTGTATCATTTGGATCATGCCAAAAAGAAAGAAGGGATAGCCTTAACATACCTTAACTCCGTTGAGTCCTTAACACCTTCCAAGAAATTTTTCAAACAACTCAATTCAATCTACCATATCATAAGGAGATTCAAAATCAGTGTTGAGTATTAGCTAAGTCCTCAACTTAAACTAGTAGCTCGTTTACGTAAATTTGGGCAGCATCTCCCCTGTAACTAGGCCCTCCTCCAATACCATATACCAACACAACAAGAACATAACAATAACAACATGTAAGAATAATTTTCCAACCTTATATCCATCATAATATACCATAAAATAGCCCACATACCCTAATCACTTCATACATAAAACGATAACCAAAGTAGTATCAAACAACTTTAAAAAACATAACGACGAACGATCAGCCCACCATTTCGTCATTATGTGATGTTTCTTCACACCATTTGTCCCCTAAAACTCTATTAAATAGTAGAAAAATATACAGCCCAAAGGAAACACAAAACAGCCCGCAAAACAGTCTACAAAATAGTCCACTACAAGTCAAATAACTCGAACTTATGGCTTCCGATCACCGTCCCGTGAGTTCTAACTATTAGGAAACGAATTTATCAAAATTCCTTGATAGTTAAATACTTAAATACAGAAATTAGGAATTTTATTAACTATTAAATATATTCCAAAACTCAAACTACAAAGAAAAAGAGAGGCGATATAGCGATACTTACGTCGTAGGGATCGTTTTAATGTTATCGCTTCTTGATTCCGTGCCCGGGATGATAATCTTGTTTGAAACACTATTAGAGAGCTCAAGGATACGTTTTATGGTGTTCTCTGGTCAGGTTCTATGTATAAATGAAGAGAGAGACGAGTTAAGACATATATCAACGTTTGAAAAGTCAAAAGGTGCTGGCTTGGCACCCTCTCATTCGCCCATCTTCTGACGCTTATATCTTTTTATCCGGATGTCGTATGAATGAACGGTTATATGGATTGGAAACTACATTCCAAGACCTTCCATTTGGTATATAATATGTCCAAACAAGATTTCATATAGCATTCAAAATTTATTTCTCAAAAAGCTCTCTTACAGGGCAAATCCTTAGTCGGTTTTTCCGCAACTTTAATCCGATTTTCCCCCAAATTTCATATTTTCTATCCAAACATCATATATAGCCATATTATGACTTTAAAATAATTTAAATCATGATTAACTAGTCTCATATTCATTACGTCACCTTGGGACGCACAGGGTGTAGCATAACTTCAAAATCCCTCTAAAAATCCTCCAAAATCCGAGCTCAAAGTGGTGAAAATGGTGAAAAATCTCGAAGTCCCGTATTTATATGTTCTGCTCGGGCCTTTCGCACCTGCATCCTCTCATCCGCACCTATGGAACCGCTTCTGCGATTATACATCCGCTTCTGCGAAAACCACTTAAGCTACTAGGCTCGCACCTGCGCTCCAGGTCTTGCACCTGCGGAGGCGCTTCTGCGGCCCTTCGTCCGCTTCCGCAGAAATGTCCAAGCCTTCAAACTTCGCATCTGCAGATCCACTCACGCATCTGCGGGCTCGCAGATTCGCATCTTTCTACGCACCTGCGTCCCCTACCTTTCCTGGCCTTGCCCGCTTTTGCGGCCTCCCTCTTCGCTTCTGCGGGCTCGCACCTACGATTAAATTTTTGCAGGTGCGATTACACCAGCTGAATCCAAACTTCAGCAGTCTTCCAACTTCAAAACTTGGTCCATTAACCACCCGAAATCAATCCGAGGCCCCTGGGACCTCAACCAAACATACCAACAAGTCTTATAACCCAATACGACCTTAGTTGAATCCTCAAATCACCTCAAACAATCTCAAAACACGAATTACACACGGATTTAAGCCTAATAAACTTTGAAATTTCCAAATTCTATAAATGACGCCGAAACCTATCAAATCACGTCCGATTGACCTCAAATTTTGCACACAAGTCATAAATGACACCACGAACCTACTCCAACTTTCGAAAATCTAATCTGACCCCGATATCAAAAAGTCCACCCTCGGTCAATCTTTTCAAAAACTTTAAATTTTTATTTTTTGCCAAGTGACCCCGAATCGACCTACGGACCTCCAAATCTACTTCCGGACGTGCTCCTAAGTTCAGAATAATCATACAAACCTGTTGGAACCTTTAAATCCCAATTTCGAGATTGTTTACTGGAAATCACACCTTTGTAAATTCTTCTAATTTAAAACTTCTAAAATGAGAATTTTCTTTCTAAATCAACTCCGGACTTCCCGAAATTTAATTCCGACCATACGTACAAGTGATAATACCTAGAGTAAAGCTACTGATGGCCTCAAACTGTCGAACGACACGCTAGGTCTCAAAATGACCGGTCGGGTCATTACATCTAAGCTTCAAAGAATAAAATATCTAGCAATAGGAGGAAAGAGCTTCCCGTGGATGGTCGATGCAATCCTCGAACCAATCCCTAGTACACTCAATTCCGTCTTCGAGGCAAGCCAGTCTCATTATCATAGTAGACGATAAAAAAAAATCCTGGTAGAGGAAGATGTGAGTACTTCACTCCGAGATTAGCATTAATTACTAAGTTGATGGCAGAGGCGTAATCTGATGGCACTGTATATTGGTGCCTGATTATTGATTATGATTATCTAAAGTTTCAATCCGAGTTTATTTGATATTTCTGCGGACTTGTTTGAATATTTTAGTGGTTGTTTGTGCCTTGAATGATAGTTTGTTTTCATACTTAAATATTTTATATTCGGAAGTACGTTTGACTAGATATTCTTTGGTACTTTAGGGAATTTATCCGAGTATTAGTTTTCTTTTACACTTCAAGAATTTATCTGAAAGCTCATATTTAGTCTTGTAGATTTGAAATATATACATATTCGGATGCATCGCTTCTGTTGCGATGTTTTAAGGTTACACCCTTGGGTATCTAACTTTTAAATAAAAGAGGGTCATTTTATACTTTTTTTTAAACGCTATGAAGTGGATGACTCTTTTTTACTTGGTGTAAAGTAGGATTGATTGATTCGAGCGGACTTTTAGTCTTAGGGTATATAGACCCGAGAGGACTTTTTGTCTAAGGTAGTATTAATTTCGGTAGGATTCAAGGGAATATTAACCCCATCGGACATTGAGCCTTATGGAATATTGATCCCAATAGGACGTCACGTCTAAGGGAATATTGACCCCGAATAAATGAATGTCATAATTGATTTGGCCCGATAAAATATTTAGTCTGATTGGATATTGAATCCGAATCGGAGTATATGAACATACTTCCAATAGAGAGAGACATATGTTTGGATAATGAAAATGGTACTTAAGATTTTTATTGATGCATACAAGATAATCGATCTGAATATAATACCAAATAGTAAGTATTTTAATAGACTTGACTATTGAAACGAGATCGTATATCTCAGACATAATACAGTTCGCCGTTAAGAAAGGCTCATATGTTTAACTTGAATAGTCGTCGCTAGACCGAATACAAGTCACATGTTTGTTCGAAGTGAACTTTATTTCAGTCGCATTGTTGTTCAATATTTCTGGATGAATATTCCGCTTCGGTGCTTAAATTGGACTTAGATCTTTCAATCCTAAAATTCGGGCCGCTTTAAGGGCTTTCCATTTTTTCGACGAAGTCATTACTTGACCTTTGACACATAACAAGCTTATTTATTCGAAGAAATGATCTTATTATTACGAATTTGGTATGCAAAATTTCGTGCCGAATATAGATCTTGTCTTGAACGTAGATATTGTTCCTCGATATTGACATTTCTTTCAATGTCAGGACAATTGGCTAAACTTCGAGTATAGGTAGTGGCCCCTTTGTTCGAGTTCAAAGTATGAAGACTCAAATGTTGGAATCATAATATGGCAATCCCCAGTCTAACAGTCCCCAGTGGGATAGCTGGTTTTGCTGTTTTGGTTACCGGCAAACGCTTCTCCAAAGGCGACCCTCTCGAGTTTCCGGCTGTTTCCGTCTTCCCAATGGTCCGGCTCCGATAGCTACGAAAGTTCCAGCCAGCTGTATAGTCAGCTTTTGATTTGGGTTGGTGACGTCTGACTCTGGATAATTTCTGATCTATAGCCCTATTATCATAGTGATATATACAACTCTTTTCGTGAATTTCTCGCATCATATATTTTATTTGTCCGGGTCCCAAGAGACCTTGAATATTCTCCAATATACTTCTTCTTCAGCTAGGCAGTATCAGGTGGCACGTACTTAGAGTTGTCGATAGGCATACTTGTCTCTCCTCGTTATTTTTGATCGATGATAAGCTCAAATAGGTATATAACGATGTTATTTACAGATCCAGTGATATATTTATAAGCTGCCTCTAGGGTGGCCAGGACGTCTACTTCAATATTTTCTTCTTGGGGTATCCGGATGGCCTTCCATTCCAGAAAATATTATATAAATTTCACCACTACCAATATAAATAGTTCAATCCTTTTAATTTTTCTTTCCACAAAGTATAATCATTGATTCTCTGTTAATCAACTTAGCAGTACTTAAATAGAAAGAATGTTATATAAATGTTCTCTTTTTATTCTTATATTTGGATGGTTACGATTATATGTAAACAGAAAAAAGAATATGATTTGCCTAATTCAATACATAACCTATTTCAGATAAAAACTGATGTTATTCATGGGTATTCTTATATGAAATTTACCATATCCTAGTTATCAATATTACTAGTTAACCCCCCTGTGAAAATTTGTATATACCAATGAAATAATATACCTTGAAGATCTGGATTATAGCAACAGTGAGTAAAGTTGCGGCACTACGTTTCCAATTACAATGATAAAACCCCTTCTTGATTTCCTTTCAATGTGTCGAAGCTTTGCCTTTCCGCTGTTCCTATCCTTTTTGTTTATTTTTATTGTAGTTTAAGTTTTTTTTTTGGCCAATCATCTCAAATAGGTACAAAAGCTAGAGACATTGTACATAAGAAATTTAGATATGCTTTACATGTAAAAGAGATTGAATAAGATGTCAAATACTCCAATCCTCGCATAAAGACATGATGTGTATCGACCAATATTTATATAAAAGCCACTGCATGCTTCTAAAATATATAAATATGCATGCTTAGAGTCCTTCTCAATACCTCACAACATAAATCTATGTGCCTGACATATGCGTTGTGCAAACCAAGCATTAAGTCTGAGTGCCGACGCTCATAGGATCCGAAGTAACATGGATAATCACCTAACTCCGAAGATACGAATTTATTTCCAAGCGTTAATTATTTTAGAATCAATGGTCAATAACCAATAATCAATAATCGCTCAAAATGTCCTTAGTGCCAAAATTCTCATCCTTCCTTAATGCCTAACTCTCTAACTCATACATATGTGTGTGAAATAATATAATTAAGAGTCACTGAGAAATAACAATAGAGATACGGATAACAGCTCATATAGCTAAAAGATGGTTATGGCTATTCATGTTGTTCAATTTATCACAACGGTTCAATAAACTATTTCAACATTCAAAAGCCTAATCATAACATTTAACATGAGTAAATTAATCCATTTAACTACCAAATCATGAGTCAACTAAGATAAGTGTATAACTACGACTTAATAAGAAAGCTCAACACGGCAGTATAATTCTTTATGCCCAATTCAATTAGTTATAACCTTAAACATGTTTCTAAGCCATAATTACGGGTCACTACATAGTCATAGAATATTAGAATCAATGAAACATGGATAATAAATTCACATAGTCCAAAAAAGACATAATTACGAGCCAAATTCTACCGGATATGGTCATAACCTAGCTATACATATACGCTCGTCACCTCTCATATATGTGGTTCCTAAATCAAGAACTAACTAGCAAATAGATTACCTATAGGGAGAATTCCCTCTTACAAGGATAGACAAGAGACTTACCTCTTCACACCTAGCTTCAATCAACAACTACTACCTTTATTTTTAAATTCAACTCCAAACGGCTTGAATTTAATCAAATATTACTTAAATGAGTCATTACAAGCTTTAAAAATTAATTCCATATCAAATAGATTGAACTTTTAAACAAAATTAAAAGGTCAACAAAAGATCAACCTCGAGGTTAGGGCCCAAAATCCGAAATTGATCATAAACATAGATTACCAATAACACCTTGAGTCCAAATATATAATAAAATTCCTAATCAAATTCCAATTTCATGTTTAAATCCCCAAAATCACTCTCTTAAGTTCAAACCAAAAATTCTAATTTGTACACTTTAAATCCTTGATTTAGGGGTTACAAATCCATGTAGATTCGGGAAATATAATCATAAATGAGTAGAAATCACATATCCTCTTTGCTTGTATAAAACTCTCCTCGAAAGATTGCCCCTCGAGTAGTCTAGGGTTCAAAATATGAGAGAATGAGTATAAAATGTGAAATAACAACTTAAATACACCACCCAGCACTATCCTTCGCGATCACGAGACACTTTTCCGTGATCGCGAAACACAAAAATGTACCGCCTGGAAACCCTTTTCCCGATCGCAGTTGGACCCACATGATTGCGAAAGCCAATAGTCCCCCCTACCTACGTGAACGCGAGCTCCCCTTCGCGAATGCGAAGGCCAATCCTCCAACCTGACACTTCCTCTCCGCAAATGCGAGAAATGCCACGCGAACACGATGAACAACCTGCCCCCGCCCAGCAATCCTTCTTCACGATTGCGAGGCTAAGCGCCTTCATCACAAAGCATAATAACTTACCAACCAAACTCCCTTTCCGTGATTGCAAGACCCAGCTCCATGATTGTGAAGAACTACCTTGTAATAGAAAACCAACAGTGCAAAACTCAACCAAAATGATCGAAAACCACCTCGAATCACACCTGAGCCCCTGCGACTCCGTCCAATTATTCCAACATGTCCATATACCTCCTACAGCTTTTTTCCAAGGCTCAAAATATCAAAATTAATAACAAAATCAAGAATCGAAGATCAAATCCATCTCTTAACTTTGAAACTTTTCAATTTCGTCGAATGCATCCGAGTCACACTTAAACATTTCGTATTACAACCAAAATTTGCACACAGGTTCTTATCAACCATTAGTACCTATCTATGGACTCAAAATACAATGAAAGTTCATTATCCCAAAAGTTAACTACCGGTCAAACTTATGAACTTCTAATTCTTCAAATTGCCAACGTTAGACAAATAGAGTCAAAATCTTGTAGGAACATCCAAAACCAAATCCGATCATACGCCCACGTCCAAAATTATCATACAAACCTATTGGAACCATCAAAATGCCAATTCGGGGGGCATTCACTCAAAAGTTAAATTTTGGTCAACTCTTATAACTTAAGCTTCAAACAGTAGAGCTGAGTGTTCAAATTCACTTCCAAACCTTCCCGAAACCATACCAACCATCCCCAAAAGTCATAAATCATCAAATAAATATAAGAAAAATAACAAATAGGGTAACATGGCTCTAATATCCAAAATTATCGGCCAGGTCATTATATTGTCCCCCTCTTAAATAAATATTCATCCTCAAACGGGTTTAGAATTATACCTGAAATGCCAAAAAGATGAAGATATATTCTCCATATATCATTCTTGGTCTCCCAAAATGCTTCCTCGACTGGTTGACTTTACTAGAATTTCATTGATGCAATCTTTTTTGACCTCAACTTCCGAACCTGCCTATCCAAAATGGCCATTGACTCTTCTTCGTAAGTTAGATTCTCATCCAACTACACTGAACTGAAATCTAACACATGTGACTTGTTGTCACATTCTGAAGCATTGAAATATAAAATACCGGATGAACTCCCGGTAAGTTGGGTGGCAAAGCAAGCTTGTATGCCACCTCACTAACTCTCTCTAAAACCTCAAATGGACCAAAAAACCTAGGTCTAAACTTTTCCTTCTTCCCAAATCTCATCATGCCCTTCATGGGTGAAACTCTAAGAACAACTTTTTCACCTTCCATGAAAGCCATATCATGAACCTTCCTATCGGCATAACTCTACTACCTAGACTACGATACACGAAGTCGCTCTTGAATCAACTTCACCTTTCACAAAGCATCACGAACCAAATCTATGCCCAATAACCTAGCCTTACTAGGCTCAAATCAACCAACCGGAGAATGTTACTGTCACGACCAAAAACCCGTGATAGGTCGTTGTAAGGCCCCGAAAAATTTTACTAAGTAATTTAAGGTTTTGTGGTGCCAAGGTAGGCTAATATATTGTACTTTCGGAGTTTTTGGGTTGAACAGTGCATTGAGGAGTTGAAAGTTTTCGACCTGGCAAAGCCAGGTGTAAGACCAAGCTTTAACCTGGCGAGGCCAGGTGTAAGACCAGGCTTTAGCCTAGCGAGGCTAGGCCTATAGCGCGCTAAGACCAAGCTTTAGCCTGGTGAGGCCAGGTCTGTAGCCCGGTCCGGAACTTCGGAGTATCTATTCTTTTATCACTATAACCCGACCCAACTTTATTAAATATACGCAATGGGTCATTTTCTTTAGCTGAAACGTGATGCTTTAGAGTGAGAGACGGAGCCCTAGAGTGATAAAGTGATCTTCACCAAATCATCCTTCAATTCTTACACAAATCTTTGAAGATTAACAAGGAAAACACACTAGATCTTCATTCTTGAGGTAAGATTCTACACCCTAACCCTTAATTTCGAATTCTAACTAAAAGATGGGCAATTATCAAGAAAGTTCATGGGTATTGGAGTTGTTATCTTTCTTGCATGTGTTATCAACGGGTATAGGAACATTGTTGAGCCAAAAACGGTAAAGATTGGGTTGTGGGATGATGGACTCCTTCATAAAAGGACCTTGAAACCTTGTGCACACCTAGTGTTTGATAAAATGCTCAAATGAGCTAGAACCATGACCACCTTTCTAATTTTGGTTCAATTTGTCATATTTCTAAAATAGAGTGAAGTTGCTAAGAATTTTGGAACATTTAGAGTGTAAGGAAGCTCAAGTGGCTAAATTCTTCTTTAAGAATTGGAATTCTCACTTATACTTGTAAGTTCCAAGATGTTGATTACAAATCGAGTATTCCGATAAATTTTGTGATAAAGATATATGTTCAATTTGTGTTTCAAATGCTCTTATCATATTGCATTATAAATTGAGGATGTGTTCCAAACTATGGATTGTGTATCCCCATGTTATAATTTCAAGTCGTGATTTATGTGAAAGTTATTATGCCAAGTTGTGTAGAGATTGTGATTGTGATACACCTCCACCTGCATACATTGGAGTGAGGCGGCATAGCCGCTTTGTGTTAGTATTGGTATCATTGATGCATTTCCACCCGCATACATTGGGGTGAGGCGGTATAGCCGTTTTGTGTAGGTTCTTGGTACTGTGGTTATACATCCACCTGCATACATTGGGGTGAGGCGGCGGGGCCGCTTGAGTAGAGTTGTGGTATTGTACTTATACCTCTACCTGCATACATCGGGTGAGGCAGCGGGGCCGCTTTGTGTGAAGATGGTTACAGAGGATCTCATCTTAAATCCTATATATGATATTGATAGCTCTTAATAAGCTTGCTCTGGTTTAAACGGTTAGCTATATTATGCTATTGTCGCCCTGATTCATCATATTCATATTGTATTTCTAAATTCTTAAATTGGTGTTTGGTTTTCATACTAGTACTATTCGACGGTACTAACGTCCCTTTTGTCGGGGGTGCTGCATCTTTAAATGGATGCAGGTGGTTCTACCATATGAGGTATTGATTAGTGATAGCAGCACACCTTCTTCCCAGCTGACTTGGTGAGCCCCACTTCATTCTGGGGTCATGTATCTTTTGTTCTTTGTGTATTCTGTTTGAGGTATTGCCGAGGCCTTATTGCCGATATTATCATTGTACTCTTCCTTATTTATAGAGACTCCGTAGACATAGTGTGGGTTATGTATTGGTGCTGGAAAAGACAAAATATATTATGTTGTTGTTGTATTACTTGTCCATTTGAGACTTAAAAAATGATTAACTATTGTAAATGAATTGGTATTGTAGACGTGAACACCTTTTTGTCTAATTAATGAAAATATGTATTATCTCCATTCGTGGATGAGTTTGGGTAGGATGAAATCTAACAGGCTTGCTCGGTCGGATTCACTCGGTTGAGCGTCGGTCGCGCTCCTCGGTTTTGGGGCGTAACAGTCGCGATGGAACCTAACGTCGCCGTTAGGCAAGCCCACAAGTGAACCTACAATTTAGTTATCCTTTTTTATCTTTTAAAACAAAAGTTTCCTTTTTAAAAAAATGAAGTAAGTAAGATTTCATGCAACCGTACATACTCTTTTCTCAACAAAATACCAGCGTGAGAAATACATCAACCGTAGTGACAGTAATGATAAGTACAACAGTACATGAATGCTAAAAGCCCCCAAAACCCGATGCCACAATTGCATGAGCAATCTAGAGAATATAAAAAACCAATACAATTATTGTCTGAAAGGTAATAGATAGAAATAATAAACAAGGTAGAGGGAGACTCTGGTGCTGCAGATCGAAGTAAGGCAAGCAGCTCATTACTAAGTCTCCGTAGAAGTGCGGCTACGCGCCCGTTTGACCACTGGTAGTACCTGTCTCAGTCCCTACACATTCAGTGCAGAAGTATAGCGTGAGTACAGAAAACAATGTGTACCTAGTAAGTATCTAGTCTAACCTAGAAGAAGTAGTGATGAGGGATCGACTTGTCACTTACTATTGGTCAAACAGTAATAGAAATACATAAAGTAGACATGATGAATGTACAACAAGTAGCAATGAAGCAAATAAAAGTAATTACAGTAATTTCACACATGAGCCTATATCAAATCATTAAACATGTATTAACCGGCCTTGAAGGCGCTATCTCAAATGTTACCAAACCGAATCCAGTCTCAAGTATTAAGTACCAAATTACTGAGACAAACGGCCTGATCCCATAGGAATAGTGATACTCAGTACTGTCGAGACGAATGGACCGATCCCATAAGAATAATGTTACCATGCTGCCGAGGTGAACGACCCGATCCCATAAGAGTAATTTATTACACTGCCGAGGTGAACGACCCGATCTCATAAGAGTAGAGAAATTTACCTCGCTCGCGAAAGCCCATGCGAGTCGAGAAGACACAGATTATCAAATTTTTCTGAAGTAAGAGGCTAAGTCGGTATCTTTATTCAAATCCTCAATCTCAGTCATAATTAAGAAAATCAATACACAGGGTAGGTACAAATAGCACAATTAAAGGTATGATGTGAATCTAATTCTACCCGGACATATCATAAAAATAGCTACGTACGGACTCTCGTCACCTCGTGAGTACGTAGCTCCCCACAACAAGTAGAACACAATAATTAATACACTTAAGGGGATAAGTTCCCTCTTACAAGATTAGGTAAGAGACTTACCTCACTTTCAAGTCCACTAACCGGCTCTTTAACCTCACTAGAATTTCCCAAACGAAGCCGAGCAATCAAAATCTAATCAAAAGTGGTATAAACTAATCCATAAGTGCTCAAAAGTTCATAATTTAACCACTAGAGTAATTACCCAACCTAATTTGGAAGGTTCCTAAAATTCACCCCCATGGTCCACGCACCTCGATTCCGCAAGTTTTCGCAAATAAATATTACCCATAACCTCACGAATACAAATATATAATTTTTACTCAATTCCATAATCATTTTCGTGGCCTAATCCCATTTTTATCAAAACCTAGGTTTTTCAACAAACTCCTAAAATTTCCATATTTTACCTGTTAAAATCTACCCATAATCTATGTATTATACTTACATTAGGTAGAAATTACATACCTTACAATGCTTGATGAAAACTCCTCTCCAACAAGCTCCGAATTTGGACCACACAAGTGAGAAATGGGAAAAATAAGCCTAAGTCTCGTCTTTAAAGTGTTTTCTGCCCAGTGGTTCCTGTTTCCCGATCGCGATAGCGCACTCGCGATCACGAAGGAAAAATGCCAAGCCCAGGAAAAGTACCTTTCGCGAACACGAGACCAGCCTCGCAAACGCGAAGGCTTATCTGACCTACCCATCGCAAACGTGACGGCCTCAACGCAAACGCGAAGGCTATCGACTGACCGCCTCCCCAGCAGGCCTCACACTTCGCGAATGTGAAGGCCTGAGCGCGAATGAAAAGGCCAGTGAACCAGAGCACCGCGAATGCGGTCCCCTTCTAGCGAACGCGTAGGGAAAAATTCCACCTAACCCCATTCCTTCATCGTGAACGTGAGCCATGCTCCGTGTTCGCAAAGAAGGAAACTAGAACAGCCATTTCTTGTGTTTCCGACTTAGCTTTGGGCAGTCCGAAACACACCCAAGCCAGCCGGGATGCCATCAAATTGCACAACCAAGTCCATAAACATAATACGGACCTGCTCGAAATCTCGAAACACTTAGAACAACATCGAAACCAAGAATCGCACCCCAAAACCAAATTGAATCAACTTATGAGCTTCAAATTTCTCAACTAGCTCCGAACGTGTCGAATCACACTTAGACAACTCGGAATGATACCAAATTTTGCGTACAAGTCAAAAATTACCATACGATCTATTCCCAAGCTCGGAATCTCAAATACACCGCGATAACACCAAAGTCTACTCCAAACCAAATTTAAAGAACTAGAAAACCTTTCCTGAGCTAACTTTTAACATTAAGCACCGAAAGGCTCCTAGATTACCTGAAACCCGACCCGAACACATGTCCAAGTCTAAAATCATTATACGAACCTGTTGGAACCATCAAATCTCGATTCTGAGGTCGTTTACTCAAAATGTTGACTCAAGTCAAACTTGACCATCTTAGGCCACTATTTAGGGACTTAGTGTTCTGATTTCAACCCGAACATTTCCAAACCTAAACCAGTCATCCCCGCAATTCATAAAATAGTAAAAGTACATACGGGGAGTCTCAATTAGGGAAACGGGAATCTAAAAAATAAAACAATTGGTTGGCTCGTTACACTTACCATCTACCATATAAATGTTCATACGGCGCCATCTGAATACTGAACTGGTAGCTGTTGTTGTAAGCAAACTCTGTCAATGGTCTGAATTGTTTGCAATATCATCTAAAATCAATAACACATGCTCTAAACATATCATAAAGAATGTGAATAGTCAGTTTGGACTGCCCCATCCATATGTGAATGAAATATAGTTGTAACGACTCGGCTAGTTATTTTGTGTATTTGAGCCATGTTTCTTTATTTTATGCTTCTTGTGTGTGAGTTTGTTATTTTGTGACTTGTGGAATTGATTAGTTTGGCTTCGTTAAGGTTTGAGAGTAATTGGAGACACTTAGTCTCATTTTGGAAACTTAAGTTGTTAAGAGTTAATCAAGGTATGACTTTTGAGTAGAAGGTCTCAGATTGATGATTTGACGATTCCAATAGGTTTTGTATGGTGATTCTGGACTATATGTTCAGATTTGGACTCATAGGTTCCTAGATGAGTTTGGCTCTATTTTCCGAAAGTTGGCAATTTAAAGGTTTGGAGAGTTTATAGGTTTGACTAGGAGTTGACTTTGATATTATTAGACTCCGATTTTTGTTCTGAAACTTGGAATAGGTTCATTTTGCTGCATGGAACTTGTGTGCAAAGTTTGGATATGATCGGGATTGTTTAGTCTTGAATCAGATGCTTGGTTGAAAGTTTGGAAGTTCTTGAACTTAAGAGAAGTTCAACTTGTGATTTGATCTTCGACTCATAGATGTGATGTTATCGCATATATTTGGAAGCTTTGGATAGATCTAGATAGTGTTTATGGACTTGTTGGTATGATTTAATGGGGTCCCCGGTGGCTTGGGTGAGAGCCTGTTTAGAGTTGTCTAATGTGTTGGTGACTGGCATTCATCGCATTAGTGAGAAAAGTCGCCCGTTCGCGATGAAGGATTAGGAGCTAGGGAAGATTTGTTTTCACGTTCGTAATAGACCAGTCACGTTCATGAAGGGAAGCTAGGAGCTAGAACTTTGGTTCACGTTCGCGATGGCAGGGCCGCATTCGCGGAGGATGTTGTGCTGGAATACTTCACGTTCGCATGGGGTTGTGTCATATTTGCATAGTTGTGGCAGGCAAGGCATCATGATTACAAGGGTACTTACACGATCGCGAAGGTGGAAATTTGGCTAAAGCAGATTTATGCTTGACGAACGCGAGGCTTGGACCGCGTTCGAGAAATGTACCCTTGGGCAGAATATTTAAGTGATGTATTTCTGGATTTTAGCCAATTTTCTCATATTTTGAACCCTACACTTAGAGAGAAGTGATTTTTCTTGGAGATTTTCATACAAGACTAAGGGGTAAGTTTTTTTTTACTCATTTTTGGTATTATTTCAAGAATATACATGGATTATTAACACCTAAAACTTGGAATTTTGAGGTAAAATTGGGGGTCCTTCCTACAACTTGAAAGAGTGAAAATTAAGGTTTTGAGCTATGATTTGGACTTGGATTTGAAAACTCTGGGGTCATGGGTAGTCGGAATCTATTCTTTTACTTGGGTTTTGACCATGTGCGACCGAGTTAACTTTGGTTGACTTTTTGGAAATTTATTAAAGATTGAAGCTTTATTATTTGGAGTTGATTCCTATGGCTTTCTATGGTATTATTGAGTTATTTTTCGCTAGATTCGGGCCGATTGGAGGTAATTTCTAAGGGAAAGGCATTCTTGGAGTATTACTTTTACTTGTTTGAGTTAAGTATCTTGTCTAATCTTATTGTGAGAGAATACCCCTTAGGATGTCACCTTATTTGGCTAATTGGAATGTGTGAAAAGTGACGTATATGCGAGGTGACGAGCGTATATGTGGGTGCTATGTATAATTTGACCAGACTAGACTTTAGGCTTTTATTGTTCCTTGTTTGGATTGTGTGCTTCCTATGATATCTATTTTCATTATTTGTATGACTACGTGAACTTCTTGAATCATGTTAGAGACCATGTATAGGCTTTGATATCATGTCTGGGAATGATACTTGTTATTGTATGGAATACCCACCTAAATTAAGTCGTAGTTATACAATTCGCACATGCATACACCTTAGCATGCTATTTTCCTCAGTCCATGGGTATGTGATTTGATATTTGTTGTCTGTATACATGTATACTTGTATATGTTTCCTATGATATGGACTGGTTTGTGAACACGTGAGTTATCCATGCGGATGTTATGATTATGGCACATGAGTTGTCCGTGCAGTGTGTGGATAAGGATTCATCCCTCTAAGGTGGTCCCCTCATATTTCTCCTTGATAAAATACACGCGGATTATGGAAATTGATCAGTGTTTGGACTTTATGTATCTTCTATATATGCAAGCTCCTTAGATGTATACATATTTTTACTCCGTATCTTGTCTATATGCTAGCGTCAAAATGTATACATAGATTTTATGCATATCTTCTCTATACGCTGATTTTAATTGATGAAATGATTCACGGTAGATATCTTTTCTATATGTCAAAACTATGTAACTTGACTTGTTATTCTTGCATATCTTCTCTATACACTGAACTGTTAGCTTTATTACGATGCTTGTGCATATCTTCCCTATGTGTACTGTTGGCTTTACCCATACCTTATGCTTAGATTCTGGTACTGGTGTTGTGTCATTGGCCATTCTCCCTACTACCTCACCAAAGTTAGTCATTATACTTACTGAGTACGTGGGGTCAATTGTATTTATACTACTCTCTGCACTTAATTATGTAGATCCAGGTGTGGGACCCAGCTGAGTGTTGAGCACGATTGTTGTTGTTGTTGAGACAAGAGGTAGAGATATTTTTCGACCGCAGTTCCTGGCGTCTCTTTCTATATTTTATTATTGTTATTGCTTCAAATAATATAATGTATTAGAAGACTTTTATATATGTATTAGAGCTCATGACTCAGTGTTACCAGTTTTTGGTGATTTGTTGTATTGGTTTGGTATTTAGCTACGCTTATCCAACTTTTAAACTCATTTATATATGTATTGTTATCATTCTTCCACTATTATTTTATGATTGTCTTACCTTGCAAATGGATTTGGAGCCATAATAATCGATGGGGGTTTTGGGTCATGACAGTTTTGTATCAGAGCCCTAGGTTGCTTAGGTCTCACGAGTCATGAACAACTCTAGTAAAGTCTTGCGGATCGGTACGGAGACGTCTGTACTTATTTTCGAGAGGCTATAGGACTATTTGGAAAATTTTCCTTTCTTTTATTTTATATCATGCGGATTTGTTTATCTCGAAGTTTGAATCTTTGCTCTTCTAATCTCTCACAGATGGTGAAGACATATTTTTCTGGAGCAACTGAGTAGGGGCCAGTACCCTAGGCTAGAGCCGCGAGAGACCAAGGCCAAGACACAGGTAGAGGTGGAGCACGTGTTGCGGTTAGGAACCCTGATAGAATAGCCACTATGGAGCCACCAGTATCACCCTCTGTGGAGCAAATTCTTGATTATGTCGAGCCGGTGGGACTAGCTCAGGCATCTGAGGGACCTATTGCTACCCCTGGACTCTAGGAGACTTTGGCTCATATCCTGAGAAAGAGTTGGACTTAGTGGGGGTATGATCCCGGTTGCACCAGCTACCTTACAAGATGGGGGAGGATCCCAAACTCCCTATGCACGTACTGCAGAGCAACTGGCTCGTAATTATCAGACACCGTGGGTTCTACTAGTACATCCAGTCATTGTAGTTCAGCCCCAAATTAGGAGGTTCATTGAGGACCTCAATTATGGTATCAGGTATGGGATAGCCCAAGAGACCGAGACTAATACTACTTTTCATCAGGTTGTAGAGATTTCCAAGTGCTTAGAGCATATTCGCACGCAGGAGAGAGGAGCGGTACGCCAAAAGGGCCCGTGGTTCAGGTGGTTTTTGGTGGTGCCTCATTTGGAGGCTAGGACATCACAATAGAGGTTGTCATTTCCGACCTGTTTAGTTAGCCCATTAGGTTCATCGTGGTTCTTCTGTGAGCCATAGTTCAAACAGTGGTCGCGCAGGCCAATCATGTTTTAGTGCATTACCAACACAAAGTTCATATTGTGCCCATTTATTCATGGTTCTTTGAGCAAACATGCAGGTCCTCAGGGACAGTCACAAAGCCAGTAGCCTTGCCAAAAGAAGGGTTGCTTCGGGTGTGGAGACTTAAGTCATCTCAAGAAGGATTTCCCGAGGCTTCTGAGCAGTGTACCACGTTAGGGAACCTAGTCTATGATTCTGGCACAAGCAACTACACCACCCACATGGTCATCTAGGGGTAGATCCCAGCCTATTCGAGGTCATCCTAGAGAAGAAGGTCAGTCAGGTGGAGGATAGGCCCATTATTATGTACTCCCAGGTAGGCTAGAGGTAGTTGCTTCAGATGCAATGTCACAGGTATTGTTTCAGTGTGCCATAGGGATTCTTCAGTATTATTTGACCGTGGTTCCACTTATTCTTATATATCATCATATTTTTCTCCTTATCTAGATATGCCTCGTGATTCCCTTGATAGCCCTATCCATGTGTCTACACTTGTGGGTGATTCTATTATGGTAGATCGTGTGTACCGGTCTTGTGTGATTTCCATTAGGGGTTATGAGACTAGGGTTGATCTTTTATTACTTAATATGGTCGATTTTGAGGTGATCTTGGGTATGGATTGATTATCTCCGTATCATGGCATTCTTTATTGTCTCGCTAAGACCGTGATATTAGTTATGCCGGGGTTGCTGATCTCATCCAAGTCACACCTCTATTTGAGGTTATGAAACGGACAAGGCAATAGTAATACCCAACAGAAAGTCGGGTTCGAATTCCACAGGAAGCTATATGAATTAGATTTAGAGGTATATATTATGGTGAATGAGTTTAAACTATCTTAAATTACACTTCCACAAGGTTTGATTGATCTAGGTCTAGTTTAAACTAAGATTGCAAGATAAATAATTAAAACTAAGAAATTATTGTTGTTATTGTTTTCAAATGAAGTAAAAGGCCTAGGGCTATGACCTTCACCTAGGTGTTTGCCTAATGGGTTGTAAACTGTAAAGCTTGTTTCGTTGGTCAGGGTGTATTATAGCTATCAACATTCAAGTACCCACTCAATACCTCTCGATAAGAGAGTGATTTTGCCCAATTTAGCTTTCTCAAGTCCAAATGGATATTGAACAAAACAGTTGATAAAATGCTCAAGTCGGGTTTTACTATCTCTAGGTTCAACCCTTTAATTGGGACTATCAATCTCTTGATTTTATCCCAAATTCTTGTTAGCCAAATTTTTCTAGACTAAGTCTCTCTTTCTTAAGAAGAGATCAAGTCAAATAGGCATGAACTAATATTTGCAACCATTAATTCTTCAATTAAAAGCAAGAACAAGGCTAAAATAATAAACCCCCAACCATAAACAAGCCATAAATCAAACACCCATTAGGTTTACACACTAAGGTTGGGTCACAACCCTAGTTAGAAATCTAGCTACTCATAATGGGTATAGAAGAAAATACAGAAGAAAAGATGATAAAACGCATATTGCAAGATTAAAAAAAAGATAAACATCTAATGTTAAATCACCAATGTAAGCTAAAGTTGCCTATAGAGGCAAGTAAAAATGGCTACAGGACTTTCAATATTTCAAAACTTGACCTAATTTCGTGAAACTAGTCTATTTATACAAAGCTAAAATTTTCGGACAAAAATGCCCTTTCGGAGGTTCTGCGGCCGTACAATTCCATGTGCGGTCCTCACTTCTCTTCATTCTTGATAGGAGTTGACTCTGCGGCCGCACAATTCTGGATTGCGGCCGCATCTCTCATATTCTGCAGTCCACACAATTCTTGGTGCGGCCGCATAGGGCTCTTCTGCAGACCGCACATTTCTGAGTGCGGCCGCATAGCTGATTTTTGCGGCCGCACAATTATTGTGCGGTCCGCATTTCTTTTTGAGTTTGAAATGAGACTCTTTAAACTTTAGCTCTTGCATAGCTTCTACGGCCACACAATTATTGTGCGGTCCGCACTTTGCACTTGGACTCTGTTAAATTGCCTTCACAGTTTGCGGCCGCAGATGAAAATCTACGGTCCGCACTTGAGCTTCTGTGCCTGATTTTTGTCCTTGAGTTCAGATCACTCCTTTTTGAGTTGGATTTCATCTTAGTGGCTCATTTTCTAATACTCCTGCAATTAAGCATATTTCATCACTTTTCGGGAATACAATTAAATACTTTTGGACTAAAACGAGAGCTAAAAGGCGCTAATAAGTAGTCAAAATCTCCACTTATCAACTCTTCCAAACTTAAGCTTTTGCTTGTCCTCAAGTAAATAAGGTAATTCCCACCTCCACAAGATAATAGCTATTCCAGCTAATCTAAGTTGTATCAAACACACATCAATTGTGACCAGCAATTACCCACAACACTTATGAATTATTAACAAGGCAATGATTTGAAGTTTTAAGCACAAATAGTTCTAATGTGACACTTGAGCATCAAGAGTTGACTTTATTCATCAAGGAAGCTCGCTCTTTCATATAGGTCATTGTGGATCCCAAACTCCTCCTCTTCTACTCTCCATTTGTACCTCACTTAAGAATGTAGCACTCAATTCAAAGTTTTGTGAAAGGTTCTCTCATCTCTCTCAAAAGAATATCGCAAGTACGGCTTTAAGTACCATAGGCTTGCCCCTCATGTAAATCACCACTAATATAAGCTCACTCGGCTTGAAATCACGTAGGGCTTTTTGGGAATGTAATGAAGCCTTTTGTACTAAGGTTGGATATACTAGGATAGAACGGGTTCATCTTTCCTAAAGCACTCTATTTTCTCTTATCGGCCCATGCTATGCCACTTTTATGAGGCATTTTCTTTCCCATAGGGGGGGGGTTAGAGAGACATATAATCACTCTTTCTTGGTCATGATATTCATTTCCTCCTTCGTTGTTTTCTCCATACTTTGCATCATTACCATTCTTTGAAATCCCTTCAATTTTTCAACTTATTCACTTTCTTTTTGCATTTTTTTTATTTTTATTCTTCTTTCTTTTTCTTGCCTTCCCTTTTCTTCATTTCTTTTCTTTTTTGTGCCTTGATACCTTTTTCAAACTCCTCGTCTCTCCCCCAAACTTATGTTTTAGCCAATTGTTTCTCAAGAGTGTTAAGGAAAGCTCGGGTGCCAAGAAAGGGTCACTACAAAATGGGTAAAGGCTTGTAACATGGTTATCAAATGAGAAAGGTTTTAGGCTCAAATGGGTTGACTGGGGATAACAACTTTGGTGGGTCATGGAAAATTTCAAGCGGGTCAAGGAGAGCCTACAATCACTTTTCAAGCCAAGCAAAACTTAAAATTTCGCCTAGAAACACATTCGGGGCAAGTTCTAGACCATTTGCAAGGGTACTTGGACTTGCAACAAAATCATCTCACCTCTCACGCAGCTGGAATGTTAAAAAGGATAGAGTCGAGGGCCCACAATGACCATATTCAAGATTGAAAATCACTATGGCTCGACTAAACCATTCGATGATTTCCTAAGTCAATGCAAGAGTCACAAGGTCGCTAATTAGAGCTACTTCTTTCCCAAGAAACTCGTTTTTAACCATAAGTACGTAGTTAAGTGTGTTGGTACCAAGTGAATCATGGTTGACTCTTTTATTCATTACTATTACTATTCTTACCTAAACATCAAAAACAGACTCAATCCCTTAAGAAGGTTGTCATGCCATCCATCGTTGGGAAGAAACACCCGGTCCACACAAAAAATACCTTTGGAAAGAACCGTGGCATTAAGAAAACCAAAGGCTTATTGACTACTAAAAACATAAAAAGAAGCTACAAAATTAAACATAGACAAATAAGAAAATAAAATAAAGAAGCTACAAAGAAAGCTACTAAAGACATAAATGAATGTACATACTGAGAGGGGAAAAGATAGAATATATACATCAATAGAGAAAGAGGGAAGAATATATACATAAATAAAAGGAAAGAGGAAAATGTTATCAGTTATTACAAACCAAATGTCAAATATCCAAATATCAAATAAACTCCACCCCCTGAATAAAAATAAGCATTGTCCCCAATGCTTAACAAAATAAGAATAAGGAAAGGTAAGAGTAAATAGGACTCCCTATGTGGCCTTGGACATCTATGTGTCCATAGCAGCGTCACCGCCCTCAGTCTCCTCTAACTGGATCTCATCATCCCCGGCTCTGGGAGTAACTGGGTTGGTGAACATCTGGCGCACCGCCTCAGCATTGTCGGCAGCCATGTCTGGCTCCTTAGACTGGCCAGCTGGTGCTGATGGTGCGGCTAGATCAGCATGTCAAATGGAAGGTCACCAGCAGCTGCTATCTTAGTCACCTCTCTCATCAGTCTATCAACTAATTTCTTGGATGCCTAGGATTTTTTCATTTTCTTTACCTACTTCCCGAGCTCCTCAATCACTGTGTCATGTGCTACCAGGGTGTTCATGACAGTGGTCCAAGATCTTCTTTAATGTATCCTTCACTGTCGAAGGAATCTGGGGTGCCGAGATGGATGACTGTGTTGCAGCAGCACTGGATATGCCAGTCAGCTTTGTAGTGGCTGTCTGCATCTAGTTGTTGAGGCTCGCCAGTGTTTAGGAGACTCGCAGCGCAGATAGTGGATGAGCAGGCATGGGCACCGGCTTCAAACCGATGTGGAAGGCACTGATGCTGAAGGACCTGAAGAAAGAGGTGGAGGCATAGCTGCTGCACTATCAGAAGGATATGCTGAAGTAGATGGCATGTCAATTGTCCTAGCAACTACCCCTCCAGGCTCATTAGACTAGCCTGCAGTGGTAGAGAGTTGACCCCTCTTCTTTGGGTTTTTACTATCCATCAACGAATACCACGAGAAAGGCTTTTTCGCCTTCACCTTGGTGTCAAAATCCCTTGGTTCCACCCCCGCATCTGTGAGTTACCTAGTGAATAGTGTTGGGATACGGGTAGGAGGTGTCACCTAGCCTGGGAACCAAGGACATATTGACCGATATCCCGGCACCCACATTGATTGGGTACCCGGCCATGATCGAGGCAACTAGCACTGCTCGCGGGACTAGAAGATTTGTTTCATTCTACCATGGGTCTATTCTGCTACACACAAATGTCTGCCATACCTTTGCCTCAAAATTCAGGGTGTTCCGCTAAATTGGAATCCCTGCTGTGATCTATGGTGGTGGTGGTCCCGGAGCTGCCAGAAGCTCGGCTAGCCATGGGCTAGCTGCATCTCCCATAGCCAGCTTTTCCAAGTATTGCACTGGCTCCACATCCTCCAACCTTAGGTATGTGTTCAGGGTGGTTTGGTCAAACCTCACTTTCAAGTTCCTCACTTTCGTCACTTTGGTCCCCTTCTTGATGTGTGCCACGTTGGCATAAAATTCCCGGACCAAGTGCTCTTTGGCATCCACTACACTTTGAGTAAACCATTTCCACCTTTTTTCTTTCCTGAAATTGTCTTAACACATTTGGGTTGTATTTATCCAGATCTTTCAATACAAACTGCTGCTCAAGAGTAAGCGATCTCTGCGGCCACCACTCTCAGAACCTGTTGAATACAATCAGGCTCACAAACCTATCTCCATAAACTTCCTTCTTCTTTGACCTCTCCAGGCCTGCAACTCTAGTATCACCCCCCCAACGATCATCTGAGATATTATCCACCTCCACTGTAGTAGCAGGTGTGTCGGGAGCATGTGTAGATAAAGCCTCTGAAGCCTGACTATTCCCTTTCGACCTCTCAGAAGTACTCTCAGAAGAAGTAGGCTCATTTCTCAGTCGGTATCTGTCTTGGGGCAGTTGTGGCTGTGATTGCACAGCAAGTTGCCTTGGCACCAAGTCGCCCCCGATGCTTCCATAGATGGGGCATATGAACTTGATTCGAAGTGCTCTGGTTGTCTACCTCGGCCTGATATTGCCTTCTTACTGATCACTTTATGGAGGGCGAGAGGTAAGGTGCTTTTGCCTCTGCCTCTGGAAGGTTCACCCCTCCCCTTTGATGTATCACCATGACCACGTGATCTAACCATATTCTGCACAAAATAGTAGTAAGAGTCAGTTCTAGTTAAGTGCAGGTAAGCAGAAAATTTGCAGAACAAAACATGTTGTAAGTTTGGAAGTGCAGACCGCACATTGTTTAGTGCGGCCGTAGAAAAGGGGTTGTGCGGACCGCACAATTTGAATGTGCAGCCGCAGTGATGATTGTGCGGTCCGCACAATTTTAAGTGCGGCTGCACATCTGAAGTGCGGTCTGCACAATTTTGGGTATGGCTGCATATTGAAACTTCCAAAATGACAACTCTCTGAAGACAGAGAATTGCTTGATCTGTGGTCGCACATACTTTTCTGCGGCCGCGGTTTAATTTAAGCGGACCGCACAATTTCAAGTACGGTCCACAAAATCATTTCACACCATATGCCCTAGCCTACTGATCTGCGGACCGCGCAATTCCTTGTGCGACCGCACAATTCAAAAACAATCAGCAGTAAACTTAGGATTTCTAATTCACGCACAATTTAGATATGGTAGTAGCAATTTAGACATGATACACAGTTTACCCATCCCCCAAATAGTAAATAGGAAGTTACCCATACAAATTTAAGCTCACATGATGATGAATTTGACATTAGGCCTAAAAATAACTAAACTAATTATGAAAGAAATTAAGAAAATTGAAAAATTTAAAGATGAATTGAACATACCAGTAATGTAGTGATGCTAAGGAAGAATCAAAGATGATGAAATGAGTGTTAGATGCGTGAATCAGTTGAGTGCACTGTGTTTGCCTTTGTGTTAATTGTCCAGAGTTCGTAAAGTCTCAACAGTAGTGAGAAGGCTACTATTTATAGTTGACTGGTTAGAGCAAGAGTTAAGAGATGAGTGCGGCCGCACAATTTCATGTGTGGTTCGCACTCCTTTACCTGTTACACATTTACCCTTTGTTGATCTGCGGTCCGCACATTTTTGAGTGCGACTACAAATTTTGGTGCGGATCACACATTTCCTTGTGCGGCCGCACTTTGGTTATTTCTCTGACAGGCAAACTTCAGAGAGTTTGCATTTTTTTTTATCTCCAGTTGTGCGGTCCGCACAAGAATTCTGCAGTCGTATATCCCTTTCTGCTGTGGTATTCAAAATTGTGCGGTCCGCACTTTTTCCATTCTTAGTCAATTTTTCTGAGCACAGACACAATCATTCCTGCAACACACTTCAAAACCAGTTAGCACAAAAGAAGACCTATCTAAAGAAGAAGAAAAAGAACAAGAAAAAGAAACATGGGTTGCCTCCCAAGAAGCACCTGATTTAACGTCGCGGCATGACGCAGATTACTATCACTTCAAATGAATCACTGCCGCCACATGGCCATCATCAGCTTGTCCCAAATAATGCTTCACCCGGTTGACTCGGAATACCTCATCATTTTTGTTCTTCAAGTCCAATACACCAAAAGGTATCACACCCACAATTTCAAAGGGACCACTCCATTTGGATTTCAACTTTTCGGGACACATCTTTAATCGTGAGTTGAACAACAAAACAATATCTCCCATATTGAATTCCCTGTTTTGGATGTATTTATCATAAAGGTTCTTCATTCTTTCTTTGTACAAGGATGAACTTGCATATGCATGGTACCGGAATTCATCTAATTCATTCAAATGTGCAACCCGCAAGGTGGCAGCTGCATCCCAATCAAGATTTAATTTCTTTAAAGTCCACATGGCCTTGTGCTCAAGTTCCACCGGAAGATAACAAGCTTTGCCAAACATCAACCGGTATGGAGACATCCCGATAGGAGTTTTGAAAACAGTCTGATAAGACCATAGTGCATCATCAAGCTTCTTTGACCAATCCGTCCAATTTGCATATACTATTTTGGACAAAATACTCTTTATCTCCCGGTTAGAGACTTCCACTTGACCACTTTCTTGAGGGTGATAGGGAGTCTTAACTTTATGAGTGACACCATACTTGCTAAGCAAGGTATCAAAAGCTTTTTTACAAAAATGCGACCCCTTATCGCTTATGATAGCCCGCGGAGTACCAAACCTTGTGAAAATATTCTTCTTCAAAAATGCCACCACACTTCTTGCTTCATTGTTGGGTAGAGAAACGGCCTCAACCTATTTTGACACATAATCAACAGCTACCAAGATGTAGGTGTTTCCACAAGAACTCACAAAAGGACCCATGAAGTCAATACCCCACACATCGAAAATATCAATCTCCAAAATGGTGGTGATGGACATTTCATTTTTCTTTGAGATTCCACCGGCCCTTTGACATTCATCACAACGCTTGACGAGATCACTTGCATCCTTTTAAAGAGTGTGCTAATAGAAACCGCAACTTAACACTTTGGCCGTCGTTCTTGCTCCACCATGGTGACCACCATATGGCGAAGAATGACAAGCCCCAAGAATTTCACATTGTTCCTCCTCTGGTACACATCTTCTAATCACTCAATCTGTACAAATCCGAAAATGGTACGGTTCATCCCAATAATAGTCTTGACAATCCCGTTTGAGCTTCTTCCTTTGGTTTGAAGAAAACTCATCCGTGATAATACCACTCACAAGAAAATTTGCTAGATCGGTGAACAATGACACCTCTTTCATTGAAATGGCTAAGAGTTTCTCATCGGGGAAGGAGTCATTGATTTCAAGGCCATCATGCGGCCTCCCCTCCTCCTCCAAATGAAACATGGTGGTCCGCCACTTGGTTTTTACTTCCTTTTCAGTCTTGGATGTCTATGTAAAACTCTTGCAACAAAAGCACACATCTCATCAACCGGGCTTTGGAATCTTTCTTGCTCATAAGGTAATGAAGTGCCACATGATCCGTGTGGACAATCACTTTTGCACCCTTCAAGTACGGGCGGAACTTATCAATAGCAAACACAATGGCAAAGAGCTATTTTTTGGTCACAGTGTAATTGACTTGGGCATCATTCATTGTCTTACTAGCATAGTAGACCGGATGAAAGATCTTGTTGATACGTTGCCCCAAAACTGCTCAACTGCCACATCACTAGCATCACACATGAGCTCAAAAGGAATGCTCCAATTCGGGGCGATGATAATGGGAGTAGTTGTCAATTTGAACTTGAGCAATTCGAATGCTCTCATGCAATCATCATTGAAGTCAAATTTAGTATCTTTCTCCAAAAGCTTGCACGAGGGGTTCACCATCTTAGAAAAATCCTTTATGAAACGCCGGTAGAACCCCGTGTGACCCAAGAAACTTCTCACGCCCTTCACGGATGTTGGAGGTGAAAGTTTAGAAATCACCTCTATTTTTGCCGTGTCAACCTCAATCCCCTTCTTTGAAATCTTATGGCCAAGGACAATACCCTCCTCGACCATGAAATGGCATTTCTCCCAATTCAACACCAAGTTCGTCTCTTCACATCTTGCCAAGACCTTATCCAAATTATCCAAGCAATCATCAAAGGAATCCCCTACTACTGAAAAGTCATCCATGAAGACTTCAAGGTAATCTTTTACCATATCCATAAAGATCGCCACCATACACCATTGGAAAGTTATCGGTGCATTGCATAAGCCAAATGGCATCCGCTTGAAAGAGAAAGTACCATAGGGACAAGTGAAGGTTGTTTTCTCTTGATCTTTCGGGGCAATAAGGATTTGATTGTAACCTGAATATCCATCTAGAAAGCAATAGAATGCCCGGCCGACCAACCTATCAAGAATTTGGTCAAGAAAGGGTAATGGAAAATGGTCATTCCTTGTGACTTTGTTTAGCTTCCAATAGTCCATACACACTCTCCACCCGATCAACGTTCTTGTTGGAATCAACTCATTTTATCATCGTTGACCGCAGTTATGCCCCCCTTCTTCGGAACGCATTGCACCACAGAAGTCCACGAACTGTCAGAAATAGGGTAGACAACCCCGGCATCCAACCACTTTATGATCTCCTTATTGACCACCTCTTGCATTTCTTCATTGAGTCGTCTCCTTTGATGTTCAATGGAGGGTTTGGCATCTTCCTCCAAATTAATCTTGTGCATGCAAAATGCGGGGCTTATTCCTCAAATATCAGCCAAAGTCCACCCAATAGCTTTCTTCCTCTTGTTGAGCACTACCAATGTAGAGTCAACCTGCACATTAGTCAAACAAGAGGAAAGAATAACCGGTAAAGTAGAACAAGGGCCAAGAAATTCATACCTGAGATGTGGAGGCAATGGCTTCAACTCCAAGATAGGAGGCTCTTCAATTGAAGTCATTGTAGGAGGAGTTTTCCTATTTTTGAGATCCAAGGAAAGTTTCCGAGGTGCATAATTATACGGCCCCACCCCTTGCAAAGAATTTACACATTCCATGAAGCCATCCATTTCCTCATCATCAAAATTTAGCAAAATGACCTCCAACATGTCACCCATATTAATCGTGGCACTTGTATTATAAATAATAACATCGTTCACCAAGTCCATGAATGAACATACTTCATTGTTATTCGGTTGTCACATAGATTTGCACACGTGGAACACCGCCTTTTCATCACCCACCCGGAAAGTGAGTTCACTGGCTTCCACACCAACAAGATCCTATCCCGTAGCAAGGAAAGGTCTACCGAGAATAATCGGTACCTCATAGTCCACTTCACAATCAAGAATAACAAAATCCGCCGGGAGAATGAATTTATCAACACGAACCAACACATCATCAATTATACCCAATGGTCTCTTCATGGTACAATCCGCCATTTGTAATCTCATAGTTATGGGTCTTGGTTGCCCAATTTCCAAAGTCTTGAAAACTAAATAGGGCATCAAATTGATACTTGCCCCAAGATCACAAAGAGCTTTAGCAAAGTCGGCATTTCCAATGGTACAAGGGATTGTGAAAGCATCGGGATCTTCCAATTTAGGAGCCATTGAATGCACAATTGCACTTTCTTGATGAGTCATCTTTATAGTTTCACAATTCATCGACCGCTTCTTTGTCACCAAGTCCTTCATGAACTTTGCATAACCGGTCATGTGCTCCAAAGCCTCAACCAATGGTACATTAATAGATAGACTCTTCATCATGTCAATGAACTTTTTGAATTGATTCTCGCCATTTTACTTGGCAAGCCTTTGAGGATATGGAGGAGGAGGCCTTGGCATTGGTTCCTTAGCCTTTAGCACTACCGGTTCCAGTATTGTCACCAATGTGCTCCCTAGATGGGTTCACTTCCTCTTGAGTCTCCTCCACATTGTCATCAATATCAATTCTTACTTCATCATTTGCTTGCACCATATTGTTCGGGATCTCATCTTCTTGTACCACTTGCTCATCATCCACAATTTTCCTTTGACTTGACGTGGGTGCATCCCCACCTTTTCCACTCCTTGTAGTAATAGCCATGGCATGTCCCGTGTTGTTTCCACCCTTTAGGTTCACCACCGTGTCACTTGGTAGTGCCCACTTAGGATGAGTGTTTAAAGCTTGCAAGATTTGCCCCAATTGAACTTCCAAATTGCGAATTGAAGTGTTGTGAGAGGCTAGTTGGGCATCGGAGTCGGTATTCTTCTCCATCATTTGTTTGAACATGTTCTCAATTCATCCCATATCATTGTTGAAAGAGCTTGGACCGTGGGAAGGATAAGGAGGCGGGTTGCTCGGTTGTTGATACATCAGGGGCCTTTGGTTATGTTGCCTCCCAAATATCCTTGACTATTGCCACTCTAATTGCCTTGGTTATTTTGACCATTCCAATTTCCTTGATTGTTTTGATTTTTCCAATTCCCTTAGTTGTTACCACCACTCCAATTACCTTGGTTGCTAGAATTCTAATTCCTTTGATTATCATGAGGTCATCATTGTTGTTGATTCGAACCTTGAGAGTTGTTTCTTTGCCCTTGAAAGTTGTTCACATATTGTACTTCCTCCTCTTGTTCATTGTAAGATTCATCTTGATCAAACCCACTATCTTCTTGCACATAATGTTTTCCAGGATTTTGCACTTGAGGACCCTTTTTCCTTTTGTTGTTTACCATCATATTAACTCTCTCCATTGCATTGGCTTGCTTAGGACTTTGCACCTGTTGAAGTTGAGCCTTGGCTAATTGATTCATTGTAGTGGTCAACTCGGCAATTGCTTGCCCATGATCATGCAATTCTTTATGTAGGTGAATCACGTTTGGATCACCTTGAGGAACATTTTCTCTACTTTGCCATGCCAATGAAGTATCCGCCATTTTATCTATGATCTCACAAGCTTCCGCATATGGCGTTATCATGAAATTTCCATCGGCAAGTTGCCTGACCATGCATTGATTGGTAGTATTGATCCCTTTGTAGAAAGTTTGTTGAATCATAGCCTCTGTCATGTCATTATTTGGGCACTCTTTCACCATAGTTTGGTACATCTCCCATATTTCATGCAACGACTCATTGGGTTCTTGTTTGAATGCTAGAATCTCATCTCTAAAAGTAGCCTTATGCCCGGGAGAAAAGAACTTGGAAATAAATTTCTCCGCCAATTCATCCCATGTATGGATGGAATGGTTTGGCAACCTTTCTAACCAATCCAAGGCTTTCCCCATAGAGAGAAAGGAAATAGCCTCAACCTTAAAGTATTCTCGAATACGTTTGTCTGTTTACTCCCCCAGCAATTGTCCACAAACCATTTCAAGTGTTTATATGCATTTTGATTTGGAACCCCGTTAAAGAATCCCCGTTGCTCTAGCAATGTGAGTATAACATTTGTGATTTGAAAGTTGCCCGCCCTAATGCAGGGCAGGACTATGTCACTTGCATACCCTTCATTCAACAACACCTGGTGTGGAGCCGCTCTTGGTAGAGGTAGGGGCGGAACGAGAATGTTTTCTTGAGGCGGTCGGCCTCGTCTATTTGCTTGAGGTTCAAGAGGAACCTCTTCAACTTGGTCATCTTCCACGTCCACATCCCCCAAAGGCATGTTTCCGAGAGGATTATTGTTGTTGAGAGCCATTATTTCACCTACAATTGTTTCCCCAAAATGATTAGTAACATGGAAGGAAAAGAAGACAATTCACACATAAAACCAAATATATAGCTAAATCCGTTTTTATGATCCCCGGCAACGGCGTCAAAAATTAATCTCGTCCAAGTCACACCTCTATTTGAGGTTATGAAACAGTCGATACAATAGTAATACCCAATAGAGAGTCGGGGTCGAATTCCACAGGGAGCTATATGAATCGGATTTAGAGGTATATATTGTGGTGAATGAGCTTAAACTATCTTAAATTACACTTCCACAAGGTATGGTGGATTCTAGGTCTAGTTTAAACTAAGATTGCAAGATAAATAATTAAAACTAAGAAATTGTTTTTGTTGTTGTTTTAAAATAAAGTAAAAGGCCTAGGGCTATGACCTTCACCTAGGTGTTTGCCTTATGGTTTGTAAACTGTAAAGCTTGTTTCGTTGGTCGGGGTGTATTATAGCTATCAACACTCAAACACCCACTCAATACCTCTCGGTAAGAGAGTGATTTTGCCCAATTTGGCTTTCTCAAGTCCAAATGGGTATTGAACAAAACAGTTGATAAAATGCTCAAGTCGGGTTTTACTATCTCTAGGTTCAATCCTTTAATTGGGACTATCAATCTCTTGATTTTATCCCAAATTCTTGTTAGCCAAGTTTTTCTAGACTAAGTCTCTCTTTCTCAAGAAGATACCAAGTCAAATAGGCATGAACTGATGTTTGCAACCATTAATGCTTCAATTAAAAGAAAGAACAAGGCTATAATAATAAACCCTCAACCATAAACAAGCCATAAATCAAAAACCCATTAGTTTTACACACTAGGGTTGGGTCACAACCCTAGTTAGAAATCTAGCTACTCATAATGGGTATAGAAAATAAAGAAGAAAAGATGATAAAACTCATATTGTAAGATTAAAAGATAAAAATCCAATGTTAAATCACCAAAGTAAGATAAAGTTGCTTAAAGAGGCAAGTAAAAATGGCTACAGGACTTTCAATATTTCAAAACTTGACCTAATTTCGTGAAACTAGTCTGTTTATACAAAGCTGGAATTTTCGGATAAAAATGCCCTTTTGGAGGTTTTGCGGCCGCACAATTCCATGTACGGTCCGCACTTCTCTTCAGTCTTGACAGGAGTTAACTCTGCAGTCGCACAATTCTGGATTGCGGCCGCATCTCTCATATTCTGCGGTGCACACAATTCTTGGTGCGGCCGCACATGGCTCTTCTGTGGACCGCACATTTTTTAGTGCGGCCGCGTAGCTGATTTCTGCGGCCACACAATTATTGTGCGGTCCGCATTTCTTTTTGAGCTTGAAATGATACTCTCTGAACTTTAACCCTTGCATAGCTTCTGCGGCCGCACAATAATTGTGCGGCCCACAATTTGCACTTGGACTCTGTTAAATTTCCTTCACATTCTGCGGCAGCAGATGAAAATCTGCGGTCTACACTTGAGCTTTTGTGCCTGATTTTTATTCTTGAGTTCAGATCACTCCTTTTTTAATTTGGATTTCATCTTAGTGGCGCATTTTCCAATACTCTTGTAATTAAGCATATTTCATCATTTTTCTGAAATACAATTAAATACTTTTGGGCTAAAATGAGAGCTAAAAGTGCTAATAAGTAGGCAAAATCCCCACTTATTATTTACCGGGGTTGGAATAGAGGGATTCTTTAGGTCATATTCCTAGTAAAGTTGAGAAGGGGTATTTGGCATATCTGAATTTTGTGACGAATGTTAGTGTTGATACTTCTACTATCAATTCAATCTCAGTGGCAGAATTTTCCAGATGTGTTCCCTGTAGACCTACCGGGCATGCCACCCAATAAGGATATTGATTTTGGTATTGATTTGGTGACTAGTAGTCAGCCCATATCTATTCCATCGTATCATATGGCTCTAGCTGAGTTGACGGTGTTCAAGGAGCAGTTGCAAGAGTTGTTGGATAAGGGGTTCATCGGGCCTAGTGTTTCTCTTTGGGGTGTACTAGAGTTGTTTGTGAAGAAGAAGGATGGTTCCATGAGGATGTGAATTGATTACAGGCAATTAAACAAGGTTACCATCAAGACAAGTATCTACTACCTCGCATTGATGATTTGTTTGATCAGCTTCAGGGTGATCTTAAAGATTGACTTGACATCAGGTTATCATCAGTTGAAGATTAGGGCTTCAGACATTCTTAAGACAACTTTAAGGACTTGCTATGGGAATTATGAGTTCTTGGTGATGTCTTTTGGTTTAAATAATGCACAGCAGATTTCATGTATTTTATGAGCAGTGTGTTCCAACCTTATTTGGATTCTATTATTATTATGTTCATTGGTGATACTTGGTATATTCCCATAGTAGGTAGGAGCACGAGTAACATTTGAGGAATGTGCTTCAGATTTTGAGGGAGAAGAAGTTGTATGCTAAGTCCTCGAAGTGTGAGTTTTGGTTGGATTTAATGGCATTCTTGGTCCACGTGGTGACTAGTGATGGGATCAAGGTTGATCCGAAGAAGATCACGGCAGTTCAGAGTTGGCCCAGACCTTCTACTGCTATTGAGATTTGGAGTTTCCTAGGTTTGGCTGGGTACTAGCATCGCTTTGTGGAGGGTTTTTTTTCTATTGCAGCTCCATTGACCAAGTTGAATCAGAAAGGCGCTCCGTTCAGATGGTTTGATGAGTGTGAGGAGAGCTTTTAGAAGCTCAATATTGCTCTAACTACAGCTCTAGTTTTTGTATTGCCCTCAGTATAGGGGATGTATACTATCTATTGTGATGTTTCCCACATTTTCCATGGTTGTGTGTTGATGCAGGACGGTAGGGTGATTGCATATGCATTGCGCCAATAGAAGCCCCATGAGAAGAACTATCTAGTTCATGATTTGGAGTTAGCAGCTATTATGCACACACGCTCAAGATTTGGAGGCATTAGTTATATGGCATGTCATGTGAGGTTTACATGGATCATCAGAGTCTTCAGTATTTGTTCAAGCAAAAGGATTGAACTTGAGGTAGCGGATGTGATTTGAGTTGTTAAAGGATTATGATATCACTATCTTGTATCATCTAGGGAAGGCTAATATGATAGCAGTTGCCTTGAGTAGAAAGGCGGAGAGTATGGGGAGTTTTGGCATTTATTCCAACTGTGGAGAGACCTTTAGCTATGGATGTTCGGATGTTGGCCAATAGATTGGTGAGATTGGATATTTCTCAGCCTAGCAGAGTCTTTTCTTGTATTGTTTTGCAATCGTCCTTGTTTGAACTCATCAAGGCTCACCAGTTTGATGATCCCCATTTGCTTGTCCTTAAGGGCATGGTGCAGCCAGGTGGTGCTAAGGAGGTGACTATTGGTGATGATAGTGTATTGTGACTTCATGATCAGATTTGTGTTCCTAATGTCGATGGCTTGAGAGAGTTGATTTTTGTCGGGCTCATAGTTTGCGGTATTCTATTAATCCAGGTGGTATGAAGATATATCGTGATTTCAAGCAGCATTATTGGTAGAGAAGGAAGAAGAAGGATATTGTTGGGCATGTTTTACGGTGTTTGAATTGTCAACTAGTCAAGCATGGGCATCAAAGACCGGGTGGTTTGCTTCAGAAGATTGATATACCATAGTGAAAGTGGGAGCGCATTACTATGGACTTTGTAGTAGGGTTGCCACAGACTTTGAGGAAGTTTGATGTTATTTGGGTCATTGTTGATCGGTTGACCAAGTTGGGGCATTTCATTCCGGCTATAACATCTTCTACTTTAGAGAAGTTGGATCAAATCTATATTAGGGTAATTGTCCGCTTGCATGGTGTGCTTGTTTCTATCATCTCGGATCGCGACACTCAGTTTACATCAGACTTTTGGAGAGCCGTTTTGCGTAAGTTGGGCACGCAGGTGGAGTTGAATACTGTATTTCACCTTCAGCCGGATGGAAAGTCTGAGCGGACCATTCAGATCTTGGAGGATATGTTGAGGGACCGTGTTATTGATTTTGGAGGAAAGTCAGATCAGTTTTTAACTTTAGCAGAGTTTGCCTATAACAACAACTACCAGTATAGTATCTAGATGGCTCTGTATGATGCATTATATGGGAGGCGATATTGTTCTCCAGTTGGTTGGTTCGAGCCTGGTGAGGTTACGTTATTGGGAACATATTTGGTTCATGATGCTTTAGAGGAGGTGAAGTTGATTCAAGAGAGGCTTCTCACAGCTCAGTCCAGACAGAAGTGTTACGCGGACCATCCGCGATGTGACATTTATGGAAAGCATGAAGGTTCTTCTTAGAGTTTCGCCTATAAAGGGAGTGATGATATTTGGGAAGAAGCACAAGTTGAGTCCTCAGTGTTGCACCCTATTTTGCACATGTCAAACTAAATTACAACTAGTGGTTCTTCTGATGTTGATAAAAAGAGTCGTCACCTAATATTTAAGGTATATTAGGGTACCTATAAGTCTGTGAAATTATTGTTTTAGTGATCTGCTAATCGGTGAGATTTTTGATAAGGATTCTAGATATTCTAAGGGGAAGGGGTTAGCCATCCCTTAAAATCTACCCGAGGTAGCTCCTTAAACTTAGGCTAGGTTTGGGGAAAGGAATGTCTATATTCTGTTTGAAATTGCTAAGCGGGATTTTACAAAAAATGTTTTAAGTTTGTTTGAAAGCTCATTTTGGGAAAGGATTGTGTACTTCCTTTTAAAAGGGTGATATTTATTTGTAAGTCTTTATAACTTGTAGAATAAGAGATTACTTCAAAATATACCTTAGGTTGAAAATCGGATATACCTTGTTTGTTTTAGGGAACTATTTTAGTAGAAGGCCTTCATATTTTCAAACTCATTTGTTATTCCTTGCAAACTTGGTTGTACAGTTTTTTTTTTCTTAAAAATGATTCTTACATTACTCGTGATCCATTTGATGATTTTTCAAGGAAGATTTATTTTCATTCTTTTTGCGAATATGCCAAAAAGCTTAAAATAACTAAAAGTCGTTAGAAGTAAACATAAATAAACTGTTTGTTTATTAAATGGATTAATTTCAAATGATCAAAACTTCAAAGTAACTAAAACAGGTGAGCCTTATAATCTGATTTAACTTTTACCTATAAGCCTTGGTTTGCCTATGTTTCCTAAACAATCAACATATCAAAAAAAAATATCTAATAATAAGTTTAGTTTCAAAGATATATATACACATCTGGAGGAACCCCGAACAGACGGGCTATGGTATGAACTCAATGGAAGAGCACTAACAGATGATGGAACTGGAGTGTTGAAAGATAGTCGAGCCACTGCAGCAAAGGCTACATGATGTGTGGAATAAGTTGACCTGCCATGATGACCTCTACCAAACTAACACCTACCTCCTAATCAGGTACCACTGAAACTACCAGAACGACGACGCCTTTTATCCCTCATCATGACCTTTCTCACCTAACTACGAATAAGCACGATCCTCTGAGCTATGTCTACAATCTGATGAAAAGTAGTCCCAATCTCTGACTCTCGAACTATAGCAACGTTAATGCCATAAGTCAAACCCTTAAACCACCTCACATTCGCTGCCTTGGTGGGGATCAAGAAAGCTGCATGACAGACAACTCTATGAACCTCGCCTCATACTCAGTCATTGACATATGATCCTATTGAAGATGCTCGAACTGGACTCTCAACTCATCCATCCTGGTTAGTGGGAGGTACCTCTCAACAACAAAAAATGCGAAAACTAAGTCCATTTAAGGGGAGATGAACCTGCTGGCTTGCCCAGCTCATACGTCTTCCATCATCTCCTAGACCACCCTCTCAGCTGAAATATAGTAAAGTTTACCCCATAGAACTCTACCAAACCCAAATTGTGAAGCATCTGATGACATTTGTCCTGAAAATCTTGTGCATCCTCTAAATAAACACCCTCAAAGTGAGGATAATTTAGCCTCTGAAACCTCTCCATTCTCTTCTGCTCCGCAACAGACATGGCACGTATCACCTCGGGCCTAGCTACTACAAGGTATGTCTGCCACCAACTAGAAATACTATTGGCATCTAAAACATCATCCCTGCCTGCTCTAGAGTACAAGTGGCAGGGGTCTGAGCTCCCCTCCAGTCTGAGGTATGGTTGAGGCCACTGGAACCACTCGAACATGAGTTAAGGCATCAATGAAACTGACCATCTTGGACATAACCTCTAAGAATACCAGTGTAATAACAAAACCTTCTAGGTGTTGAGTAGGTACTAGAGCCTTGACATGGTCATCAATGATCTGATCCTCTACCTGATCCACTGGTGGATCCACTGACATTTTTGTGGCATAGCCACGGGATCCAGCAGGTTCTCTACCTCTAGTTGTGACTGTACCCTTGGGGGTATCCTTGGCCCTGCCCCGAAAACTGACCCTCCTAGCTGAAGTCGGTGGAGCTACCTCCCGCTCACCTGCTGCTTCTACAACGTGCGTTCTTACTATCTATGAGAGAATAGAAAAGTAAGATTTAGACTTAGACAATAATCAACACACGATAAGGAATCAAGAAAGGGAATGTTCCTAAAGCCCTATAGCCTCTCACAAATAAATATTGACGATTCTGTATCGATCCACAAGACTCTACTAGGCCTACTCATGAATTATGAGACCCTTAGAACCTGGATCTCTGATACCAACTTGTCTCTACCCAAAATTCCATCAAAGGTCGTGATCGCGCCCAACTCACTTGCTAGGCAAGCCAACAATCAATGACAATAATAGAATCTGATTATTCAGTTATTAATAGAGTTATGATATAGATATGAAAGAGAAATAAGTCTCAAAATAGTGTCATTATAAACACAAGTCACAGATAGGGTCTAAATATGACCATAACTACCTCACAACATCCCAAAACCCGGTGTCACACTATTATGAGCATCTAAGAAGAGTAAATAGTCTCGACTGAGCGACAACATCTGTCCGAAAAGGAAATAAATAGACATAATAGACAAGTAGGGAAGGGAGACTCAATGTGCTGTTGATCGGATCAAGTAAGACAGCCCACCACGAAGTCTCCAGATATGCTCCTACTCAGCTCGATGGGTGTCGCTGGTACCTGTCTTAGAACCTGCACAAAAATATGCAGAAGTATAGTATGAGTACAAAACCACGGTACTCAGTAAGTATCAAGTCTAACCTCAAATAAGTAGTGGCGAGAGGTCAACATCTACACTTACTAATAGTCTACTAATTAGGTGAAAGTATAAATAAGATATGGAGTAAGGAATAGTATCATCAAATAGGTACGAAAGTTAGAGACACAGTACATATGGAATTTAGACATGCTTTACAGATAAAAGAGATCGAATCAGATGTCAAATACCTCAATCGTCGCATAAAGACATGATATATATTTGCCAACATTGATAAAATCTAGTGCATGAGTCTAAGATATATAAATATGCATGCTCATGATCTTTCTCAACATCCATATCCATGTGTTGCCGATCGGATCAAGTAAGATAGCTCACCACGAATTCTCCCTATATGCTCCTACTCAGCTCAATGGGTATCGCGGGTACCCACCTCAGAACCTGCACAAAAATATGCAGAAGTATAGTATGAGTACAAAACTACGGTACTCAGTAAGTATCAAGTCTAACCTTGAATAAGTAGTGGCGAGGGGTCAACATCGACACTTACTAATAGTCTACTAATCAGGTGAAAGTATAAATAGGATGTGGAGTAAGGCATAGTATCATCAAATAGGTACAAAAGCTAGAGACACAGTACATATGGAATTTAGACATGCTTTACAAATAAAAAGGATCGAACCAGATATCAAATACCTCAAACATCGCATAAAGACATGATGTATATCAGCCAACATTGATATAGAATCCATTGCTTGAGTATAAGATATATAAATATGCATGATCATGATCCTTCTCAACATCTCACATTACAAATCTGTGTACCTGACACAAGCCACGTGTCCAAACCAAGTACCAAGTTTGAGTGCCTACACTCATAGGGGCCAAAATAATATGGGTAATCACCTGATTCTGGAGGGATGGATCCATATCCAAGCATTGATTATTTTACAATCAATAACCGCTAAAAGTTTCCTTAGTGCCAAAATCCTAAACTTTCTGTAATACTCAACTCTCTAACTCATCCATATGTGTATGAAATAATATAACTAAGAGGCACCGAGACATAACAATAGAGATGCGGATAAAATCTCACATGGCAAAAAGATGACTATGGCTATTCATGTAATTTGATTTATCAAATAGTTCAATAAGCTATTTTAACATTCAAAAGTCTAATCATAATATTTAACATAAGTAAATTAAGCCATGTAACCACTGAATCATGAGTCAAATAAGACAAGTGTATGACTATGACTTAATAAGAAAGCTCAACACGGTAGAATAACCCTTTATACCTAATTCAACAAGTTATAACCTTAAGTATGTTTCTAATCCATAATTATGAGTCATCACGTAGTCATAGAATAAGTAAAATATGGATAATAAATTTACATGGTCCAAACAAGGCATAATAATAAGTCAAACTTTACCGAATATAGTCATAACCCAGGTACACATATACGTTTATCACATCGCATATGCATGGCTCCTAAATCAAGCAACAAGTAGCAAATAGATCGCATATGGGGAGAATTCCCTCTTACAAGGATAGACAAGAGACTTACCTCTTCCCAACTAACATCAATCAATAACAACCGCATTTTCTTTCAATCCAAATCCAAGCGACTAGAATCTAATCAAATATTACTCAATGAGTCATTACAAGCTTTAGAAATTGATTCCATATCAAAAAGATCCAATCTTTAACCCAAATAAAAAAGTCAACAAAAAGTCAATTGGCCTGCGCCCTAGGCTAGGTATCCGAAATTGATCATAGATATAGATTACCCATAACACCTCGAGTCCAAACATATCATTAGATTCCAAATCAGGTTCTATTTTCATGTTTAAAATCCCAAAATCACTCTCTTATGTTCATACCAAAACCCCCAGTTTCTACACTTTAAATTCTTGATTTAGGGGTTAAATTTCCATGTGGATTCTTGAAATATAATCACAAATGAGTATAAATCTCTTACCATTTTTTTCTTGTATGAAAATCTCCTTAAGAAATTGCACTTCAAGTAGTCTAGGATTCAAATTATGAAAGAATGGACAAAAATCTTGAAAAACAACTTAAATAGACTACCCAGCACTACCCATCGTAATCGCGAAGCACAAAAATGCACCGCTTGGAAACCCTTCTCTGCGATCATGACTGGACCTATGCGATCGCGAAAGCTAATGGTACCCCCACCTACAAGAAAGTGAGTTCCTTTTTCATTGTTGTGTACTTAACCTGAACCCTGTCTATGAGTATAGCAATCCTCTTCGCAAACGTGAAGGCCAATCCTCCAGCCTGAGTCTTCTTTTCCGCAAACGAGAACTTGCCCACACGGATGCGATGAACAACCTTCCCCCATCTAGAAATACTTCTCCGCGATTGCGAGACTAAGCTCCACGATTGCAAAGCACAAAACTTCGCCATCCAAACACCCTTCTTCGTAATTGTAGGACCTAACTCCGTAATTGCAAAGCACTGCCCTGCACCAGAAAACTAGCAATATAAAACTCAACTGAAATGGTCTGATACCACCCCAAATCACCATTGATCCCTCCAGGACCCCGTCCAGGACCACGTCCAGTCATTCCAACGAGTCCATATGTTTCCTAGAAACTTGTCCCAAGGCTCAAAACATCAAAAGAAACAACAAAACCAAGAATCAAAGATCAAATCCACCTCTTAACTTTAAACTTTCCAACTTCGCCAATTGCGTCCGAATAACACTTAAACATTCCGAATAACAACAAAACTGTGCACACAAGTTCATATCAACCATTAGGACCTATCCATGGTCTCAAAACCAGAATCAAAGTTCATTAGCCCAAAAGTCAACTACTGGTCAAACTTATGAACTTTCCAATTTTTCAAATTTCTAACTTTCGATAAATAGAGTCAAAATCTTCTAGGAACATCCAAAACTAAATCCGAACATACACTTAAGTCCAAAATCATCATATGACCTTATTGGAATCATCAAAATGCCAATACGGGTGTGTTTACTTAGAAGTCAAACATTGATCAACTCTCATAAGTCATAAATCATCAAACAAATATACGAAAAATATCAAATAGGGAAATGGGGCTCTAATACTCAAAATGACCGGTCAGGTTGTAACACAAACTTTTTAACCATATTTAAGGTATGGATTTAAGAGAGTACACTCTACTTTGGCGTTGAATGCTTAATTTAATATTTTTTAAGAACCTTAATATGTCCCTTAAACCAAGAATCAAAAACACCAGATGGCCAAATTCTGGAAACCAGTATTTCATGTACTAAACTTTAATCAGCTCAACTCCATGGATATAAGTTGTAACGACTCGACCGCTCATTTTGTGTAATTGCACCATGTTTTCCCTTTTTGATACTTCACACATATGTGTTTATAGTTTTATGACTTATGGGGTTGATTACTTTCGTTTCGGGAATATTTTGGGTTGATTTAAACCCTTTGATTCTTGACTTAGAAGCTTAAGTTAGAAATATTGATCAAACTTTGACTTTTATGAAAACGACCCTATAACTGTATTTTGATGGTTCTGATAGCTTCGCATTTAGATATCGAGTTCATAATTTGATTTTGGGACTTGAATAGGTCCGTTATGCTATTTAGAACTTGTATGCAAAATTTTGTAGCATTTGGAGTTGAATTGATAGGATTCGAACATTTAGTTACAATTCTTGAGGTTCTTGAAATTTACTATGAAATTCATGTGGTTTAGTCTTCGATTTGTAGTTTTAGATGTTATTTTTGTGATTTGATCATGCAAGCGAGTTCTTATGATATTTTTAGACTTGTGTGGATGTTTAATTTGGAGCCCTAGAGGCTCGGATGAGTTTCGAACATGATTCGGAATGGATTGAACGGAAAATAAATTGCTAGTGTTGTTGGTGCTCTGTTATCGCAATTGCGAGCACCAGCCTCGCAATTGCAAAGGTGACAATGGGTGATCAGATGTCGCAAATTCGATTTCCCCTTCGCATTTGCGAAGTCAGCAGGCCTGAGGGAAGGTTCGCAATTGCAATCATTTGGTCGTATTTGCGATAGTGGCCAGCTTCGCAATTGCGAATTTTTATTGAGACTGTCAGGGTTCACAAATGCGATCCCTGATTTGCAATTGCGAGGGTTTGAAAATGCAAACCCTGAGTCGCAAAAGCGACATCTGTAGCTGGTCATAAGGGCTGAAAAGTCGGGATTTCACCTCATTTCTCACATTTTAGAACACTAGACTCTGTAAGAGGTGATTTGGAGAGGGGATTTTGCATCTACAAATATTGGGCAGGTGATTCTAATCAATTTCCGACTATATTTCATCAATATATCTTAGACTTAACATCAAAATCATGTGAATTAAAGTGGAAATTTGTGAAACTTTGTCAAGTTTTTGAAAAATAAGAATTTGAGTTTTGAGAGTCGATTTGGACTCGGATTTTAAAACTAATCACATATATGAACTCGTGGAGTTATAGGTAGTCGGAATCTACCCTTGGACCTGGGTTTTGACCGGGCGAGCACCGAGTTGACTTTTGTTGACATTTTAGGAAAAGTGTAAAGATCATAACTTTATCTATTGTAATTGATTTCCCTTGCATTGTTTGATGATATTAAGTTAATTTTGGTTATATTTGAGCAGTGTGGAGGTGAATTTTAGGGGGGAAACTATTTTTGAGGGTTGAGTTGGCCTAGTTGAGGTAAGTATCTTGCCTAACTTTGTAGGGGGGACTATCCCTTAGGATTTCGGATTGATTGTGTCATTTGTTCTAAGTGAAAGCCGTGTACGCAAGGTGACGAGTGGATACACGGGCTATATGTGGTATTTGACCAGTTTAGGCTACTTAGACTCATTCCATGTCTTAGTTAAATTGTCATATCATGTTTTAAATTCTCATAGTCAATCTACTCTTACTTGTGTTAGTCTATCCTAACATGCCTTAAATGACTTTGTTAACACTTATTCTACATCTTACTTGATACTTTGCTCTTATGCTTAGTTGAAGTTGTTGCCTCTTTCATTGTTACATGTTATCTCTTCCATTGTTGATTTATCATTATTTGAAGCCATTGTTACATGGTATATCTTCCATTGTTGATTTATCATTATTTGAAGCCAGTGTTACATGTTATCTCTTCCATTGTTGATTTATCATTATTTGAAGCCATTGTTACATGTTAGCTCTTCCATTGTTGATATATCATTATTTGAAGTCATTGTTACATGTTATATATTTCCTTGTGAGTTATTCTTATTTGATATCGTAGTTACACATTATCTCTTTTATTATTGAGTTACTGGTGTTGAAGTTGTGAAAGTCATTATCACGTTGAAGCAAAGTTGTTTATTTTTGAGATATCCTTCTAGTTGAGAAATTTACATTTATTGTTATTGTTGACATTCTTGTACACATTGTGGTTGAGCCATGGGCTATTGTTGTGAAAATATTGATATTGTTGATTATTGGCAAGTTGTGGCATATGGCCACTTGTGGTACGAGTTGTTATTGTGATGTGGTATTGATGTGCATGCGGTTGCATAAGGATAGGGGTTAATGTGCATATGATGGCGTAAGGTAGGATTTACGTGTGTGTTTCTTGTAAGAGAATTACTTGAAGCCACGCGGCGTTATAAGGTGGGCTAAAGTGCATGTAAGCTATTTTGGGAAAAATATTTTCAAAACTATTTAAATGTAAGGCTCATGTAGTTGTATTAAGGAAAGATTGTGATTGAAATTGAGAAATATAAATTCGAGGCGATACCTCGGTTATGATTCTTGTTGTGTAGGAGGCGGTACCTCGTTGATGACTCTTGTTGTTTATCTCAGATTGTAAAGATTTATTGGTGAAACACTTCTTATGTTATTTGACTTTGGTGGTTCTCTTTAATTGATTCCCTTCTGTTATCTCCATGCTTACAATTCCGGCATTAGACTATGTTATTAACTTGTTTCATATCAGTTATTTCTCCGCCTTCCATTACTTCTCGATATTATGTTTTCATTCTGTTTATTATATCCTAGTAGGTGTCTTGGCCTGGCCTCGTCACTACTCTACCAAGGTTAGGCTTGATACTTACTGGGTACCATTGTGGTTTACTCATATTACATTTTTGCACATCTTTTTGTGTAGATCCAGGTATGTCTGCTCGTGTTGGACGTTAGTGATTGGTTGTAGCTGATTTCTCGGAGACTTCAAGGTATACCTGCTTGGCGTCTGCAGCCCTCGGAGTCACGCTCATTTATCTTTCTTTTCTATTGTATTTTTCATTCATACAGTGATGTAGTAGACATTCTAGTTTATTTTGTAGAGCTTACGACTTAGTTCTACCGGTTTTGGGAAATGTGTTGTTGAGATCCTATTTCGGAAGGTTATATGAGTTTATCAGTTTTGCTTTAGTATTTCTGTCAAGTTATTATTAAATATTAGGCTTACCTAGTCTTAGAGACTAGGTGCCATCACGACATCCTAAGGAGGAAAATTGGGGTCGTGACACAAGTTAATATCTCTCCCTTTGTTTCAATTTATTTGACATAGTTTGACTCGACACAAAGTTGAAGTAAGAAATGAAGACTTTTAAAACTTGTGATCTTAAACAAATCATAACACTTATGTGGCTATAAAACTTTTGAAACGTGTCGTCTCAAACATGTCATAATATTTGTTGGGTTATAAGAACTTTTTATTAAGGGTAAAATGGGAAGTCTAAGGTAAATTATTTTTAAATATAGAAGTGTGTAATTTTTTTTTTTGAAACCAACTAATAATGAAAGTATGTTATAAACTGGTACATAGGGAGTACAAGATAGGAAACATATTCCACCATAAACTAAGATTCGACGCTCTAATATGCTCAAGTGCTATCCTAATAAATTGTGCGTTATCAAAACAGTATGCACTTTCCATTAGTAGCCTCAGACTCAACTAGATATCTAAAACGTATCTCAAGGGAAACTATACTCGAAGTACTCTTTACTGAAGCTAAATTCGACTAATGTTGGTGCAAGAACAAGAAGCAAACTACCAGAATATGAAACTAAAATCTTAGCATCTCGAGTTTTACCCTACACTGATGTGGTGACCCAAAATTTCGCCATGGTTAAGATGGAACCTAACCCCAACCCTCTAGGTAATCCAACAATCATAATCAACCAAACCGAATCGAACAAAGGATAATCTATTATCAAGATGAAGATAAAACATAAATAATTCTGAAATCGTCAACCTTAAACGGAAAATACAACAATAATCACTCAGAATCTAGAAGTACAAAGCCGTGAGAAAACAAAATAGAGTACAACTGAGTCACAAACATAAAAATACTATCTGAATCAAACAACAATAGAATGGATAAGAATGGGAGTCCATAAGCTATGAATCAAGTACAATTACTCACCACGAAGTCTCCGATCAGCTGCTAAGCACCTTCCTGAATGCCACTAGGTCCAATACCAAGATCTGCACAAACATATGCAAAAATGTAATATGAGTACAAATACAACATGTACCCACTAAGTATCAAATCTAATCCCGATGAAGTAGTGACAAGGTTTAAACAAAGGTGAAATAATTTTGAAACCTGACAAGCTCATAATAGTGTGCAATAAATAAAGGAACAACCAAGAAATCATGGATTTACATAATACGGTAAGCAGCCAAGAATCAACTATTAAGCATTCTTTTCAAGTAAGTTGATCAAGAACGCAAGTAAGGTACAGTATCACCATATATGGATGATATGAATCTAGTAGCATGTATATGCATGTGTTTATATGAGTCTACACTGTCAATGCATGATAAAGACTCAAACTTTATAACAAGTGGCACTCCCAGTGCTCGAGACTCTCAGTGTCAACTGAGCACATACGGCACAAGGTAGAATGGGTGACCAACTGACTCTGGAGAGATAGATCCAAATCCATGCGCCTAGCATCATACATCTATAATCAACATCTCAAAAATCAGTCATCAGAATGTACAATCGTGACCAATCATAATATTCGCATGAAATGTCCCACTGTGCCAACCTCGGTTTATAACAAAGTACCATATGCCGGGATATATACATATGAACAAGAAATAAGCATATCAAATATATATGAATAGAGAATATCACCATCAAATATATATCAAGCATGATTACGGCTACAACGTATAATCTAAAATATCAACTAACTCTTCATGTAAAAATATAGCATCAAAAGCCTAGACATAACAGCTAGCATGGTTAAGGTTGCTCAAGTAGTCATACAAACAAATTGTCACGACCCAAAACCTAACCTGTCATGATGGCGCCTATCATGGTACTAGGCAAGCCGACTACTCAGATATTTCCAACACTATTAATCTCTGAAATATGCTAAAATAGTTTAAATAAATAAAAAAATCTCATAAATCAGGATAGAATATCATAACTCAATACATAAGTTTTTCCCAAAACCGGGGTGTCACTGAGTACATGAGCATCTATAAAATGACATAGTCTGGTACACTGTTTAGAAAGTAGAACTGAATGAATAACTGAAAGATAAAGGAGGAGAGGCAAGATCGGCGGAAACCAAGCAGCTACCTCGATGATCTCCAAATGTCTGAACTCTGTGAATCAGCACCCGCCGTGACCAAAAACACTTGGATCTGCACACGAGGTGCAGGGTGTAGCGTGAGTACAACCACATCAATAAGTAACAAATCTAACATTTGGACCGAAAGCAGTGACGAGTTAAAGTAATACAGTCCACATGCAGTATTAACAGTACGGAAATTATGAAAAATATGACAGTGATATCTCAGTAATTCATAATCTACCCTAACTTCTATATTCCGGGTTATTCCCTATAAACTTGTTTATTCCAAATGAGCCTTATGTCGAAAGATAGATGTTAAAAGTATGGTTTGCGTATTAAAATGTTATGGCTTTGAGTTGTGTTTTAAATGAGAACTAGTATACCAATTGGGTGAGATAAACTCGATATGCTTAAAACTCATAATTGCTCATATGTGTACCTAAAGTCTTGATTGGAAATTTCTTATTGTTGATAATCTATAAAGATGGTTGGAAGTGTAATAAGTGAATTGGGGATATAGAGTGTGGCCAACGTGCCAAGAATTTAAGTTATAATTGAGGCTAGTAGTGCAAATAATTTGAGAGGATGCGATAAAGAATATGAAATGAGCCTCGACTCAATTGTTTAAAAATAATTTCGAAAATAGAATTGCCTAAAAGTTTCTGTACTCAATTCATGCCCATAAGTGTCTGCTTTAACTAATGCTTTACTTTATAAATATATCCAGTATGATTCGAGTTCTATATACTCATGTGTTGAAATTGTACATTGTCATTTCTGGGGAAGAGTATTACAAGAGTAAATGGTGTATTGATTGTTTATGATTTTTCATGTGTGTTTCTATTGTTGGTTGGTATGCCTCATTCTTTGGGAAGAAACCATTTGTGTTTGAAGTTCCCATTTCAAATGGATTTGAAGTATATGATTTCTAAAAAATTTTATATGTTGATATTTGATGGTGATCTTTGAAATTGAAAGGGGTGAAAGTGTGGAATATGAAATACGGCCATCGTGCCAGGGATAAAGAATCTTGTGAATGGCCAAATGAGCCAAGGAAATATTGTCATTATGAATGAGTGAAAATACTAATGAGAATTTATACAATGTGAAATATGTTGAGGTGATTACAATTGTATTTATGTTACCTTTATGTGCAAATCAAATCAAAAAAAAAAAGAATTGGGCCCATCATTAGCACAACCGAGGAAGGGTGGGTCATAAGGCCCACACCTGAAATTACACGTGCCGGTGTAGGGGTGGATTGTGATTATTCCCCTTATTGGGATGTAATTGTGATATTATTCCCCTTAATTGGGATGCAACTGGAACCTTTGTGGATTGAAAAAGTCAACCCACACGGCATATGTGGGAAGGCGGCATAGCTGATCGGGTGGAGATCAGACTCCATGTTGCGCACATGGTGGTACTACTCTTGGTAACAACTTTCTTTCGCATCACCTGTCAAACCACATTATCCGTGAGGAGATGGCCTAGACGATCGGGCTTGATCGGAATCCGTGCTAACAAAGACGATGGAATATCGGTGTTGATGATCTCCCAACCAAAAATTATATATAAAGTTCGTATTTTGAAAATTATTATGTTTTAACTGGACATTTAGATATTGTTGATTGTGACTTGTTGTGTCTATGTGTTGCCTTTTCTTATATGGACATTCTATTTTAAAAGAGGACTTTTAGCTATACATATTAGTGTTATTCGACAGTACTAACGTCTCTTTTGCTGGGGGCATTGCATCTTTAATGGATGCAGGTGGTTCTACAGCATACGGCATTGATCAGTGATAGCAATACACTCTTTTCAGCTGATTTGGTGGTCCCCACTTCATTTCGGGGTCATGTATCTTTTGTTTCTCATGTACTATGTTTTGAGGTATAGCCGGGGCCTTATTGCCGGCATTCACATATTACTCTTCTATTGTACTTAGAGGCTCCGTAGACAGGTTGTGGGTTGTAGTTGATGTTGGAAATTTAACTAGAAATGTTGGTATTTGGAAATCATATTTTTCAGTAATTCTATAAACTCTTAATATTTTTGAAATTATGAATGAAGCTGCTAATGGGAATGAAAAAGGAAGTTGTTAATAAAATCTTTCCAGTATTTGATTAATGAAGTGCATCTCCTCTTTATTCATGGATGAGTTGGGTAGAAAGAAATCTAATAGGCTTGCTCAGCCGAGTTCATTTGGCTGAGCGCCGGTCGCGCTCCTCGATTTTGGGGCGTGACAAACTTGGTATCAGAGCCTAAGGTTTTAAAGTATCCTAAGATGTCTCGGAGCCGTATCTAGTAGAGTCCTTCTTATCGGTGTGTTGTCGACCACATCTATAATGAGGAGGCTACTTGGACATTTAGGAATTTCACACTTCTTTGATACTCCATATCGTGCGATAGAGCTCAAGATAGAAAACTAATTTCCTCGTCGTGTCTCATTTTCCATATGAGTAACCCACAAGTTCGAGGCAATGAGGAGTGAATGAAAGAACCAGTTGCTAGGGGAAGTGTCCATTTTTTTATTAATGTTACCCCGCCACCAGTTTATGTGGTGAGAGCACCTAAGAAATGAAAGAGGATTATTGGCACTAATAAACCGAAATGTTTGATATGAAAGGAGAGCCACTCGGGTTTAGACACTCGGTTTATGTTGGATGATTCTTGAAATATGTTATGGTTGTGGAAAGAGGGGCACAAGAAGAACAAATGCCCTTAGGTTGGATACACCTATTTTGGTATGCTCGATATGCGGGCGAAAATAATTTCCGTCATGTTGTGAGTATGCTCAGAAGCGTGTTAAGGGTGGTAGATTTGGGAAATTCCAAAAGTCCATACAATGAGCTGTTGCAGAGATTGTTACTCCCGCCATGAAGGCTTGGAGGAAGACTAAGGGAAATGCTTAAGATGTACGCAAAAAGGGTAAGTATCAGGTAAGTGGGGCGAGTAAGTTTAACGGACTCCATCCTCGTTGTGTGAAGTGTATGAGATGTCATTCGGGGGTATGTCACTATGGTACTAATGTATGTTTTGGATGTGGAGTAGAGGAGTGTCAATCAAGGTATTGTCCTGTCAATCTAAAGTCATCAAGTGAGTCACTCCTTAGTACATCATTATGAACACCGCATTATATTCCTTGTTGTATATGTACATCCATATTGAAGAGCCTACATAGATATGGTCTTAACCAAAATGTTGAATCATAAAACATTGCATATACCTACTCTTTGAACGAGACGCGGTATTCGTGAAGCCTCTTGATCACAATTCTCTTATTTACGACCTCTTGAGGAATTGAGCTCTATAATTATGTCCTTGAATTGAGTTATAACTCTATGATTAATACTTTCCAGTTGCTTCCCTAAATTCTCAACAAGGGACTATACCTGATGAATTTCTTACAAAACGTTTTGATTTAAATGGATAACATCTTCTCACTTGTGCTTATGCATGCACAGTCATGAAGTTTACCTATGTGGTATCAAATCCAATGTAAAGCAGCCTAGTGTTGAGATCCTTCTTGAGCCACTCTTTCTCTTTCCGGTAAATGTGGTTCCTATGGTTTGAACAATCACTTCACTTCTTTGCGAATATTATCATGAATCCTTTTCAGTGTTTAGCAACATGAGAGCATATCTCAGCACCTATCATGTGCGTGCATGCCAATTGAAAGGGACCACTTATCCGCATAAAGTTTCTGACCAATTTGAGATTTATCAGAAATTCGTCACCGGGAGATCTTGTTATTTACCCATCTCAGTATGACTTTCATGTCCACCTAGAGCATGCCTCCGTGAGTAACTCACTTTGTTCCTAGTATTGTAGTTGCCCGTGAAGTGACCTGATATGGCAGCTCGAGAGTTGTTATGGTAGAAACATGTCTAGCTCATAGTAAAGTGTTCATTCTCTCTAACCAATACATGATTTCACCCCAATATTATGATGTCCTATGTGGTTTCACTCGTGAAAGGTTGAAATTAGATGTTTTCGGATTTTGGCATATATCATGAGCATATTGATTTTAAAGACAAGTTTGTCATATCTCTAGTCCTCTCATATAGGATCAACTATTGGCAAGGGATGAGTTGTCAGAATGATAATAATCTCGCATGTGTTCAACTTCTTTTTCAACCTCATGGGCTTTTGGCATATCTATTCTTTGTGTCAGTTAATTTTGAGAGTGTAATGCAACTACATGCATTTTGAAACCCATATCACATTCAGGGTGCCAAAATATTCTCATTTCAAGTTAAACTGATTTTTCCTACATTATCAATGCCTACTAGGAAACTCTATGCTTCATTTGTTGAATCGATGATTTTGTCACAATAATTAATAGTGGCAGCACTATTGGTGGTCACCCTCATGTCTCTTAGAATATAACCTCTTAAAATACCCTTCTCGGCACGTTGATGGATTCTTGAATAATTACAGCCCAATCTCGAACCTCCTTGTTCCAATTTATAGTAACCTATGGGGGTTGAAGGTTCAAATATGTCAAATAATCATCATCATCCAGTGATCAAATATAATGGATAGGAAGTTTTATGGTCATATTCAAGCTAGCACATCTTAGAGTAATTGTTGGAGGTCACCAAAGGTTTAGTTTGGGTGTTCGGCATAGGGGTTTAGAGTTGAAGAAAGTGAATAGGTTATTCTCAAGATTTTCGTTATGAATATGTTGGGTGAATTGTTAAGGAAGGTAAAGTATGTGTAATCACATTAGGCCTTATGAAATCTTGAAGGATATAGGCCAAACTATGAGTATGATATTTTCCCTATTATTGTCCTCCGTGTACCCGATGTATCATGTGTCTATGTCTATATTAAGGTAGTTGTAAATCCTTTGTCTATCGTTCCGGTGAAAACTACTGAAGGTGAAGTTAATGGATAATTGGCTTATGAGGGGTATCTAATTGGCATCCTTGTTAGATAAATTTGGGAGTTGAGATTGTTTCCGTGAATGTGTAAGGTTCATGTCAAGATACCATTTTTGTTAATGTATTGCCCTCAATGTTGAGATTAGTGTTGTTGATATATATATTGCGATGCTTTTTTGAGTCATGGAAGTGTTGTTAAGGTGGTTATAGTGTTACCCTAGCAGGTGGTTAGGCCCAAATACAGGAAAGACTCTGTCGAAATTTCTGAAGAACATTTTGGAGTTAGTATAATTTGGGAGATTGAGGTGTGTGAGAAAAGAGATAAGTTATGATAAGCTTTTGGGGACGGAATGATCCTGAGCGGGGGAGAATGTAAGGCCCCAAAAAATTTCTCTAATGATTTAATATTTTAAAGTATGCCAACGGTATTTGGGAATGACGTGTTAGAGTATTAAAGGAGACCTATGGGATAAAACCATATTATTTCGAAATGAAAAGTATATGATAAAGTGTTTTGAAACATACTAAGGAGTTTTGTGAATGAAAAGAATTCGTGTAGAACAAATAGGATACATTAAGTGGAAAGGATGTCTCAATTCGCACATGATCCTACTTCAAACGCATTTTGCTACCAAACTATAATGACTAATGAGGTGATCTACCTATCAAATTAAACCCCTTTGAGTCTAGTTTCTAACGCTTCAAACCGTTCGACATTTGGACATTCCTACAAGAAGTTATGGTCAAATACCCAAAGGCTGGCATGTAGCTCGCTACAGAGCTCACGAGGCCAGGTCTATAGCATGCTAGACCAGGCTATATCCTTCACGAGGCCAGGTTTGTAGCACGCTATACCAGGCTATATCCCTCCCGAGGCCAGGTCTATAGCTCGCTACAGAGCTCGCGAGGCCAGGTCTGTAACCAGATCCAGAATTTCGGAGTATCCATTTTCCTATGTTTTAAACCCGACTCTATTCCGTTAAAACACCTACCTTGGACCATTTTGAACATATTTTCTGATATTTTGAGAGTGGGAGAGAGAGAGTCCTAGAGGGAGAAGTGAATAATCATAAAAATTTCTTTTCAACTCTCACTTAAAACCTTGAAGATTATCAAGAGAGGCACCTAGGTCTTCTTCCTAAGAGGTAAGACTCTACAACCTCACCCTCAATTTCGAATTTTGTCCAAAATTGGGTAATTAGCAAGATAATTTTTGGGCATGAGAGTTGTTCATATTACATGCATGTGCTATCAAAGGGTGTAGGAAGATTGCTGAGCTAAAAATGATAAAGATTGGGTTGTGGAATGATGGAATCCTCCATAAAAGGTCCTTGAAACCTTGATGCACACCTAGTGTTTGATAATATGCTCAAATGAGCTAAAACCATGTTCATCTTCCTAATTATGGTTTACTTTTGTTATTTTTCTAAATAGATTGAAGTTGCTAGAATTTTCGAAACGTCGTAATAATTTAAGGAAAGCTCAGAACAAGGTATGTTGGCTAAACTTTCTCTCTTGGAATTAAATTCCATGATGTTCCCGTAATTTCCAAGTATGGTTGGCTCAAGATTCCTAACTTCTATATTCCGGGTTATTCCCTATAAACTTGTTTATTCCGAATGAGCCTTATGTCGAAAGATAGATGTTCAAAGTATGGTTTGCGTATTAAAATGTTATGGCTTTGAGTTGTGTTTTAAATGAGAACTAGTATACCAATTGGATGAGCAAAACTCGATATGCTTAAGACTCATAATTCCTCATATCTGTACCTAAAGTCTTGATTGGAAATATCTTATTGTTGATGATCTATAAAGATGGTTGGAAGTGTAATAAGTGAATTAGGGATATAGAGTGTGGCCAACGTGCCAAGAATTTAAGTTATTATTGAGGCTAGAAGTGCAAATGATTTGAGAGGATGCGATAAAGAATATGAAATGAGCCTCAACTCAATTGTTTAAAAATGATTTTGAAAATAAAATTGCCTAAAAGCTTTTGTACTCAATTCATGCCCATAAGTGGCTGCTTTAACTAATACTTTGCTTTATAAATATATCCAGTATGATTCGAGTTTTATATACTCATGTGTTGAAACTGTACATTGTCATTTCTGGGAAAGAGTATTGCAAGAGTAAATGGTATATTGACTGTTTATGATTTTTCATGTGCGTTTTTATTGTTGGTTAGTATGCCTCATTCTTTGGGAAGAAACCATTTGTGTTTGAAGTTCCCATTTCAAATGGATTTGAAGTATATGATTTCTGAAATTTTTTATATGTTGATATTTGATGGTGATCTTTGAAATTGAAAGGGGTGAAAGTGTAGAATATGAAATACGGTCATCGTGCCAGGGATAAAGAATCTTGTGAATGGCCAAATGAGCCAGGGAAATATTGTCATTATGAATGAGTGGAAATACTAATGAGAATTTATACAATGTGAATTATGTTGAGGTGAGTACAATTGTATTTATGTTACCTTTATGTGCAAATCAAATCAAAAAAGTTGTTTTGGGGAGCATCATTAGCACAACCGAGGAAGGGTGGGTCATAAGGCCCATACCTGAAACTACACGTGTGGGATGGATTGTGATTATTCCCCTTATTGGGATGAAATTGTGATATTATTCCCCTTAATTGGGATGAAACTGGAACCTTTGTGGATTGGAAAAGTCAACCCATATGGCATATGTGGGAAGGCGGCCTAGCTGATCGGGTGGAGATCAGACTCCATGTTGCGCACATGGTGGTACTACTCTTGGTAACAACTTTCTTTCGCATCACATGTCAAACCACATTGTCCGTGGGGAGATGGCCTAGCCGATCGGGCGTGATCAGACTTCGTGCTAACAAAGATAGTGGAATATCGGTGTTGATGATCTCCCAACCAAAAAATATATATGAAGTTCGTATTTTGAAAATTATTATATTTTAACTGGACATTTGGATATTGTTGATTGTGACTTGCTGTGTCTATGTGTTGCCTTTTCTTATAAGGGCATTCTATTTTGAAAGAGGACTTTTAGCTATACATACTAGTGTTATTCGACAGTACTAACGTCCCTTTTGCCTGGGGCGCTGCATCTTTAATTGATGCAGGTGGTTCTACAGCATGCTGCATTGATCAGTGATAGCACTACACTCATTTCCGCTGATTTGGTGAGCCCCACTTCATTTCGGGGTCACGTATCTTTTGTTTCTCATGTACTGTATTTTGAGGTATAGTCGGGGCCTTGTTGCCGGCATTCACATATTACTCTTCTATTGTACTTAGAGGCTCCGTAGATAGGTTGTGGATTATAGTTGATGTTGGGAATTGAACTAGAAATGTTGGCATTTGGAAATCATGTTTTTCAGTTATTCTATAAACTCGTAATATTTTTGAAATTATGAATGAAGCTGCTAATGGGAATGAAAAAGGAAGTTGTTAATAAAATCTTTTCAGTATTTGATTAATGAAGTACATCTCCTCTTTATTCATGGATGAGTTGGATAGAAGGAAATCTAATAGGCTTGCTCGGCCGAGTTCACTTGGCTTAGCGCCGGTCGCGCTTCTCAGTTTTGGGGCGTAACATATCCGAATCCCTAAACTTCACCTAATGATAACTTGACAAATCGATCTTACAGAACACCATATCACCTTGAAGTTGATCAGACAAATCATCAATACGAGGAAATAGATACTTGTTATTGATAGTAACCCTGTTTAACTGCGTATAATCAATACACATCCTCATAGTACCTTCCATCATATTCACAAACAACACTGATGCACCCAAGGAGAAATACTCGACCTAATGAATCCATTATCAAGCAAATCTTTGAACTGCTCCTTTATCTCCTTCAACTCAACAAGGGTCATACGATACAGGGGAATAGATATGGGTTGAGTTCACGGCATCAAGTCAATACCAAAACCAATATCCCTATCATGTGGCATACTCGACAAATCTGTAGGGAACACCTTCAGAAACTCCCTCACAATCAGTACCAAATCCATGGAAGGAACCTCCGTGCTAGAATCCCGAATGAGAGCCAAATATAGTAAACATCATTATCCAACCATACGTTGAGCCGTTAGGAATGAAATCACCCTATTTGTGAAATGACCAAGCGACCCTCTCCATTCTAATCTAGGCAACCCCGACATAGCTAAAGTCATAATCTTGGCATGACAATCCAAGATAGCATGATACGAAGATAACCAATACATGTCAAGAATCACCTCATAATCCACCATATCTAACAACAAGAGATCAAACATCGTATCATACCCATTAATAGTAACAACACAAGATCGATAAACCCAATTTACCATAATAGAATCTCCAACATGCGTATACACATAAACATGAATATCCAAAGAATCACGAGTCATACCCAAATACGATTGAAAGTAAGACGACACATATGAATAAGTAGAACCCGGATCAAACAACACTGAAGCATCTATATGACATACTGAAACAATATTTGTAATGTTTTTATCTAATGCCACCACCTCAGGTCTACCAGGAAAAGCATAAAAACGAGCTTGACCTCTGCTGGTATATCTCCCTCCTCTAGGACAACCTCTAATTAGTTGTCCTCCCCCTCTAGCTTGCTGGCCTCTACCTTTAGATGGTTGGGTAGGTGGTGTAGTAACGGGGGCTAGAAGCATATCCTGAGAACTCTGCTGAGGTACACCACTCCAAAGTCTAAAACAATCGCTCCTAAGATGCCTCAAATCTCCACAGTCAAAGCAACCTCTCTACTGGCATGGCGCTGGGACTGAGTCTATCCCTGACAACCAGAGTACCTACCGCATGAACCATAAGTTAGAGGCACACTGTAGGATACCTACCCCAAATGAGTACTGAGAGAACTATGACTGACTGGAGCATTATGAGAAGTCTGAAGTACCAAGTGAACTAGCCTATGTACCAAGATGACCTCTACCAAAAGAACACTTTCCTCCAGACGAGGTACCACTAAATCTACCAGCACCATGAGGCTTCTTAGCCTCACACTCCTCTTTACGTTGCATGTGGATGTGCTCCATCCTCATGGTTATCTCAATAGCCTAAGTGAAGAAAGTACTTGTTTTAGTCTCTCGGGCCATCCCAAATCGAATACCAAAGTTGAGACCCTCAATGAATATCCTTACCCTCTTCATCTCACTGGGAATCAAGAAAGCTCTATAGTAATATAGCTCAGTAAACCTCATCTCATACTCAGTAACTAAGATTCCCTCCTAACATAAATGCTTACACTGACAGCGTAACTCATCTCTCCTGGTGATTGGGATGAACTTCTCCAAAAGGACAGTCAGAAACTGAGTCCAATTGAGAGAAAATGACCCTTGTAGTCTACCTTGCCCATAAGTCTACCACCACATCTTGGTTGACCCTGTCAACTGAAAAGTAGAGGAATCAACTCCACTGGACTCCACAAGGCCCAAATTGCACAAATTCTCATAGCATCTATCCAAGAAGCCCTGAGCATTAGCCGTGGGATCACCATTAATCCGTAGAGGATCTAACTTGTGGAACTAATCCATCCTCTTTTGGTCATCAACAGACATAGGCGGACTAGCCTCCCACCTAACTACAATAATAGGCTAAACTACCCCAACTGGCTAATAACTGGAACCCTCGATGTTTGAAACATAGCAGTGGCCTGCTCTAGAGTATGAGTAGGTGGGGTCTGTGCTCCCCCTCTAGCATGAGAAGTAGCTAGCATCGCAGGAATCATCCCAGTTTGTGTCAAACCCTTGAAGTAACTCAGAATCTGGACCATAGTGTTTTGAAGAACTGGAGTAGCAATAAAATCCTCGAAAACCTAAGCTGGACCCGGTAGAACAACCTGATCTAGAAACTTGTCCACTACTATAGATATAGGTGGCTCATTAGAAGTTGCTCTAACATGAGCGCGAGTAGGTGCGGGTGCTCTGCCTGTAGGTGCTGCTACACATGCCCTAGTCTGGGCTCTAACCCAACCTCTACCCTAGCATTTACCTCTAGTGGCGGCTGCAACCTGGTGCACTAGCTCCTGCTCACCAGATGCGGATGAATGTATCCTCACCATCTGTGAGAGAATAGAAGAATAAGATTCAAACTTTAGGATGAAACAAAGTCGCACGATAGAGAAACAAAGAAAAGAAAGTTTCCTAAATGTCCCATAGCCTCTCGAAGATAAGTATATAAGTCGTGATGGCACCTATGGCTGTCGGACGGGACGGGGCAAAATTAACGGGACGGGACGACATTTAGCCGGGACGGTGGCGGGACGGGACGAAATGGGACGGGACAAACGGGATGAAACGGTAGGCCCATCCCGTCCCGCTAACAAACGGGACGGGACGGGACGGACGGTAGGCCCATCCCATCCCGCTAACAAATGGGACGGGACGGGTTCGCGGGCCTTAAGTGCCATTTTTAAAAAAATTATTTAAGCATTGAGTTTGACAACGGATATTCTTTTGGCAATGACTAAGTTTTTAAAGTTTGCAATATCTAGTTTTTTGACTTAGTCAATAAATTTAAAAATTAAACAAAAATTAGGAAACTAAGTAAAGAATTATAAAATATTAAAACAAAAGACTTGTAATAAAATATTCTAGCAATTATAAATATATAATAGAGTTATAATTTATTTAATATAATTTCGAGTGTAAAAGAATTCATAAAACAAATTCAACGCTTAGAGCCTTTTATTTTATTAATAGAACTTTCAAATCTCACATACAAATATAATTCTTTTGAAGAGCACCTAATCTATGCAGCCACTTTCTAGGAAGGGTTCTGTTTGAACTTTGAACTAGGCCTCTTAGTAGCCAATAAAAAATTATCATACTAATATTTGTAAGCTCCTATATAACTTCGTTGTAACTTATCTATAATTTCTCTCGGACATTGTTCTGGAATTGGCAATGTTGATTGATGTTCCATGAGTTCCATGCCGTCATCGCTCCCAGTGCTAAGTATCTCATTGTATTCTTCTTCTTCCCTAGTGGTTAATTTTTCAAAACCAAGATTTCTTCTTTCTGAATTAATCCAATCTCTGAATAATACGAAAATCTCTAGGTTGTCCTCCGCTAATGAATGTCTATGATCTCCGATTTGAAATCTTGCCACACTAAAAGCACTCTCCGATGCTACTGATGATGCTTGAATAGCAAGGATATCTCGGGTCATTATGGAAAGTGTTGGAAAAGCCTTGCCACGCTCCCTCCACCATGCCAAAAGTTGTTCGTTGCCTTCTTCGTCTTTAATACTTTCCAATCCTTGATTAAGATAAGAATCAAGTTCATCATCAATAGAGGAATCAAAACCTGTTATATCATCCATATCTTCCCATAGAACTTCTACTCTAGACTTAGAAGTAGAAGGAGCAGTTTCACCACCTGTTGTTTCCATAGATTTATATTTATCAAACATTGATCAAACATAAGATTATATGTTTGCTTGGCATTCTTCGAGAGATGGTTGTTCATTTTCTTGAATTGCTAAATTCTCATAAATTTTACGAACAAGTCCCTTTGTACCTCTTAATTTTAAAGATGGGTTAAGTATAGTAGAAATTAAATAAACTTGGGGAATAGGGAAAAAATACTTTTTAAATTTTGTAATCATTTCATTAATGGCCGGTGCATAAGTTGGATTAGTTTTATACTTACCAAATATAACAGAAATTCCACAAATATACCATAATATTTGTGTAATAGTAGGATAATATATACCAAAAAATTATTTTGTAGCATAATAAAATTTTTCTAAAAATTTAGTAAGCTCTTTGATCTGATCCCAATCAGAATCAACAATTTGATCAGGGGGAATACCATTATGCATATTAAATACCTTTTGTATAGGCACCCGATAATCATAAGCAACTTTAAGCATTTCATAAGTAGAATTCCACCTGGTACAAACATCTTTTGGAACTTTTCTATATGGAAGGTTAGCACTAGCACATTGTTGAGCAAATTCACGAATTCTACTCGCTTTATTAGCCCGAAAAATATAGCCGCAAGCATATTGTACTTTACTACAAGCATCAGAAAATAAATTAATACCATCTTTTACAATCAAGTTAAAAATATGGCATGCACATCTAACATAAAAAATTGCCGGATTAATTGGACAAAATCTAGTTCTTAAACTAGTTGCTGCAATTGTGTTAGCAGAAGCATTATCTAAGGTGATAGTTAAAACTTTATCAATGAGTCCATAAAAATCAAATATTTGTAGAATAGTAGTTGCAATATATGCTCCAGTGTATTTTGAATCAACAAATTTATAACCAATAATACGTTTTTGCATGTTCAAGTGATGATCAACCCAATGACATATAACAGTTAAATAATCACAACCATTAGGACTACGACCTATATCAGATGTGATGGACACTTTACAATCTAAGTGGAAAAATACACAACGAATATACTGAAGATATTCGGTTTGAAATTTAAAAACATCATTTCTAACTGTAGTCTTAGGAAAACCTTGAAAAGAAGGATTATAAGTTTCTTGTATATAATGAACAAAAGCAGAGTGAGAAGGAAAGGTAAAAGATAAGCCACATACAGCTACCATTTTTGCTAAGTTCTCACGATCTCTATCTTTGTTATATGGGCGTAAAATCATACCAGAAGCAGGGTCAAGTTGTTGTTGTAAAAAATTAGAACCCCCGCCAGATATACTAGGAGTGCTAGTACCAGTGCTAGGATCCGGTATTTGTCCGGCTTCTATTTTAGCTTGTATCCATAAAGCTTTGTGGTCCCTACCTAAGTGCCTAGATAAGCCCCCCGTCCCACCACTTTTGGTGTGCACAAATCGTTACTTACATATTTCACATGTATCACGTTGATTGACTTTATCATGTTTAAAAAATTTCCATACAAGTGATGTTTTGGGACGTTCACCCTTAGGCTTACCCCTTACAGGAGGTACAGGGGGTAAAGCTCCAGATCGAGATTGACTCTGAGTTGGAGCTTGTGTTACGGGACTAGTGGGTGTTTCATCTAATTCTTCTTCCTCATTTTCTTCATTCTCATTTTCTTCATCCTCATTTTCTTTGTCCTCAATAAAAATATCCTTGCCAAATTATCTTTGTAAAGTTTCATGATCTAGTTGTTCTCCGAAATTAATATTATAACATGCGGGGGGTTGGGAAAATAAAGTTTCATCAACATGAGTCATTTCATCTATATGTTTTCTAATTGTAGAAGAAGGGCTAGGATTAGGACTAGGATTAGGATTACTACTACTTTCACCTTTACTACTTTTTTTATTAGTTTTTTTAAATACGCCAAATACATTTTTAGGTGCCATAATTTAAATACGAAATTAAATTTAAAAAGTTAACACAAAAATTAAAAACACAAATGAAATACGAAAATAGAACACGTAAAGTAAACACAAAAATTAAGCACTAAAATAATGCGCAAAAAATATATATTAAAATTAGGAGATGGAACAAGTGCACCGTGATTAAATATTAAAACTTGAAGAAATTGCCCAAACTATTGCTCCAAATACATGATAAATTAATTTGAAGCTTGAAAGTTGCTCCAAATATTTGTCCAAATACTTGAAACTTATCACTTGATTGCGAGAAAATTGAGAGAATAATATAGATAGAATGAAAGGGATTTGAGAGAGAATAATTTATTTTTGTGGGAAGAAATGAAGAAGGATTGGGGTATTTATAGTAGAAAATATGGCCAAAGTATAATTTAATAAACTTAGGGATTATATTAAAAGTTTGGGGGTAGGGGGCATTTTGGTGGGAGTGGGGGCCAAATATGGCCGTTTTTGGCCGTTGGGAACGGCTATTTTTGCAATTATAGCCGTTGTCCAACGGCTATAATTTAAAAAAAAAGGGACGCGGGACGGGACGGGACAGGCGGGACGGGACGGGACGGGACGGGACGGGGCGGGATGGGACGGGACGGGCGGGATGGGACGGGACGGGACGGGACGAAACGGGACGGGATAAACGGGACGAAATGGCCATCCCGTCCCATCCCGTGTCCCGTTTAACATGGGGCCATCCCGTTTAAAATTAAGTGGGACGGGACGGGATGCGGGACGGAACCGAGACGGGACGGGACGTCCCGTCCCGTTGGACAGCTATAATGGCACCTAACCCCAACCCTAGGTAAGCCAACAATCATAATCAACCAAACCGAATCAAACTTGGGTATGACTCGTGATTCTTTGGATATTCATATTTGTTATCAATATGTAGATAAAACATAAATAAGTGTCAAATCGTCAACCAAATATAGAAAATACAACAATCTCCCAAAATCTGATAGTACAAAGTCACGAGCAACTAAATAGAGTACAACTAAGTTGCAAACATAAAAGCATTATCTTAATCAAATAACAGTAGAATGGATAAGAACGGGACTTCATAAGCCGCAAATTAAGTACAACAACTAACCACGAAGTCTTCAATCAGCTACTAAGCGCCCTCCTGAACGTCACTAGGTCCAATATCAAGATCTACATAAAAATGTGTAAAAGTATAGTATGAGTACAAATACAACGTGTACCCAATAAGTATCAAGTCTAACCCCGATGAAGTAGTGGCTAGGTTTAGACAAAGGTGATACAATTCTAAAACCTGATAAGCTCATAAAAGTGTACAATAAATGAAATAACAACCAAAAAATTACAGATTTAGATAGTAAGGTAGGCAGCCAAGAATCAGCTATTAAACATGCTTTTTAAATAAGTTGATCTAGAACGCAAGTAAGGCACGGTATCAACATATATGGATGATATGCATCAAGTAGCACGTATATGCATGTCTCTAAATGAGTCTACATTATCAATGCATGATAAAGACTCAAACTTTATAACAACCGACACTCCCTTTGCTTGACAGTCCCAGTGTCAGTTGAGCACACATGGCCCAAGGTAAATAGGCGACCACGTAACTCCGGAGTGATGGATCCAAATCCATACGTCGAGTGTCATAGCTCCATAATATATCAATATCTCAAAAATCAGTCATCAAACCTCACGAAATGTACCGTCGTGCCCAATCATAATGGCCGCACGGAATGTCACATCATGCCAACCTCAGACCATAGTAGAGTAAATATGTCGGGATGTATGGATATGAACAAGAAATAAGCATATAAAATACATAAGAACGAAGAATATCATCATGCAGAGATGTATGCATGTGTACAAGTTTGACTACGATTATAACGTATAATCCAAACTATTGAATAGCCCTTCATGTCAAAATATAGCATTAAAAGCCTAGATATAATATCTAGCATGGTTAAGATTGCTCAAATAGTCATACAAATAAATAAAGCATAGACAATAAGAAATATATCTTAAACAAAATACAAGGAAGGCTAAGTTCTACCCCAAGCATGGTATAACCTTAGCGTTCACATGTACGCTCGTCACCTGCATTAATGGCACCCTCAAACATGTAGCATGTTGAAATAAATCCATTTTATAAAATAATTCTCTCAAATCAAGGTTAGTCAAGCTACTTACCTTATCCGAAACAAGGTTCAACCTTCAAAAATGCCCTTCACACTATATGTGACCTCCGAACGCTCCAAATCTAGCCAAACAATACTTAACAAGATCAAATGAAGTCATACAAACCAATTCCAAACAATAAAGCTTCAATCTTGAAATCAAATATCAAAATTCAAAAAAAAAGTCAATCCGGATACACATGGTTGAAACCCGAGTCTAAGGTCAGATCTGATTGACCCATAATCCCACGAGTCCAAACATGTGATTAGATTAGAAATTTGAGTCTACGTCAGTATTTAAAATCTCAAAATACACTCTTTTATGTTTTTGTCAAAACCTCAAATTTCACTCTTTAATTCCATGTTTTAGGTGTAGAAATCTATGGAGAATCAATATATATGATCAAATCCAAGTAATAAATAGTCATCCTCAAGATTGGGTGAAATTCCTCTTCGAAATCTCCTCTTCCCATTCTCTAAAACTAAAATGGTAAAAATGAGCCAAGACTAGAAATTTGGCCAAATTATACCCCTAGAGCCAATTTCTTCTATGCGATCGTGACTGGCCCACTCGATCGCGTATGCCAACTAGCCTGGCTCCTATGGGATTGTGATGTTCCCTCACGTGATCTCAATGCATTACCTAACAACTTACACGTTCGTGAACCCCTCCACACAATTGTGAAGCACAAAATCTCCCCCAGCCAAATCCTTCAATGCGATCGCGAGGCACGGCTTCGTAATTGCTATTCACTGCAATGCACCATCAAACCAACAATTCTAACTTATTCCAAAATGTTCTGAAACCATCCTGAAACTCACCTGAGCCCTCTCGAGACCCCGTCCAATTATCCTAACGAGTACGTATACCCTATACAAACTTTCCAAAAGACTCAAAATGACAAAAATAACATCAAAACCAAGAACCAAGCATGAAACCAAAAATCTGAAATTTTCTTAAGTTCAAATTCTAACTTTCGACTAGAAGTGTCGAATCAACTTCGGGCCACCCGAGACCCGAATCGAACATATATACAAGTCTAAAATCATTATACGAATCTATTGGAACCTTCAAATCACTAATAGGGTATCGTTTACCCACAATATTGACTTTGGTAAACTCTTCCAACCTTAAGCCTCTAGTTAGGAACTAAGTGTTCTAAATCATTCCTGAACCCCTCGGGAACCAAACTATTCGTTCTTACAAGTCATAAAAAATCAAAGCAGCTACGGAAAGCATCAAACAGGAAAATAGGGTTCGATAACTCAAAACAACCGGTCGGATCGTTACATTCTCCACCTCTTAAACAAATGTTCGAATTTAGAAGTGTACCTGAACTACTAAAAAAGTATGGATATCTGCTCTGCATGTCTGACTCGTCCTCCCAAGTAGCCTCCTCGTTTGATTGCCTTTTCCAAAGAACCCTCACCAAAATGATCTCCTTTGACATCAACTTCCAAACTTGCCTGTCCAAAATAGCTACTGGCTCTTCTTCATAGGCCAATTTATCATCTAGATGCACTGTCCCGAAGTCCAAAACATACAACTTATCTTTATTATACTTTCGAAGTATAGAAACATGAAATACTAAATGTACCACCAATAAACTAGGAGGCAAAGCAAGCTTATAAGCAACCTTACCAACTCTTTGAAACACCTCAAATGGTCCACTAAACCTCGGACTCAACTTGCCCTTCCTTCCAAACCTTATCACATCCTTCGTGGGAGAAACTTTCAAAAATACCTTCTCACCCTCCATAAATGCCACATAAGAACCTTCTTGTTCGCTTAGCGCTTCTACCTACTCTGTGTTATCCGACGTCGTTTGTGAACAAATTTCACCTTCTCCAAAGCATTACGTACCAAATCTGTACCCAACAACCAAGCCTTGTCAGGCTCAAACCAACAAACAGGAGAACAACTTTGTCTACCATACAAAGCCTCATACTAAGTCATCTGAATGCAGGACTGATAATTGTTGTAAGAAAACTCCGCCAAAGGTAAAAACTAATCCTAATGACCTCCAAATTCAATCACACAAACTCTTAACATGTCCTCAAGAATCCAAATAGTCTGCTCAGGCTAACCATCCGTTTGTGGGTGAAAAGTCGTGTTAAGCTCAACTTGCATACCCAACTCTCTCTGAACAGCTCTCAAAAAGTAAGATGTGAATTGAGCGTCACGATCTGCAATGATAGAAACAGGCACACCATGTAGATGAACTATCTCCCGGTTGTAGATCTAGGCCAACTTCTCCGAAGTATAAGTAGTCAACACCGGTATAAAATGTGCGGACTTGGTCAACCTATCCACAATGACCCAAATAGCATCAAACTTCCTCAGACACGTGGTAATCCTACCGCAAAGTACATAGTAATGCGTTCCCATTTTTACTCCGGAATAACTATTTTCTGAATCAAACCACCAGAGATGTTCATACTTAACTTGCTGGCAATTCAAACACCGTAAAATATGTCCAACAATGTCCTTACCAAGTTCATGTTATTCACTTACCTGTTTAATTAGACACTCTAGTCATTTTCTAAAAAACCAGAGGTGAATATGTAACCATGGATGATGTGATCCAATAGGTTTATGTTCATTGTCTACATCTAAGTGTACAATCTAAAATTTACATCCTAGGGGAGTTGTAATACCAGAGTTCTAATTCAAGGTCAATGCTTCCGTAAAATTAAAAGTATATCCGATTTTTGATAAAACAACCTACCATTTGTAATAAACAAAGGCTTCTAACGATGAAGAAAGTACCAATATAAATCATACATATTTTTTATGCTTGCAAAAATTTAAACAAATGTGTCATATCCTGATATTATTCAAAGTATGGTTCGGGATGCATTGCAATGTATTACATATTAAGTTATTTCAGTATCCTGTAGGGGTGACAAATGGGCTATTTTGGATGTATTTGGGCTGGTCAAGATGGATCGACTCGTTAAATGGATCATTGCCCAACCCTGCCCAAAATTCACTTGGGTTAAGATGAGTTAGGTCAAGATGGGCTAAACAATGGGTTGTAACCCAACTCGCCCAAATTGACCCAAATCTTTGCAATATTCTCAACTTTTAAATCAGCATACATGAAAATTGTTTTATGTTTTGGAATAAATGTCAATTCATGCCAAATGATTTATTTTCTCAATTTGGATTTAGAATTTTATTCGATAGTTCTTCGTCTTATAATACTAACAAAGATCAAAATAATTAAAAAGTAGTAAAATTGAACTTCTCACCCACCCCAACCCACCTCTCACCACTCCAACCCCCACCCTACCGCTGAACCTCCATCCCACCCCTAAATAGAAATATTATTTAGAGTACTTTCTTTTAATGTTGTAGATAGAGTATTTTCGTTTTTATTTCAATAAAATAAAAAAAAATTATGATGTAGAAAAAGTATTTTTTTTTATTTTAATAAAATAAGTACTTTCTTTTCATGATGTAGAAAAAATATTTTCTTTTCACAAATTGAGTACTTTCTTTTCGTGTTGTAGAAAAAGTATTTTCTTTTGTTTCAACAAAAAGAGTACTTTCTTTTCATGATGTAGAAAAAAAATTCTTTCCCACAAACTGAGTACTTTCTTTTCCTGTTGTAGAAAAGGTATTTTCTTTTAATATTGTAAATAGAGTATTCTGCCTAATAATTTCAGCAAAATAAATATTTTTCTTTTTATGATGTAGAAAAAGTATGTTCTTTCATTTTAATAAAATAAGTACTTTCTTTTCATGATGTAGAAAAAGTATTTTCTTTTCACACAATGAGTACTTTCTTTTCATGTTGTAGAAAACGTATTTTCTTTTGTTTCAACAAAATATTTTCTTTTCATGATGTAGAAAAAGTATTTTCTTTTTCACAAAATGAGTACTTTCTTTTCCTGTTGTAGAAAAAGTATTTTCTTTTATTTCAACAAAAAGAATATTTTCTTCTCATGTTTTAGGAAAAGTATTTTCTTTCATTTTAATAAAGGGAGTACTTTATTTTATTTTATTGTAATACGTAAAAAATAACTCAGTACCCGTCCTTTATATATTGATATAAATTTTATTTATTATTTTTTCTGTTGTGATAATGTGTTTGTTCTTTATTTTTAGATTTTTTTCATGTTTGATGATTATTTTTGTCAACAACAGTTAATTTTGGAAAATATTTTTCCTTCTCTTGATAGAAAAAATATCTTCCTACAATTGAAGAAAAGCGAATTCATAAAGAAAATATTTTTCAAATATTTAAACCAACCAAACATGGAAAAATTAGAAAATATTTTCCAGCACATGGGTCAAAGTAGAACTCTAAGATTGAGCATTTTCATGGGTCAAGGTTGGGGATCATCATGGGTCCATTTGGGCTGATGATATTTTATGGGTTAACTTGGGCTAGCTCAAAACAGTCCATTTTCAAAAGAGATTTTTTTCTTCCTATATAATATTTGAAACTTATTTATCAAAATTGTCCTAGTTTTGTATACTACCCACCCTAAACAAAGATTACCTACAAATTATATACAATCCATTATTAGTGCCTTGAATTAGGGGATTTAGTTACATTCTTTTCTCTTTTTTTTCTCCTCTCCTCTTTCCTTACTGCCGCATCTCTCATCAATTTTTCTTTCTTTCTTCATCTTTCTCTCTCACCGTTTTTCTCTCTCAATAAGGTAAGCCTAAAAATTGTCTTCTGCCAATCAACCTGTTGAAGTAACCTCCAGGTCGTAGGAATTGAAGATTCGAACACTAATCTATCATAAAGCTTTGAATTCGAATTTGGATTTTCAAAAATTATTATTTATTTAGATTGGGTGTTGTTGCAAACAATTGAGAATATTGTTTGGAGTTTAAATCTTAATTTTGAGGGTGCTTGGTGAAGATTAGACTTGATTCTGGCTGAATTTCATATTGAAACTCGAAGAAGAAGAAGAAGAAGAAGAAGAAGAAGAAGAAGAAGAAGAAGAAGAAGAAGAAGAAGAAGAAGAAGAAGAAGAAGACATGACATACAATATACTTACGAAATTGTAGTAAAGTTGTAGTAAAATTGTAGGTAAATTATATTTTGTTGTATTTATATATATTTTTTATTTGAATGCTGTATGAAAGTTGAAAAATAGTTGTATGATGATAAAATCTAGTTGCCTCCCCATGTATAATTTGAGAAACTAGTGATGTTTGACATATCAACACTTGGCATTTAACTCTAATATTCACACAATTAAGCATCACGAAATTTTTCTTTAGCAAATGTCTTGCAACGAATAATATTTATCTGATTATCCTATCAGCTTAACACAATTGATTTTCTTAAACATGCATTACTTTTCGTAACGCGGAGAAAATCAAAACTACATCATAAGCACCAAAAGCCTGCAGGTCTATCACATAACCAACTTGAAAATAGGGCTCCTTATTACTTAGACAAATGGCAATACTCAGTACTAGTACTAAGAATTGGCACAGAGACACTTTGAACTTATCGATATTTTTGACAATTATAGTCACAAGTTATTTGGTCAAATTACATAATCAAATTTTACCCTCAATGAAATTACAGTCAATTGCGACTTGGAATGTAATATTGAATTAGTCACATTGCATTTGATTTTGTAATATTGAATTACAAGTAACTATACATTATACACTTATTTACAACTAATCTACAATTTATCTACAATTTTCATACATTATTTATACCCAATTAAATACAACTACAATATCATACAACTTAAATACAATTATTATACAAATTTTATACAATATGTCTTTTGTATATTTTGTATCTGATTTGTATATATTTTGTGTGTGGTGTGTGCTTCTTCCTCTCTAAAATTTCAATCAAACTTACTCTCTTAATACAATTTTGATACACATCAATAACTTTATGTAAAAAGATAGTATTGATAACTTAAATACAAATTTTATACAACGATTCATACATAATACAACTATTTTTCAACTTTCATACAATATTCAAATAAAAAAATATATATAACTACAACAGAATACAATTTACCTATAATTTTACTACAACTTTACACAATTTCGTAAGTATATTGTATGTCATGTCTTCTTCTTCTTTTTTGAGTTTCAATCTGAAATTCAGCCAAAATCAAGTCTAATCTTCACCAAAACACTCTAAAATTTGAGATATAAACTCCAAATAATATTCTCAATTGTTTGCAATAACACCTAATCTAAATAAATAATGGTTTTTGAAAATCCAAATTTAATTTCAAAGCTTCAAAACTTTTTAATGGTTGTCAATGGTGGAAACTCTATACAACAAGAAATCCATTGATGAATTACTACAATATTTTCGTCTTAAATTTCGTAATTCTTTTCAATGTTTGTAATCCGCACTTTTGAGTTGCAATCTTTATTCTGTGAACTCTAAATTTTATAATAATCAATTAAGGGTGAAAGTTCCACTGCCAGAAATCATATTCTTTTATTAAGATCACACTACTGGAAAGAAAGCTAGACGATGGGTACACTGAAAAAAGTAGAGAGAGACACGAAGAGAGAGAGTGGACAAGTATAAAGGAATAAGGAAATAACTGATATTCCTTATTTAATTCCTGATATAAAGGGATACTCATTTAAAATTTATTTGTATATAATTGGTAAATTATATATGACCATGTAATTAAATTGAAATTTGAGCAGGGAGGGTAATAAGGTTTCAAATAATGTATAGAAATGTAAAAATTTCTTTTCAAAATTGTTCTAGCCCAAACGTACTAAAACTTGAGCGGGTTGAACGGGTCAAATGGGTTTGAATTAGTTTTGTCACCCCTAGTATCATGTATAATAACCATGCCTTGTTGGGTGGACCGTACATTGTACGTAATTTGTGGCCACACTAATTGCAGACATTAAGAATGCTAACTGTGGTACCTCGCACAGCTTCTACTCAACCCCAATATAAAATTAAGAAGGAGTTCTTGATGCAATCAGATTGCTATATTTCACTATTGTTTATCATTTTGATGGTATTATTAGGTTTTAGAGAATGTATATCTTCTAACTATTTCTGCAGTGAATTTGTGATGGAATGGCCACATTAATTGCTCTAATTGCCCCTGGTACGCAATATTAGTTGTGCTAATAAAAAATGAATCATTTTTGGTGTAAAAAAATATGTTATTGTGATTCTATAAGTGCTTAACTTTATTCCGAATGTTACATTTATTTAATTTGTTCATGTCATATGGAGAAGGTAAAAGTTACTGTATAGGGTAAAATATGATATGACACGTGGCTAATTAAAAGAAGCACACGTGGAATCCAAGATGGGATGGTTGAGGATCGAACGCAGTCACAACATTTGTCACCGGAATGAATAACGTTCATAAAAGTATAGTAAAAGCTCTGCACCCGGTAGTATTTACTAAGGAATATTCTACAGCATTAAGAGCGACGGTCCGTTACAGAAAATTTAGCATTTATACTCAACGTTACATCTCAATCAATGACCCTCATAATTGGCATTAAAGGAGGGCATGATCCTAGGACCTTTTTCCCTAGGCATAACTATAAATAGTGAGCTCAATTACCGTTGTAAAGAACAGGAATTTTCTGGTTAACTTACACTACATTCTATACAGAATTTTAATACAATTTGACTTTCTCGCTTTTTGATCTCATCATTATTGTGCTCGAAAACTCCGTTCTTGGACTCGTCAGTTCTGTCATTTCATCTACACTCTAAGGCTAAGTATTTTATATTTCATCAATTATTTCGTTACTTTTTGGATCAAATTAATTAACTTGTCTAGAAATCACGAAGAAAGTTAACTGTACCATTTTACGAGTAAACAGTTACCTAGTTTGGGGTGATGCGGATCATGTGGAATCATTCTTGAATGTGAAAACTCCAACGTAGTCTGCATGCTCAAACATTGTAAATACTGAAGCTTTAGATAACTCGGATTTCCAGCTCCTTGACCTTCAATAATGGTGGCACTTCGCTTTGTGTTTGGTTATGTACAACTTTGTTGATCACTAATACATTGTAGATTTACCCAACGTGAAACTGTGATCTTCCACTGTAAAAGAGTACCTATGAGATCGAGATGAGCGTCTCTGATTAGGTTTCTTCCTTCCCCGTCAATGGCAGCCCCGTGCTATTAAAAAGCTAGCTAATTACACCCAAGGTCAGCGCAAACTTATAATATTATTGCAGAAAGTCATCAAACTAATTTTTCTTACCATAAAATCACTCAACGTTTACTAATTTTTGTAAAAGCTCATTTTGACCATTTCGGTGAAAGTTAGATGGAAAGATCCTACTCTCACGTGCGAAGCCAAGATTTCAAGCTCATGGGTTCAGAAAGTTATTGGATTCTAAATTAATAATTTGTACATATTCAATAAAATTTTAAAGACAAATACAGAGTTTGAACCAAAGCTACTAGATCCGGCCGAACCCGCTCCCTGCACTCTAACTCCGCCCCTCTCTCCGTCTCATATTATCTGTCATGATTCTTTTGTACACGCTCATTAAGAAAGATTAATTATGATGGGATTTTAACTATTTTACCTTTATTCATGTCTTAATATTTAATCTTTCTATTTGAACAAAGTTATTCATAATTGAGGTATTTGTAGTCTTCAACGATAATTATTACTAAGAGTGAAAAAGGAAAAAGATTATCAATTTTGTCTTAAAAAAGATTATCAATTTTGTCTTACACTTCTAAAGTGACAAATAATTTGAAACAACTATTTTTAGTAACCACGACTGATAATATGAGACGGATGGAGTATATAATTTTAAAAAATTTAAGAAGCTTTGACCCAAATAAACTACCCATGACCCGACCCCCCTGACTTTTTAACTTTTTATGAACGAACTGTCACGACCCGAAATTTCCCATCAACGGGACTGTGATGGCGCCTAACATTTCACTTGCCAGGCAAGCCAACGTTAGAGAATTATTAAATCAATTCCTTATTTTCATTCAGTAAATAACAATAATTAACTAAAATAAAATATAATAAGTACGGAATATCATAAAACTGTATTAATTACTACCACCCGTATCTGAAGTCACAATTCACGAGCATTCTAGAATTTACTACAAGTAATAGTCTAAAAGAAATACAACTGTCTGAATGAAAGAAAACAGTAGGACATAAAAAGATAGACGGGGATTTCAAGGTCTGTGAACGCCGACAGATCTACCTTGAGTTTTCGGACAGCGAACCAATAGCAAATCTCGATCAACTTGAGCCGGTATCAAAATCTGCACAGAAAGTACAGAGTGCAGCATCAGTACAACCGATCTCATGTACTGGTAAGTGTCGAGCCTAACCTCGATGAAGTAGTGACGAGGCTAAGGCAATGCACCTACAATCAACCTGTATAATTTAACAGTGTATACGCAAATAACAGGAATGAAGAACTAAACAGAAAATATCGGGAGGGAAGACATACTAAGGGGAACACAGATAAAAAACTACAACAGAATGATCACCGGAGCAGTCAATATACCATGAATCAACAGGATTAATGAATAAAGTAAAAAAAAATGCACGGCATCACCCTTCGTGCTTTTACTCTCAATCTCACCACAAAATTAATAGAAACGGCACGGCATCACCCTTCGTGCTTTTACTCTCATATCATGGCACGGCATCACCCTCCGTGCATTAACACTCACAATATGGCACGGCATCACCCTTAGTGCATTAACACTCACAATATGGCACGGCATCACCCTTCGTGCATTAACACACACAATATGGCACGGCATCATCCTTCGTGCATTAACACTCACAATATGGCACGGCATTACCCTTCGTGCATTAACACTCACAATATGGCACGGCATCACCCTTCGTGCATTAACACTCTTCCTTACTATAATGCAATGCATGAATAACAACAGGGAGATAAAATAACAAGTACAAACCTTACTTCAACATTTGGTTCCATAATATCAATCTCAACTTTGAAATAAAAACTCAATTATCACCAGAAAATTTCCGTAAACATGATAAGAACGATAATTTGAACAGCACCAGTATAACACGTAGCAATTTGGCATAGGAATAAGACAATATAAGAAAAATAGAGAAACATGGAAAATAAGTAAATTGGAGGCGCATAAGTACTCGTCACCTCACATATATGCCGCTCACATGAATTTCACTTAGCAAATAATCTAAGGTTCCTAATTCCCTCAAGTCAGGGTTAGACATAACATTAACTCGCTCCGAATGTCACTTAATTCTTAATCACAGCTTTTTCTTTGGAATTCACCTCCAAACCACTCGTATTTATTCAAAAATGACTCAATAATATCAAATATTGCTAAAGGAATCAATTATATTGCATAAATTAAATTTCTCAAATTTTCCGCCAAAAAAAGTCAAAAAATCGACCCTGGGCCCGCTTGGTCAAAACCCGAGGTTCGGACCAAAATCCTTTTACCCATTTACCCCCGAGCCCGAATATATAATTAGTTTTGAAATCCGACCTCAAATTGAGGTCTAAATCCCCAAAATTTCCGAAATCCCTATTTTCTACCCTAACTCCTAATTCTACCATGAAAACTCTAGATTTTAGGTTTAAAATTCAAGAAATGTAATGGGTAGTTGAAAGAAAATGGTTTAGAATCACTTACCAACAATTTGGGGAAGGAATGACACTTGAAAATCGCCCCTCACCGTTTGGGTTTTGAGAAAAATGAGTTTTTTGGCAAAAATCCCGTTTTGGATTCTGTTAAGTGCTGGGCGACAGTGTTCATAGCGTTCGCGAGAGCACTGTCGTGTTCGCGAAGTGTATGGCCTGCCAAGCCTTCGCGTTCGCGTATGCTACCCTTCCCTGGTCTTCGCGTTCGCGAGACATTGCTCGCGTTCGCGATGAAGAAAAGGCTGACTCCCCCTCCCCAGTGCCTAACGCTACGCGTTCGCGATGGGCTTATCGCGTTCGCGAAAGGTAACGCCCTCATCGCTTCGCGTTCGCGATCAAGCCTTCGCGTTCGCGAAGAAGAAATCCTCAGCTGCCCAGTTTACTCTTCGCGTTCGCGAGAGTACCTTCACGAACGCGAAGAAGGACATGCCAGTACACAGATTCTGCAGAAAAACCAGATTTTCAAAGTCCAAAACATCTCGTGGCCTATCCGAAACTCACCCGAGCCCTCGGGGCTCCAAACCAAACATGCACACAAGTCTAAAAATATCATACGGACCTGCTCGCGCGATCAAATTGCCAAAATAACACCTAGAAATCTAAATTTAGCACTAAATGAAGTTCTGAAGAACACTTTAAAATTTCTATTTTCTCATCTGGACGTCCGAATCACGTCAAATCAACTCTGTTTCTTACCAAATTTCACAAACATGTCTTAAATATCATAATAAACTTGTACCGGGCTCCGAAACTAAAATACGGACCCGATACTAATAATGCCAAATATCAATCAATTCTTAAAAACAAACAATTTTCAAACTTTTAATTTTCATCAAAAATTCATAACTCAAGCTAGGGACCTCCAAATTTGATTTCGGGCATACGCCCAGGTCCCATAATTCGATACGGACCTACGGGACCGTCAAAGCACGGATCCTGGCCCGTTTACCAAAAATATTGACCGAAGTCAACTAAAATTAATTTTTAAGGAAAAAATTCTTATTTTCATTAGTTTTCAACATAAAAGCTTTTTCGGAAACCTGTCCGGACTGTGCACGCAAATCGAGAAGGGTAAAAATGAGATTTTTAAGGCTTAAGAGCGCAGATTCAAGTTCTAAAATATAAGATGACCTTTTGAGTCATCACACGAACTGTTAAAATAAAGTTTGAATGGTAAGTTTAGTTCCTTTTCTAGCTTAGCTCGAGCGGTGGATGTAGCTCATCAGCTATGAGTTCATTCGAACCGAATATTTTCTAACTTCGAAACTTACTATATGTGTGAATTAAAATCATTGAAATTTCATAAAAATTATAATATGAACCCATTACCTTTCATGTAAAATAAGTTTAGTGCAAATAATTTTAAGAAGAATTAACCTAAATAGTCATCTAATCAATTGCTTAAACTAAAATAGCCGACGAATATATAATATGTGTGTAATTTATGTATGCCAATTAAAAAAATAAATAATAAATTCAACCAACTATTTATATAAACCCTAATTTTAAAGGCTGAACCAATCAAATTTAACTCTCAAATCCGCTCATGCTCGTTAAACAATAGAAGAATCCGAAAAGGGGTTGTAGGGATATACAAGATATTAAACCCCATAATTAACTTGAGATTGTTTTGTCCATGGACTAATTATGAGGGAATATAATGCAAAAATTATTATATCTTTTTCTTAAATTATATACGGGGAACCATGAATATCCTTATGGTCAGGCCTAAAGGTGTACGAAGAAAATCGATAAATCGCACCAAACCAATAATCTAAGTCAAATCGGAAAAAATAACCTGATGTGGTTTGGTTTGATTTGATTTAGTTTGGTATTGGAAAACAAATTCGATCATAATTGGTTTGGTTTTAACTAAAAAAAGTCAAACCGAAATCAAACCAACCCGACATTACATTATACAATTTTTAAAAATATTTTATACATAAAAATATTTATTATATTATAATTTATAAATATTTTTTAAACTTTTTTACAGTTTCATCTTTTAATATATTATTTCAAACTTGAACTTAACATTCTTGAATGGTCCAATAAGTTTTATACCCCATAAATGTAGTAACTCAAACAAAGTTCAAATCAATACTAATGCTAACAAAATAAATTCAATTCAACACTAGAAATGGCAATAGTGTTAGATATCTATTTTTATTTTTGCATTGGTTTATAATGATAATGCATAACTTAGTTTATCTTTTTTCAGTGCTTAGTCATATAATTAATAGTACTTATTAGATGTACTTATTTTAGCATGACTTATATAGTACTTTTAGATTATGTTCGTTTTTATTATGGCTTGTTAATTAACAATATTTGTTTTATGCGATTTTATTATCTTTGTTATTGAATATTTTAGTACAAAATGACTCATCTCATATTACTATATTATTTTCTTAAAAAATATATTATATAGTTGTATCCTACTAGGACTAAAGAAATACTTGGAGCACAAGTTATATATTTTGTGCTATTAAGACTTTTACCGGAAAAAATTCGAAAACTCAAAAAAAATCAAAAAATCCAAGAAAAATCGAGATTGAAAAGCCCGACTTTGTTGGTTCATTTGGTTTATAGATTAAAAACCCCGACAATATTGATTTGGTTTGGTAATTAAAAAATCTGAACCAACCCGACTTATGTACACCCCTAGGCCTAGGCTTATTGGCCGAATCGGGCAAATATTTATGCTTAACGATTCGGTTTATTGGTTATCGATTTTAAAATGTAATAATCCGCTATCAACTGATAAGATATTGGTTGGTTCGGTATGGGTTAACAATTATCTATCCGTAATTGATCAGTTTATCGATTAAATTAACAAGGTATACAAAGCTAGAAGCAATATCTGGCTTAAAATGAAAAAAAAAAATATTACTTACTTGTCAACGTTCGGTCTATGAAAATAAGATCAGTACACTTCTAGTAAAAAAAAGTGACAATACAAGTATTTCCTTCGAAATACAAGATGCTAACAACAATAAACAATACCAAATGCAACAATGATATGTATTCTTTTAATATCACAACATGTGTATAACTAACTAGTAAGAAATCTTTTACACTTGCTTATTAAGCTTAGAGATTGACAAACTGCATCTTCATAGTCGACTTCAGGCCATGATTGGTAAACATCAGATTCCAGAAGGGATTCATGACATTATTTTGTATTTTATGGTATTTAATGCCCATTTACTCACCTACCCAAATATCAACTTCCAGGGGCCAAATTTATGACTGCAATTTCTATAAAACTCTAGTGAAGCAAGGCACACCAAATGAATGCCATATATTTGTGCATTTGTTGCATTGTAATAAACTAGAAATGAAGCTCTCAGTTTCAAGTAGGGGTGGCAAATGGGCTGACTCATTAAATAGCTCATTGCCCAATCCTATCCAAAGTTCACTTGGATTAAAATGAGATGTGTCAAGATGGGCTAACAATGGGTTGTAACCCAACCCGCCCAAATTGATCCAAATCTTTGCAATATTCTCAACTTTTAAACAAACATATATAAAAATTATCATACATTTTGGAATAAATGTCAATTCATGCCAAATGATTTCTTTCCTCAATTTAGATTTAGAATTTTATTTGATAGTTCTTTATCTTATAATAATAACAAATATCAGAATAATAAAAAGTAACAACATTAGAACTTTCCAACCACCCCAATCCACCTCCCATCACCCCAACCCCCACCCCAACCTAAATAAAAATATTATTTAGAGTACTTTATTTTAATATTATAGATAGAGTATTTTCTTTTTCAGTTCAACAAAATAAATATTTTTTTAGATGTAGAAAAATTATTTTCTTTCATTTCAATAAAATAAGTACTTTCTTTTCATGAAGTCGAAAAAGTATTTTCTTTTATTTCAACAAAAAGAATATTTTCTTTTCATGTTGTAGAAAAAATATTTTCTTTCATTTCAATAAATTGAGTACTTTCTTTATTTTATTGTGATACCTAAAAAATAGCTCAGTACCGTCCTTTATTTTATTGATATAAATTTTATTTATTGCTTTTTTCTGTTGTGATAATGTGTTTCTCTTTATTTTCAGATTTTTTCATGTTTGATGATTATTTTTGTCAATAACAATTAGTTAAATAAATCAATCGACATCATGAAAAGAAAGTACTTATTTTGTTGAAATAAAATAAAATACTTTTTCTACGTCATGAAAAAGAAATACTCATTTTGTTGATATGAAAGAAAATACTTTTTTTACAACATGAAAAGAAAGTACTCTAAATAATATTTTCATATATTTAGGGTAGCGGGTCGGGTGGGGTTGGGTGGTGCATGGATGAGAGTGGGGGAGTGAGGTGGGGGTAGGGATTGGGTGGGGGTTAGTGAAGATGGGGAAGGTTGAAAAAACAAATTGGAAAATATTCTCTTCTGTTGATACGGAAAATATTTTTCACCAATTGGAGAAAAACGAATTCATAAAGAAAATATTTTTCAAACATTTGAACCAACCAAACATGAAAAAATTAGAAAATATTTTTCAGAACATGGGTCAAGGTAGAACTTTAAGATTGAGCATTTTCACGAGTCAAGTTTGGGCATCATCATGGGTCCATTCGGGCTGATGATTTTTGATGTGTTAACTTGGGCTAGCCCAAAATAGTCCATCTTCAAAACTGTTCCAGCCCAGACCCATTAAAACTTAAACGGGTTAAACGGGTCAAATGGGTTTGGGTTAGTTTTGTCACCCCTAGTTTCAAGTCTCAACCAGAAACTAGAATACAACAAGTCTAAAATACAATTCATGATGATACATTATAGCTAAAACCTGCAGCAACGAAAATGAAGCTCTCATACTGTTTTTGTTGGTTGTTACTGGCTTTGGATAGAAATATAAATATAATAGTTCTTTAACGGATTAACGGTTTATCTGATAAGAAAATTGAATAATGTTCCGTACTAATAAACCGTTACTACAAAATTTCAATCCATTTACCAACCATTAATCTGATAACATAATGCAAATAAGTCAATTTTGCGATTGAGTTATCGATTATGGTTCGATTTTGAACAACCTTGATCAGGCCTTTCTTAGGATCCCCGAATAGCAAGAGCTTACCCCATCTCTTTCTTTTTTTTCTATTTTGTGTTATAAACCAAATGTTGTATTAATTATCTATTATAGGGAATTTTATGAAGAGATTATTTTTTCTTATAGCCAATGAATTAATTAGTTATATACTCCTTATGTTTTATTTTATGTAGCATTATTTTCTTTTTAGTATGTTTCAGAAAGAATGGTCTTTATATATTTAGAAATAATTTAATTTAAAATTTTTATTTTATGCGTAATGACATGATTTTATATTTAAAAATATGTTATTGGATTGTTAAGATCACAAGTTCCAAAAATTTTATAGTCAGAGAATATCATGACATATTGAAGATCACAAGTACTAAAAGTCTTTCTTTCTTTTGAATCCATGGTCAGTCAAACATATCTATATATATACTATATTAAAAGCACGAAGGCCTTTAACGGAATATCGTTCACCTTTTTTACCCTTTTAAAATAGAGTTCATACTAGACAAAATAGTCATTAGATTATTCTCCTAGCTAATATTTAAGAGTTTTAAATTAAATCAGATTTATTACTTATTAAATTTTCCTTATTTGAATTAAGTAAGAAGTCCTTATAATTAGGACTTTAAAATCATTAAAGTTTTACCTTATATAAATTTAATAATTAAAGTATGATTAAATAACGCGTATGAATGAAGGCCCTTAGCGAAATATCGTTCGCGCTTTTTATCCTTTTAAATAAGAGTTCACATTGGATAAAATGATTGTTTGATTATTTTTTAAATATTTAGAAATAGTTTTTTAATTATTTTTTCTAATATTTAGGCGTTTGAAATTAATTAGATTTAATATGTTAAATTTTCTCTAATTTTCACTATGTGATATACCATATTTGTAAGGAAAAGTAACAATAAAAAAATCAAAGTAGGAAAACTTAGAATTCCTTTTAGTTTAGGAGTCTTTGTTCTTTATTATAAATTCTAACCGATTAACACAAATAACTCCACCCTATTATTCCCACAAAAACTAATATGCAAGGAACGCAGTCACTTGTCTTTGACTGTGCTTATGTGTATAATTCTAAATTTTATTATTCATATTAGAAACTTTGGTTTGGTTGACTACACAAATTACGAAGACATAAAGTTTGTTGTAAATTTCTAATTATCTGTCTCACGATTTTATTAGTTTTAAACATTTATCTACGTTGATATGCACTTTTATCATTGAGGAGTCCAACTCATACTTGCAAGGTTAAATTTCCCAAAACTTTAGTTATTGGGTTCATTCTTTTGGAGCATGGTTATTTGCCTCCAGCTTAGTTAGTTGGAATTGGTTTCTAACTTCCAGTGACAAAGGCAAGAACCCTATACTGTAATATTAAGGATGTTGGGAAGTTTTAATATTTTTGAATTTTAAATCAAGAATTTATAAAAAAAACTCCCTTGCCCAAGATTTAGGGGTTTAAAATTAACTAAAATTTTATAGACAATTTTGTAATAGAATATCACTGAATAATCATGTTTGCAAAGGAATCTCTTTACTAAATAAATTTGAGAAGTGGATTATATATTTTATACAAATATATTTAACAGTTCTTTGACTCAAAAGCAAATCAGACTAGACAATGATGAGGAAGGGACGGGGAAGATGGAAAAGATGATTTTCATTAATGATACCAAATTTAACTCTGACAACAAAAGAAAATTTTATTTTCTAGCAACTTTACATTATTTGTTCATAAATTATGGAAGGCCAACGAAGTATTGATGAGTTTGTTAGGAGACTTAAAGAAAGATATGGTAAAAATTTCATGCATGAAATTGCGGAAGAGAGGATATAACATATGTACCACATGCCTATAAATTGATTTTTTGTGACTTTTCGTCCTTTTTCCCTTTATATTTCGAAAAATAATATTTAGAAATTTTTATTAATATTTTCTACCTATATTACATTGGCTAAATCACAAAAAAAAATGAATAAATTATTCTAAGAATCAAGCAGTATGCCTATTGGTTAAAAAGTTCTCATCCAAATAGTTGTAGTGTGTGATAGGTCTATTACCTGTTTATTTTCTTTACTATTTCATTTTCCTTGAGATAACCAAATTTTTTTGAAACATGCAATGCTTCATTTTTTATTTATTTATTACATTGGGGGTAGGAGAAGGGAAATGGGAAGCGGATTATAAATGTCATGACCCTAAATTCCCTCCGTAGGAGATCGTGATGGCACATAATCTCTAAGATTAGGTAAGCCTATCAATGCGGAATAATAATAAATATCTGAAATAAATAAACTACAATTCAAACAATTTCAACTCCCAAAACCCGGTAGAAATAAGTCACAGGCTTCTAAGAATTTATTCTCCATGTCTCTATACATCAGAGTCTAAAATAAATAAGGAAGACAACATAGTAAGATAGAAGGGGACTCCAGAGTCTGTGGACGCTGGCAGATATGCCTCGAAATCTCCTCGTACAGTTAGTTTACTGATGCCTGGTCTGATAAGATGTACCTGGATCTGCACAAAAAGATATGTAGAAGCGTAGTATGAGTACACCGCAGCGGTACCCAGTAAGTGCCAAGCCTAACCTCGGTAGAGTAGTGACGAGGTCAGGTAAGGCCCTACTGGAGAATAAATAATAACATGGTAAAATATTTAAATAATATAATAAGATAAAATGACAATGGAAATGCATCAAGTAGTATATCACATTTAATTACACCAAATAATGGCAATTAATATCTCGTGAAAACAAAACAAAATTTCCTTTCAACTTCAAGAAAATCACAACAAATAATCAAAGGCAACTGCGGTCATAAATCAATATCAACAAGGGCACTCCCGAGGTACCACCTCGTAGTCCCAAATCATAAATAAATTCACAATATCTCATTTTCTTATCTCACCGTGGGAGCCTTCATAATTTATTTTAAAAAAAATAGTTTTTCCGAAATAGCATCTCGCGTTTTAGCCATCCTTATTACACCGCATGACTTCTAGTAGTTCTCCCTACTAGCCACACGTATAAATCCACCCTTATCTCACCGCATGCGTTTCAATACCCAGACCTTATACCACTGCATGCGTATCAATATCACAATATATCACAATTTGCACCTCAAGTGCTCAAATAATTTAACTTGCCAAAATAATTCAACAACAATATTTTTCCACAATAAAGAGCGCACGGCTCATGCCAAAATAAATCGTCAATAATATTTTTCCACAATAAAGAGCTCACGGCTCCATCACAATGAGTACAAAAATATTTAGGAATAAATAATTCAGCAAAATAATATTTCAATGTCTTTAATACGTTACTTCAATACCAAATTTAAAAATGTCAAATACTTTATATTAATAATATTTAATTTAAAGAAAATTAACTTTAATTAATGCACAGAATAAAAGAAACCAAGTTCCAACTAAACAGATAAAATAATCAACATGAAAAGGTCGAGCAAATTTAAAATATAAACATTAAATCAATAATGAAGAATATAACAAAATAAAATAATTTAATTAATGCGCAACAATGATCTACTGGTGAAGTACCCGTTCCGTGGCATGATGCTCCACAATATCGAGGCACATCAGCGGGACAGAAGTGCTCCAAATCAGTCGGCCGGCCGAGCAATAATCAGGCAGGCCACCTATCAAGTCGTCGTTGTATGGCGTCCAGATGATATCAAATAACAACAGAAAACGTGAGTATGCGCAACACATGTGAAGCTATACCAAGTAAGTTTAGGTACACATTTACCTATGCGCCCTCCAGCATATCAACACATCCCTGTAAAGGGGGAGATTATGTCGATCCTCGTAATCTCGTACATATCCACGCCGGAGAACCCACCTCCTAGCTAGAGGGAGAAACGGAGGTGGTATATCCGGAGGTAATGGTGGTAGAGGTGGCTGCAACTGCAGGAACCGCTCCCAGGCCCAAACCTAACATACAAAGTTGACGTAAAGTTTAAGATAAATTTTGACTAGATAGAATTGGAAGGAATGAACAGAGCATTCGAATATGTTGTCACTTGTAGAAGCGGTAAAAATCCACATACGTCATGCTGGGTGCTCATGCTCGCCCGACACAGATGCATGTACAAGTAGGCGAGAACAACAGCACCCTAACTTTACTGAGGTAAATCATCTAGCAGCTGAAGATGATGAAGAAATCTCAAGCTGACTAGGTTCCCCCGAAGTGTTCGGGAACAAGACCCCCCCCCCCCCCCCAAACAGAAAGAGCAGAAGCAACCTCGTATACCGGTGAATATGCAAATCATCTGTCTCGTCGGTGATGTCGGGGTGCAATATCTCCAAATGATGTCGAATAGCTGTCAAACTCATGCGACTGGCCCCTAAGTGTGCAGTCTCATCCTGTGGCCTGAAACCAGTGAGTTGCTGCAGCATGTCCAAATACTGCCCACGCGTCATCTCTCTCATGGCCTGAGGCAGTGCAACGGGCAGTCCATCAACAGGCATCCCATATAAAACCTCCACGTCCTGCAGCGTGATGGTGGTCTCGCCAATGGGCAGTTGAAAAGTGTGTGTCTCCGGTCGCCACCGCTCTATCAGGGCTGTGATCAAAGACCAGTCGAGCTGCAGCCGCCCGATCTCCAAAATCCTGTAGAAGCCCATATCCCGCAGGCGCTGGACTACACGGGGATGGAGATCTTTGTCCTTCATAAAATCCCACATGTCGTCCACTCTCCTGGCGCAGAGAGTCTGGGCCAGTAACTCTCCCTCCCATACGTAGGCGGACCTATGATCGCCCTGTAACACTAATAGCTCATCGGAGACAGGTCCGGGATGCATAGGCGATACGTCCATGTCGTCTACTATAAATTAAACAACATTAATTGTATGTTTGATTTGTAAATTAAACAATTATTTTTTATAATTATACAATATTTAATTGGACAGGGTATATATCTATGGGTTCCAGGCTCAACATTTGAGGCCCAGTAGCACCAAGCTATCCTGAGTTCTTGTATGTGTCAATTTTATTAGTTTCGTAATTTTGTATGCTTGATCTAAATTAAATAATTATTTTTAATAATTATATAATATTTAATTAGACAGAGTATATACATATGGGTTCCATGCTCGATATTTGAGACCAGTAGCACCAAGCTATCCTGAATTCTTATGTGTGTCAATTTTAATATTTTCATAATTTTGTATGTTTGTTTTGTAAATTAAATAATTAATTTTTATCATATTTAATTGGACAGAGTATATACCTATGGGTTCCAGGCTCGATATTTGAGGCTCAGTAGCACCAAGCTATCCTGAATTCTTATGTGTGTCAATTTTAATATTTTCATAATTTTGTATGTTTGTTTTGTAAATTAAATAATTATTTTTTTAAAATTGGACAGAGTTTGTATTTGATCTATCAGTATAAAAGATACTTAAACTACAGGGATTCTACGCTAAAAGGCTCTACATTTTACTACGCTAAAAGGGCACTAGTCTTTAAGCAAATAAATAATCTAAACTAGATAAAAATAACAAATACATTTTAATCACAAAATATTCACTAAAATACATATAAAACAGTAAAAGAAATTTATTAACATTTTTATTAACAAAAAATAATAATTTCTCAATTTTTACATATTTTTTTAGAACACTAATATTTTAGTCCGGATAAAAATAACATACTAGTTTAATCGCAAAAAAATACAAAACAACATGCAAACACATTCAAAACAACTAATATGCATTATTATACGAGTTTCGACATAAACTAAATCGGAATACCTCGATTTATGTTTTTTGAAAAGTCGATGAATTAAAAATTTGAGCCCGAAACGAGGAAACCACAACAATAGAAGGCTTGGCTAGGATGTGGGACCTACAATCTTATCTTTTTGTGTGACGGGTGGGGTCCACTATAATTTTTTTAGAAGAAAATTTGTTTGGGGGGAGGAGGGGGAGGGTCGTCTGGTTCGAATGTGGGGAAGAAGGAGGGGGAGCGTTTATTTATCTATGTATAGCGCGGTATATAATTGCGCTATACATATATAGCGCGGTTATATACCGCGCAATGCATAAATGTCTTATCAGCCCTGTATAGCGCGATTTACAGTGGCGTTATATATATATATATATATATATATATATATATAGTGCTTTTTTAAAGAGCGTTATACTTTAACGGCCAAAACTCCGTTAAAGTATAGCACTATTTAAAAAAACGCTATATATAAAAAGATCACTCTTTTTTTTAAACACACATTTTTGTCACACTTGTCCAAAAGAATCACAAGTAGGTTCGGAACGTGTCCAAAAGAATCACAAGTAGGTTCGGAACTCATACATTAGGTACCGGTGTGCTTGAATCTGTCAACGGTGTGCTTGAATCTTTAAACAAGAATATACTAATAGTGACAGTGCTATAAAGAAGATATTGTCAAACGTCCTGGATATACTGTGCATGTCCAAATACTGTTCGTTTCTTGGGAGACTTTAGTAGCAATTATATGGAATTACAAGGAGTATTAGGTTGAGAAATAACAGATAAATAATATATATAAAAATATATTTTAAAATTAAAAATAAAATTTAAAAATAAAAATAAAATTTAAAAAATTAAAATAATGAAAATAAAAAGTTATAAAGAAAATAAATTAAAATATAAACAAAAAGGAAAGAAATTGAAAAGTAATTTTATAATTACAAAGTATAATTAACACCAATTCTCACCTCATCTTAAGAAGTGTAATTACACCTCTCCAATTACACTCAATTCCATGCTATGCTGATCAAATAATTATTTCGCGAGACAAATATGTCAAACTTTGTAATTACACCTAAATTCAATTTTTATGTGGCTTTCCCAACCGGGTCTAGATTTCTTCGAACACGTAAAAGACAATAAAAAATGTCATAATTATTCAGGATCATAAAGAATATTCTCAAGAGCGAGGTTCTGGAAAAGGTAGTAGTTTTGGCCTAGAATTTATATTTATTTTACGGAAAATGTCCAAATATGCCCTCATACTATACGAAAGAGCACAGTTGTCATTCGTTAATAGTTTAGCTTAAATATACCCTTACCGTCACATAGTTGGTCCATATATGCTCTTAGAGTTACACAGTAAGCCCATATATGCCATTTTCGAAACGAAATCCACCCAAACTAATTAGCTCTTTCGTTAATTGTATTAAAGTGTATTACAAATACTATTTTCTTTTTATTAGTACTTTTTTTCTTTACCTTTCTCTTTTCTTTCATCTTTTTTCTTTTCTTCTTTTTTTTTTTTCCTTTTTCTTTCTCCCTTATCCGATTTTCTCCATTACTGATGTCTTCTCCATTTTCATCACCAATTTCACTTGACAAATCTCATAAATTCTAATTACTAAGAAAATTCTCCCATAAGAATATTTTTATAGATCATATATTTTTTAATTTTTTAAGTTTTACTGAACATATATTTAGTTCTAAAAAATTTAACAAAGTAAGATTGAAATAATATTTATGTAATAAAAAATTCGAAAATCCAACAAAACCGTACAATCCAAACCGATATAATTGGTTTGGTTTGATTTTGATAAAAAATCGAACCAACCCGTTCCATGTACACCCCTAATTTACATATATAGTTAATAAAAAAAATAAAAAATGTCCAGCTGAAAAAAGACTAACAACTCAAATTTATAACACTACAACTTGAACTCTAGGCTTTTAATCATTAAATTATCTTTCTGAAAACAATTTAAATATTTTGGTTTTTTGAGTATTGTTAAAGGTTGAGATATTTTTATTATTTTAAATTTTAAACCATAATTTTTGAAATAATTTAATTTTATTTATTTAGAGGGCCAGTGAAATTGAAACGTGATTAACTTATGAAAGAATTTTCTTAGTAATTGGAATTTATGAGTTTTGTCAAGTGAAATTGATGATGAAAATGGAAGAGACATCAGTAATGGAGGAAATAGGATAAGGGAGAAAGAAAAGGGGAAAAAAAGTACTAATAAAAAGGAAATAGTATTTGTAATACACTTTTATACAATAAAAGAAAGAGCTAATTAGTTTGGGTGAGCTAATTAGTTTGGGTGAATTCCGTTTCGAAAAGGGCATATATGGGCCAACTGTGTAACTCTAAGGGTATATATGGACCAACTATGTGACGGTAAGGGCATATTTGAGCTAAAGTATTAACGAATAGCAAATGTGCTCAATTTCGTATAGTATAAGCGCTTTGGACCTTTGCCCTATATTTTAAAATAATATTTAATATACAAAAATTATTAAGAGCAGTCTCAAAAGATACAAAATTGAGATTAACAAATTTTAAATCCTAAAAGACCGATATCTGACTGTAGGGGTATGCTAAAGTGGAGTAATAATTTTGAGAAGACTTACTACCCCGACGGAGTGCGCACTTTAATCTATGATTCCAGTACCGGAGAGGAGAAAAGTAAGAAGTGGAGCCACTGATTTGCATTTTTGGTTCCGATGCGTTGCTGTTGTCGGTCATCAGGTACCTCTGTATACGGTTAAAACCGATCCTCGGTCGTGAAGGTCGATCGAGGATGGCATTTCAATGGAGGGGTGCCTTCATGGAAATCCCGAGCGTATTTCGAGATTGGGGCGTCGAGCCCGGGCGCTCGATTCGAACGAGGTAACATCGATCGATACAGGTCCCGAGCATTGATGCCCGAAAGTGACCACCTAGCTCGAAATCAAGACCGAGGTTCCGATTCGGTATCGAGCTTGAAGCGGTATCGAGCTCACAGACAAAAGCCGTTACAACCGCACCAAATGAGGGAATCTCTGCGGGAATTAAGGAGGAGACATACCATCATGGGTCCTCCACTAGTAATATTTATTCCATTATGTTGCTATAGATAAAGTAGCAATCCTTGGCTATAAAGCAGGGAGGAGTTTGTAATAGAAGACACTTTGTAGAGGAGATCAAGAATTATTTGTGTTTATCTTTCTAAGTTCACCTAATATCTTTGTTCATCATCTCCTATTTTCGCAACATAAATACGTGCATTGTTATTCTTATATCAGAAGAATCTACTTGCCCTTAGAACCATATATAAATTCTACTTTATTCGATTTTTCGGGTAAATAGTTTGGCGCCCACCGTGGGGCTAAGGATAACAAGTGATTATTTGATACAAATATACAGCACACTCCACCTTACAACTTCATGTCGGCAATGGCTCTCCCAATCGACCTTGAAGCCGGCCTTCAGGATGAAACCAACAACATGATGCCCGTAGCCGAAAGGCTACCCAACAACGTCAACGAGGCTCGAATCGAGGAACCCGAAATTCGAGCCGAAGTACCAGTAGATATCAATTCACGAATAGCTCTAGAAGCGAATCAACGTTCCGAGCAGGAAAGAAGCGTTCAGGGTGGCGCTCGACCCATAGCCCGAGACACCCACAGCACGGGGGAAATCGGGGTCAACTTGCGCATGATTTTTGAAATTCTACAAGCATAATAAGTAGCGATAGCTCAGTTGCAGAGCCAAACTCACATGCGGAGTAATCCAAACTCCAATCCGCTTCTTCGAGAAGTAACCCTAAGAACAGAACCCGACACAGTGAAACCGAACGAGCGAAAATCAGGAACCACTCCTGAAATTGCTCAACTGCTCGAGGAACTAACAAAGCGAGTCGAAGCCAACGACAAAAAATTCGAGACATATGATGCTAGGATCGATCAGATCCCGGGGGCTCCGCCCATGATGAAAGGGCTGGATTCGAAGAAATTCATACAAAAGCCTTTTCCATCGAGCGCGGCCCCGAAACTGATCCCAAAAAAGTTTCGTATGCCCGTAATTCCCAAATATAATGGCAAGACTGATCCTAACGAACATCTCACCTCCTATACATGTGCCATCAAAGGCAACGATTTGGAAGACGATGAGATCGAGTCCGTATTATTGAAAAAGTTCGGAGAGACCCTCGCTAAAGGAGCAATGATCTGGTATCACAACTTGCCGCCGAACTCTATCAATTTTTTTGTCATATTAGCAGATTCGTTCGTAAAAGCACATGATGGTGCTGTGAAGGTCGCAACAAGGAAATCGGATCTATTCAAAGTAACACAAAGGGGTGACGAAATACTAAGGGAATTCGTATCCCGGTTTCAAATGGAACGCATGGATTTGCCACCAGTCACAGACGACTGGGCCGTACAAGCTTTCACCCAAGGGTTGAACGAACTGAGTTCGACAGCATCACGTCGGCTAAAGCAAAGCTTGATCGAATACCCTGCAATAACTTGGACGGACATACACAATCGGTACCAATCGAAAATCAGGGTCGAAGATGATCAATTGAGATTTCCGTATGAACCCACACGTCAGAACCGCACAACCACTAAAATTCTAAAGGAAACCAACAGAGAACAAAGGTCAAATAAAGACCGATATCAACCGTACGTCACAGATCGGGTGAACCACAGTTCGGCGCATGAGATAGTTAGGAATAACCGCAGATATGATCGAGGGCAAATTTCTCGGGGACTTATGAGCAAAAGAGGCTTTGACAAACATGCCGATCCTATAGAAGTTCCTCGATTATCGGAATATAATTTCAACATCGACGCATCCGCCATCGTATCGGCCATCGGACGCATCAAAGATACCCGATGTCCTCGACCCATGCAAACCGATCCGGCCCAAAGAAATCCCAATCAAATATGTGAATATCATGGCACACATGGTCACAAAACGGAAGAATGCAGACAATTAAGAGAGGAAGTAGCCCGCTTGTTTAACAAAGGGCACCTCAGGGAATTCTTGAGTGATAGGGCGAAGAACCATTTTAAAAACAGGGATTTCGGCAAACGAAACGAAGAAGAAGAGCCACAGCACATCATTCACATGATCATCGGCGGCGTCGATACCCCTCAGGGACCTATACTCAAACGCGCTAAAACATCGATTGTGAGGGAAAAGCGACCTCGAATTCAAGATTACACTCCCCCAAGGACTTTATCGTTCAATGATGAAGATGCAGAGGGAATCATCCAACCCCATAACGATGCACTGGTAATATCCGTACTCATGAATAAAATTAAGATTAAGCGTGTGTTAATTGATCCAGGTAGCTCGGCGAATATTATCAGATCGAAGGTCGTAAAACAGCTCGGCCTACAAAACCGGGTCGTATCCGCAACTTTGGTCTTAAACGGATTCAATATGGCCTGCGAAACCACCAAAGGCGAGATAACCCTACCGATAAACGTCACCGGAACAATTCAGGAAACAAAGTTTCACGTGTTCGAAGGTGATATGAGATATAACGCCCTTTTCGGAAGGCCTTGGATCCACAACATGAGAGTTGTACCTTCGACCCTACACCAAGTCCTCAAATTCCCAACACCAACAGGCGTCAAAGTGGTGTACGGAGAACAACCAGCCGCAAAAGAAATGTTCTCCATCGAAGAAGCAAAACCAACATCTTCGTCTTCGCCAGTGGGTGGATCGGGTTCAAAGGGAGGCACAGTCGAAGACCGGAACGCCAAATAGCAACCAAAGATATCGGGCCCGACCCAGCCAGGTAAGCATAGCATAGATGAGGATAGTGATCAGTGTATCCCTCAATCCTTCGTGGCCCCCGATGACTCCGATGCCACCAAATCAACTATTAAAGAATTGGAGCAGATCATTTTGATCGATCACTGGCCCGAACGGAAGGTATACCTGGGAAGGGGTTTGAGACTCGAACTCAGGAAGAAAATTATTCAATTTCTTATTGATAACATTGATTGCTTTGCTTGGTCCCATTTAGATATAACAGGAATCCCGCCGGACATAACGACACATCGACTAAGTGTGTCCCCTAGATTCAGACCGGTGAAGCAGAAAAGAAGACCCCAATCGGAGGCGAAGCACGCATTCATAAAAGATAAGGTAACTAAACTGCTCAAAATAGGATCCATTAGAGAGGTAAAATACCCCGAATGGTTGTCCAATGTGGTCGTAGTGCCTAAAAAAGGAAACAAACTTAGAATGTGTATAGACTACAAGGACTTGAACAAAGCATGCCCCAAAGATTCTTATCCACTGCCCAACATCGATCACTTGATCGATGCCACGGCCGGCCACGAGATCCTTACTTTTCTCGATGCCTATTCCGGGTATAACCAAATCCAGATGAACCCGGAAGACCAGGAAAAGACTTCGTTTGTGACCAAATGCGGAACATATTGTTATAACGTAATGCCTTTCGGGCTAAAAAAACGCAGGAGCTACTTATCAACGCCTAGTAAATAGAATGTTCGAAGAACAAATAGGTAAATCAATGAAAGTCTATATTGATGACATCTAGTCAAGTCCCTGCGCGCAGAGGACCATTTGACCCATTTGCAGGAAACGTTCGATAATCTAAGGAAATACAACATGAGGCTTAACCCCGAAAAATGTGCCTTCGGAGTCGGCTCGGGTAAGTTCCTCGGCTTCATGGTGTCAAATCGAGGAATCGAGATTAACCCTGACAAAATCAAGGCCATTAAAGACATCACCATCGTAAACAGCGTGAAAGTTGAACAAAGGTTAATAGGAAGAATAGCAGCCCTAGGCCGATTCATTTTGAGATCATCAGATCGAAGCCACAAATTTTTCTCTCTACTCAAAAAGAAGAATGACTTCGCTTGGACACCGGAATGCCAGCTAGCATTGCAAGAACTAAAACGATATCTATCGAGCCCACCACTGCTACACACTCCAAAAACCGGCGAAAAACTTTACCTGTACTTGGCAGTGTCAGAAGTCGCCATAAGCAGTGTCCTAGTTCGAGAGGAAGAAGGTACGCAATTTCCAGTTTACTATGTAAGTCGGACTTTAGGGGAAGCGGAAATTAGATACCCGCACTTAGAAAAATTGGTGCTTGCGCTGGTTAGCGCCTCTAGAAAATTACGACCATACTTCCAATGCCACCTCATAAGCGTATTAACCACCTGCCCACTTTGTAATATTTTACATAGGCCCGAACTATCGGGCCGATTGGCCAAATGGGCCATCGAACTCAGCGGGTACGATATCGAATATCGACCTCGGACAGCCATTAAGTCTCAAATTTTAGCAGATTTCGTGGCCGATTTCACGCCGACCCTCGTACCCGAAGTCAAAAAATAACTAATGTTAAAATCAAATTTATCAACGAGGGCATGGATACTCTTTACGGACGGAGCTTCGAACGTAAAGGGATCCGGGCTAGGCATAGTTTTAAAATCCCCCGGGGGCAACATTATCAGGCAAGCTATTAAAACTATCAGTTTAACTAACAATGAGGCCGAGTATGAAGCAATGATTGCAGGTCTCGAGCTAGCTAGGAATCTGGGAGCGGAGGTCGTGGAGGCCAATTGTGACTCTTTGCTAGTGGTGAGTCAAGTAAACAAAACCTTCGAAGTCCGAGAAGGCAGAATGCAAAGGTATTTGGACAAGCTGCTCGTCACTTTGAACCATTTCAAAAAATGGAGTCTACGACATGTTCCTCGTGAACAGAATAACGAGGCCGATGCGCTTGCTAAATTGGGATCATCGGTCGAGGTGAATGATTCGAGCTCGGAAACTATCGTTCAAATTTCAAGATCTGTAATCGAGGAAGGGCACGCCAAAATAAATTCTACTAGCTTAACATGGGATTGGAGAAACAAGTATATTGAATACCTAAAAGACGGAAAGCTCCCTTCAGACCATAAAGAGTCCAGGACCCTTAGAACTAAAGCTGCTCGATTCACCCTGACTGCGGACGGAACGTTATATCGTAGGACATTCGATGGACCGATGGTGGTATGCATAGGTCCGGAAGATACCAATTACATCCTCCGGGAAGTACACGAGGGCACTTGTGGCAATCACTCCGGAGTCGACATATTAGTTCGAAAAGTGATCAGAGCAGGGTATTATTGGATCGATATGGGCAAAGACGCAAAAGAATTCGTTCGTAAATGCGATAAATGTCAAAGGTTTGCTCCGATGATCCATCAGCCCGGAGAACAACTTCACTCGGTCCTATCACCGTGGCCGTTCATGAAATGGGGAATGGACATCGTCGGCCCCCGTGTCATCAACCCCAGGTAAAGCCAGATTTATTTTGTTTGTGACTGACTATTTTTCTAAATGGGTTGAAGCGCAGGCGTTTGAGAAAGTAAGAGAAAAAGAGGTTATCAACTTTCTGTGGGATCATATCATATGCCGATTCGGAATACCATCCGAAATAGTATGTGATAATGGGAAGCAATTCATTGGCAGCAAAATCACAAAATTCTTCGAAGATCACAAAATAAGAAGGATACTAGCAACCCCATACCACCCCAGTGGAAACGGACAAGCCGAATCCACAAACAAAACTATTCTTCAAAATCTGAAAAAGAGATTAAACGACGCTAAGGGAAAATGGAGAGAAATCCTGCCCGAAGTCCTTTGGGCGTACCGAACAACATCGAAATCCAGTACAGGGGCGACCCCATTCTCCTTAGTATATGGCTCCGAAGCATTGATACCAGTCGAAGTCGGAGAACCCAGCCCGAGGTTTCGATTCATGACGGAAGAATCAAATAACGAAGCTATAAACACCAGCCTTGAATTATTGGACGAAGGACGAGAATCCGCCCTCATCCGGTTGGCCGCACAAAAGCAACGAATAGAAAGGTATTACAATCGAAGAACTAAACTTCGCCACTTCAAGCCAGGAGACTTGGTGTTAAGGAAAGTCACTGTCAATACTCAAAATCCAAACGAAGGAAAACTAGGACCAAATTGGGAAGGACCGTACCAGGTGCTCGAGCACTTTGGGAAAGGGTCATACAGGATCGGCATCATAAACGGCAAACAGCTATCAAGCAGCTGGAATGTATCACATCTAAAACGGTACTACTGCTAAGGTCCGACCTTATTCATCTGTCCCGTACAGAAGTTCGAACAAAGATCAGAAGTATTCTTTTGCTCAAAAGCACATGTTGCACTCCTTTTTCCTTAGACCGGCCTTTTCCCAAATGGGTTTTTTGCGGCAAGGTTTTTAACGAGGCAACCATTGATCGTGCTGCGGTGACAAAACAGTATCCGAGGATTTCGACCCTTAGCCCGAACGGCCTCGAATACCGGGGGCACCAGGCCCTCAAATACATCGAGTTCAGATGCAACAAAATCTTCTCACAATAATAGAGAAAAAATTGTAAGAGCCAAAATGGTCAAAATAAACCATGCTCATATTTGATTGCCCCAAAACATATGTACAATGGCTTGAGATTTATTATGCAACCAGAATTAACAATAACTCGAGTATTAAGTCTACGGGCTACCACATAATCTCGAGTTCGAAATAATCACTCGAATATTAAGCCTACGGGCTTCCACATTCGAGTTCGAAATAATCACTCGAATATTAAGCCTACGGGCTACTCCTATATCATGTTCGATATACTCGGCTGACCATTAAGTCTACGGGCTACCACATAATCTCGAGTTCGAAATAATCACTCGAATATTAAGCCTACGGGCTTCCACATAATCTCGAGTTCGAAATAATCACTCGAATATTAAGCCTACGGGTTACCACATTATCTCGAGTTCGGAATATTCATTCGAACATTAAGCCTACGGGCTACTCCTATATCATATTCGAAATACTCAATCGACCGTTGAGCCTACGGACTGCCAAGTTCGAACAAAGACCCAATCGAATTTGAAATATTGGAAAAGCTACGAGTTTACGTTAATATTCGAATCATCGTCAACTCTACAAGCAAAATCAACCTTATCATATATACAGAATTACCTACGTAATTAATTTATAGGTAATGAGAATTAGACTCTAAGCTTCTGGGTCGAGGTCTTCCCCACCCTCGGACCCGCTTTTGCTACCATCATCGTCATCATCATCGGAAGCCAAGGCTTCAGCTTCCGCTTCAAGCTCCTTTGCCTTTCTTACCTCTTCAGTAAGATCGAAACCGCGAGCATGAATCTCCTCGAGGGTCTCCCTCCGAGATCTACACTTAACAAGTTTGGCAACCCAGTGAGCTCGAGCATCGGCAATCTTCGCCGCTTCTCGGGCCTCCTCCTGAGCGGCCTCAGCATCAGCTCGGTATACAGCGATAGACTTATCCGCCAAAACTTTCGATGACTCAACCTCCGCCTTAGCCTCAGCAAGTCGCATCTCAAGCTCATCGATTTTCTTAGTCTGAGCCAACACCTTTTGCTTAACGTTTCGAAGCTGAACGTCGGCTGATAGTAACTTTGTTAATATGGTTTCTTTCTCCGCTGCCAGGCGGTCAATAGTCTCCTTCCACTGGTTGCATTCGGCCCGGATTTGATCGACCTCCTCTCAAAGTAGCCCGATCTTCTCGATCTTTTGCTGCAACTGAGACAACGGATGGTTAACTTCCACAGTCGAGTCGAACCCATACTTTAACAGAACAAGGCTCACCTGCTGATCGAGCTCGACCCTTTCTTCACGGACTTTAGCCGAATCCGCTTGAAGGTCCTTGATAGCCTCCTCCTTCTTGCTACAAAGAAGCCGAAGGTCATCCTTCTCACCTAGGACCTTCCGGAGTTCGGCCTCACACTGGCTAAGATCAACTCGAAACCTACCGATGGCCTGCACAGTTAGAAACTATCATCAAAACGAGCAGCTTCCTCTAACGAAAGCTGTATGGAAAAGTACGAAAGAATTATTACCCTAGTAATAAAACGCTGAGCTTCCTCTAACAAAAGAGAGGCATCACCGATATCAAAACTATCATCAACACCGGTAAAACAATCCTTAAAAGGATCCGCTGCACCTGAGCCTGCACCAATTTCGGGAGCCTTCAGCTCTCGAGCCTCCTTCAACGCCTCCTCAGAAAAAGACGGAAGGGAAGGTGAATGGCCCATTGCCATTAACCCGAGCAAATCACTCGGAGTACTTCGATCGAGATCTAGGTCTTCCGAACCAACCCCGATGGGCACGGCCGTCGTCAGCTCAGCAGCTCTAACCACCTCAACTGCCTCCGCGGGTCGGACTACCAAAGCCGAGGAGCTATCTTCTTCTTCTTCTTCTTCCTCCCTCAGTCGATCGAAAGGGCAATTATATTTCTCCTCATCATTCGGGTTTTGGGCTTAGGGTCCTCCGGCCGAGAGGAGGCCTTTCGTTTCTTTCCTTTCCCCTGTTCCGGGACCGGGGGCTTGTTGCCTTCATCAATGCTCAAAGGCCGCAGAACGGCATCCCTAGTTACACCTATATACGAGGAAAAAATCTATAACAAAATGAACACAGAATATACCTCGAGAGAAACAGGAACCGAACCTCACCATGATTCTTGGCCTCCCATCTACCTTTAGCCAAATCACGCCAAGCGCGCTCGGCGTAGGATGAAGTCGAGGCTAACTTTCGAACCCAATCCTCGAGATAAGGCACAGCCTGTGGCATCCAAGGTGCAGCTGAACATCAGAAGAATAATATTAGCAAACACAGAAAAGGACACGAAAAGCAAACACGGATCACTTACGGTCGAAATTCCATATCCCAGGAAACGGCATCTTTTCCTCCGAGATAAGATCACGAGTCCTCAACCGAACATATCGACCCATCCAGCCTCGATCCTTATCTTCATCGATGCTCGACATCAAAGCCTTCGATGCCCGACGATATAGCCTAATAAGACCACGATAAATCTGAGGTCGATACAGTCGTATAAGGTGGCTCAGAGAAAAATCCAACCCTCCGGCTTTGATAGAGAAGAAACGCAATAAGATGACTATACGCCATAAGGAAGGATGAATTTGGCCGAGGGTGACCTGATATCTCTTGCAGAAATCAAAAATCACAGGATCGACAGCGCCCAACGTGAAGGGGTAGGTATAAACACTCAGAAATCCCTCCACATAGGTAGTGACGCTCTCATCGGAGGAGGGGATTTGTATCACAACCTCAGAACCCCAACCGCAATCTTTCCTGACGGCCTCGAGGTTAACCTCCGCTATAGAGCACATATACATCGATACGTGCTCACACCGACCCGGAACGGATGAAGGATTCTCCACTTTAAAATCAGCCTTTAAAATACACGGGCCGGGAATATAATCTGGAACGGCGCCTTATCGTCGCACAGCTGTGAGGAGGAAGCTTTCTCCTTGTGAGGTACGATTTTTGAAGTTTTCGCCATTAATACAAGAAGAAAAAGTCACAAAGAAAGGTGAAAGAGGGAACGACACCAAAACTCTGGTACAAGCGACACCAAAACTCTGGTACAAGCGGCACTAAAACGACGAAATAAGAGAAATTGATCAGAGAGAATTTGGAAAAGAGGAAGCACAAAAGCAGAAAATATCGTATGCGAAAATCATTTATAAGGCACGCCGATTCGTCTAGCGGTGGCCGACCACCGACTGACGCTCATTAAACGCCTCGATAAAATAAAATTGATGGGACAGCTATCACGCACGTCATAGTCAAAGCCGATAGAAATGTCATTGTCGATTCGGTCGAACCTTAAGGAAATCACATCGTTCCTCGTCATCTCCTTTCCGAGAAACGAGGGGGCTATCTGTATACGGTTAAACCCGATCCTCGGTCGTGAAGGTCGATCGAGGATGGCATTTCAATCGAGGGGCGCCTTCATGGAAACCCCGAGCGTATTCCGAGATTGGGGCGTCGAGCCCGGGCGCTCGATTCGAACGAGGTAACATCGGTCAATACAGGTCCTGAGCATCGATGCCCGAAAGTGACCACCTAGCTCGAAATCAAGACCGAGGTTCCGATTCGGTATCGAGCTTGAAGCGGTATCGAGCTCACAGACAAAAGCTGTTACAACCGCATCAAATGAGGGAATCTCTGCGGGAATTAAGGAGGAGACATACCATCATGGGTCCTTCACTAGTAATATTTATTCCATTATGTTGCTATAGATAAAGTAGCAATCCTTGGCTATAAATCTGGGAGGAGTTTGTAATAGAAGACACTTTGGAGAGGAGATCAAGAATTCTTTGTGTTTATCTTTCTAAGTTCACCTAATATCTTTGTTCATCATCTCCTATTTTCGCAACATAAATACGTACATTGTTATTCTTATATCAGAAGAATCTACTTGCCCTTAAAACCATATATAAATTCTACTTTATCCGATTTTTCGGGTAAACAAACTCACCTTCTCTCTTTCAATCATTTTGTTTGGAACAACTGAATTCGCCACTTTTATCTGCCTTGTACATTATTATGTTGATTTTCTGGTGGGCAGAACAATCCTCTATATATACAGAGCTTTACCGAAGCAGATGACGCCTTAAAGCTTCATCACATCGTCCATTGCTCCCTTGATGTTGTCGATGAAAGAGGTTTTTGTCTCTCTCTCTTTCTCTCCGAACTGACTGCCACACGCACAGTTAACGCCCATCATTTGATTTTGCTAAGTACCCACCATCTCGGACTCTAATTATATACTTGTGGTAGAAAACTTTAAAATGAAATTCATAGAAATGTGTGTAAATATAGTAAGAGGTGGACTGCCATCATTATATTCTGGATTCGCCTCTTGATTTTAGTATCATTTGATTTGACGCTTTTAATTTTGCAATACTTGTCGTGGCCGAGCCAAAAATTTTGACCAAGGAATAAAACAGAAACTCATCTGAAATTTGAACCTATATTTCTCTTATGTTTAAGGGGATTAAAATTTTGTTTTTACTCTATTTATGCAGTATAACTTTCTTGATGAAGTGGATTCAACCTTCCATACTTGATACAGCTACGAACTTAGATAGAACCTAACTACTCTTTAAGTAGGGGCAATAATTCCTTCTGCGCCAGTGTGATTTGTATAGAGATCTTTGAGAATAGATGTGCATATGTGGAGCGCTTTTTTCATATTGATCAAACCAAAAATGCAGCATGTAGCTATTGCTTTAGTCATTCGAGAAAGTAGATGCATGTTGAAACTTAGATCAGACGGATGGATGTTTCAATTAAGAGCGAAGTCAGAAAGCTAAAGTTGAAGTATCTAGGATCGGCCTCTTAAATGCTAAAGAAGCCTTCTTTTCTTCTTTTTCGGTCTGACTTTGTCTTTTGTTTCTGTCCCTTTATATTACATGTTTCATCCGTTTAATGATATCCACCATTAGAGAATAGGGAAAACCCTCCAATAATGTCTAGTTTGAAAAATATAGAAAGATAGACCATATGGTCTTTTTAATGAGGAGTAATGTCTTCATCATATAATCCATATAAACATTTGAGTCCAATTACTTATCACCACAAAAAGGAGTCTAACTTCTTGAAAGAGAAGGATGCTTAATTCAGATGGGGCAACTGTTGGATAGTGTTTGCATTTTAATCAACTCAAACACGAAATGCTCCACTGTTACATTGCAAACTACTGAATGCAACAGAAAGTTTTCCAAACTTTAACCCACTTATCAAGTCATATGTCATGCCTATTGTTGTTGGTTCTTGTGTTGTATAGTGTGGAAACTACAAAGTAGCTACTGCATTTTCGAGCTGTTTATATAAATATCAGTTAACTTAGACCAACTATACCATTTCTTGACTGAAGTTAGGCGACCTCAGAATAGAAAATTCAAGATTGAAGCAACAATTTAATACCACTTTGATAATCATTTGACTATCTAGCCTGTTTGTAAAGAAAAAGAGGGAGTTACTCTTGAGATCGTGCACTATGAGAATTCGTAATAAGTTCTCATAAGCTGAATTTCAAATTGTCCACTTCATGGGATTGGATGTTTGAAGCCATTTTATTCTTTCGTTGGGCAATTTAGTTTAGTTCATATTTACTTTACCTTATCAAAGAGAATGGTTTAGTTCATATCCCAACAATGTTGATATCAAGAATCAGAATCAGAATAGCATCTTCTTCTCTATTTGACAACTCATCTGTTGTCTATTACAGTGAAGGATCCAAAAAAATCCAGCCCCACGCTGAACGAGACATTTCTTGGCTTGCTATATCCAACCGAAAACTACAAAGTGTGAGTACATATTAGTGCTAATTTGCTGTGCAATAAAGAAGTTCAGCTTTTGGCATCTTAGGGGAGGGGATTGGTGGTTTCATTTCTAAGAAAATATAGATTATTGACAATTAAACCTCCTTGCTTCTTGTGTCCTTATATATCTGATTATATGCTGTTTTCAGGTATGGTTATTTGACAAATACAAAGGTGAAATTCATACTGGTAACAACTGATCTTGATATTCGAGATGCTGATGTGAGAAATGTAAGTGCTGATTCTGTGAAGGTTTTATTTCTTACTTTACATGGATTCACACCTATGTTCCTGTAGACAAACGTATCTGCTTTTATTGAAGCATAGTAACTTGTTGATTTTTAGCAGCAGAGTTAGTGATCCGAGATTGATGTAAATTTTAAATAAGTCAGATATTTCTTCTTGTGTTCTTCGTGTACTGGTTTTTGAAAGGATTAGTTTTTGGATCTATCATATCTGGATTTTAAGTTAATTATTTCTTTACATAGAAAGAAAAATATCTCAAAGGTTTCTTGCCACGTTTTTTTGTACTTTAATTTAATTATTAACTTCTCAAAAAGGAATATCTGAAAGGCTTGTGTTGGTCCAAATGAAAGCAATAAAGCCTGTAATCTCTACTTATCAAAAAAATAAATCCATAATAAATATCTGTAATCATCTATTTTACATATTGTAACGTTTAATCTCTTCAGTTGCATAGTGTTTCTCTATTCTGCAAAATAGACCAAACTAAAAGACCTAGACAAATAGACTCAGCTCTTGTGACCCAGATCTGTTGGTGCATCTTGGTACTGTTGATGACTGGCCATAATTATTTGTCAACTTTGACTCCTGGAGTCATTTCACATATTTTCCTTGTTTTCATAAATTTGCTCTTTGTAATTCGAGACGATCACTATTGTTTTCTAGAACGTGTTTTTAGAAAATTGTGCTCTCGAGCAAGTAGATCATTAGAGAATCTCAACCAGGTAGTAAATGGATTGCTTAATCTTCTTTAAATGGAAATTAAGATGTAATATTTATTAGTTTGTCGTGATAAGTTCTTTTTGCTTGCGTCCTGATATTAAGAAAGAGATATTCATATAAATAATAGCCCTTTACATAAATTGAGGGAATTTTACACGAAGGCATTATTCCCTATGTTTAAACATAGCAGAGCAGTGATTGGAAATAGTATCACATTCTTACTAGTTCTGTGGTACTTCCACTTAGGGGTGTAATAGATATTTGAAAAACGAATAAACCGACCGAATCGTACCGTACCATACCGAATTGAATTTTAGGTTTCTTTTTAAGAAATTGTAGGTTTTTATATAAATTTATAACCGTACCGATAATTAGGATAGATTTTTTATTTTATAAAAATAAACCGAAAAAATACTAAACCGTACCGAATAAATTTTACATGTGAAAAATATATTTATCTAGTAAGTTTAAAAATAATAATGCATTAAATTTTTCTTTGGGCCTTGAAATTATGCAAACTATTACAAGCCAACAATTAATTAAACTCAAAATACTAATTCCTAAAACCTATTATGCTACATCTACTTAAGCTAAGTTATTTTAAGTATCTTTATTAGCAAGACACAAAGTATTTTAGCGATAATGAGTAGCAAACTACAATGTATTGAATATGTTTCCTTTCATATAATTTAGATTTATTTTTTTGAATATTTAATCTTTTATATACTTTATTCTTGAGTCCCAACTTGGTTAATATCTTTCCGCTCGTGTGATTTATATTTTCTTTGCCTTTGCTTTGTTTCTTTTACGTTGTTGTAGAATAATTGATGGATCTATACTCTAGCCATCTTTTATTTTTTTTAATTCATCATTCTTTAAACAATAAAAATGTCTAGAGAGTTTTGCTAAGTCATATAAAAGAACGTATATTATTGCATTTTATTTCTACCGGTGAATTTTATATGATATTTAAAAACATACCGAAAATTAACCGAATCGTACCGATACCGATTAGAAACCGACATGATTGGAACGGTTTCGAAAAGTCTAATTTTAGTTATACATAATAAAATAATCAAAAAATTGATATGGTACCAATTTTATAAAATAACCAACCGAACCGATCCATTGACACCCCTACTTCCACTAAACATTTTAAAACAAAATGTAGAACAAGAGAGTAATACTTTAGATTGTTAACTTCAGTGTCCACCCAGGTTGCTAGTGTATAATGTATTATGTTGTAGGAACAGCTATACTAATTTGTATTTGCTTGGATCTAGTGGCCATCATACAATCATAGTATATTCTATAGCATGAAAAGGATGCGAAATTTTGTCTCGTGTTTTATCCGAACACATTCACATGCACGCACACACGTGCACACACTGTTTTCATTTGCAATGGACAGTTTTAAAGTAGAGAATTTGCTCAACTTTGGTTGAATAGTCGTAGGTGCAGGAAACTGGGATGAAGGGAAAATAGGAATATACTAGAAACCAAGTAGCTCACTAATCCAGACATTAGTTATATAGTCCCAGTTTGCAATATGTTGACAAAGTGAATATTTATGTTAGGGGAAATACATACTTCGCACCCTAAACTTGTCCAGAAACTATGTGGGCATCTTCTTACCCACTTATTCTTGTTTGAAGTGGAATTAGTACCCCCTCTCAAATCCCACAACCAACGCCCTCTGCATCAGCTTCCATGTAAGAAAACCCTTAAAATCATTTTTTTTTTCAAAAAAAAAAAAAAAAAAAACCTCTATTCATCATCATCTTCTTCTCCTCACCCTCACTTGCTAACACACCCTTGGTCCCTCCTTCCCAAAAGCCCTTTAGAGAAAGAGTCGAAAAAGAAATTAGATAGAACTCTTTTTTTCTTAAACTTCTCTTTCTTTCAGATGAATGAAAGAGGTAGAGGTTGATCGGAAAATATGGAGCTTTCCGGAAAAATCTTTCTAACCAAAATCTGTTGATCCTGGCCCTTTTAAAAAGCTTTTGTTGTTTTATGAATATAAAATAAGAAATGGGTTTAAAATAGAGGAAGGTATGTGTTTATGTGGTGGTGAATGAAAGGCAAGAGGACGGTGAATGGAGGAAGTTGTGGGTCTTCTTTTTTTTGGTTGAAGAAAATAGGAGAGACGTGAGGTAAGAGTGGGTGTGAGGGATGCTGGTGTTTGTTTGTTAGTGAGGGATTAGGTGTTAAATCCGCAGAAGTGAGTGAAGAAAAAATTGTTGCTGGTGGTGAAGGATAAGAGAAATTTACATGAAGACCATGAAAATGACACTTTCTCTGGGTCTTTTTAGAGCAGAAAAAATTCCCAAGTTTTCACGTTTTGCACCCTCACTGCTGGCACTCTCTTCCAGTAACTATTCATGGCCTTGCAAATCAAAATTCGTCGAACTTTTCGTTTTATCTTGTAAATTGTGCATTTTATCAACAGCTCATTTCAACTTGTTGATGAATTGGAGAATCGCGTGTGCTTGACACAATTTGTGGACTGCCTCGGAGTTCTTATCTGGCAATTTCAAGACAAAACAAGGGGTTTTCCGGGTAAAAAGAAAAGAGGCTAAAACTAAAGTAAAGAAAAAAAAGAGGGGCCATTAAGTGTTATTAGTTGTGATTAAAAGAAAGGATCCAAGTAAAAATGACACATGTGGAATTTACTTCATTTTAAAAATAAAAATAAATCTTCTTTTCACGGGCGTCTAGAAGGTGAGAACACCTTCTTTGCGATGTCACCCCTCGGGGAAGGGGGACAGGGGGTAATAGATAAACTTTGGATAAGAATAAGGTAAAGGGACGCACAAAAAGTTTAGGTGTGTAAGTGATTTTTTGGGACAAGTTCAGGGGTGCAAAGTATATATTTCCCCCTTATATTACTGTATCCCCATTATTTTCCCCATGTCCTATTGCATGATAGGGATGGCAGCTTACATTGTCCTTTTGGTGGAAATGAATAACAGTTTTTCAGGAGATTCCATTCTGCATATGTTGATGCTGTGTCAAAGACTCAAACCCATTCCACGTTCCTGGCAAGAAGATCGCATCCAATACTTTTGCTGAAAGGGTCAGCAATATTGTCAAGTCTTTTGGATTGAGTTTGGCTGGGTGATGACTGCTTATTGTTCTTTCATTGTGCAAGATACTTTAATGCACCTCCAACCTCCTGAACTGATACCAGAAGGGTGAACAACATACTTCTGCAAACTCCTCTAAGCTCACAAACATGTAATTTCCAAGGGTGTTTTGTAGAGAATTTGCTTGCTTTCATGGACAGTAATCAAGAGAGATGTAAATCTTGCATAAACAGTAAGAAAGAGAGAAAAACTGTTTCATGTGAAATTCTTTTCCTTTATATTAAATAAAGTCAGTGGTCTATCAGAAACAGCCTCTCTACCTAACGAGGTAGGGGTAAGGTATGTGTACACACTACCTTCCTCAGACCCCATTTGTAGGATTATACTGGGTATGTTTTTCTTCTTGATATTAAAGAGAAAGTCGTTATTTTGCTAGATTACATTCTTGCTCAAGGGCTTGTATCCTTGCGAATTTGTCTTCGTAGCTGGCAAGATGCTTTCTCAAACAGGCACACAATTGCAGGAGAAAGCTCTGATACTGCCAGGATTCGACTTCTCTACATTATCAAACCCAATTTCATCCCATTGTAATAGAAAAGAGACTATATTAGTCCGAAAAGACTGATTTACTGGTTTGAGGTACTGTAGACTGCAAGAGATGTTTTCTGGTAAGCTTAACGATTTTCAATTCAAGATAATTATCATACACAAAACTTTTGTTCAATTTAAGAGATTTTTTAGAATTTCTTTTTTTCTCTTTTTCTTCTGGTTTGATAAAAGTAGCAGCTGGAGTCAGCAACCAAATATCCAACTATTTAAATTGACAGATGCTAAAAATGAAGGTACGCTTCAGCTGCCATTTGGCATGACTAGGAGTGGTCTGAATTGCTTGATGGTGAATTTTAGTACCTATGCACAAAGTAGAATGTACAAAAGTAGGGGGAATAAACATAACTAGATAACATCTAAGAAAATTGTACAAAATCCTAGCAACAATAAGTAATTAACAAATACTGCAGCTAATTATCTACATTTCTGGCCGAAACATTTAAAGCTACACCAATTCAATTCCTAAATTATCGCCCATAATATCATATCATCTCCCATAACGGCTAAGTATAATGATGGCAAGACATATCATATAAAAATCAATAACTATTTTACCGAGAATTTATAATGCATTATCAAAATTGACACCCCATTCATTCCTTTGATATGTCTTTCTTCTACAACGCAAACATAGACTACAATCATTTATTTATACTTCAATTATCATATTATTGTTGTTTCATAACCTAATAAATAATTAATTTTAATAATAAATATTTGTGGTTTAAAATATATATATATATATATATATAGAGAGAGAGAGAGAGACTCTATTATTTACATATTACTATTATATACTATGTATATTTATACATATATAGTATATTACTATTAACTACATCGTTATAAGTGGTATATCCATACTACAATAATTTGAACATAAGTTTTTAATCATACATTGATTGACTAGATGAATATATATACGAAATATATTCGACGTATACTAAATTTCATAGTTTGCTTTGACGTATATTTAGTAAATACGTGATGAATAATGTTGTTATATGAGCATATTAAAAAAAAATATACAACTTATTTTTGGAGTATATTAAATTATCGGACAACAATTCTCTTTAATACGAGTACAAATGATATTGTTTGTTACAAAATATATATATAGAGTGGTACACAATTAAAATACAGAAGATATTTTCAAAAACTACATTTTGGTAAACAGTAATAATACATAAGATTATAATTCAATCACATCAAATATACATAGTAAAATTTATACAATCGAAGCAAAATTCTTGAACAAAATCTTCAAAGGAATTGAAAAATGATTGGGGTCGTTTTGGTGCTCGCATGCATCCTTCTATTTGTTCGAACTTTTGAGAACCAAGACTTCTTTTTCTTTTAGTTTTCTTCTCTCTAGTCTCGATCTATCTTTATTTTTTTGTTTCGTGCGAGGCCTGTTACTGAAAGGCAGTCATGATTTCGTTGTTTCTTTTTTCTCTTGCGAGCTTGCTGAAATTTAGAATAGAAAATAAAAGGAAAGAGAATGTGAAAAGATAAATATGGATCTCATGATTTGTGCATTCAGTTACTCATTAATTGTGTGCATAATTTTTGCAATATGCTAATATTGTTAAAAAAAATGCTATTTATGGAATAAACAAGAAATGATATCATTTTCTTAAATAGTTTTTAAAAAATGCTTAGCCGTGTGTTTTTCTCAAAGTAGTTCATATTCATTCGAATATTGAAATTTGACCCATTTTCTCGTTGAATGGAAGGTATGAAAAAATCAGATTGATAAAAATACAATGTGAATTTTCGATTTTTATATTTTGTTCAAGAAAAATCTCGAGTTTATTGACGGCACGCGGACGGTCCACCTTTGACATTCCTTACTGGATGTACCGGAAAACTTGTGAGAGACAAAAGTAATAACTCCTGATCACCTAGGCGAACAAAAGCCTGAAATTGCTAGAATTACATCTTTTTTTGTAAAGAACTAGAACTTTGTAAGATGACCAAACAATATACCAACCCAACAAGAAAGAAACAGAATGTTCCTTGCCCACTTTACTGTTTATTTAGGTAGAGGGACTTCTAGACTTATGTTCTACTCGTACTGGGCAATTGGGAGGGCCATGGTGGGGAGATGTCAGTGGCAGAGCAATCGAGCAACGGGAAGGCAGACGCAGGAGAGAAAGGTACATCAATAGTTGCATTTGCCAGACTTAATCCTCCATTAAATCTTTAAAAATGTGATTGCACAGGAATGCCTTAAACTTTATAACATACCTTGTACATGGTTCTTGCAAAATTGTTAAAGAGGGACTACTAAGTTGCAGCTCCAACAAATTTGGGACCTCCAAAAATGCTATTTTGGTATAAACATAAGGCTTTGCACCAAAGGAAGAGCATGATGCTACTTGTGAAAACCCCTGGCACCTAATAGGATGACATGATATGGAATCAGAACAAGTCCAAGGAAAAAAAAAAAAAGACTACCCCTTTCTCTGCAGGTAAAAACAGATTAGGCAGAGAAAAGGTCAACAAAATTGCAGCAAGTGCACTATCAGAGCGGCACACAAATTTACACTTGACAAATGAATATTTGATGCATTATCCAAATAAGATCTATTAGAAAATTCTCTTCCATCACAAGAATTTCAACTAATCCTCACCCCCACCAAAACTAAAGATAAGAGTGTAAGGATAACAATCTTTTGCGGTTTTGCCCATGGAAAATGTATGGGTCAAACAAGCAGGAGAGATGTACGATAAAAGAGATCTTTTAAAGAGATATTTAAACAACAGTAACCAAAAAACCTGATGTCAGACTGCAAGAACCAGAAGACCAAAGGAAATTGCGTATGAAATGTATATGTGATCATATTCTCTTAAAGGGAATTCTTAAGTAAAGCATGCCGCCACATGTGCACCCCAATGCTGATCATCAGTTCCATCAGAAGTCATCGTCGTCCTCTTCAGCTATGTGCTTAGCAAGTTCTTGTTCTTGTTGTTGTCTCTCTCTCCTCTTCTCAGCACTTTCTTTCCCCTTGTGAGAATTCGGAGGAAATCGAAGAGCACGGACTGCTTCATTATGCATATTCAGACAGAAGGCAATTCTTGAGTTAAAAGCAATTTGAGGCTCATTTGTGGAGTAAATGTCACCAGTTTCCTTTGACACCATCCATCCATTAGCATGATCCAATGTGGCATCAATTGCACCATCTCGAATTGCTTTTGACACGATACTCTCAGCATCAGCAACAGGATTTGGAGAATCCAATCTCAGCTTCTTTGCCACATCAGCCAATGAGATCCTAGAGTATGAGATACTGATGTTGCGGAGCCCAGTCCGAATGACATTATGCCGGAGTCTGACAATCAAATTGTTAGTCCCATCTGAACTGAAAGTGCTTGAAAACTTGTCCGCAACCTTTCTAAATAACTCCAAATCTCCAACGCGAACAGCCTGAAAATCCAACAAAGATCATATACAGATCTAAGAACTTGATAGGGGATCAAGAATAAAATGGCCAGGGGAGGGACAGGTGCTTCTACCAATGGCACTTCAAAACACTAGCCTCTATCCTTATGATATATGAAACACAAACACTTCAAAAAAGTTCATGAATCTCTTTATCAAAGACATGCCCTCATCATCATTAACTCCATTTCTTTTAAAAATAGATCCAAATTGAGAACAGAGCAGGTAGATCAAGCACCTATAGCTAAGCAGCTAACTTGTGAGTTGTGACAAATGACTGCAAGTACAATTCACAAACATATCTTCATGTATTCCTTGACAAGTAAATGAAACTCTAATGAACATACTCTTTAAATTAGAATTTAACTTATGCTTTATAGAAAAGCATCAAAACATACTACTATAAAGCATGTTTTCCCTATAGTAATCGTTTGATAAATGCCTGTCTTATCAGTTGTGGCACTTGGAACACTTACTCGCTAATGCATATAGGATAAAAGGAATACACTGCAAATAAAGTATTTCACATTTTTTGAAGAAATATTAAACATATTTTTTGGACCATAATATGAATTAAACAAGAAAGTCTCAACTTCGATGGTTGTAAGCTTAAAATATGCCTTAGTACAAAACGTTTGAGCCTGGTTAGTGATACGCACATTTGTCAGCTCAAAATATGGCCTTAATGCTTTCTCCATGCCTTTCTGCATAAAAACAGTCCTCTCCGGAATCTCCCCAAGCAATAAGCGGACTATAATAGCCCACTTATTGCATTGAACTCGGAAACCAAGAGCGGCTAGAGGAGCTTTACGAGCAGCTTGAAGAAGAGATTCTTTGGCATCTGTATACTCCAACTGGATTGTCCTGATCTTTCCATGGTAGAAGAGGTATCGGCAGAACTGAAGGATAAAAGAAAAGGAAGGGAAGATGGTGAATGAGGATCAAGTGCAACAACAAACATTGTACAAAAATCTTTGAGCAAATATGAACAAATAAAATTTTGAATAGAGGATGCGATTCAAACAATAAAAACTACTAAAATCAAGTCTGACCACTTCCCGCTCGTTAAGTTCAAACATAAATATTGATGTTTGCCATGATATCAATATAAAATCTGAAATATCACCAGCGCCTTGTGAGATATATGTAATTTCATACTGATGGACAAACAAAACCAATTTAGTTGCTGTTATTCTGAACCTAAAACCAAAGTTAGTATGAATTCATAGTTTGTCTCCAAGCCCATGTCCTTGCTAGTCCAAAACAAATTAGTAATTAGAAATTGCGGTGTCCTCTACATGTTTAAATTATATTTTAATTTCTCACTCTAAAATTGGTTTAAGCAACGAAACTGTGGCATAGACGCTTGTGCATATCTTTAAGTATTTTTTTACTTGAAATAATGGCTTACTACAAGCTCACTTCTTACTCCATCAAAATGAACCAGATTGAAGATAAATAAGAAATAATGAGCATAAATTGTTAGCGGAGTTCTGCAGAGAGACCAAGGCAGTTTAAAAACTAAGCCATAAAATACAATTTTTTATTATGTGTTCTATTTCATCTTATATGCTACAAAGTGAAATACATGTTATGTCCTCTTAAATTTTCAATTTTTTGTGCCTCCTCATGCTACTTAGCTTAGTAGTTACTGGTACTAACAACTAATTTTACTGAATTGCTAAGTGGAAATCGTCAATACTTAATAATTACAACAGAAATTTGTGGACATTATGGAAAGAAAGGAATGCAAGACGGTTTGAAGATAGAAGTAGCTCAATACAGAAGACTGCATTTTTTTATTTCATATTTGGTGTAAAGAAAAATGTGTAGATGAAGCAGAATCATTCATAGATGTCATAGAATCCCTGTGAGATGAGCAGGTGATACTTTAGCGTTTTGTAATCTCTAAATATCCTTCTCAAAAGAATATCTGTAAATATGGGTTCCAGCACTTCCTTTGTGCTGATGTTTTAATATACTGTTACCTTTCTCAAGAAAATATGTCTACATGTTTAAATTCTATTTTAATATCTCACTCCAAAATTGTTTTTAAGCAACGAAACTATGGCATAAATGCTTGTGCATATCTTTAAGTATTTTTTTACTTTGAACAATGACTTGCTAAAAGCTCACTCCTTACCTTACTCAATCAAAATGAACCAGATTGAAGAAAAGAAATAACTTGTGTAAATTGGCAGTGGACTGCAGCAGAGAGACCAAGGCAGTTTTTACAAACCAAGCCATAAATTCCTGAAGCTAGTAGTTTCAAAATACAATTCTTCTATTGTGTATTTTCATTTCATTTTATGCTACAAAGTGAAATAGAGTTTAATTTCTTTTTTTTGTGTTATGTCCTTTAGTTACAAATGTTTGTGCCTCCATGATCTTGCTACTTAACTCAGTAGTTATCTTTAGTAAAGTAACAACTAAATTTGCTGGATTGCTAAGTGGAAATAGTCAATAGATTTAATAATTACAACAGAAATTTATGGAATGATGAGATGTAATCTGCTTTTAATCATTATTTGATAAGGGAAGTTTAATCATATCCATTAATCCTTTTTTTCCCTTTTGATGGAGGGATGTTGGGCTTGGGGGGTTAAAATGCTTTAGTATACACATGACTTAATCCATTATGTTCAGGTGAGGAGGAAAAAAGATGAAAGCAAGAAAAGGAGGGGAGAAGCAAAACTGCTAATTCTACAACCAATCAAATCTCCACTTAGCAACCAAAACTTGAAAGTAAACCTACATTTTAGGAAATAAGATCAGATTTTACCAATCACGAGAGAAATAAATAATCAGTCTAAGGAAAGCCACATATGCACAAAGATATGAGAATAAAGTTGAGAATTACCTGCTGATTTGAATGAGCTTCAAAATGGGGGGCCTTTGACCTCAATTTTTCTGCTTGATCATACAAGTTGTAGTGAAGGTAATTCCGCAGCAATAGATTTAGAAGTGTTTCCTACACCCGTAATTGTCATATCAGTTAGATGCAATCACATTTAGAGGATAAAAAACAACTAGGGATCCTGAATAAATGACAAACCTGACCCAATTCGTCATGGCGCAGTGTTGCAATCCGGTGCAACCCAAGGAGAATACTGTTGAAAAATACAAGTTTACTTTGATTATAGAAGCAAAAATAGAGAAGCCAAATGAAAGGTACAAAAGGGTAGTACTAAGGCTACAGTTTCTCTTCCTAAGATCTAACTGTGAGAACTTTTCCCATTTACTAATTAAAATCAAAAGTTTTTCTATGTATATACATGGCATAGCAGTTATATGTAAGCTTGAACCATTAAATTGGAACTCACCCCCTAATTTCAGCAAGATCACCAGTCAGTTCATAGCACAGAGAGTAGTAAAAGTAGAGCCTTGATGCTAGTACATCAACAGTCCTCCTGTTAACAGTTTTTAGACGAGCAATGCTTGCTGAGGAACATGCCTTAGCCTGAAAGTAAACAAGAAATACATTGTCAATCAAGGAAAGCAAAAACGTCATTGGTGAAGGACAATATGACATTGAATACAAAACTTTTATCCTACCTCATTGTATTTCTTCTGGTCGATTAAAAATATCAGAACAAGCAAGTAGCAATAGATCTCAAGCTCTGGCAAAGGATGTTTTGCAGGGGCTTGAGATGCAGATGTTGCAGTATCAACTTCCATATCATGCTCATCTTCCTATGAGAAATAAACAAATCAAAAGGCATAATCATCATATCACCAACAAACCCTAGAAAGAGAGGATTTTGTTGGAATCACAAATAGAGGCTACCAGATAAATAGTTGTTCTAGCGAGTGGGCCTAGTGCAAGGGATCCTCCATCTCCAATCATAATGTCAGAGGTTCGAATCACTAAGGGGAAAAGTAGTAAAGGCCATTTTAGGCCATGGGGGGAGAGCAATTTTCCTTTTATTTATTTATTTTTTTTTTGGGGGGGGGGGGGGGGGGGGGGGTTGTTCACCGTACAAGAACAACTTCTATGGCATAACCACAAGTTAGGAGGTGGGGTTTACCATATCAAAAAAATGGGTATGCTGATAAAGTAACCTGAATTACGGTGCCTACTGCTGACAAAAAAGAAAATCAAGAGGAAGCATATGAAAGGGCTGAGTGGTATCCTAGACCAGGAATTCAAGACATAACAAACTCAAAAGCATACTGTTATTTCACAAACTCACTTGTGAGTTTTCAAGGTAAGTATACAGACATGATACAACGATTATGTGGGACAAGAAAACGAAAAATCCATTGTTTTTAGGATATAGTCAACATAAAATTGGTAAATTCAAGAAATGGCATAACATTAAGAGGTTGTTTGGTTCACAGACTAATATACTTTGATTATTTATTAATAATAATACATGGATTTCCTATGTACATTCATCATCATTCAGAGCAATCAAGAATTAGTTTTATCCTGGTATTGCTAACACATGCATTCTTATTCCACGTCATGTATACACAAAATCGTATGGAGTTTTAACCAAAAATGAAGAATGCAGTGTTCTACAAGTAATACTGAGTCCTATACCAGAAACCAAAAGCAGTATTTACATTGCAAGGTTTTACGGTGAAATTATTTTGGCAAACTAAACGACCGCTAAGGATACTAAACATGTTCAGAAGGATGGCATCTACATATATCAACGTTAAATAGCCATTTCAAAAACATTACCGTGGGTAGATATGAAGATAGCCGCGAATGCATCTCTGATCTAGGCACAAGAGCATAATTGAGGAAAGCAGAGAGTACAGAAGCTTTTAGCTTCTTCCTCAGTGCCATAGTCAGCCTCACGGCTCTGGCTATCCTCCGGACCTCACGAGCATATGCCCCACTCTCAATCAGAGACGCTATCTCCTTCAAATCTAAGACATTCACACAATTTCATTAACAAATTGACCACTTTCTGGAACTCTAACCAAGATTCATTTAAATAAAATTATTATCTTATAAAAAAGATTCATTTTTTAAAACCCGGAAATTTTTTCAGAGAAACCTTGAAGATAAAAAGCAAAATTGGATCTTTGAGACAATATATCACAAACCCCAGAATTTATTTCATAGAACCCTTGAAGATAAAACCAAAAATTGGATCTTTGAGGCTATATAGTAAAACCCATAAACCTAAATTCCACAAGAAGTGAGTTCCTTTCATCGTGGAGTTAACAAGTTTAAATAAAAACCGAGAAAATTCCATTCAATAATCCTTGAAAATAAAACCCAAAAATTGAATCTTTATATAATGAACCCCATAAACCTAAACGATAGAGATACAAGTTTCTTGCATTGTGACTTACGGTGCAAGACAGAGGGGCCGCCAGTGGAGGAGACAGAATTGGAAGGAGCTGCTGCTCCCTGCTCTATCATCTCTACGTCTTGAGTAGTCATCTTTCGCAACAACTGAGAAAATTGGCTCAAACAATAGGCTCAACGAGTGTTTGATTCAATTTCTGAATGTTTTGATTCAGCTTAAGAAGAGTGGATGCTGCGGAAAAAAGGAACTCTAAACTATAGATGTCATTGGGCCGACGAAGCAGTGTATCGTCAAATTGTTTTTACTAAATACATATATGAGATTTTTACACAAATAGCCGGTTATATTCATTATTTATTTTTTTAGCCATCTACATATATTATACATTAATTATACATATTTATACACATATAATACATAAATTATACCTTCACTCACTATTTTTATTTTAAGTGATTGAGTGGATAACTATTTGGATGAATTATTCTATGTATAAAATACTGTGAGGAAACGGATAAGTAGGAAAAAATGACACCAAATTGGCATAAATTGTCTCTTGGTGCGTTGGTAATATGTTTGATGACCTTTTCTAACATGAAACTCAACAAAATCAATAGACTAAAATTATTTGTTGTCTAGAAGAATGATAATTAAAGTTATTATTTTCATTCTTCTACAATATTTCGACACCGCTTATAAAAGGAGCGCCACAACAGTTCACTATTGTAAAACGCATCCATCGTCACATTTGTCTTCGCAACCATTAAGAAGAGGAAGGAGGAGGAGGAGGAGGAAGAGGAGGAGGAGGAGACCTAAAGTTGTTTGTACTTTGGGTACTAGTTAATTTGTTTTTAAAAAAATTGGGTACAAATTAATTGGGGGTGCCCACATAGGACACCCCATGAATTTTTTACTTGGCGCAACCGGTTTTGACACCATGTTGGTCCTAGGTTGTTCTTACTGGATGGCTAAGGGGCTTGGGTTAAGGGATATACTTGGACCGTGCGGGTCCTGATCATTCCGGGTTGGATCAGGCTGAATTTATTTTTTTCTTATATTTAATATAAGTATATATTATATAAATAGTATGGTATAATTTTTATTTTAATGTTTATAAATTTATAATTTATAAATAAATAATTTAAATAGTTTGTTAAGGTCTTAAACTACTTTAATACTGAAAGTTAAAAGTTGAAACTTGAAAGTAATTTGAGGAAAAACAATCAAAGGCCCAAGAGCCTTAATTTCATTAAATAATACTTTAATATGAAGATTTTCAAATTACAATAGAATTTGCACGTTCTATTTTGATTTTATACTTGTAAATTAAAAGTTTAGAACAACAACATTAAACAAGAGTATATTCAATGATTCTCCATCATCTTTCTAAGTTATTTCATATCAACATTAGTTTTTGGCTTGCTTTTGGAATGTCTAGTTCAGATGGGTAACCACTTATCAATATATTTCAAATTTCCTTGTCCTTTGGATTATCTACGTCTTTACGTCCTTGATTTTGTCGCTTCAATCTAAAATCTTTAAAACACACTAGAACTTTTAAAGCATGACTATCCAATAAGTAATGTGTATCTTTTATCTGCCACCTTGCTTGGCTAAATGCATTTTCTAATGCAACGGTTAAAATTAACACACTTAGTACGTCTCGAGCCATTACCCAAAAGAACGAGAAACTACTTTGATGTAGACCAAATAGCAAAATCTTCAACATTTTCAACTTCATCAACAGAAGCAGATGCAGTAGTAGAACTAGAAGGAATATTTGGATTAGCATTTACTATAACAGAAGAAACATCAATTACATCTATCTATATATAAATATAATTGAGGGACATAGCTCCGATTACGTGGCACCTCTCATCAACCATGAATACACTTCATCTTTTTTCTCCTTTTTTTAGGTTGTCCTCCTTTTTTTCCATTTACTTGTTTAGTTAAAAAAATAACACGTCACCAGTAAAAAAATATCGCAAACTTATTGATGAGTATGTGTAGATGTGGTTTGGGGATATGGCATGTGATGCCATTGTTGAAGTTTGAGTTTTATGGTCGAGTTCATTGCATGTAATACTAGAAGTACTCTACTTTGGCTTCATGTCTGATTATTATGCAAAAATTAAAAGTAGTATGTCGCTAAGAACTTTTGAGAATCATAGCACTAGAGTAAGAATTTCATGTATATATCTTTATCTTATATCCTGAATCATTCTATTTTCTGGTTCTGAGGTGCACGCTTGCAGATATATCTCGTAGAGTTAATTAACATATCTTGTTATCAATAGAATGTGATAACTTTTTTCATTAATGTGTCTAATATTTTGCTTGTATCACAAATTGTTCTTATTTTTTATCTTACAGAAATAGGTATTCTTAGAGTTAAATAAAATATGTATTTTGGTTATAAGGAGAGAGTAGCAATTTCTTTTTAATGTTGCAATTGTTGCTTGTATTCAGTCATGCTATTTTTTGAAATTCAACGTTTTGCAGTGAGGATCGCTAATGTTGGGCATTATACTATCAAAAGAAAACTAATCCCTCATGTCTGCATCACACTGCAGAAATGGTAATTCATAATGAAATGGTAATTCATAATTAAATCTATCCAGATCACTCTTTGAACATATTCAACTTTGTTAAAAGAGGATTTTTTTTTCATTTTCCTAAAATGTTTTTCTTTTGTTTATAATTTTTGTAACTTGGTCCTTCCCTTCCATTTAGGCCTCATTTGTTTTTTTTAAGATTAAGACGTCTGAATATGAATACATATTTGAATATCAAAATGTGTATTAAGATTAAGACATTTGAATCTGAATACACATCTGAATATCAAGATGTGTATTAAGATTCGAATACTAAATTATTAAGTCTATTTATTTTTTTAACATTTGAATATATAAAATTTATCTTTAATTAAAAATTAATAAACATAAAATTCAAATAAAATATTAATTAATCTAATATTCTATCAATAATATATATATATATATATATATATATATATATATATATATATATATATGATAATTGGTAGTGGTGATGGTTAACGGAGGTGTTTGTGAGTGTCGACTAGAGGCGGTGGTTGGTGATGATTTTGGCTGATGGTGATGATTTTGGGTAATAGATAGTGGTGATTGGTAGCGATAACAATTATGGTTGAGGATGGTGGTGGGTGGTGGTGGTGGTGGTTGTGATTGAGGAAGGTGGGTGGTGGTAGTTTATAATGGTGGGCGATGCCGGCTATGGTTATTGATGATGAAGGGATAGTTGGTTGTGGTAGTTGAGATGGGTGAGTGTGTGGTTATGGTTGAGGATGATGGTGGTGGTGGTGGAGGGGAGGGAGGGGGAGTCGTGGTAGTGGTGGCGGCTATGGTTGAGGATGGCGGTGGTGGTGGTGATGGTAGTTGATAATAGTAGGCGGTGTGTCACTCCCCGACCTTGGGGAGTGCGACCGGCACTCAACTGAGATAACCCGGTCGAACAAGCCTACTTGATGCCTTCTATCCAATCTTACCCATGAACAATTTAAAATCAATATCAAGAGATATACATGAGGAGAGTGAAATGTTCCCCATTCTTTTCCCATTTCTCAAAAGAAATTCATTTACGATTTCCAAAATATTGTGAGTTTATAGATATAATGAAATAAATATGTTTGCCAAATACCAACACTTCTAGTTCAATTCACAACATCAAACACCACCCACAACCTGTCTACGGAGCCTCTAAGTACAACAGAAGAGTAGTATGGAAGTGCCGACAATAAGACCCCCGTTATACCTCAAAACACAATGTACAACATCAAATGACATCAGGTCCGGAATAGAGTAGGGTTCACCCAAACCTGTTGAAAAGGGAGTAACTGCTAACGAGAACCAAAGCTGCTCAATGATGAACCACCTACATCCAATGAAGATGCAGCGCCCCCGACAAAAAGGACGTTAGTACATATGGAATAGTACTAGTATGTAAAGCTAACTGTCCTCTTTCAAAATAGAATGCCAATGTAAGAAAGGCAAAACCATGGAAACAACAATCAATGATATCCAAATTTTAAGAAAACATAATAATTTCCAAAATACGAAGATAATATTATTTTTAGTTGGGAGATCCCTTGTAACAACCTCTACACAAAACGTCCCCGCCGCCTCACCCAATGTGTGCGGGTGGAGGTATAATTTCAATACCATATTTTCTACACAGAGCGGCCCTGCCGCCTCACCCCAATGTGTGCAGGTGGAGGTGTAATTTCAATACCACAATCCTTACACAAAGCGACCCTGCCACCTCACCCCAATATATACGGGTGGAGGTGTATTCACAATCACAGTCCCTACACAAAGCGGCTCTGCTGCCTCACCCCCAATGTATGCGGGTGGAGGTGTATTCACAATCACAATCCCTACACAAAGCGGCACTGCCGCCTCATCCCCAATGTGTGCGGGTAGAGGTATATTCACAATGACAATTATTTCTTTACTTTCAAGGATCATCATCTCAACATCAGTATATAGGATATTCCGAAATCATGACTTCAAACTCATTAATAATGGAAACTTTAAACACAATAGGTTTCTTCCCAAAGAATAAGGCAAACTGTCCAACAATAGAAACACACATTAAAATCATATACGAGCAATACACCATTTATTTTTAAAATACTTTCCCAAAAGGACAATACACCATTTCACTCATGAATATGTAAGAACTCAAAATACACTGGAAATACTTGCAAATCATAGTATTAATTAAAACAGCCACCTTTGGGCACGACTCGAGTACATAAGCTTTTAGGCAAATCTATTTTCAAAGTCAATTTGAAATAGTTGAATCAATGCTCATTTCTTAACCTTTGTCACATCATTTCATTTCATTGGCACCACTGGCCACATGTATAACTTTCACTATTGGCACGATGGCCATACTTTATATCTCCAACTCACTTCTTTCACTTTCAAGCATCTTTATAGATTATCAAAACAACACATTTCCAATCAAGACTTTAGGTACACACATGGGCAATTAAGGGTCTTAAGTACATCGAGTTTTTCTCACACAAATTGACATCATAACTTTCATTTGACACACGACCCAAAGTCATAATATTTTAATACACATATCATTCTTGAACACATTCCCAAAGGATAACATAAGGTGATAGGAACATTCGGAACACATTTTGAATACATAATTCTTGACACTTACTTACTCGGGATAATCAAATTTATTGGGAACAACTCGCAACATGGGGATTAGGAACTTGAGCCAACTATACTTAAAACTTACGGGAACATCAAAGAATTCAATTGTAAGAGAGTAGTTTAGCCAACATATCTCGCTTTGAGCTTTTCTTAAATTACTACAATGTTCCCAAAATCCTAGCAACTTCGATCTATTTAGAAACATAACAAAATTGAACACAGATTAGGAAGATATTCATGGTTTCAGCTAGTTTGAGCATTTTATCGAACACTAGATGTGCAAATTTGATTACAAGGTTCTTCCACAAGATTTCCTTCATTCCACAACCCAATCTTTACTCATTTGAGCTCAACAATCTTCCCACAAACCTTATTGGTATATGCATGTATAAATAATACTCTCATACCCAAGAATTATACTCCCAATTCTTCTACCCAAATTCGAAATTGAAAACTAGGGTATGGAACCTTATCTCTTAGATAAAGACCTTGTGAGCTTTCTTGTTGAATTTCAAGGCTTGAGCAAGATTTTAATGAACAATTAGCTTAGGGATTTCTCCTCTCACTTTAGGGCACTTCCTCTGTCTAGACGAGGCATCAAAGATGAATCTTGATTCAGCTTGTGGGGGTAGTTGCATGGCGAGGCCGTACAATGAAATACAACTCTTGCTAAATAACTTCACTACTAATGACCATAATTGGCAAGGAGATGGGGACGCAAGAAGAGCAATTAAATAGAAGGCAGCCGGGGTGATTGATCTTGATGACTTCTCAGCCATGAGAGCAGATATTGCAAAGCTGGAAAATTAGATGAACAGAATGACAATGCAACAAACACAACAGATGCAACATATACAGCAAATGTCTATTTGCTGCGAACTATGTGGTGACAGTCATAAGAGTGACATGTGCCCCACGAATCCTGAATCTATATACTATGTGGGGCAACAAAACAGAGGTCCGATGAATCAGCATGCACACTATGGGAACACTTACAATCCAAATTGGAGCAATCATCCTAACTTCTCATGGGGTGAAAATCAACAGAATCAGAATCAGTATAGGCCTCAAGGAAATTTCAATCAGCCTCAGAAGCCACCCCAACAAACAGAAGAGAGTACGAATGGCTTGATAAATAAGTTGTTGCTTGACAATTAACAGCTCAGGACCGATTTCAGAAATCTTGAGAGGCAAATGGGGCAGTTAGTAGCAAATCAAAATACTAGACCTACAGGCTCTCTTCCCAGTGATACAGAGAAGAACCCTCAAGTTAATGCAGTTACACTCAGAAACGGGAGGGAACTAGAGGAAGTGCCAAAGAAGAGAAAGGACAAACCTATACCAGAGGGGGAGCTGACCCCTAAGGCAATACACGAGTCAAGGAAAAATGATGCAAGTTCAGAGGCAGTGGAGGCTGCAAGGCCACCACCACCTTTCCCCCAGAGATTGCAGAAAAAGAATGACGATCGCATGTTCAATAAATTTCTCTCTATGTTGAGTCAAGTTCAATTAAATATTTCCATTGGTGGATGTACTTCGTGAAATTCCAAAGTATGCTAAGTACATAAAAGATATAGTGGCTCACAAGAGGAAATTGACTGAGTTCGGGATAGTTGCACTTACTGAGGAGTGCACTTCAAGGTTCCAAAACAAGCTTCCTCAAAAGCTTAAGGATCCTGGCAGCTTCACCATTCCAGTGCGAATCGGTAATATTGATGTGGGTCGTGCTCTTTGCGATTTGGGGGCGAGCATAAATCTAATGCCTTTGTCCTTGTTTAAGCAATCGGGTTTGGGATATCCAAGACCAACTACTGTGATGTTGCAATTAGCTGATAGGTTTATAGCCTACCCTGAAGGAGTGATTGAAGATGTGCTGCTACAAATTGGGAAAATTATATTCCCAGCTGACTTCATTATTCTAGATTTTGAGGCTGATGAACAAGTTCCAATCATATTGGGACGACCTCTCTTAGCTACTGGTGATGCAATAATTAAAGTGAGAGAGGGGAAAATAATTATGAGGGTGGACAACGAGGAAGCAGTCTTTAATGTCTACAAAGCAATCCAACTTCCCCGCCACTATGAGGAGCTCTCTATGATATCTGTTGTGGAGATGGATGAGCAACTTCTTGACACGAGTGTATATCTAGACGACTCTCTAGAAAAAGCACTCATGTTGTTTGATAGCTTGATGATTGATGATGAGGTTGAGGAGATGATGCATATCCTAGATGCATCATGTGCTTACATTCAAGGAATACACCCGTTTGAGCCCCTGAATAGGCCAAGTGGGCCTCCTCCAAAGCCGTCAATTGAAGAAGCTCCAAAATTGGAGCTTAAACCCCTACCCACTCACCTTCAATATGCTTATTTGGGTAGTTCTGACACTTTACCTATTATTGTTTCTTCTCACTTGTCTAAATTACAGGAAGAAAAGCTATTGAGGGTGCTACATGAGCACAAGCGAGCAATTGGGTGGACAATGTCTGACATTAAAGGCATTAGTCCAGCTTTCTGCATGCATAAAATTCTCATGGAGGACGGACACAAGCCAAGTGTAGAGCAACAACGCCGACTAAATCCAATCATGAAAGAGGTGGTAAGAAAAGAAGTGATTAAGTGGCTTGATGCAGGTATTATATTTCCAATCTCTGATAGCAAATAGGTAAGCCCCGTTCAATGTGTGCCGAAGAAAGGGGGATGACTGTAGTAGTTAATGAAAATAATGACTTAATTCCTACAAGAACTGTCACTGGATGGAGAATTTGCATAGATTATAGAAAATTGAACAATGCCACCCGGAAAGACCACTTTCCCCTCCCCTTTATTGATCAAATGCTTGATAGGTTAGCTAGCCAGGAATATTACTGTTTCCTGGATGGTTATTCGGGGTATAATCAGATTGTTATTGCCCTAGAGGACCAAGAGAAAACTACATTTACATGCCTTTATGGCACGTATGCATTCAAGAGAATGCCCTTTGGTCTTTCTAATGCACCTGCGACTTTTTAAAGGTGTATGATGACTATTTTTACTGACATGGTTGAAAGATTTGTAGAAGTGTTCATGGATGATTTTTCTGTGTTTGGATGTTCTTTTGATAATTGTTTAATGAACCTTGATAAAGTGCTTGCTAGGTGTGAAAAGACGAACTTGGTGCTAAACTGGGAAAAGTGCCATTTCATGGTACGTGAAGGTATAGTTTTGGGGCACAATGTGTCCAAAAGTGGTTTGCAGGTGGACAAAGCGAAGGTGGAGGCGATTGAAAAATTGCCCCCACCGACATCCATCAAAGGCATTCGCAGTTTCTTGGGCCATGCAGGTTTTTATCATCGTTTCATTAAAGATTTTTTGAAAATTTCTTCTTCTTTGTACAGGCTTCTTGAGAAAGATGTGCCCTTCAAGTTTGATGATGCCTGTCTGAAAGCATTTGAGGAGCTGAAGGGAAGGTTGGTGACTGCATCAATTATCATTGGCCCAGATTGGGTGCAATCATTTGAGTTGATGTGCGATGCAAGTGACATAGCAATCAGAGCTGTTTTGGGGTAAAGGAGGGATAAAATCTTTCACTCCATTTATTATGCGTGCAAAACTATGAATCCAGCTCAGATGAATTATACAGTTACTGAAAAGGAGTTTCTTGCAGTGGTGTGGGCGTTTGACAAGTTTAGATCCTATATAGTGGGAACCAAAGTCATCGTTTACACAGATCATCCATCTATCAGATTCTTGTTTGAAAAGAAAGACGCCAAGCCGAGGCTGATTCGTTGGTTCCTCCTCTTGCAAGAATTTGACTTAGAGATCCGAGATCGAAAAGGGATAGAAAATCAAGTGGCTGATCACTTGTTCAGATTAGAAAGTCGGAACCATGTAGCTGAAGGAGGGTCAATCAAAGAAATATTTCCTGATGAGCAGTTATTAGCAGTCACCTCAAGTGAAGCCCCATGGTATGCAGATTATGTGAATTTTATTGCAAGTGGGGTGACGCCACTAGAATTGACACCTGATAATAGAAGAAGATTCTTACATGATGTGAGGCTCTACATGTGGGATGAGCCATTCTTATATAGGCAGTGCATAGATCAGTTGGTGCGAAGGTGTGTTCCTGAGGAAGAAATGAATGCTATACTGCATGACTGCCATGCTTCATCATATGGAGGTTATCACGGCGGGGATAAAACCACTCAAAAAGTGCTACAATCAGGTTTCTATTGGCCAAAATTGTTTAAGGATGCATACGCCTTTGTTAAAAATTGTGACAGATGCCAAAGAACCGGAACTATCACAAGGAAGCACGAGATGCCCTTGCAAAATATTCTGGCAGTAGAGCTTTTTGATGTTTGGGGGATTGATTTCATGGGACCGTTCCCATATTCTAATGGGCACATGTACATATTGGTGGCAGTCGACTATTTTTCTAAGTGAGTGGAGGCCATTGCTCTTCCTACTAATGACGCAAAGGTAGTGGTAAGCTTTGTAAAGAAGCACATTTTCACACGTTTTGGGACTCCAAGAGTGTTGATAAGCGACAGAGGAACTCACTTTTGTAACAAATTACTGAATAATGTTCTTGCAAAGTATGGAGTTAAGCACAAGGTTTCCACTGCCTATCATCCCCAAACGAGTGGTCAAGTAGAAGTTTCCAACAGAGAGGTAAAGCAGATTTTGGAGAAAACAGTAAGTGGGAATAGAAAGGACTGGGCCGGAAAGCTGGATGATGCATTATGGGCATATCGCACTGCATACAAGACCCCCATAGGTACTTCTCCGTACAGGTTGGTTTATGGGAAGGCGTGCCATTTGCCCGTTGCGCTTGAACACAAAGCCTATTAGGTGATTAAAAAGCTAAATATGGAGATGGACTTGGCCGGTGAGAAGAGATTGCTACAACTCAACGAGCTTGATGAATTTCGACTGCATGCGTATGAAAATGCCAAATTGTATAAAGAAAAGACAAAGAGGTGGCATGATAAGCACATCCAACATCGTGAGTTTGAGCCAGGTCAAGAAGTTCTCTTGTTTAATTCGAGGCTAAAGCTTTTTCCCGGAAAGCTTAAATCTCGATGGTCGGGTCCGTTTGAAGTGGTTAGTGTGAAACCTCATGGGGCGGTGGAATTACGTGATACGAGTTCCAATGCGACATTCTTGGTAAATGGCCAGAGAGTAAAACACTATTGGGGTGGTGACATTGCATGTCACAAGACCTCGATGGATTTGGTGAAGACCTCGATGGATTTGGTGGAGGCGTGAAGAACGTGTTGGGAGGCAACCCAAGTCTTGTCTTTTGTTTTCATAGTTAGTTTTTTTTTTCTAGTTCGTTTTTTTTTATAATTTTAATTTAAAAAAAAATCCAGGTATGGGAAAATAGGGGGGATACGTCGCATCCCCCTCAGCATAAAAAAATTGACTGACCAATTGCTCAAGCTAGTGAAGTCTTCCTATAGCGTCCACAGCCGCGTCCAAAACAATTTCAGAGAAAGCAGTTGGGACGCGTCGCGTCCAAGCTCGCACGCACAGGTAAGTGTTATATTTTAACACATCATATGCTCAACATCCCAAAAATTCCAAACGCGAAATTCCTCTTCCCAGACCCTCCCTCTCATATCACTTGAAACCACCATATCTCCTCTCCCTCGCACCACCACTGCCTCACCCCAAATGCGACAGGTATGTATCTTCTTCCTCATTATTTCTTTTTATTTTCTCTCCTTATTCTCCTCTCTTCTCTCTCTCACTGGTAGCAACAGACCCCCTGACCTAAATTCCCCTAGGTTAAGTTTTACCAATTTAAATGTCACACATGTGATTAAGAGGGGAACTGAAAAAGTTTGAGGTTTGGGGCTGTCATTCCTGTTAGTTGTAATGGTTGCGAGATGATAAACTATAATTCCCTTTATCTCATTAATTTTGGTAGGGTAGTCGAATTACCCGACTGATAGAAGAAACTAGGCACAACTGTTGCATATCACCTGTTCGACGAATTGCCCGTGAGGTAAATTTAGGCGCCGGTGAAGTCTAAGTAACCAAGCAACACTGGTATATGCTAGTGAATAAGTGTAGGATCGTTTGTCTTGATTGTGTACAGCATTGTCGGAATGTTTTGAGCCTATGATAGATTGTCTAAATAAATTGAACATCTAGCACATGCTAGACGTCTTGAATTGTAAAGTGTTACTCGATTTGAATTGTGTGAGCTCTATGCATAATGATATGTCGTGATAATAAGTGTGGGGTCGAGTGAGCTGCTATGTGTAATTGAACATGGTTAGTGAGTGTCGCTCGAATAAATCTCATGTTATGCATAATGATATCTATATAGCGAAGTGCTTATTTGTAAATTTGAAAAGAGTTATCATATCCCTGCTGAAAGCCATGGGCTATAGTTTCATGAAGTACTGAATGGCATGACTATGCGAATGATTGGAAGTGCAAGTTGTTGCAATTGCTTTATAGCTGAACTTCACTGTTCTATACGCTAATTGTTGATTTCTTTGCATTGCAGGTACTTAGGCTCATAAATGGCAGCAACGAGCAAACCGTCCAAGCAACAAGACAAAGATAATAACAAGCAATTGCCCAAAAAGCCTACCGGAAAGGCAACAGGTGCTCCAAATCCACAGAACAAAAGGAAGCGGACTGAGAAAGAGAAGGAACTGTAGACTAGGCAGTTAATTGATGAATCAGAGCAAGAAGAGGAAGAACCATTAGTAAGGAGGAAAGTGAAGAAGGGTATTACAACAACATCATTAAATCCTCCAAGCAAAGGGATAGAGATAAGAGAACCTGTGCCGAACCAGAGAAAATCCTCCAAGCAAAGTGACCCGAATGATAAAGGAAAACAGAAGATTACTGTAGAATCTGAGTCCAAGTCTGATTCGGATAATGAGCCTCCACATGTCGACATGAGTGACGAAGATGAGGGCGAACCAATAGACCGAGCTTCTTGGGAGAAGAACTTTGTTAGTGAAAAGGCATTCTGAGCTTATAATAAGATACTGGGTTCAAAGAAGTACATTCCAGAAAAGCCAATCAACATCGGAGCACTTAAGAAAAGTACCCAGATTTTCTAAAATTAATTCGAGAGATGCAACAATGGGGACCTATCTTGAAGGGCCACGGCAAGGCCAACCTCTCTATCATCAGAGAGCTTTACCCCAATTGGCGTCACTCCAGGGACAACATTGTAAGAGTGCGAGGGGTGGATATTAATGTCTCGGCTGAAGCTCTGAATAATTTCTTAGGGGTGCCACACACACTAACAGATAGGTTTGACTCCATATGCAAAGCACCAGATTATGCACACATTAGGTTGGTCCTATGCCCTACCAGGAAGGATGCAAATTGGAAGCATTAGAGTATGGAGTACCATTCTCTGGCCAAGGAATTCATGAGTGCGTTAGCACTTATGGTTCTAAATTTCATATGCAACCACCTGATGCCATGCCAAGACAAAACTGATGTGCCTCGACACCGAGCACTAGTATTGTATGCTTTATTGGAGGGGATACCGCTCAACTTGGGAGCCATCATGTATGACCAAATGTAGCACACCAGGATGAACTACAAGTGGAGGTTGTTCTTTGCAAATACCCTATCGGCTTTCTTGACAGAGATGGGAGTACTATGGGACAAGGAGAATGACGACATTGAGGCTAAAGCTCCAGGACCATATGATGTTACTCATGTACTAGAACCGAACAAAGGAAGGTCTTCTAAGCTCACCATTCAACAGTTGTTTGAGCAGATGCAAGCTGATATGCAAGAGAACAGGGCTGAGTTGATAGCGACTCGTGTAGAGTTGAGTGCCACCAGAGATGAGTTAAGTCCGACTCGTGCGGATCTAAGTCGAGTCCAGACTGAGCAGGCCACGATGATGAGGGAGGTATCATTACTCCTCCGTGCTCTGATTCAACGTGCAGATATAGACATCTCACAGCTGCTTGCATCATCCACTGCTGGACCATCCACTTCTGCTCCTCCTATAGTCCCTGAGGCTCCACACACCACGCCTACTGAGGCCGCTGTACCACCTGCTACATACTCAGCTCAAGTTGGTGATGATCGGAATGTGACAGCTCTCCCTATTCATGAGGATGCCATTGCAAGGCCAGAGGAGGTCATAATGAATGCCATGGATGCTGATGCTCTTCCACCTTGACATGAGGGAGTTTTTTCTCACCCTACTCTACTTTATTTGTGTGCATTAGGGACAAAGCACGATTTTAAGTGTGGGGTGGGGGCTTATTCATATTTTTGTGGATGAATGTACTTAACTGTTATAATTTTTGTTGATTTTGATACTGTTAGGGGCTGTAATATTCACTGGATTAATGGCATGTAATAGTTAGTAAATTCATCTATATGGAGTAACTCTCAGTCCATTGTTGTGTGTAGTCGTAGTAAGTAGCCTTATCAAAAACACACAAAAAAACCCAGAAAATAAAGGACGTTTCCCGACGACGGACTATCTAGACAGTTCTCTCGAGGGACTAAGGTCCTTAGAAAAATACAAAAATATTTTCATTTGATTTTTGAAATTAGTGTTAGTATTAGGAGATTGACAGAAAACTAAATAAAGGCACAAAAATAGAGTAGTAGCCTTGAGTAGTTAGTACATTTTCTTTAGGTAGTAATAATTCCCTGTGGTTTTTCTTTGTGCCTCAGTTCTTTTCCATGGGATGTATTTTGAATCGGGTAGTAATTGTTTATTTTTAGAATATATTAGGAAATTAGGGAATAAAAGGAGCAAGAATGATGAACCTAGGCGCCCTTGACTTGTTTGATAGTAGCATATTTATGATTTGGCATGTGTAGTATCTTCTGTATGATTTGAAATTATTGATGATGCCTTGTTAAATTGGATAGCATGTTTTGTGGCGCCTATGTCTCGTTTACATGACTTATGTTCACTTTGTGCTTAATGCTTAATATCTCGTTGCTCCGTGAATACTTACATTGTTTGAGAGTCAGAATGTGACCGTCCTTAGTGAGTCATGTGCCATGTGTGATGAGATTTTTGTGTAGTCCATGTATTGTACTTGTGTCTAGAACTTTGCCCGGTATGTGAGTTGAAGCGAAATTTGAGGTGATGCTCGGTTTGAAAAATGATTTTAGGCTTTCTTTGATCTTTTTGAGCTTATTGCTTATCATAAATAAAATTTATTTCTAGTTAACCATTTTTAGCCTATTGACTTTTATTTGGTACCCACATTACAAGCCTATACCCATTTTATTCTTAATTGACATTGTTTTGATCCTTTTACCTCTTGAAGCACTTTAATTGTTAGATGAACGCTAAAAGAAGTAAGAAGGGACTAAGTGTGGAGTGACTTTTGAGTGGAACCAATGAAAGGAAGAAAGATGCACTTATTTTGTAAAATACTACATCACTAGCGGGGGGAAAAGAGAGAAGGAAAAATAGAAATGAATAAATTGTTGTCTTGTTCTTGCTAGTGGGTATGAACTAAAGTGGTGCTTAAAGAAGAAAGGACTGTTTTTGAGGGTGATATTGTTTGTGAAATTGAAGTGGTATTGAAGAAAATACGCTTAAAGTAATTTTGTGATGTATTAAAGTGCTTAGGAGGGTGAGTCACTACTCAAATATATCCTACCCGTCCCTTAGCCCACATTATAACCATGAAAAAGTCCTAATTGATTTTAGATCGAGCGAGCTTACATTAGTAGAGATTTACATTAAGGGCAAGCCTATGGTACCAATTGCATGCATGTGACTTCTTTGTGAGAGTGAGCGATTTTCTTTGATATATGTGAGTCATTAAAATATATTTGATCATGAGATTCGAATGTGTGGATTGAACTCGCTCTCTTGTTCTTGTTGTGAGGGCACATGGTTTCACGAGGGATAGGTAACGTTATTAGACTTCTCTATGATGTTGGGTGTTCAAGCCATGAGTACATAGTGACATTGAGTCGGTTTTTGAGGTTAGGGTTGTTGTGAGCATGTTGTCTTTGTTCGAATATGTTTAAAGAAGGGCATAAGTAAAGGGAAGTGTATGTGATGCATAGTCTAGAGCCTAATTGTTGCAAATAACCATGGTCATAGGTGCAGTGTGCTTTGAATGATAAGAGCTTAATTTTGTTTCGTCTACTATATGATGGTTTGTTCGAGGACGAACAAAGGTTTAAGTGTGGGGTAGTGATGTTTGGCATATTTCGATATGTGTTGATGTTACTTTACCCATGTTTTAACCGCTTCTTGATGTTATTTGATCTTTAAAATGCCCAACATGGTTTAATTATTGGTTTTATGACTAATTGAGTTGTGTGTGGTGAATTAGGGTGTTTGGAGTACAAAAATATGAAGAAAAGGTGCTTTAGCTAGAGGAAGGGGGATTGGATGCGTCGCATCCAATCTAGAAAAAATTCAGATTTCGTGCACCCTTAACAGTGAAGTCGGCCCATAGCATCCGCCTTAGCATCTGCACCTGGGAAAAGCTGAGATGGAGGAACAAAGCATCCACCCTAGCATGCGAAGCTGATAAGTAGAGGATGAGGTGGATGCGACGCATCCACCCTAGCATCAATCCCTGAAGCTGATTTGGATTAGAAATAGGAAAACTTTGGCCCACGACTTTGGTACGCAATATATAAGTCAAAAACGCCTCTTTTAGGTCATCTAACATATGGGGAAGGGGGAAGAAGCCACGACAAAGCTTGGGAACCACGGAATTCATCTTGAGTTCTTATTTTTTCTTCTTTTATTGATTTTTATGCACTATTGTGAATTTTTTGATGATTGCATGAACATGAGTGGCTAAGAACCCTATTATTCTAGGGTCATGGGCGATACATGAATGTTGATGTTTGAAGTTTAATTTGACAAAGTTGATTTTATCATATTGGGTTGTTTATTTAATTCTGTTTTTAATTAATTTGTTGAGTAGCTAACAGTGAATTACTATCTACGAATCTAGAGTTGAACTCGAAAGTGGGAATTCTAGATTGCATATAGAATTAAATAGAGCAAGTTCTTGAGCCCGGACATCGGGGAATGGATTCGCAATTAGGATAGAAATATACCTAATTGTCTTGCTCAGTTGAAATACAAGTAGTGTAAATGCATTCTTGTTAATCTTAATTCCATAGACATATAGGTATTAAGTTAGCTTGAATAGGCGAGTAAGAACTCGACATATTCTTATGAGTGATATCAACCCTGTCAATCAACAATCTAGATAAATCAATTAGTTATTTTAAGCTAAGAATGCAACATGATTGTTAGATAACCCGTGACCCTGGAATATTATCTCGTATTGATTGTTATTCGAAATCATTTAAGTGTTGTGGTTGATCTTTAGTATTTCATTACTTGATAGTTTTTAGATAGTAAATTAGAAAATTATCTATTTTGTGATAAATCGCTTGAAACGATAAGTTATTTGAGTTTGAGTTAGTCAAAAGTTAATCATAAGTCTTCGTGAGAAAGATACTCTACTCATTACTATATTACTTGACGACCACGTATACTTGCGTGAGTGTGTTTGGTCCCAACAAGTTTTTGGCGCCGTTGCCGGGAACCTAGAAATTAGCTATTTGACTAAGTTAAGCTTTTATTACTTATTTGTTCAAGTTTTAATTTTCAGTTTGCCTTGGTTGTGTTAACGCAGGATATTCTCTTGAATGCGGAGGAGTAGAAGTGCAAACAACCTCCTTCCTTTTGATCTAGAAATTGAACGAACACTTCATAAAGTGAGGAGGGAAGTCGAAGCTAGAACGAGAATAGAAAGAGAGTTGGACATCGTAGTTCAACCACAGCCAATAGAGATGGAAGGTAATGAGGAGCGTCCGGTGATTGAAGCCGCAAGGCTCAATCTTGCTAATATGACTCAGGCTATCGTGAAGCCTGATATCATGGGGCATTTTGAACTCAAACAGTACATGGTACATCTGATTCAGTCCACAGGGCAATATGTGGGTCTATCTCATGAAGACCCGTAGAGGCATATTCAGAACTTCTTGAAAATTACGGATACTTACAATTATCCGAACGTTTCCAAGGACTATATCAGGCTGACACTATTTTCCTTTTCATTATTGGGGGAAGCTAAGGAATAGTTGCAAAAGGAGCCCGCGAACTCAATCCACACTTGGGATGATTTAGCAAGGAAATTCCTAATCAAGTTTTTTCCTACTTAGAAGACAAAATCGCTGAGGAGCCAAATTCTTGGATTCCAACAACGGGATGGCGAGACACTTCGTCAAGCTTGGGAAAGATACAAGAAGCTACTCAGAGACTGCCCGCATCATTGTCAGACTGATGAGGTATTGGGTCACACATTTGTTGATGGGCTAGACGAGGCATCAAAGATGAATCTTGATTCAGCTTGTGGGGGTAGTTGCATGGCGAGGCCGTACAGTGAAATACAACTCTTGCTAAATAACTTCACTACTAATGACCATAATTAGCAAGGAGATGGGGACGCAAGAAGAGCAATTAAACAGAAGGCAGCCAGGGTGATTGAGCTTGATGACTTCTCAGCCATGAGAGCAGATATTGCAAAGCTGGCAAATCAGATGAACAAAATGACAATGCAACAAACACAATAGATGCAACATGTACAGCAAATGTCTATTTGCTGCGAACTATGTGGTGACAGTCATATGAGTGACATGTGCCCCACGAATCCTGAATCTATATACTATGTGGGGCAACAAAATAGAAGTTCAATGAATCAGCATGCATAATATGGGAACACTTACAATTCAAATTGGAGGAATCATCCTAACTTCTCATGGGGTGGAAATCAACAGAATCAGAATCAGTATAGGCCTCAAGGAAATTTCAATCAGCCTCAGAAGCCACCCCAACAAATAGAAGAGAGTACAAATGACTTGCTAAAAAGGTTGTTGCTTGACAATCAACAGCTCAGGACCGATTTCAGAAATCTTGAGAGGCAAATGGGGTAGTTAGCAGCAAATCAAAATACTAGACCTACAGGCTCTCTTCCCAGTGATACAGAGAAGAACCCTCAAGTTAATGCAGTTACACTCAGAAACGGGATGAACTAGAGGAAGTGCCAAAGAAGAGAAAGGACAAACCTATACCTGAGGGGGAGCTAACCCCTAAGGCAATACACGAGTCAAGGAAAAATGATGCAAGTTCAAAGGCAGTGGAGGCTACAAGGCCACCACCACCTTTCCCCCAGAGATTGTAGAAAAAGAATGATGATCGCATGTTCAACAAATTTCTCTCTATGTTGAGTCAGGTTCAATTAAATATTCCATTGGTGGATGTACTTCGTGAAATTCCAAAGTATGCTAAGTACATAAAAGATATATCCATGCCAAACAAAATTCATATTATTCACAAAAGTATGCCAAACAAACCTCACATACATATAAGATTAAAAGGAACCAAAAGATGGGTAAAGAATTTGGACCTTTATTACTGCATATTTTCTGCCATATACAGCGAAATAAGATCTCAAAAATAACAAACCAAAACAAACGAGCTACTGGCCCGAACCTCGAACCAGCAAAACTCGAACGCTACCTCACTTTGACAGCGATCGCAACAATGTTTTGGTGGTGGTTTTCAGTAGTGGTTTCATGGCTTATGGAATGAAATGTTGGTATATTTTTACGGTGGTTTTGAAACCATTTTTTTTTTGTGTAAACTGGCAGCGATTTGAGCTGATATTGTGGGTCGTTTTGGGTCTGTTTTGCTGGTGTTTCAGCAGTGCGCCGGGGTCGTTTTAAGTGGAGGAAAGCATTTGGTTTTGAAGTGATTTTTGGTGGTCTCCGGGCTGATATTTTGGGAGGTTTTCAGACGGATTTTTGTTTATTTTGAGCCCTATTTTTTAGAGGAAGAAAAATCGTGAGCAAGAAAAAGAAGAGGGCATCTCGTTCTTCTCCTCCTCTCTCAATGTCTCCCTCCTTTTTTGTGTGTACTTGTCCATTTCGTTTAGTGAATTGGGGAGATGTGGGGGGTTGTGAGTGGGGACAAGCATGGGGGGAACAAAGGAAAGTGGAGTGGGGATAAAGTGTGGGGGGACAAGCATGGGGGACAAAAAAAGTAGGGTGGGGACACGCGTGGGAAGATGGGAGCAGGAAAGATGGAGTGAGAAGTAAGGTATTGGTGAGATGATTGGAAAAAAATTCAAACATGGTAAAAAATTAGTTGCTCACATCAATCAATACATATCTTAATCATACTGGCCAAATATCAACTCTAGAGCAATTGGAGCACACCAACACCTTCTGCTGAGCTGATAGCCTACTTGGAGGACTCTCGACCTGGCTATTGGGACCTGCAGGCATGAAACGCAGCGTCCCCAGGAAAAAGTGAGGTCAGTACAAATAATGTACCGAGTATGTAAGGAATGAAAATTAGTAAATAATAGACATGAGAGAAACATGGAGTAAAAGACTCAACATGTAAGTCTGAATAACTCCGTGAATCATTACTATTTATAACGTCATGTATATGCATATAAATGTCATACCATGCATAAGTATATGCGTTCATAACATCATCAAGCCTCTGAAGGCATCCCATCATATCATCTCGGCCACTGTGGGCAAATCATCAACATGTACCAGCTGATTAGGTAGTAGTGCATATATAACGCCGTAACCTCTTCCCATATCCCATATACATATAATATACATGTATATAACGCCATTTGGTCATGGATCAATGTGCATGTATAAATGCATGAAATGTATAAGAAATACCTTAGTAAGATTCCTCAGAATGTCATAAGATCAGTATGCCTTTGATTAATATCAGGAAATAAACTTTATCAACTTACGTATTTTCTGAGACCCATGAACAGATGATGGAATAATAGGACATATGGGGAATCAAGAACATAGGCACTTATAGTACTTCTATGAATAGAGTCATTCATGAAAGTTGTGCATTTACTCGTTTCGTTTGTATCGTATGGATCATGCCAAAAGGAAAGAAGGGATAGCCTTAACATACCTGAGTCGGTTCTCTTGACAATCCTTCCAACACCTGACAATCGCGACAAAACACGTGACTGCAAGATCGGAGTAGGGAAACATTTGTATGATATTCTTGAGAAAGATTGCACCGTACTCCCTTAGAATTGCAAATTCTCACGTTGCTATAATATTAAGATATATCGTATGAATTCTCTGCTGAATTAACTCACGTTACTATCATATATATATTCTTGGATGAGATTTTCTTGCTGAAGTTTTCAATCCTTAACTAGCAAACTTAGCATCAAAATCTAATGAGATAAAGAAGCTTTCTTTAAATAGTAGGTTATGGCCCCCATTTCATATGGCTTAGTCTTGCCCAAAGACCCCTTAAATGTGCCACCTATTCTTAATGAATCAAGAGTCATGGCCATATAGCCCCTTGCTGCCATGTTACCAACTTATCCACCAAATTTTCCAATTGATTTGTTAACTAATTAATTAATCTCCCACTAAAAATCCATAATTATCCAATTATCCATATAATTAAGAATTATCTTAAATTACTTTAAATTACTACTCAGTTTATACTCCTTGCTATCATGGTCATGTGGTACCTTGTATGACACTAGTCTATAAATACAGGGTATTATGGCTTGGATCGTATTATATCCCAAATTGACAACCTTCAACGAAACTCATTTTTTGATTCGCTTACCCTTTTACCTTCACGAATTTACTTATCACTTATTTGAAATAGCATAATACTTATAATCTCATAAATAATCTCATTCCCGAGTCTACGTCGATTAAGGTACGACGAAACTTTAACGTACGTTTTGAAAATGCGGGATGTAATATCTCATTTCCGAGCTTTCATCAATTTACTTATGGCATACTTTTACGTACGAAAACATGGGGTGTAACATCATTCCCCCCTTTGGAACATTCGTCCTCGAATGTTGACTGATGCACTTATCATTTTCATAACTTATGTCTTCCGAATACTTTAGTACTTTCCTTGCCATCTAGGCAACTGTTCTGTGAATAAATCTAAATGCCAGGGCATTCCCCCCTTTAGGCCTCTTTCTCACACCACGACTTATGGTCGGAATCTTCCCAATCTCGTAACTGTTGCTACCTCCTATCATGCAGCTTGTACGACTCTGACTTTGTATATGCGCCTATGCAACTCTTCTCTCCTCTTTCCTCCAGCTTTTAGCCAATCTCTAGGCCTCACTTGGTGAACATATACAAAAATATGACAAGTTGTCCCTCTGGGCATCATTAGCTTTACTACATCTAAGTAGGACATACTATACCATAACTCTTACTTCGATTTATCGTTACTGAGGTCTGCTTCCAAACTCCAGGTTACTCTCGTTGCTTATCCCATATGTATAAATCTAAGTCCTTTAATGCTTCCTCATTACTGTTCATCTTAAAAATGACGGTCTAATCTCATCTCATACGTTGTAACTTTTATTCATCCATTGTTGATTCACCTTAATGTTGATCTATAATCTACCACTGATAACTTGACCTCTTATGTAACACTGCTGCTAGGGCTCACATCTCATCAGGGAACATCTAAAATGATTAGACTGATCCACCTGGGGCGATACCATGCTTCCATAACCATAATTCATAGAATCCCAAGGTGATTCACCTTGCGTGGGTATTTTAATCATGTACAATACATGAAATCCCCCTTGGTTACGTGGGTATGACCATATTTCATACAATTCATTACTCAATCAAAGGCCCAAACGTCATCCTACATTTATCTCAATTACACCCTCATTCTACTACCAGGGCAGCATTCCACCTCTTCTAAATACTATTAGTCTTAGACTCCTTTGAGTTCATTCAGGTTATACTGAGCTTTCTATAACTTAGAAAAACCATCAGCTCTCTTGTTTTCATGGGCTTAATCCTAAGGACTTATCAATTATTATCACTTTCTCACTCGCCCTTTCTTATCCTTACTCCTATCTTCCTAAAACCTTGTCGCTTTACCATACTTTAGCTTGCGACCTACACATATTCATTTATACTATTCGCAACCTTCCTTCAACTTGCTTGCACCACAAATTTCCTTATGTTATTCTGGAACATCAAGCGAGATATCACATCATCTTAAACTCTTATTTACTCTCTTAACTAGGCCTCTCAGTACCTAGAAATCATAGGCTGGAAGATATGCTACTGACGACGCCGTTATCATTCCAGGATACTGAGTCTCAGCGCTTCTGGCCTTCTATCTGAAGTATGGACTATTCACAACCTTCTGCATTTGAGTATCTCATACGCTGTTCATCTTTACCTTACTTACCTTAAAATCTCGCCTCACATCTTCTATCTCTTTTATGACCTCCCTTCCACATAGGTATAATTCACATCCACAACTGAAGCTCTATCATAATACTTTCACCTCTGGTGCATACACAATCTGGTGGGAGCTTTATATTGACTTCTTATGAGGCTGGTACTCTTTTAACTGGCTTTATCGTAGAGCCATTATAGAATATGGTTGTTGTACTATCTCTCTTGTACCTATGATATTAAGAGTGATTCCGTTATGTTCTCAATCATGATTTCTATAATTTTCTGGGTCCAATAATCAGACTCCTGATTTTCTTAGTTGATATAACTCTTTAGTTTCCTCTTCCTTCTGATCAACCTTTATGTAGGCTTAAGCTATCTTCCAATCTGCGGTTCCTGGTATTAGTTATTACTTTAGTCTTTCATAGCTGCTATGGAATATCCATGATACCATCATCTAAAAATTCAATCCATTGTCTATGACCCAGACTCAATTCTTTCTTTTAACTTATACCAGAGTCTTCTATAGTTGTATGATTGTCAATATATATGCTGCATGGATAATACTCTGAAATCTTAAGTGCGTTCATAACATAACTAACTCTGGATCATTGCTCGAATAATTCCTTTTGTTCCTTCTCAGCTTTCTTTAAATGTAAGTAATTACTTTTCCTGGTCGTTCTGTCACTTTATTATGGAGTGCATACATTGTTGTTGTGAGACTGTTGTTACAAGACCATTTCTTATTTAGGTCACTGTGCTTAGGTTGAAGACTTCTTCCTTATTTCCTTAGCTAGTCTTTCATTGTAGCACTTAGGGAGGATCCTCTGACTCTTGTAAAGCTACGAGCTTATCACATCGTATACTTGACGGAATTTGACGTTCTTCCTCGCCTATAATTATCCGTAGTTACTTACCTCCATGCCCTTGTGCTTGTAGGGTTGCTTCTGAACTGATATTTTGATTGTCTTCCCAGTGAGACTCTCTTTTATTTCCGTAACACTCATACAGTACCTTTACTATCCCAACTCTTATCTGAAAAATTCTCAAGGATCACGATGTCATATCTGCAAGACTGAATTCCCCATGTTGGGGTTTACTATGTTCATCTTGCACAATCTGTTGATTTGTATGTATCATCTTGTCTAGTCATAACTAAGCTCTTCCTAGATCAACTACTCGTTGGCCCATTCTCATATCAATATTCTGCGTAATCTTTCTTGGGTTATTTCCTTTGTCTTAACTTGCCTCTCACACTGGCTCCTTATTTATCCATAACATCCCGGGCAGGAACCTTTATTTCCTTTCTTTGACGTCATGCTTGCATAATGTTCTGGAATCGTAGCATATCTGTAGGATTCAGATAAGTGCAATCGCATTCCTTTCTTATTTTCATCGCATTCTTCCTTTACCATTCCATAGTTACTAGAACCACTTAATTCTGTCTGTCACGTTACTCCATATTCCCCCCTTTAGGGGAGTACTAAGATTTAGCACTACGATGATCTACCTATAGGTGTTTTACCTCTTCATCTTTGGCGTCTTTTCACATCATTGATGATCCTTACTCACCTTGCGGTAATCCTTTTGTACCAAAGATAATAAATTTCCTTACTCGCGAGGGTGACACTTAGTGTAACTGGAACATACAATCCCTTAAGCTTAACTTTGCTCACATTGCTTGCTTTAGGGAAGCGTCTTCCTGAATGACCATTCTCTGAATTTCTCATGAATCTTCTTCTGTTGTCCATTCTATTATAGCCGGAACACAATATGAAATTCTCATGATGCCGACCATTATCAAATCACTCAGTCCCTAATTTATGTTTAGTTTATCTTGTTCACCAGCCCATACTGATTTCTATTATTCTAGGGTCTAACTTTTCCTCCCGGTAGTCGCGTTGGAGTCACGAACTTATTTCTCGAAATGAGGATATGACTTTATGGCCTATATTCTTTTGTTGTCTCAAGGCCTGTCACCTCTCGTCTTTTCCTTCACTTGACTATAGACTCTGTAATAGTGTTATTTTTTTATCTACCGTTGTCATCCATGTATCATAACTTACTCATAATGCTTCATTAACTCTCTTCTTATTTCCCGCTAACATTTATGTCTATCACTTTATTCTGAAAACTTCAACAAGACATTCTTTTGCTTTTAGCTCCCCTTGCTCCATCCACTAGCTCTTCGGGTTGCCTAACATTCTCTCTCTACTAGGGACGGGAGCCACACTAAGATAATATTTATCCTTTCCAGGCCTCCAGTGCCTATCTTTGTTGTAGTACTCATATCTAGCTGTACTATTTTAGATGCACCATCTGGGTGTCTCACAAGGAGATCTATTAGCACATTTGTAATGTCCTTTGGAAATGTCAACTAACACAAACAAACCATCCACCATTTTGGGTTACTCTAACCCCAACCAGATCTTGATAACCCGTCCTTATTTTAAACTATATCTATCAGCTCCCATAGGCATAATTGATATGGGTGTGGCTAATTGTATATATCTCTGTTACTATTGAAAGTAACTCGGAATGCTTATATTCCTCTGCCTGAATTGTAAAAACTGATAATCTTCATTAACTGGGTGCCTCGTACCTTTCTTCACCTTGCTTCTTTTACTTGTTGAAACATGTATCTACCTTCTGAATCTCTCATTACTTTTCACCATATGGGTGGATAGATATTCTCGCCTTAAGGCTCCTTATCAAGAAGCTTTACATGTCTTAGTACATACATGATCTGCTGAAGACCTTACATTTACTCATCATAAGCATCATGCAAAAATCGAGTTCCCCTGACCCAACTCTTCCACAGCCACAGTGAGTCTCTTACCAGCTGTCTTTTGGATGTAGGTATTGTTGTCTTACAAATAAAATAGAGTTTAAAAGTTTGAATTTTTATAACTGATCTCTACCACACGATCTAGAGTAAGAAGAAAGAGTGACAGTCCTAAATGCCCTGTAGCCTCCTGCTTATAAGTGTAGTGCACAACACACCCATAAATAAGACTCTACTAGACACGGCTTGTAGACTCCCTAGAACAGAACTGCTATGATACCATTTTGTCACGACCTAAACCGATAGGCCGCGACGGGCACCCAGTGCCTTACTCATCCGAGTACCACGTAACATATCTTTCTTATCGTACTATCATTGGCAAATGGACCAAACGGGCCGTCATGGGCTAACCAAAATAAACATAAAGGAATACGCAATATAGGACGACCCAAGCTGATATAAAAACTTATACATGTGACATACGGGCCTATAAAACCAAAATGAGCACTCGTACACTGAACATAGGCCGACAAGGCCATATAATCTTTTATATACATGACATATGTCTACAAGCCTCTAAGAATACATAATTGTCATAAAGGTCGGGACAGAGCCCCACTATACTAATCAATACATATCTTAATCATACTGACCAAATAGCAACTACAGAGCAAATAGAGCGCACCAACACCTTCCACTGAGATGATAGCCTACTTGGAGGATTCTCGACCTGGCTATCGGGAGCTGCGGGCATGAAACGCAGCATCCCTAGGCAAAAGTGACGTCAGTACAAATAATGTACCGAGTATGTAAGGAATAAAAATTAGTAAATAATAGACATGAGAGAAACATGGAGTAAAATACTCAACATGTAAGTCTGAATAACTCCGTGAATCATTACTATTTATAACATCATGCATATGCGTATAAATATCATACCATGCATAAGTATATGCGTTCATAACATCATCAAGCCTCTGAAGGCATCCCATCATATCATCTCGGCCACTGTAGAAAAATCATTAACATGTACCAGCTGATCAGGTGGTGGTGCGTATATAACATCGTAACCTTTTCCCATATCCCATATACATATAATATACGCGTATATAGCGTCATCTGGTCATGGGTCAATGTGCATGTATAAATGCATGAAATGAATAAGAAATATGTGAGTAAGATTCCTCAGAATGTCATAAGATCAATATGCCTTTGATTAATATCAGAAAACAAACTTTATCAACTTACGTATTTTCTGAGACCCATGAATAGATGATAGAATAATAGGACATATGGGGAATCAAGAACATAGGCACTTGTAGTACTTCTATGAATAGAGTCATTCATGAAAGTTGTGCATTTACTCGTTTCGTTTGTATCGTATGGATCATGCCAAAAGGAAAGAAGGGATAGTCTTAACATACCTGAGCGGTTCTCTTGACAATCCTTCCAACACCCGATAATCGCGACAAAACACGTGACTGCAAGATCGGAATAAGAAAAAATCTGTATGATATTTTTGAGAAAGATTGCACTGTACTCCCTTAGAATTGTAAATTCTCACGTTGCTATAATATTTAGATGTATCGTATGAATTCTCTGCTGAATTAACTCACGTTACTATATATATATATATATATATTCTTGGATGAAATTTTCTTGATGAAGTTTTCAATCCTTAACTAGCAAACTTAACATCAAAATCTAATGAGATAAGAATCTTTTTTAAATAGTAGGTTGTGGCCCCCACTTCATGTGGCTTAGTCTTGCCCAAAGACCCCTTAAATGTGCCACCTATTCTTAATGAATCAAGAGGCATGACCATATAGCCCCTTGCTGCCACGTTTCCAACTTATCCACTAAAATTTCCAATTGATTTGTTAACTACTTGATTAATCTCCCACTAAAAATCTATAATTACTCAATTATCCATATAATTAAGAATTATCTCAAATTGCTTTAAAATACTACTCATTTTGAACACACTTTATACACCTTACTATCATGGTCATGTGGTACTTTGTATGACACTAGTCCATAAATACCAGGTATTATGGCTCGGATCGTATTATATCCCAAATTGACAACATTCAACGAAACTCATTTTCTTTGATTAGCTTACCCTTTTACCTTTACGAATTTACTTATCACTTGTTTGAAATAGCATAATACTTATAACCTCAAAAATAATCTCATTCCCGAGTCTACGTTGATTAACTTACGACGAAACTTTAACGTACGTTTTGAAAATGCGGGATGTAATATCTCATTTCCGAGCTTTCATCAATTTACTTATGGCGTACTTTTACGTACGAAAACATGGGGTGTAATAATTTTAACAGTTGAAAATAGAATAATAACAATTATTAATGATAAATAAAGCTGTAATATATGAAATAATCCCATAACATAACACAGTCAATTCTAATCCCAGAAATTTGGTGTCACCAGTACATGAGCAACTAGAAGTCCACAAGTATGGTTTGAACAAAATACAACTGTTCGAAATGATATAAACAATATAGATAGAAATAGATGGGGACTCCAGGGACTGAGAATGCGATCAGCTCTACCTCAAGTCTCCGTTGTAGATATGATCCTAGTAGAAGCACCACTAGACATCGTTGGGACCAATACCAGTATCTGCACAGGAAGTGTAGAAGTATAGTATGATTATAACTGAACAAATATACTACATAAGTGTCGAGCCTAACCCCGACGAGGTAGTGACGAGACTATGACAAGACACCTATGTAATTCCTATACAGATATATACATAAAGTAATAAAATAAAAAATATGCCAATTAAGATATTAACGGGGGGGCATGTATAAAGGGGAGTACGATAAGAACGGTAGGTACGAAATCACTAAATAGTCTTTTCCGATAACAACAACAATTCAACCAATTAAATCATCAATCTGTAAATCAAGTAAGGCAATGAAATCAACAATGGCACGGCATCAACCTTCGTACTTTTATTCTCATTCTCACCATGTAACATCATAAATGAAATGGCACGGCATCATCCTTCGTGCTTTTACTCTCTTCCTCACATGATATGATAAAATGATAATAAGCAATCAAATGCACGGCCTCACCCTTAGTGCTTTAATCCTCACAATCTCTCAAGCAAATGATATATGCAAATAAGGCATGGCAATGCCCTTTGCGCTTTTCACTCTTCCTCACCAGGCAATAACACTAATCCAAAATAGCAAGACAAGATGAGAAGTAATTCCACTTCAATCATAGTGTAATGATAATTCAACTCAACTTTCAAAGTCCCAACAACTATAAAGTAAACAATAGATATGAAGGCAAACAACTAAAGAAGTAATAATCTAACTACGACATGGCAAGCATAGTCATGGAAACAACATAATAAAATAAAACAATTTCCACCCGCATGCTTTAACCCAATGACAATGTATATATACTCGTCACCTTATATATACGCCGTCCCCACACATAATTCATGTAGAAAATAGACCAACAAGTCCTAATTCCCTCAAGTCAAGGTTAACCACGATATTTACCTCACTCCACAACCAAGTAAATCAACCAACCACGGCCTTGCCTTTTGAACAAGCCACCAAAATAATCATATCTAACCAATTACCGATCAAACAATTCAAAATAAGCTTTAGAAAGAAAAAAGGTTCAATCTTTAATGAATTTGGAAAAAGTCAACAAAATTCAGCCCCGGGCTCGCTTGGTCAAACCGAAGGTTCGGATCAAAATCCGATTATACATTCACTCCCGAGCCCGATTATGTGATTTATTTCAAAATTTGACCTCAATTTGAGATCCAAATCTCAATTTTATAAAATTTCTAATTTCCACCCAAATCACTAATTTCTACCATGGGAATCCTAGATTTGATGTTGAAAACACATGAAAAGTATTGGGTAATTAAAAGAAAATGGATTAAAGTTGCTTACCAATGAATTTGGGAAAAAATATCTCTTAAAGAATCGTCTCTAAAGTATTTAGGGTTGAAAAATAGTGTAAAATAAACTAAGTCCTGATTTTCCCCTCTTTTACCCAGTAGCGAATGTCGCAATTGCAAACTCTTGTTCGCAATTGCGAGCACCGCAAATGCGAGAAACAGGCCGCAAATGCGAACTGTGTCCCCAGTCTGCTTTAGTCGCAATTGCAACAAAAACATCAAAATACGATCTCCCATCCAACCGCAAATGCGATCAAAGGTTCGCATGTGCGAACCTGCCTAAGCCTAGTGCTCAATCGCAAGTGCGACCAAACCATCGCAAAAGCGAAGTCTGAGTTGTCCGCAATTGCGAACAATTCTTCCCAAATGTGAAGACTACCCTGCCCAGTCCCCCATCGTAATTGCAAGCTCAACTTCATAAAAGCGGAGTTAGCATTTGCGAACAGGTCATCGAAATTGCAAGACCTGCAGCCCAGCACCAGAACTGAAGCACACCAGCAATCCTCACACTAACCAAACTTATCCAAAACACGTCCGAAACTCACCCGAGCTTATCGGGCTCTAAACTAAACATGCACACAAATATAACATCATCATACAAACTCGCTAGCATGATCAAAATACAAAAATAATATCTAAAACTATAAATTAGACATCAAAACGAATGAAATTCAAAGGAAACTCAAGAACCTCTAGAATTGCAACCAAGCATCTGAATCCTATCAAACCAACTCCGAATTTCACCAATTTTGAAGACAAGTTTTTAATAGCAAAGTGGACCTATACCAAGTCCCAAAATCAAAATCTGAACCCGATAGCCACAAAGTCAACCCACGATCAAACCAAAAAAATTCCAAATATTCAAATTGCGAACTAATAAGTCAAATCAACCTAGGGACCTCCGATTTCAATTCCGAGCATACGCCCAAGTCAAAAATCACAATACGAACCTATCAGAATTGTCAAAACACCGATCCAGGGTCGTTTACCTAAAATGTTGACCATGGTAAACTCAAGCCTCATTTTAAGTCAAAATATTCATTTTTATCAAAATTTCATATAAAAGCTTTTCGAAAAGCGACACAGACCATGCACGTAAACCAAGAAATATCAAATAAAGCTACGAGAGGTCTCAGAATATGAAAATAAGGGCTAGCACTCAAAACGACATATCAGGTGGTCACATTCTCCACCTCTAAAAAAATGTTTCGAATGGACATAGAAAAGTACCGGACTGTGAAAAGATATGGGTATCTACTTCGCATATCGGACCCGGACTCCCATGTAGCTGCCTCAATCGGCTGACCTCTCCATTGCACTTTCACAGATGGAAAACTCCTAGATCTTAACTTTCGAACCTGTCGCGCTAGAATAGCCACCAGCTCCTCCTCATAGGCTAAATTCTCATCAAGCTGAACCGTGATGAAGTCCAAAACATGCGAGCTATCCTCATGGTACTTCCGAAGCATAGAAACATGGAATACCGGATGTACTCCTGATATGTTGTGAGGCAATTCAGGCCTGTAGGAAACCTCCCCAACTCTCTCTAGGATCTCGAATGGCCAATAAACCTCGGAATCAACTTGCCCTTCTTTCCAAACCACATCATGCCCTTCATAGGTGGCACTCGGAGAAGCATCTTCTCACCCACCATATAAGCTACGTCCCGAACCTTCCGATCCACATAACTTTTCTGTCTGGACTGAGCTGTACAAAGCTGATCATGAATCAACTTAACCTTTCCATAACATCTCGGACCAAATCAGTGCCCAACAACCTAGACTCTCTGGGCTCAAACCAACCAATCGGCGAACGACATTGCCTCCCATATAAGGCCTCAAACGGAGCCATGAATACTCGACTGGTAACTGTTATTGTAGGCAAACTCTGAAAGAGGTAGGAACTGGTCCCATGTACCTCCAAAATCCATAACACAAGCACGTAACATGTCCTCCAAGATCTGAATGATGCACTCGAACTGTCCATCCGTCTGAGGATGAAACGTTGTGCTCAGCTCAACCCGCGTGCCCAACTCACGTTGCATGACTCTCTAAAATGCGATGTGAACTGTGTGCCTCGGTCAGAAATGATAGAAATGGGCATGTCGTGCATGCGGATAATCTCATGAATGTAGACCTAAGCCAACCGCTCTGAAGAATAGGAAGTCGCCACTGGAATGAAGTGCATAGACTTAGTCAACCGGTCTACAATAACCCAGATTGCATCATATTTCTTCAAGGTCTGTGGTAAGCATACCACAAAATCCATAGTGATACGTTCCTATTTTCACTGTGGTATCTTTAATATTTGGGTCAAACCACCCATTTTATGATGTTCATACTTCACTTGTTGATAATTCAAACACCGAGATACATAAGCAACGATGTATTTCTTCTTTCTTTGCCACCAATAGTGTTGTTTCAAGTCACGGTACATTTTCGTGACACCTAGGTGAATAGAATAATGCAAATTGTATGCCTCCTCAAGGATCAACTCTCTCAACCCATCAACATTCGGAACACAAATGCGGCTTTGAAACTACATAACACCATCATCACCAATCACAACCTCTTTAGCATAACCCCGATGCATCGTATCCTTCAACACCATCAAGTAAGGATCATCAAACTAGCTAGCCTTGATACGCCCCAACAACGAAGACTGTGCCACAATACAAACAAGAACCCACCGAGGCTATGAAACATCCAATCTGACAAACCGGTTGGCCAAAGCCTGAATATCCATGGCTAATGTCTCTCAACTACCGGTAAATATACCAAACTGCTCAAGCTCTCCGCCTTCCTACTCAATGCATCAGCCACTACATGGCCTTCCCCGGATGATATAATATGGTGATATCATAGTCTTTCAGCAACTCTAGCCATCTCCGCTACCACAAATTAAGGTCTTTCTGCTTGAACAAGTGCTAGAGACTCCGATGGTCGGTATACACCTCACAATGAATGACGTATAGATAGTGCCTCCAAATCTTCAGTGCGTGAACAATAGCTGCCAACTCTAAGTCATGAACAAGATAATTCTTCTCATGAACCTTTAATTGCTGAGATGCATAGGCAATCACCCTACCATCCTGCATTAATATCGCGTCAAGCCCAATACGTGATGCATCACAATACACGGTGTAAGATCCCGAACCTATAGGCAACACCAACATTGAGGTTTTAGTCAAAGCAGTCTTGAGCTTCTGAAAGCTCAACTTACAATCATCAAACCATCTGAAAAGAGCCCCCTTCTAGGTCAACTTGGTCAATGGGGTTGAGATAGATGAAAACTCCTCCACAAACGGGCGATAATAACCCGCCAAACCCAGGAAACTCCAAATCTCTATAGCTAAAGTAGGTTTAGGCCAATTCTGAGCTGTCTCAATCTTCTTAGGATCCACCTTAATGCCCTCGGAAGATACCACATGGCCCAAAAGGCAACTGAATCCAACCAAAACTCACACTTTGAAAATTTGGCATATAATCAACTATCCCTCAAAGTCTGAAGTATGATCCGAAGATGCTGCTCACTCTCCCCTCGACTGCGGGAGTAGACCAAAATATCATCCATGAAGACGATCACAAAAGAATACAGATAGGGCTTGAACACCAGTTCATCAAATCCATAAATGTTGTCGGGGCATTTAACAAGCCAAAAGACATCACTAAGAATTCATAGTGACCATACCGAGTCTGAAAAGTTATCTTAGGGACATCAGATGCCCTAATCTTCAACTGATGGTAACCAGATCTTAAATCGATCTTGGGAAACACCTTGGCACCCTGAACCTGATCAAATAAGTCATCATTCATTGGCAACTGATACTTGTTCTTGACAATGACTTTGTTTAACTGCCGATAGTCTATACACATCCTCATCGTTCCATCTTTCTTCTTCACAAACAATATCGGTGACCCAAAGATGAACACTCGATCTAGTGAATCCCTAATCAAGCAAATCGTACAACTGATCCTTCAATTCATTCAACTCCACTGGGGTCATATGGTATGGTGTAGTAGAAACGCACTGAGTGCCCGAAACCAAGTCAATGCAGAAATTAACATCTCTATCAGGTGGCATCCCCAATAAATCTGTAGGAAATACCTTTTGGGAACTCGCACACAACTGGTACTGAATCTATGGAAGGAACTTACATACTAAGATCACAGATATAGGCCATATATGCTAGACACCCATTCTCGATCAGGAAGAAATAACCTTGCTAGTAGAATGGCCAGGAGTCCTCTCCACTCCAATCGAGGCAACCCCAGCATGGCTAAGGTCACCGTGTTGGCGTGACAGTCTGTGCTCCTCCCCCAGCCTAAGAGACAACTGGTGCCACCGAAAATGCACCGGTCTGGGCCACGCTCTCCATGAGGCTGACTAAGCAAACTAGAGCGTCCTGAAGTACTGAGGTAGCTATAAACCCCTCGAGGACCTGAGCTGGTCCAACTGGCAAGGTCTGAGCAGGAACCTCCTCCTCCTGCTTGATCGGAGGCTCTTGAATAGGTGTTGTTGCACGTGCTCTAGGCTGAACTCTACCTCTGCCTCTGGCTTGACCTTGGCCCCGGCCTCTATCTCTAGTAGTGGCAGCAACCTGGGGCTCTGACTAGAAAATAATAATGGAATGATTCAAACTTCAGTGAAAGAATAAAATCGCATAATATAAAAAGGAAGAAGTCAAATTTTTCCAAAGCTCTATAGCCTCTAGAATATAAGTACGGACGTCTCCGTACCGATCCTCCAGACTCTACTAAGCTTGCTCATGACTCGTGAGACCTAAGAAACCTAGTGCTCTGATACCAACTTGTCACGACCCAGATTTCCAACATGAGGGCCGTGGTGACGCCTAACATCTACTTGCCAGGTAAGCCAACATTACCTAACCAATTAAGCATTTTAACAGTTTAAAATAGAATAATAACAATTATTAACGATAAATAAAGTTGTAACACGTGAAATAATCCTAGAACATAATATAGTCTATTTTAATCCCAAAAATCTGGTATCACCAGTATGAGCAATTAGAAGTCTACAAGTATATTTTTAACGAAATACAACTATTCGAAATGAGATAAACAATATTGATAGAAATAGATAGGGACTCTAGGGACTGCGAAAGCTAGCAGCTCTACCTCGAGTCTCTGTTATAGATATTATCCAAGCAGAAGCACTACTAGACACCGTTGGGACCAACACTAGTATCTGCACAAGAAGTGCAGAAGTGTAGCATGAGTACAACTGACCAATTTACTCCGTAAGTGTCGATCCTAACCCCGATGAGGTAGTGACAAGGTTATGACACTTACAGAATTCCTTTACAGATATATACGTAAATTAACAAATTAACAAGTAGGATAATTAAAATATTAACTGGGAGGGGACATGTAGAAATGGGAGTACGATAAGAACGACAAGTACAAAACCACCAAATAGCCTTTTTCTAATAACAACAACAATGCAACCAATTAAATCATCAATTCGGAAATCAAGTAAGGCAATGAAATCAACAATGGTACGTCAACACCATTCGTGCTTTTACTCTCTTTCTCACCATGTAACATTATAAATGAAATGGCACGGCATCACCCTTCGTGCTTTTACTCTCTTCCTCACATGATATGATAAAATGATAATAAGCAATCAAATGCACAGTGTTGATACCCAATTTTCCCTCATATTTCCTAAAAATGCATATATAGTTTCAAAATGGCATATTTGCATCATCATTTAGTTTACAAGCCTATATAAGTATTTTCTGTAATTTTTCATAATTTTTAAAGCTCTAAATCAATTTCTTTCTACATTTTATCATATAAATATCTAATAATTATCCTTTAAATTATTTTGTGATGATTTAATCATCAAAAATTATTATTTACATCAACTTGTACATTTTATAACACTTTACTTCATTTTTCTATAATTGCATTTGAATTTTTAGGCTAATTGCATATTTTTGCAATAATAGCCTGTATTCATATATAATTACATTATTTGTGCCAAAATAGCTTTTTATATTTTCATAATGTTAAGTTATTATTTTCAATCATTTTAGTGCACAAATAATATTTTTTGTTATTTATTAATTACTTTTATAAATTATTTTTGATAAATTTTGTATATTTAAACAATAGCCCAATTTTAAAACCAATTTCGGACCAAATGAATGGCTCAAATACCTAGCCCAATTACCCCAGCCCAAAGCCAAACGACCCCTTAACCCAATACCCGGTCGTGACCCGCTTAATAACCCGCCTTGCTGTCCCGTTTAATATTGGTCGTTGATCTTAAATGATTAATGGCTCGTAATTAACCTACCTAATCCTTATATCCCCAATAACCCAAACCCTAGAGACAAAAATCCCCACCCCACCGCCTCTGTACCCTCACACACTCTCATATCTCAAACCTAAAACCTAGTCGTCCTCACTCAAATCTCGGTCCCAATCAGACATTATAGGAAAACCATCCATGATTCCTTTTCTTTCTTGCATATGCGGAGTTACTTACCATCTTTTGAACGCTACAAGTACTGGTTACTTGATTATTTATGGAAGCTAAGTCGTTGTATTCGTTTGATTCCGATTATGTATCATCTTCATGTTTCTGACTTGATACATTGACTATCAGACTCCTTGGCTTCGATTCAGCGAGATTTTGGCCATTTTTTGTTCCTCGTCTAAATTAGGGTTTACCCGTTTTCTCTCCTAAATTGATCTAAATCAATTTTGCATGCTTTCTTTCCTTATTTTGGATTTTTATTTACTGTGTTTCCTTGTTTATTCGTTTAATTTTGCTACTATATAAACCTCTCCCATTTCCCCTTTGAAACAAAGAGAGACCGGAATCGATATAATCTCACTAAAATTTGAAGCTTTGCTATGTTAATTCCTTAATTATCTTGTTTTCTGTTTTGTGTTGGCCGGCTAAAAGCCAAGGCCACTGAGAGTCTACTGTTCGAACTTTCTCTTGGCGCGAGCATTGCCCGGGGTTCTTTCGAAGCTCTTGGGAACTTTGACACATCGAGGTTTCTCAATTCTTGTGGATCTTTTGTTCTTTATTGTTGTCCGTTAACTGGTAAGCCACTTGACTTTTGCAATTTCATCCCCCTATGTGTCTTTGATTTACATGTGTTCTCACCTATGAAATCCACGGCCTAATATGTTTCTGGATTACTTTTGTGCACGATTCTGTTAATTCTACTTTGTTCTAAATCTCTTTAGCATTTAACTTCCTCCTAATGCTGCTAGTTCTGAGATTTCCTAAGTCTAACTTGGATAATATGACCCTCTTAAGCTCGTTTAGCCAGTGTATTGGTGCCTGAATGTTCCCTAAGTCATGCTTATTTGCTTTTTCCTTAATCTCTATAATGAATGCTTCACATTTGTGCTAGAACTTCCTGTGTTAATTATGACATGTTCCCCTGCTATTGTGTCACTCAACATGATCCTCATACCCCATTAGTGATTGACTGAGATCTTAACAGTTACCTCAACTTCTTTTCCCTGTCCTGTTTAAACCATTTTGTTTTATGGCATAACTTAGATCTTCTTTAGTTAATTAGTCTATTGTCTCAATCCTAGAATCCCTACATGTGCTATTTGGTATGAACTTGTTATCTCACACTGCTCTGAATCTCTGCAATGTTTGTCTTGCATGTACAATGTGTTTCAATTAAGACCATTCTCTATGATCTTGCTTCTATGCTAATATGTTCCCCAACATGTCTATGGTTCATCTGATATCATGTTCTTTCAGTGATTATTTGGCTTGTCATAATGTGCATCCCCCATCATGTCTAAATACTGATTAGCATAACACTAGGATGTATGTTTAGCATAATCTCTTAGGTTTTAACTTGTTTGTATTGTGCATCTGTGACTGCAAACTTGTTTATCCCCTGACCCTTCCCACATGTGGTTTTATCATAATGTGTGCTCCCTATCATGTATCAATGCAGTCCTGTTTCCTGATGAGAGTTAATATGTCTATCTTATGATAATAAGATGCATACTTAGCTTAATTTGGACCTTTTAGGTTTCAACTGGTTTAGTATAATGCATTTGTACATTATAATCTATGTATACACATGCAAACCTGTTTCTTCCCCAACTCTTTCAAATTGTGGATGTCTATGTGATACTTTGCTACGTATGGAAATCCTGCTAAACTTACTGGCCTTCTTGATTAGTTGCTCTGTATGCTCAACTTGGCTATGTATACTTTAGGTTATAAATGTACCTCAGTTATGTCCCTTAGCCATTGTCCACTCTCCCTTTTTGCTACTCATGCTATTCTGAATTCTCATTCTTAGCCGGCTGTAAGCAAAGGCTATCTAGGTTCTGTTGTCGACCTCCCTAGTGTGAGCACTGCTCGGGGTCCAATTGAGACTCTTGTGAACTCTGACACACTAGGGCTTGGTCCTTAGTCACTCCATCAACCTCCAAAACTGTTCCTACTATTTCATTTCCTCTGTCATGTACTATGTATCTGAATTTGGTTGTTTCAAGTGGCGCAACACTTGGCGCTGTGGTTAAGTAAATTGGTTTGGATTCTTCTATGGACCCTTGAGTCATGTATTGAATGCGACTCTCTGTTGAAGGCCTGGGTATGCTGTAGGAGATGTTGAAGGCCCAGGCAATGCTGGGTATTTATATGAGCCTAATGTGGGCCTGTTCACTGTTATGTGACATTGTTACTTTACTCATTATTGGGCCTGTTCACTGTTATGTGATATTGTTATTTTACTCATTATTGGGCCTGTAATAATCTTTGTATAAATAATTGGGGTTGATAGTAAAAAGGGAATGAGGTAGATTTTCATATTCATATGCGATGGATAGATAACATGCCTATAGGACTTAATGATGTGTTTTCTATATATGTCGTTCACTCTCTATGTACACTATTAGAAATCATGCCATTGGAGAAATCACACACTCACACAACTTGTATGCTATCAAAGCATAAGTGCTTTATTTATTCCCATATCTACTGCTATGTGTCGCTAGACAGCATGCCTATAGGAAATAAATGCTAATAATTATCCTTTAATTTGCATAACTGCACCATGTTCATTAGATATCATGCCTATAGGATTTTAATTATTTAATTCGCTATTTCACCTAAAAAAACATGCCTATAGGAGCTAAATGTAAAAAATTGGTTCCAATCGCCAATCTTTAGAAATTCTGCCTATAGGGTATTACTACTCGCTCTAAATTGATGATACTGGACTCTTCAAACGCTGTTTATTGCTTAGTCACACCACTATTAGAAAGCATGAGTAATTCTGAGCATTTTCAATAATTTGTATTGTCCTTTACTGTGTAAACCACTTAGAGATCATGCCTATAGGTTTTATTAACTTATAATATGTAATCTCAATAAACAACTTAGCAATATCAGATACTCTCAAACTGATAATTTAGAAATCATAGGTCTAAAGTGGCGCCCTACATCTGAAACTGCTTGCATATTTGGATCAGATCATATAGAAACCATGTCTATAGAGCTTAATGACTTCAATCTTCCTCAATTCTGAAACTGTCTAATGCCTAACGTAGAAATCTGTTTGCGTGCATTTGTTGTCTAATTGCAGAGGTTAACTTGAGCCTTTAACTGTCCTTAAGTGCAGTCCTATTTGTTTTGAGTGTCGCTTAGATTTATCATTTTGAGCAACCTAAGTAAAGTCCAGAACCATCCAAATAGAGGTCCAAATGCCTCATGTACCATAGGCATGGGACGGGGTAGTGCACGCATAAGGCACAATTTAGAATCAACTAGTGCGTTTAGGTAATAACTTAAAGATAGTAATCGGGTAGCAGGAGATGATAGTCTATGCCCGATGAATAATATGAGTAACACTCCATCTTGAGGGAGTTACGAAGTATTATTTATGTTACACGGGGTGATCCTTTAGGCTAAAAAACTTAGGACCCCCATCTTATTCCCCTTTTACATTTGAATCAAGTGTTTGTATTTCCTCAAAGCCTTTTAATAATAAAATTTCTCAAACTTCTGGCTTTATCTGCCTTTATTTATCCGACTAATTCATATAATTAAAGTTCAGCCAGCACCCACAGTTGTGGACCTCGAAAAGTGCCTAACACCTTCTCTTCGAGGTAATTTCGAGCCCTTACCCGATATCTGGTGATGCAAACTAGTCAAACCCGAGTCATATGCAAATAGGTGCCCTAACGCACCTTAACCATTAGGTGGCGACTCTCCTCTTTTAATACCCTCCGTTAAAAGAGTTGTCACATGTCGAAACCCGCATTCGAGAGAAAAATGGGGTGCGACACACAGCATCACCCTTCGTGCTTTAATCCTCACAATCTCTCAAGCAAATGATATTGTACGCAAATAAGGTACGGCAACACCCTCCGTACTTTTTACTCTTAATCACCAAGAAACAACACTAATCCAAAATAGCAAAACAAGGTGGGAAGTAATTCTACTTCAATCATAGTGTAATGATAACTCAACTAAACTTTCAAAGTCCCCACAACTTCAAAGTAAACAATAGATATGAAGGCGAACAACTAAATAAGTAATAATCTAACTACAACATGGAAAGCATAGTCATGGAAACAACATAATACAATAAAATAATTTTCACCTGCATGCTTTAACCCAATGACGACGTATATATACTCGTCACCTTACATATACGTCTTCCCCGCACATAATTCACATAACAAATAGACCAACAAGTCCTAATTCAAGTCAAGGTTAACCACGATACTTACCTCACTCCACAACCAAGTAAATAAACCAACCACGACCTTGCCTTTTGAACAAGCCTCCAAACCAACAAAATCTAACCAATTATCTATCAAACAATTCAAAATAAGTTTTAGAAACTACTTACGAAGGAAAAAGGTTCAATCTTTAATGAATTTATAAAAAGTCAACATAAGTCAACCTCGGGCCCGCTTGGTCAAAATTCGAGATTTGGACTAAAACCCGATTACCCATTCTCCCCCGAGGCCGGTTATGTGATTTATTTCGAAATGCGACCTCAATTTGAGGTCTAAATCTCAATTTTATAAAATTCCCAATTTCCACCCATATCCGTAATTTTTACCGTGAAAATCCTAGATTTGATGTTGAAAACACATGAAAAGTATTGGGTAATTGAAAGAAAATTGATTAAAGTTGTTTACCAATGAATTTGGGAAGAAAGATCTCTTGAAAAATTGCTTCTAGAGTGTTTAGGGTTAAGAAATGGTGTAAAATGAGCTAAGTCAAGATTTTCTCCTCTTTTATCCAGCTTCGGATGCCGCAATTGCAAGCACCGCAAATGCGAACTATGTCCCCAGCATGCTTTAGTCGCAATTGTGACAAAAACATCACAAATGCAATCAAAGGTTCGCATTTGCGAACCTGCCTAAGCTCCGTGCTCATTCGCAAGTACTACAATCGTAATGCGTACTAAACCTGACAAATGAGCTGGATTGGCCGATTTTATATATTAACTCTGTGATGATTTTAAGCCCACGAACCGGCCCATCAATTATTGAAGCGGGCATGGACTAATCAGGCCTGAAAGAAATGGGCAAATAGCCCCTTTTTACACCGCTAATAAAAAGGGCAAAATACTTTGCTAGCCAAAAAATATAATATATATATATATATATATATATATATATATATATATATATATATATATTATTAGCTTTTATTATTAGGAGCGGCTAAAAATATATATTTCTCAATAAAAATTAAGTACCATCTCAAAACTAATCAATATTTAGTCAAAGTTATTATTAAATACCCCATCAAAAACACGAAAAACTTTAAATCTTTTACAAGTAAGATTTCAGCAAATTCACTACAAATGAAACTCCAACACAATACGTAAAAGTTCAAACTTTCACAAGTAAAAGGCCAATGGAAAGTAATTTCTGTTTTTAATCATTTATTGTCCTTTTCCCCAATGTCTTCTTTACGTATTTAGTTTGCTTGGGTTGGGTGGGAGTATAAGATATGCTTGGAATCAAAGCCATAGTCGTCAATCTAAGGTTGTGAAATCCGTATTTTAGATAAGAGTGATGAGAGAGTGTTCAGGAATTTGGAAAAGAAAAGAGATTGAAGAATACATGATAAAAAGGTCTTTTGAATATTTTCTTTAACATTAAGTTTTTTACACTAAATTTAAAAAATTGGCTAAACTTTAAATAGAATGATATAAAATGGCCATCCATGCCATTTCTACTTGAAAGTTGACATAATAATACCATTCTAAATCAGAAGGAACAGGAAGAGATTTTTCCAATTTGAATATTACCCTTCCATTTCAAATAACCAAGCTAGTTAACAAGCCAAAGTTTTTAACAAAAATATTTATGGACTTGTTATCTAATTGAAAGGAATTAATTTCCATAGCTTATAACTAAGATTTCAGTTAAAATTATCTAAACTAATTTTTTTATTTTAATAACTAAGACATCATTTTAATTTTACTGAAATAAAATAAGGTTTTATGGGTTCGGCTGGGCCCGTGAGACCAGCCCAACCCAGCCCGCTACTTGGGTAGAGTTGAGCTAGAATTTTTTTAGCCCATTTAAAATTGAGGCTTATAAGTCCGGTCCAAATCAGCCCGTTGGCCCTTGAGGCTTGATCGAGGCTGGGCCTGAGCCGGCCCGTGGGCCAAAAATTAATTAAATTCAAATTAATTAACTATTAAATAATTAATATTTAATATTTAAAAAAGTAAAAACTAAAAAAACTATTAACTATAGTCCCCATTTCTCAACCCTAGATTGCTCATTTACTCTTCCATATCAACTACAATTTAGATCTCTCACATGTATATAATATGATAAAATTAATTTTTTTTTTCCTTAATTAATAACGAACTCGAAAAGTTTAAGGTGGCCAATAATAATCTTTTTTCAAAAGAAAAAATTATTTTAAGTGGCCAATGATCAGTTTGGATTACTTTAATATATTATTAATATTTAAACTGCTCTTCAGTATAGAAAAAAGATCAATTTTAAATACAAAAAAAAAAATTGACCACTAGCAAATTTCAAAAATTTTAAAAATTTTATGGACTATAATGATGAAATCAACAAATGATGTTAATCCTAAATTAAAAAATCTCGGTATATAAATTTATTGAAGCAATCCCTGAATATGAGGAAAATGAAAGAAAAGTATTAAGAAAATATTCATGTAACTTTAAAAAAGAAGAGTTAGAGATATAGAGAATTTGCATTTCAATTACGAGATTCCTCGTCAAATATCAAGTTTTTTGTACGCTATAAACAAATAGAAGTTGTTTACATGATTAATCGACTATGTCACGAAAAAATATTTAAGGATTTAAAGAAATTTTTTTTCTTAAAAAAAATTGAAGGGATGGCCCGCCCTATCCCGCGGCCTTCTTAGGGTTGGGTTGGGCTTGTAATTTTAAGGCCCATTCATATGACGGGCCGACCCATCCTAGCACACTAAATTAAAAAGCCCACGAGTCTTTGGGCTGGGCTAGACTAGCCCGTTTGACAGCTCTAATAGAAATCAAAATCAAAGATGGACTAAAAAAATGATTGAAAAAAGATTTATTATTCTGTTGCAATGTTTGTTCATACTAGTTAATTGAATTGTTAGCGTGTTAAATTTAATTTGTAAATTGAGCTTATAAGTATGACACACAATTAGAGGTCGTTTGGTACGATGGATACACAAAAATAATTATGGGTGAAAAATTAATACTGCTTTATCCCTTGTTTGGTTATTAATCATGGGATACATTATCCCATGATTAAAAATAGTATCGAGATAACTTATACCTTCTAGATGATGGAATAATAATCCTAGGATAAGTTATCCCAGGATAAAACAGTAAAATTAACAATTCTAGGATTAATACAACATATCAAACAGTTAATAAGAAATAATACTAGAATAACTAATTCCAACATAATTAATCCTTAACTAATCCTAACATAACTTGTCTTCAAACCAAACGACCCCATAGAGTATACTTTTGACATTAATATTTGATTTTATCCCTTAAATTATCCTTTATAGAATTATAAATACAAGTATTTTGGTATGAAATATTTTAGAAAGAAAAACATTTGGGATTTTAATATAATATAGCCGCCCCCAAATAATATTCGATAAATGTATAATCTTTAAATATTAAATGTATAATATATATATATATATATATATATATATATATATATATATATATATATATATATTTTTTTTTTTTTTTATATATTTGGCTTACGCCTGTAATTATTTTTGACGGACCGTCAAAATATGCTAAAAGCCCAAGAATATTTTGGACCACTTGATCAGAAGGAACTTGGCCCAAGCCCAACTACCTTCTACTAGCCGGACGAAAAACAAAGGAATCGGCAAATTCCAGGCTATGTTCTAGTCCAACCTCTGCGCTAGTTTGCTCCTCCTATCTCTTTCTGCAGCGAGCTCTTCGGCTTCTTTTTCCCTTACGCATCAAAGTGTATGTTTCTGCTTTTTCTCTCCGTACCTAATTTACTTCCTGTATATTACTAGGTAGGCCAAAACCCTTATCCTTTTTGCGATGATTTTTAGTGGTAATAACTAATTTTAGTTAATATGTGTTCTTATTTGTTGTATATACATTCATAAGTTAATATGTTCTTACTTTTTATTTTTAGCTGTTTATAATCAAAATTCTGTTTGTAGATGTTTATGTTGCAGCACAGTGCATATTTTTTCCAACTACCTCGGACTTCACATAGCAAAGTTTTTTCACCCCAGTTTAGTCACTGCGACTCATTTCTAATTTTTCATCCCAAGCAAAGTTCATGTATGAGGACGCTAATGAACTGCCAAAGGGAAAAAACTTTGCTGACCACATTTGAAGAAAACAACGATGATGGCGATTATATTGATGTGGAAATGGAGGAGGGGGAGGAGGAGGCGGAGGGATTTTCTCGTAGTAGAGGGTTTAGAGGTAGAGAAGATGAGAAGAATTATGACAAAGATCCTGAGCTTGCTGAGATTCTTGGCAGCTGTCTTGATGATCCGGTTAAAGCTCAGTCAAGGGTCAGTTTTTTTGCTGGCTCATATGCTTTGTGAATTAATTTGTGGTTCTTTGTTTTTGTTTCCTTTGTCTTTGGTACAAATCATCTTAATTATTGCCGATCATAAGGTTTGAGGTTCAAATCCATTGAATCTCAGCAGAGACAATAAAGCACTAGGCGATTTCTTCTCATCTGCCCAGGCCTTGGTGGGCAGAGTTATCTGGTATCTGTGCTGGTGGGAGGTAGCAGACACCCAGTAAAATAGTGAGATGCGTGCAAGCTGGACCGAATACTATCATCATAAAAAATTAAAAAGATTGCCCGATTGTTTCTTCCTAATAATTTTGTATTCAATTAGTTAATTTCTCTTGAAAGGAAGTGCAAACTAATTTAATTATTTTGATATAGTTATGCAGGTTATGGTTTTTGTTACACTTGTCTTCTGTATTTCATGTTTGTGGCTTTTTTCAATTGGGTATGAGTTAGAATTGAAATTTTTTGTTGGTTTGAACATCTGTGTCAGAGGTAGATTGGACATCAATGAAGTGAAACAAATGTCTACTTGTCTAGTTGCTCGTAGTTTGCTCTGTCTACTTCTAATTTAATATTTTTGCTAATTAACTGTATTTACTTTGTTATCAGATGGAGGAGAGATTGAGAAAGAAAAGGAATAAAATAGTACATACGAAGACAGGTTCAGCAACACCCATGAATGTGACATTCAACAAGTAAGTTTAGACTCATGCACGAGAGTAGACTAACCATGTTGAGAAAACATATTACTTGATGAATCTAACAATCATTAATTGCATCCTTTTGGTATGTCTGATAGAATTAGCAATATTACCTTTCTCACTGAGTTCCACTCTAAAGCTAAACAAATCCGTGAGATTTCCTTGTTCTTCATACAATTGCTTTTTAATTCCATTGACTGGGGTTTTATTTTATCTACTAACCTCAAGTTGGTGAAACACGTATGCTGATGCATCTAGTCTAGCATGGACCCGCTCATCAGGATTGGGCATGAGCGGATTCACACTGAATAAAAATTAAACATAAATGAAACAACTGATACTAATATATAATCTTAGTTTTTGACTTTGGGGGAATTAGTTGATGAATTAGTTGTTGTTGTTCTTACTACCTTTAGTAGTTATTATATATGTCATGCTTCTTGGATTATTTACAAGTGGTATTCTGCTTGTTGTTGCACCAGGTGCTAAAGCATGCGTGTTTTGTATCCGTTGAGCAAAAACGGGTTGTAATTGTTATCTGAAGACATATCTTGAATAGTTTCATAATCTATATATATTGTCAGAACACATTAATGTCTGCAAAGGACATATTTGATCATTTTATAGGTCACAATGTACATAACAAGAAATAATCCAAATAACAAGAAAGTACCAAAATTATATTCATCTTTGCCTTTTGTATAATACTTTTTCTTTATAACCGCGGTGTCGGGGCCAACTTGCACGCACCTCGACTAATTCCAGGGGTACCTCCCACCAGCGCAAGTATCGAGTAATTCAGTAAATTTGATATTAGCCCTTCACTCGATCTCGATGTGCGTGACTTTCTTTAGAACTGCTGTCAGTTCCATTCCAATTAAATTGTCAGAGAAGGATTTCTAGTTCAACAATAGATGGCTATAGACTAGAACACCCCATTGCTAATATAACCCTGAAATGCCTAATATTAAAAGTTTTGTTAGGAAGGATAAAAGAAGTGCCTGTTTGAGAGAAATCAAAAGTCGTCTTTTCTTTTTATTCAACTCCTTTCCCTCTTGACTTGTATGCTTGATTATATTTAGAAGGATAGGGGATTGAACCTTTTCTTGAGTGAAAATGCTCGATGCTTTCTCTGTTTTTGGGCGAATATGCCTGGTGATGACTTACCCCGCAACGAGCACAACTTCTTCTTCTGGATTCCACCTTTCTCTGAAGCACCTTTATGTCAGCAATTGAACAGAAAGTGTTAGTTTTAGCGTAGTAGTACAATTCTAGTCCTTTGGTTGTATCTCATTACAGTTACATTTTCCGACAATCTTGACTGAAGGATAATTATCTGACAAATATTCTGCATGCAATTGAAAGAGTGCCTTGCTAGATCTGAGATTTTCTGGCAGATCCTTTCAGGAGTGATTTTTTCATAACAAATTTTGCTTACTTCTGATTCAGATTTGATTTTACAAACTCCTACATATGGTTTGAGTTCTACAATGCCCCGTTGGAGAAGGATATCTCCTTGATTTGTGATGTAAGTAATTTATGCTTCATGATTCTTGATACATTTGCTTATGTATTTTATGGACTTAGTTTTCATAACTTTGTTGCAGACAATTCGTTCATGGCACATTGTTGGACGTCTTGGTGGATGCAATTCGCTGAATATGCAAGTAAGTTCCGCAAATTATGTACTTTTAATGTGCTTATTTTAGAGGTTGGAAACGAAAAGAAATAATCTATCAATCTAAAATGGTAGTAATATGTTTACTTGATGAAGCTCAAACAATAGCCTTTCACAGGGTCAGAGGTGTCTTATATTTTAGGCTCAACCAACTAAGTTTCTTCATGGCAGTTATCACAATCTCCTTTGGACAAAAGGCCAAGTTATGATGCTGTTCAGGGGGCAAATGTAAATCCTACTACGTTCTATAACATTGGGGATCTTGAGATTCAAGATAACTTGGCTCGCATATGGTAAAGGTTATTTTGTTGAATTAGTTATCCTTAGATATGAAATGGTGCTTGTTGCTTACAAATTGACTTTTTTCTTATGATAGGGTGGACATTGGGACAAGTGAGCATTTACTGTTGGATGTACTGATTAATGCTTTGACACAGATAAGCTCCGAGTAAGCTTCAGTTCCTTCTTCATTCTGAAGTAGACTCTCTATTTGGTTTCTCTTTCTCCCAACATGCAAACAATTTTTAGATCAAGATGAGTATGCCTGGAACCTAAATCCTAGCCTCTGCAGACCATTATTGGCAAACGCCACCTTCTTTTTCATCTCAATTAAATGTGTTAGTCGCAAAGCATCACATTAAATAGGATTTCTAAGTTGTACTTTTCAGGCAGAATGTTTTTGTTGTATTCTTGCCGTTTGTTTTCCACATGTTACTAGCAGTTTGCAGCCATGGACTCACCCCGGTAATATCTTCTGAACAGCTACGTTGGTATCAAGCAATTAGTATTTGGTGAATCTGAATTTGAGAACTGGAGGGAGAACTTGACATCGGAGGATGCCGGTTACAGTGTTCACACGATATAGATGACTGTTGACTCTGAAAGCTCCTTGTTAGAAGGTAAAGAAAGGCTGTAAGCTATTTGGCAGCACAAAAACAACTACAGAGAGCAGGCTTTTACCACTCAGGCTTCCAAGCTGCTAATACTGGTGCTATTCGAGGATTTTCCGTCAGAAGCATTTCAACTTCTTGATGAAGCATCTAGTTTTGACTTCCAAAAATGCAGTTGGGCTCACCGCATCTTTACTTCTTGGAGATGAACTTAGTAGCCCTACGGTCCTCATATTGATTAGGTACCTGTAGCCATGCTGGTGTGAGGGACAACAGAAGTATAGAAAGCTGCAAGTTTCCTCTTGACTGGTTTCCCTTAGATTTTGACTACAACTTCGTGTAAGCAACAGAGTTGTATCAAAGCAATATCTTCCACACCTATCGATTGGATACCATTATAACAAACCTCACTCGTCATCAACTGTAAGTTGAAACAAAAAATTAGTTTCATCTTCATGCGTAGAGCAGGAACTAATTCTCAAATTAGAGGTTGAAAACCACATCATACAATGTGGAAGTGTCGTCAGATTGTACTATGAGAAACTGCTTTTAAGGTATTGCTCGCTACGTTTGATAGACTTCTAAACTAAGAAACATATAAGTTTCATCTATCAAATGCTATTACAGGTGCGAAGGTGTAAGCTTCGATCAACCAAATGCAGAATTTTTTTTGACCACTTTGTTATCAATCTGCATGATACCTGGAATTTATCAAGGTGAACTCAATTACTGCAAAATGACAAACAATATCCTTAGGTCCATTTTCTGCATGTCATGGCATTATCTAGTCATTTTGTCTAAACTAGATCTGGTATTTCACTAAATAGGTCCACATAAAATTAATCAATTGTCGTCATTCATTTTACACGTGTTAAAGTGAAATTTCATAATTGATAAATTGTTCTTTTTGCCTTTCTTATTTAATCAATAAAATAAATCAATCAACTATACTTTAATCGCTCTTAAAACAAGTGTAAACGTTAGGGTCTAGCAGAATCCAAAATATAACTGGCGTTACTTTTTTGGAATCTCAGGTAAATATTCCAAATAAGTTTTAACTTATCAATCTCTAACTATTAATCAAAACTAGCCAAGCACATATAAAAATTGAAAAATCAAATAAATAATGTTCTTTCTCTCCAAGAATCACAAGCAAAGATCTCCTTCCATATTTTTAAGCGTGATCAACAACATTAGATGCAAGGCGATATATATATATATATATATAAGATTTCTAAAATCTAAGCAAAAAATGACATTTTTCAATGGGTATGGTTGAAATTCACTGAAAACATATAGACGATTCAATATACAAATTTTGAGTAAGATTGAAGGTGATTTGGTATCAAAATTCATAGTTAAAATCGAGTTCAAAAAATTCTTCTGCGACACATGTATCACACACACATGTATACACGGATATACATGTGATACACATTTGATACATATATGATACATATGTGATACACAAATTATTTTTTTCATGTTTCATCTTCTACTTCGAATTTTCAATTCAAACCACCTCAAAAACTCTGTCAAATCATCTCAAAATTGAGATTCAAACTCCTTAAGATGTACCCAATCTATTCTAGTAACACTTTCAAAAAAAAGAAGCAAAAATGTAACCTTTTTTGGCTACAAATAGCTAATTAGCTAATATTATTAATATTTAATGAATTGGCCAAATTTTGTAATAAGTTACTTATAAATGGACATAGTTGATAGTTTTCTGGGTGGTGTATTATTTGAAAGTTGAACTTTTATTGTAAAGATATTATAAATATTTTTTGAGATAGTTTTAAAAAGGGAAAAGGACCAAATACACCTTCTACTTTCATATATTGTCTGCATTTAACCTTTGTTATACTATCGGACCAAATTTACCCCTACCGTTATACTATCGGACCAAATATACCCCTACAATCAGCAAACTTTTAAAAATACCCCTTGATTTGTTAAGTAATCCAAAATCTTCCAAATTTCTTTTATTTAAATCATTTGTTGTTCTTCTTGGTCCACTATTTTCAGAAATTACTATTGATGTACTAAACTATACAAATTATTCATGGAAATTTTTAATTACCAATGCACCCACTTCTCTTCTTGTGATAATGTGTTTGGAATTGGTTTAAAATTTATTTATTTATTAACCATATACACACCGTATAATTCAGTGAGTCTAAATATTATGTATTATATGCAATTTGCTCATCATGTATGTGCATGTATATTTGAATATATTTTGTTATTGTCTGGTTAGTGTAAAGTTCGATTAACTAACTTAAGAGAACACAATGCGTAAGCATTCGATTAAAGCAAAGTTGAATTCGACAATGTAAAGTTTTTAAGGAACTTTAATTTTTCACTAATACTTGCAAAGTCTCTATACCTTTGGGCAACAAATTCATTAAAGTTGGAGTGTTGTAAATACTTTTAGAATTTAGACAAGCTACCTAATTAAGATTCTTCAATTTACTATATTTTGTTTACAAACCGTTGTATTAATTTTAATATTTCTTTCTCTTACTTTTTCCCTCATTAAAAAAGCAGGTAAATGCCAATTATTTCGAAAATAATGGATTAAGAAGAAGAATAACTGATTTAATTTAAATGACTTGGGAGATTCTGGGTCACATGACGGACTGAAGAGTAATTTTTAAAAGTTTGTTGATGGTATGGGTAAATTTAGCCAGATAGTATAACGGTAGAAGTAAATTTGGTCGAATAATATAACGGAAGTTAAATGCAGACAATATCCTAAAGTAAAGAGAGATATTTGGCCCTTCTACCATATATTTTTTCTATTTTGATACACATTTAGGAGCTCAAAATCAATTCGGAATTGCACAATTGCGCTCAGGTACTGCATCCACCCAAATACCTAGACACCCAGAGATGAGGAATGCGTGGTAATCAGCGAGATGTTTCGGGGAATTGAAATTAAGTATAGATCCAGAGATTTTCGAATAGTGCAACCTTTCAAATTGTGTTGCGAGGCGAAATAGCTCGAATGCTATATCCTAGATGGAGAAAGTTCAGTAGTCATAGTCCATAAGTATCACTAACTTAAGCTCTGACCCGAGTAGTATAGGGCATCGTAAAATCATGTGCGAATCAGCAAGGACCATCTTGCAAGCTTAAATATTCTTGGGTGGCATCTCGCTGTCTTTGTTGTGACATGTACGTACTATTGTTGCATTTCAAATCTTGGTCCTTGTTTTTATTTTTATTTTTAAACAAAGAACGATACTTATTATTGTCAAATGAAAGATGGTGGTTAAAGAATTCGTGGAAACTTGACACTAACATGCCCTGGAGTAAAGGGGAGATGTATCTTCCAAAAATAGTACTGTACCGATAAAGACAGGAAGGAGATGTCCTGACTAGGAGTGTTAGTAAAAAATTGAAAAATCGAACCAGACAAAAAAAATGATACTTTTTAGATTTGGTTTGTTTTTGTTTTGAATTTTAAAAATCGATCAAATTTGATTTGGTTTTAATTTTAATAAAAAATAACTGAAAAGTTCGAACCAAACCGACTATAAAAGTAGCTATTTAAATTTATTATTACACATATATATATATGTATATTTTTATATAAAATTTCTAAAATTTTATGGTACATACTAGTCATTTATATTTTTTGTCTAGTTTTTTGCTATTATAATAATCTAATTTTTTGCCTTTACATTCTAGTTTGATTGTTAGTTTTCTTTTGCTAAGTACAAGAATTTATTTCATGTTAAAAATAGTCAATTTTTAATTGAGTACCTTAATTATTCATCACTATTTGATTCAATTATCATCAATATATCTCGGTAAATGATAGATTTCTCAAAGAGTAATTGATTTGATAATGTTACCTTGAAAATATAGTCACCGGAATATGCGTTTGGTAGTATATGTTTCATATTTAAGAAAAAACCCGATGAATAACCGAATAAACCGAAAAACCGACAAAATCGAATCAAACCGAATCGATAAAAAACCGACTTAATTGGTTTGGTTTGATTCTAATATTTAAAAATCGATTTACTTGATTTGATTTTTTTCCGAAAGAAATCGATCCAAACTGAACCACGAGCAACCCTAATCCTGACCAATAGAGGTGGACTCCGTCTCTGAATTTGTTGTATATGGTCCATGTTTGCTGCTAAGGCCTAAGAACTGAAACTACAAAGCCCTATTACTTCAAAAGCTCAAAATCAATCATCAGCTACTCCAAACCTACTGGAATAATTAATTATTATGTTAATGCTACGATATGAATTCGAATCAACCTGTTTCCCATTATGAAGACAAATATCCTTGCTGTTGACCCTTAACCGATGCTGGCGATGCTTAATACGTTAATGAATAGTTGTATTTTAATTTCTTATGCTGACCCCATCTGAGATTCAAACTATCTTTTTCCCATGCAAATTGATTTTGGATATATACAAAACATTAGAATCATGACATCGACACGTTGCAGTATTAACCCATTGATAAAGATAAATGTGAAACAAAAAATAAAATAATTCCATTAATTGTATGTCCACGAACAAGGCAGTTATAGGCTAGCTGCTTGACAAAAGCAATTATTCCCGTTTTCTTGGCCTCCCCTCGAAACTATTTGACAGATAAGATACTATGTAATTGTACGGGGTAAAATTAATGAACGACAGGTAGATGCTCGATGAGTTGACACGTGCAAGTAAAGAAAAGTAAGATATGAGTCAGCAAATAGCTGTTAACGATTATGAAAATGTGACCGGTGCTGAATAAGTTTCGAAGGTACCGAAATCGAAGACGAAGATCTGAAAGGAAGATATATCGGTTGAAAAAGACAACATTTAATGAACAGTCGTTACAAAGAATCTTTGCATTAATACTCAATCATTATGTAGCTATCAAGAGGAGTTTTACTCATATTAAAGAAGAGCTTGATTTGGGGATCTTGTCTCCCTCAATTAAACTATAAATAAAAGAATTAGTATTCATTGTAGGACACGAAAACATCTGTACGCTAAAAGGCTATTGATTTTATTAACTACATTTTTTCTTTATGTTCTACATATTATTCTTATTCTTACTTCCAGAGAAGCTCATCTCAGAGTTAGACTTGTATTTTTTGCAAGTTTATTTAATTAATTTATTTCTGTTCTTAGTTATTTTAAATTTTTGGTTCCAATTAACTCATGTGTCTATAAATTTATCGCCCACATGGGGCATAGACAATTGTGTTATTATTTTGTTCCATTCATTTGTTACTAACGCATTTTGACGCTTTTCTTTAGTCAAAGTAAAAAAAACAGATGGTAGCTAATGATGTGAACAACTCTTTCAATATTGGACCAAACAACGAGCGTGAGGATATGTTTCAATGCGATGATTCAACCAGCAAAACCCGCAACGACAGAGATGAGACAATTCTGGTTCGCGAAAACTAAACCATCGGCGGCATGTGAGAAGTCCAACTCCTGATGATATTGACGATGAACCTGTTATCAAACTACTTCCAGTTATGTAAATTCCCCTATCCATAACAAAGTCATAAACTTTAATCAGATTTGGATACCCTTTAAGAAAAAATAACACAAAAATTAAATCATTTTGCATATAATTAAGAGGGTACCGTACCAAGCGGCACCAAGAACAGAGACGCCAATGGCAATAGCAATGCCGAGAGCGGCAAAAGTGTAAGGTGAGATCTGTAACATTGCTCTTGACCAGGAGCTTGATGCTCCAATCACGGCCATTGTCGACGCTGCTGACATTCTGAATCTGATTCTGCTCCTTTCTAGATCTTGACTCTTGAGATTTCTTCAGTTGGGTGAGAGAGAGGGGGGGTAGGTGTGGGGTGGGGTGGGGTGGGGTTGAAGAGTAGACAATAATGTGGTGTTGATAACAAGTGATGTTGAAACGGTAAAAATTTTGAAAGCGCAACAAAGGGAAATCATGAACTATCTCTCAAGAGAAGACCGTATAACAATGGAGCACCAGTAAGCACTTTCGGTTATTTCAAATAATTCCAATGGAGGAGTTTGAGCCCCTCCCGGCGTGCCTGCAAATCAAACAGCACAAAGAACTGGTAACGTCACTTCGAGAGAGGAGTTTGATTTTAATGAAAATCAAGCTGGTGGTGCAGGTAGTGGATTCGAGAACGACAACAACACAAATGATCCCTATAAAACCGAGCTCATGAGATTCATGAGAAAAATAAATAATTGGATGGATCAAAATGCTAAAGAATTCCACGCCTGGATGGATCAGATCCCGGAAGCACCACCAGTATTGAAGGGACCAAATTCAAAGAAGTATAGGCAATTTTCGTTCAGACCAAGTGCGGCCCCGGAGATGATTCTAAAAGATTCAAGATGTCTGATATTCCGAAGTATGATGGAACTTTGGATCCACACGAGCATATCACAACTTACATGAAGCTGTAAAGGGAAATAATTTGGCCTCACATGAGATAGAATCTGTCCTGCTGAAGAAATTCGGCGAAACTCTAACAAATGGTACTATAACATGGTACTCTCTTTTACCTAAGTATTCGATTGACTCTTTTGAAATGCTGGTAGATTCCTTTATTAAAGCTCATGCCGGGGCGAGAAAAGTCCAAGCTAGGAAAACAACTATATTCAAAATCGCTCAAGGAGTTTCAGGCAACCACATGGACAAATGTCCATCATCTTTATGAATCAAAAATCAGAATTAAAGATGATCAACTGAGTTCTTGGTGTCATCCAAAGGTCACAATCGCGATCGGAATTAGGAGATGTTCAGAAGTGATTTCGATGTAGACCGAAGGTCTTCCAGAAATCATTTCCAGCCTTATGAAAGAGCTGATGGGCGAGGAATTAAAGGTTTGCAGTCTTCAGAAAGGTTTGTATCGGATATAAGGACGGACCATGGTCGAAGTAGCAGGGCTTTGAAGGAGAAAGAACTATCGGGGTCCCGGGATTCGGCATATCCCTGGTTGTCAGATTACAACTTTAATATTAGTTTGGTAGAACTGGTTTCAACTATGAGAAACATCAAATAGGCAAGACTTTCGAAACCAATTCAGTCAGATCCTAGTCAAAATGATCCTAGTTTATGGTGTGAATTCAACGAAACATATGGCCACAGGACTGGGGACTGTCAGCATCTTTGTGAAAAGGTTTCAGGAGTGGTTGGTAATTCACATCCCAAGGGAAGAGAACGAGGAGGAAGACACATTGGCCAATTTAGGGTTGTCTTCAGAAATGAAAGGAGCTACTTCTAGTGTAGTTATTCAGTTGTTGCATTCAGTCTTGGACATGGATGGGTATTGCGAAGTTAACTCGACCAACCTAATATGTGATTGGAGAAATGAGTTTATAGAATATTTAAGGCATGGAAAATTACCTAAATATTCTAAAGCCTCCGGGCGCTATGAACTAAAGTTGCTCGTTATTCCCTTGTTGATGAATTATACCGAAGATTTTTTCAAGGACCATTGTGTCACGCCCCAAATCCGTGGAGCGTGACCGGTGCTCAACCGAGTGAACCCGACCGAGAAAGCCTGTTAGATTTCTTCTACCCAAACTCATTCATAAATAAAGAGAATATATGTTTTTCTTAATTAAACAATAAAGTGGTCGTGTCTGCAATTACTAATTTTTTACCATAAGTTTCACCATTTTTAAAGTCTCAAATGGACAAGTAATACAACCACACCATAGCATAGTTTGTCTTTCCCAGTACCAATACACAACCAACACTATGTCTACGGAGCCTCTATAGATAAAGAAGAGTACAATGATAATGCCGGCAACAGACTATACCTCAACCATAATACATAAAGAATAAAATATACATGACCCCAGGATGAAGTGGGGCTCACCAAGTTAGCTGGAAAGAAGGTGTACTGCTATCACTGATTAATGTCTCCTGCTGTGGAACCACCTGCATCTATTTAAAGATGCAGCGCCCCCGAAAAAAGGGAGGTTAGTACTGTCGAATAGTACTAGTATGAAAACTAAACATCAATTTAAGAATTTAGAAATATAAGATAATTATGATGAACCAGTGCGGCAATAGAATAATATAGATAACCGTCCCAACCATATCAAGCTTATTAAAAGATATCAACAACATTTATAGGATTTAAGATAAGATCCTCTATAACCATCTTCACACAAAGCGGCCCCGCCGCCTCACCCGATATAGGCAGGTGGAGGTGTACGTACAATACCACAACTCAAATCAAGCGGCCCTGCCGCCTCACCTCAATGTATGCGGGTGGATGTATAACCACAGTACCAAGAATCTACACAAAGCGGCTATGCCGCCTCACCCCAATGTATGCGGGTGGAAATACATCAACGATACCAATACCAACACAAAGTGGCTATGCCGCCTCACCCCAATGTATACGGGTGGTGGTGCCACAACAATACCAAAACCATATACAAAGCGATCGTTCCGCCTCACCCCAATGTAAGCGGCTGGAGGTGCAGTTCCACAATATCATAATCCCTACACAAAGCGGTCATGTCGCCTCACCCCAATATATATATACGGGTGGAGGTGTATCACAATCACAATCTCTATACCATAATTCCCACACAAAGTGGTCATGCCGCCTCACCCCAATGTATGCGGGTGGAGGTGGATCACAATCACAATCTCTACACAACTTGGCATAATAACTTTCACATAAATCACGACTAGAAATTATAATATGTGGATACATAATCCATAGTTTGGGACACATCCTCAATTTATAATGCAATATGATAAGAGCATTTGAAACACGAATTGAACATATATCTTCACCACAAAACTTATCGGAATACTCCATTTATAATCAACATCTCGGAACTTACAAGGATATTGGGAATTCCAATTCTTAAAGAAGAGTTTAGCCAACATACCTCACTTGAGCTTCCTTACACTCTAAATATTCCGTAATTCTTAGCAACTTCAATCTATTTTAGAAATATAACAAATTGAACCAAAATTAGGAAGATGGTTATGGTTCTAGCTCATTTGAGCATTTTATCAAATACTGGGTGTGCATTAAGGTTTCAAGGCCCTTTTTATGGAGAATTCCATCATCCCACAACCCAATATTTACCATGCCTAGTTCAACAATCTTCCTACACCCCTTGATATCACATGCATGTAAATAAATAACCCTACTGCCCAGAAATTATCTTGCTAATTATCCAATTCTACACAAAATTCGAAAGTGAGGGTTAGAGTGTAGAATCTTACCTCTAGGATGAAGACCTAGTGAGTTTTCCCTTCTTAATCTTCCAAAACTTGGGTAATAATTGAAGGACAAATATTGGAGAACACCTTCTCACTCTAGGGCACCCTCTCTCACTCTAAAATATCAGATAATAACTTAAAAATGACCCAAAGAGTGTATTTAACGAAATAGGGTCGGGTTTTAAAAATCCAAAAATGGAGCTCCGGAACAAGGTATGCAATCGCATAACCGATATGCGGACCGCATATCGGTCGCATAGTTGTTATAAAATAGCCAAAAGAACTGTATGTGTATGCGGTCACTATGCGATCTGCATAACCGTTATGCGGTCGTATAATGCACCGCATAACAGTTATGCGGTCGCATAGTCGACCGCATAATTGCTTCCAATTGGCCCAATTAACTGCTTCACTCTGCGACCATTATGCGGTTCGCAGAGTGATTCTGCGATCGCATAATGGACCGCAGAAATGCATCTTTTCGTAAAAAAAATTTCTTTACTTTCCGGTACATTGTTCAACCCAAAAAGTCTGAGCCGCCTCAAACACATAAGCCTAGTCCGACACCATAAAATATTATTTTCTTTGTAAAATTTACCGGGCTTACCACTTAAGTACTTCGAAAATTTTCCGGGGTGTTACACATTGGCTCGAGGTTTAGGAACATAAGAGGCTAATTATGTGATGAGAGAAGTTCATGACGGGGTTTGCGAAAATCATTCCGGTGTGGACTTATTGGTTCTTAAATTGATAAGGGCTGATTACTATTGGCCTCGGATGGAACAAGACGCGAAGGAATTTGTATAAAAATGTAATAAGTGTCAGCATCATGCGTAATTAGTGCATCATGCGATAGAGCTTCTGCATTCTGTGGTGTTACCGTGGCCATTCATGACATGGGGGATGGATATAGTTGGTCCTTTGCCTCAAAGGCCCGGGAAGGTGAGATTTATTTTGGTTTTAGCTGATTATTTTACTAAATGGGTTGAAGCAGGTGCTTTCAAAAGGATTGGAGAGCGAGAAGTGATTGATTTCATTTGGGATCATATCATCTCCCGGTTTGGAGTACCAACATAAATTGCTTGTGACAATGGGCCACAATTTATAGGTTCCAAAGTCACAAAGTTTCTCGAAGGATTGAAGATCAAAAGGATCACATCTTCTCTATATCATCCAAATGCTAACGGACATGCGGAGTCAACCAATAAGGTGATAATTCAAAACCTCAAAAAGAAATTAGAGGATGCTAAAAGTAACTGGCCATAAGAGTTACCGGGGGTATTATGGGCATATCGAACAACGGCGAAGTCAAACACGGGAGAAACACCCTTTTCCCTTGTGTATGGCGCAGAAGTTTTGATTTCGGTGAAGAATAGGTAACCGACCATAAGGTATTCCCGAACAAACGGGGAGGAGAATAATGAAGCAATGCTAATTAGGCCGGATTTGCTTGAAGAGCGTTAGAATTTAGCATATGTGAGGATGGTGGCACAAAAGCAAAGGATGAAAAAGGTACTATAATCACAGAGCAAATCTTCGATATTTCAAAGTTAGAGATTTAGTTTTGAGAAAAGTGACTCAAAGTACCCGAGAAGTTAATGCTGAAAAGCTAGGACCAACGTAGAAAGGGCCTTATCGTATTTCACCTATAACCGGTAAAGGTTCATATCAATTAGAAAATCAAGATGCAGTAAAATTACCAAGTAGTTGGAACGTGACTCACCTCAAAAGGTATTATTGTTGAAGATCCTTATTGATACTGAATGTGTGTGCTACACTTTTTTTCCCTTCGTCCAGTTTTTGTCCCAATTGGGATTTTCTGGCAAGGTTTATAATGAGGCATAAATCATACTATGAAGAAGGATCATCGACAACATCAAGAACTCTAGTGTTCGAATTCTCATACTGAGCATCCAAACACTGGGGGGGGGGGGGGGTTATTGTGTATCAGAACACTAAAAGTGTCATTACGACTGGGGACTCTTAGAACTGGAAGCTATATCTTATCGGGATCGGAGACTGCATGATCAGCCCCGTAGAAATAAGTAGTACAAGTTAGCCATATGTATTGGCAACTTTATTTGCTTAAGATTTTTTTTGTTTATATAAATGTACTTTTAGAAATGAAAGGAATAAATTAAAGTCCTTTTGTTTTTATCTTATTTCTTGTCCAAATAAAATGATATGATTTTTTTTTATTTCAAAGTTACTTAAACTTCAAATGTTTGTGCCGGAATAAACAGGAGACGTCATCTTCAAGATCACCATAAATATAAGGACCCTCTCTTATAAAACCCTCATAGTTAAAGGGTAAAAATCGGAAGTATGAATGTACGGAATTAAATATCGGATGTAAGAAATTTCCAAACTTTATCAAATGGAAAAAATATATTTTTGCACAAAAATTAAGCAAAAAGATGTCTTTTATTTCTTAAAATTCCAAACTCAATAGAAGTTTCAGCATATATATATATATATATATATATATATATTACATTAATTGGTTTTGTCGACAGAGTCCGAAGGAAGAGAAGTATATCCTGCATCTTTTGAAGATGAAGGATGTTCCACATTCGGTTATGTACCTTCATCCTTGTCCTTATCTTCTTCTTCAGCTTCCTCTTTGGTTCCCGTGGACTCAGAACATGTTCTCAAGGAGCTTGAAAAAGTGGGCCAAGCAGGAATATTATCGAAGGCAGCTGTCTCTAATTCAAGAGCCTCAACAATGCATCCATCCATATTTGAAATGTCTTCTTTGGCCTCCTCCAAGGTCTTCATCCTCATGTGATAAATTGCATAAGTTTTCTCAAGGAGGAAAAAGTCTTCTTAATCTTGTAGTTTGGCTCAAAGCTTTTTGATTTTGGACTGCAGCTGTTCGTTTTCAACCTTCACGATGCCATAGGTCCGGCAAAGTTAAGTATTTGTCCTCGCTTGTTTGCAGTTCTGCTCCATGACCTTTTTGAACTTTTCCTCCATCCTAGCTCTCTTCTCCTCGGCAGCAGCAACCTCTTGGGTTTTGGAACGTAAGCTTACTTCCAGGTTATTTATTTGTTCCATGGAAGCAGACTCACGTTCAGTACCTGCAGTTATAACATCCTGCAGCTCAGCCCACTTGGCCTTCAACTACTAAAGTTCTGTATGCAGTTGAGCGGCCTCTCGGTTGTGAACCATTTGTTTTTTCTAAGATTTCTCCAACTGGGCTTCAAGCTTACCCATATGATCAAGTCTTGTCTCTAAAGACAGGAGGCGCTCAACGAGTTGATCTCGTTCAGCGATAATTTGATCCCGCTCGGCAACAAGTTCTTCTTTGACTTGGATCGTCTTCTGCAAGCCCTCTGAGGCAAGGAGCTTCTCCTGAAAGGTCAAAGATTAACGTTATTGAGGATAATGTTTAGCAAAAGAAAAGAAAATAAAATTAAATAATAGTAAGTTGATAGCTGAGCAGCAAAATGCATGCTGTTATTGATCAAACACCCCGCAGAAAGAGCCTCCATCTTTCCCCGATCTTTGTTCGAAGCTATAGGCTTCAAGTAGTTGGAAAATCTCACCGTCTTGGAGAGTAAGTGGCATTCATTCAAAACCAAAAGAGTGACACTACTTTTACCATCAGAGTTTCGAATAGGTGCCGAGAAAGTGTTCTTAATGCTCCCGTGATCAGGTGACCGCGAGGAATAAACACTGTCCATTTCTTTAGTTAGGGCCGGTGGTGAGGTAGGAGATGATGGTGTTGCAGCTGGTGTTGAATTTGGAGGTAGAGGAACATCAAAGGTGGAACTCCTCTAACCTGAAGCAACAACTGGATCCTGGAAACGAGACTCTGAGTTTTCAACTATTTCCATTTCTGTAAAGAGTCCTCGAATTTCTTCCGGTTGAGCATCCGGTTGAGTAGGGGAAGTTCTTCTTCTTCTTCTTTGAAGAGAAACTGCTTTATCATCATCCTCGATTTCATCTTCATCAAGGACCACTGTGGTCGGTCCAGCTGGGGTTTCTTTTGTTGAAGGCTTCTCCGGAGTATTAGCTTTGGAGGTATGTCTTCTTTTTGGTTTTTTCTCCTTGGGCTGGGGACTTAGGGAAGATGGACCTTCACCGGAAGCAAGAAAGACATCATAAACCCTCTTCTGATCAATGATTGCTTGAATTTGTTGATGAGCCACTGTTGGGTCATGGGAAACCTCAACAACGGGGAAGACAAAAGACCCCTTCGAAAGTCTTGTGTATTATGAAAGGGAGTCAACAAATTTGTACTACGTCATGTTGGAGATTAAAAGGAAAAAAAGAAGTTTTACTTACCATGGTTCTTTGCCTTCCAATTAAATTTGGGTGAAAGTTTTTTCAACTTTCGGGAGTCCGGTGTGAAAATATCTAAAATATTAGGTTCTGAACTAATGGAGGAACCCAACTGGTAGCTGAAAGAAGAGGAATAAATGTTAGAAAAAAGAGGACATTTTATTTAATGCAGAAGGAAAAGAATATTTGAAAAACTTACGAGTAAAGTTCTAGGATTCAAGGATAGGAGGTGCCATCACCGGAAGAATACCTTTCCGTCCATCCACGATCGTTATCATTAGGGGTGGGCATAAAACCCGAAAAATTAAATTTCGAACCGAACCGAATTAATTCGGTATTTCGGTATCGGTTTATTCTGTATTTTGGTATAATTCGGTATTAATTTTTCGATTTTTCGGTAAGGTTCTCGGTATTGAGGTTTCGATACTTCGATATACCGAAATACCGAAAATTTTAAGTAAGCCTAAGTAGTAAAACTAAGCCCAAATAAAACTAAGTCCAAGTCCAACTCTTAAGCCCTAACCAGTAAAAGTAAGCCATGTCCAACCAAAAAGTAAAAATGATCATCTTTGACATTACGAGTGGAATATCATTTCTATTGAAAGTTGATCCTCGAATTATTACTCAGCTATCCTTGATGGACTCCTCTTTACACTCTATTAGATTGGAGTGTAAAGATTCAATGATCTGCTTACACAACAAATTGAAGAACTTGGCTATAGTACTCTACGAATGAAATCAAAATTTATTAGGAAATCATTCACTATTTGAAGGTATTATTTTTTTACTGTTATTATTAATAACGGTACCGAAACCGTACCGAAGCCATACTGAACCAAACAAGAAAATACCGAACCGTACCAAACTACTTTGGTACGGTATTTGGTATGCACAATTGATATACCGAATACCGAACCGTCATTCTTAAATACAGTATCGAACGCCCACTCCTAATTATCATCATCAATACTGGTGACGATGACATGATGACCACGTTTACTGAATTTGATCATGCCTCCTCGAAAAATCTTTGGGGAGTCGAGGTTGATAAAATGAGCAAGAGTGAGGGTTTTACCGGCCCATGAGCACAATACCCGAAGGTAAGCTACCGTTCGCCATATTGACGGACCTACCTGAGCCAAATAGATTTGGTAGTTGTGGCAAAATTCTAATAACGGGATCTATTTCTCGGCCCATTCTTAAAGTAAAAGGGTACATGTAAAAGCACGTGAACCCTGGTTTACTAAAGGTGATCATTTCCACTTCATTCAGGGCTAAAACTCTAATATTTTTTCAGTAACAATCTTCTTTCACAATAGGAATGCAAGAAGGATGAATGGAAGAAGGATATCTGCTAATAGACAAATTTCTGTCATTTTTAGGATTTAGAGGTTCCTTTTGTACTTGAAGATCCGTCTCAGAATTTAGTTGAGAGGGGATGATTATGTTGCTAGTAGGAGGACCATATCAGCTTCCTTGGTTTGTTTTTCTTAGAAGGGCCACCACCAATGTATATGCCTGGATTTACGGGGGAAGGGGTAGTCGAAGACATGATGATGGAAAATCTGAGTAAGAAAATTTTACCGAGGAAGAGAGATTTGCAGAAAAGTTTTAAGGAAATTTGAAGAAGAAGAGTTTGTAATAGTGAAAGGTAAAAATGATGAGAAATGGAGAAGTTTATAGGCGGCAGAATTCATGATCATCATTACCTAGAAAACTAGCAAAATTATTTGTCAAATCACGGGATAACACATGTTCGGATCATTAAATGCAAGGAGATATGTGTCTTTTTAAGTATCAGAAACCATTCGGAAAATTTTCCGCCAAGAAAATAGGTCTTATCTACTTTCCGATAACATAGAGTTTTATCACCGAAAAGTAAAAGGACTATCTGTATGGAGTAAAATTGATGAACGACAGGTGGATGCTCGACGAGTTGACACGTGAAAGTAAAGACAAGTAAGATACGAGTCAGTAAATTACTAGCACCGGTTACGAACATGTTACCGGTGCTGAATATGTTTCGAAGGCACTGGAACCGGGGACGAAGATCTAAAAGGAAAATATCGGTTGGAAAAGACAGCATTCAATGAGTAGGCGTTACAAAAAATCTTTGCATTAATCCTCAATCATTATGCAGCCATCAAGAGGGGTTTTATTCATATTAAAGAAGAGCTTGATTTGGGGATCTCTTGTCTCTCTGAATTGAACTATAAATAGAAGAATTTATATTCATTGTAGGATACGAAAATATCTGTACACAAAAAGGCTATTGGTTTTATTAACTACATTCTTTCTTTCTGTTCTACATATTGTTCTTATTCTTGCTTTCAGAGAAGCTCATCTCACAGCCACGCTTATATTTTTTTCAAGTTTATTTAATCAGATTTTTTTCTATTCTTAGTTATTTTATATTCTTGGATCAAATTAATTTTCGTGTCTATAAACCACGTTACAAATTCAACTATACCGTTTTACGGGTAAAAACAGTAAACTATTTGTTGAAATTCGTTGTTTGATTTAAAAGTGATATATATATATATATATATATATCTTAAACGTCTTCCGAATTTTAATTTTTATATTTTCTGAATAATATATGTTGGAGTATTTTTAACGTGTTTATTACTTTAGTTGGATAAATCACGTCCACAGGTATATCACAGCATGCAAATGTAGTTGTCAAGGTGCTGTAACCATCAAGACATCAGGTTTAAACCTTGACCAGAAAATTGTCCGTTTGATGATTGGTCAATTCTGATGCAATTCGATGACTTCGTCCAAAATTTGGCTGATCTAAGGAGTTTGACACTAGAAATGAAGTAGGATTTTAATGTGATAGCTGTCTAAGGGAGGAATGAACTAAACCTTTTCTTTCTCCTCAAAAATAGTTTCTTGATTCTTCGTTACTTATTAAACTTAGTCAATGTAAAAACAATCATGGGTAAAGTCAAATAAAGTAACTATACAATAATGATATGATGTTTTTATATGCAAATTATCATTGATTTCAGGGGCCAAAATGAACATAAAGTTTTTGAGGGGGGCCACAAACAATTAATGCAGCGACTTTACCTAGACAAAAACTTTTGTTTTATTGCAGACACGACTAATTATAGCAAGGATTCAGGTGGTAGAAGTCTAGAATAAGTAGCATGAACATTACTCGTTTATTAAGTATTTTTTTTAAAAGAAATTATTTATACCTCAAGTTGGAGTCGATGGGTCTTCTCTTTAGTTGTTCTTGATCCAGTGGTTGAGATCAGAAAAGAAATGAAGACGACGGATCATATGGCTTTGTTTGTTTCCTTGATAATCATTTTCAATATATATACTAGCTGCTATAATATAGTAACATATAACTTTGCACCCACTCAATCTTATAGCATGCCCACTCCTTGATAAGACACATTTATAGGACTTTATAACTAACTTGAATTATAACACACCCGTAGCTCATACTTTGTTCTAAACCACATTAGTGATCCGAATCATTTGAAAGAGATTTCATAATATAAAGAAAATATTTTTTTAAAATATTTAAGTCAACCAACTATGAGAAAATTGGATTCATATCGAACCACCCTTAACCTGAACTTTTGAACTTATTTGATTCTTGAAGCAATATATAGTTAGCAAAATCAAGAAGCTAGATATGATCTTTTGAACTCTTTCACAGCAGGTCAGAATTAGTTTAGTACTCTTCAGTCTTCACCTAAAAAATTCAGTCTATATATATATATATTATGCCCCAGTTCCTCTCAAATTTTATATGGTAGAAGTTTGGCCTAATCTCCCTCTCCGCAATGTGTAGTTTTAGCCTTTGAGTTTGGTTGTTCTTGCGAGTCATGACGAAAGGAGAGCTTAAATCCCCCACCCATAAAAAAGAAAAGCTTTTTTCTTGATTGAAGGCTTGGTACGAAGGAATTAGACAGTGACAGACCCAGAATTTTGTGCAAGCGAGTTCAATTTTAGAAGTAAATAAATTTAGTCGTAAAATAGTAGTTGTCAAGTGTGTTCAAATAAAATATTTATGCAAAATTTAAACAGCTTTAATCCTAATTTATACATATACATAGTATTTATTTTTGTGAAGCGGATTCAGTTGAACCCGCTAGCGGGTCCGCCACCGGAATTAGGTAAGGAATATTGGCAGGAAGAATCAATAATTTATGCACATTGATTGGAAGGATGGAGCCGCAGGGCCGGCGGGAGGGTGAGGCCCTAAATTCTAGAGGGCACCCAAAATATTATACTATATTATTATGTATTATATATCTTATGGGATTACTCGAGTCAAAATTTTAATATTTATTTATTTGGTTAAGAATGCACAGATGAGTGAGGAAAGAGCGATAAATCTCCGTCTTGTTAGTAGTATATTTATTTTCCTCTTCCGTTCTAATATTTCCTCCTTTCTTTCACATGACTTTGAAATTTCTCTTTCCAATTTCAAACTCTGTTTCTTTGATTTAACTACTTTCTCATATTTAACTGACTAATTGATTAGAACAGAAGATCTTTTGTGTCTCATTGTTACATGAATTTTGTGAAATAGGCCTCTTAATACAATTTGGCTTTAGGCCACCAACTTCGTTAAGCCGCCCCGGATGGAGGCAGGGTCATGTGTTCGTTGTTTATCCTTTTCTTGAACAATGTCTCTTCCTTCTTCATTGTAATCCAAAAATGTGGATCGCGTTTACACATTAGTTTTGCGTCGACGACAGTGATTTTTGACAAGCAATATACCCACGGGGGTGCAACGTATTTCAGTCATTCCAATAATACTGATTTTAGACAGTTTGGAACTTTTCAAGTGCGAATAATTGCTCTATTTCCTTGGAGTTGATCAATTGATCTTCCATCGCTGCACTCCGTTTCATTTTCTAGTTCATTAACTAGAAAGTTTTCTAGGTCGACTTGCATGATTTGATTTTTTAAAAAGCCCCTAAAGTGGGTGACTTTTATTTTAAATACAACAATATAAACCTGTCCATTCCGAATTTTATATATATATATATATACCTTAAATTTTATAGTATATCAACCAACTTTGTGAAACGTAACCAACTTGGATAATTTTATTTAGCACCAGTGGAGACGATGAGGGAGACAAGAGAACGTTTCAAAAGTTAATAAGAGTGCAAATAAAGAATAATATGATTTGGTTCTGTTATCATGAATAGCAAGATCGCAACTTAGCAGGGAGGAAAGGAGTTACCATCTACGGATTCCAGGACAGACAAAATAAAACATTAAATGACTTTTTTCCATATGTCAAAATTTTAATGGACATAATTACTCGATAATTATATGGGTGGAAGGTAAACAGAAAACAATAAAGTAGGGGTGTGCGTATAGGTCGGATTGGTTCGAGTTTTTCAATTATCAAATCAAATCAATTGTGTCAGGTTATTGAATCTAAAGACCAAACCAAACTAACAAAAGTCGGATTTTTCAATCTCGATATTTCTCGGGTTTTCAGTTATTTCGGTGGATTTTTTCGAGTTTTTCTCCAGTAAAATTTTCATAACACAAAACATATAACTTGTACTCCAAATAATCCCAATAAGATACAACTATATAAGACGTTTCCCAAGAAAATAATACAAAATATGAGATGTGTCATGACATTGTCTTAAAATATTCAACGATAACGATAACGAAATCGCACAAAACAAATATTGTTAATTAATAAGCCATAATAAAAATAAACATAATTTAAAAGTACTAAGTCATGCTAAAATAAATACAGCTAATAAGTACTATTAATTACATGATTAAGCACTAAAAAAAAAAACAAAAATAGGTTACACATTTTTATCTAAATTATTACCAAATTAAAAAATATATATCCAACATATTATCATTCCTAGTATTAGATTGAATGTCTTTTGTTAACATTAGTATTGATTTGATTTTGATTTGGGCTTTATTTGTAATGAACTATAAAACATATTGGAGCATTCAAAAGTTCTAAGTCCAAACTTGAAATAACACGTTAAATGATAAAACTATGAAAAATTTTAAAAATTATTTATAAACTATATTACGATAAATATTTTTATATATTAAATATACTTAAATTTTTTATATATGTAATGTCGGATTGATTTGGTTTCGGTTTGACATTTTTTAGTTAAAACTAAATTAAACCCATTATGGTCGGAATTTTTTCTAACACCAAACTAAATCAAACCGAACCATAATCGAGTTTTTTTCCTCAATTTGACTCGAATTATCGATTTAGTGCGGTTTTTCAGTTTCCTTCCTATACCCTATAATAAAGTAATCGAGATATGTATTATCAGACCACCACTAGTTAAAATAAAAGGAATGGAGTTGGTAGTCTCATCTTAAATCTTGCTGAGTAACACTGAATCTTGATTATCGGGGTAGGATCTCCTTTCTTTTTCTTGCATGTCCGCTATTCCAATTAGAATAGTGGTGTTTTTTTTTTTGTTTTGTTTTGTTAAATGTTTGGTTCTAAATAGCAGGGATAAAATTTTCTTCTTTTACCTCATGTAGATTTCTTTTTGGATATCTGAAAGTTCTGCAAAAATATGTAAAAAGTTTGGCGATTTTATGTTGATTACAGTGTGGTTATATTTTGTTCAACAAGCCAGGAACTAAAACACAATTTCTAAAACAATTACGATCAGAAAAAGAAACAAAAAATCCCAACAACCATACAAATGTTTAAGGGCCAAACTCCATATAATTGGACTCTTATTTGTGTTAATTTTAGAATTTTAATAATGATCAATATCCATAAAGAAGTCTTGACTAATGTTATATTAGTGTATGCGGATTCTATTGAGCAACAACATTGCTAAAAGGAACGAAGATCTACTCAATGGCTATGTATCTTGAACCATTGCCTTACATGTAATTCACCTGCAAATCCAGAAACAAGTGTATGCAGATTCTATAAAACGGGAGATTCAAAGTGAAAGAGAAAAATAACATAGTGGGAGACAATTTGAATGGGAAAAATAACATACTGGGAGACAATTTGAAGTGCTGCTCCTTTCCCCAATAAAGCATGGAGCATGAAAGCACTCCCTGGATAAATTAATCCAGCCCATCAAATGGAGACAATTTGAAGTGCTGCTCCTTTCTTCAACAAAGCATAGAGCACGGAAGCACTCCCAGGATCTCGACATGGAGCATTCCCTAGATTTATTAAATCCAGCCCATCTCTCATGAAGGAATTAGAGGCACCTATCTTGAATCAAATATCAGTAAAATATTGTGTGCATCTATTAAAGACAAATCTACAATAGCTCTCAAATCTAGCCTATAAGAAGACTGGCAAACTCAAGGATTAAATATGCAACTACAGAAACTGGTTCTAAACCTTTCTAATTCTTAGTACAAACACTGTATTCTTGAGTTTACAAGTGTCATAAAAGATAGGAAGAGATAAAATACAAAAAGAGAGCTGTGTCAATATTACAAAAGCTATTATTGCTGAATATCGTTGATGGTGAGCGAACCAAAATCATCACCATTGTAACCTATTATCAAAGAGCTAAGAAAACCCTTGTGACCCAAGGGAAACTGGATGTAAGTACCTCACCGGCACTGAACCAGTTTAAAAATTATTGTGTCCTGTTATTTTTTTGTTTGCTTGGTTTATTTCTCTTTAACTGCTCACTGTGCAGAATCTAGTCGACTAAACTCATATTTAGTCAACTAAGTTTTAATCGACCACAATTCACCTCCCCTCTTGTACTTTCAATTGGTATCAGAGCAAGGCTCACAAACTTGCTTAACAACTAGTGAGAAAAAGATCATGGGATCAAACACAGTCGTCGGTGCATTATTTCAAGAGGGAACCTCTCAGGTACGACCTCCATATTTCAACGGACAACACTTTTCTCACTGGAAAGTTTGGATGGAAACATACACTATGTCATATGACATCAAAATTTGGCGTGTGATAAAAAAGGAAAATCTTTCAATTCTGCCAAAGAAAGATGAGAATGGTCAAGCCATAGTATCAACTGATCTACTTGACTTAGATGATTACACTGATGAACAAGCTGTTGTCATAACTGTGAATGCCAAAGCAAAAAATCTTATGTATAATGCTATCAGTGAAGACGAGTATGAAAAGATTTCAACCTGTGAAACTGCTAAGGAATGTGGGATAAATTGGAGGTCACATATGAAGGAACCAACAAGGTGAAAGAAATAAGGATCTGTCACGCCCCAAAACCGAGGAGCGCGACCGGCGCTCAATCGAGTGAACCCGATCGAGCAAGCCTGTTAGATTTCATTCTACCCAAACTCATCCACGAATAAAGATAATATATAATTTTATGAATTAGACAAAAACGTGATCATGTCTACAATACTAATTCATTACCATTAGTTACTTCGTTTTTAAAGTCTCAGTTCCACACATTTGTCATAATCTGAAGTGAAAATAGTAATTCAAATACAACATAACGAGTTTGACTTTTCTAGTACCAATACACAACCTACACTATGTCTACAGAGCCTCTATAGATAAAGAAGAGTACAATGATAATGCCGGCAACAAGGCCCCAGCTATACCTCAAATAGAATATACAAAGTACAAAAGATTCCTGACCCCGGGATAAAATGGGGCTCACCAAGTTAGCTGGGAAGAAGGTGTACTGCTATCATTGATCAATATCTTCTGCGGTGGAACCACCTGCATCCATTTAAAGATGCAGCGCCCCCGACAAAAGGGACTTGAGTACTGTCGAATAACACTAGTAGAAAAGGATTCTAAAAATCCAAAAAATCTGTCGTGTTTTTATTGTGGAAAACCTGGTCACACTTCTTACCGTTGCAGGATCAAGGACAACAGGAGATGGGTCTGGTGACCTAAATCCTCTAGTCAAGCTAACACTCATAAATCTAACCATTCAGGAGCCAAGCAGGCTTGGGTACCTAAAAACAAGTAATTTTATTTTGCAGGAACACCGCAAGAAGAATCAAAAAGGAAAATGGTATCTTGACAGCGCGTGTTCCAGATATATGACTGGTGGCAAACAATTATTCAAAACTATCACCAAACTAGATGGATGAACATTTACATTTGGAGACATATCAAAAAGAAATGTAATTGGAGTTGGAAAGGTTCCTCTCAGCTCAACATATGATGTAGATGAAGTGTATCTGGTTGATGAACTTGGTTACAATCTTCTCAGCATTAGTCAACTATGTGACAATGACTATGAGGTTTGTTTCAAAAAACATGGTTGGTTTATTGAAGATGAATCAGGTAAAGTTATTCTCTCTCGAAATAGGGACAAAAATGTTTATACTATTAGTAACTTAGATAGTGTTGGTAATCAAATTTATCTAGCTTCCATTCTTGATGACCCTTGGGTATGGCATAGAAAACTTAGTTATGCCAGCATGCATACTATTCATAAACTTTCTAAAAACGATCTAGTCATTGGTCTTTCAAAACTAGACTTTTTAAAAGATCAAATTTGTGATGTATGTCAACTAGGAAAATAAACCAGATCTTCTTTTAAAGTCAAAAATATTATTTCCGCTATAAAACCTCTTCAACTACTGCATATGGATTTTTTTTGACCTACTAGAATTGCTAGTATAGGTGGGTGAAAGTATGCTTTTGTTATAGTAGATGATTTTTCTAGATTCACCTGGATTATTTTTCTAAGTCACAAGGATGAAACTTTAAGAAACTTTGAAGTCTTTTGCAAAAAAGTGCAGCGTGAAAAAGGTTACTACATTTCCTCCATAAGAAGTGATCATGGAGGAGAATTTGAAAGCAAAGCTTTTGAGAACTTCTAGAATGATCAAGGGATCTCTCACAATTTCTCTTCCCCAAAATCGCTACAACAAAATGGAGTGGTAGAACATAAAAATAGAACTCTACAAGACACGGCAAGCACCATGATTGTGGAAAATTCTCTCCCACACCACTTCTGGCAAGAAGCCGTAAGTACATCATGTCATATCATCAACATATGCCTTATTCGACCAATATTTAAGAAGACTCCATATGAACTATGGAGAGGAAAAAGATCCAACACCAGTTATTTCCATCCTTTCGGCTGTAAGTGCTTTATTCACAACAATGGAAAAGATAATCTTGGTAAGTTTGATCCCAAAAGTGATGAAGGTATTTTTCTTGGATACTCTCCCTCCAGCAGAGCATATAGAGCTTTTAATAAGCGTACTTTATCCATTGAAGAATCTATACATATTATTTTTATGGATACTAACCCTCATTTGAAGAATGATCATCTTCCTGAAGATGAAGAAATTTTCATAGTGCCAAAGTCTATCGATACAAGTGAAATTGCCTCTGAAGAAATGACTGATCAACAAGATCAGTTGATTGTGCATCTTACAGGAAATTAGGAGTCCACTTCGATCGATCCAACCACTTCTTCTGAAAAAGAGCCAGAATTAGTTGTCCCAAATGAATGAAAAAATGAACATGGATATCCTCATAAGTATATCATTGGAGACCCTCAGGAAGGGATGAAAACTAGAAGATCTCTAAAGTAGACATCAAATATTGCTCTTATATCCCAACTTGAACCAAAAAAGGTGGACGAAGCACTTGGTGACAAAAGCTGGATAATTGCAATGAAGGAAGAGTTTGATCAATTTAAGAAAAATAAAGTATGGGAACTCATTTCTAAGCCACCAAATGCATCCATTATTGGAACAAAATGGGTATTCAGAAATAAGTTGAATGAATCTGGACAAGTCGTGTGAAATAAAGCAAGATTAGTTGCTCAAGATTATTCACAACAAGAATGGATTGATTGTGAGGAGACTTTCGCCCTTGTTGCCAGGTTAGAATCCATTCGCATTCTATTAGCTTATGCTACTCATAAGTGTTTCACACTATTTCAGATGGATGTGAAAAGTGCTTTCTTGAATGGATTTATTTCTGAGGAAGTTTTTGTTAGGCAACCTCCAGGATTTGTAAATGAATCCTTTCCTATTCATGACTACAAATTATCCAAAGCTTTTTATGGCCTAAAGCAAGCTCCTAAAGCCTGGTATGAAAGGCTGAGTTCATTTTTAGTTGAAAATGGATTAGACAGAGGTAATATTGATACTACTCTTTTCATCAAATGATCATCTATAGGTAACTTAATTGTACAAATTTATGTTGATGATATTATTTTTGGCAGTACTAATACTATTTTGTGTAAGGATTTTTCAAACATTATGAAAGGAGAATTTGAAATGAGTATGATGGGAGAATTAACTTTCTTCCTTCGACTTCAAATCAAGCAAGTACAGAAAGGAATCTTCATTAGTCAAACAAAGTACGCGAAAGAACTCATCAAAATATTTGGTATGTCTAATGCAAAGGCCATAAGAACACCTATGAGTCTGTCGACTACTTTGGATGAAAACAAAAATGGTAAGAGTGTTGATGAAATAATTTATCGAGGTATAATTGGATCATTACTCTATCTTACCGCTAGTCGACCAGATATTATGTTTAGTGTTTGAAAATGTGCTAAATATTAGTCAGCTCCTAAAGAGTCTCATTTGACTGCTGTTAAACGTATTATCAGATATTTGATAGGGACAGTCGACTATGGCTTATGGTATGAATGTTTGGAAAATTTCAATCTCAAAAGTTTTTCAGATGCAGATTTTGCAGAAGATAAACTTGATAGAAAAAGCACAAGTGGAACGTGTCAATTACTTGAAAAATCCCTTTTATCCTAGCACAACAAGAAACAAAGCTGTGTGGCCTTATCCACCACAGAGGCTGAATATTTGGCAGTAGGCAACTACTACACACAAGTACTATGGATCATGCATCAACTGTTAGATTATGATTTATGTCTTAATTCTGCTCCGATTATGTGTGACAATACTAGTGCAATTTGTTTATCAAAAAACTTTGTGTATCATTGTAGGGCTAAGCATATTGAGATCAAGCATCATTTTATACGTGATCATGTTGCTAAAGGAGATATTGTATTAGAATTTGTTAATATTGAAAATTAGTTAGCGAATATTTTTACAAAACCTTTGATTGAAGAAAGATTTTATTTTCTTCTGAACAAAATTGGCATTTGTACAATTCTCTCATAACCATGGTTAATGTGTCCCATAATTACTTTTATTTATTTCCATGTATGTTGTTATTTTTGCCAAAAGAAAAAAATCTCTTTGTACTTGATTAGTCTTCACACTTATTTATGGTGAACTGACGATATAGTTTTGCATAAGGCAACTTTTCAGTTGCCTTTCATACGTCTCTCCAGAAATCGAGGCGTCCTTTCTAGTGCTTTTTAACTCCTTCTCTATCGAGTGTATCTCCCATTTTCTCAAAGGAACCAAATCTCTCTCTCTCTCTCTCTCTCTCTCTCTCTCTCTATTTTCTTCCACTCATGACCAAAGCAAAACCCTCTCCCTCCTCTTCCATACTCAGAAGAAGCCACCGATTCAAGAAAATCAAAGATGACCCTGTTGATATCGAATCTTTCGAAAGAATAGATCACTTACTCACTAAAGAAGAATCAAGTGACTCTCAAAAAGAAATTCTCATATCTCAAAAGAGGGCAGGAAAACGACCAATGGAGTCCATCCCCAAACAATCCTCTCAGAAAAAGGGAAAAACTGAAAGTATAGAGTTTGGTCCTGAAGACAAGATGATTTTATATGGTCCTGAAGACAAGGCTAGATTTGTCGCCTTCAAAGGAAAGCCAATTGAATTTGGTCGCACTGTAAGCTTAAAGTCTATGCAAAACTCTCACTGTGATGTTCTATCTATTTTTGAAACTCAGAAACTTGTCTCCCTATTTGATACTGTTGGTGATACTCTCTATGAAGAGCCTGTGCGCATGTTCTATACAAACCTTTTTGTGAATGATAAAGAGGATCTAGAAACCACGGTCTTAGGAACTCGCATTATCCTTGATTCTTATCAGTTTGAAAAAATCTTTACTACAAAGTTTGTTGGATACAATTTCTTTGGGAAACATTCCTGGCCAAATAATTTTAAAGTATTTTTTGATGAGGCCAAAAATATTTTGTCTGAAAATCCCCCTGATATAGGTCCTAAGAACTTGAAGTTTGAACATCGTGTTCTAGCCCATATTATTGCAACCACTTTGCTACCCTGTACTGGTTCTCTGAGTACTTTGTCTCTCAGAGATGTATTTGTTCTCTATTGTTTGGTAAATGGTAAAGCTATAAACTGGTTTTTCTGGGTACGTCAATACATGCTTGAAAGTATCAGGGACATTTTCTCTTCTGCGAGCAGCCTGCCTTATGGTTTACTAGTTTCTACATCCTAAAAGTCATGAAAGTGGACCTATCTCTCTATGTTCCAAAGATTATCTCCAGCACCTATGATAAGAGCGCCTTTGCCATGATGGGGTATACCTTAATTGAGGGAACTTGGCTTAAAATGGACAAAACATCAGAGGTCATCCATACTCAGAGTAGTGGGGGACTAAAATTTGAAACCAACAAATCTTCTTCTTCAGACCAGCTGATGCTGATGCAACACAACATTGCAGGTATCAAGGATTTACTAACCTCTACGCAGGAGCAGGTGGACAAGATCAGAGAAGTAACTAAGGAAACCGGGGTAGACATGGCCAAGCTTAGGATCACTCTTCAAGCCACAAGGAGGCAAGGAATCAGGGCCATACACGATATTTCTGAGAAGCTAACCAAAGTCACCAAGGACATTGATGCCTCTTATGAAAGCTTGTGCACTAAAATGATCAACACCCTGAAATATTTCCTTGGAAGGCATTAAATGTTTAGGATGCTTAAGACAATCCTTTTTGCCTTGTGTGATAGTTTAAGACTATTTATTTTGGTTGTGTCTGGGGTGAGCATTAGTCGACTATGCTCACTATAACTGCTTAGCTGTACAAATTTTATGCCTGCTTATTTAGTACTATTACTGCAAGTAGTTTCTCTTGCTCTTTTTTTGATTGATGTCAAAGGGGGAGAAGAAAAGAAAAAGAGTTGCAGTTTTGTTACATGTAAGTTACAGGTGAGCTACAAATTCAAAAGTGCAGATTCAAATCAACAATCAGCTTAAAGACAGGGAGAGCACACTTGAAAAGAAAAGGGAAGTATCCATAAATTAGTCAAACTCTTTTTAACTTATTGTCATCATCAAAAAGGGGGAGATTATTAAGTTTAGAATTTTAATAATAATTAAAATCCATAAAGAATTTTTGACTAATGTTATATGAGTGTACGCAGATTCTGGTGAGCAACAACATTGCTAAAAGGAATGAAGATCCACTCGATGGCTATGTATCTTGAACCATTACCTTACATGTAACTCACATGCAAATCTAAAAACTAGTGTATGCAGATTCTGTAAAACGGGAGATTCAAAATGGAAGGGAAACACAACATAATGGGAGACAATATGAGTGAGAAACATAATGTAATGGGAGACAATTTGAAGTGCTGCTCCTTTCCCTAATAAAGCATGGAGCATGGAAGCACTCCCTGGATAAATTAATCCAGCCCATCAAATGGAGACAATTTGACGTGCTGCTCCTTTCTTCAACAAAGCATGGAATATGGAAGCACTCCCTGGATCTCAGCATGGAGCACTCTCTGGATTTATTAAATCCAGCCCATCTCTCGTGAAGGAATTAGAGGCACCTTTCTTGAATCAAATATCAGTAAAATATTGTGTGCATCTATCAAAGATAAATCTACAACAACTCTCAAATCTCGCCTATAAAAAGACTGGCAAACTCAAGGATTAATTATGCAACTACACAAACTGGTTCTAAACCTTTCTAGTTCTTAGTACAAATACTGTATTCTTGAGTCTACAAGTGTCATAAAAGATAGGAAGAGATAGAACACAAAAAGAGAGTTGTGTCAATATTACAAAGGCTATTATCGCTGAATATCGTTGATGGTGAGCGAACCAAAACCATCACCACTGTAACCTATTATCAAAGATCTAAGAAAATCCTTGTGACCCAAGGGAAACTGGATGTAAGTACCTCACCGGTACTGAACCGGTATAAAAATTGCTGTGTCCTGTTATCTTTCAGTTTGCTTGGTTTATTTCTCTTTAACTGTTCACTGTGCAGAATCTAGTCGACTAAACTCATATTTAGTCAACTAAACTCATATTTAGTCAACTAAGTTTTAATCGACCACAGTTCACCCCCTCTTGTACTCTCAATTTGACCTCGAAGTGGCCAATCATTAATTTAAATATGATCATATCATGTTGCTTATCCATATTGAAATTTGTGCTCATGTGTATAAGTTTACAATTCATTTTAGTATCTAATTCAAGAAACATTGTAAATGATCATAAAAGTTCATTCACTCGAAACATTTAATTGTATTCAATGATAGTTGATTAAATTCCTCAAGTAGTTATTTCTTCTTTTCGTGCAGGAAATATATAATTTTTCCTCTCTCGTATAGGCTTTCTCTTTGCTTCATTTTTCCTCCTTTAATTTTCTTTCTAAGTCCAGGGATGGTTGAATTTTTCTTTAAAACTCGCCAAACGCATTTAATAAGCTTAAATGAGAAGCAAAATAGTTTGCTATAAAATGGAGAATATAAGTTGCCCATTCCACAAAGCTTGTTTGATTTAAGTTTGGTTATCCTATAAATTACCAAGTGAGCCTATTTAGCTCTCACTTAATTAAATGTGCATTGTTACTCCCTTACAGATTTCCACATATTAATAACTTTTAACGACTAAAGAGCCGTGTGACTGTACCGTTTTTTTTCTCACGATAGCGATATTCCTTTGCTACTTCTTTCCTCGGCTAATGGAAAAAAATTCTTCTTTTTACCCTGCCTAGCACCATCCATTTCCAAATAGTAAATGCGCTGCTGAGCTCAGATGTCTGCTCGTCTGGCAAGTTGGCAGCAAGCACTTCCTCTCCGCTTTGTGTGAAAAAGCTTCTGAAAGCCTATTAGTTAGTATTAGTAAAAAATCTTGTTAAGGGGTCCGTAGTCGCATTATATTATATATAATTATCATGAGAATTTATTCTGAAAGCGAGAAGATGAAGTAAAATCATCTCAAAAAAAGGCAATGATATCTTCCAATCACGAAGTTCAGTTGCTAATAATTCAAGAATAAGGTCTAGATATGATAGCATTTCGGAACTCTTTCGCACACGATAAAGTCAAGGCAGATAGAACTGAAAAGAGAGAATATTTCTTTTATCTATAAGTTCCGGTGTGAAATTTGTGATAATGAGCTACATATATCTTTTTTTTTTTTTTGAGAAACATGAATACTAATATTAGTACTACTAAGACCCAGTCATATTACATATCATAGAGATGCCACTTAGGGCATTTTGTTTGCCAAATTTAGCCAACTTATTGCATATATTTTCCGAAATAATCCTAACGAAATGTGTTTCACCTTTATCTGCCAGGAACTGATTTTCTACAAAATGTGGTGGGACTGCAAAATTCCTGATTTGAATAAGTTTGGACTGCTTGGAAGCTTCCTTTGCCAAACCGTGAGATACTTGATTTGCTTGCCGAAAGGTATGTCTGACCACCACCTGCTCCATCTGGTGCATCAACCTTCTGCATTCACAAATAATGAGATTGTATGTAGGATAACCATGTTCAAGGCCTAGAAGTACATCTGTTGAGTCTGTTTCAATCTCTAATGGACTCAGTTGGAGAGCACATGCAAGTTGAAGGCCATGTTTAAGAGCTAGTAGTTCTGCTTGGATAGGAGTAGCAACATGCATATAGTTATTGAATCCAATTACTCAGTCTCCTGAACTGTTTCGGATGATTCCACCAATTCCGCAACACAAATTACTAGATTTGAATGCCCCATCTGTGTTAAACTCATGAATCATGACATCTTCACATTATAAAATAATAACTATCGATTAGCTCCTTCGCGGGGTATGATTAATGTCCAAGTTTAAAATGGATGTTTTGACGAACGCTAGTAGCTAGTGCATAACGCAATAATGAATTTATTAATTTATTTTTCTCAAGGCAATTGTAATCATTTTTTGAGATGAATAGAATGCTTAAAAGTTTATAATATTTTTTAGGAAAAATGTCCAAAAATGACCTTGTGGTATTCGAAATGGATCAATTATAACCCCGTTTAAATTTGAGTTCAAAAATGACCCTGCCATTATAAAATGGGTCTAATAATGCCCTTGTGTTATTCAAAATGGATCAATTATAACCCTCATTTAAATTTGAGCTCACTAATGACCCTACCATTAAAGAATGGGTCTAATACTGCTATTTTTCTCAGTCAATAATGATTAGGGGTGCAAATGAATATTTAAAAACCGACTAAACCGACATAATCGTACCGTGCCGAACCGATTTTTAGTTTTTTTTTTTTTTTTTTAATAAAACCGTATATTTTTATATAAATATATAACTGTACCGATAATTATGGTAGATTTTTTATTTTATAAAAATAAACCGAAAAAATATTGAACCGTACGGTTCAATATTTGCAAAATATATATTTTTAAGTCTTTTCAGTTTTTTTAAAGTATTTGTTTTTGTAAAAACTGGAAAACAAATATTTTTTAAAAAATACTTTTAAAAACTAAAAAATATATATTCTGTAAAAACTAGAAAAAGAAAGGAATTTGCAAAATATATATTTTTAAATCTTTTCAGTTAATTTAAAGTATTTTTTTTGTAAAAACTAAATTTTTTTTTAAAAAAAAAACTGAAAAAAAAAAACTCTCATAAAGTAGTGGACTACATATGCATTGGTTTTAAAAAAATAAAAATATTTTTCAATTTTTTTTTTCTTCAATTTGACGGTTCAATATTTTTTCGATTTATTTTTATAAAATAAAAAATCTACCATAATTATCGGTACAATTATAGATTTATATAAAAACATACGGTTTTATTAAAAAAAACCTAAAAATCGGTTCGGCACAGTACGATTATGTCGGTTTAGTCAGTTTTTAAATATTCATTTACACCCCTAATCATTACTGAGTGAGGAACATAGCAGTATTAGACCCATTCTTTAGCGGCATGGTCATTAGTGAGCTCAAATTTAAATGAGGGTTATAATTGATCCATTTTGAATAACACAGGGGCATTATTAGACCCATTTTATAACGGCAGGGTCATTTTTGGACTCAAATTTAAACGGAGGTTATAATTGATCCATTTCGAATACCATAAGGTCATTTTTGGGCCTTTTTCCTTTTTTTATTAATCAACAAAAGAAAAGAGAATTTTAGTAGTTCTGTGATTAGCTATCTGAACTTTACCGTTTTGGTTAAGGTTCGATTTTTCACATTGTAATCCTCTCCCTCATTATTTCTTTCCATTTTCCTCACCCTATATAATAAAATAAATAAATAAAAAGTTAACAAAAGAAAAGAATGATTAAGAATTATTGACTGTAAAATACAATAGTTACAATCACCAAATGTTTTCCTTAGCTTGAAATGAAGATGGATGAACAACACTTTAATTAGCAAAAAAAAAAAAACAGAAACAGACAAGCACTTAAGCTGGAAGTGATAAAAATTAAGAAAACACAGAAGTGATCCAAAAACCAGAGAAACCTCATTTACCCGATGATTTGTAGTGTCTCTACCCATTTCATAAGAAAAAGGAAAAATTGAAGAAGAAGGTTATAGGCATGTGCCGATAAAATAAAGGCTTGGCTGATATCCTACCCAATCGGTCGTTTTGAGTTTTAACGATCCGTTCAGTAGTTCGAGGTCTTAAGTTGCTTCATATTGTGATTTGTGTGCATGGTCGGATTTGAATTTCGGATGTTTTGGAATGAATTCGGATGCGTGATTCTCACTTTAGAAACTTAAGTTGAAAATATTGTCCGAGATTTGACTTTTGTGAAAATGACACCGTAGCGGTGTTTTGATGGCTCCGATAGGTACGTATCGTGATTTTGAACTTGGGCGTATGCCTGGATTCGAATTCGGAGGTCCGTAGGTTGATTTGTGTTATTTTGTCGAAAGTTGGCAATTTTAAGGCTTAGCACTTTTACAAGTTTGACCGTAGGTTGATTTCATAGCTATTGTGTTTGGATTTCTGTTTCGTGACTTGGAATATGTCTGTTTTGTTATTTGGAACTTGTCCACAAAGTTTGGCGTCATTCTGAGTTGATTTGATAGGAATCAAATGCGTGGTTGTGTTTTTAGAAGTTCTTGAGTTTCATGTTAAATACATGTGTTTTAAGGCCCGATTCATGATTTCGGATGTTATTTTGATGATTTGATCGCACGAGCGAGTTCATGTTATATTTTTAGACTTGTGTTGATGTTTGGTTTGGAGCCTCGAGGGCTCGGGTGAGTTTCGAACGCGTTGCAGAGTGTTTGATAGAGTTTGAGTTCTCTTGGTTTTGCATAGATGTCTCAGGTCTCGCAATTGCGATAATAGGATGTAGTCTGCTAGGTTCGCATTTGCGAACCAAGTGTTCGCATTTGCGATGGGTGGCCTGAGTGAGATTGTTCGCATTTGCGAGGTGTCCATGTTCGCAATTGCGGACCTTTCATCGCAATTGCGATGACATCAAGGATGTGAGTTTCTTCACTTTTGCCATATATTTCTCGCATTTGCGAATCCCAGGTCGCATTTGCGACACCTGTGACTGGAAAAAAAACTGAGGGACGGGATTTTTAGTCTCATTTTATTTTTTGGAACCCGAGACTCGGTAGGAGGCGATTTTGAAGAGAGATTTTCATCTATCAAACTTTGGGTAAGTGATTCTAATCTATTTCTAATCATATTCCATCAATATATCTTAGATTTTTAACATTAAAATCATGCGAATAAAAGTGAAAATTTATGAAACTTTGTCAAGTTTTAAAAAAATAAGAATTTGAGTTTTTAGAGTCGGTTTGGACTCGGATTTTAAAACTAATTACATATATGAACTCGTGGGGTCATGGGTAGTCGGAATCTATCATTGGACCCGAATTTTGACCGGGCAGGCCCACGGGTTAACTTTTGAATAATTGTGTAAAGATCATAACTTTATTTATTGGAGTTGATTTCTCTTGCATTATTTGATGTTATTAATTCGATTTTGGTTAGATTGTGCCGAGCGGAGGTGAATTATATAGGAAAAAGCTATTTTTGAGTATTGATTGAGAGCTTTTGAGGTAAGTATTTTGCCTAAGTTGTGTGGAAAACTACCCCGTAGGGATTGGTTTGTTTGCGCTATTTGAACTACGTGAAAGACGTGTACACGAGGTAACGAGTGTGTACACGACTTATATGTGGAAATTTGACCGACTTAGACTTTTAGGTTCTCATGTACATACAAAAAAAATGAAGTTGTCTCATCATGTTATATCCTCCATTACTAGAGTTACCCTTACATGTCTTATTTGAAGTTGATTGATTCATGTTCTACCTTTATTGCCAAATATACTCTTATATGCCTTAATTGAAGTTGTTACCTCTTTTATTACCATGTATATCTTCCGTAGTTGATTATCCTTAATTGAAGTTATTGTTATCTCTTCCATTGTTGACTTATCCTTGTTTGAAATTATTGTTACATGTTATCTCTCTTATCATTGAGTTGTACTTATTTGGAATCATTTTTACATGTTGTCGCTCCTATTGTTGAGTTACTCCTAGTTGGTATTGTTGTTACACACACTCTCTCTCATTGTTGAGTTATTCTTGTTGAAACCATTATTACTTGTCATGTCTTTCATTGTTGTGAGCCCGTTCTTTCGTTTCCTTGTGTTTTGTAATTCTTGTGTTGATTTACTTGCTGTACTCTCGTGTTAGTGTTGTTGAGCCAAGGGCTATGTATGGTTGTGGTACATGAATTGTTTTGAGTAAATGTTATGGCATACAGGCACATGTGGTGCGAGTTGTTATATTGTGCTGTTATGATTTGGCACACATGATATTGTTGAGAGGATTGTCAGGGTGTTTGCACGTGAGTTGTCCGTGCTATTGTAATTATTGATATTTGTACATGCGGCGTGATAAAGTTAGCTCTCTCTCTCTATATATATATATATATATGTGTGTGTGTGTGTGTGTGTGTGTGTGTGGAGAGGGGGGGTGCGCATGTGGGTTTTCCGTGCTATTGTTATTATTGATATTTGTACATGCGGCGTGACAAGGTGGCCTCTCTCGCTCTCTCTCTCTCTCTCTCTCTCTCTCTCTCTCTATATATATATATATATATATATATATATATATATATATATATATATATATGTGTGCGTGTGTGTGTGTGTGTGTGTGTGTGTGTGTGTGTGTGTGTGTATGTTGCGCACGTGGCGAGACAAAGTATGAATATTATTATGCGCGTGCGGCGAGACAAGGCAGACATTTACTTTATTGTTGCGCACGTGGCGAGACAAGGGGGCTATGTCAGGGATGATTTGTGATGACTTGTGATGGCCTGGGGGTATTGTTATTGATGATATTTGTGTAGTGGTGTGCCTACCTTGTGTGAGTCATGCATTTACGTTTTGTTGTGTTGTTTCATATGTGCATTCGTTGTTATGAGGTATTATTATTGCTAGCACGTGATTTATCCATACGGATATGAGATATTATCACTCTCTTAGCACGTGAGTTGCCATGCAAATATGAGGTACTAATGGTATAGACATGTGAGTTGTCCGTGTAGCACGTGAGTTGTCTGTGTAGTTGTGAATTATAATATGGGCACAAGATGCCAACTGATTAGGGTTCATGACTTGGGACCCGCAAATTGTGGTATGAGGTGTAACATCTCGGGAAAATTCTTGTATAAACCTTGCGTGAAATCGGTTGTTTATTGGGTTGTTACCTGTTTCCCCTTACTTGGTTTCACCTGACTTTAACTGTATTCTGCTTACTTTACGGCGTTATTACCTGTCGCTCCTTGTTGTTAATTGTTGCTCTAGTTCTTATTGCAAGTATTGTAGCATCTTGCTTACCATGTTTAGCTTATATTGTTCCCTGTTAGTTTTATATTCATACTTGTACATGTTATTATGTCTAGTAGGTGTCTTGACTGTTCCTCGTTACTGCTACACCGAGGTTAGTCTTGATACTTATTGGGTACCGCTGTGGTGTACTCATGCTACGCTTTTTGCACATTTTTTGGAGATCCAGGTACTCCGGAGCTTGTTGATCATTAGATAACTGATCAGATATTACTGTGGAGACTTCAAGGTATACCTGCCGTCGTGTTCGCAGGCCTCGAAGTCACCTTTTGAAGTTTATTGTGTAAAGTTTATTTCTATTTCGGAACAGTTATACTTAGAAATTTTCTAGTGAACTTAGTAGGGATTATGACTAGTACTACCAGTTTTGAGATATTGTATTGTACTTGGGATTGTTGGCTTATTATAGAAATTTCTGTTTCATGCTTAATAGTTAATTGGTTAAAATCAATTATTAATTCAGTAAGTATTAGGCTTACCTAGTCTTAGAGACTAGGTGCCATTACGATATCCTACGGAGGAATAATGGGGTCGTGACACTTTCTCGGAGCCAAAGAATGGAACGAAAGGTGGAGAATCTTTGCCAAGATTTTCTATTTTTCCTTTTGCAACTTGGAGCCCAAGTATTTTCTCCTATAAAAGGAAGAGTTCTCTCACTTCTTTAAACATATCATCAGAAAGAGAGAAAGAAGAATGAGGCATCACAGACAAGGTATAAGAAAATAGTTTGCGAGAAAACTAGAGAGTGTAAGTGATATTGTAGTGATATGGGAATATCAAAAGAGGGTTATTTTTTTTTAGTGTTGCAGTGGTCTTTGGAGTATTTTACTCGGGCCTACAAAATATTAAATTCCTTGCTATAGTGATATTAGTTGCTCCTCTTGGGGTCGTGGTTTTTTTCCTTATTTAGATGGGTTTTCTACGTAAAACACTTGGTATCATTGTCATTCTTTTATTCTTGTTGATTATCGTATCTCGACTACATCGTTATTTCGCCTTTATTATCGTAAATATTATTTTTATGGTGGGTTTATTCTCAATAACTGGTATCGGAGCACAGGTTCTGCTCGTACACTAAAATACTATTCACAGACGGTGGTACTATACTCAAAAATTTTTTTTTGGAGTAAAGTACGAGGTAGCAAAATTCAACGTAGATAGCCGTTTTTCAACATGGCAAAGAAGGATGAGGGATCTGCTCATCCAACATGAATTATACAAGGTACAAAATATTGATACCAAGAAGCATGTTACCATAAAAGATAAGGATTGGGATGACTTGGATGAAAAAACTATTAGTGCAATCAAGTTGTACTTATCAGATGATGTGATAAATAATATCATTGATTAAGATACTGCATGTAGCATTTGGACAAGATTGGAAAGACTATACATGTTCAAAACGCTGACAAATAAATTGTACCTGAAGAAGCTGTTATACGCCCTACATATGCATGAAGGTGCAAACTTTTGTTCACATTTGAATGCGTTTAACAGACTAATCACGCGGCTTGCCAATCTTGGAGTAAAGACTGAGGAAGAAGATATAGCTATCTTGCTCTTGAACTCGTTACCATCTTCGTACGATAATTTGACAACAACCATCCTGTACGGAAAAGACAACCATTGAGTTGAAAGACGTCATATCAACTCTTTTACTCAATGAGAAGATGAGAAAGAAGCTTGAAAATCAAGGACAAACTCTCATCAGAGAAGGTAGAGGCAGGAGTCACCAAAGGAGTTCGAACAACTATGGTAGATCTGGAGGTCGTGGGAAGTCCAAGAACTGATTCAAATCAAAAGTCAGAAATTTCTACAATTGTGATCAACCATGTCACTTTAAAAGAGACTACCTAAATCTAAGAAAGGGCAAAAGTGAAAGCAGTAGACAGAAGAATGACAACAATACAACAACCACAATGCAAAACAATGATAATGTTGTTCTATTCATAAATGAGGAAGAAGAATGCACTTGGCAGGTCCAGAGTCGGAATAGGTGATTGACACAACATCATCTTATCATGCGACACTGGTATGGGAAATTTATTGCAAATATGTAGCTGGTGATTTCTGCATTGTGAGAATAGGTAATACAAGTTACTCAAAGATTGCACGGATTGCTGACATTTGTATCAAGACAAATGTCAAATGCACATTGGTTCTATAGGACGTGCGATATGTACCTAATTTTTGGATGAGCTTGATCTCAGGAATAACTTTGGACTGAGATGGGTACCAGAACTATTTTGCAAATAAAACGTGGAAACTCACCAAGGGATCATTGATGATTGCAAAAGGAGTTGCTCGTGGCATATTATACAGGACAAATGCAGAAATATGTCGAAGTGAATTGAACGCGTCACAAGATGAGATTTCTGCAGATTTGTGGCACAAAAGAATGGGTCAAATGAGTGAGAAGGGATTGCAGATTCTTACTAGGAAATCACTTATCTCTTTTGCCAAAGGTACCACGGTAAAACCTTGTGACTACTGTTTATTTGGTAAACAACATAGAGTCTTATTTCAGACATTGTCTGAAAGAAAATTGAATATACTTTATTTGCTATATTATGATGTTTATGTTCTAATAAAGATATAATCTATGGGAGGTAACAAATATTTTGTTACTTTTATTAATGACACATCACAAAAATTGTGGATTTATATCATGAAAACCAAAGAACATGTGTTTCAAGTTTTTCAGAAGTTTCATGCTCTGGTGAAAAGGGATACAGGCCAAAAGCTAAAGTGTCTCCAAAGTGATAATGGAGGTGAGTACACTTCAAGAGAATTTGAAGAGTATTGTACAAGTCATGGGATCAGAAATGAAAAGACAGTTCTTGGAACTCCACAGCACAATGATGTAGCCGAGAGGATGAACCGCACCATTTTGGAGAAGGTGAGAAGTATGCTCAGAATGGCTAAACTGCCTAAGTAATTCTGGGATAAAATAGTTCAGACATCCTGTTACCTGATTAATAGGAGTCCACCAGTCCCACTGCAGTTTGATATTCCAGAGAGAGTTTGGACCAACAAGGAGGTTTCCTACTCACATCTGGAGGTGTTCGGTTGCAGAGCTTTTGCACATGTACCAAAGGAGCAGAGAACAAAGCTGGATGATAAATCTGTTCCCTGCATATTCATTGGATATGGAGATGAAGAGTTTAGGTACAAATTATGGGATCCTGTGAAGAAGAAGGTCATCAGAAGTAGAGATGTAATCTTCCGAGAAAGTGAAGTTGGAACTACAGATGATCAGTCATAGAAGGCCAAGAATTATATAATTCCTAACCTTGTTACCGTTCCTTCTACTTCTAACAATCCCACAAGTGGAGAAAGTAGGATTGACGAGGTTGCCGAGCAAGGGGTACAACATGATCAGGTTATTGAGCAGGGGCATTTTGATGATGATGTCCACTCGGGAAAAAGAACAACCTCAACCTTTGAGGAGATCAGAAAGGCCAAGGGTAGGTCATGTAGGTACCCTTTCACAGAGTATGTCCTCATCAGTAATAAGGGAGAGGCAGAAAGTCTTAAGGAGATGTTGTCCCATCCAAAAAAGAACCAGTGGATGAAAGCCATGCTAGAAGAGATGGAATCTCTACAGGAAAATAGCACGTACAAACTGGTTGAACTTTTAAAGACTAAAAGACCACTCAAATGCAAATAGGTCTTTAAACTTAAGAAAGTTGTAAATGGCAAGCTGGTCAGATACAAAGCTTGATTGGTGGTAAAAGGCTTTGAACAGAAGAAAGGTATTGATTTTAATAGAATTTTCTCACATGTTGTCAAAATGACTTATATTCGTATAATTTTTAGCTTAGCAGCTAGCCTAGATCTTAAAGTGAACCAGATGGACGTAAAAACTGTATTTTTTCCCAGAGATTTGGAAGAGGATATATATATATATATATATATGGAGAATCCAGAAGGATTTGAAGTAGCTGGAATGAAACATATGGTGTGCAAATTGAATTAGAGTATTTATGGGTTGGAGCATGCACCAAGGCAGTGGTACATGAATTTATTCATGAAAAGTCAAGCGTACACAAAGACCTTTTCAGATCCATGAGTATACCTCAAAAGATTTTCTGACAATAACTTTATTTTTTTATTATTGTGTGTGGATGACATGTTAATTGTAGGACAAGACAAGCAACCGATTGCAAAGTTGAAGAGAGATTTGTCCAAGTGATTTGATATGAAGGACTTAGACCCAACACAACAAATTCTTGGATGAAGATTGTTCTAGAGCGAACATGTAGAAAGTTGTAGTTATCATAGGAGAATACATTAAACGTGTACTAGAATGCTTTAACTTGAAGAGTGCTAAGCCAGTCAATACACCTCTTGCTAGTCATATGAAGGTAAGAAAGAATATGCGTCCTACAACAAAGGAGGATAAAGACAGCAAGGCCAGAGTTCCTTATTCTTCAGCAGTCGGAAGCTTAATGTATGCAATGGTATGCGTTATACCAAATATTTCTCATGTAATTGTTGTTGTTAGCAGGTTTCTTGAAAATCCTGGAAAAGAACATTGGGAAGCAGTCAAGTCGATACTCATGTACCTAAGAGGTACTACTGGAGATTGATTGTGTTTTGGAGGATTAGATCCAATCTTAAAGGGCTATACATATGCTAATATGGCAGGTGATCTTGATAATCATAAATCTACTGTTGGATACTTGTTCACATTTTCGTGGGGGCTATATCATGGCAATCGAAGTTGCAAAAGTGTGTCGCACTCTCTACAACTGAAGCAGAGTATATTGCAGCTACTAAAAATGGCAAGGAGATGGTATGGATGTAACGGTTTCTTCAAGAACTTGGATTGCACCAGAAGAAATATATAGTCTATTGGCAGTCAAAGTGCAATAGACTTGAGAAATAATACCACGTCTCATGCAAGAACCAAGCATATCGAGGTGCGATATCACTGGATTCGGGAAAAGATAGAGGACAGATCTATGCAGGTCAGGAAGATCCCTACAAATGAGAATCTTTCAGATATGTTGACTAAGGTGGTACCAAGAGACAAGTTCGAGTTATGCAAAGAACTTATCGGTATGCATTCAAACTAGAAACCCAGTATTACCTCCTAGCAGTGAATGAATCTGTAAGGGGAGATTTGTAGGGTCCATACCTATTTGATAAGAAAAGAAAATTAAAGAAGAAGATTATAGGCATGTGCCTATAAATTAAAGGCTTGGCTAATAACCATTCTAGGAGCCAAAGAATGGAATGAAAGGTGAAGAATATTTACCAAGGTTTTCTATTTTTTGTTTTGCAACTCGGAGCCCAAGTATTTTCTCCTATAAAAGGAGGATCTCTCTCACTTATTTAAATACACCATCAGAATGAGATAAAGAAGAGTGAGACATCACAGACAAGGTATAAGAAAATGGTCTGTGAGAAAAATAGAGAGTGTGAGCGATATTGTAGAGATATGGGAATATCTAAAGAGGGTTATTTCGTTTGAGTGCTGTAGTGATGTTTAGAGTATTTTACTCGGGCCAACAAAATATAAAATTCCTTGCTATAGTGATATTAGTTGCTCCTCTCGGGGTTGTATTTTTTCCCTTTATGTAGAAGAGTTTTTCACGTAAAACTTTTGGTGCCATTGTCACTTTTTTATTCTTGTTGAATATTGTATCCCGGTACTACGTTATTATTCTACTTTATTATTATAAATATTATTTTTATGTGGGATTTATTCCCAACAAATATACTTTATCAAATTAACAGAAAACCGACTTCCAAAAAAGAATTATCTTTTTAGGCTCTTTATCCAGACATATGGATAAATATGTAGTAAGTAGTTAGGGATGGCAATTGGAGTTGGGAAAGGCGGGGCAGGGCAAACACTTAATGGGATAGGGCAGGGGGACAGTTAAATAGGGTGAGGCAGCGCAAAACTTAATTTTTGAAATATTTTTAGTAGGGCAAGGCATGTGACAGGTCAAACCTTATTCTTAATAGTTAGTTGCTTGGTAACTGGTAGCATAGGCCCAATTTGTTCATTGCTATGCATCCTTTCTTTTATTTCATAAATAAATAAATATGAAGCCCTTAAATATGTAAGAAACTATGTACGTAATTGTCACACCCCAAACTGGAGGGGCATGATGGGCCCTCAGACCTACCTCCCTGGGCACCAACATAACATGCATCTATAACCTTGCTATTATGCGTAGATGGGTCGAAAAGGCCACCATGAGATAATCTGATTTAAACAGGAAATAAAACTCGACAAAGGACGACCCAAGATAATATACAAGCTTATATACACGAGACATATGAGCTTACAAAGCCGTTGTGACCATAAATACACATAACATCTGTCTACAAGCCTCTAAAGAGTACATAAAAATTATAAGATCGGAACAAGGCCCCGCCATACCCAACTATGTACATATATACAACCATCCTACCTACCAGCTTACTACACAGCTCTGGAAGAAAGGAGTGTGACAACCTTCAGCTGAGTTGAGTCACCTATTGTGAAGTATCGTTTGAATCGCTATCTGTATCTGCGAGCATTGAACGTAACACCCCAACAAAGTGTCGTCAGTACGAAAGATGTACTAAATATGTAAGGCAGGTACGCATATAAATAAAATTTAGAATGTGAAGGAAGAGTACATAAGTCGACCTGAAACTCATAACAAGCCTCTGAGGGCATATATAGTTTTAAAAATCAAACAAAAGATAACAACATCTCTTCTTCTTTCAAGTGCTATCTTGTAATCTTTCACTCCGACACCACAACCAACAAGTAATTAACATTAAATACAATCAAAAGGCTGTTAAAACTACCTTAGGCAGTAGATAAAATTTGAACCCTAAGCTTCACTTAGCTCACCATCATTGTTCTTCACATTACAACACCATATAGGGGCTATTCTCCACCTTTGGCTAACTTTGATGTTGGATTATGATGCATCATTTTTTTGGAATTTATTTGGAGCCTTGGGGGAACTATTTGGGAGGTTTTTTAGAGTGTGAGGATAGAATGTGATAAAAAAAATTAGCAAAAACGAGATAAAAATAGGTAAAGGTCGTCCATCGTCCAAGAGGGTCCCATAGGGGCTGCCTGCGCAGTCTCATGAAAATACAAATATCTCTCTACTCCAATGTCGTATCAACGATCGGTTTAATGCATTGGAAACTAGACTTATAAATAGTCAATATGGGAGGTGGATCATCCAATAACTCTAAGTATATTGAAAGAAAATCTTAGTGACATTAGACCAAAATTGTAATAAGATTATGAACCTATCTTGCGACAACATTTGTTGACTTTTGTTTTACAACTTGTTTGGCTTCAAAACTTACATATGACCAATAAGAAATTTAAACACCTTAAAACACAAACTCCTTATCATATTAAGTACTCCTAATTTTACCCTGAAAGTAGGGATTATAACATCTTTGATCCAATTAGCCTCCAACCCTCGCGATACTTCTGTAACACCTATGTTAATGCATCATTATCTTTGTAAAGGTCCTTAAACTCTATGTCTTATATTGATTTACTTAAGATGCATTCCAACATGAAAGTACGGGTTATAACACTGTCACGACCCCAAATTCCCTCCGAAGGACATCGTGATGGCACCTACTCTCTACGACTAGGTAAGCCTAACAAATAGCAACCACTAAACAGATATGTAAATACAAGATACTGAAAGTGACTAAATAATAGATAAAACCGTATGTAAATAGAATCTCACAATTTCACACCCCAAAATCGGTGGAACTGAGTCATATGCTCTATAGAATGCTACTACATCATTGTCCGAAAAGGAAATACAATAGTAATGAAAATAAGGGAAGGTGACTCCGAGGCATGCGGACGTCGAGCAGGCATACCTTGAAGTCTCCAGTGAAAGCAGCTAGCAAGACTCTCTATATACCGGCACGAGCAGACGTAACTGGATCTGCACAAAAAGATGTGTAGAAGCATAGTATGAGTACACCACAATAGTTTCCAGCAAGTATCAAGCCTAACCTCTGTAGAGTAGCGACGAGGCCAGGTCAAGACACCTAATAGAATATGAAATAGACAGTATAAAATGAAATACGGATATAAAATGGGAAGTAATAAAGCAACTAATATGGAACAAGATGATAGCATGATCTAAAACTGGGAAGAATCAACAGTAGAAATAGCATGAAAGAAACGACTAAAGTGATACAAAGATGATGTATAGACTACAACTACTAGAATGATAATGAATGGAGAAAAGAGGAAATATTCCTTCCACGACACTTTGCAACATGAAATAAAAGAAAGAAACACAACGAGTTACCGCCTCATGTATAATGATATCAAACCAAGGTACCGCCTCGTACAATCAAGAGTAACAACCGAGGTACCGTCTCGTATTCACATTTCTCAATTTCAATCATGATCCTTCCTTATGCCGCCGCGTGAGCCTTACATTTGAAAATAGGTTTTGAAAATAGTTTTTCCAAAATAGCTACACGCACTTTAGCCCACCTTATGATGTCGCGTGGCTTCACGTAGTTCCCCTACAAGCAACACACACATAAGTCCCACCTTATACCGGCGCATGCACATCAACCCAAGCCTTTATACCGTCGTATGCACATCAACATCATATCACAATAACAACGTCGCACCACAAGTGCCCACATACCACAACTTGCCAACAACAACAATAGCAACATTTCCAAAATAAATAGCCCATGGCTCCAATACAACATATACCAGAATATCAACAACAATAATGGATGGAAAATGCTCAATAGGATAGATGTTTAAACAATAATCAATATCACCTCAACGTATTAACAACTTCCACAACCTCAACATCAAATAACTCAACAATGGGAAAAGCAACGTGTAACCACAATATTAGATAAGACTAACTCACAATAAAGGAAACAATCTTCAACCATGAGTATCAAATAATGGAAGTCAACAAATAAATGGGCAACATGAACAATTAATTCAACAATGATAATTAACAATGAAGAGATAACGTGTGACAATAAAGGGGCACCAAGTTCAACTAAATCATGGGAGCAATTTAGCAAGTAAGATGTAGGGCAATTACTAAACAATTCAACTAAAGGATTTAAGGATAGTCAAACACAATTAAGGATGAATTAACTATGAGAATCTAGAACATAATATGACATTCCAATTAAAGCATGAAAATAGTCTAAGTAGCCTAAACCGGTTAAATACTACGTACAAACCGTGTACCCACTCGTCACCTTTCGTACACGGATTTCACTTAGCACAATTGAATCAAACAATACCAATCCTAAGGGGTAGTTCCCCCACACGAAGTTAGGCAAGACACTTACCTCAATTAGTCCAATTCAATACTCAGAAATAGATTTTCCCTTACAATCCGCCTCCACACGGCTCAAATATAACCAAAATCGACTCAATAACATCAGACAATGCAATAGATTTTTAATTGCTATAGATAAAGTTAAGATATTTATACTTTTCCCAAAAAGTCAACAAAAGTTAACCAAGGGCCCGCCCGGTCAAAACCCGGGTCTAATGGTAGATTCCGTCTACCCATAACCCAACAAGTTCATATATGTGATTAGTTTCAAAATCCGAGTCCATATCGACTCTCAAAACTCAATTTCTTATTTTTTAAAAACTTGATAAAGTTTCATAAATTTCTACTTTGATTCACATGATTCTGATGTTAACATCTAAGATATGTTGATGGAATATGATTTGAAATAGATTAGGATCACTTACCCGAGGTTTGTAGGTGAAACTCCCATCTCTGCTATTATCGCAATTGCGATAAATAGTTCGCAATTGCAAACTTTGGACTTTGGCAATTGCGACAAAAAGGATCGCAAATATGAACTGACCCCTTCCCAGCCCTTTTCGCAAATGCGAACACAACAGGTTTGGCCTGACTTCGCAAATACGAACCAAAATCTCGCAAATGCGAGATCAGAGGCCTGCAGAAAAAACCAGCAAACTTCAATCCTATCAACACTCCGCTAAACGTCCGAAACTCACTCGAGCCCTCAAGGCTCCAAATCAAACATTCACACAAGTCTTAAAACATCATAAAAACTCGCTCGCGCGATCAAAACACGTAAACAACATCTAAAACTATGAATTGAACTCTAAAACACATGATTTTCAAAGAGAATTTCAAGAACTTTTAAAATTACAACTACGCGTCCGATTCCTATTAATTCAACTCCGAATGACGCCAAATTTTGCAGACAAGTTCTAAATGCCATAACGGACCTATTCAAGTCCCAAAATCAATTTTCGAGCTCAATAGCTTAAAGTCAACCTACGGTCAAAAGTTTCAACTTAAAATTGCCAAATTCCGATAAATCAACCTACTGACTTCCAAAATAAATTCCAAGCATACGCCCAAGTCCGAAACCACGATACGAAGCTATCAGAGTCATAAAAATACAGTTCCGGGGTTGTTTTCACAAAAGTGAAAGTTTGGTCAACATTTTCAAATTAAAGCTTCTAAGTCTAGAATCAAGGGTCCAAATCAACCTGAAAGCCTCCCGGAACGAAAATAATCAACCTCGCAAGTCATAAAAGCATAAAATCACATATGTGAGGCAATAAAAGGGGTAACGAGGCGCAATTACACAAAATGACCGATTGGGTCGTTACATTCTCCTTCCTCTTAAAACAAACATTCGTCCTCGAACGTGCATAAAGACATACCTGAACTGGTGAATATATGAGGATAATGACTCCGCATGTTATGCTCGGTCTCCCAAGTCGCCTCCTCGACCGGATGACCCCTCCATTAAACCTTCACTGAAGCAATATCCTTTGACCTCGACTTCTAGATCTGCCGATACAAGATGGCCACAGGCTCCTCAACATAAGACAAATCCTTGTCCAATTGGATAGAGCTGAAGTCTAACACATGAGACGGATCACTGTGAAACTTCCGGAGCATAAAAACATGGAATACTGGATGAACTGTAGCTAGACTAGGTATCAGTGCGAGCTTGTAGGCCACCTTTCCAATCCTCTCAAGAATCTCAAAAGGTCCAATACACCTAGGGCTCAACTTGCCCTTTTTCCCAAACCTCATAACACCCTTCATAGGCGAAACCCGGAGCAAGACCCGCTCCCCAATCATGAATGCAACGTCGCGAACCCTCCGATCCACATAACTCTTCTGTCTAGATTGGGCTTTGCGAAGCTAATCTTGAATCAGTTTAACATTTTCCAAAGCATCCTGAACAAAGTCTTTTCCCAACAGTCTGGCTTCGCCCGGCTCAAACCAACCCACCGGAGACCGACATCGCCTCCCATACAAGGCCTTATATAGATCCATTTGAATGCTCTACTAGTAGTTGTTATTGTAGGCAAACTCCGCAAGCGACAAGAACTGATCCCAAGAACCCCCAAACTCCATCACGCACGCACAAAACATATCCTCCAATATCTGAATAGTGCGCTCGGACTGTCCGTCCGTCTGAGGGTAAAATATTGTACTCAACTCAACCTGCGTGCCTAACGCATGCTGTATGGCCCTCCAGAATCGTGATGTAAAATGCGTACCCCGGTCAGAGATGATGGATACCGGCACGCCATGAAGTCTGACAATCTCGCGAATATAAACCTGAGCCAGATGCTTTGAAGAATAAGTAGTCACCACTGGAATGAAATGAGCCGACTTGGTCAACCTATCCACAATCACCCAAACTACATCGAACTTCCTCTGAGTCCGTGGGATCCTAACAAAAATATCTATAGTAACCCGCTCCCATTTCCACTTTGGAGTCTCCAGCCTCTGAAGTAATCCACCTGGCCGCTGATGCTCATACTTCACATGTTGACAATTTAGGCACCGACCTACATACTCCACTATGCCCTTCTTCATTCCCCTCCACTAATAGTGTTGCCTTAAGTCTTGATACATCTTGGCGGCACCCAGAGGAATGGAGTACCGTGAACTGTGAGCCTACTAGAGAATAAACTCATGCAAACCATCTACATTGGGCACACATAGCCTGCCCTACATACGTAACACACTGTCATCCCCAATATTGACCTCTTTGGCATCGCCGTGCTGAACCGTGTCCTTGAGGACAAGCTGATGAGGGTCGTCATACTGATGCTCTCTGATATGATAAAAAAGAGAAGATCGAGAAACCACACAATCCAAAACTTGACTCGACTCTGAAACATCCAATCTAACAAACTGGTTGGCTAGGGCCTAAACCTCCAATGCTAATGTTCTCTCTGCTACCGGTAGATATAGTAGACTACCTAAGCTCTCCGCCTTTTGACTCAAGGCATCGGCCACCACATTGGCCTTCTCGGGATGATATAGGATGGTGATATCATAGTCCTTAAGCAACTCTAGCCATCTCCTTTGCCATCAGTTAAGATCCTTCAATTTGAACAGATGATGTAGACTATGGTGGTCGGTAATGACCTCACAAGGAACACCATACAAATAATGCTGCCAGATCTTCAATGCATAAACAATGGTTGGCAACTCCAAATCGTGGACTGAATAGTTCTTCTCATGAGTCTTCAACTGTCAAGATGCGTAAGCAATCACCCTACCATCTTGCATCAACACGACGCAAAGGCCAACACGGCGCAAAGGCCAACACGTGATGCATCACAATACACAGTATAAGAGTCTAAGCCCGTAGGCAACACCAATACTGGCACTGTGGTAAAAGCAGTCTTGAGATTTTAAAAGCTCTCCTCACACCCCTCGGTCCACCTGAACGGAGCACCCTTCTGGGTCAATCTGGTCATAGGTGCAACAATAGATGAGAAATCCTCTACGAATCGACGGTAATACCCGGACAACACAGATCTAGGTATGTCTGCTCGTGCTGGACGTTAGTGATTGGTTGCAGCTGATTTCCCGGAGACTTCAAGGTATACCTGCTTGGCGTCTGCAGCCCTCGAAGTCACCCTCATTTATCTTTCTTTTCTATTGTATTTTTCATTCAGACAGTGATGTAGTAGACATTCTAGTTTATTTTGTAGAGCTTATGACTTAGTTCTACCGGTTTTGGAAAGTGTGTTGTTGAGATCCTATTTCGGAAGGTTATATGAGTTTATCAGTTTTGCTTTAGTATTTTTGTCAAGTTATTATTAAATGTTAGGCTTACCTAGTCTTAGAGACTAGGTGCCATCACGACATCCTAAGGAGGGAAATTGGGGTCGTGACACAAGTTAATATCGCTCCCTTTGTTTCAATTTATTTGACATAGTTTGACTCGACACAAAGTTGAAGTAAGAAATGAAGACTTTTAAAACTTGTGATCTTAAACAAATCATAACACTTATGTGACTATAAAACTTTTGAAACTTGTGGTCTCAAATATGTCATAATATTTGTTGGGTTATAAGAGCTTTTTATTTAGGGTAAAATGGGAAGTCTAAGGTAAATTATTTTTAAATATAGAAGTGTGTAATTTCTTTTTGAAACCGACTAATAATGAAAGTATGTTATAAACTGGAACATAGGGAGTACAAGATAGGAAACATATTCCACCATAAACTAAGTTTCGACGTTCTAATATGCTCAAGTGCTATCCTAATAAATTATGTGTTATCAAAACAGTATGCACTTTCCATTAGTAGCCTCAGACTCAACTAGATATCTAAAACATATCTCAAGGGAAACTATACTCGAAGTACTCTTTGCTGAAGTTGAATTCGACTAATGTTGGTGCAAGAACAAGAAGCAAACTACTAGAATATGAAACTAAAATCTTAGCATCTCGGGTTTTACCCTGCACTGATGTGGTGACCCACAATTCCGCCATGGTTAAGATGGAACCTAACCCCAACCCTCTGGGTAATCCAACAATCATAATCAACCAAACCTAATCGAACAAAGGATAATCTATTATCAAGATGAAGATAAAACATAAATAATTCTGAAATCGTCAACCTTAAATGGAAAATACAACAATAATCACTCAGAATCTAGTAGTACAAAGCCGTGAGAAAACAAATAGAGTACAACTGAGTCACAAACATAAAAATACTAACTGAATCAAACAACAATAGAATGGATAAAAATGGGAGTCCATAAGCTATGAATCAAGTACAATAACTTACCACGAAGTCTTCGATCAGCTGCTAAGCGCCTTCCTGAATGCCACTAGATCCAATACCAAGATCTGCACAAACATATGCAAAAATGTAATATGAGTACAGATACAACATGTACCCACTAAGTATCAAGTCTAATCCTGATGAAGTAGTGGCAAGGTTTAAACAAAGGTGAAATAATTTTGAAACCTGACAAGCTCATAATAGTGTGCAATAAATAAAGAACCAACCAAGAAATCACGGATTTACATAATACGGTAAGCAGCCAAGAATCAACTATTAAGCATTCTTTTCAAGTAAGTTGATCAAGAACGCAAGTAAGGTATAGTATCAACATATATGGATGATATGCATCTAGTAGCATGTATATGCATGTGTTTATATGAGTCTACACTATCAATGCATGATAAAGACTCAAACTTTATAACAAAACTCTGGATCTCAATAGTTGAAGACGGTCTGGGCCAGCTCTACACTACTTCAATATTCTTCGGATCTACCTTGATATTCTTACTCGACACCACATGACCCAAAAACACCACAGAATCGAGCCAGAATTTGAACTTTGAGAACTTTGCATATAACTTCTTCTCTCTCAAGGTCTGGAGCACAATCCTCAAGTGGTTCTCATGATCTTCCCGACTACGGGAGTACACCAAGATGTAATCAATAAACACAATGACGAATGAATCAAGATAAGGCAGGAATACATTGTTCATCAGGTGCATAAATGTTGTTGGTCAGCCCGAAAGATATCACGAGGAACCCGTAGTGACCATACCGATTCCTAAAGGTAGTCTTCGGAATATCCGGATCCCGAATCTTCAATTGATGATACCCTGACCGCAATTCAATCTTGGAGAATACTCTGGAACCCTGTAGCTGATCAAATAGGTCATTAATGTGTGGCAATGGATACATGTTCTTCATCGTAACCTTGTTCAACTGATGATAATCAATACATATGCACATAGATCCATCCTTCTTCTCCACAAACAAGACCGGAGCAACCCACGTCGACATGCTAGGCCGAATGAATCCCTTATTAAGCAACTCATGTAAATTCTCCTTTAACTCTTTCAGCTCTGCTGGGGCCATACGATATGGTGGAATAGAAATGGGCTGAGTGCCCGGTAACAAGTCAATACCGAAATCGATATCTCTGTTGGGTGGCATGCCCGGAAGATCTACTGGAAATATATCTGGAAAGTCTCTCACTACCGGAACTGACTCAACGATAGGAGTATCAGCACTGACATCTCGCAAAAAGGCTAGATAAGCACTACACCCCTTCTCAACTATCTGCCGAGCCTTTAGAAATGATATAACCCTGCTAGGAACATAATCTAATATGCCCCTCCACTCAAACTGTGGTAAACCTGGCATCGCCAATGTCACAGTCTTGGCGTGACAATCAAGAATAACATGATAGGGTGACAACCAGTCCATGCCCAAGATAACATCAAAGTCTACAATACTAAGCAGAAACAGATCAACTCTTGTCTCAAAACCACCAATAACAACTAGACACGACCGGTACACACGGTCCACAATAATAGAATCTCTCATAGGTGTAGACACATAAACAGGAGAACTCAAGGAATCACGGGATATACCCAAATATGGAGAAAAATAAGATGATACATAGGAATAAGTGGAACCTAGATCAAATAAGACTGATGCATCTCTATGACAGATCGGAACAATACTTGTAATGACTGAGTCTGAAGTAACTGCCTCTGTCCCAGTAGGAAGAGCATGATGTATGGCTTGGCCACCCCCTCTAGGACGACCTCTACGTGCTCGACCTCTACCTTTAGCTGGCTGAGCGGAAACTGGGGCAGCAATCATGTGCCTGAGAAGTCTCCGGACCCGACTGAATCCATGGAGCCTGAGTAGCCTAGGAAGGTGCACCCCTACAGAGTCTAGGGCAATCGCTGACCATTTGGTGGCCTGGCGGGGATCACCACACTCAAAACAAGCTCTCTAAAGATGCGGCGGTTGGGACTGGCTCAGGCCTGGTCGGCTGGACTGATCGCTGAAGGCACCCTGTACAGGGGGTGCACTAGAAAGTGGCTGAGCAAAGTGTGCAACTTGGGACCTCGATACAACCAGAGCACCACTAGAAGATGGAAATGATGAATGAACTGGGCGGCTCACATATCCCCAACCATGACGGGCTGAAGTTGCAACATGACCACCACTAAATCCCTCTGTGCCACGAGGCCTCCCTATCCTCTCTACCACGGTCTCACATACCCTCCAACCTCCGTGCAATCTCTACCACTTGTTGATACGGAGTGTCTGACTCCAACTCCCTGGCCATGCTGTATCTAATACCTTAGTTAAGTCCCTCGATAAATCGACGGACTCGCTCCTTGACTGTGGCAACCAAGGATGGTGCATGCTTGGACAAATCACTGAATCAGATCGCATACTCTGACACTGACATTGTACCCTAGCACAACTGCTCAAACTCCATGCGCCAAGCATCCCGAAGGGTTTAAGGAACAAACTCTCTCAAGAAGAACTCTGAAAACCGATCCCATGTGAGTGAACTTGCCTCAGCTGGGCTACCCACCTCGTATGCCCGCCACCACTGATATGCCGCTCCCTTCAGCTGGAACGTAGTAAAGGTAACCCCACTCGTCTCTACAATGCCCATAGTATAGAGAATGCGGTAACACTCCTCATGTAAATCATGTGCGTCCTCTGAAGCCAAACCACTGAAAGTAGGATGGTGGTACTTCTTGAACCTCTCGAGCCTAAGCTGCTCCTCCTCAGATGATGATGCCGTGACCATGGGCTAAACTAGAGCAATAGGTTGTACCAGTATGACCTCTAGGACCTGATCAACCTGGGCCCGTTGCTCTGGGGTACGGGCCACGGGAGTCTGTGCTCATCCCCCAAGCTGAGATGTGGTTGGTGCAAGTGGGATCAACCCCGCCTGAGCTAAGGTGCTGAACATGCTCATGAACAGTGCGAAGGTCTCCTGTAGTGCTGGGGTGGCAATAGGCACCTCGGGTGTCTGACCGCCGACTAGAGCTACTGGTGGCTCCTCTGTCGCAGCTCGGGCAGGTGCTCTGGATGCACCCCGTACTCGGCCTCTGCCCCATCCCAGACCTCTTATGGCTCTAGCAGGGGGCGTGGGTGTCTGATCGTCATATCGTGCTATGTGTGTCCTCACCATCTGTAAGAGAATAGAAAGTCAAAGATTTAGTTTTCGAAATCAACCAATTTGCACGATAAGGAATCAAAGAAGTGAAGTTTTCCTAACAGTTCTGTAGCCTCTCAAAGATAAGTACAGACGTCTCCGTACCGATCCGCAAGACTCTACTAAACCTGTTTATGACTCTTAACACCTATGAACCTAGAGCTCTGATACCAACTTGTCATGACCCCAAATTCTCTCCGAAGGATGTCGTGATGGCACCTAGTCTCTAAAACTAGGTAAGCCTAACAAATAGCAACCACTGAACATATATATAAATACAAAATACTGAAAGCAACTAAATAATAGATAAAATCACCTGTTAGTAGAATCTCACAATTTCACACCCCCAAAACCGATGGAACTGAGTCATAAGCTCTATAGAATGCTACTAGAGTGCTACTACAACACTGTCCGAAAAGGAAATACAACAGTAATGAAACTAAGGGAAGGTGACTCCGAGGCCTGCGGATGCGAGCAGGCATACCTTGAAGTCTCCTGTGAAAGCAGCTAGCAAGACTCTCTATCTACCAGCACGGGCAGGCGTACTTGGATCTGCACAAAAAGATGTGCAGAAGCATTGTATGAGTACACCACAATGGTACCCAGCAAGTATCAAGCCTAACCTTAGTAGAGTAGTGACGAGGCCAGGTCAAGACACCTACTAGGATATGAAATTGACAATACAAAAATGAAATATGGATATAAAATGGGAAGTAAGAAAGCAACTAATATGGAACAAGATGATAGCATGATCTAAAATCGGGAAGAATCAATAGTAAAAATAGCATGAAAGTAACAACTAAAGTGATACAAAGATCATGTGCGGACTACCACTACTAGAATGATAACAAATGTAGCAACAAGAAATATGACTTCCACGACACTTTGCAACATGAAATAATAGCAAGAAACATAACGAGGTACCGCCTCGTGTATAACGATATCAAACCGAGGTAACGCCTCGTACAATTAAGATTAACAACCGAGGTACCGCCTGGTATTCATATTTCTCAATTTCAATCACAATCCTTCCTTATGCCGCAGCGTGAGCCTTACATTTGAAAATAGGTTTTGAAAATAGTTTTTCCGAAATAGCTACACACAATTTAGCCCACCTTATGACGCCATGTGGCTTCACGTAGTTCCCCTACAATCAACATGCACATAAGTCCCACCTTATACCGTCGCATGCGCATCAACTCTAGCCTTATACCGCCGCATTCGCATCAGGATCATATCACAATCACAACGTCGCACCACAAGTGCTCACATATCACAACTTGCCAACAACAACAATAGAAATGTTTCCACAACAGTATCCCATGCCTCCAACACAACGTATACGAGAATATCAACAACAATAATGGATGGAAAATTTTCAATAGGATAGATGTTTCAACAATAACCAACATCGCCTCAACGTATTAAAAACTTCCACAACCTCAACATCAAATAACTCAACAATGGGAAAAGCAATGTGTAACCACAATTAGATAAGACTAATTCACAATAAAGGAAACAATCTTCAACCATGAGAATCAAATAATGGAAGGCAAAAAATAAAAGGGCAAAATGAAAAATTAATTCAACAATGATAATTAACAATGAAGAGATAACATGTGACAATAAAGGGGCAACAGGTTCAACCAAAGCATGAGAGCAATTTAGCAAGTAAGATGTAGGGCAATTACTAAACAATTCAACTAAAGCATTTAAGGATAGTCTAACACAACTAAGGATGATTTAACTATGAGAATCTTGAACATAATATGACATTTCAAGTAAAGCATGGAAATAGTCTAAGTAGCCTAAACCGGTCAAATACTACGTACAACCCGTGTACCCACTCGTCACCTTGCGTACATGGATTTCACTTAGCATAATTGAATCAAACAATACCAATCCTAAGGGGTAGTTCCTCCACACGAAGTTAGGCAAGACACTTACCTCAATTAGGCCAATTCAATACTCGAAAATAGTTTTTCCCTTACAATCCGCCTCCACACGGCTCAAATAGAACCAAAATTGACTCAATAACATTAAACAATGCTAGGGAATTCAATTGCAATAGATAAAGTTAAGATTTTTACACTTTTTCTAAAAAGTCAACAAAAGTCAACCCGGGGCTTGCCCGGTCAAAACCCGGATTCAATGATAGATTTCGTCTACCCATGACCCCACGAGTTCATATATGTGATTAGTTTTAAAATACAAGTCCAAATCGACTCTTAAAACTCAATTTCTTATTTTTCAAAAACGTGACAAAGTTTCATAAATTTCTACTTTGATTCACATGATGTTGATGTTAAAATATAAGATAAGTTGATGAAATATAATTAGAAATAGATTAGGATCACTTACCAAAGGTTTGTAGGTAAAAATCTCCTCTCCAAGTCGTCTCCTACCAAGTCTAGGGTTCAAAAATGAGAGAATGAACTCAAAAATCCCGTCCCTCAGCTATTTGTCCAGTCGCAGATTTTGCATTTGTGAACCCCGCAAATGTGAAGAATCACTCGCAAATGTGAACACCTTCCCATCTCTGCTATCATCGCAATTGTGACGAATAGTTTGCAAATGCGAAATTTGGACTTTGTAATTGCGAGAAAAAGGATCGCAAATGCGAACTGACCCCTTCCTAGCCTTTTTCGCAAATGCGAAAACAATAGCCTTGTCCTCACTTCGCAAATACGAACCAAAATCTCGCAAATGCGAGATCAGAGGTCTGCAGAAAAAACCAGCAAACTTCAATCCTATCAACACTCCGCTAAGCGTCCGATAATCACCTGAGCTCTCGGGGCTCCAAATCAAACATTTACACAGGTCTAAAAACCTCTTATAAACTCGTTTGTGTGATCAAAACACAAAAACAACATCTAAAACTAAGAATTGAACTCTAAAACTCATGATTATCAAAGTGAATTTCAAGAACTTTTTAAATTACAACTTCGTGTCCGATTCCTATCAATTCAACTCCGAATGACGCCAAATTTTGCAAACAAATTCTAAATGCCATAACGAACCTATTCCAAGTTCCAAAATCAATTTCAGAGCTCAATAGCTAAAAGTCAACCTACTATCAAAATTTTCAGCTTAAAATTGCCAAATTCCGGCAAATCAACCTACGGACTTCCAAAATGAATTTTGGGCATATACTCAAGTCCGAAATCACAATACGAAGCTATCAAAGTCATAAAAACACAGTTCTAGGGTTGTTTTCAAAAAATTCAAAGTTTGTCAACATTTTCAAATTAAAGCTTCTAAGTCTAGAATCAAGGGTCCAAATCAACCCGAAAGCCTCCCGGAACGAAACTAATCAACCTCGCAAATCATAAAAGCATAAAGTCACATATGTGAAGAAATAAAAGGGTTAACGGCGTGCAATTACACAAAATGGCCGATCGGGTCGTTACAAACATCCTTCCATTTAGGAACATTCGTCCTCGAATGTTAACTCTTAAAGGCTTGCAAAAATCTCGCCAGAGCCTCCTTTGTACACTGGACTAAAACCAACTTGCACGCAGTAAAAAAATATACTATACATGCAACACATGACCAATGTCTATAAATAGCAACACTTGGCCTCACACGACCGTCAAACATAAGTACTGCAAGTAAATAATAAGAGCTCGCTTCACGACCTACTGGTTTGAACCGTGTTATGCTATAATATCCTATCTCGATCCATATCTTCAGTTGAAATAGGTGGGGGTATTTGGATTTCATATCCTCTATGTCCTCCCACATCAGTTCTTCGACGTTCTTATTTGTTCATAATACCTTCATGGAGGCTACCTTTTGGTCCTTTACCTAAAGATCTATCGATCAGAGTTAGCCACTAGAATATCCTCGTAGGATAGATCCTCTGTAATCTGAATGTCATCTACTGGGACAACTCGAGAAGGGTCTCCATTGTACTTCTGTAGCAAGGAAAATGACTGACTCTAACTCCATAGGCAGTTCAAGCTCAAAAGCTACTCTGCCTATCCGTCGAATGGCTCTGTAAGGCCCCATATATCTCGGACTAAGCTTTCCCTTCTTATCGAATCTCATGACGCTTTTCGTAGGCTATATATGCATTTGTACTTTAGGAATTTTTATTCTACCACCTTGTCCATCATATAAGTTTTATTCTAATGCTCTTAGAACCAAATACAATCCTAACATTGGCTTTCATAGTTCTCGTTTTGCTTTTCTTAAACTTTGTTATCATCTTGGTACTTGTAACATTGCTATTCAACCTTTCCACCGAACCTTCTATAGAGATATACATATATTTCTGCTCCACTTGAGGGGTGAGTGATTTAGGATCGACTTCAACTTCTCAACCTCGTATTCTAGCCTTTTGACTTATCCTGGTCTCGTAAAAATTTATACTTGACATGTCATCTTAGCTCACTCACATTATTGATCTTTTAAGTTGTGGTACTTCTGTAAAAGCACGCACATCTCTATTTTTAGCATAGCTTGTCCTAACAGACACTATTGAGCTGAACAGTCGATCTGGAGAGTCCTTCATCCGTGTTATACATTATATTCCATGATCATCTTTGAAGTACTGACCACATGACGTCGCTCGTCTCAAATCATCTCTTCTTATTTCTACAGTATTCTAGATTACGACTCTGTTGTCTTTTGTGTTCTTTACTGGAATGGTAAAAAATGATGCTCCCTCGCCTTGATAATGTCGCGGAGTTCCGCAATAGTGGGGCACATATTTATCCTATTATCTCCAGTCCATATTTTGTTATCTCTAAGGTTGGTACTCTTCTAACTATTTTTTCGTAGAACTATTATAGAATATGGCCTCTGTATTATTTCTCTTGTACCTATGCTATTAAGAGTGATTCTGCATTGTTTTGAATCACGATTTCTATAATTATATGGGTCTAATAATTGGACTCCTGATTTACGTAGCTATTGTAACTCTCAAGCTTCCTTTTCTCTCTCAGCCTTTATGTAGGCCTAAGTAATCTTCCAATCTGTGGCTCTGGATATTAGTTATTACTTTAGACTTTCGCGGACACTATGGAACACCCATACCATAATCTTCTAACAATTCAAGCCTTTATCTGTGATGTGAACTCAATTCTTTCTTTAACTTATACTGGAGTCTCCTATAACTGTAAGAATGTCAACATATATGCTGCATGGATAATACTCCAAAATCCTAAGTGCGTTCATAACTTAACTAACTCTAGGTCGTAGATCGAATAATTCCTTTCGTGCCTTCTCAGTTGTCTTTAAATATAAGCAATTACTTTTCCTGATCATTCTGCCACTTGTTGCATGAATACTTGGCTTATCTTAGTAACCATGCATTTTAGAATTTTTGTGTAACTCATATGATCTCGAATATTACTTTTGATTTTTACTTGTCATTTATTAGTCATGATAGGTGCCACTTTCTTATGGAGTGCATACAATATTGTTGTGAGACTATTGTTACAAGATCATTTCTTGTCACGCCCCGAACTCGGGGAGCGCGATCGGTGCTCAATCGATTGAACCCAGTCAAGCAAACCTGCTTGATACTTTCTACCCAAACTCACTTATGAATATAGATAATACATATTTTCATTAATTAGACAATAAAGAGATCATATATACAATACCAATTCATTATCATTAGTTACTTCATTTTAAAGTCTCAAATTACACACATTTTTATGGTCTGAAGTGGAACAAGTAATTCAAACACAACATAACTTGTTTGACTTCCCCAGCACTAATATACAACCCACACTATGTCTACGGAGCCTCTAATAGATACGAAAGAGTACTATGATAGTGTCGATAATAAGGCCCCGGCTATACCTCAAACACAATACACGAGGAACAAAAGATACATGACCCCAAAATGAAGTGGGGCTCACCAAGTCAGTTGGGAAGAGGGTGTACCGCTATCACTGATCAATGTCTCTTGCTTTGGAACCACCTTCATCCATTGAAGATGCAGCACCCCTGGCAAAAGGGATGTTAGTACATATGGAATAGTACTAGTATGAATGACAAAACACCCTCTCAATAGAACGATTAATAATACAAGCAAGAACAATCATAATATCAGTGGAAGCCTCAAACAACATCAAACCTCAAGTTAGTACCAAGACAGTGTTCAAATAAATTATCATATTTTAAATTGGGAAACATTTAGTACCAATATGCCACCGTTCACAATACGACCATAATTTTTGCACGGATTCCGATCACTGCTACACCCCCATGTTTTCGTACATGGAAGTATGCCATAAGTAAGTTGATATAAGCTCAGAAATGAGATGTTACATCCCACATTTTCGTACGTTAAAGTTTTGTCGTAAGCTGGGGAATGAGATTATTTCGAGATTATAAGTATTACGCTATTTCAAACAAGTGATAAATAAATTCGTGAAGGTAAGAGAGTAAGAGAATTGAAGGAAATGAATTTCATCGAAGTTTGATATTTTGGGATAAAATACGGTCTGAGCTAAAAATATCCGGTATTTATGGACTAGTACCATACAAGGTACCACATGGCCATGATAGTAAGGTTTACAAGGTATGTTAAAAGTGAGTAGTATTTTAAGTAATTTGAGGTAATTCTTAATTATGTGTGTAATTGGTTAATTATTCTATAGTGGGAGATTATCAAATTAATCATTAAGATTAGTGATTAATTAATGGTGATTTTGGATAAAGTTTGGACTACAAAAACATGGCAGCCCATTAATCTAAACATTGTGACTCATGATATAAAATGAAAGGTGGCCATCCAAGGTGTCATACAAATGACACTTACGTAAAGACTACTAAGACATTAAAAGTTTGGCATTGTGGTCTTCACTTGGCCTTCACATAATCAACAATCTTATAATCTTCTCCATACTAAAAATATTCAAAAACAGACGTGACCCCAATCCAACAAGATCTCAACAAGATTTCTTGAAACAAAAGAATTCCAACGAGATTTCTTAGCACTTTAGCAATGTGAGATTTTGAGATTCTAAAGGAGTACGGTGCAACCTTTTCCAAGAATATCATACTGATTTTTCCCTACTCCAGGTATGTTAAGGCTATCCCTTATTTCTTTTGGCATGATCCATACGACACAAACGAAATGAGAAAATGCACAATTTCCATACATGACTCTATTCATATAAATATTAGAAATGCTTATATTCTTGATTCCCCACGTGTCATATTATTTTATCATCTGTTTATGGGTCTCAAAAAATACGTAAGTTAGTAAGGTTTATTTCATGATATTAAACAGAGGCATAATGGTCTTATGACATACTAAGAGATTTTATTAACGTATTTCATGCATTTATAAATGCACATTGACCCATGACTAGATGAGGTTATATACGCGTATATATATATATATATATATATATATATATATATATATATATATATATATAAGGTTACGATGTTATATACGCATCACCACCTGATCAGCTGGTATACGTTGATGATTTTGCCCACAGTGGCTGAGATGATATGATGGGATGCCCTCAGAGGCCTGATGATGTTATGAAACATGTACCTATGCATGACATGACATCCATACGCATATGCATGACACTATAATTATTTCATGATTTACAGAGTTATCCAGACTTACAGGTTGAGTCATTTACTCTATATTTCTTCCATGTCTATTATGTACTTATTTATGTGCCTAACATACTCGATACATTATTCGTACTGACGTCCCTTTTGCCTGGAGACGCTGTGTTTCATGTTCGCAGGTCCTGATAAACAAGTCGAGAGTCCTCCAAGTAGGCTATCAGCTCAGCGGAAGGTATTGGTGCGCTCCATTTGCTCTGGAGTTGCTTATGTGGTCAGTATGATTAGGACATGTACTGATTAGTATGGCGGGGCCCTGTCCCGACCTTTATGATATTTATGTACTCTTAGAGGCTTATAGACATATGTCGTGTACGTGAAAGATTGTACGGCCTTGTCGGCCTATGTTTTGAGTTTATAAATGATCATGTTGGCCTATTAGGCCCGAATGTTACATGTATATGATGATGTAATAAGAAAAATACGTTACGTTGGTACTCGGTTGAGTAAGGTACCGGGTTCCTATCGCGGTCCATCAGTTTGGGTCGTGACAATCACGACCCGATCGGCTACGCTGTCTCATCCGAGACATCAACCACAATCACAATTTCAATTATAATTTCCAGCACAATCACCACCATGTATGCGGCATGGCGTCCGATCACGACCATATTGGCTAGGCCGTCTCACCACAATGATGTATGGATCGACATCATCCTTTTCTACTAATCATCTCGTTTCATACTTCTTTCACATATTTTCATTTCATTGGCACTAGTGACCACAATTATAAAATCATTCTTGGCACGTCAGCCGTATTTAGTATTTCATGCTCACATTTTTCACTTTCAAACATCATCAACATCACTTTCAAACATCATCATCATCACTTTCAAATCAAGGTTTTTAGTACATATGTGAGCAATTTAGGAGTCTTAGGAACATAGAGATTTTTCACAAAATTTGGCATAATAGCCTTCGTTTGAACTTGACTTGAAGTCGAAACATTTTTAATGCACATCCCATACTTTGAACACATTCTCAAATGATAACAAAACATGATAAAAGCATTAGGGATACATAGTGAGCATATATCTTTCAACACAAGCTTATTCGGAATAGCCAATTTTATAATGAACAACTCGGGACTTACATAAATTATATGAATATCGTGGGATTCAATTCTAAGAGAGGAGTTTAGCCAACATACCTCGATTTGAGCTTTCCTTAAATTACTACAACATTCCGAAAATCCTAGCAATTCCAATCTATTTTGAGACATAGCAAAATTGAACACAAATTAGGAAGATATTCATGGTTTCAACTCATTTGAGCATTTTATCAAACACTAGGTGTGCAAATTCGGCTACAAGGTTCTTTTACAAGATTTTCTTCATTCCACAACCCAATCTTTACTTATTTGAGCTCAACAATCTTCCCACAAGCCCTATTGGTACATGCATGTATACATAATACTCTCACACCCAAGAATCATACTCCCAATCACCCATCTTTTACCCCAAACTCGAAATTGAAGAATTGGGGAAAGGAATTCTTACCTCTTTGAAGCCCTAGCAAGATCCTTGTGAAATCTTCAAGCCTTGAGCAAGTATTGATGAACGCAATGTCTAGGTATTCTCTTTCTCTCTCTAAGATACTCTCACCTCTCTCTAAAAATATCAGATGAAACCCTTAAAATGACCCCCAAAGCCCTTTTATAAAAATGGTATCGGGTTATAAAAATCATAAAAATGGTGCCCCGTCACAGATCTGCAGTCGCTTATGCGTCCGCATAATGCTTCTGCAGTCTGCAAAATGTACCGCACAATTTCCCTCTAGAACTGGGAGATTCTGCCTCATGCTGCGACCGGTCTGCGGTCTGCAGACCAATTTTGTGGTCGCACAATGGATCGCAGAATCTCCTTATGAAATTTCGCATGTTGATTCTGCGATGGGATATGCGGCCCGCAAAACGGTTCTGCGGTTGCATAATGGACCACATAATGGTCCTCAAAATTTAGCTCAACTTTCTGCTTCACTCTGCGGCCGATCTGCGGCCCGTAGAGTGATTCTTTGGTCGCGGAATGAACCGCAGAAATGCCCTACACTTCTAAAGATTTTCTTCAACTCCCCAACGCACTGTTCATCAACGCATAAGTCTACCTCGGCACCACGAAACCTAAAATTTCTTTGCAAAATTTTACGGGGCCTTACATTTCTTCTTCAAGTTACTATGCTTAGGTCGAAGCCTTCTTCCTTATTTCCTCAGCTAACCTTTCGTTGTAGTACTTAGGGGAGACCTTATGACTCTTGTAAAGCTGCGAGCTTATTACATCGTTTACCCGACGGAATTTTTGATGTTCTTACTTCTGTGTAGGAGTACTAATAAGTTTTCTAAGGGTATAGTTTATTTAATTGAGTGCCTATAAATATCCTTAATTACAAAACTCTGTGCCGTTGTGCTCGTAGGGTTACTTTTTATCTCAAATTTTGATTGCCTCCCCAGTGGCACTCTCTTTTATTTTCTTAACACTTATACGGTACCTTTAATTACCCCAACCTGAATATTTCTCAATATTATGATCTCGTATCTGCGAGACTAAATTCCCTATGTTGGGGTTCACTATGTTTATCTTGCATGATCTGTTAATTTATCTATGACCTCTTGTCTAGCCATAACTAGGCTCTTCCTGAACTACTAACTACTCGTTGGTCCATTCTAATATCTATATTCTGCATAATCTCTCTTGGATTATGTTTTTCTGTACCTTTCGTACTGGCTCCTTATGTATCAAGTGTCCATTCACACTTATTTATCAAATAACATCCTAGGCGTGACCTTTACTGCCTATACCCGGCGTCGTGCTTGCATAACGCTCTGGAGTTGTAACATATCTATAGGATTTGAATAAATGCAATCTCATTTTTTTGCCTTTTTACGTCATTCCTCCTTTCCCATTCTATATTTACATGAACTACTTAAATCCAACTTAATCCATATCACAACATCTTCCCCCTTTAAGGGAGTACTAATATTTAATGCTCTGAAGTTTTACCTACAGATGTTTTACCTCCTCTTCTTTGATGTATTTTCACATCTTCAATGACCCTTACTCGCCTTGCGGTAACCCTTTTGTACCAGGGATAACTGAATTTCTTACGCACGAGGGTGACACCTAGTGTAACTGGCACACTTAGTCCCTTAAGCTTAACTCTGCTCACAGTGCTTGCTTTTAGGGAAGCGTCTTCCTGAATGACCTTTAAAGGTTATTCTTCTGTTGTCCATTTGAACTATTGCCGGAACATGATCTCTAAAATTCTCACAATGTCGACTATTATTAAATCTTCTGATCCCTAATTCATGTTTGATTTTATCTTGTTTACTAGCCCATACTACTTTATATTACTTCGGGGGGTCTAACTTAGCCTTCTGGTAATCACTTTGGAGTCACCAACTCATTTATCGAAATGAGGATATGACTTTATGGCTTATACTCTTTATAGTCTCAAGGCTTGTCTCATCTTGTCTTTTCCTTCATTTTACTATAGGCTCTGTCATCCTATCGTATTTTGATTTACCGTCATCACTCATTTATCACATCTTACTCATAATGCTTCATTTATTATCTTCTTATTCTCTTTCTAGTATTTCTGTCTATCACCTTATTCTGAAAACTTCAACAAAATATTCTTTCGTTTTTAGCTCCCCTTGATCCATTTCACTGGCTCTTCTGGTCACCTAACATTCTCTCTTTACTAGGGACGAGAGTTATACCAAGATAAATATTCATCCCTTCTAGGATTTCAGTGCCTATCTTCTCAACTTTCTGAAAATTCTAGTATTCATATCTAACTGTACTATTCTAGAGTGCACTACCTGTGTTTCTCACATGGAGAACTACTATCACGTTTGTAATATCCTTCAGAAATGTCAGCTAATGCTATCAATCCATCCATCATTTTGAGTTACTCTAACCCCAACTAGATTCTGATATCCTATCCTTCTCGTAAACTATATTTGTTAGGTCCCATAGGGCATAACTGAGATGGTGTGACTAATTGTACATACCTCTGTTACTGTTGAAACTAAATTTAGAATGCCTATATTTCTCTGTCTGAATTGTAAATACCTATAATTTTCACTAAATGGGTACCTCGTATCCTTCTCCACCTTGCTTCTTTTTGTTGATTGGCTTAAATATTAGGAAAGATTTAATTCTGATTGATTGTAATTGAATATAAATTGATTGTAATTTATTTTCCTTCATAAAATAGTCATAGGACCTAGTTTATAAATACATTTGCTTAGGGATGTAAGAAATACACAGAAATACAAGAAGTCTTTTCTTCTTCTCAAAGTCTACATGGTATCAAATCCATTGCTGCCTTTTTGAGGTGAGTTATCTCCCTCGCAGCACTAGGGTTTCATTTTTATCAAATAGGTCGGGTTTTCTCTCTCTTGGTGGTTGTCCGCAACACAAACTCCTTCTAGCTCCATCGAGACACATTTGGTTCCTGGCGAGTCAGATTATTTTTAAGCAATTTTCTTCAGATTCCCTTCTGATTCAGAAGAAAATATGGAGATATTCAAGGAGACGGTTTTTGGAGAAATCTTGTCTTCGGATGAAAGTTATTTTCTCTGTCACTTCCTAGCCAAGCTTGACTCCACTAATGTTGCCACATCTAATTATGTGCAATTAGGTACTACCTTTGCTGCTCACCTTAATTCTTGGATTATTGATTCTGGTGCAAATAGACACATAACAGTTTCTTCTAAAGGCATTCAAAATTATTCTTTGTGTCTCAAAGGAGGTAATGTTAAAATAGCCAATGGCTTTAACATCTATCTATGGAACAGGTTCTGTCGCTTGTACTCCTAATATTAAACTATTATCTGTGCTCCATGTCCCTAAGTTCTCTGTCAATCTTTTATCTGCTAGTGCCATCACCAAAGCTCTAAATTATAAAATCGAGTTCTTTCCCAATTATTGTATTTTCAGGATCTTCAAACAGGGAAAAAGATTGGTAGTGGTAGATTGCATGATGACTAATATATATTAGATGAAATTCGAAGCTCTTGTCAAGCCTTTTTTGGGTAAAGTAAAGATGTCAACTAAGAAATAATACAGATGCATAGACGGTTAGGACACCCATCATTCATTGTTTTGAAGAAGTTACATCCCAATTTGTTTTCAAGGACTTAATTTGAATCTTTGTTCTACGATGAGTATAAATATGCCAAGCATACTAGAAACTCTTATCCTGTGAGTGATAATAGAAGCACAACTCCATTTATGACTATTCATTCTGATGTATGGGGTCCTACCCAAATTGTTTCTTTGTTTGGTAGTCGATGGTTTGTTACTTTCATTGATTGTTTCACTAGGATGACTTGGGTATATTTGTTAAAAGCCAAAAGTGAAGTTTTCTCTTGTTTTTAGTCATTTAATAAGATGGTTTGTACTCAGTTTGATGCCAAAATAAAAATCTTGATAACTGACAATGGCAGCGAATACATGGATAAAAGATTTGGTGCTTATTTGGAGTCCAATGGAATAGTCCATCAGACTAGTTGTCCTTACACTAGTGCACAAAATGGGAAAATACGCATTTGTTAGAAGTCACAAGATCTCTTATGTTCACCATGCATCTACCAAAACCTTATTGGGGGAATGCTATTCTAGTGGATGTCTATTTATCAACAGAATTCCACTTAAAACCTTCAATTTTCAAAGTCCTTTGGAAGCTTTAAGGGGTAAGAATGAATATATTGTTCCTCCAGAAGTATTTGGGTTTGTTTGCCTTATCCACACTGAAAATTCTGGGAAACTTGATCCTAGAGCTATAAAATGTGTTTTCATTGGATATTCTCCGACATATAAAGGTTACAATTGTTATCATCCTCCCTCTAGGAGATCTTTTGTTAGCATGGATGTTACTTTTCGAGAATCTGAGCCCTATTTCAGTATTACCTCATCACCTCTTTAAGGGGAGAGAAGTAAGGAGTAGGAGGTGATTCTACCTAGTTCCATTACTGGACCTCTTGATGACATTGTCATAGGAGAAAGTAAAATTGGAGAAATAATTCAGGGGGAGACTATTGGGCGTTTGGATAGGCCTGAATTGAAAACTTAGTCAAGGAGAAATACAACAGAAGAAGTCATCATGCAATCTACCGAAGCTGAACCTTCTTCTACTGGTGAGGTATCTACATTTCCTATGAGTTAGATGAACCTATTGCTCACAAAAAAAGGAGTCAGATCTTGCACCACCAAACACCCTTTATCTAATTTTGTCTCCTAAAATTCTTTGTCTCCCTCCTATAGAGCATTTGCCTTGTCTATTTCTTCTGTATCTGTTCCTAATAATTAGAGGGAAAATTTTGCATATCGTAAACGGAAGCAAGATATGATTGAATAAATGAAGGCCTTGTCAAAAAATGAGACTTGGAAACTTGTCACTTCACCACCAGACAAGAAGTTGGTTGGTTGCAAATGGATCTTCACTCTGAAGCACAAAGCTGATTGCTCGATTGAAAGATTCAAAGCAAGATTGGTGGCTAAGGGATTCACTCAAATTTATAGAGTGGATTATCAAGAGACATTTGCCCATCGTGCTAAGATAAACACTATTAGAATTCTTTTGTCTTGTGCAGCTAATCTTGATTGGGACTTGCAATAGTTTGATGTGAAAAATACATTTATTTATGGAGACTTAGAAGAAGAGGTGTATATGGATATTCCTCCTGGATTTGGTATTGCACAAAGTCAAGGAAAGTTTTGAAGATTAAAGAAAGCCTTGTACAGACTGAAGCAATCTGTCAGAGCTTGGTTTGATAGATTCTGCACATCAATGATGTCCTTTGGTTACCAACAAAACAATGTTGATCACATCCTCTTCATAAGACGTGATACGAGTAAATTTACTCTTCTCATAGTTTATATTTATGACATAGTAATGATAGGAGATGACAAAGAGGAGATGGCCCGATTGAAAAAGTTGTTGGCACATGAATTTGTGATCAAGGATCTAGGAAAATTGTAGTATTTCTTGGGAATTGAGGTTACTAGATCAAAAAGAGGAATATTCATTTCTCAGAGGAAGTATATTCTGAATCTCTTGAAAGAAACAGGTATGACAGGTTACAGACCTGCAAAATTATCTGTTGAAAGCAATCACAAGTTACAAAGCGGAGTTGGAGAGTTAGTTGATAACCAGAGATATCAGAGGTTGGTTGAAAGACTTATTTATCTCTCCCACACTAGACCAAACATATCCTATTCAGTTAGCCTAGTGAGTCAGTTCATGCATGATCCTCGAGATCTTCATATGCAAGCCATTTTTCACATTTTGCGATATCTGAAGTTTGCTCCAGTAAAGGTCTACTTTTCTGCAAACATGATCACCTCCAAATAGAAGCCTTTACAGACGCGGATTGGGTTGGATCTCTGGATGACAGAAGATCTACATTCGGTTACTGTATGCTCGTAGGAGGAAACTTGGTTACTTGGAGAAGCAAGAAGCAAAGTGTTGTTGCTAGATAAAGTGCGGAGGCATAATATAGAGATATGACCTAAGGGGTTTGCAAACTTCTTTGGCTATAAAAGCTACTTGAGGAATTGAGATTGTTTGAGAAAGGAAAGCCTTTCTTGTACAATGACAATAAGGCTGCTATCAGAATAGCTCATAATCTAGTCCAGCATGACTAGACAAAGCATGAGGAAATTGATCGACACTTTATCAAAGAAAAAATTACAACTGGTGTCTTGAGTTTGTTTCATGTGTCATCGGAAAAATAGTTAGCTGATGTGTTTACCAAGGGTCTCAACAAACGAATTTTTCATACACTGGTTTGCAAGTTGGACATGTGCGACATCTTTGCACCAATTGAGGGGGAGTGTTGGTTGGCTTAATTATTAGGGAAAAATTGATTATGATTGATTGTAATTGATTATAAATTGGTTGTAATTTCTTTTACTTCCTAAAATAGTCATAGGACCTAGTGTATAAATACCTTTGTTTAGGGATGTAAGAAATACAAGAAGTCGTTTCTTCTTCTTAAAGTCTACACTTTTACTGTTGAAACTTATACTTTCACCCCCTGATACTCCCATGGCCTGCTATTCACGGGATGTGTTAGATATTCCCATCTTAGGGTTTTAAGCAAGAAATTTGCACATCTGGTATGCACGATCTGATAGGGCCTCAAACTGGGCCACGTTGTCAAGACTCTCCCTCTACTAGTGCCCTTACCTGCTGCTATATTAGCCCTCTAGCTAGCTGTAACCCTTCAAATTGCAAGCATCTCTATACCATTAGGAAGCATAAGTCTTGACTTAAACTCTTATGACTCGGCTCTATAGCACGATTTGGATTTGAAAGAAGGGTAACAAACTCCTAAATTCCTTTTAGCTTCATGTTTATATAATGTGGTGCACAATACATCTATAAACAAGACTCTACTAGATTTGGCTTGTAGACTCCCTAGAAAAGAACTGCTATGATATCAAGTTTGTCACACCCCAAACCGGAGGGGCACGACGGAAACTCGAGCCTACCTCACCGAGCACCAACATAACGTACATCCATAACCATGCTATTATGCCAGATGGGCTGAAAATGCCTCCACGATATAATCTAATTAAAACTGGGAATAAAGCTCGACAAAGGACGACCCAATATGACATATGTTAGATAGTTATGTACATAATATGAATTAGTCCTAGTCCCACGTAGAATATGAGTATGATATGTATGGTATAAATAGGGCTCACTGTATTATAATCAATAGAATATCAATAATAGATTTTTCTCCTATTCATTCTGACATGGTATCAGAGCAATCGTGAAAGAATTATCGGTGTGCATAAATTCTAGCGACTCCGAGAAGAGAAATCAGTCAACCGAAAGTCTTTTTCCGGCAAACATAGGTCTACCACAAGTAAAAAGCCACTTTTTGTCAGTGTTGTGAAAAAATCAACGCCACCACAAAGTAGATCGGCCTTCGGCGACCAACCCATAGAATATTTTCAGTCAGAAGACCCTTCACGCGCTCCCACGCACCGCCGGAAGAAAGGTTTTTGACGAAATTCTGACCTTCCGGCCATTTATCTGCGACGACTCTTCAAGACAACTTGTTCCCCTTACAATTCCGAGCATACCCATCCAATTTAAATCAAATTCCGACCACTTTTATATTTTTTTGGCTTGAACAATGATATTTCCGACATGAACAGTAATTTCCAGAATTTTTTTTTTTTTCGGCGTAAACATTTTAATGGCATTCGAATCAGAAGCCTTTGACTCATTATCTGTTGGATCCAATGCATTGAATCCAATCCATATGGTTTCTTTACCGGATTATATTGAGTTCCTTCAATACAAAGCGTGAAAACAGACATCTTCAGGGGTAGCTTCCGTTGTTCAAACAGATAATAGCATGACTTTTATCTCCCAATCTTCAACCTCTGAGTCTTGGGTCATTGATTCAGGTGCATCTAATCATATTTCCATTAACAAATCTCTTTTCACTACTATTTCATGTTCTCAATCTCTCCTAACAGTCACAATGGCCAATGGGTCTCAAACCATGGCAACTGGAATAGGTCAAGCAAGTCCACTTCATTCCTTACCTTTAGATTCAGTTCTTTATGTACCTGGTAGTCCTTTTAATCTCATAGTCGTTAGTCGCTTAGCCAAATCACTTAAATACTTTATTTTATTTCTTGATGACCTTATTTTTATATAGGAACGCATTACAGGGAGAATCGTTGGTACCGAGTGTGAATAAAATGGACTTTATTACCTTATTCTTGCAAAATCAATGGACTCATATCTTGTATTCCTTCAACAACTTGTCGTGTTACTGATTCGCCAGATTTATTACATAAATGGTTGGGACATCCCAGTTTGTCAAAACTTCAGAAAATAGTACCTGGTTTATCTCACTTGTCCACTCTAGAGTGTGAGTCATGTTAGCTCGGTAAGAATACTCGCTCCCATTTCCCTCGGCGTCTTGATAATCGAGCAGAGTCATCTTTTACTTTAGTCCATTCAGATGTTTGAGGACCTAGTCGGGTCAGTTCTACCTTGGGATTATTATTCCAGGTGAACTTGGATATTTTTGATGAAAAATCAATTTGAGTTGTTTTCTATTTTCCAGACCTTCCACTCTGAAATTCAAAATCAATTTGAGGTTTCTATCCACACATTTCGTAGTGATAATTCCCTAGAGTATTTGTCTTCCCCATTTCAGCAGTTTATAAACTCTCATGGGATTATTCATCAAACATCTTGTCCGTACACATCCCAACAAAATGGGGTAGCTGAAAGAAAGATAGACATCTTATTGAAATTACTCGTACCCGACTCATACAATCTCATGTTCTATTGCATTTTTTGGGGGGATGCAGTTCTTACATCTTACTATCTTATTAATCGTATGCCATCTTCAGCTATCCAGAATCAAGTTCCATTCTCTGTCATGTTTCCCCACTTTCCTTTGTTCTCTCTTCCACCACGTGTCTTTAGGGGCACGTGTTTTGTTCATAACCTTACTCCAGGAAAAGATGAGTTAGCTCCTCGTGCTCTGAAGTACGTGTTTTTGGGTTACTCGAGAACGCAAAAGGGATATCGATGCAATTATGCTGACCTCCAAGGGTACCTTATATTTGTTGATGTTACCTTCTTTGAAACCCAATCATACTTCATAGGTCCAGGTAATCACTTAGATATTTATGAGGTACTACCAATTCCATCTTTTGGAGATTCAATTACTATCTCCCATTCATCTTCCTTTATAACTCCAGCTTCACCACCTACAGCTCCAGTTGCAGCTCCACCACCTATAGCTCCGGTTCCACCACCTATAGCTCCAGTTCCACCACCTAGTCCAATTCAACCTTCTACAGCTCCACCACTTCTTTTATATCATCGTCGTCCGCACCCAGCATCAGGCCCAGCTGATTCACATCCTGCACCTGACCCTAATAATATTACGGACTTGTCTCCTCTTAGTCAATCGATTGCACTATGGAATGGTATATGGTCCACACTTAATCCTAATCCACATTATGTCGGTTTAAGTTACCATTGTCTGTCATCACTCCGTTGTGCATTTGTATCATCTTTGTCCTCTATTTTCATCCCTAACTCTACAAGCCATCTCGATCTTATTTCTCTTCCTTCGGGTAAATCGAGTGTTGGTTATCGTTGGGTGTATGTGGTCAAAGTTGGTCTAGATGGCCAGGTTGATCGACCTAAGGCTCGTCTTGTTGCCAAAGGGTATACTCAGATATTTGGGCTCTATTACAGTGATACTTTCTCTCCCGTGGCTAAAATAGCACCAGTTCGCCTTTTTCTACCCATGGCTACTGTTAGCCATTGGCCTCTCTATCAGTTAGACATTAATAATTCTTTTCTTCACGTTGACCTTGAGGATGAGGTTTATATGGAGCAACCACCTGGTTTTGTTGCTTCGGGAAAGTCTAGTGGCCTTGTATGTCAGTTGTATCGGTCCCTCTATGGTCTAAAGCAATCTCTCGAGCTTGATTTGGTAAGTTCAACATAGTTATTCAGGAGCTTGGCATGACTCGTACTGAAGCTGATCACTCTGTGTTTTATCAGCATTCTGCTTCAAATCTTGGTATTTATCTGGTGGTTTATGTTGATGATATTGTTATTACCAATAATGATCAGGATGGTATTACTAAGTTGAAGTAACATCTCTTTCAACACTTTCAGACTAATGATCTGGGCAGATTAAAGTATTTTTTAGGTACTGAGGTAGCTCAGTCTAGCTCAGGTATTGTAATATCACAACGGAAGTATGCCTTAGACATTTTTGACGAGACAGGAATGACAGGCTGTAGACTTGTTGACACTCCTATGGATCCGAATTCTAAACTTCTACCAAGATAGGGGGAGCCATTTAGCTATCCTGCAAGATATAGGCGATTGGTTGGTAAATTAAATTATCTCATAGTGACTAGACCTGATATTTCCTTTCCTGTGAGTGTGGTAAGTCAGTTCCTAGATTCTCCCTATGATAGTCATTGGGATGCAGTTGTCTGCATTCTTCGATATATGAAATCAGCTCTAGGCAAAGGATTACTGTTTGAAGATCGAGGCAATGAGCAAATTGTCGGGGTACTCGATGCTGACTGGGCAGAATCACCTTCTGATAGACGTTCTACGTCTGGATATTATGTTTTAGTAGGAGGTAATTTGGTGTCTTGGAAGAGCAAGAAACAGAATGTGGTTGCTCGGTCTAGTACAGAAGTAGAATATCGAGAAATAGTTGTGGCAACATGTGAGCTAGTTTGGATCAAACATTTTCTTAATGAGTTAAAATTTGGTGAGATCAGCAAGATGCAAATTGTATGTAATAATCAAGATGCCCTTCATATTGCATCAAATTTGGTGTTCCATGAGAGAACTAAACAATTCAGATTGGCTGACACTTCGTCAGAGAAAAGATACTCTCAAGAGATATTGCTACAAAATTTGTGAAGTCGAATGATCAGCTTGCAGATATTTTTACCAAGTCCTTTATTGGTCCTCATATTAGTTACATATGTAACAAGCTCGGTACTTATGATTTGTATGCACCGTCTTGAAGTGGAGTGTTAGATAGTTATGTACATAATATGAATTAGTCCTAGTCCCATGTAGAATAGGAGTATGATATGTATTGTATAAATAGGGCTCATTGTATTATAATTAATAAAATATCAATGATAGATTTTTCTCCGGTGCATTATCACAATATACAAACTTATATACATGAGACATGTGGTCCTACAAAGCTGCCATGACCATCAATACACATAATATTTGTCTACAACCTTCAGCTGAGCTGAGTCACCTATTGTGAAGTATCGTCTGAATCGCTATCTGTATCTACGGGCATGAAACGCAGCGCCCCAACAAGGGGTCGTCAGTTTGAAAGATGTACTAAATATGTAAGGAAGGTGCGCATATAAATAAAATATGGAATGTGAAGGAAGAGTACAGAATTCGACCTAAAATTCATAACAAGCCTCTAAGGGCATACACTGTCACAATCATGGATATGTATATATGCATGTCTGTAAAAATCAACACACTCAATGGGGCCATATAATATAGTATCAGGCCACTCTGTAGGGAAAATCATATCATAACGTACCCGACCTCGAAGAGGACTCGATCATATCCGGCCTTAATAGGACTCGGTCGTACCCAGCTACAAAGGGCTCGGTCGTACCCAACTCAAACTAGTACCAAAAACATCAAACTAGAACCAAACAATAGGAACAACATTTTTCCTATAAAATTCCACTTCTATCCAACTCAAACTAGTATTAAAAAATAGGAACAACATCAACAATAACGTATCCAATACTACATAAAGAACCAGCGAAAACCTAGCTCAAAAACCTTTCAAAACAGTCACATATGCACTAGCACCTTAACCTCCACTTTTAATTTATAGCTTCATATGTTTATTTCATCAATTAACTTGATAAACATATATATATATATAGCCTTAAAATAATCCAATAAAAGAAAACAACATCTCTCCCCCTTTCAAGTGATATCTTGTAATCTTCCAACACCACAACAAACATGTAATTAACCTTAAATACAACCAAAAGGCTATTAAACATACCTTATGCAGTACATAAAATTCGAACCCTAATCTTAACTTAGCTCACCATCATTCTTCTTCATATCACAACACCATAAAAGGGTTATTCTCCACCTTTGGCTAACTTTGATGTTGGATTATAGTGTATCTTTTTTTTGAAATTTATTTGGAACCTTGGGGGAACAATTTGGGAGGGTTTGGAGAGTGTTAGGATGGAAGTTGATTGAAAAATTAGCAAATCTCATCCCAAAAATGAGATAAAAATAGGTAAAGGTCGGCCACCGTCCAATTGGGTCCCATAGGACTGCCTGCACAGTCTCATGAAAACATGAATATCTCTCTACTCTAATGTCGTATCAATGAACGGTTTAATGAATTGAAAACAAGAATTTTAGATAGTCAATGTGGTAGGTGGATCATCTATTAACTCCAAGTATATTGAGAGAAAAGCTCTGTGACATTAGACCCAAATTTGTATAAGATTATGAACGTATCTTGCGACAACTTTTGTTGACTTTTGTTTTATAACTTGCTTGATTTCAAAACTTACATATGACCATTAAGAAATTCAAACACCTTAAAACAACTCCTTAGCATATTAAGCACTCCTAGTTTTACCCCGAAAGTACGGATTATAACTTCTTTGATCCATTTAGCCTCCAACTCTCACGATACTTCCATAACACCTGTGTTAATGCATCATTATCTTTGTAAAGGTCCTTAAACTCTATGGCTTATATTGATTCACTTAAGACACATTCCAACATGAAAGTACGAGATGTAACAGTAATATGTCAAAAGAAATAAAATGCTCATACTACAAATGGTGATAGTTGTACGTGGTAATTTTCTCCTTATTTTTGCTTTATAAAGTATATGGTTTGTGGTACACCATTTTTCTGATCTGGAACTGAAAATAACCTTGTGGAAATAACTAATATATTTTCTTATTTTAAATAAAATAACCATCTAAAAATAACCTGGTGAAAATACCTTTAAAACCATTTACATAGATTCAACTGCAAAGTTAGCTAAAATTTGAGATTTGCGAAAAGAAGTGTTCTCTAGTTCTATTTGAAAGTGCAAGAGGGGGGGGGGGGGGGTTATAATTTTTTTTCTTTTGTAGGGTAGTTGACTAATTTTCTTTTTAGTCGACTAGATTCTTGATGCGAGAGATATAAACAAAAAACAAAAAAGTAAATGACACCAGTTGTTTTATACTAGTTCAGATCCAAGTGAATCCTACGTCAAGTCCCCTTGGATTTTTCAAGTATTTGAAATCTCTTGATACATGTATGTTGGCGTTGTTATACACCAACAGCTTCGTCATGATAATAGTTCTTTTCTTGCTTCTCGGTACAATGCCTCACCAGTGATTTTTCTCTCTTTCTTCTCTCCCTAGTTACACAGTAAATCTAGAATAGACTATAATGCTTGTTTGGAGTAGAACAAAAAGATTGATAGTGGTTCGATAAAAGTATGTCCTCATTTGCATCTTTTGTCGTATATATATGATTTGAACGCCAATCTTCTAGGCGTGATAGATCCATAGATGGTGGGCAACCCAAGGGAATTGATTCTCAGAATCAATCAAGATTGATTTCTGCTAAGAATAAGATAGAACTTTCATTACTCGTTTGTTGCTTCCGTGATTTACTTTCCTCCGTAAGTCATTGCTTCCGTGATGTATGTGATTGAATATTCTCTATAATATTCCATACAAATTGATTGATGAGCCTTCCGTAAATAGCTGGAGTCAAATATTTGTTTTCCATGAAGCTCGCAATAACAGCATGATTGATTCCTTGATTCTTGCTTCTAGATCTTCACTAGAATCCTTTCTTCTTCGTTATTGGTACTCTTCATTTCTTCTGACTTCCTTCTTTGGAATTATTTTCCTACAAATAGAAGTAAGTTATTTTCTATCATTAAAATATATATCTAACAATCTCCCTCTTTTTGATGATGACAAAATAACTTAAATTTTACTTCCCTGTTTATCGTGTCTTCAGTCGGCTTCAACTTGCTGTCAGGTATGTTGAGTCGGCTCCCCCTCATTTTGTTGCCCATTAGTCGACTCTTATTCAGTCAGTCGGCTGACCCTTCCTAGCAGTTAACTCTATTTTCCTGCAAGTTTGACTCTATTTTCCTGCAAGTTAGTGGTACCTTATTCTCCCCCTTTGGCATAATTCAAAAAGAGAACTACTATCAGATAAGATTAGCAGCTAGTAAGTTTAATTTTAGTTATCCAGATAGTATCCAAAAGCATGCAAGCAAAAGAAACTATCCATAACATCCAAAACAATTGTCTAAGCAGCCAACACAGATTATCGACGAAGAAAATAGGTAAGGGTGTTGCAGATAGCTTCTTTGAGACAATCAAAACTTGCATTCATTGTGACTAAGATTCCATCAACACGATCGTGAACTTTCTTGAAAGCTTTTACTGTATTTTCTTCGATTTTCAGAACCATAACTCTCAGCTTGGACACGTCAAGGCCTATTTCCTTGGCAACTTTATAGATATCGCCAACTGAGGACTGAGTGGTCAGGAGCAAATCTTTGATGGTAGTCAGCTTGTCATCAAGTGCATCTATCTTTGCAAGCAATTCTGGATTGTTGACAACAACCTGAGAAGTATCAACCTTTACCTTGGAGCTGGAGGGAATCACGTTGGCTTCATTTTACTGCTTCTCTATCCAAGTACCATCCACAACAACATAACCCATGATAACAAACACTCTATTGTAATAACACTAGGAGACATACACATAGGGATAGTTTGAGAGAGGGATATTGAAGGCTTCGAGGAGGTGAGTGATAACCATTCTGTAAGGAAGACTCGATGGATCTTCAGCATATTCAATCATAAAATTGATTACCCAGGAGGACAACTTCACTTTGTGCTTGGTGAGAAGGCAATAGACCAAAAAGGTGTCTCTTTAAGATAAAGTAGTGTAGGATCTTGTTCTGGGAAGAATGGTGGTGGCAACAATATGGGCAAGAATACGGGTTTCAAAGTTGATGCCACTAGGTCCTAGCTGATTTGGCAAAGGATCAGATAGGGAATAAGCAAGACATTCTTTGGCTTGTTCAAACGACACTTCAAAATCTTCATGCCAGGAATTTTTAAACAAAGAATGGTAACCGAAAGGTTACTACTTAAACAGAGAATCAAAGGTAGAATGATACGCTGACCCAGCACGAGTAACTCAATTCTATCAGTTTTTTGGGAACGGAGATTTGCATAGAACATATGAACTCTTCCAGATCGACGATTCTTCCATGAGAAATTAATTTTCCCTTGTAAGTGATGAACTTGTCTCTGTTGGGTGAATCCTAGTAGTTCAACTCTGACTCTAGCACACTGTCCAAGCCTATCTTCATTTTCTTTAGGGTGTAAGCTTCTACTCCTTCTTCCATAGGGCGCTTTCCTAGGGCCTTTTTAGTTCGAGCATCATCGGAGAGTTCTCCTTGAGAAGATGAGAAACCCTCAGAGTGGTCTGAGCCAATGGTAACTGGTTATGATGGTTGAGAAGGGGTTTTCCCTTTGGACTGGGTGCTTTTGCGAGTGGAGACAGAAGGGTGTTTCGAAGCTTTAGCCATTGAGAGTTAAGGTGAAGATTACAAAGTGAGGGCTTAAGGAAGAGGAGGACTTATATAGATGAAGAGAGGCGTGAAAAGGCGGGATTGAACTGGCGTGACTGATAGGTGCAGAGAAAAGGAACAGACACGACTGATTGATTCAGTTTCCTTCTCGATTTACCAAAAAGTTGGAAAGAAGGGCTAAAAACGGAGGCTCTTAATTAATACAACATGAAGTAATAATGAGATATTCTCTACAAAAAGATTTTCTACCAAAATCATTAAAACACACAATCTTTGAAAAGTACAGAAATTCCAAAGCCATCATTTGAAAAAGTAATAATGCCAAGTAAATCCCTAAGGTTTTGAAATCTGTCCTCTAGAAGGGGCTTAGTGAAAATATCAGCTAATTGATTTTCAGTACTAACAAACGATAATTCAATGTCACACTTAAGAACATGATCTTTAATAAAATAATACTTGATATCTATATGTTTTGCCCTAGAATGATGCACTGGATTTTTTTGATAGACAGATAGAACTAGAATTATCACAGAAAATTTTAACAGGCTTAAAGGATACATCATAGTCACTTAGTTGGTGAGTCATCTAAAGTAGTTGAGCACAACATTGTCTGATGGCAATGTATTAATCCTCAGTTGTAGATAATGCAATTGATCCATGTTTCTTACTGTTCCAGGAGATGAGCGATTTTTCAAGTAATTGACAAGTTCCACTTGTGATTTTCCTCTCATCTTTATCTCCTGCAGGATCTGCATCTGAAAAACCTTCAAGCTTAAAATTGTTAAGACGTGGATACCATAAACCATGTGATGTGGTCCCAATGAGATATCTAATAATTCGTTTCACTACTATTAAGTGAGACTCTTTGGGAGCTAATTGGAACCTGGCAAATCCTCACACACTAAACATTATGTCATGACGACTGGCAGTTAAGTAAAGTAGGGATCCAATCATTCCACGATATTTTGATTCATCCATGGGTTTTACTTCCTTATCTTTTCCAAGAGAAGTAGTTGGACTAATGGGAGTTCCAAGTGAATTTGCATTGCTCATTCCACATTTTTGTTTCAACTCCTTCATGCACTTTGTCTGACATATAAAGATACCTTCATCTGATTGATAAATTTGAAGTCCAAGAAAGAAAGTCAATTCTTCCATCATGCTCATTTCGAACTCACTTTGCATGATATGTGAGAATTACTTGGATATAACAGGATTAGCACTTCCAAATATAATATCATCAACATAAATTTGAATAATGATTTTACCTGAAGATGACCCTTTGATAAAAAGGGTAGTATCAATCTCACCTCTTGAGAATCCATGGCTAACGAAAAATGAGCTTAGTCTTTCATACCAAGCTCGAGGTGCTTGTTTTAGCCCATAGAGAGCCTTAGTCAACTTAAACACATGGTAAGGAAATTGTAAGTTTTCAAATCCAGGGCGTTGTTTAACATAGACATTCTTATCAATAGAACCATTTAATAACGCACTTTTAACATCCATTTGAAATAATTTAAAACCTTTAAAGAAAGCATATGTGAGCAAGATACGAATTGATTCTAACCGAGCCACGGAGCAAAAGTTTCATCATAGTCTACTCCTTCCTGTTGAGAGTAAACCTGAGCGACTAGCCTTGCGTTATTTCAGACAACTTTGCCTTCTTCATTCAGCTGGTTTCTGAATACCCATTTGGTTTCTATGATTGCTGCATTTTCTGGCTTGGGTACCAATGTCCAAACTTGAATTTTGTCAAACTGATCAAGTTCTTCTTGCATAGCTTGTACCTAACTTGAGTCTTTTAAAGCTTTATCGACTTTCTTTGGCTCTATTTGAGATATGAGTGCAATGTTAGCCTTTTTCTTTAGAGCTCCTCTTGTTTTCATTCAGTCAGTTGGATTTCCTATGATAAACGTTTGAGGATATTTAGGTTCGCTTCTCCATTCATTTGGTACTGCTTCAGTATGTTGAGTAGTCGACTCAGTTTAAGATTTAGAATGCTCATTGATATCTTCATTAGTCGACTGTGGGATTTCATTTCCACTGTCAGCAGATTCTTTTAGGATGATCTGTTCACTAATCTTGGGTTGATTTTGATTGATCTCTTCATCACCTGCAAGAACCCCTTTCTCGACCATAGAGTTATTATCATCAAGATAACATGAACTGATTCCTTTACACATAGAGTACGCTTATAAATTCTAAAGGATCTACTATTATTAGAGTAACCTAGAAATATACCTTTATCACTGATTGGATCAAACTTACCAAGATTGTCCTTACCATTATTGTGGACAAAAACATTTGCTTCCAAAGGGATGAAAGTATCCAATATTAGGCCTCTTACCTTTCTATAGTTCAGATGGATTCTTCTTCAGAATATGCCAAATTAAGAACTTGTTAAGAATATGACAAGCTGTGTTGACTACTTCTGCCTAGAAGTAGTTTGGTAGGGAGTGCTCCAGTATCATGGTTCTAGCCATGTCCTGCGGAGTTCTTGTAACGACACGACCTGTCGTTTTGAACATTTACTCTCCTTTCAACTATCTGAAGTCTTGAATAGCTTCATATGATGTATTATTGCGTGTGTGAATTATCAGTTTTGATGTTTCACGTGTTATAGGATTAGTTCAGAAAAATAAATTTCATGTTGGAAGCTTAAATAAAAAGGGTTGATCGGAGTTTAACTTTTGTGCAATCGACTCCGGAATGCAGTTTTGATGGTTCCAATAGCTTCGTATGGTGATTTTGGACTTAGTAATGTATCCGGACAATTATTTAGAAGTGCGTAGTTAAATTAGGCTTGAAATGGAGAAAATAAAAATTGAAAGTTCGGAAGTTTGACCGGGGAGTTGACTTTTTGATATCGGGGTCAGAATCCAGTTCTGAAAATTATCATAGTACGTTATGTCATTTATGACTTTTGTGCAAAATTTGAGGTCAATCAGACTTGATTTGATAGGATTCGGCATCAAATGTAGAAGTTGGAATTTGTTAGTTTTCATTAGGCTTGAATTGGGGTGCGATTCGTGGTTTTAGCATTGTTTGATATGGTTTGAGGCTTCGAATAAGTTCTTATGATGTTTTGAGACTTATTGGTATAATTGTTTGAGGTCCCGAGGGCCTCAGGTGTGTTCGGATGGTTAACGGATCAAAATTTGGACTTAGAACAATTCTGAAATTTTTTCCAGTTGTGATGCAATCGCACCTGCGATGGAATTAGTTGCAGGTGCGCGACCGGAGAAGCGACAATACGGTCGCAGAAGCGGACAGGGGCTGGTAAGGCAGTGGTCGCAAATGTGAGGGAATTTCCGCACATGCGTGATCGCAGATGAGGAAGAGGAACCGGAGGAGTGCAAGGGCCGCAAAAGCAGACTCGGTTTTGCAGAAGCGGAGGCAGTGCATATGTTCATTTTGGCTCGCAAAAGCGAGGCCGTAGATGCAGCATTTTGCTCACAAATGCGGAAACTGAGCAGAATCATAAGGACCAAAAATGGTCATTTCGTCATTTTTCGAATGGGATTTTTGGAGCTCTATTTGGGAGATTCTCATAGGCATATTTCATCACACAACTTAGGGTAAGTGTTATTGACTCCCTTATGATTATATTCCATGAATTAATCTTCGTTTTCGGCGTTAGATTATTGATTTTTTCAAGAAATATCATAGGAATTTTCTACAATTCCATAAAATGAATTTTTGATTTTTGAATATCGATTCGGAGTCGGATTTGAGTAAAATTAGTATGGTTGGACTCGTAATTGAATGGGTTACCGGATTTCGGGAGTTTCGTCGGATTTCGAGATATGGGCCCCACTGTCGACTCTTCAAGCGGAGTTGGGAGTTTTTATAAATTGTTAAATTATAAGTATTGGAGTATATTGTGATTAATCTGCACGTGGTTTGAATAGATACAGATCGTTTGTCTTGAATTGAGGAGATAAGAAGGCGTTTGGAGGTTAATACGTGCAGACTGGAAATTTCTGGGCATTGTTTAGTTTGTTCGACATTGGAATTGGCTTGTTTAAGGTAAGTGTTATGCCTAACTTTGTTGAGGGAATGTTTCCTACTAATTGCCATTGTTTGTTACATGTGGGGGTGATACATATATGAGGTGACGAGCATATATGCATGTGCCAGAGTTAATCATGCTCGGGGGTAAATTATACGATTTATTGTGCTTTGTAGAATTATGTGACACTCTTGTTTCATGTCTTCTTTGACTTATAGATTACTATGAATATGATATTAAATTCTAGAAACCATGATTTGGCTTATTATAATTTGATTTAAAATCTGACGGACTTTTGTGAAAATTATTGATGTGCTAAATCCGTTCGTTATTATACTTAATCATAAATACGACTCTACGACCATTATTCTTGAGATTTTGAATTCTATACACAAGTAGAAAATTATTTTTTTAGACTTGTTGAAATACTGGAATAATAAAGTATTTGAAGTTTATTGAATTGTTATTGGCTTGAAAACCGTGATTGATGTTCAATTTAGAGCATTCGTTTAAACACTCTCATTGATGTTATTTATGCTTCCTACCTTGCTTGTTAATGACATACATGTGCTTGGTAAGGAAGAGTGTAAATCACGAAGGGTGATGTCGTGCCATTTCATATACATTATCATGTGAGGAATTGTGTAAAGTACGAAGGTTGATACCGTGCCATTGTATATATATATTATCATGTGAGGGAGAGTGTAAAGCACGAAAGGTGATGTCGTGCCATTCATATACATTAGTATGCACGAAGGATAATGTTGTGTCATTTCGTATATATTAACATGTGAGGGAAAGTGTAAAGCACGAAGGATAATGTCGTGGCATTCATATACATTATTATGCACGAAGGATAATGTCGTGTCATTTCGTATATATTACCATGTGAGGGAAAGTATAAAGCACAAAGGGTGATGTCGTCCCATTCATATACATTATTATGCACGAAGGATAATACCGTGCCATTTCATTTACATTATCATGTGAGGATGAGAGTAAAAGCACGAAGGGTGATGTCGTGCCATTATTTTTATATTATCATACGTTCATGGCACGAAGGGTATTTCCGTGCAGGCAAGGACAAGAGACATACATTATATTGTGATATTTTTTCGTTGTGTATACATTCATGCCTTTATCTTGAGTTGTTATTGTGCACTTATGTTTTCTATGTGACTTGTAGTCGTTGTTGCTTCTTGTGTGCCTCCCACTTTATTTTTTTTATTGTTATTGGCATTTCTCCCACCTAGTTGGTACTGATATATATATTCTCGGTGAGAAAGAGATAAATGCACGAAGGGTGTTGCCGTGCCAATTGATTTGATCTACATATATATATTGAGTGAGAATAAGACAAGTGCACGAAGGTTTTACCGTACCATTCGATGTGATATGTTGAATATATTCCTCACACCAGGAAAGTTATGAATTTTCTATTGTGATTTCTCCTAGTAATCTTTTTCTGCCTCGCATAGTTGTTTCATTGTACCCTTATCTGTTATGTTCTATAATTGTTTCTATTGTTAGTATACTGCACATGTTATAACAATGAGTATCTATTTACTAAAAATCATCGCCACTACTTCGACGAGGTTAGACAAAATACTTACTGAGTACACGGGGTCGGTTGTACTCATACTACACTTCTTCATCTTATGTACAGATTTTGGATGTTAATGTTGCGGTGTATGGAGGGAGCTGGCATTGAAGATATTTCCGCAATCCGATCATTGCTGCCTCTTGTTCTCGGTAGCTTTAGAATCATTAATTTGTTCATGTATATTTCAAATAGATGATGTATTTTATTTCATATCAGCTTTGCAAATTCTGAATCTTAGAAGCTCATGAGTTGTACTACCAGTCCTTGGAGAAAGTAGTAAGGATCAGTTATTTTATCATTTATTTACCTCGATAAACCTAATTAAATTGGATTGTAGTTAATTGGCTTACCTAATGGGTTGGGTTAAGTGCCATCACGACTGGTCGAATTTTGGGTCGTGACGGTTCTATTTTTAAGCTCAACCACTCCACTCTATTGTGGTGACCTTAGTGCTTAGAAATTATGAGCGTATCCTTGGTCATTGCAGAATTCCTCAAATGATCTCCTTTCAAATTCTCCTCCATGATCACTCTGAATACTTGAGATAAGGTACCCCTTTTATCTTTCTATCTTTTTGCAGAAAATCTCAAAGTTTTTAGGGCGTCATCTTTGTGAACCAGAAATATTACTCATGTAAAATGTGAGTAATCATCAACAATAACAAAAGCATACCTTTTTCCTCCTATACTGGTGTTGACGGCCAATTTTGACCCTCCCATTTAAAATTAATTTACTTATACTTAATAATTTATAATAAATATTATGAAAGTATTTGCTATCAATAAAAACCTATTTCTACAAATTAATTAAGTATTAGATTTGAAATTAATCACTTAGTATTAGTATTATGTAATTACAAATATCCTTCTATTTTAATACTAGTAAAATAATTCTTTAAATATGACATAAAGGTCTTTATAATTAATTTAACAAATTACTTCTTAGAATTTTGATTAATTAGATTATTACAATTGCAATTGCACAATTAAACACAAATTGGCCATTCTTTAAATCAATTTCAGCCCAAAACATAAGCCCAATCTCACCTGACCCAGTCCGAAAATTACCCCTCTCATTCACCTTGGCGATCCAGGCCATCTCGTCTAAGCCAATAACAAAGTACCACGTCATCGCTCTAAATCACTCACATAAGAAACACACTTCGTCTGGACAGTTGATCCAAATGATCAATGATCCATAATTAAACTGATTTTTCCCTTTTATTTCAATATCCTTCAGTGATTTATCTCCGCCGTTGGATTAAAAGAATCCAAAGGTCGTCCTTTTTCCTCAATAAACGTTTTTATCTCCAAAATATCGAAGTTGTTAATCACAGTGATCCAACGGCTCTTGTTCCATCTCCCATTCTTAACCTGAAGACACCCCCCAAACCTTAGCTCATTCTTTCCCAAAACAGCTGCCCTAGTTTCCCTTTTCTCTCTTTTGTCTCTCAAACCCCATCAACCCTAATCAATCATAGACCTTGCAACAATTCGTGCAAGGTCACAAATCTGGTCTTCAAATCATCCCCTCTTCCCCCTACATCCGCGAATCTAGCCGATCTTCCCTATTTCCATCATTAAATTCAAAACCTCTCAAATTTGGAGCCCTAGCTTGAAGATGTAACTTCAAATCGCTTAAATCCTCTCTTGCTCCGTCAAATCGGAGCATGCATGGAGTTTTTCAGAGGATTCATTATGAGGATTCTTTAGCTAGAGGTCAAATGTAGTGACCTCTGGGTTCTAAGTCTTGACTGCTGGTCTTCTGCCTTCAACGATCAATCTCTCTCTTCTCAGGTAAAAAATCCTCACTATTTTCCCCTCTACTCTTCTCTAATTTCACTCAGTTTACTCACCTCATCAGCTCATCGTCATCTTCTACTATCAAATTTGAATTTTGTTGAACCCTAGATGCATTGAATGCCACTATAAAGGAAACTTCAATGCTCTCACCTAACAACAGAAGAGACACCTCGAAATCACTTAAAACAAAGAAAAAAATATCAATTTTAGTTTTGAGTAGTAAAAGATCAAGCTAAGGTTTTCTTACTAGCCTCTAATTTCTTTCTGCTTCTGAGCCTTACACTGGTCGGAGTTCGAGTTCTTGATCCTACACGGCTAAGAAAGAATCTATGTTTGGTATGTTTCCCTAGAAAAGGTCAGTGCACCTCTACCCTTTCTCTTATTATTGTCTTACTCGAATATCATGGAAATGTTGTTGTCTTTACTTATGTGCTTTCGTGTAACGACACGACCGGTCATTTTGAGCTCTAGCACATCGTTTGACAGTTTGATGCCCTGAGCAGCTTCACTTCAGGTATTACGACTTGTACGTATGGTCGGAATTAAGTTTCGGGAAGTTCAGAGTCGGTTTGGAAAGAAAATTCTCAGTTCAAAAGCTTTAAGTTAGAAGAATTGACTAAGATTGGGTTTTAGAGTAAATGGCCTCAGAATCGAGATTTGAAGGTTCCAACAGGTTCGTATGATGATTTCAAACTTGAGTATGTTCGGATCGGATTTTGGATGTCCTAGGAGCGTTTCGGCACCTATTGTGGAAGTTAGCATTTTGGAAGGATTTCTTAAATTTGAGTTGAAGTGCATTTCAATGTTATCAATGTCCGTTTGGGATTCTGAGCCTGGGAATAGCTCTGCATGGTGATTCTGGTGTTGGGAGCGCGTCCAGATGCAGATTTGGAGGTCCGTAGGTCATTTTTGGGTTCATTTGGCGAAAGTTAGAAATTTGAAGGTTTTTGAGAAGTTTGACCGGGAGTGGACTTTTTGATATCGGGGTCGGATTCCGATTCCAGAAGTTGGAATAGGTCTGTAATGTCGAATATGAATTGTGTGCAAAATTTGAGGTCAATCGGACGTGATTTGATAGGTTTCGGCATCGAATGTGGAAGTTTGAAGTTCAAAAGTTCTTTAAGCTTGAATTGGAGTGTGATTCATGGTTTTAGCGTTGTTTGATGTGATTTGAAGGCTCGACTACATTCGTGATGTGTTTTGGGTCGTGTTGGTATAATTGGTTGAGGTCCCGGGGGCATCGGGTGGATTTCAGATAGTTAACAAAATAGAATTTGGACTTGGGCAATGGCTGAAGCATCAGATTTGCTGGAGTCTGGTTTCCTTATACGCGTTCGTGAAGGAATGACCACGTTCGCGTAGAGGAAGTTGAGGGCTGCTGGGATTTATCCTTCGCGTTTGCGAAGAAGGAATCGTGTTCGCGAAGGGTTACTATGAGGCATGGGAGGTTGTGCTTCGCGTTCGCGCAAAAAGGATCGCGTTTGCAAAGGTCTGGCCTGGTGTGCTTCACGTTCGCGGGAGGAACTTCGCGTTCGCGTAAGAGAAATACTGGGGCAGTGACTCGTGTGCTTCGCAAACGCGAGAAAGGTTCCGCGTTCGCGAAGAAGAAGGGCAGCATCTGGGCAGATTGTTTTAAAAGGGAGTTTGGCCTTTTTCATTTCATTTTCCTCCATGGGAGCCAACCTAGGAGCCATTTTGGAGCTCTATCTTCATCATCTATATCAAGGTAACTGATTCCCACCTATTGCAAGTTAAATACATGGGTTGTATATGGATTTATACATGAAAATTTGTTGAAATTTGGGGTTTTGAAGGAAAATCTAGAAATTTATATTTTTGGATTTTGACCACGAATTTGGGCATGGAATTGGGAAGAAATCATATATTTGAGTTCATAAGGCTTTGGGTAATAATTATCTTTGAAAACTTTCAGAATCCGGGCACATGGGCCCGAGGGTGATTTTATCGACTTTTCGAACGGAGTTGGGAATTGTTGTAAATAGGATTATAATGAGTATTAGAATATATATTTATGGATTTGCTCATTTATTGACTAGTTTTGGAGAGTTGGGCATCGATTTGAGTTGATTGAATGGCTTGGAAGCCGATTATGAAACTTCGGAGCAAGGTAAGTCTCCTTTCTAACCTTGTAAGAGGGAATTAACCCCATAGGTGAATTAAATAAATGTTTGTACCTAATTGTGGGAGCTACGTATGTACGAGGTGACGAGAGTCCGTACGTAACTACTATTATGCTATTATCAGGGCAGTTTAGGACCCGTGTCATGCCATGCTTGCAATGTTTGTGCCCTTATTTGCTAATATAATCACTTAGTCATGATAGAAATTGATAAAAGAATTGTATAAGGTTAAATTCACTTACTTGAAGGTTTGTATGAGATACTTGACTGTAAATGAGAAACTTGTATTTTCTTGAAAATATTGTTATTTGTTGATCGGGCTGAGCGCCTCGGTAGTAAATAGATGCATCTATGGTTCGCGCCATTCGACCCTCTGGCAGTGCATAGTTTAAGTATTTGTTGGATCGGGCCGTACGACCTCGGCATGATTTGAGCATGACTTAATTGATTGTTTTGGAATTATTGATAATTGATATGGCCTCATTGGCTGGAGATATGAATTGTTAAAAGATGAAAATAAATTTGAAAATCCCCTATTAACAAGAGAATTATTTACCTGCCACATGTTATTGTGTTTACTGTTGCCTCATAAAATCCATAATTCATCATATCATTGGTATATTAATTATAGCCCATAGTAAGTGTCTGAGTCGACCCCTTCACTACTTCTTCGAGGTTAGGCGGGATACTTACTCGGTACGCGTTGATTTACGTACTTATGCTGCACTTGCTGCATATTTTTGTGCAGATACACATATGTTTAGCGGCCTTGTGGGCGCAGAGGCGCGATTATGGCAGGGGACTTAGGTGAGCTGCATCCTATACGACGCTCCGCAGCCAACGGACTCTCCTTCATAGTACTTACATTTTTTCTGTCCAATTTGTATTCTGGAAAACTGTTGTATTTTATATTACATTCTTAGTATATGCTCAAGCACTTGTGACACAGAGTTTTGGGATGATTATGGGTTGCACTGTATTGGAATTTTATTTTTTGATATTATTATATATTTCATAAACTCCATCTTCTACTATTTAATTGAGGGGGAAAACTATGATTTTAAAAATATTAAAATGAGAATTTACTAATTTTTGGTGTTGGCTTGCCTGACAGTTGTGTCTGGCGCCATCACAACCTTTCAAGGATTTTGGGTCGTGACAACATGGTATCAGAGCACTAGGTTCACTTAGGTCTCACGAGTCATGAGCGAGTCTAGTAGAGTCTTGCAGATCGGTATGGAGACGTCTGTACTTATCTTCGAGAGGCTACATGCCTGTTAGGAGCACTTCCCTTCTTGATTCCTCATCGTGCGATTTGATTCCTTTGACGCTTATGCCTTCATTTCTTTACCATTCAATCTTATGTGACGTGAAGCGCTGGTTATAAATTGGGAATCAAGGAATTTTAATAGTACTATAGATGTGGTGCAGGATGTTTCTCCCTACGTATTTGATTGGGCTATTGTCGTCTCCTTGCGGAAGGTCGTTCTGTCGTTGCAGCTCAGTATCAGTATTACCTAAGGTTTTGAGGTTTGGCATTGATTGTTATGATGATTCGTGCATTGCTATAGCATCGTGTCTGTGTAATGGTAGGATGCTTGTCTATGCGTCGAAACAGTGAATGACTTGGAATGAGGTTTACTCAGTACATGATTTAGAGATCCAGTATTTTATTTCCTGCGAAGGAAAGGGTAATCGGACAATGAATGTTAAGGTTTGGGTTGACGGAGTAGCGAGACTTGGTATTTCGAGCATGGTGGAATTTCCATCTGTGATGTGGTGTCGTCGCCGTGGATTGAATGTGTTAAGTTCGCTGATGTTATGGTCTTCATCAATTTGCCTTCGGGGCAGGGTAGTGTGAAATAGTGCCGGGGAAGCGGCTGTTAGAGATCGTAGCGTGCGGTGGTTCAGGACTTAATCGGTGGTACGGGTGTCGAGTGCTCAAGGAAGATGATCTTCGAAAAGGTTTAAAGTTGGTAGCGATCGATTGGCTCAAGTGCTACAGAGGTAGATTTTGATTTAAGGCAACAACTGGGCAGCGAAGGATGAGGAGGAACATGTGGGAGGTGTCTTGTGGTGGTTAAATTTCTAGAAAGCCAAGTGTGAGAAACAGAAGTCGGGTAATTGCTTAAAGGAGAGGGTTTGACCAAAGAGGGAGAGTGGCTAAGTATCATACGGGTTCTGTGGTAGGAGAGCCACACGCCTTGGGGGGAGTTAGAGTGATTTGGGATTCATGGTGGATAGTGACTAGGTCTACGGGCTTAATTTGGAATATTGGCTGCTATATTGAGAAAGATTGGGTGTGACAGGAAGGAGTTGCCTGATAGGAAGAATACAACATGACTTGGGATGGGAATGTACTGTCGCACCTTTTAGTTGATGTCCATGAGAAGTGAACGGACTTTTACAGCTAGTGAATGAGCACGGGCTCAGGATGGGTTATTGATTATGTAGTAAGTGTACCCAGTGCAGCGACATTGGAAGATGTCGGCATGTAATTTCCACATGTGGGTTATCTCCTATGAGCAGGTCAGCAGTCGCGTGGCTGACAAAGCTTCTACTGGCTATCCAATGAGAGGTTGAATATGAAAACGTAGCTAATGATTCAGAGTGTTCATGAAATGGTTAACACAAAGATTTTGAGGCAAATTGGCGAGTTGATTGTGCAAGATCATGTCAATGGGGGATAAGGAGTCTTGGTGGATTCCAGAATTATGCAATGGTAGCTTCAAGCTAAGTGGGAGAGCCCCCACCGCCTATGATGGGATTGCATGGTTGTCTACTTGTGAGATTTCTGGTTATCGGCATATTGGTGGGTTATTACGACTAAGGAAAGAGAACATCAGCGGTAATTTGAGAAAAGGATTGAGGAATGTGTACTATAGTTGGCCTTATTGACTCATGATCAGGATTTGGGAAGATTCGGGATTTATACTTCGTGCAGAGGTGATTTACAAGGAAAGTGATTTACTCGGGTGCTTCTTGAGAGGGCATTTATTTGCTAGTGGATACTTGGAGTTTGATTATATTCGGGACCAAGTCAGAGTGGGCGACTCTCAATAACGGTCCTAGTGGATTCAAAAGTTAAGGTGGGGTGCCTAAGGATTTCGAGTCCATAGTATGGTTAAATATCGAGCTTTTGCAGCGGATTATGATAACGGAGCTTGGAGTGTTTTGTGTTATCTTTTGTCTACGGGGTATCATGAGAGGAAGGGGAGCATGTAACTTTGGATTTATAGAAGAATCATCAGAATGGGTGTATCAGTTGAAGACGTGATTATGCGCACAAGGAGGGTATGAAATGGTTCGTGGGTTTTGAGACAATGTGGTCTTGTGAAATAGGATCACTCAGGACTAGTGCGGATTGAGTTTGCCATGTTTTGAATGGAGCTATTATTATTCCTACGGCAAGTCCGGGGTAAATTAGAAAGAGTCAGGTCAGTTAGCAATGGTTGAATTGGCATAATGATGGTGATGATCAGCTCCTTCAGTGTGTTGGGTTATTCATGTGATTTGTGACGGTACGTACGAGGTTTGACGGTCGCTGTAACTGATCTTATTTGGAGGCTTTCGAGTATTGTGGCATGTTATGTACAGATGGATCCTGGAAGGGTTATGGTGGTTTAGACCACTACTTGAGGTTGATATTTTCTGCAAATATGAGAAATTAGGCGCGTGTTGCAATGGTTCTCTTGGAATGAGTTAACTAAAAGGTTTCTATATGATGAAGTGTTTACCCTATTAGTAGTTCAGAAGTTAAGATAAAATTCTTGTACTCTTGCGCATTGGCATGATTGAGTGCAGTGACCGGCATGGGATTCGGAAGTTGAGGATCAAGGTTGCAGTTTGGTGTCGACAAGAATATCAAGAGCTTGGATGAGCGGGAAATGATTCAGATAGTTAGAGTCAGCCGGTATTGTCTTTGGCGTCACCTGCGATCGGTATCTTGTATGGGAGGCTTTGCATACTAATTATGGATTCTTGATTGCTTTATAGCATTTATATGGCCGGTGGCATGGATGTGCAGACTCGTTGTCTGGTGCGGAAGGTCATAGGAACGTGTCCCACGGGATGATTGTATAAGTGTGACATGTAGTCACTTGATTGATTGAAGATTTAAAATCATGTGTGGAGATTTTAGGTACTATCGCTAATGTGAGAATTTATGCCTGAAGGGCGCTCGGTTCATTTGGTTGTGGACTGTGGATGTTTGTTCCGGATATGATGGTTGTTCTTGTATGTTATGGGAAAAAGGGGTTATTATGAACCCTTGAAAGGTTATTAGCCTAGTACGGTGCGATCAGAATCGTCTTGAGGTCCATGAAAGGATTTAAATATGAATATGGACTCCATATCAGGCTGGATATGTTTATTTCAGCATAGTGCTCCTTATGGAGGAGTATTCGGACGTTGGATGTCATTTCGTCGTCAGCTATTTCATGTAATACTATATTGTGCCGTGTGAGTTGTGAAACGGCTTGATAAATTTCACATGTGTTGAGGTTCCACATAGCAATGATGTTATGTGAGCAGGATGGCTCTCGAGATTCAGATCATATGTTGCACCTTAGTTGTGCTTGACTTTTGTAGCGTATGGCACTATCTATCTCCCCAGGGATGATATTATGCACTTAGCATGCTCGTGGCCGATATTTGTGTATTTTGTAATAATGAGCATTCTAGCTCGGTAAGTATCTCCTTATATAGATTTTATGTGTGGATCAGGTTGCGCGTCGCAATAGTGTGATATTGAGTACAGTCCCCTATAAATATTTTCGTGTGTTTTGTTTTCCATTTTCTGAGAAAGGTTCGTTACACCTTTTTTGTTGTCTAGTTAGTTATGTGGGTTGAGTAGTCCTTTCCAGAGTTCATTTTCTTTATGTATCACATTCGAGTTGGTAGCTTGCTGGCATATTGTGGCATCACATGAGACCTTTGATCGTGTCTGGGGTGGCTTATTTTTTGAGCAGCTTATACTGGTAGAGACGAGATTATTGGATCTGGGATCAGAGCGATCAGATTATATACAGTATATTAAAGAGCAAATACCATTATTTGGTTCATAATGAGGTGATGATTCTAGTCAAGAGGGGAGATTCAATGGTTTGTTGACTCAGCAGTTGGTTATGAATTTCTACACGTCTCTTCCTTCATGGCGGTATTGCCAGAGTTGAAACAAGACTTATATACGTCATGAGGTGTATTGTGAGCATCGGATTCGTGAGATTTAGGCTATTGTTATCAGAGCATGTTATGGGTCATTTAAGTTATGCAGTGCGTAGTGTGGATCCAGCAAAGGTATGCAATCATGTATTGGTGCATCGTATAGAGATTGATACGGTGTTCGTCAGATGGAAGCAGGCCTAGTAGAGAAATCCAGATATTGGAATTGGGCTTTAAGGCCTAATGGGCTATGGGAGTGGACTTTTTGATATCGGGGTCGGATTCCGATTTTGAAAGTTAGAATAGGTCTGTAATGTCGAACAATGGCTGAAGCATCAGATTTGCTGGTGTCTGGTATCCTTCTACGTGTTGGCGAAGGAATTCTCGCATTCGAGTAGAGGAAGTTGAGGGCTGTTGGGATTTACCCTTCGCGTTTGCGAAGAAGGAATCGCATTTGCGAAGGGTTACTGTGAGGCATGTGAGGTTGTGCTTCGCGTTCGCGCAAAAAGGATCACGTTTGCGAAGGTCTGGCCCAGTGTGCTTCACGTTCGCGGGAGGAACTTCGCGTTCGCGTGAGAGAAATACTGGGGCAGTGACTCGTGTGCTTCGTGAACGCGAAGGTTCCGCGTTCGCGAAGAAGAAGGGCAGCATCTGGGCACACTGTTTTAAAAGGGAGTTTGGCCCTTTTCATTTCATTTTCCTCCATGGGAGCCAACCTAGGAGCGATTTTGGAGCTCCAGCTTCATCATTTATGTCAAGGTAAGTGATTCCCACCTATTACAAGTTAAATAGATGGGTTGTATATGGATTTATACATGAAAATTTGTTGAAATTTGGGATTTTGAAGGAAAACCTAGAAATTTATATTTTTGGATTTTGACCACGAATTTGGGCATGGAATTGGGAATAAATCATATATTTGAGTTCATACGGCTTTGGGTAATAATTATCTTCGAAAAGTTTTGGAATCCGGGCATGTGGGCCCGAGGGTGATTTTATCGACTTTTCGAACGGAGTTGGGAATTGTTGTAAATAGGATTATAATGAGTATTAGAGTATATATTTATGGATTTTCTCATTTATTGACTAGTTTTGGAGCGTAGGGCATCAATTTGAGTTGATTGAATGGCTTGGAAGCCGGTTATGAAACTTCGGAGCAAGGTAAGTCTCCTTTCTAAACTTGTAAGAGGGAATTAACCCCATAGGTGAATTAAATAAATGTTTGTACCTAATTGTGGGGGCTACGTACGTACGAGGTGACGAGAGTCCATACGTAGCTACTATTATGCTTTTGTCCAGGTAGTTTAGGACCCGTGTCATGCCATACTTGGAATGTTGGTGCCCTTACTTGCTAATATAATGACTTAGTAATGATAGAAATTGATAAAAGAATTGTATAAGGTTAAATTCACTTACTTGAAGGTTTGTATGAGATACTTGATTGTAAATGAGAAACTTGTGTTTTCTTGAAAATAATTATTATTTGTGGATCGGGCCGAGCGCCTCGGTAGTAAATAGATGCATCTATGGTTCACGCCATTCGACTCTCTGGCAGTGCACAGTTTAAATATTTGTTGGATCGGATCGTATGACCTCGGCATGATTTGTGCATGACTTAATTGATTGTTTTGGAATTATTGATAATTGATGTGGCCTCATTGGCCGGAGATATAAATTGTTAAAAGATGAAAATAAATTTGGAAACCCACTATTAACAAGAGAATTATTTACCTGCCTCATGTTATTGTGTTTACTATTGCCTCATAATTCATAATTCATCATATCATTGGTATATTAATTATAGCCCATAGTAAGTGTCCGAGCCTACCCCTTGTCACTACTTCTTCAAGGTTAGGCGGGATACTTACTGAGTACTCGTTGATTTAAGTACTCATGCTGCACTTGCTGCACATTTTTGTGCAGGTACACATATGTTTAGCGGCCTTGTGGGCGCAGAGGTGCGATTATGGCAGGGGACTTATGTGAGCTGCATCCTATACGACGCTCCATAGACAACAGAGTCTCTTTCACAGTACTTACATTTTTCCTGTCCAATTTGTATTTTGGACAGCTGTTGTATTTTATGTTACATTCTTAGTAAATGTTCATGCACTTGTGACACCGGGTTTTGGGATGATTATGTGTTGCACTGTATTAGAATTGGTTTTTTTTATATTATTATGTATTTCGTAAACTCCATCTTCTACTATTTAATTGAGGGGAAAAACTATGATTTCAAAAATCGTAAAATGAGAATTTGCTAATTTTTGGTGTTGGCATGCCTGACAGTAGTGTCCGGCGCCATCACGACCTTTCAAGGATTTTGGGTCGTGACAGTTCGCTTATGATGTTTGTCATTAGTGTATAGATGTTATTTTTAGTTCATGATGATATGTTCACCGGTCATACTTTTGAGTATCTCTAATTGGTATTAATTGAGTTGTTGTGTGACCTTAATGACTTCTATTTTGAATCCAGATAGTTTGCATGATTAAGTTTTCTTAATATGCCTCAATGACTTCTCATGTTTTCCTAGACTTCAGATTTTCTTTTAATGATTCTGATGTGATCTCTATCCCTAACACACTATTTTCTGCATTCTATTGTTCTGTAGTCGAGATTGTTGTTTGATAATTCTAACTAAAACAAACCTGAAAGCTCATAGTTTAATCCTTCACCACTTAGCTGACGCATGTGGAGTTTAAGTGTTTAAATGCTCTTCTTCTCTATATAAGTGTTTGTTAACTGTAAGAGTAGCTTCTGAGTCTTTACTATGACAGTCTTATTGCATCTCTAGGTCTCTCTATATGAAACAGTCTCATTAAGGTGAACTTTTATGAACATCAGTAACCATTCTGCATATATTATGTTATGACCAAAGTTATCTTTCATAAAATAAGTTATAGTCATAGTTGATATAGTTGAATGATAACTGTTTTACAAGCTGAGGATAACTACATCGTGTTTAGATGTTAATCTTAGTCTGTACAGCCGAGTTAAACCTATTTGGTATAATATCTTCCTTGTCTTTAACCCCTCTTTATGACATTGTTGACTTGGTCTCATAATAAGTGAAACTCTCCGTGTTGTTTTTGTAAGATCCTAACCTTATTTGGAGTATCTATGTGTAGTTGAATGAAAATGATGCATGTACCTCTGTTTGTCTTCATGATTTCATATTCCTGTACATTGTTTTGAAATTGCACTCAGTCTTCTCTTTCCCTATTAATTTGAACTGAACTTGATCTGTAAATCCTAAGAGAAACTTCTTATTGCTACTGCTTGGAGTTTACCTATTTCAATATAAGGTTAGTACTCTTATGAAGATGTGGTTCTGCCATCAATTAAAAAATGAAGTAAGATTGATAATCTGTGATCCTGTTAAGCACCTTTAGGAATTCCATGTTTGAATGTGTAGGCTAGTAGTCATGCTAAGAGTTCTGATTATATTCTGGTATCTTTAATAACACCTGTAGAGGTTGCTAACTATGACTGTTTGTCTGAACCTTTGTTCATGATTTAAAGAATTCCAAGTAGTATTGTTAACCTATGTATGTGCTAGTGGCAAGACCTGAGCTAACCGATCTGTGATCAGTCTGCTAGGACAAAGGCATCTGTATTTCTGGGTTGCTACATATCTGAATTGTGTGCTCTTTATCTATCCTTAAAATGTGATCCCAAGTGTTTGGTTCTTTAGGAGTAACATTATGGTATTCCTGCTCTATGTGTGTTTGGAACCTGACCTTCAGACTTGTTTAATGTGTGTTTCATTCACTTAGTATTGGAAATATAGTTATAAAAAGTGAAACAGTTTATGTGTCCTTATGTTACTCTGCCAAGAAAGAAGTATACTTATGTGGTAGGGAGTATTATAGTAGTTGGTTTTCATTGAAAGAGCCTTATTGGCACTTAAACCTATGGAGAAAAATGAGTCGTTAGTGATTAGGGGTATTTGGGAGTAGAGTTTAACTCTAGGTTGGGGTGCTCTCCCCGGCACAAGCATCCCTGGGCCTTGAGACCCTTGGGAACTTTAAAGTGTCGGGGGATTCAAAGAGGGCATCGACTTTGAGTAGAACTCTCTCCTTAGCCCTTAATTCATTGACACTTATTATTCTGTTTGGGTTTAGTATTTAATGACAACAAAAGGTTTTCAATGTAAATTATTTAACATATATAACTGCCATATTAGTATAAGTTCTCATAGTATTTGAGTATTGATAGTTTGTTATATTTTACTCCAATCATTTACTTATGTGTTTCATGCATGATTTAATATACAGAATATGTATCTAATGACCTTCTCTCTTTTTTTACATGTACATTTGTTTGGGCATGTTGAGTTCTTAAGGAACGCAAGCCCAAGTCCAGCATTGTTGTGTTTTCTGGAAAATCAAAGTCAGTTATCGCCCGTCCCTATTACTGCTAGGCCTGCCTCTTTGAGGCCCAAATACCCGAGTCAAATCCTCTCTTTTTAAACTCCTTTATTATTTACTGCTTCATTGCCTTAGCCTTACTGCCTTGTCGTATTTTGTTGCGTTCTTGTTGTTGTTTTATCTCACATGTATACAACAATTATATATTGGATTGAATGCTTTACTTTATATCTTAAGTCATATAAAACTTAGGCAAGCCTTAAAGAACCTAGGATTAAAAGAAGCGTTAGTTAGTAATAATCCCGCATTCGCTAATTATAGGTTGTTTGTACCATTAATCCACTATGCTTTGCTAACTTTTCTTAAAAGATTTTGAAGTCCAAAGGCTTAACAAGATACGGCGGCTCATCTTTCAAAAAGGGAAAATCAGATTTGAAACACAAGTTTGACCTTCAAAAAGAAAATCAATTCATTTCGAAAATAAGGTGTTGCCGCCTCAAGTACAAATTTTCAAACATCCGTGCTTCTTAAAAGATAAAAAGTTTTCTAACTTAGCTTTTCTTTTCACATGCTTTCATATAAACATCATATATACCTTTAAATTCTTTCCAAGCATATATGCACTAACATTATTTTCCAAGAATCTCATTTAAATCCATCGTCTTTAAAACTACACTCTTCCCTCATAGGAATTATGCCCTAATATATGGTAAGCTTTAGAACACTAGTTAAGGTATAGTACAAATAATTGATTACAAATCTTGTCTAAGTCCTACGGAGCTACCTCAGGTAGATTTTAAGGGGTGTCTAACACCTTTCCCTTAGAAGAACAAGAACTCTTACCCATAATCTCACCGGTTAGTAGACCAATAAAAAATATGACATAGTAATTAAATAGGTACCCTAGTATACCTTTAAATATTAGGTGGCGACTCTCTTTCATCAACAACAGAGAAACCACAAGTTGAATCTTGTTTTGACTAGTGCAAAATAAGGTGCAACAACTGGCAGTTCTAGTAGGTTCAAACAAATCCATATGTAATAGCTAAAGAGGTTTGATTGTGGAAACAATATCCTTGGGTTTGAAAGAGTTTCTACTTGGCTTACCAAGCTGACATGCATCACATACATAATTTCTAGAGTAGTTGAGCTTAGGAAGGCTAATGACTAATTCATGCTTAGATAGTTTTTCAATCAAATGCATGTTGGCATGACAAAGCATTTTGTGCCAAAGCCAAGGATCATAAGTAATGGATGCTAGACAGATATGACTTTATAGATTATCAATGCAATCTAAAATGTAGACATTTCCATACCTCTTTCCTGGAAGAATGGTTTTACCTGATTCGCCTTCAATAGCACACCCAGTTTTCTTGAATTTTACTTTATATCCAGAAATAGTTGACTGATGCTTAGCAGATTGTAGTTTAGCCCATCTATAATATAAACTTTAGTGATATCACAGTTATCGTTAAAAGGAACAGTTCTAGTACCAACAATTTTGCCTTTTGAGTCATCACTAAACTTAACGTTTCCTACATTGATTTTGGTAACTTCTTTGAAGAGATTATTGTCGCCCGTCCTGTGATTGGAACACCCACTATCGAGATACCACTTTCCTTTTGACTTTTCCTGTGGTGTTCCTGCAAAGAAAGGTTTCCTACATTAACTTTTTGATTTTTAGCTTCACTTCATGATTTATGACTTGTACGCGTAGTCGGCATAGAATTTCGGGAAGTCCAGAGTTGATTCGGAAGGAAAATTTTAAATTCGGAAACATTAAGTGGGAAGAATTGACTAAGGTTTGAATTTTGCGTAAACGACCTCAGAATCGGGATTTGAAGGTTCCAATAGGTTTGTATGATGATTTCGGACTTGAACGTATGTTCGGGTTGAGTATCGGGTGGTCCGGGAATATTTTGGCGCTTATTATGGAAAGTGGGCATTTTGAAAGTTTAAGAATTTCTTAAGTTTGACTCTAAGTGGATTTTGATGTTATCGATGTCCGTTTGGGATTCCGAGCCTTGGAATAGGTTTGTATTATGATTTATAACTTGTGCGTAAAGTTTGGCGTCATTCCGGAATGTTTAAGTATAATTCAGACGCGATCGGCGAAGTTTGAATGTTTGAAAGTTTAAAGAAAGGTTTCGATTGTTGATCCGTAGTTTTGATGTTGTTTGGCGTGATTTGAGGCTTCGACTAAGTTTGTATCGTATTTTGGGATGTGTTGGTATATTTGGTTAAGGCCCCGAGTGGCTCGGGTGAGTTTCAGGCGGGGTTCGGATCCATTTGAGCTTTGTTGAAGCTGTTGGAATTTCTGTTGCTGGTGCAATCGCTTCTACGAAGCCTTGGTCGCAGAAGCAACTTCGCAGAAGCGTCTTCGTAGAAGCGAGATGAAGGTTGCAAAAGCGGCTGGGAAAGGAGAAAGGCAGTGGTCGCAGGTACGAAGCAATTCCTGCACCTGCATGATCGCAGATGCGATCTCTGGCAACGCAGAAGCGATTGGAAGCGCAGAAGCGCAATGTTGGCTTGCACCTGCGTTTGCGTAGAAGCGGACATTTTGCCGTAGGAGCGATGGAGCAGCTGGGTAGTGCACTTCGTAGAAGCGAGCTTTGTCTCGCAAAAGCGAGCTCGCAGGTGAGACAAATTTGCTGGGCAGTAGGGTGCTTTTAATCCGAGACTTAGCCCATTTCTCTCACATTTTTCATTTGGTTGGGCGATTCTTGGAGTGGAGATTTTCATCATCTATTGTGAAGTAAGTTATTCCCACCTATTGCAAGTTAAATACATGAATTCTATAAGGATTTAAACATGAGAATTAGTAGAAATTGTGGGATTTTGGTAGAAAAACTAGAATTTGGTATTTTGGAATTTTGACCATGAAATTGGACATGGAATTTGGAATAAATCATATATTTGAGTTCGTGGCGTCATGGGTAAAGTTTATCTTCAAAAAATTTCGGAATCCGGGCACATGGGTCCGAGGGTTGACTTTGTTGACTTTTCGAGCAGAGTTCGGAGGTGTTATAAATTAATTAATTATGATGGTGGAGTATATTTTTATTGGTTTTCATGATTGTTTGACTAGCTTTGGATCGATGGACATCGGTTTGAGGTGTTGGAGCCGGTTGTGGAACTCCGGAGCGACGTAAGCCTCTTGTCTAACCTTGTAAGGGAGAAACTACCCCCTAGGTGATGTAATTGTTATGTCCTACTAGTTGTGGATGCTACATACACACGATGTGACGAGAGTCCGTACGTAGCTAAAGCATGTTTATGTACAGGTAGACTTAGGATTTTATCATGTAATATTTGAATTATTTGAACTCACTCTGCTCGCTTAATTAATTGAAGTTATAATTGAAATTTATTTGGAAATATTATATATATATGTCAGGCCGAGTTTTATCATCGTGAGTTGTTGGCAAGTTATTTGAGAAACGGTAGAGGTTATATTCACTTTGTGCTGATGTACTGTATTGTAAGCACGTGTCTTGTAATTCGGTAATTTCCTTCCTTTCTTGTGGAGCAGGCCGAACACCTCGGCAGTATAATAGATGCATTTATGGTTCGTGCCGCTCGACCCTCGGTAGTGTACACATTATTCTGGATCGGGCCGAATGACCTTGGCATAATCGTGCGTTGTATCGCTGGCAGTCCGAATATTTACGAGATTATCCTTCCACTGATGTCTGGGCTTTTATATGGTATTCCTTATCCGTTTGATTCTGGTACTTGAGATATTTGAGTCGTTGAGGTAGAATACAAGACTGAGTAATGCATACCCTTTAAAGAATTCTTGGAGGATTATGCAACTTACAGATTTACCCAATTATTGTTGTGTGCTTAATATCTACTTATGATTTATTATATTGCTTTATTTGACCTCTAGTAAGTGTAGATATCGACTCCTCATCACTACTTCTCTGGGGTTAGGCTAAATACTTACTGGGTACGCATTGATTTACGTACTCATGCTACACTTCTGCACTAAATGTACAGGATCTGACAGGTTCAATTGGTGGTTATCTTGGCGCGTAGGCGCAGCGGCTGAGGAGGCTTTATGGTGAGCTGCATTCCAGGTTGCATATCGCAGCCCGCAGAGTCTCTATCATACTATTTACTTTATCCTGGCTTAGTTATATTCCGGACAGATGTTGTACTATTATTGCACTCCTTAGTAAATGCTCATGCACTTGTGACAGCAGGTTTTGGGATGTTCTAGATCTTGGATATGATTCTGCTTAGCATTTACACACTTTTATTTACTATTCTACTTAAAGAGTAAGTTTCCATGGTTTTTATATGTTGATTTTCTTATCTAATAAAATTCACGATTTCAAAAAAAATGCATAATTAAGTTGTTAGTTCACCGTTGGCTTTCCTGACGACGACGTTAGGCGCCATCGCGGCCTATAGTGGGTTTTGGGTCGTTACAGCTTGGCATCAAAGCTCTAGGTTCACTTGGGTCTCACGAGTCATGAGCGAGTCTAGTAGAGTCTTGCGGATCAGTACGGAGACGTCCGTACTTATCTTCGAGAGGCTACAGGGTTGTTAGGAGCACTTCCCTTCTTGATTCTTCGTCGTGTGATTTGATTTCCATTAAAGCATTTGCCTTTATTCCCTTCCAACTCATTCTTATATGATGTTGAGCGCTCGTGTCAATTGGGCATCGAGGAGTTTCAACGGTACAGGAGACGTGGAGCAGGATCTTTCTCCCTGCGTATTCGAGCGGGTTATTATCATCTTCTTGTGGAAGGGAATTCTGTCATCTCAGCCATGTATCAGTATTGCCTATGGTTTTGAGGCTATGCACAAATTGTTATGATGTTCGTGCGTTGTTACCATGTTGTGTTGTTGTGAATGGTAGGTTGCTCATTTATGGATCGCGACAGTGAATGGCTCGGGAAAAATGATCATGGAGAGGCTTAGAGTTGGTGGCAATTTACCCGTTTGGGTGCTACGAAGATGGATTATGATTTGAGGCAGTATTTTGGCAGCAAGGGAGGAGGAAGGACATGGTGTGAGGTGTCCCACGGTGGTTGAATTGCTAGAAGGTCAAGTGTGAACAGTAGAGGTCGAGAAGTTACTTAAGGAGATGGTTTAACCAAAGTGAGAGTGGTAGAGTAGCGTATGGATTCTGTGGTAGGATAACCACGTGCCTTGAGAAAGTTTAGAGCGATTTGGGAGTCATGGTGGGAAGTGACTAGGTCTACGGATTTTATTTGGGATAGAGGCTATTGTACTTAGGAAGATTGAATATGGTAGAAAGGAGTTTGCTTGAAATAAAGAGGTGTGTGAAAACTTGATTATCATTTTGGATGCAATATGACTTTGAGTTTGGAATGTATTGTCGGACTTGCAGTTGATGTCAATGGGGAATGGGCAGGCTTGTACAACCGGCGGACGAGCATGGGCTCAGGAGGGTTTGCTAATTTCATAGTAGTTATACCCAGTGCAACGTCGTTGGAAGATGTCGGTATGGAATTCCACAGGTGGTTTATCTCATGTGAGCAGGTTAGCGGTTGTGTGATTTTGATGAAGTTTCTATGAAAAGTTATACCTGCTACCCGATAGAGGGTCGAACATACGATTGTGGCTGATAATTCGAAATGTTCATGAAAAGTTTAACAAGGGACTATGAGAAATTTGGTGAGTTAACGGTGTGAGATCATGGTAATAGAGAAGGAGGAATCTTTGTGGGTTCTACAATATGTGATGGTAGCTTAAAGTTAAGTGGGGAAGCCCACAGTCTACGATTGGATCGCGTGGTTGTCTGCTTGTGCGGTCTCTGGTCATTGGTTCATTGGTGGATTATTTATGACTAAGAAAAGAAAATATCAGGGGTAATTCGAGCAAAGAACTTTGATGAATGTGTGCTATATTTCGCCTTATCGATTCATGTGCAGGTTTTGGGAAGACTCAGAGTTTATGCTTCTTGTGGATATGATGTACAAGGAAAATAATTCATCTGGTTGCTTCTTTGGGAGTGTTCATGTGCTGACAGTGCACTAAGAGTTTGGTTTTATATTCGGGACCAAGTCAGAGTGGGTGACTCTCAACAGTGTATCTACTAGGTTCGCTATGTGGCTGAAGACCGGGATTTTACAATAGAGTGTAAAGAATACTTGAGGAATTTTCTATGCTATCATTGGGTCTGCGGGGCAGTATTGGAAAAATTGGAGAAATAGTTTTGGATTTGCGGTAGGTCTTTCAGAATGGGTGTACCAGTTGGAGATGTTATTGTGCACATGAGGAGGGTATGAGATGGTTTAGGGGTAATGAGACGATGTGGTCTCGAGATTTGGGTCACTCGGGATGAGTGTTGATTGAGTTTCATTATGTTTTCAAATGGAGCTATTATTATTTCTAAGGCAAGTCAAGAGTAAATTGGAAGAAGTTGGGTTGGTTAGTAATGGTTCGAATCAGCATAATTGTGGCTATGATCATTTCCTTCGGCGTGTTAAGTTATGCAGGTGGTTTGTGGTTATACGTGCGGGCTTGACAGCCACCATAATTTGATTAACTTAGGAGGCATTTGATTCAAATGGCCTTATTATGTGTAAATGGACCACGACTTGAGGTTTGTATTTGCTACGGTTATGGGGATTCAGTTACGTGTTGCAATGGTTCTTATGGAATGAGTTAAGTGAAAGGTTTCTAGCCAATGGAGTGCTTATTCTACTAGTAGTTCAGGGGTTATGATGAATTCTTGTACTCTCGTGTAGCGGCATGATAGGTGCAGTGAGCGGCATGGGAATTGGAAGTTGAGGATCAAGATTATGGTTCAGTTTTGTTAGGGATGTCCCGAGCTCGGAGGATCGGGGGAAAGGATTCAGAAGTTTAGAGTAAGCTGGCATTATCTTAGTGTCACCTGAGAACGGTGTCATGTGTAAGAGGCTTTATGTATTAAATTGCAGATTCTTGATTTGTTTTACAGAATTAGTACGGTTGGTGGTATGGAGGTACAGACTTTGCTACCTGGTGCGGAAGATCGTGGGAGCGTACCCCACGGGAAGATTTTATAAGTGTGACATATTAGTCACCTAATTGTTAAAGATTGAAACCAAGTATGGAGATTATGGTATTACCGTAATATGAGAGTTTATGCCTCGAAGGCGCTCCATTCCTTTGGTTATGGACTGTGTGAGGTTGTTCCGAATTCAACGCCTGCTCTTATATGTCATGAATAGGGTCATTGTGGATTCTTGGAAGGTTATTAGCCCAGTATGGGATGATCGAAATCAGCTTGGGGTCCGTTGGTGGGTCTAATGTGAATGTGTGCTCGACGTCAGGCCGAAATGTGTTCATTCGACTTAGCATTGCTTACGGAGGAGTCTTAGGGTATTGGATGTTAATCCCGTTGTCAGCTATTCCATGTAATACTCTATTATGCGAGGTGGGTTATGAGACGACTTTATTATTCGCACATGTGTCATGATCTCGTGTAGTTTATGTTGCTATATGAGCAGGATGGCCCTCGAGATGCAGGTCATTTATTGCACCTTAGTCGTGCTTGGGTTTTGTAGCGTATGACGCTATCCGTCTCCCCAAGGATTGTATTATGCACTTGGCGTGCTTGTGGTCAATGTTCGGGCATTTTGTAAGTATAAGCATTACGGCTTGATGGGTGTTTCCTTGTTGATTGATATGTGTGGATTGGGTGGCATGCCGCCACGGGTATATTATTTGTATCGGGTGGCACGCCGCCACGGGTATATTATTTAGATCGAGTGGTACGCCGCCATGGGTATGTTGTGTGGATCGAGTTGCATGCCGTAAAAGTGTCATATTCGTATTGGGTTGCACGCCGCAACAGTGTCATAGTTGGATCGGGTTGCACGCTGCAATAGTGAGATTCCAATTACGGTTCCTCATACTTATTTGTGTGCTTTGATTCTTATCTTTGAGATGGAATCATAACATCGGCTTAGTTGTTTCATTCGTTATGCGGGCTGGGTAGTTCCTTGCCATAGTTTTCTTTTCATTATAAGTCATATTCGGTTGTAGCTTGTTGGCACATCGACGTGTCATATAAGATTTTAAACGGCGTTTGAGGTGGCTTATTTCCCGAGCAATTTATACTGGGTGAGACACAATTATTAGACCTGAGATCAGTGCTATCGGAGTTTAGTAGGTTATATTAAAGAGAAAATACCGTTATTCAGTTCATAGTGAGGTAATGGTGCTTGTCAGGTAAAGAGGCCCCGTGATTTATTCTTTTGGCAGGTGGTTATGAGTTTCTACACGTCTCTTTCATTGTTGCAGACTTGCAGTATTGTGAGGATTGAAACCATGCTTATATGTGTTATGAGGTATACTACGGACGTCAGGTCAGTGAATTTGCTGGTGTTGGGTTTGGAGGAAATTGCCTTGGGCAAATAAGTTATGCGGTGCGTTGTGTGATGTTAGCATGGGTGCATGATCATGTGTGAGTTCAGCGTGTGGAGATTGATATGGTGTTCGTATGTTAGAATCAGGTCTAGTAGAGAAATTCGGAGGTTGGAATTTGGTTCTAAGGCTTATTGACTAATAAGAGGGAGGATCTTCAGTCTGGCTCGAGCTAATGTGCTCAACTAGGTTGTGGTGGCATGGGTAGGTGCACAAGGTGTTGAACAGTGATTTTTGGGACAACTCCGGAGCAGTTCTTAGCACGTTCGAGGACGAACGTATGTTTAAGTGGGAGAGAATGTAATGACATGACCGGTCGTTTTGCGCTTTAGCACGTCGTTCGGCGTTTTGAAGACTTGAGTAGCTTCACTTCATGATCTATGACTTGTACGCGTAGTCGGCATGGAATTTCGGGAAGTCCAGAGTTGATTCGGATGGAAAATTCTAAATTCGGAAACTTTAAGTGGGAAGAATTGACTAAGGTTTGACTTTTGCGTAAACGACCTCAGAATCGAGATTTGAAGGTTCCAATAGGTTTGTATGATGATTTCGGACTTGGACGTATGTTCGGGTTGAGTATCGGGTGGTCCGGGAATATTTTGGCGCTTATTATGGAAAGTGGGCATTTTGAAAGTTTAAGAATTTCTTAAGTTTGACTTGAAGTGGATTTTGATGTTATCGATGTCCGTTTGAGATTCCGAGCCTTGGAATAGGTTCGTATTGTGATTTATAACTTGTGTGTAAAGTTTGGTGTCATTCCGGAATGTTTAATTATAATTCAGACGCGATCGGCGAAGTTTGAATGTTTGAAAGTTTAAAGAAAGGTTTCGATCGTTGATCCGTAGTTTTGATGTTGTTTGGCATGATTTGAGGCTTCGACTAAGTTCGTATCGTATTTTGGGATGTGTTGGTATATTTGGTTAAGGCCCCGAGTGGCTCGGGTGAGTTTCGGGCGGGGTTCGGATCCATTTGAGCTTTGTTGAAGCTGCTGGAATTTCTGTTGCTGGTGCAATCGCTTCTACGAAGCCTTGGTCGCAGAAGCGACTTCGCAGAAGCGTCTTCGTAGAAGCGAGATGAAGGTTGCAGAAGCGGCTGGGGAAGGGGCTAGGTAGTGGTCTCAGGTGCGAAGCAATTCCCGCACCTACGTGATCGCAGAGGCGGTCTCTGGCAGCGCATAAGCGATGGGAAGCGCAGAAGCACAATGGTGACTCTCACCTGCGTTTGCCCAGAAGCGGACATTCTACCGTAGGTGCGATGGAGAATCTAGGTAGTGCACTTCGCAGAAGCGAGCTTTGTCTCACAAAAGCGAGCTCGCAGGTGCGACAAAGTCTTCTACATGTGCGAAAGTCGCTGGGCAATGGGTGCTTTTAATCTGAGACTTAGCCCATTTCTCTCACATTTTTTATTTGGTTGGGCGATTCTTGGAGCTCTTGGAGGGGAGATTTTTATCATCTATTGTGAGGTAAGTTATTCCCACCCATTGTAAGTTAAATACATGGATTCCATAAGGATCTAAACATGAAAATTAGTAGAAATTGTGGAATTTTGGTAGAAACCCCTAGAAATTGGTATTTTTGGACTTTGACCACGAAATTAGTCATGGAATTTGGAATAAATCATATATTTGAGTTTGTCGCGTCATGGGTAAAGTTTATCTTTGAAACTTTTCGGAATCCGGGCACGTGGGCCAGAGGGTTGACTTTGTTGACTTTTCGAACGGAGTTGGGAGGTGTTCTAAATTAATTAATTATGATGGTGGAGTATATTTTTATTGGTTTTCATGATTGTTTGACTAGCTTTGGATCGACGGACATCGGTTTGAGGTGTTAGAGTGGCGTTGGAGCCGGTTATGAAACTTCGGAGCAAGATAAGTCTCCTATCTAACCTTGTAAGGGAAAATTATCCCCTAGCTGATGTAATTACTATGTGCTACTAGTTGTGGGTGCTATTTACACACGAGGTGACGAGAGTCCGTACGTAGTTAAAGAATGTTTATTTTCGGGTAGACTTAGAACTTTGTCATGTAATATTTGAAGTATTTGAACTTACTCTGCTGGCTTAATTAATTGAAGTTATAATTTAAATTTATTTGTAAATATATATATATGTTAGGCCAAGATATATCACCTTGAGTTGTTGGCAAGTTATTTGAGAAACGGTAAAGGTTATATTCATTTTGTGCTCATGTACTATATTGTAAGCACGTGTCTCGTAATTCAGTAATTTTCCTCCTTTCATGTGGAGCGGGCCAAACACCTCGGCAGTATAATAGATGTATCTATGGTTCGTGCCGCTCGACCCTCGGCTATGTACATATTATTCTGGATCGGGCCGAACGACCTCGGCATAATCGTGCGTTGTATCGCTGGCAGTCCGAATATTTACAAGATTATCCTTCCACTGATGTCTGGCCTTTTATATGGTATTCCTTATCCGTTTGATTTTGGTACTTGATATATTTGAGTCGTTGAGGTAGAATACAAGACTGAGAAATTCATACCCTTTAAAGAAATTCTTGGAGGATTATGCAACTTACAGATTTACTCCATTATGGTTGTGTGCTTCATATCTACTTGTGATTTATTATATTGCTTTATTGGACCTCCAGTAAGTGTCGATGTTGACCCCTCGTCACTACTTCTCCGGGGTTAGTCTAGATACTTACTGGGTACACGTTGATTTACGCACCTATGCTACACTTCTACACTAAATGTCAGGTTCAATTGGTGATTATCTTGGCGCGGTAGGCACAGCGGGTGAGGAGACTTTATGGTGAGTTGCATTCCAGGCTGCATATCGTAGCCCACAGAGTTTCCATCGTACTATTTACTTTATTCTGTCTTATTTACATTCCGGACAGATATTGTATTATTATTGCACTCCTTAGTAAATGCTCATGTACTTGTGACATCGGGTTTTGAGATGTTTTAGATGTTGGATGTGATTATGCTTAGTATTTACACACTTTTATTTTCTATTCTACTTAAAGAGTAAGTTTCCATGATTTTTATACGTTCATTTCCTTATCTAATAAAATTTACGATTTCAAAAAATATAATAATAAAAATGCATAATTAAGTTGTTAGTTCACCGTTGGCTTGTCTAGCGATGACGTTGGGCGCCATCGCGACCTATAGTGGGTTTTGGGTTGTGACAGCTATTTCTTCATGTTTTGAGTTGTCTTCATCGCTCCAGCTTCTGAATGATTTATTTTTATTAAACCCTCTGGAGACTTTTCTTTGAAGATCAGGGCATTCAGCTTGAACATGGCCATACCTTCCATATTCAAAATATTTTTCATTATTTTTGTCTTGTTCATTATACTGTCTGGTTCATCCAGATGACATCCTTCTCTTTTTTGTGTTTCTGTAGCTTCTCACCAATCCATTCATATTTCTTGAAACCATGGCAATTTCTTCTTCAAGAGCTTCTGTGTCGTCATCAATATCGTTCTCAGGTCCTTCAGTTGTAGTTGTGAAGGCAATTGTTTTCTTCTTCTCTTCCTGACGCATTTTCTTGAGATGTGTTTTCTCAAATGCTATGAGATCTCCATGTAGTTCATCATATGACAGTTTGTCTAAATCTTGAGATTCAAGTGCAACTACTTTTGTCTGCCATGTAGTAGGCAAGCTTCTTAGGATTTTTCGAACTTGCTCACCACTTGATTAAGGTTTGCCAAAGGCTTTTAGATCGCCAATGATTTTGCTGAATCATGCAAATATTTTCTCAATGGATTCACTTATTTCATCTGGAATAGTTCATAGTCGTGAACCAACAAATTTATCTGTGTTTCTTTTACTTTGCTAGTTTCTTCATAGGTAACTTTCAGTTTGTCCCACATTTCCTTGGCGATATCACAACTTAAAATTTTCACATATTCTTTTTCACTTATAGCTTTATAAAGCAAGTGTTGTGACTTAGCGTTAACTTGAACAATGCTCATTTTCTCTTTAGAGTAGTCATCTATATCTTCAGGATCAGCGGGTGGTTGTCCTACTGCTGGAAGTGAATAGTTTCCCTTTTTGATAACATATCATACTTTAACATCATAGGACTTTGCATAAATTTCCATGCGCACCTTCCAATGAGAGAAGTGTTGTCCATTGAAATATGGTGGCCTTACTTGCGATGTCCCTTCTTGAAAGAGTGCATTAGTAGTTACTTGAGTTGACATAACCTTTTCTCACTTACTGTTAAGCGAATATGTGAGACCTGCTCTGATACCAATTGAAAGTGCAAGAGGGGGTGAATTATAATTTTTCTTTTCTTTTGCAGGGTAGTTGACTAATTTTCTTTTTAGTCGACTAGGTTCTTGATGCGAGAGATATAAATAAAATACAGAAAAATAAATAGCAGAAAGTAAATGACACCAGTTATTTTATACTGGTTCGGATTTAAAATGAATCATATGTCCAGTCCCCTTGGGTTGCAAGGGTATTCTCTTTCAAGTATTTAAAATCTCTTGATACAGGTATGTTGGTGTTGTTATACACCATCAGCTTCATCACGATAATAGTTCTTTTCTTGCTTCTCGAGACAATGTCTCACCGGTGATTTTTTTCTCTTTGTTCTCTCCCTAGTTACACAGTAAATCTAGAATAGACTACAATGCTAGTTTGGAGTAGAACAAAAAGATTGATAGTGGTTCGATCAAAGTATGTCCTTCCTTTGCATCTTTTGTTATATATGATTTGAACGTCAATCTTCTAGACGTCATAGATCCATAGATGGTGGGCAACCCAAGGTAATTGATCCTCAGAATCAATAAAGATTGATTTATTCCAAGAATAAGATAGAACTTCCTTTACTGGTTCGGTGCTTCCACGATTTACTTTCCTCCGTAAGTCGTTGCTTCCGTGATGTATGTGATTGAATATTCTCCTTAAATCTTCCATACAAATTGATTTATGAACCTTCCGTAAATAGTTGGAGTCAAATATTTGTTTTCCATGAAGCTCGCAATCACAGCATGATTGACACCTTGATTCTTGCTTCTAGATCTTCACTAGAATCCTGACTTCTTCATTATTGGTACTCTTCCTTTTCTTCTAACTTCCTTCTTTGGAATTATTTTTCTACAAATAGAAGTAAGTTATTTTCCATTATTAAAACATATATCTAACACTATTATTACTGATGTGATGTATATCTTTAATTTTAATAACATATAATTTGACTAAGATCGAAATTATTTTAGTTACCACGCAACAGTCCCTCCCCAAATCTTTATTATAATTCAAATATTACCAAGTTTTGTGAATTAAATAAAAATGAAATTTTGCCATAAAGTAATCCACGTAAGAAGATTATATAATCAAAATGGCTTAACATTATAAGAGTAAAATTACAAAACATTCAGAATCCACTAAACTAGAAAATTGCAAAAATTAAAAGAGAAGTTGAAGATGATGTTTAAAGGGATTAAATTAGAAGAAACATTCAAATTTGGATAATTAAAACAAAGAACATATAATTGTGAGGCTAAATGAGGGAGGGCATGGCAGGGCTAAACGGGGCAGGGCAGGGTTTGATCTAACTGGTGTAGTGAGTTAAACGGGGCATGGCATGGCAAAATCTAATTAGGGGAAGAGTAAACCCGCATCGCCTCGCCTCGCCTCACCCCGCCCCATTGCCATCCCTATATGTAGTCTTTATGGGTTTAATAAACTTATGAATTTGGTCAACAACACTATTGAAGTTAGTGGCGAGAAGGATGAAATTTGTATGGTATTAACTCCCAGTAGCTCAAAGGGATCTTTTCTATGCTCCAGAAGCTGATGATTTAAAGGAATCTAAGAAACATATATTTAAATCAGAATTTTGTATTTGACTGTATAATATTTTTACATAATAATAGGTTTCTGCAAATTGATGCTTTCTGTATCCATGTACTTAATGTGTTGAACAATTATTTTTATGTATTTCGATTTTATTTTTCGAAATAAAAAAAAGGAGTAATAAGAGATATGTAGAGTGAGTAATTGAGTGAAGAAGACAATGAGAAAAGAGGAAGAAAATAAATGAAGGGGAAAAAGTTGAGGTTGTGAAGAAGACATAGGGAATTTAAGTTAATGGGTGCTTCAGATAGGGCGGGTTAATAAACTGGATCGGATGACATTTAATTAAATGTGGGGTGGGTTATTTTAAGTGAATGAGGCTTGCCACATGACTTTTTAAAGTTAGGAATGAAGTTTCAACGGGAGAGAGGTAAAAATAGCTTTGAAGTATAATGGCAGGAATATATTTGTTAAAAAGGTAAAATTTAGAATAAATATTGAGATGGCTTAATTATGTAAAGTGGCTAGATACTTGTAAAGTGGTTAGTGGTTAGTTAGTTAATTTGTAAAGAGACTATTTTAGCTATTCATTTAGTTAGGCAAGTTTTTATAATAGTCAATATAGATATCAATAGAGTTGGTTGGTTCATTCCAGATATTTTCTCTCTTCGTCATGTACTCCCTCTATCTCTCTAACCTCCACTGTTGCTCATCCCAAGCTTGAGTGAGGTCAGGACGTGTGTAATCAACATGGTATCAGAGCCCGACAACTCCATTATGATCATCTCCCAATCAACTACTTCTCTCTTATGTTCGTTATCTCTTTGATTTTTACCCTAATCTGATCGGTTCCTACGGTCAGTCTCATTTTGTCCTAATTCGAGCGCCTAAACAGGGGCTTCTTCTTCTAATAGTGTAATACTCGCACAACTAGTCTCAATTACTCATGGATATGGACGGTTTGAGTGATGTAGCTAGTACAACAGTGAATGTCGGAGTTCAAGGAAATTTCGGAATCGATCCAAGCAATCCTTTGTATTTGCACCCGTCGGATAATCCCGATGCTATGCTTGTGTCAGTTCCTTTCAGTGGAGTTGGTTATCGATCATGGAGGCACAGTGTATTACGAGGATTATCGGTTAAAAATAAACTAGGGTTTATAAATGGTGAATGCAAGAGTCCAGACCCTCACCCTCCCGCATTCTGTCAATGGGAGCGATGTGATGATATGGTGACCTCTTGGATCTTCAATTCTCTCTTGAAGGACATTGCGGATAGTGTTGAATATGCAAATGATGTTGTGGAGTTATGGATTGAGTTAGAAGATCGATATGAGCAAACAAATGGAGCTAGATTGTATCAAATCCAAAAGGAAATAAATGATATATCTCACGGAACCCTTGATATCACTAGCTACTACACTAAATTGAAAAAGCTTTGGGAAGAATTGAGCACTTTGAGTAAAAGGTCCCAACGCAGCTGTAATTGTACTTGTGGTACCAAGGAAAACTTCTACAAAGCTGAACATGATAGGCGGTTAATACAATTCCTCATGGGTTTGAACGAAGCACACACTGTAATTCGAGGAAGCATTCTCATGATGAACCCATTACCAACACTGGCTCAAGCTTTTTCCTTGCTGATACAAGATGAGAAAAAGAGGGAAATCAAACCAAACACTCAACTGTTTATCGAGTCCACATCATTGAATGCCACCATCTCGAGGGCCAACACCTATAGGACCAATTACTCACCCAACAATGGCAACCATAGTGGATATGGAAGGGGAAGGCCCATGTGTGACTACTGCAAAAAGCCAGGGCACACTAAGGACGGGTGTTATAAACTACATGTTTACCCACACAATTCTGGATATTCACGTAATCAAAATCAAAATCTCAATCAAGGCTTCAATCAAAATCAGATTTTAACAAGGGAAAAGGGGTGGTGGCTAATGTTCATCCTGACACATCCTGCAACAAGGTAGAGGAAGCAAATGCCTTGAATGAAGATCAAAACATCAGTTTGTCAAAGGAGCAATATGGACAGATCATGAATCTGCTGCAACACTTTCAAGCTGGGAATAGAGGAGAACATGCAAATGTTGCCACTTCTATCAATGGAGCTGTGAACTTTGTATGTATAGTAGTTTGCACTTCCTCTATTAATTTTGGTAAATTGTCCTGTAAGTGTTTTAAAAACAAGACTGATTCCTGGATACTAGACTCAGGGGCTTCAAATCACATGACCTTTAACAAATCCCTACTTACTAATATTGTGAAATTGCCTTATCCACTCCTAGTTGTCCTCCCAAATGGCTATAAAGTAAAAGTAACGGAATTTGGTAGTATAACACTTGTGCCTGACATCACCTTACATAAAGTAATATCTATACCCTCCTTCAAATACAACCTAATTTCTATTCACAGTTTAGCCAGTTCAAACCCCAAGAGTATAGTAGCTTTCACTGATAATCTTTGCATTCTACAGGCCCCTTCAATGAAGAGGTCTCTGGAGATTGGTAAGGCTTGTGATAATTTGTACTTTCTTTGCCCAAAGTGTTTGAGGAATAGGTACTCAGGTTCTGCAATTAACAATCTAGTTTCTTATCTTGATAATGGGACTCACTGCACACGCAGCTCACCCTGTCATAGTCATTCATCTGTATATAGCTCAATCTCCACAAATAAGTGTGTATCTCTCCCCTTTATAAATAGTTCAAGTTCAAGTAATAAAAATCAGAGTCCTAATCTGAATTCTTATGCATCCACTGATTATGATGTGAATATTGTGTGGTATAATAGGCTAGGGCATGTACCCTTTGTCAAAACAAGAGGGATCTCCTCTATCCCTGTCCCTTTTCCATCCAAACAACCTTTTCTATGTTCCATCTGTCCAATGTCCAGACAATGGAGACTACCATTTCCCTAGAAAGCCGATTTCACCACTGAAATTTTCCAATTACTCCACATAGACATATGGGGAGCTTATCATGTGGTAACACATGATAATTACAAATATTTTCTTATAATGGTAGATGATTATGGTGCACTTGAACCAATCTTCTAACCTGTAAAAAGCAATGCCCTACGGGTTATAAAAACCTTTGTTTCCATGGTTGAAACCCAATTCAACACCAAAATCAAAGCTATTAGATCTGACAATGGTTCAGAATTTACCAGTATAGAAGCAAACTTATTTTTTAAGTCCAAAGGCATTATTCACCAAAGGACCTGCCCTTACACACCATAACAAAATGGTATAGTAGAAAGAAAAAATAAATATCTCCTAGAAACTGCCAGGGCACTCTTGTTTCAATCTAAATTGCCTGTGAAGTACTAGGGTGAGTGCATTCTGTGTGCAACTTACATCATACCATAGTCACCCTAAATCCCCATTTGAATTACTTTACAAAAGAAAACCAACATACTCTCACATGAAAAGCTTTGGATGCTTGTGTTACCCTTCTGTACCAAATGTGCATAGAAACAAATTTGAACCTCGAACATCACCACACATATTCATTGGTTATATTACACCTCATATTTTTGTACGTGAAAGTACGTCAAAAGTCAATTGATGTAAGCTCGGAAATGAGATCATCTTTGAAAATATATGAAGTGATTTAATGTTGTTACACCACGTACTTTAGACGTCACTATCATTATAGGATTATCTAATGTAAGCTCAAAAAGGATGAAATTCTTCTACAAGGATAAAAAAGGTTTACCGAAATTTTAAGTAAGTTAAGATAAATAAGAGACTTGTTAATTATAATTTAAATGGGTTTAAAGTCATGATATGACTATATATGATGTTTGGATATAAAATATAAAGTTTGAGAAAAATCGGATTTAAGTTGCGGAAACATCGAGTTAAGAATTGCCTTGTAATAAGCCATTTTGAGAAATTAAATTCATAAGCTTTATGATATAATTTTGGGACATAGCTCATAGAAAAATGAAGGTCTTGGAATCTAGTTTCCAATGGTATAAATTATTTATTCATACGACATTGGGGTAGAAAAATATGTATTTTGAAAGTAGGGTCGCCAAGTCACGTCGCCGCACTTCGGAGAAACTGACAGATTTACAAGCCAGGTTGCGAGGCAGTTTTCTCCCAATATATTGAGAGTTACAGGGAGATATTTTATATGGAATTAAAGTCCCATGTGTCTATTTTCTAACGATGAAAACCGTTTGTCAATACGATATCGGAGTAGAGAGATACAAGTGTCCGAAGTTGCACTGCTCAAGCAGGCAGCTTACCCACCTGCTTGGAGAATTGAGGTGGTGGGCTTATAAGTGGTCTTATACCCTTATATCTCGTCAAAATACAGAGAATACTTACCAAAACACTCTCAATCTCTCCAAGAACTGGTCCAAGAAATTCCAAGCAAGATCAACATCCCTTTCACGAAATCAAAAAGTGATAACATTAGAATGATCCCTACGACGTAAGTATCATTATACCGCCTCTCTTTTTCTTTGTAGTTTGAGTTTTGAAAGGTACTTCGTGGTTAAAAAAAATACCTACTTTATTTATTTAAGCTTTTAAATATCAAGGAAGGTTGATAAATTCGTTTCCTAATAGTCAGAACTCACGGGACGGTTATCGGAAGTCGTGAGTTCGATTTATTTCACTTTTAGTAGGCTGTTTTGTAGTCCACTCGTATTGGCCTATTGTGCTGATTATTTATGGAGTTTGGAAGGATGAAGGGCGTGGAGAAACGCCACATGTGGTAGGATAGTAGGCTGGTCGCTCGTCGTTGCAAATTCAAACTACTTGATAACTTATTAATTGGGTGTGTTATGGTATATTTGGGATTTTTGTTGTATAGAAGGTCCCGAATTATAGTTGGGTTGTTTTTGAGTTAATGATTGTATTGTGTTTGTATCTCACCTATATCAGGCTTGAGGGAGCAGTAAAATCAGGGAAAATGCTGCACGTTTTATTTTAGAATCGAGTTATCGTTTGAGATATGTGATATACTTGATCCATCTAAGTTGTACATGTATTTCTTTGTTATAGGGTTGGCGCGCTAGTTGTCGTAAGCTTGTTCTTGAGTTGCATTGACGATTTGAGGCATGTTAAGTCTATCCCTTCTTTCCTTTTGATATGATCCATATGATACAAACGAAACAAGCAAACGCGAAACTATCACAAATGACTCTATTCTTAGAGGTACTAGGGGTGCCTATGTTCTTGATTCCCCATCTGCCCTATTATTATATTGTCTATTCATGGGTCTCAGAAAATACGTAAATTGATAAAGTTTATTTCATGATATTAACCGAAGGCATATTGATCTTATGACATTTCGAGAGATCTTATGGACTTACTTCATTATGCATTGCATTCATTTATGCATGTACATTGGCCCATGACCAGATGGCATTATATATGCGTATATTATATGTATATGGGGTATGAGTAAAGGTTACGGCGTTATATACGCACTACCACCTGATCAGCTGGTATACATTGATGAATTCACCCATAGAGACCGAGATGATATGATGGGATGCCCTCAGCGGTTTGATGATGTTATGTACGCATATACCTATGCATGATATGACATTTATACACATATGCATGACATTATAAATGTCTCATGATTCACAGAGCTATTCAGACTTACAGGTTGAGTCTTTTACTCCATGTTTCTTTCATGTCTATTATATACTGCTTTTCATGCCTTACATACTTGGTACTTTATTTGTACTGACGTCCCTTTTTGCATGGGGACGCTGCATTTTATGCCCGCAAGTCCCGATAGATAGGTTGAGAGTCCTCCTAGTAGGCTATCAGCTCAGCGGAAGGTGTGGGTACACTCCACTTACTCCGGAGTTACTTATTTGGTCAGTATGCTTTGGACATGTATTTATTGGTATGGTAGGGCCATGTCCCGGCCTTTATGACGTTTATGTACTCTTAGAGGCTTGTAGATAGATGTCATGTATATGAAAGATTGTATGGCCTTGTTGACCTATGTTCAGTGTACGATGGATCATTTTGGTCTTATAGGCCCGTATGTCATATGTATAAGTTTGTATTACATGTCCGGTCATCCTATATCGAGTATTACCTTTTATTTTATTTTGGTTATCTTATGACGACCCTTCTGGCCCATTTACCCATAATGGTATGATAAGAAAGATATGTTATATTGGTATTCGGTTGAGTAAGACACCGGGAGCACGTCGCGGCCCTGCGGTTTGGGTCGTGACAGATTATCCCTATGGAGTCAAGGGGTACCAGGTCTTAAGTCTTGCCACTAAAAAGATACATGTCTCCAGGGATGTTGTCTTCATTGAAAGTGTGTTTCCTTTTACTCTATCATCTGAAAACACATTTTTTCCTTCTGTTTTTAATCCTGCCCCTTTCATTGATCACACTCCTAAGGATACTAAACATCTCTGTGATAGTGATGATGGCACAAGTGTCATTCATAGTCAACCTTTTGAGCATGATACTCCTTTACCACCTGTGAGATCCTCCAGGTTAACTGAATCTTCCACCTCCTCACCATAATCTAAAACACCATAGTCTTCAAGACAAAGAATATCACCAGTTGGTTATCAACCAGGCCCCACATCCATTGCCTTAAAAAAGTCACAAAGACCTCACAGAACACCACTATATTTACAAGACTATCTACACTCACTTCCAAAATTAAAATCATCATCACTTGTTGCTCACAGTAATTCAACTATACTATTTTCTCTCAATGCTTTATTTTCTAAAAATCATCATGTATCCCCTGATGATCTAAATCCTGAGAGCCAAAGTCTTGTGAGATACATTTGCAGTGAAAATGAGCCCTCATCATATGAGGAGGCAGCTATGAATCTTGCCTGGCAGACAACTATGAACCAAGAGTTTGAAGCATTACATGCCAACCACACCTGGGATTTAGTGCCCTTACCTGTTGGAAAGAAAATTATAGGGTGCAAATGGGTGTATACGATAAAACATAAAGCAGATGGGAGTGTAGAGAGACTCAAAGCTAGGTTGGTTGTGAAGGAACATACTCAACAAGCAGGCATTGACTATATAGAGACATTCTCTCTTGTAGTCAAGATGACAACTGTGAGGTCTCTAATAGTTGTTGTTGTAAAGAAGGGGTGGCATATACCCCAATTGGATGTAAAAAATGCATTCCTACATGGGGACCTGAATGAGGAAGTCTACATGGAGATTCCACATGGCCTGGCTGTAGATAGTTCAGAGTTGGTTTGCAAGCTTAACAAATCCCTTTATGAGCTGAAACAAGCCTTATGTTCAAGGGGTTATGCACATTCTATGTATGATTACTCTTTATTTTACAAGAAAACTGAAAATTCAACTGTCTATATAGCAATGTATGTAGATGACATTGTAGTTACATGAACTTACACAATGAAAATTGAAGACTTGAAGGTGTTTCTGAATAACAGCTTCAAGAAAAAGGATCTGAGAAGGCTACACTACTTCCTGGAATTAGAGGTTCTTTATAAGGATGATGGTGTGATAATATCTCAGAGGAAGTTCACCCTTGACTTGCTCAAAGAGTATTAGTGCATGGACTACAATAGTTTTACTTCACCACTAGACCCAATAGTCAAGCTCAAGGCCAAAGAGGGAGAGACCTTGACAGACCCCACTTACTATAGGAAACTAGTGGGGAAGCTCAATTTCCTCACCAATACAAGACTAGACATAGCCTACAATGTACAAAACCTGAGCCAATTCATGGATGACCCCAGAGAACCTCACTTGAAAGCAGTCTTTCATCTACTTAGATATTTGAAAGGAGATCCAACCGTGGGATATTCATGTCTAGAGATACAAATTATACTATCATGGTCTACTGTGATTCTGACTGGGCAGCATGCCCAGATTCCCTGAAATCTGTAAGTGGCTACCTTGTATTATTGTGCAGTAGTCCTGTTAGCTGGAAATCCAAGAAGCATGACATCATTTCATTGTCTTCTGCAGAAGCAGAGTATAGAGCTCTAAGGAAGGTAGTGGGGGAATTGGTGTGGCTTAGTAGACTGTTTGAAGAACTTACAGTTCCTTTCCCCAAGCCCATTGCAGTGTTCTGTGATAGCTAGTCTGCCATGCACATAGCAAGGAACCCAGTGTTCCATGAAAGAACCAAACATATAGAGGTCGATTGTCACTTTGTGAGAAGTAAGCTACAAGAGGGGCTGATTTCACTGCATCATGTAGGAACTACAGACCAGCTTGCAGATGTTCTAACAAAAGCACTAACAGGAGTCAAACATTCAGCAGTTTTATACAAGTTGGCAGTGTTTTCCACACCACCAACTTGGGGGGGGGGGGGGGTTGAGATGGCTTAATTATGTAAAGTGGCTAGATACTTGTAAAGTGGTTAGTTAATTTGTAAAGAGGTTATTTTAGCTATTCATTTAGTTAGGCAAGTTTGTATATATAGTCAATACAGATATCAATAGAGTTGGTCGGTTCATTCCAGATATTTTCTCTCTCTCTTCGTCATGTACTCTCTCTATCTCTCTGACCTCCATTGTTGCTCGTCTTAAGCTTGAGCGAGGTCAGAACGTGTGTAATCAACAATAAATATAATTTATTTTCGATAGTAAATGGTTAGTATGACCCTTTTAAATTAGGATGTGCAGAACTCAAAAACGTATAACACTTGGGTTTCCCATATGATTAATTACTCGGACATTAATCAAGAACAAGCCTATTGTAGTCTCTGTACACCACATGTCATATTCCTACAGTGTTCGAAACTAGATTACTAGAATTCTCTGTGATCTTATTTTTACCAAACTAACTGGGACACTAAGCGAAGAATGACAAACCTTAAATAAGGGGTATTATTACTTTTAGTCCGCGTCAGAAACTATTTATATTTGATAGTCAAAAAAATATATTAAATTTGTATTGTATAATTTTTGTATATAACATACATAATTTATATATATACAAAGAATATATAATTTTCTACTATTATTTTGAAAGTGACGATACAGTATATTTTTCCATTAAAAAATAATTGGAGGCCCGGTGGGTAAAACCATGCTATCACGTTTTGTATAATGCTCTGGTATTCTATACAATTTGGCCGATTAATTAAGATTGGTGTGGCATAAACGGGAAGCGAAATTTCTCTATTCTCAACGTAGAATCTAGAAACTCTGATTTGGCTTGTCCCACCATATCGATTGGTGATAAAAACTCTGGCTATCACTTTTGGTCATTATCAAAAAGGAAAAGACTGTTCGTAAGAGCCTCCTTCTGTCTCTGACTATTCATGCAAATCAAGGAGATAAGTTAAGTAGCTGTTAGTAAGTACCAGTACTTCCATTTTCAGAAATATTTTTGTGGTCTGCAGACTACTGCTTTTATGGATCAAAATGAGGGGGCCAGAACCCATTTATGGTTCGTGTAAAAAAAAAGAGTTATCTAACTATGTATAAAGAGCGTTATATCTTAACGGACGTTTTGGACGTTAAGGTATAGCGCTCTTTAAAAGAGATAACGCCTTTAGAAACCGTGCACAATATATATATATATATATATATATATATATATATATATATATGTATAGCGCTCTTTAAAAGAGATAACGCCTTTAGAAACCGTGCACAATATATATATATATATATATATATATATATATATATATATATATATATATAAGCGCAGTTATAAAGAGCGTTATACATGTTTTATGGGCCACCAAAAAGTCTCCTGCGTTTAACTGACATAACAATAATTCAAATGGGTATAACACCCTTTAAAAGAGCGCTATACCTACAAAAATTCAGCCCCCGAGCTAGGCATTGCCTTATTTAAAGGCGTTAGGATTTTACAAATGTGTCAAAGTCTTTCAACGGGTTATTAAAGTCGGCAAGAGGATTTCCTGTCACTGCCATGGTGCACATGTAGTTCAAGCAGATGGCAGAGAAGTTTGTTGAAAGGCATGCAGCTGCAACGTCATTGATGGAAAGGGGTGTTGAATTTATGCCACTGTCGATAAAGAGATTTGAGAAATACAGGCGGCGAGCACATTTGCATTCATTTTTACAGTATGATCATGACAGAAATATTTTTGAAGTTTGCACCGCTATCCATCAAAACTGGGGGAATAATGTATATACCATAAATGAATCTACAAGGTTATGGTCTTGTGGGAAATGGTCCATCTACCACATGCCGTGCTCACATGCCATCGGGTGCTTTCAGCCAGTGGGTTATTGGCCGCCGGAACCATTTAAAATGGTGTATAACAAGGAGTTTTTGCGTTGAATACAGGTGCAGAAGAGAACGCGTATATGGAACCAAATGGATGTTAGCGATACCGTTTATGCGCGCAAATGTGGTATATGCTCGCAAACAGGACATGCCCGTCGAAAATGTCCTTCGGCTTATTTGGGTGGCGGTGGTAATCCAGCTCCTGGTGGGAGTTCTTCTAATGTGCCCAATTATCAAGGATACACGTAGTAATTGGGTTTCGTAATGTAGTTGTAATAAGTGTATGTACTTGTTTATGTTGCAAGATGTATCAAATAAAATTATGTTTCCATTGTTGTTAAATCTTATTGATAATGGTCCATTTTTCAGTTGAGTAAATTAGTGAATTTCTCCCTCCCATTCATGTAATCAAATATAGTATTGGATTAAAAAATAAAAAATATTTTAGTAGACCTTCGAATTTCACGATAAAATTATTATTAGAAAAATACACTGTCAGAGGAGGAAGATTTTTGATAAATATGTGAATATATATAGCGCGGTTAAATACTACGTTATGTGTTAGCATAGTGCGGTTAAATACTACGTTATGTGTGTTGTCTTGTCGAACTTAAAAGCTGCCCGCCTGCGAAAAAGCTATTTTGTATCCGAAAGAATCTTTAACACGCGAAACATAGCGCGGTTAAATACTACGTTATGTGTGTTGTCTTGTCGAACTGAAAAGCTGTCCGCCTGCAAAAAAGTTATTTTGTATCCCAAAGATTCTTTAATACGCGAAGCATAGCGAGGTTAAATACTATGTTATGTGTAAGCATAGCGCGGTTAAATACTACGTTATGTGTATTGTCTTGCCTATAAATAACGGGCGCATTCTAGTTATTTTCTGCGCTTAACAATAACCAATAGCAAAACTCTCCATAAAAGCAGGATTTTTTTTTTGCTTTAACAAATATCTGAACGTCTTTATGTACCAAGGTGCCAGTGCGGCAAAAAATGTATGATGGTGGACTGTTGGGATGATGGTGAAGTTGGGCGCCGATACTGGATGTGTGTGAACAAGTTTTATAGGATTTTCGACGAACCTTTTTGCAATTTTGAGGTATGGATTGATGAACCTTGTAAGCAGGAATGCTACAAATAAACTTTGCAGTATATTCATGATTTGAACAAAAGATACGAACGTGATGTGGTTATGTATAAACGAGAAATTGCAGCGTTGAAGGAGAAACTAAAAGAGGTGGAAGAAGAAAAAAATAAGCCGTTGGATCAATTTGAGTGGTTGAAGAAGAGAATAGTTGACTAAACAAACCAATGTATGTGTTGAGTGTTGTATTTTATCTTTATGCTTTCCATGTCATGTATTTTTATTATGTGTGCCGAATTTAAATTATGTTAAGTTATTGTGTTTGTGTTTGTTTTTGTGTTGCAGTATTAAAATAACGAAGAACCCGAGAAATATATACATAATGCGCATATAACGAAAACAATAAAAATTGTTGCTATTATTTATATAAAATAATATTTACATCAAATACAAAAAAAAAATAAAAAAATCAATGTGTTCCACAACCTGTGTGCTTCAATGCAGCCGCTGGCCTGAGATGCATCCCATCCCGCCCGGCTACGCTATCAGGATCATCCTCATCATGTCGCCTCTTTATAGCAGGATGCACTGCAGCATGATCATCAGTAGTGCTGGCAGGATCGGTAGAAGGGGTCGTCGGTCCAGTAGTAACCTACAGAAGAATAAGTCAGCTCAGTATAGGAAAATATATATTAAGTCACAACAATTTAAATTGTCTTACCAAGGTCTCGTCGGGCTCCTGAATATAATCATCCGTCGTAGCCAGGTCAGCATCGCACAAAGCGGCCTCCGTGACGGGCGAAGATGAAGCCTTAATAAGAAAATTAATAAAGTTATTTATGGAAAATAAATGAGAAAAGAAAAAACAAATTTAAAGTAAATACTAATAAAAACATACATGCGCCTGTGAAAGCTCCCCAGCACCTCTCGATGATGAGCCATAACTCAGTCGGTGCCCACTATCCACATCTCGGGTCGACCGATCCTCAGCAGCGGTCGATAGGCCTGGGAAATATGCATCCCTATCCTCTCCGGTAATGTCCATGCCCGTGGTCAATAATGGACCTGACGGGGTCACCTGCGAAGTCTCTGGAGTGAGCTGCAGCCCAAGGTTGTATGACGGCATGATGCTGGGATACTCGTCCGGCTCATGAAGGTCACCCGGCAGATCAGCATCAACATCATCAACAGGGCCCTCAATGCCCTCTTGCTGGGGACCACCTCCTCGCCGCCCACCACGACCCCGTGGGGGAGCCCTTCCTCGTAGGGCACCCCTACCTCGTGGGGCACCCCTACCTCGTGGGACACCCCTACCTCGCTAGTACTGCTCTGGCGCCACATAAGCAGGGTCGTTTCCTAAGCGCTGATCCTCTCGGGCTCGCTGCAGTGTCCGGGCAACCACCTCTGCAACCTGCCGGCCATAATCGTGCAAAGCAGCCGCTCCCTCGCCGGCATGCTGCTGTATCTGCAATCCCATCTGGTAGACTATATGTAGGCCAATAGCTTGCACAACGTATAAAATATAAACTACAGAACACTATGTTACAGTTATATATGTAATAATACCAGAAAATATACCAGGGCCTCGTGCCGCCCGGCGTATGGAACGTACCGACCGCCAGCTCGATGAATGGGATTCCCGACGAAAAGTCGGATAACGCGGCGGTACCAGGGCATATACTCATGAAGGTGTCCATCAGGCTCTGTGAGGGGGGGCTGAATCAGGTCAACTCGCCGGTCCCAAGTATCGACCTGCGCCTCTAGCCATGCCACATGTGCGTCGTCCACCATGGAACGATCATCCCGCTGATAATGTGTGGGCTCCCATGTGGGCCCTCTCGGTACAAGTTGCGGACGGCTAAACTGGCGAAGTACCCGCTCCGTGGTATGGTGCTCCACAATATCGAGGCACATCAGCGGGACGGGAGTGCTCCAAATCAGTCGGCCGACCGAGCAATAATCGGGCAGGCCACCTATCAAGTCGTCGTTGTATGGAGTCCAGATGAACTATTAAATAACAACAGAAAACGTGAGTATGCGCAACACATGTGAAGTTATACCAAGTAAACTTAGGTATACATTTACCTGTGCGCCCTCCAGCATATCCAACAAATCCCTGCAAAGGTATTGATTATGCCGAGCCTCGTAGACATGTACGTATCCCCGCCGGAGAACCCACCTCCTAGCTAGAGGGAGAAACGGAGGTGGTACATCCGGAGGTAATGGTGGTAGAGGTAGCTGTAACTGCAGGAACCGCTCCCAGGCCCAAACCTAACATACAAAGTTGACGTAAAATTTAAGATAATTTTTTACTAGATATGTTATAGTGAATATAGTATTCAAATATGTTGTCACCTGTAGCAGCGGCAAAAATCCACATACGTCATGTTGGGTGCCCATGCTCGCCCGACACATCTGCCTGTACAAGTAGGCGAGAATAGCAGCACCCCAGTTGTACTGGGGTAAATCATCTAGCCGCTGAAGATGATGAAGAAATCTCAAGCTGACTAGGTTCCCCGAAGTGTTCGGGAACAAGACCCCTCCAAACATAAGGAGCAGCAGCAACCTCGTATACCGGTGAATATGCAGATCATCTGTCTTGCTAGTGATGTCGAGGTGCAGTATCTCCAAATGCTGTCGAATAGCTGTCAAACTCATGCGACTGGCCCCTGAGTGTGCAATATCATCCCGTGGCCTGAAACCAGTGAGTTGCTGTAGCATGTCCAAATACTGCCCACGCGTCATCTCTCTCATGGCCTGAGGCAGTGCAACGGGCAGTCCATCAAACGGGAAGCCCATATAAAACCTCCACGTCCTGCAGCGTTGATGGTGGCCTCGCCAATGGGCAGGTGGAATGTGTGCGTCTCCGGTCGCCACCACTCTATCAGGGCCGTGACCAAAGACCAGTCGAGCTGCAGCCGCCCAATCTCCAAAATCCTATAGAAGCCCGTAACCCGCAGGCGCTGGACTACACGGGGATGGAGATCTCTGTCCTTCATAAAATCCCACATGTCGTCCACTCTCCTCGTATGGAGAGTCTGGGCCAGTAACTCTCCCTCCCATACGTGGGCAGACCTATGATCGCCCTGTAACACTAATAGCTCATCGCAGAAAGGTCCGGGATACATAGGCGGCACGTCCATGTCGTCTACTGTAAATTAAACAATATTAATTGTATGTTTGTTCTGTAAATTAAATAATTAATTTTTATAGTTATACAATATTTAATTGGACAGAGTATATATCTATAGGTTCCAGGCTCGATATTTGAGGCCCAGTAGCACCAAGCTATCCTGAATTCTTGTATGTTCTAATTTTATTATTTTACATGTTAGTTTCATAATTTTGTATGTTTGTTATGTAAATTAAATAATTAATTTTTATAATTATACAATATTTAATTAGACAGAGTATTAACATATGGGTTCCAGGCTCGATATTTCAGGCCCAGTAGCACCAAGCTATCCTAAATTCTTGTATGTGTCAATTTTATTATTTTACATGTTAGTTTCATAATTTTGTATGTTTGTTTTGTAAATTAAATAATTATTTTTTTATAATTATACAACATTTAATTAGACAAAGTAATCACATATGGGTTCCAGGCTCGATATTTGAGGCCCAGTAGCACTAAGCTATCCTGAATTCTTATATGGGTCAATTTTATTATTTTACATGTTAGTTTCATAATTTTGTATGTTTGTTGTGTAAATTAAATAATTAATTTTTATAATTATACAATATTTAATTGGACAGAGTATTAACATATGGGTTCCAGGCTCAATATTTGAGGCCCAATAGCACCAAGCTATCCTGAATTCTTGTATGTGTCAATTTTATTATTTTACATGTTAGTTTTATAATTTTGTATGTTTGTTCTGTAGATTAAATAATTATTTTTTTATAATTATATAATATTTCATTGGATAAAGTATTCACATATGGGTTCCAGGCTCGATGTTTAAGGCTCAGTAGCACCAAGCTATCCTGAATTCTTATGTGTGTCAATTTTATTATTTTACATGTTAGTTTCATAATTTTATATGTTTGTTTGTAAATTAAATAATTATTTTTTGTATATTGGACAGAGTTTGTGTTTGATCTATCAGTATAAGATATACTTAAACAATATGGATACTACGCTAAAAGGCTTTACATTTTACTAAGCTAAAAGGGCACTATATTACTAGTCTTTAAACAAATAAATAATCTAAACTAGATAAAATCAACAAATATATTTTAATCACAAAACATTCACGAAAATACATATAAAACAGTAAAGTAATTTATTAACATTTTTATTAACAAATAATAATGATTTTACATATTTTTTTAGAACACTAATATCTTAATCCGGATAAAAATAACATACAGTTTAAACGCAAAAAAATACAAAACAACATGGAACACATTCAAAACACCTAATATGCATTATTTATACGAGTTTCGACATAAACTAAATCGGAATACCTCGATTTATTTTTTCGGAAAAGTTGAAGAATTGAATATTTGAGTCCGAAACAAGCAAACCACAACAATAGTAATGGATGGCTAGGACGTGGGACCAACAATCTTGTCTTTTATGGGATGTGTGGGGTTCACTCGAATTTTTTATCGACAAAATGGGGAGTGGGGCGCTGAAAATTTTCGACAAAATGGGGGAAGGGGACTGGTTTTAATCGTGGGGAAGAAGGGAAGGGGGCCGTTTTTATCTATGTATAGCGCGGTATATAACAGCGATATACATATAGTGCTTTTATATACCGCGTTATGCATAGCTGTCTTATCAGCCCAGGCATAACGCGATTTTTAAAGGCATTATATGTATAACGCTCTTTTAAAGAGCACTATACCTTAACGTCCAAAACGTCCGTTAAGATATACATAGTTAGGTAACTCTTTTTTTTTTTTTTTTTACACGTATTTCCGTTCTTATTGTCAAAAAGAATGACAAATGGGTTATGGACTCTCAAAATGAGTTGTTCTGCATTTACACCGGAACTGTTTCCAGTTTTACGTACACAGTTGTTGGTACTAATTGTCAGCTCTTTTTTACTACTATTATTTTTGGACAACTTTATGAAAAAAGAATATTTCAAGCGAGAGAAACCATCAGTAAATAATTAAATTTTGGTACTCTGAAAATATATTCAGTTGATTAATTAAATGGAGCTGCATATCCATCCATTTGAAATTTCTTTTAAAGTCGGCCAGCTAAATCAAGACTCGTAAAATAAAGTAGCCATCTTTCGTTTGCAGTTGACATATGACATTTTTTCATTGACAACAAAAAGCGTAGATATGGTGTTAATCTTTGTGGCAATTTTTTTTCTAATCCTAATAGTGACAGTTTATTCTACGTATGACATAGGTACTCAAAAGGAGTACTCAATAGTTATAGTACAAAATAATATTAACTAGTATAAAATAATAAGTACTTATTAACTGAGGGATAATTTGGTTAAGAAATAAGTTATACTGCACTGTACTACTAAAATTAAATTTTTTTATCGGTCGTTAGTTTATTATTGTATTACAAAATTAAATATACAGTCTATAACTTAAACTTATGTTTGATTTAAAATTGTAGTATAAAATTTTATTTACAACTATACTCCTATAGGGCTTTGCTATTTCGTATATATAACTGATTATAGAAACGACCATTGCACTATGAGTGACAGTCAACACTATTCCCACTTAAATTTCCTTTGCTAAATTACCTTTTATCGCTGATTAAAATGAGTAATAATTGTTGAGAGACTTTTTAGAAAATTATATAAGTAATTCATTTATTGGAGCAAATTACAGTAGAATATAGAATAGTTGGAATAAAAATAAAAGAGCATAGGAAATAGAAAGAATGCAATCAAAATGAGCAAACAGATTCGAGCGCACAACTGGATTAGATGTGGAAACACAATTCACAAGCCAATTAGTTGGAACTTCCAATTAAAGGTCGGCGCAACTCTTATTTGTCATAACACAAAAAAGGCTTCCCCTACAGTTGCTGTTTTTAGGCCATGGATCAGGGACTTCTCTTTTCTGTACAACAACCTCAGGCCTACACTTTCTCCACCCACTCCAATGTTCAAAAAATATTTGGTTGAGCCTTATAAGTTGTATAAGTATGCATATGTCATTATTAATAATTGAGCATATTAATTGTTGGATTTGGCACTTTACCATTGACATGTTTAGTGGAGTAAATGCAGCCTCTTTGACAACACTAACAAAACACTCTTTTGCCTTATACATCTACATATTTACGTAAAAGATATAAGTTGTTCTTTTTACACATATATTTGAAAATAATTAAATTGTATTTGCGTAATACAAAAGTGTTTTGAATTAGGAGGTAAATTATTTTTCTGCTTCTCCTCTCTTCAGATGAAAAAGATGAAAATACTTGAGACTTAAAAGAACAGTACTAGTAGTATTTACTACAATAGAGTATGGAAAAACAATATTTAATTGTCCTCATATCCAGCCAATGTGTCCTAATAGTTATTCATCCCATATGAGAGGCATTTCATGGAAAATTCCATGCAGGACTGTTTGTAGACTATTATAATCCAGAAAATACATCATTGACTCTGTGTCTCTGAATTGGGTAGGAGTAATTTTTTTTTCTTCTACATTTTCAAGAATTGGGGGGTGTGGAGCCCAAAGCTGGTCCTTTGCTTTGCTGGCTTCAAGCTCTCCATTGTTGGTTTTTAATGGGGTTTGTCTGCTGACAAAGACCATACTTTCAGTTTGGCCCAATCCAACAAAATAAATATCTCTCTCAATATCACTCCCTTTTCACTTTCTCTCTCTATCTATGTATAATCTTCCATCATCATATTCATCCTAAAGAAAAAGTGACTAAAAAAAAAAAACTTTATTTTTTTCCCTTTGATTTGATTGATCCACAGATCTAACCTCTTTCACTTTCAGATCTTCTTGCTTTTTCAACTGTAAAGGTCAGTTCTTTTGTTTTTTCTTTTGAACTTATCCCTTTATCTGATACTTAATTTTGGTGAACTATTCTGGTGCTTTATTAATTGTAGAATTGGTTTCCGATAGTGTTTGTGATTCTTGAAAAAAATGGGCTATGTTTAAATTTTTCTTGCATAACTTGGACTTTCTGGATCAAATTGGTTGGCCATACATTTCTATGTTAAAATTTTGTGAATTTGACCACTTATATTTTCAAAGTTTCTTATCTTATTGCTGTTGACTTCTTCTGTTGAATTAGAAGCGGCAATTGGTATTTGCATCCAGAGATTTAAAGTGTTAAACTAAAGGTGGCTTCTTGATGTACATTTGCTTGGCTGTTGCAAGTTTCCAGATAGTGATTGATGCCCTTTTATTTTCATTTTGATCTTGTTTGTTAATGCTGTTGTTTGACTTGCAGTGCACAGAATTTGCTACTCCAAAATTGAGGTTTATAAAAGGCAGCTTTGAGTTGAGTCCTGCTAAATGTGGAGACTGAGATGAGGTATGTCATCTGGATTAATGAACTTGTTGAGGGCCTGCTTTCAGCCAAGGGCAGATGGACATGTTCATACAGGTTCAGATGCCGGCGGTCGTCAAGATGGCCTTCTATGGTATAAGGATATTGGACAACATTTTAATGGAGAGTTCTCAATGGCTGTAGTTCAAGCTAATAATCTACTGGAAGACCAGAGCCAACTTGAATCTGGCTGCTTGAGCTTAAATGATTCTGGTCCTTATGGTACCTTTGTTGGAGTTTATGATGGCCATGGCGGTCCTGAGACTTCAAGATTCATCAATAATCACCTCTTTCAACATCTCAAGAGTAACTTCTTCTTTCCATTATTGAGCTTTTTTGGGTCATTCATGACCAGAGGGGGGCTGAATCTGTTTTGTTGCTTATTCACTTAGCTTCTTGCCTCTAATCTTGCAGGGTTCAGTTCTGAGCAGCAATCAATGTCTGTGGACGTGATTAGAAAGGCATTTCAAGCAACAGAAGAGGGTTTCCTCTCTGTTGTATCAAGACAATGGCCGATGAAACCACAGATTGCTGCTGTTGGATCATGTTGTCTTGTTGGAGTTATCTGCAATGGGACATTATATATTGCCAACCTTGGTGACTCTCGAGCAGTCCTGGGTAGGTTTGTCAAGGCAACAGGGGAGGTACTTGCCGTTCAGCTCTCTGCAGAACACAACGCAAGTATTGAATCTGTAAGACAGGAGTTGCAATCTTGGCACCCAGATGACCCTCAAATAGTAGTTCTAAAGCACAATGTCTGGCGTGTGAAGGGCCTTATACAGGTACCTTCTCCTTTGCGGTTCTATGCAGTTCCTATTTTGTGTTTCTGAGCTGTAAGTACCATTTCAGTATGAGAATTACACAGTGTTCTTCCCATAGAAATTCTAATAATTCCATTTATTAGCAATTAGTATCACTGTAGAAGTAGACACACTGGAGGGTAAAGCATCACTTTCACGTCTTACGTTTCCCTTTTAGTAATTGATTTTTGTGGCGAATCATTTGGAAGTGAAATGATTTTGATTTTGATATCCTTATGGGAAATGCTACTCTACCAGTATCAGAACTCTTTTGTCAAGGAGATTACCATGACGAGACTGAAGTCAAATAAGTGGTTTACTAATATTGGAAGGAATTCTTTGGTCAAGGAGATTACTGACGAGACTGAAGTCAAACAAGTAGTTGGTATTTACTATTTACTCGAACATGGGGAAAGAAAGAATATATGGGAAGAGTTTAATGGGGCATTTTGTTACTTCATAAAATGCTCTTTTTCTCGCTAGTCAATCCTGGTGTATCTGGTAGACATGATATATTTGCGTCTAAGGTTTTAAGAATCACCTATAGCTCTAAAAATGAGAATTTAGAGTTGTCACTCTTGTTCATTATTCATCAAATTTATAACTAATAAATGTAGTGATAGATCTTCTATAAAGTGATTTTGTTCGTCTTTTCACTTTGACATTTTGCCCTATTTGGAGGCATGTATAGCGTCTTTGAAGTTGGATCAGGCCTTCAATACTCTGCTGAACTTCTTTCTCAAAAAAAAAAAAAGAAGCAAAGTTTATATGACTACTAACATTTTCCATCGATATTACATCCCAAAGAGGATCCAAAAGTTCCTATTTTTTTTCTATTGCCTACTTAATTCCTTGCTCTGCATGCACTTTATGTTTAAAACGTCTAGTTTCTGATGCACTTTCTGTTGCTTTATGATTAATATAAAGATGTGCCCTTTGATTTATTTCTTCTCCTTCAATCTTCACAAAGTGATTTAACAAAAAATTTGATCGTGGGGCAGATATTAGACTGGCAGTTTATTTGATTCTTGATTTTATTGCGATTTGCATTAGTTAAGCGATGTTCGATGCAACTGCGACCCACATCGACAGAAATATAACTAGAAAAGTGGGATCATAAAGTTCCATATTTGTTTTCCTATGTAGAAACGGACCAGATCCTAGTCAGGGAACATAGGTACTTAAGCATGTGATACCAGTCATCAAGATTGAGGGTGTGTTTGGTAGGAAGGAAAATTCATGGAAAATGTTTTCCTGAAAAATGAGTGGTTTTATCACTTATTTTCCCTTGTTTGGTTGGTAAGAGAAAAACTTTTTTCTTAAAAATATTTTCTAGTATTTGGCTAGAGAGTATAAAATATTTTTTAGGAAAATAATTTTTATGCTACTCTCTTCACCCCCTTCCCCCAAATTCCTATGTTTCCTGTGCTTACCCCCCCCCAAATACCAAAATTTTCATGACTCTATTTTCTTTGAGAATTTAATTATTTTTTTAAAAATTCACACAAACCCAAAAAGAACTAATGTGCTGCTTTACTTTTTCACACAAGAACAACGTTGAAATTTGAGCTCCATAACTAAAAAGAAAATACTCTTTTTTTTTGTTGAAAAAGAAAGTATTCTTTCTATAACATGAAAAGAAAGTACACATAAACCCTTCGGGGTTGCCCAGTTGGTTTGGAGGGCAGTCATCCATACGGATGACCTGGGATCGAATCCCCCTCAATGCCTTATGGGTTGAGCATGTCGGACATGGCTTGCCTAGTGCGGCTTACCTCCCCTGTGTGGTTTGCAGGCTATTACACAGGGGGGAGGTTTACCCAGTGCGCACCAAGTGTAGCGGTTGCGGGTTTCCCTCCTTAACAAAAAAAAAAAAAAGTACACATTTTGTTGAAATGAAAGAAAATACTTTTTCTACATTATGAAAAGAAAATACTCATTTTGTTAAAATGAAAGAAAATTCTTTTTCTACATCATGAAAAGAAAGTATTCGTTTTGTTGAAATAAGGAAAATACTTTTTCTATATTATGAAAAGAAAATACTCATAATAGGAAAGGTTGAAAAAGAGTTTTGGAAAATGTTTTCCCTTCTCTTGATAGGGAAAATATTTTCCTCCAATTGGAGAAAAATAAGTTCGTGAAGAAAATGTTTTCTAAAACATTTAAGCCAACAAGTAAAAAAATCGAAAAACATTTTCCGGAAAATATTTTCTTTCGTACCAAACACACCCGGAGTTTTCTCAGTGTCTTAAAAGATCTAGTATCAAAACATCCCAATCTAGCTGTTGCCAAATGAAATTTTATAGAGACTCCCTCCCTTTAAGAGATGCATGTGATGATAAGGAGTTTAAAGAAAAGTCAGAGCAATTATGGTTATCTGGTGTCTGAAATGGCCCTGTGTTCTGTTTTTCCTCTTAGCTTTCTTTTGGTAGACCCCCTAACATCAATAAGAGATCCTCTGTGTTCTGGAAAATGTACCAGCTTGTATCGAAAATGCTTCACTACCTTTTATTTGAACTGTGGCAATCTTGCGGAGCTAAATAATAGTATAAATGTAGGGTGAAGTCTAAATCTCTCTTTCTTCTGGATTCTTGCTATAATTTTCGAGGAGGCTGAGACAAGTTATTATAGAGCTAGGTACTTTCTTGGAATCGTATGAATCTTCTGCATTTACTATTGAACTTTTGTGCTGCTCAAGACATAATTGTAGTCCTAGCATTTATAAGCTATCTTGATCTTTTCCCATAACAGATTCTTCATCTGCCATTATTCAGAGACTCGTTTTTAGGAAATTTACTTAGCATGTCTGGCATCACTCAGAAACTCTTGTCTGTGTCTCTGGATAATCTGATATTGCATTACTCAAATACTATTATATTCTAAGTTCCTGGATGATCAGCATAATTTATTTTGCAGATTTCAAGATCCATTGGTGATGTGTACTTAAAGAAAGCCGAATTCAACAGGGAACCATTATATGCTAAGTTTCGTCTCCGCGAGCCATTCAGTAGGCCCATATTGAGCGCAGATCCAGAGATTTCAGTGCACCATTTGCAATCTCAAGATCTGTTTGTCATATTTGCATCGGACGGTCTTTGGGAGCACCTAAGTAACCAAGAAGCTGTCGATATTGTACAAAATCACCCACGCAATGTAAGATATTTGAACCATATCTCGTGCATCTCTTTAGTTTGTTAGTGATTTTACATAGGACTTTTTCCATGGAAAGCATTATAATTTCTCCAAATCCACAAATCCTTAATATTAATATTGCAAATGAAGTCATGAATGTAGATTTGTGTTGTAGTTGAAATTGTAATTGCTTTTTGTCATTTTCTGGCTCCTAAATCTGATCCTTTTATGGTTAACATCCTATATCTTCCTATTCATGGTACGTCACAGTATGAGTTGTGTTTTAGACAATATGAGTTGTGTATATAATTCGTGTAATCGACACATCCGGTTAAGGCTACACACTTCGGTGGTCCTTACCAGTTTTTTTGTTTTCCTTAACCTATTATATGACAGGATTTAACAAAAAAATGTTGTGTAAAGATTGATCCAGCAATATGCTTTACATTTGGACCCAATTACTCCTGCTAAATTTCATAAATGCAAGGTAATCCGGTGAATGCCATGATTCTTTCTCGTGTTTAAGTTTTTTCCCTTTACAATGGATTTGCCGGAAAAGAAAAAAAAAAGAACAAAACGGGCCTTTGGAGGGGATTTGATGGAACGAGATGTTTGGTACGAAGGAGAACATTTTCCGGAAAACATTTTACAAAAGAAACTGTCTCGCTAAGATTTAGAAACTATTTCAAAATATACTATTAGAGAAAAACACAAGCGGAGAAAGTTGTTTTTCCCCTTTTTGGTGTTTGGTTGGAGCGGGAAAACTAGTTTTGCCTTGCACATAATGGGAAAACTGTTCTTACATAAATTCTGAATTTGCTTGCTCAACATAGATGATGTACTCTAGACACTAGAATTGTTGCTCCTTGCAGAAGAGAAATTTGCAGGATGAACCTCATTTAGATCTTATTTGTCCCTTGGCAGGGAATTGCTAAAAGATTAGTAAAAGCTGCATTGCAAGAAGCAGCAAAGAAAAGGGAAATGAGGTACTCAGACTTGAAGAAAATTGATAGAGGAGTCCGTCGGCATTTCCACGATGACATCACAGTGGTGGTTGTTTTCCTCGACTCAAATGTTGTAAGCAGGGCTAGCTCTGTCAAGAGTCCTAATGTTTCTGTTAAAGGGGGTGGCATCACTCTGCCTCCTAACACACTTGCTCCATGCACCACTCCAACGTAAGTTGGTGCTACTTGATGGCTATTTCAAAAGGTGATCGTTGTTGTAGTTGTTGTCACTACTCTTTTCTTGTGAATACGAGGTAGCTTCTTAAAGATAAAAGGCAGGTCTATGGATTTTTTAAATGTACACCATAATCTAACTGAGACTAATACTCGGATTTAGTACCGGTGTAACAAAGGGCGGAATCTCAGTGGATTTGTTACTTGGATTTAGTTCTTGAGCACAAGGGACCAGGAAAAAAGAGATCCTCACAAAATGTTAGTTCAGTTTGTCTCACTTAGCCTCTGTTATTCCTTTGGAGTTATCGGTATTTTTTCCCTCTTGTAAATTATGTGACCTGGTGGTTGTAAATGTTTCAAAGCCCACTTAATTCTTTAATGGTATGTTTCTGACTACAGCTTTAGTAGTAACTGACTAACTGGTAAATCAGGATAAGATCAGGTGGACTGCCTATGCAGCTTGAATATATAATCCGTGTTTGGTTCCAAAACCAAACCTCTTAAATTTTTTCCTGTTTTATTTACCTATACTAGTTAATTTGCGTCTACCTTTGACAATTACTCTACGACTTCTTTTTTCATTGAGGTTTTCACATTACTAATTATGTTTCCTCTTATCGTCTACTGATCAACAAATTCTTTAAACTTCTTTTTTTTAATATTAAGAATTTGGGCTTAATATTGGCAAAGCGATTGATAGTAGCAGAACATAATTCAGGTAACAATATCATAGAATCCTTAGAAATGGATTGCTTTACAGGGGAGCTAACAACAGGAATTCATCTCGCACACTATTCCTCTAACAATCATGGAGAGTGTAAATCAACATGAATTTAATTCTTATTTCCTCATTAAATCTTCAAAATTCACTAAATTTTGTCAGCTAATGCTGCAGGAATTTCAGTACCATTGATAGAAAAGGAAGAGTTGAGAATCCATATTTGCATTTTGTGAAACAAAGATTAGATCTATTCGAAAGGTGGCTTTTGTTTGTAATTCTTAACTTAGGGCTCGTTTGGCACGAGGGATAAGAGATAATTATTTTCGAGACCAAATTTGAGATAGTTTATTTCACGTTTGGTTGAGATAAAATTGCGGTATAATTAATCTCAAGATTAGTTATTCTGGGAGTGTATTGTTATTTTTATCCGTATAGGAGGGTAGAATAACTAATTCCGGAATAATTAATGATGGGATAACTTGTTTGCCGACCAAACAGCAGTTTCTATTAGTGAAGAATTTGCATCTTATTATTCTTGTGATGGACTATCAAAACTTTAATACGAGATTCAAGAAAAAACTGACATCACTAGATCCAAACTTGCGTTACATCAATAGAAAAGGGTATACGTCAATGATTGAGGATTATAACGAAAATTCACAACCACTAAACCTAATTGGAGAACAAATAATTATGGTACACAAAAAATACGGAGAAAAGAAAAGGACCCTAACTGAACAAAATAGTTATTTCTAGGCACAGAGCCTCGAGTTCAAATCAAGGCGGGTAATAGCCGTTGGAGTTCAACAGGATGCTAACTAGCTGGAGACTCTTTCCTGCTTCGTTCACCAGGCCTAAGTACTGCCCAAGTGGATTTTATTGCAGGGCTGAGGATCAACTGAGTAGTATAAATGAACGTCAAAAGAAGAAGAAAGTGCTGATAGTAGGTTCAGGCTGGGCTGGCCTTGGAGCTGCTCACCATCTCTGCAAACAGGTTTGCTGCTTGATTTAAGCCTACATCAACTTCAAAGCAATTGTAAGCTGTATTCAATTTCAGGGCTTTGAGGTCGTTGTTCTTGAAGGTGGCTATGAATTTGGACCCAAAAATCAATCCCTAAGCCCTGACGATGTGGCTATTCGCGGTAAATGATACTTCTCGCGAATTCAAGAGATTACTCCAGTATTTTGTTTTGATTCTCGCGTTCTAGTTTGACATAGTTGAGTATTGTCTTACTGATCATAGGTCTGGTTGTACAATTTATCTTTCCAAAAATAGTTGAGTAGTTGCAAGAACAAAGATAAACCAGTTGACTTTCCATTTGTTATCAGCTTATCCAAAATTTAGAATATACAGTTGGATTTAGTGCGGTTGTAACCTATTTGGCGTTAGTCATGTAATACCGCTAACTCATACTCTAATCTGCCAAATTTAACTTAAGACTTGTTACCTGGATTCCTTTCACAAGATATGTCTTGCATGTATTTTCTTTCTTTCTTGGAGTAAAAGGGCACAAAAAGTTAAAACAAATGGTGTAAGATACTGAAAACTACTTTCTTACAGACACAGCTGAGAGTAGGATACCACATTTACTGATGACACTTGATACATGTTCTCCCTCCCCCTCGTGCAGAGATAAGTTTTCGCAATCAATCAAATAATTAAGAGAACTTAGTTTTACAAAGTTTCTTTACTTGTATACTTTAAACCATTAGTATTACAAAAGTTTTCTGATTTTTCAAATTTAGGATAAGTTCTAGAGAAACTTATGCTAAAATGTACTCCTATTAGAAACTGTTCGACAGGTCATAGGAAAATAAATAAAGGGTAAAAAGCGTAAACATAAACCAGTGCACGTATAAATGTTGGGTGTCCTGATGTCAAGAACATAATAGGAACAAATAGTGGATATCAGACTTGGACTATATCGCTTCCTAGGTAATAGGCATTTGGCAAGCAATCCGAGTTATGCTTTAATTCTCTCTTCTTTTTTTTTTTTTTTTTTTTTTGAGGATCATGCACCCTCACGAAACTGAAAATGCATAAAGATATAAATCTGCATCTGCACTTATTTGAAACATGGGTTGGAGAGACAAAAACATGAGTAGTGCTATATTTGGTTTAGAGCATTATATGCTGATATTTTAGAGGGAAAGTTAGATGGCTGAGTCTAAGGAATTCACATTTTTCTCTAGATTTTAGCATATCCACCAAGAGCAGTTACCACTTTTCTCATTGGATATCATTTTTCTCCTCTAACCAGGTGTTTGAATATGTTACTAGGTTTCTGGTATCCCTATCGAAATATATTTGATCTAGTTGATGAGATTGGTATCAAGCCCTTCACTGACTGGACCAGATCTGCTCAGTACTCGGCAGAAGGATTGGAGGTGAATTTTCCTAGTGTTTTTGACTTCACTGATCCAAACATGCAAAATATGAGGTGAAGGGATGGTGTAGCACATGTGTTTACGTTTTAACTTTTGGACTTCATTGGTACCATATTGCTGTCTCATTTATACAAGTTTGCAACATTATTAATATCTGAAGTATCACTTAAAAAATAGGTGTGTGCTAGTAATGATCCACAAGTAGTCAACTGCTTTCGCAATTTTTCATTACTGAAAGGTCTGTTCTTTAGGTTCAGTTTCCAGTACTCCAAAACGAACCCCAATTGCCTGCTCCTCTTGGATCATTATTATACAGTAAGGTATATCCTTAATGACTGATAAGATATCTGTCACCGCACATTTATTTATCTTGACCTTTTATCTACAATATTGAACATCATATCTTTCTAATCGAGTTTAGATCCTCGTGGTTGTAGTTTCTTCGAGTGCCATTGGTGGATCAATTGACATTGCTTCCTCTGATGGCTGCAAGTATGATCTATCATATGCTTTATCCAAACTCTAAAAAGATACATGCTACAAATCCATCTACTCATGCTTTCTGATCTGTTTGCAGTAATAGATTTTGACTACACCGATAGTGCCTGGACAAAATATGATCCAGGTAACAGATATCTGCAACATTCAGCTTCATTCATGGATAGGTCGTAGTCATGTTCAAATGATAGACACATAATGTTGTTTAAGTGCCTTTATTGAAGAATATTTCATTTAGTTACTGCAAGGGAGCTTTTGAAGCAATTTGGGTGCTCAGAAAGGCTTTATCGCGACATTCTTGACCCATTGATTGAAGTCGGCCTATATGCCCCTGCGGAGCAATGTAGTGCTGCTGCCACTCTTGCTGTGCTGTACTACTATGTCGTTGCTCATCAGGTTTTCTGCATTTTGTCCTTAGCATTATGCTGCTCTTTCCAATTGATGTTGACATTTGATGAAAATCAGTTCTCAAGGCTGGTAAAGCAAAAGACAAAGAACAAAAGATTTTTTTAATATTGTCAGAACAAAGCTGTGAAGTGTGGGACCCTCTACTTTGGTGAATTATCAAAAATCTTTTGCTAGAATGATGAATAAAGTACCACTAATTATGTCGAAAGCCGGGTCAACACATGGAAGAAGTGGTCTGACAAAAAGAAGTAAAGGAAAACTCCACAATAATCATGATATGTATTGATATACATACAACATTATTAAAGAATCTGGGCATTCAATTCAAAATCTTAATATAATAGGTGTAGTAGTACAAAATCTTTACAAGAACCGTTTCGGTGCCCTTATATATGTACTCAATGCGGGACACTATATAACTTAACACCCACCGATATGCATGGTTAGCCGGACTTTGGGGTTCATATGTGGATTTGAACGCGAACTTATCAGCCTGAGAACGGGTTTACTATAGGATAGTTCTAATACTATGAAAAAGAATCAGAGCATCCAACACAAAACCTTAAGGTGGATTATTTAAGACCTCTACCCTATGAGGGACATTATATCGTTCAACACCCTCCCCTACTTTAAACCCAAATATAGGGTTCACACTAGAAAAGGACTTGTAAAAGGTTGGACTAGTATCCTGTGAAAGTATCGAAACCTTTTATAAAACACTTTGGGTATCCTTTATATTCAATATGGACATTGTATAACTCAACACCTAAAACCTTAAGGTAATGAGGGCTTAGGATTTTATACTAACGTTCAGTCGCACCTGTAACCCGATTTTAAGACTCATATTGTTGGGGCGTGTACGAACAAAGTCCCACATGGAAAGTAGAAAAGAAAAATGAGCTACTTATAAGGAGTTAGATACTCTTAATGGTGTGAGACCTTTTGGGGAATACCGTGCAGGTTTGGCCCAGAGTGGACAATATCACACCATGTTAAGAATATCTTCGTGTCATTATAGCCAACAACTGGTATCAGAGCCAATGGCTTGGCGGGACGAGTATGGAGATGGCGGATTGTCGCATGGGGCCCCGGCTACTTATAAGGAATTGATACACTTAATGGTGTGAGGCCTTTTTGGGAAAATCATGCGGGCCTGATCCAAAGCGGACAGTATCACACCATGTTAAGAGTATCTTTGGGCCGATTTAGCCCAACACATACATTGGCCTAAACTGTGGACGTATGAGCTTGAGAATGAGCTTATAAAAGATATGATACTATGTAAAGGACTCTGAGCGTCTAACCAAAACTTTAATTCAATAAGTAAAGTCGGTTATGACCCTTCGATACCCTTATATACCCGCTATGGGACATTATATCTCTGAACAACATGTTTCTAACTCCTCCAGATTGATCAATTTCAGGCATAAGAAAGTTTTAAATTGAAATCTGATTCCATGTGTCACAGTTATTTGATTATAACGTGCATCCACTTTGTGCAAACAATGATTCAAACTGATGCATGCATCTAATTGCTCCACTGACTGGACAAAGTGATGACCATCTTTTCTTCTATTATTGTTACAGGGATTTATGAATTTATAGATTCTTCATTTTCTATGTTTGGTAGAAGCACTTTGATTTGGCATGGTGTCGCGGGAGAGTTAGAGAACAAATTTTTGAGCCTTGGATGGATTCTCTCAAAACTCAGGGATGCAAATTCCTAAAGGGTAGAAAAGTAACGGACATGTTGGTGACTGGGGAAACTAACTGCATCTCTGAAGTAGTATGTGAGAAAGAAAGTTTTGTGGCTGATGCTGTAATCTTCGCTGTCGGAGTATCCACTCTCAAGGAGATCATTCAGAACAGGTATATATGCCTGCGCCTATTAGTTACTGTGAAAGCACATGTCGCAATGCATGCATTGCGCTCTACCCTCATCTTTGAGTTGCAGCCAAGTGGGTTTTGTGTAATCTGACCCAGCAATAGCTTGCTTCCTCCCTACTGCTCCAACCAAAATAATAAAACTTCAGAAATCTACTCAAGATGGTTCAATGACCACCAGGAAATGGAGTGGTTTGACTTCTCCTTTCCATTTCTAATGTGGTGTTTTTCTTCATGCAGTGCAGCATTATGTTCAAGAGAGGAGTTTCTCAAGGTTTTGAACTTAGCCAGTACTGATCTACTTAGCGTTAAGCTACAACTTGATAGGAAGGTATGTGGTGGGAACTGGGAAGTCCTTTTTGAACTTGTCGCAAGTGATCCAAAGAAATATTGCACTTTTATCTTGCCTGTATAAAATAAATGCTTTTTACTCTAAGACAACAAAATTTTAGAAGTGGCTGCAATCTACTCAGTTTTTCTGCTTGTTAACATCTAAAGTTACACAAAGAGCCAATGCAGCTTCTTATATGTAAAACACTGGTCTCATCTTCACTTAAGTATATAAGTATCTCCGTTGTTGTTCTTGAAAATTACCTTTTGATGGAATGCAAATTCTCTAGTGGTCACATAGTGAGGAAAGTGACGACTAGCACCACTAACTTCCTCTTGAAAGATCATCGTATGATGTCTTTTCCATATTGCTTCATGATTTTTCTGATATTATTTGCTTTCTTCACATTGCTTGTGGAACTGCTGATAACATTCTCTTCTTTCATCTTGCTCGTCTCGTATGGAGTTGTAATTGATGTTCAGAAAATTGACTGTAGCTTATTCTATTATATGGTATATTCATGACTCAACAGGTCAACATTCCAAATGCATCCAACGTATCATCTGGGTTTGATAATTCACACGCATGGACTTTTTTCGACTTAAATAAGATATATGATGAGCATAAGGAAGATCCAGTAACAGTGGTGCAGGCTGATTTTGTAAGTACAGGTTTCCTCTTTTGAATTAAGTTTTACTTTTCGTTCATAGGTCCGAATTTTCCAATTTCTTAAATACATGAAGAGCTATGCCAAATGTCAATTCTGATATATGTTAATCATGTTTTGAATCAGTGCAGTATCATGCAACTGACTTGATGCCCCTGAAGGATGATAGAATTGTTAGTAAAGTGATGTCTTGCCTTTCGAGGTGCATTAAGGATTTTGAGAATGCCAAAGTGGTTGACAAAGAAATTGAAAGGTTTCCAAAGTCTTTGACACATTTCTTTCCTGGTGAGTTTCTTAAGGCTTTACTTTGCTGACTCGCGATAAACTCTTTAATTCACATGCTTTGAACCTCAGCAATTCCCTTGTGCCAACATATTCCTTCTGGGATTACTAGTTGAAGAGTTGGAACATATATGGATACACAAGGGAGAATTTGATTTGAAATCTAAAAGTATAGTGCTCATATTACAGAAGTACTCATCCAAAGAGCGTTGTTTTGCTATAATTCACAAACACCAACCAGAACATCTCAGAAACAATTCAAGGGAGAAACTTTGGTCCACAATACCATATCTTTTACTTATTTCCTTTCTTTTTTTTCCATACTTTTCTTCCGTGGCTTTGAAAAGGTTCTTACAAGTACATGATGGGTGGATCAACATCTTTTAAGAACTTGTTCATAGCTGGAGACTGGATTGTAAACCGACATGGATCATGGTCACAGGTCATAGCTCTTGAACCATTACTTTTCTAGTATCTTTAGCTCCTTAGTGCTTGTAGTATTTTGTTGGTGAGTAGAGATTTATGTTTAACAGGAGAAATCATACGTGACGGGACTTGAAGCAGCCAACAGGGTGGTAGACTATCTTGGTAAAGGTACTTCTGCTAAGATAATTCCAGTTGAGGAAGACGAGCCTCACATTCAAGCTCTACGCAGTCTAAACAGGAATGTTAAGGAGATAAGAGCCCTCTTTCCGTGGTCTGATTATTTTCTTCAGTGATGTGTATGCCCTTGTATATTTCAATTATTCAATCAGAATTCCCACAGATATGTATCTAATGAGTAATGACTAGCACGTTAGTGACTTAGTGTCTGAACAAAAAGCATCCAGGTGTTAGATGGGTAGCTCAAGAAATATTAGATTTAGCTATAGGAGAAAAAAAGAACCCAAAAATGAATTACAAAACATGAAGAATAAGAACCTATTCAAGAATATGACTCTATTGATTATTGTAATTGAGTTTGACACAATCTAAGTACAGGATGCACCTTGATAGCAGAAACCACTTCTCCTCTACTGGTTAACCAACTAGTAAATAACCGACTAACAAGTTGAACTAACCAATGCACTAATTCGAACTGTCATGTGTTTTACTTTGGGGTTGTCTGCACCTGAATAACTTCTTCTTTCTAAGAAAAAACAGCAAATTTAACTGTGATTGTGTAAAAGAGTTTAGAAACAGGAGACGAAACAAAGAAGAATATTTGCCTCATATCTATTATTTTATAAGTAAACAGTTCTAATATGGAATTGAGAAGATATGCAGGTCTTTACCACATAGATGATAAAAATAAATACTATGTCAATCTAGTAAAGCAATTTGCACGAACAAAACACTGAATTTTTGCTTTCCAATTATATATAGAACTACTATACTGAGATAATATTAGGAACGAAGTTATACGGGGCAAGGTGGGAGTGGCCTCCGTAGTGGACAAGATGAGGGAAGTGAGGCTGAGATGGTTCGAGCATGTGAAGAGGAGGAGTGCAGATGCTCCATTAAAGAGGTACGAGAGGTTGGCAATGATATGTATAAGGAGAGGTAGGGTAGACCGAAGGAGAATTGGGGAGAGTGATAAGACAAAACATGGCACATCTTTAGCTTACCAAGGAGACCGGCATGGAAGTCGAGTATTATGGTGGAAGGTTAGTAGTGCTCGAGCGATTGAGAAAGCATGGTTCTAGTTTATAGCACCTTATCTGCTCCCTCTTCTCCTTACCGGTATTATTATTATTATTCTATTATTATCTTATTCTTCAATGTTATTACTACTGTTATTTATTTTGCTTTGGTTATTTTACTATTTCTACTATCAATACTTTTTTTCTTCGTTATTTTCATCATATCTTCTTTACTCTTGATTTTTCAAATCTGTTTTAAAAATATTTTTATTGAGCCAAGGGTCTATCAGAAACAACTTCTCTACCTCACATAAGGGCGAGGATTAGAATGAAAGAGATAAGGTCTGCGTACACTTTACCCTTCTCAAACCCCACTTGAAGATCACACTGGGCATATTGTTGTTGTTATACTATACTCCATATAACTTATGTTGGTCGTATTTTAAAATAAATTGAAATAACAGAGGAAGTTGAATCATGATTTGAAGTTGTTTTAAAACTTGGTGAAGGAGTTGCACGTCACGCCCCAAATCTGGATGAGCACGGCGTGTGACTGGCACCTGATGTCTTAAGCTTTCATCGAGTGAACCACTGGTCTTAGTGTAGACAATAAATTGCGTCAAGAAAATATTCGAGATCGAAAAATATTGCAACAATCGTAGTATTTTATTTCAAATAATATGAGTATTACAATCTTTATGAATTCTCTTATTCTTCTTTCCAATAGTAGATAAATTCAAGGGCCTTTGAGCTTGATCTTGAATCTATTCTTCATTCCTGAGCTTGAACTCGATTGCTTGAAGCTTGAAACTTGTGAAGGAATTTGCATCGTTTGATCCACGAGCTCTCTCTTGCTTCTTGTTATAACTTATGGTGCCTTTTTTTAGTTATGAAGACCCTTATTTATAGTTGTGGGAGGAAAGAGTTGTGATAAGAACAAACTCTTTCCGACCAATCATATTGAAGCGTGACAAGGCCGCATTTGATTGGCCAGAATATGTCACTTGCACATATGGCGCGATTTCATTGGTCTTTTAATTTGACTTTGCATGCCTTGTCATTTTGACACGTGGCATGATCATATTGGCTCTTCCGTTTGACTTGGCGTGCCACATCATTTGACACGTAGCACCAAACTGGACCTCTAGGAAGATGACATCTTAGACTTAATGAAGTGGGCTCATCACTTTTAGCCCAATTACATGAGTCAGCCCAATGGATTTGGACTTATTCACATATGTCGGACTCATAATTAATTCAATTATACTAGCCCATAATATTTATTTGAACTAATATATTTATAATATAGTCCAAATTATTTTATTGAATTTAAATTCAATAAAATTTAAATACTTACAAATGCCTCCTAATTCAAAACTTGTTGAGGTGTAGACTCGCTCAAACCGAATCAGGCCTTGAAGTACGAATTAATTTAGACATATTTCCCGTTGGTTCCATTTGCTCATTTAAGTGGACGTGCATGTCCTTTTAACTATCACTTTCTTTGCAATTGAAATTGCATTGTAATCCATGCAAGTATCCAATCATATATGTATTTATTAAATATTGGGTTTTCCAGCCAGTATTGGAGCATGCATTAATTCCACACAAGAGAAACACATATGAGTTACTTTCCTTGCAAAAATATAGGAATTAGAGCGGTCACGCACCAAAACCAAGGAGCGCGACCGGCGCTCAACCGAGTGAACCCGACCGAGCAAGCCTGTTAGATTTTCTTCTACCCAAACTCATCCACGAATTAAGATAATACATATTTTCATTAATTAGACAAAAATGTGATCATGTCTACAATACCAATTCATTACCAATAGTTTTCATCATTTTTAAAGTCTCAAATGGGACAAGTAATACAACCACAACATAACATATTTTGTCTTTCCCTGGACCAATACACAACCCACACTATGTCTACGGAGCCTCTATAGATAAAGAAGAGTACTATGATAATGCCGGCAACAAGGCCCCGGATATACCTCAACCATAATACATAAAGAACAAAAGATACATGACTCCGGGATGAAGTGGGGCTCACCAAGTCAGCTCGGAAGAAGGTGTACTGCTATCACTGATCAATATCTCCTACTGTGGAACCACCTGCATCCATTTAAATATGCAGCGCCCCCGACAAAAGGGATGTTAGTACCGTCGAATAGTACTAGTATGAAAACCAAACACCAATTTAAGAATTCGGAAATACAATATGAATATGATGAATCAGGGCGGCAATAGAATAATATAGATAATCGTTTAAACCAGAGCAAGCTTATTAAGAGTTGTCAATAACATTTATAGGATTTACGATGAGATCCTCTGTAACCATCTTTACACAAAGCGGCCCCGCCGCCTCACCCTAATGTATGCGGGTGGAGGTGTAAGCACAATACCACAACTCTACTCGAGCGGCCCTGCCGCCTCACCCCAATGTATGCGGGTAGAGGTATAACCACAGTACCAAGAAACTACACAAAGCGGTTATGCCGCCTCACCCCAATGTATGCGGGTGGAAATGCATCAACGATACCAATACCTACCCAAAGCGGCTATGCCGCCTCACCCCAATATATATATATATGGGTGGTGGTGCCACAACAATACCAAAACTATACACAAAGCGGTCGTACTGCCTCACCCCCAATGTATGCGGGTGGAGGTACAATCCCCACAATACCATAATCCCTACACAAAGCGATCATGCTGCCTCACCCCAATATATACGGGTGGAGGTGTATCACAATCACAATCTCTACACAACTTTGCATAATAACTTCCACATAAATCACGACTTGAAATTATAACATGTGCATACACAACCCATATTTTGGAACACACCCTCAATTTATAATGCAATATGATAAGAGTATTTGAAACATGAATTGAACATATATCTTTATCACAAAACTTATCGGAATACTCGATTTGTCATCAACATCTTGGAACTTACAAGGATAATGGGGATTCCAATTCTTAAAGAAGAGTTTAGCCAACATACCTCAATTGAGCTTCCTTAAACTCTAAAATATTCCGGAATTCTTAGCAACTTCAATCTATTTTAGAAATATAATAAATTGAACCAAAATTTGGAAGATAATCATGGTTCTAGCTCATTCGAGTATTTTATCAAACACTAAGTGTGCATAAGGTTTCAAGGTCTTTTCATGGAGGATTCCATCATCCCACAACCCAATCTTTACCATTTTTAGCTCAACAGTCTTCCTACACCCTTTGATAGCACATGCATGTAAAATAAACAACTCTCATACCCAAAATTTATCTTGCTAATTATCCATTTCTAGACAAAATTCGAAATTGAGGGTTAGGGTGTAGAATCTTACCTCTAAGATGAAGACCTAGTGAGTTTCCCTTCTTAATCTTCCAAAATTTGAGCAAGAATTGAAGAACAATTATTGAGGAACACCTTCTCACTCTTGGGCACTCTCTCTCACTCTAAATTATCAGATTTTGGCTCAAAAATAGCCCAAAACGTGTATTTAACGAAGTAGGGTCGGGTTTTAAAAAATCAAAAATGGAGCTCCGGAACAAGGTCTGCGATCGCATAATCAATATGCGGACCGCATAATTTGGCCTAAAAAACTGGGCGTGACTGACCTGGTCTGCGGTCGCATAATGCGCCGCAAACCTGGTCTCTAAACCTCCCCTTTCATATCTCACTCTGCGGCCATTATGCGATCCGCAGAGTGATTTTGCGACCGTATATTGGGCCACAGAAACGTCTTATTTTGCCGAAAATTTTCCTTTACTCTTCGGTGCATTGTTCAACCCAACTTAGGATCATGAAACATTATTTTTCCTTTGCAAAATTTTACGGGCCTTACAAGAGCCTACTTTCCCATGAACTATCATGCACTTAGGATTAGTAATCCCACTAGAAGTCGAACTTGTGACCTTTACTTGGAACGGAAGAAACAAATTACTGCATGTGCCTAATACCTAGTTCTTTTATAAATCTGATAATTGTCAGTGTCGAGCTAACCTCTTTTTCTTTTCTTTTGTCTTTCTTTGCTTGTTCTTTTCTTTTTTTCTTTTTTTTTTTAGGTAAAATGAGAAGGATATGTTCTTGTTTAACAAGATGATCCATGCATGAAGAAGATGTGAAGGGATGGATACTCATCCCCGCCTGAATATAGGAGAGATTACTCTTACGGTCTGAAGGGATGCATATGCATCGCCGCCCGAAAATCGGAGTGAATACTTAGGGTGTGAAGGGATGTGTTACATCCCGCATTTTCGTACGTTAAAGTTTCATCGCAAGTTAATCGACGTAAGCTCGGGAATGAGATTATTTTGAGATTATAAGTATTACACTATTTTCAAACAAGTGATAAGTAAATTCGTGAAGGAGAGAGGGTAAGTGAATCGAAGAAAATGAGTTTCGTCGAAGTTTGGCAATTTGGGTATAAAATACGGTCCGAGCTATAATACCCAGTACTTATGGACTAGTGACATACAAGGAACTACATGACAGTGATAGTATGATTTATAAGGTATGTTAAAAGTAAGTAATATTTTAAGTAAGTTGAGATAATTCTTAATTATATGGGTAATTGGTTAATTATTGGGTAATGAGATATTACCTAATTAATTAGGGATATATTAGAAAAGGATTAATTGTTAGGTTTTTAAGCTTAAATGTAGCTTAAAAGAGGATGAATGGGAAATGGAGGGAAATTGAAAATATTTGAGTTTCCCTCCTTGACAAAGGAACATTGTCCCATATTGGAAGAGGAAAAGGTTTTGATGGGTATATATACAATTGTACTTTTTCTAGCTCTTAAAGAGTTAAGAAGAATGCAAGCCTCGCTCGCTCGGCTCGGCTTCGGCTTCGGATTTGGATTTGGTCAAATGATCGATTGATTAATTAATTTTTTGGACCAAATTTATTTGTTAATAGTAAATATTAACAGAAATGTTATTAAATATCCATTTTTTTGTAAACGAAATATTAATATTAAATCCAACGGAATAGTATATGCCCTTCACTTTTTGTAAAAGATATTTACAATATGGACGAAACAGTTTGCACCTCTTCGGATTTGAAGAAACAGTTTGCACCTCTTCAGATTTGAAGAAATAGTTTGCACCTCTTCGTATTTGAAGAGTTGCACCTCTTAAGTTTTGAAGAGTTGCACCTCTTCAGTTTGAGCTCAACATTGGCTATAAATACCAGTTTATTCTCTCAGATTTTCCATACGAATTTCTGACTTCTCCTCCTTTCTTCTGCATTGTTTTAACTACAAACAAAGCAACAGTAAGTGTTATTTGCTACCGATCTTTGTGTTCACTGAAACATTGGAGTTTGAAGTATCGCTACACCAGTGTGTAATTCGTTCTATCTTGGGAGGAAATAATCCACAACCTTGGGTACTAGGAGGGGATTAAATTCCTTAAGGAAACACTGTGAATTCAACGGACTCGGATTAAATTCTGTTTCTTTTATATTTCTGTTTATATGTTATTTTATCTTCTCCAGAATTATTTTACAAATACAGTTTTATAATAAGCTTAAGGAATTTAATATTTTCTGTATTTGTGTTATACTCACTATTTCTGGAGACTAAAACCTGTGTGGTTTTCTACTCCAGTGGAGATTAAAATCTACGTGATTTTAACGCTTGTTTGTGTCATTCTTTTACAGAAATGACGAATGACAATGGGAACCAGACTGTTCATATGGTGACTGCCAATGCATCGACAAGCCGAACAACACCGGCATTGGCACCGGCAGAAAACCCCAAAAATAATTTCGGGATTGATTTAAGGCGCTGGCAGCAGAAGATGTTCTTCTACTTTACGACTTTAAGTCTGCATAAGTTCATTAAGGAAGATGTTCATGTTCTGCCCGACGAAACTCCAGAAAATGAACGCTTTCTCGTGACTGAGTCATGGAAGCATTCTGATTTTCTATGCAAGAATTGCATTCTTAGCGGACTAGAGGACGATCTGTATAACGTCTATAGTAATATGGAGACGTCAAAACAACTATGGATAGCGCTTGAAAGGAAATACAAAACGAAAAATGTCGGGTTAAAGAAATTCGTTGCCGCTAAATTTTTGGACTATAAAATGGTAGATAGCAAGTCTGTTATTACCCAAGTCCAAGAATTGCAAGTGATTATTCACGATCTCTTTGCTGAAGGTATAAGTCAAATTAATACTAATGTTGAAAGTATTAATTATATTGTTTCTACTAACAGAATTTTCATTGAAGGTCTTGTCATCAATGAAGCATTCCAAGTTGCAGCAATGATTGAGAAGTTGCCTCATTTGTGGAAGGACTTCAAAAACTACTTGAAACACAAAATAAAGGAGATGTCCCTTGAAAATCTCATTGTTCGGTTGAGAATCGAAGAGGACAACAAAGCTGCTGAAAAGAAAGCCCGTGGAAACTCAACAATAATGGGAGCAAACATTGTTGAGCATAGAAAGAGAAAGAAGGCTTATGGATCGAAAAGCAACTCAAGCAAGAAGCGGTTTAACGAAAATTGCTACAACTGTGGAAAAGCTGGACACAGATCTGCAGATTGTCGTGCTCCAAAGAAAGACAAGAAAAAGGGTCAAGCAAACATGGTTAAAAAGCACGAAGATATCGATGACTTGTGTGCTATGCTTTCTGAATGCAACCTGGTGGGAAATCCTAAGGAGTGGTGGATTGATTCTGGAGCCACTCGCCATGTTTGTGCTGTTAGAGAAGCATTTGCTACATATGCTCTTGTTGGACCCGAAGAGACGCTTTATATGGGAAATTCTGCAACTGCCAAAATTGAAGGATCTGGGAAGATATTTATGAAAATGACTTCTGGTAAGGTGGTGACTTTGAACAACGTCTTTCATGTTCCTGAGATTAGAAAGAACTTAGTCTCTGCTGGACTTCTTGTTAAGAATGGGTTTAAGTGTGTTTTTGTATCCAATAAGGTTGTAATAAGTAAGAATGAAATGTTTGTAGGAAAAGGTTACCTCACTGAAGGCCTTTTCAAGTTGAATGTAATGGTTATTGAGAATAATAATAAAATTTCAGCTTCTTTTTACTTACTTGAGTCAAATGAATTATGGCATATACGTTTTGGTCATGTCAATTACAAAACCATATGGAAAATGATTAATTTGGAAGTATTGCCTATGTTTGAATGCGACAAATCAAAATGTCAAATATGTGTGGAATTTAAGTATGTTAAACATCCTTATAAGTCAGTTGAAAGGAATTCAAATCCTTTAGACTTAATTCACACAAATATTTGCGACATGAAGTCAATACCATCTCGCGGTGGAAAGAAGTATTTCATAACTTTTATTGACGACAGTACTCGATATTGCTATGTTTACTTACTTAATAGTAAAGATGAAGCAATAGATACATTCAGGCAATACAAAAATAAAGTTGAAACGCAACTTAACAAGAAAATTAAAATGATAAGAAGTGATAGGGGTGGCGAATATGAATCTCCTTTTGAAGAAATATGTTTAGAATATGGAATAATTCATCAAACAACGGCCCCTTACACGCCCCAATCCAATGGGATTGCGGAAAGAAAGAATCGTTCATTAAAGGAGATGATGAATGCATTGTTGATAAGTTCTGGTTTACCACAGAACTTGTGGGGGGAAGCCGTTCTTACGGCTAACCGGATACTAAATCGAGTACCCCATAGCAAAACACAATCCATTCCATATGAAAAATGGAAAGGAAGGAAGCCCAACTTGAATTATTTTAAAGTGTGGGGGTGTTTGGCAAAAGTGCAAGTTCCTAAACCCAAAAGAATAAAAATAGGACCGAAAATCGTTGATTGTGTTTTCATAGGATATGCGACCAATAGTAAAGCATATCGATTTCTGGTTCATAAATCAGAAAATCCCAACATTCATAATAATACGGTTATAGAATCAGATAATGCTGAATTCTGTGAAAATATATACCCGTATAAAAAGGAATGTGAGTCGATTGGTGAAGGATCTAAACGACCTCGGAAAGAAACAAAAGAAAGTACATTTAATCAAGAGGATCCAAGACGTAGTAAATGTCAAAGAACGTCTACTTCATTTGGACCAGATTTTATGACTTTCTTATTGAAAAATGAGCCTCGAACATTTAAAGAAACTATGTCTTCTTCGGAATCATTGTTTTGGAAAGAGGTAGTCAATAGTGAAATAGAATCCATATTGAACAACCATACATGGGAATTGGTTGATCTTCCTCCTGGAAATAAACCTTTGGGTTCTAAATGGAATTTTAAGAGGAAAATGAAATATGATGGCACTATTGATAAATATAAGGCAAGACTTGTAGTCAAAGGGTATAGACAGCGACAAGGTCTTGATTATTTTGGTACATACTCTCTAGTTACAAGAATTACGTCCATACGAATGTTAGCATTAGCTGCAGTTTATGGTCTTGAAATTCATCAAATGGACGTTAAGACGACCTTCTTAAATGGAGAGTTGGAGGAAGAAATCTACATGGAACAACCTGAAGGGTTTGTGGTTCCAGGTAAAGAAAATAAGGTATGTAGACTTGTTAAGTCCCTTTACAGACTAAAACAAGCACCCAAACAATGGCATGCGAAATTTGACCAAACAATATTGTCAAATGATTTTAAGATAAATGAATGTGATAAATGTGTGTACATTAAAAATGTTCCAAATCACATAGTCATTGTTTGCTTATATGTGGATGATATGCTGATAATGAGTAATGACATTGCCAACATAAATGCGACTAAGTGTATGCTAACTAGTAAGTTTGATATGAAGGACTTGGGAGTTGCTGATTTAATTTTGGGGATTAAGATCAATAAGACTCCTCAAGGTCTGGCATTGTCACAATCTAATTATATTAAGACAATACTTGGAAAATTCAAGCACTTAGGGTTTAAAGTTGCAAAGACTCCAATTGACGTGAATCTTGCATTAGCAAAGAATAAAGGCCAAAGCATATCACAATTGGATTATACTCGTGTGTTGGGATGCTTAATGTATATCATGAATTGTACACGACCAGATATAGCTTGTGCTATAAGTAAATTGAGTCGATACACGAGCAATCCAGGTCAATCAGTGGATGGCAATGAAACAAGTTTTGGGATATTTAGAACATACCTAGGACTTTGCTTTGCACTACAGTAAATATCCTGCGGTGATTGAGGGATACTGTGATGCAAATTGGATCACCGGTTCAACTGATTCTAAGTCCACAAGTGGATATGTATTCACTATTGGTGGAGGAGCTGTATCTTGGAAGTCGTCCAAGCAAACTTGTATTGCCCGCTCTACAATAGAAGCCGAGTTCATAGCCTTAGATAAAGCTGGTGAAGAAGTTGAATGGCTCCGGAATTTCTTGGAAGACATTCCATTTTGGCCCAAACCGTTGGCACCAATATGCAAACATTGCGATAGTCAAGCGGCAATTGAAAGGGCTGGGAGCGTGATGTATAACGGTAAATCTCGTCATATACGACAAAGACATAAAACCATTAGGAAATTACTCTCTAGAGGAATTATCACGATTGACTATGTAAAGTCAAGCAATAATATGTCGGATCCACTTACAAAAGGCCTAACTAGAAAGGTAGTTGAAAAATCATCGAGGGGAATGGGACTATGGTCGAGAACAAGCCATTGTAGCGGTAACTCTACCTAGAAGACTGGAGATCCCAAGATCTAGGTTCAAGGAGATCAAACAAAGTCATTAATGACGGTTCAACATTGTCAACTAAAAGTTTGGTTCATTCTCGTGATGAGACAATGTTCAGTACCAAGGATAAGGCATTAAGGCTTTTTAATGATTTCTAAATTTAATACGGGGTATATAAAATAGTGTATCTACATGATGACACATTTAGGAATCACCTATGTAAGTGTGAAGTGTTATCCGCTTCAAGGAGAATTTTGTAAGGCAAATTCTCTACGCACTTATGAAACCATGCGGTGTTCATGGCTGAAACGAACACAACAATGAGAGCCAAAGATGGTTAATGGTTGGTTGTGTGACTTATGGTTGTCTAGGTATACACCAAAATTCGACGGTTCAAAGATATCAAATCTACCGATTGACCGAGTAGATCCGACATAAGTTCACTACGGAAAGTTCAAATGGAAACCTACTTATCCAGATACAATTAATCCTTGCTTGCGAATCACACAGTTTTTCATGCATATTTCCGTGATATAGCCATTCCCCATTCATGTGGGTGATTGTTGGGTTTTTAAGCTTAAATGTAGCTTAAAAGATGGTGAATGGGAAATGGAGGGAAATTGAAAATATTTGAGTTTCCCTCTTTGACAAAGAGATATTGTCCCATATTGGAAGAGAAAAAGGTTTTGATGGGTATATATACAATTAAACTTCTACTAGCTCTTAAAGAGTTAAGAATAAGGAAAGCCTCGCGTCGTCGTCGTCGCTCGATCGGCTCGGCTACGGCTTCGGCTTCAGCTTCGGATTCGGATTTGGTCAAATGATCGATTGATTGATTAATTTTTTGGACCAAATTTATTTGTTAATAGTAAATATTAATAGTGTTATTAAATATCCGATTTTTTGTAAACGAAATATTAATATTAAATCCAACTGAATAGTATATGCCATTCGCTTTTTGTAAAAGACATTTACAATATGTGCACCTCTTCAGATTTGAAGAAACAGTTTGCATCTTTTTAGATTTGAAGAGTTGCACCTCTTAAGTTTTGAAGAGTTTCACCTCTTCAGTTTGAGCTCGACATTGGCTATAAATACCAGTCCATTCTCTCAGATTTTCCATACGAATTTCTGACTTCTCCTCCTTTCTTCTGCATTGTTTTAACTACAAATAAAGCAACAGTAAGTGTGATTTGCTACCGATATTTGTGTTAACTGAAACACTGGGTTTGAAGTATCTCTACACCAGTGTGTAATTCGTTCTATCATAGGAGGAAATAATCCACAACCTTGGGTACTAGGATGGGATTAAATTCCTTAAGAAACACTATGAATTTAGTGGGCTCGGATTAAATTCTATTTTTTTTACATTTTTACTTATATGTTATTTTATCTTCTCCTGAATTATTTTACAAATAAAGTTTTATAACATTAATTCGACTACGTGGCACCCCCTCCCCCCTTCAAATTAAGTGACTCATAAATATAGTTGAAAGGTGGCAAACTAAGGTGTTAAAAACAAAACACTACATTCTTCATTACAGGTAAAGACATACTTAGAAGATTTGCATTTTTTGCTTCATTTGGCCTTTAGATGTTCAAGAGATTAATTATAATGTTCTTGCTATTACAACACATGTTAGAATGTATTAAGAAGACATAACATTTTCCTACTACAACACCAAAATAACCCACGATGGAGCACTTGATTTCATAGCATCTTAAGCAACGTGAGATTTTGCGATTCTAAGGGAGTACGGTGCAACCTTCCCCAAGAATATCATACGGATTTTTTCCTACTCCAGGTATGTTAAGGATAATCCCTTTCTTTATTTTGGCATGATCTCGTAATTACATGTGTTAGATAACGAGGCATAAAGAGAAGTTCATACTCCTGAATTTATATACATTATCCTAGTCTCATAAATTACAGTATTCTCCTTATCGGGACTTCATATTTAATTGAGTATTGTCTTCTTCCAGTCAAGAGAGCAGAGAGCCTATATATAAAGTATTACAGTATTTTCATTACCATCGAGCTATAATCGATGGGAAGGCACCTATTGGGCAACCTCTGATCAGATGGTAAGTTATCTACCGAGCCTACTGTGGCTGAGCGCCTATGAGCGAGCCCAGTTGGCCGAGATATAGAGCCTAGTATGGCTGAGCGCCTATGAGCGAGCCTACTACGGAAGAGCAGTTGTATATATACCGAGCCTTATAGGGCCGGACAGTTATTTTACTTACTATATGGAGAGAGTTGAGTCAATATCAGCAGGTAAGCATATCTTCAGATTGTCTTTGACTCCCAGTTACTTTAAGTTATTATATTATCAGTTCAGTTTCAGCTTTCAGTTATTTTGTTGCCTTACATACTCGGTACATTATTTCGTACTAACGTCCCTTTCTCTAGGGACGCTGCATTTCATGCGTGCAGGTTCAGATAGACAAGCGAGTAGACCTCCTCAGTAGGTGTTGCCCGAGTTCAGCTTTATCGGTAAGCTCAACGTCCTTCGGAGTTCCCGGGTCTATGAGTTTTGTGTACATCTTGTGTATATATGTATATAGGTTATGAGTAGATCGGGGCCATATTCCGATCACGGTACATCCATTAGTAGAGGCTTGTAGACATATCCTGTCAGTTAGTGCAGTATGTTGGCCTTGTATGTATATTTTGTTGGTTTGTCAGCTGTAGTAGTCATGACAGCCTTGCCGACCCAGCTTTATATTGATGTTTAGTCAGCTTTGGTATCCATTCAGTTTTATATTTTTCTTCGCAAATTGTCTTGCAATGTGGCCCATGGCCAAAGTATGACATTATATGTTCAGATTCCCTTAGTCGCAAGTTGGTACGCAAGGACAGCCCCCCAGGTTCGGGGCGTGACAGGATGGGTACTCATCCCCGCCCGAATATCGGAGAGATTACTCTTAGGGTGTGAAAGGATGGATACTCATCCCCGCTCGAATATCGGAGATATTACTCTCATTGTGTGAAGGAATGGATACTCATCCCCGCCCGAAAACCGAAGGGATTACTTAGGGTGTGAAGGGATGGGTACTCATCCCTTCCCAAATATCGAAGAGATTGCTCTCAGGGTTTGAAGGGATGAATACTCATCCCCGCCCGAAAATCGGAGGGATTACTTAGGGTGTGAAGGGATGGGTACTCATCCTCGCCCGAATATTGGAGAGATTACTCTCAGGGTGTGAAGGCATGGGTACTCATCTTCGCCCGAATATCAGAAAGATTACTCTTAGGGTATGAAGGGATAGATACTCATTCCCGCCTGAAAATCAGAGGCCATTTCATCCATTTATACCTTTGTACCCATTCAAACATTCTTGATTTGGAAGTTGATGACTTTTTTTTGTTTTGCAACCCGAAGAGATGGTAAATTTCATATATACCCCATTTTCCTCCAAACTTATATATCTCATAATCGAGTCTGAAGATGGCATAGAACAAACCAAACTTTTGATTCACACCCCACAAGTTGGACGGTATGCAACTACGTCATGGCCTTCCTTGAGGAACCCGCTCCATGTAGAAAATTAGACTTTGGATCACAAGTCCACTTCTAATCCATTGTCCAAAACGTAGTCTCTCCAAGCGCCAATCCATCACCACATAAATATTGCTAGCACCTTTCCGAATTTAGGGCGTCACATAATTCAAGGAGAAATACGTTGGGGAGACACGGTAACGATGAAGGCCGAGTACCGTCACATTCCAGGATATTAGGAATGGGCCGAGGATGTACGTGGTAGAAGCCAACAAATCCTGAGTACAACAAAGATTTATGATGCTGTCTATGCCTCGTTTTTCACTTATGATCGAAACTCAAACATTTTGCAAGCATTTTGTGAGTCTTGGTGCCCCAAGACGAACACACTTCTTACATCAGTTGGGGAGCTATCTATCTCCCTTTGGGACTTATATATTCTTGGAGGTTTGCCCATTGCGGGTTTTCCGTACGAAGAAGTGGTACATGAGACAAGGGAACTCACATGTTTAGATGAAAAACAGATGAGATTTATTCCTCGATCTTGCGAGTATTTATTTGTTGCTTTCCATCATCTTAAGGAAGGTACGGGTGTTAACTAAAAGGTATCTTTGAGCAAGTGGATAGATTTTTGGCGTAAGAAATCTTTAATATATAAACCTTCCTCTCTACGGAAGGAAAAGAAATCTGCGCGCCAAAGAGTTATCCCCGAGACTACTAGGTGGTCAAATGATGAAGAAGCTGTATTTTCCAAGCTTAGGGTGAGGTCTGACAAGAAAGATGAACCATATCTAGCAGCCTTCTTATCATGTTGGCTATGTGCTTTTGTGTTTCCATTTAAGGCAGAGAACTTCATTCGTCCCAAGACTTTTAAGATGGCAGGCATGATGGCAAACGGGCAAAAGATTAGCCTTGCGGTCCTAGTTTTGGCAAGTATCTATCATGGTTTGAATAAGATTTCATGTTCTTCCCAACTTGATCATGTCAAAATTTGTCTCCATCCATTATGTTTATGGTTGGCTTGCCCATTACCTTAAAACCCATCACGCATTTGCTAAGGGTCAATTTGTCCCTTTGATGGTGGCATACTCAGGAGAGGGTGTCACGAGGTACTTTGACAACAAAGATGCAAGAAAACGCATCCACGGTGGAGAGAATATAGTTTGGACACCAACAATGTTAACTAATTCTCGTCATTATTATTATATGGATACCGAGGCCCCTCAAGAGTTGGAGTCAAATTAATTCATGAGCTTACGTTTTAATTATATCCATTTGAGGTATGCTAACTCATTCATTATCGAGCCATATAGTCCACATCGGTTTGGTCGTCAAGTTGGATTTTACCAGAACGTCCCCGATTTTTTGGAGAATGATATTCGTAGCGCCTCTCTAGATGAGGGACTCAAATTTTGGAGCATTTGCACATTGTATCGGTCTATGTCACGTGCGAATTTTCCCTAAACGGGGAGATCCTGTCAAGAAGCTTTTCTCCACCAATTATATGTCTTGGTGGGAGAAAGCGCATGTGAAGTTTCTTGAGGATAATTTACAAACTCTGATAGACTATGTTGGGCCAAACTCTACTACTCCTTTAGGAGATTAAGATCAAGGTGTTGGAAAGACGCCCTCAAAAGTTAATGAACCACCTACTCCAGTCCCAAAAGTAGTTACACAACATAAGAAAATGAAGCTTAAATCCTCAAAGGCAGCTTTAAAAGAGGTGGTGTGAACTTCAACAGATATAGAGAAATACCCTCAAGTTCTTCCATTTAGCACGCGAGTTCCTCAAGATACAAGCCAAAGTACCAACGAAGATCAGCACTGGAAAAGGAAAAGTCCTAACCCAATAGAGATTGTAGAGGTTCCAAGTGTTGATAATCCCTCAAGAACGCATACGGCTTTTAACAAAGAGGTAGAATAAAATAACCTCACCTCTTTCCCTTTTTTTGAACAAATAGCTTCACTAAAAATTACTTTCTTTCTTTGCCTTTTCCTTGTGCAACTAAATGCCATTGGGCATCTGATCGCACCCCCACATGATAAGCCGCAAGTTAGTGATGAATCCATTGCACGGACTACTTCTAAAGTGAAGTCATCTTCAAAGGCATGATCTCTTCCTCATGACAAAGCCCAAATATCTTAGGTTCAAGTCTCACTGAATTTGAAACTTCCTTCTGATGCCTCTCTTTCCTTCCCTTTTTTTTTAGGGCGGAGAGCAAATTTGGAGACCAACAAACTTGAAGGTTTGGCAAACATGAAGGCATAGCGAATCCCCGGATTTCAATGCAAATACTTGGCAGCCTCCTAAAAGACTATAATCATCCCATTGAAGATACCGATTTACAATAGGGGCTTGTCCCTTTTAAATCAAATGGGATCCAAAGTTCAACAGAAGAATGGTGTTTCTGCTTGATTTTTAAGTGATGATTGAATGGATTACATTCCCTCATACTTCACTCGAACGGCGATTGGGACACTATGTATGTTTTGAACTCATGTGACTGAACTTAGAATGAAACTCTAAGCTGCCTACGTACCTCAGTGAAGAGGATCAAGTCATACCGTAGTTCAGAATGAGTGAGTTTTTTTTTATGTCCTAACTTTTGCCTAGGCCGCCTCTTTTGAGGTTTTCAACCTAGCAAAGTTTTTTTTGGGTCGTACACAGTTTATACTCTTGTGGGCCAGGAGTAACATGCAGTTTATGCTCTTGCATTAAGGAGCGTTGCAACTTCAAGGATAATACTTCTTCAAAAACTTGCCATTGATAGGGCCGGTTTTCATATCATCTGCATCAACCAGCTTGTAAGCCCCACTTGAATAAGCTTCTTGCACGATATATGGCCTATCCCATTTTGAAGTGAACTTCCCTACAGGTTTATGGGAAGTAATAATAGGTCTTTGTATGGCAATTACTTGATCTCCTACGTGAAAGGATCTTGGGCGAACTCTTTTATTGAAGGCACGAGACAATCGAGCTTGATAACATTCAAGACTCTATTGAGCTTCCAACCTCTTCTCATCAAGAGCCTCCAACTCTGTTAATCGAAGTTGAGCATTTTCTTCATCAGTGATCCCTTCTTGAATAGCTAATCATAATGAAGGTATTTGACGCTCGAGTGGCAAGACGGCTTCAACTCCATAAATGAGTGAATAAGGGGTCACTTGTGTTGGCGTGCGGTGAGTTGTCCTATATGCCCACAGAGCTTCTTCCATATGGTCATGCCAATCTCGTTTGGATTTGGAGACAAATTTATTTAACAAGTTGCATAGAGTATTATTGAATGGCTCAGCTAGACCATGGCAGTAGCATTGTACATAAAAGAGTTACGTTGCTTGAAGCCGAAGAGATCACAAATCTTGTTCATCAACCTATTGTCGAATGGCTTGCCATTATCCTTTATTATGTAACGAGGAATGCCAAAGCGATAAATTATGTTTACTCAGATGAAACTTGCAACATTTTCCTTCTTTACTTCCTTAAGAGCAACAACTTTAGCCCATTTTGAGAAGTAGTCAGTTGCAACCAAGATATATATGTGCCCACCAGAGGATTTTGGCAGTGGTACAACAACATCCAGTCCCCAAGCGTTGAATGGCCATGATGCAACAATCAGATGTAGCACTTCAGGAGGCTCATGAATAAAATCTGCATGGAACTAGCAAGCCTTGCATCTTCGATCCAAGCAATCTTTTACCATTGTCGGCCAATAATATCCCATCCTTTTTATATGGAATTGGAGCTTTGGTCCAGATCGATGCGATCCACATAACCCAGAATGTGCTTCTTGCAAAGCTTAGAGTATTTCATCTTCCCCTAAGCATCGCACGAGTACTCCCTCTAATGATCTTCTCTATAGAGTATCTTTGTAGTAAAGGAAGCGAGTTGCACGACGAAGGATTTCAGTCCTTCTTCTCGGATTTTCTGGAAGTATCCCGTAGCTTAAGTAATCGATAATGGGTTGTCGCCATTCTTCCTTTTCAGCTTCAGAAATAGCGACAAGATGCTCGAGATCATTTTCTTCACTTTCATCCTCATTTGGCAACGGTACAACCTATTTTTGGTAGATAGTAACTTGTGCTTGATCAGGCAGGGTTAACGATGAAGCTAGGGCAGCTAAAGCATCAGCCTTCTTGTTTTCTTTTCTAGGTACATGTTGAATAGTCACATCACCAACCTATCCCATTAATTTTTTAGCATAATTATGATAAGGGCGTAATTCAGGTTTCTTGACCTCGTAACTACCTAAAAGCTGATTAACCACTAATTAGGAGTCACCAAAGACTTGCAATTGCAACCATTTCATATCGAAAACCATTTCAAGCCCAAGTATATTAGTGCTTGATATTCAGCAAAATTGTTGGAGCATAGTTGTGTCAACGTAAAGAAGTAGGGCAGAACCTCCCCTTGAGAAGTGACAAATACTACGCCAACACTGGCTCCTCCGCGATGTGCAGCACTATCAAAGTACATCTCCACGGAGGTTGTACTTCAACGAGCATTGCGCTCTTCGTCATGTAGTTCATCAGTTAGTTCCAGTCATCAAGTATCGGATGATCTGCCAAGAAGTCTGCCAATGCTTGTCCTTTTACAGCCTTATAAGGAATGTACACAATCTCGAATTGTTAAAATTGGAGGTACCATCTTGCTAGTCGATCTCTAAGGACTGGTTTTGACATTACAAACTTAATGGGATTTGCTTTAGAAACAAGACGAACAACATGAGCTTGAAAGTAGTGCTTCAACTTTTGAATTGAGAAGACTAGTGCCAAACACAACTTTTCAGTTGGCGAATAATTAAGCTCGTTTGGTGTCATCTTCTTGCTCAAGTAGTAAAGAGAGTTTTCTTTCCCCTCACTATTTTCTTAGGCCAACAGTGCTCAAACAGACCTTTCTCGTGCCGCAATGTATAGTATCAATGGCTTTCCATATATAGGGGCTACTAAAAGCGGAGGCTTCATCAAGTAGGATTTAATGCTCTCAAAGGCATTGCTACACGCTTGGTCCCACTTAAAAGGGACACCTTTATTCATAAGGCGACTGAATGGTTGGTATCTCCCAGATAGATTCAAGATAAATCTCCTAATATAAGCTAGCTTTCCTTGCAGACTTTTCAATTCATGAATATCTCGAGGCTCAAGCATTTTCAAAATTGCATCAACTTTGATTTGATTAATTTCGATCCCTCGATGCCGGACAATGAAACCATGGAACTTTCCAGAAGTAACTCCAAAGGCACATTTCAATGGATTCATCCTAAGTTGGTACCTCCAGAGCAACTCAAATACTATTCTCAAGTCTTTCAAGTGGTCGCTCCTCTTTCTTGATTTTACCACCAAGTCGTCAACATAGCATTCAACATTTTTGTGGAGAAGGTCATCAAAAATATTCTGCATAGCCCTTTGGTAAGTAGCACCAATATTCTTCAATCCAAAAGGCATTACCTTGTAGCAATAAATACCCTTTGGGGTGCGGAATGCAGTAAGCTCTTCATCTTTTGGTGCCATGCGAATTTGGTTATATTCCTGATGAACCATCCATGAATGACATTGCCTCGTGCCCAGTGATAGCGTCAACCATAAGTTCTGGAATAGGAAGCGAGAATTCATCCTTAGGGCATGCATTGTTGAGATTTCTAAAGTCAACACACACTCGAATTTGGCAATTCTTCTTTCTCACGGGAACAATACTTGAAACCCATGTTGGGTATTTAACTTTACGAATAAAGCCAGCTTCAATGAGTTTGTTAACTTCACTTTCAATAAAGGGAACCAAGTCCAGCCTAAAGTGCCTTTGATCTTGCTTAACAGGACGAGCGCCATTCTTGACGGCAATGTGATGGACTGCTATTTTAGGGTCCAAGCCAGGCACCTCTTTGTAACTCCAAGCAAAGACATCATTAAACTCCTTGAGTAACTCGACATAAGTGCTTTCTTCATTGACTGCTAGTAAAGCACTTAGGTAGGTGGGCCTTGGTTCTTCATTTGTGCCAAGGTTAACTTCTTTTAAGGCATCAACTGTTATATTCACCTCTTCTTCAAGTTTAGGCGGAGCATATCTTGCGTCTTCATCTTCTTGAGGGTCCCCATCATTGAAAGATATGTGATAACATGGTGAAATATCCTCCAATTTCTCGTCATCCTCCATTAGAAGTGAAGTACTTTACTCGTATGATGTAGTAATATCATACGAAGAACCCACACTTTCTTCATCTTCATCACGTTCATTAGTGTAGACCACAGTGTGTGGCTTTACCTTCATACCTCATCACACGAAACCACGACTTTTATTTGTCGCCTTATCCTAGAAGGGACCAGACTTTGGAAATCCTTAGAGATCTTATGGATTCTAGACGAAATGGGTATTCTTGTATTTCGATAATTTCTCTCGAAGTTGTTCCCTTTCTTTAATGAACCCAATCTCTCAAATACGGAAGTCCTCACAGCTGATTTTCCAAGTCGATCAAAGAGAGAAGGTCTGTTAGAAGCGGCATATTCATCTTCTACAGTGATATAGTTGTTGCTTGACCTTCTTATAGAGATGCGAACTAGTGGAGGTTGCTTGTATCCCAGACCTTCACATGGTTGCCTTGTAGCAGCTTCTGACGGGAGTTTCCCTAATTTTGATGGCTCATTGGGATTATATCCGGCTTTTGCAAATAGCATGTAAGCATTAGGATCAAGGCCTTCATTTGTACGCTTTGTAGGGAGTACCACATTCTACGAATTATTTTGGGCCACAAACCCTCCAAGTAGCGTTGAGGATAGCTTTACTGCCGAAATTTGTTTGATCGGAAAAGTTAACCCCCTTAGAATATTGGTTTGGAGATTGGATGACTCACCCTTCTCTTTCTTCTTTTTAGGGACATAGCAGAGCGCATGAGTTACTTTCTTGCCATGAGACACAATGTACCTCCATGATATTTATTTGAGTTAGGGTATACCTCCTCAGCAACAACTTTGGTTTTGTCGGCAACCACCTCAGCAATTTCAATCCCGAACTCGTCATTCTCGCCCTTCGTGACATCATCAGCTTTTAGCTCCTTCATAATGCGGTTCTTCAAGTAGAACTTTGCATCGGGGAAGTGTGACTCAGTCTCAGTGAATGGCTTGTCATCAGCAACTATCTTCTTCTCGACTTCACCCTCGTAGTACTTCAAACATTGATGGTAGGTAGATGGAACCACTTTATTCTCATGTATCCAACGCCTTCCAAGCAAGACGTTGTATGAAGTCTTTGCATCGATTACATGTAGCCATGCACTTGATTGCATATCTTCAATGGTGATTCCCAACCTGATCACACCTATGGCTCTTTTCCCCCTTGGTTGAATCCTTGGATCATCATACGACTTTCCAAGCGTTCGTTCATAGGAATGCCAAGTTCTTTCACAGTACGAATCGACAAGATGTTCACTAAGAATCCTCCATCAACCAAAATTCAATTTACTCTTTCATCGTGCATATAGCCAACCAGGTATAATGGGCGGTTATGAGGAGTGTCACATAGTAGAAGATCGTCATTCGTGAACGTAACTTTTCCTCACAAGCATTAACTTCTTGAGGAATGGACTCGATGAGCTTTTCCGAAGATGGTTCCAACGGTAGGTCATCACTCTTTTCTTTCCCTTTGCCAGTATGGCAACAAAAGGCCTCACTACCATCATGGGAAATCGTCGTGCGGAACCAACTTGACAAGAACTCCTCCAAGGCCACTAGATGTCGTGGCTTTTAAGGGTGGTGCACTTCCACTTTTGCCATCTTCAAATGCTTAACTGGACTCCATTTCCTTGGTCTTTTACCATAATTTTCCTTGTTGGTTGTTCTATTGATTCTTTTTGTGCGCTCCTTTTGTGGCGCCTACGACCAGTCACCAACGTCTAACCTTCATCATCATCAGGCTGATATACTTCGACTTAGTTATTCTCTAGTAATTCTACATCTTTGATTTCTTTTAAACTGCATAGGTCATCTAGACTGAATGAGCCAAAGGTGATAGAGACTTGGTTGGCACTCGCCTTCTCATCTTCAAGCACGATTTTCTTTTCACAGGCCAAGTCCATAACTTTGTCCTTAAAGACAAAGCACTTCACATGAGGATGACTCATAAGTCGATAATATCTGCAGTAATTTGGATCATCAGTTTTCCCATCTTCATTTGGTTGCTTCATCTCTAGAAGCTCAATGAGCTTTAACTCGAGAAGATCTTCAAAAATTGTAGCCACATCATAATCTAGAAATGGATACTCCTTTTCTTGCATGAGTCAACTTTTCACTCGGCTTATCTTCAAAAGAAGTTGATTTCACACTCTGCTTCTTTCCCACCTTCGTCATGAACTTCACAAGTTATGTGTTGACATTCATAGCTTCTTTGCTTTCAGACTTGGAAACGAAATTGCTCAATTTTCTGACTTCTTGCTTTTCGTTCCCTTTGCGAGGCTCATAGATGGGCAGCCTTTCATTTCCAGTGGATGACATTCTTAATTCCACGTCATGGGCACGAGTTGCAAGTTCTTCAAATGTGCTAGGTTTGATACCTTGCAAGATGTAGCATAGTTCCCAATGCATGCCTTGGATGCACATCTCTATGCCAGAAGCTTCATTAAGTCTGTCTTTGTAGTTGAGGCTTGCATTCCTCCAACGATTGATAAAGTCGATTACTGATTTACCCTTTTATTGACGAGTATTTGTAAGTTCTATCATACTCACAGTACGTCCCGTGTTATAAAAGCGATTGAGGAACTCTTGCTCTAGTTGATCCCAGCTATCAATAGATCCAGCCTCGAGGTCTGTGTACCAATCAAAAGCATTTCTTTTTAGTGAGCGGACAAACTACTTGACTAGGTAATCTCCATAAGTCCTAACATTGTTGCACGTCTCAACGAAGTGGGCCATGTGTTGCTTTAGATTGCCTTTGCCGTCAAACTGTTGAAACTTTGGAGGTTGATAGCCAACATGCATCTTCAACATATCGATCCTTGCAGTATACAGCTTTACGTATGTAAGAGAGGACTTGGCAGCAACATCATACTTATTTTTAATAGTTACTTCAATGAACTCCTTCAGTTGATCGATTGGAATCATCCCTTCATATGAGACAAGGATAGCCTTAGCGGATGACTTGTCTTAGGGGAGAATCACTTTCTGGAACTTCTGGGAGCTTGCTAGGTACATGGTTGGATTATTCTTCTATCAAGATTCCCAACCTGTCTGTTAGCTTGTCAATTCTAGCATCTTGATTTTGCATGCACTTGGTTGAGCCAGCGATTGCTTCTGTCAAGTTTGCCATCTGCTCCTCCACATATGAAGTGTTTGTTACCATTGCTTGCATGATTGTTGTGGAAGATGGAGAGTAGCATGGATTGTCGCATAGATTGATCCTCGATCGGCTCACGCTATGCGATGTAAGTGGGGAGGATCTATCACTTGAAATATCATCATCTTCCTTCAGAACAGAGTTCTTAGATCCGAAGAGGTTAAGCAGAGCTAGAGTTTTCTTAATCTTTTCGGCAACATCGCTTCCTCCTTCGGGTGCGTTTGTAGAAGATCTTGCTCCTTTTGAGGATAAACATCCAAAAACAGGGGTTGATGCGGACGACACTTGGAGTGCTTGTTGTCCTAAAGAGCTTGTTTTGCTCCTCATAAGTTGTCCAAAAATTCCAAAGGTAACATCGAGGATGCTTTCCACATCAACATTGAACCTGGAATTAGAGGCGTTGAGGGAAGTTGATATGGAGTTGATTTTCTTTGAAGCCATTTCGATGTTCTTGACCTTTAGTGATTATAAAGTTGAGATGAGAGGTAGAGATTGTTCCACTGGGCGTGCCAGAATTTGTAGACAATAAATTGCGTCAAGAAAATATTCGAGATCGAAAAATATTGCAACAATCATAGTATTTTATTTCAAATAATATGAGTGTTACAATCTCTATGAATCCTCTGATTCTACTTTTTGATAGTAGATAAATTCAAGGGCCTTTGAGCTTGATCTTGAATCTATATTTGTTTTCACGAACGGTGATCTTGAATTCAACTAGCACGAACTTTGATTTTAACTCGCACTCCTTGAACGTTGATTTGTTCTTCATTCTTGAGCTTGAACTTGATTTCTTGAAGCTTGAAACTTGTGGAAAAATTTACAGGGTTTGATCCACGAGTTCTCCCTTGCTTCTTGTTATAACATTTAGTGTTTTTTCTGAGTTATAAAGACCCGTATTTATAGTTGTGGGAGAAAAGAGTTGTGATAAGAACAAACTCTTTCCGACCAATCACATCGAAGCATGACAATGCCGCATTTGATTAGCCATAACATGTCACTTGTACATGTGGCACGATTTCATTGGCCTTTTAATTTGACTTTGCATGCGTTGTCATTTTGAGACATGGCATGATCATGTTGGCTCTTTCATTTGACTTGGCGTGCCACGTCATTTGACACGTGACACCAAACTGGGCCTCTAGGAAGATAACATCTTGGGCTTAATGAAGTGGGCTCGTCACTTTTAGCCCAATTATATGGGCCAACCCAATGGATTTGGATATATTCACATATATCGGACTCATATAATTAATTCAATTATACTAGCCGAAAATATTTATTTGAACATATATATTTATAATATAGTCCAAATTATTTCATTGAATTTAAATTCAATAAAATTTAACACCTCCGTTCGTGATTCCCGGGTGGGGATGACTTCACTCCTGCGCCTATAGTCTTTTTGCATCTTTCCTTGAAAATCGACTAAGCGCGAACAGAAGCATCCATGAGCGAGAACTAGAACAGATAGGCTGAATACGCGATCAGAGAATAAGATGGGAGGTGTGACTACCATGCTCTTGTGCTGAAAAGTACCTCTTATCTGCCCTAAAAACGTGCGAGAATTGCAATGCAAGCGGCGAAACTGTAGCAACAGCCCCTCTCCTTACAGTCAAGTGGCTGAACGCCCCTCGAATCTTGTCTTCGGTTGCTAACCACCTGCGCAAAGGCCTTGTTATTTATAGGAGAGATTAGGGAGATGATGCAAGGAAGGGATCAAGGAAAGACCCGCCAGGATTCGATGTTCGATGATAGAATCTTTGGAATCTTTAGCAAAATAGCTTACACTTAGAACTCATGAAAATTGTGCATATGTCATAAATTAATCATTTTTAACGCTCAAATATAACATAGAGCTCATAGGCTATTCAACACATATAAATCCTTATACTCAAATTATGAAGTACAAATGATACTACTATGGACATAAATACATGACTTGAGTTTCATCGATCTTCTAGCTGACTGAATGATACATAAATGCACACGAGTCCCAACCCAACAAACAAAATACTAGACAAGGGGCACCACTGATACTGTAGTGAGGCCAGGGACGGCTTGGCAAAATTGGGGGCCTAAAGCCAAATTTTAATAAGAGGTCTTAAGCTTTTCTTATTAAAAAAATATGTATATATTTTATTTAAAATTTATTTTTCTAACTTTTTGAGATGCAAAACTATTAATAATTTTATATATAATCGATTTCTTCTAATAATTTTTTTCAATTGATAAAATAGCTAATCCATTTAAAGACATTGTCGATCTTAAGATTTTATCAATTTTAGTTTTCAAAAGCTTCTTTCCGTAGAGACAACTGCTACAAGAACTACATTATCTTATAAGAAATATAGGCATTTAAAAAAATCAAGACATTTTATCATATTGAATAAATCAATTAAAGTATTAACACTTTTAATTCGAAAAATAAGTATAGACCATCAATGTCGGAGTGACTATTATGTTCTAAGGAGCTTCCAAAAATAAGATAATATTTTTTCTGATTCTCATCATCTAGTGATCTTAATTTTTAACCATTAAGCGAAAGACCAAAAATATTTTCAAATAGTTCGAATTGCTCAGATATATTTTAAGCGAAAAAATGGTTTGATCTACTACGTATAAGAGGTAGAAGAATTAATTAACCTAAAGAATCGTGTGATGGAATACATGTATAAAAATCGGAAGCAAATAATAATGATCACTTGCATGTAATATACACAACACACGTCATAGATTTTATTCAAACATAAAATCGAAATTTTTCTCTTGAAGCGTGATCGTGATCGCAAAACGAGCCATCAAGTATGAGCAAAAACCTTTCACGAGATCATCCTCTGGTTAATGATGTGTTACCCGAACAATACTGGGAATTCGCAGGACTCGTGTGAGCGAAATTTCTTAGGAAAAAACGTATGACCTTTTGGTGTAAAATTGAATGAAAAAGTTATCCCACCATTGTGGCTTAAGACCCCTTATATAGCCATAGGTTTTAGGCTTTAACACCCTTTTCAATCGTGCTAGGTCTTTATTTTCCACCAAAAAATTGAATTTCATTTAATTCCTTATCATTCAGGGGCCACAAAATTTAATTAACGAGACTATTATGGACTTAATTCGAAATATCGAAATATCGAAATTAATCATACCATACTAATTATTCATAAACATTCGCAATTGCACTCCTCAATTTAATTTCAAAATTCTTCCATTAAACCTTATTTTTCTCCCTACATTAAGATTCAGATACTAATCAAATAAATTAAATTACAAAAAATTTAATTCATTAATTATTTCCTTTAGACACTCTCTTAACTTATTTCATTTTAAGAATATAAAATTCACCTGCAAGAGACTTACCTCGTTCTCAAGCTCTTTTCTGATCCTCAAATTCGTTCTAAAACCTCAACTCGGTGCCAAACGACTCGGAACTAGTCAAATGTTATACTCCTTTAATTTAGTCAATACATGTTAAAAAGTTTATAATTTAACTATTAGAGTAATTAGCCAACCCAAATTGAAAGATTTCTAAAATTCACCCCGAGCCCATGTGCCCAGATTCCGAAAATTTTCAAAGAAAATCGTTACCCATAACCTTACGAACTCAGATATATAATTTTCATCTCATTCCATAATCATTTTCGTAGTTAAATTTTATTTTTATCAAAACCTATGTTTTTCATCTAAAATCATAATTTTTACAATTTTAATGTTAAAATCTACCCATAATTTATGTTTTAAACTCATATTGTATAGAAATCACTTACCTCAAAGAGCTAGGTGAAAACCCTTCTCCAAAAGCTCCAAAATCGCCCAATGAATGAATGAAATAAGTCAAAAATAGTTTAACTCCCGACTTAAATGAACCTCACTACCCAGCGATTTTTCGCACCTACGATGACACTGTCACACCTGCGGTTCCGCTTCTACGGACAAAACCACGCAGGTGCGGATCAAGCCCAGGTTGACCTCCCCCGCTTCTGCGACCAACGGCTCGCATCTGCGAGCCCGCTTCTACGGCGAGCGCGTCGCACCTGTGACCCTATTCCACTTCTGCGATCGCCTGCTTTGCACCTGCGCCTCCGCATGTGCGGTCCCTGCCTCGCTTATGCGAGCTCGCACCTGCGGCTGGCCCTCTGCAGGTGCGATTGCACCAGAAGTTGGGTGCTTCAGCTATCCAACTAAGGACAAATGACTTCCGCTGTCCGAATGGCATCCGGGGCCCTTGAGGCCCCGCCCAAACGTACCAACAAGTTTGAAATCATAAAACGGACTCGTTCGCACCCTCGGAACACAGATAACAACATTAAAACTAAGAATCATACGCTAAAACCAATAGAATCATCTTATGAACTTCAAATTCTTCTAGCTTACTACGATTGCGCCGAATCATACTTAAACTACTCGGAATGACTCCAAATGTTGCGTGCAATTCTTAAATCATCATACGGAACTATTCTCATGCTCAGAATCTCAATTGGACCTCAATAATACAAAATCCTACTTCAAACCAAATTTAAAGAACTTTAAAACCTTCAATGTGCCAACTTTCAATATTAAGCGCCGAAACGCTCCCGAGTCATCCAAAACCCGATCCGAACATATGCTCGAGTACAAAATTATCATACGAACCTATTGAAACTGTCAAATCCCGGTTCCGAGGTCGTTTACTCAAAACGTTGACTCAAGTCAAAATTAGCTCTTTTTAGCCAACCTTAAGGAACCAAGTGTTCCAATTTCAACCCGAACCCTTCCAAATTTCGAACTAACCATCCTCGCAAGTCATAAAATAGTAAAAGTACATATAAGGAGTTTTATTTAGGGGAACGGGGATCTATAAAGTAAAATAATCGGTTGGGTCGTTACACATTCAATCACGAGTCTAACCATACTATATTTATCCAATTCCATGCACAAATCGACCCTCAAATCATCAAATCTTACTCACCAATAACATAGTCTAAAATTTCCAATTTTCATCTCAAATACACATAAACTAGGTGTAAAATCTATGAGTAATCAGTGTTTATCAATAAAAGTGATAAATCTTCACTTCCCTCTTCAAATGTAGCCAAAACCCTCTCAAAAATTGCCCTTAGACGAATCTTACAAGTCCAAAATGGCTCAAACCCTCGATTATATTTTTGCCCAGCGATTCCCGCACGTGTGACTCACTTAACCGCATTTACGGTCCCACAGGTGCGACCAAAAATCTTGCTTATGCTATTCATCTATGGCCTCCGACCTTCCGCATCAGTGGAATATGGCTTCGCGCCTGCGGAAGCGCACCTACACTAAATCTTCCGCTTCCGCGGAACTCCTTGCCCAACACAGAACTCGCTTCTGCGAACTCCATGCCGCACTTGCGATCATGCTCCTGCGCCCTATTGTCCGCTTCTGTGGAATGGCATATGCGGAGACCTTTCGCAACTGCGCTCCCAGACAACCTTCCCAAATCTTTGCAACTGTGCACAAATGGCCGCTTCTGCAGCTCCGCACTTGCGTCCCAAAACCGGTTACACCAGAACTAAAGCCAACATCATTTCTCTAAGTCCAAACCTCAATTCGATTTCAATCTGAATCACACCCGAGACCCCAGGACCCCATCCAAACATACCAACAGGTTCAAAAATACGATACAAACTTAGTCGAAGCCTCAAATCATATCAAACAACATCAAAATCACGAATCACACCCCAATTCAAGCCTAATGAAATTAATGAACTTTCAACTTCTAAAACTAATATTGAACCATACAAATAAACTTCGAATGACCTGAAATTTTGTACACTAGTCCCAAATGACACAACAAACCTATTCCAACTCCCGAAAACCCGATATCAATAAAGTCAACTCTCGGTCAAACCCCTCAACCTTCCAACCTTCGCCAAAAAGTTTCAAACCAACCTACGGACCTCCAAATCAATATTCGAACATACGCCTAAGTCCATAATTATCCTACGAAGCTATCAGAACCATCAAAACTGCATTCCGGAGTTGTCTACACAAAAGTCAAACTCCGGTTAACTCTTTCAATTTAAGCTTTCAACCTTGGGACTAAGTGTCCCAATTCATTCTGAAACTTCCCCAGAACCAATCCAACCATCCTGACAAGTCACATAACCACAAATGAACATAGAAGAAGCGATAAATAGGGGAACGAGACTATAATACACAGAACGACTTGCCGGGTCATTACATAATCAATATCTTTCAAATAAAAAATATCATTACTTAAATTAATTAATAAAATTTTTAATAAAGAATTGGTTTTTTATAAGCTCATGTGAATATAAGAAAGTTAGATATGAGCTTAAAAAGTAATTTTTTTATGATATATATTTATACTAATTATTAAAAGATGAAGCTAGTAAAATACTAAGTAAGTAAATTTTAATGTGCAACAAATACATGTATAAATAAGAAGTATTATATATTATTTATAACTAAATACATTACGTATTTTTTTTAAATAAAAGTATTAGATAATTATAAGTTGATAACTAATATCAAAAAGAATAATCAGCATATAGACTATCTTTTAAATAACTAATATCTTAATTTAATTTTTTAAATTATTACTTTATTGTTTTTACAAACTCATATGAATACAATATTAATAAAAGTTTATGAATTTAGATTTTTTTAAATAATTATTTATACTATAAAAAAATAAAGCTAGTAAAATATGAAATTGTGTTTTACAACTACAAAAATAAGAAGAAAAAAAAAAAGCAAAATATTAGAAGTTGCAAAATTATATGAAACATAATTAACATGTTGGAAGGTTGAAAAATAAGAATAAGAAAAATAAAAGAGAAATAGTGTAAATAAATATATTACTTAATATATTTGAAAAAAATTTGAAAAAAATAGAAAAGTTACATTAGCTTGTAATTACACGGTATAATTACCATCAATTTTTACCTCCATCTTGAGAATTGAAGAGTATAATTACGCTCTTTCAATTACACCAACTTTTGTACTAACCAAGTAAGTATTCGGCCAACAAATATGATAAATTATATAATTTCACGCAATTACACACAAATCTAATTCTTACGTTAGATGGCTTTCCAAACATGTTCCATGTGATTTCTTTTTTATGCGCAAATGTTGGCCAATACCTGCTATGTTTCCTATCATTGCGCGAATTTCTCTATTTAGGTTACAAAATCAGGAAACTTTCGCTCAAGTTTGATGTTGTTTATTTTATCAATGTTGACTTAAGATTGCTAGCCTTCACCATCACTGTTAATTTGGTCAAAGGATTAAGTTTCTCTCTCACTCACTCCTTTTAAACCACTGATCAAAAGTGGAACTTGGCAAGCTTTTTAATATCATGGATTCATGATGATATACCACCTAAGGAGGAAGGAGGAAACATTTGTTTCAATATAGGCTGAACACATATTTTATCTGTAGGTCTTACTCCGATTATACACCTATAATAGGCTCAAAATTTATAAAGACATATTCCGCCGATATGGTTGATAGTGTAAGTTGCACATGTAGAATGTTCATGTTTATTGTCCTCTACTGATGTCCTAGGAGTATTTTCGATGCATAAATGTATCTTCATACACATTTTCATCTCTTAATTACTCTGTTTTCACTTAGAAAACCTACTAAATGTGGTTCATTTTTTGGCAAACTACAACTAGAAATATCTACCCAAAGAGCATTCTACATGGTGCAACTCGCGCTATCAACCATGTCAGTGAAACATGACTGAATGATACACTTTGGACTTACTATACGTGTTCAACTGAAACAAGTCCTACTTAAGGTGTCTAAATCGTTGCAACTTTAGATGTCCCCGACGTATGTATTTTGCCTTTCAATATGTTTCATGTTAATTATTTTTCATAATAATCTTTTATGGTGTCATTCGAAATAAACAATGAAGCAATGAATTTTTTTGACATATTTTTCATTATATTGGGTGAAGTCGTAGTGTAGGACTGCTTATGCAATCTCTCTAGTTTATCAAGCCTCCATGTCAAGCACTTATAAGTTACAACTCTTGTATGACTACAATAAAATCAATAAGTTACTTATCATAAGAAATTTTTAGAAGATAGAAGAATTAAATCATAGTTATTTCATCTCAAACACATATAACAGACTCTGTCAAGAAGGCAAGAAATAGATGTTTGATCGTCCAAATTGACTCCATTTATAGAAATCTCTTTTAATACATTGAATGATAGAAGAGGAAAAAGGAAACGGGAACAAAGACAATGAGAATTAAACAAGCCATTGCCAAGACATTCATTTTTAGATTTTCTTCTCCTCTGTTTTTCCTTTCTTTTTTTGGTATGTTTTCAATATATCAACGTGCAGGTCTCACACTATGGGTCCCACGCAACTAAGCAATCAATTGGTTGGGGGCCTGAGGCAAGAGTCACGTGGTCGCAGGTGTGCCAACGGCAAAATTACACTTGTCTGCTAGCGGTTCACTTCCATGGTTTTACCGGTGGATAACTACAAATGTCCTTTTTTTTGTTATTTTTCTTTTATTACATCCTTGTCAATTGTTTGAATGTTGTATTTATGAAGAGTTAATTTAATTAACTTACAAATATATTGAAAATTACCACTTTTGTGTAAAGTTTTTCGGTAAATACATATTTAAGAACATTATTTAAGATGAAAGAATATCACATTTTAATCTGTTAAAACGAATATCACATTTTTATATAAATTTTCTTTAAAAAAATATGCTTTACTATATTGTGTAATTTTTATACAAACACTAAAAAGATGACAATTATCACTTTTGTACTTTACTTTACCTTTTAATATGTTAATTAAAAGGTCTATCACATATTTGACAAGCTTTTGATTTTAATTTACTTTTAATGACATTCCGTTATAGAAATGATATGAAGAATTTTTTTACATTCTTAAAATCATGTACAATCAAATAAATATACAAAACGGAGGGTAGTAAATGAGAAAATGTGACCGATTCGGGATATTACGTTAATTTCCAATTTTAACAAAACAAAACCCGTACTAATGTTATTACTGTAATAACATAACAAAACCACCTCCATCTTCTCATGGTCTCATTTCATTTACAAACTGCTGGAGTAGTATTAATTATTTATCTCCACCATTAGATCTCGGTTCCATTTCTCCTCTCTCTCTCTTTCTCTCTCTCTCCTCTATTCTCTTGCTCTGTCTTGGATTCAGAAGCAGAAAAGGTACTTACCTTTTTCTTACAGATCCATTCTCCAATCTTCCATTCTTCACCTTTCCATTTAGTTAACGCAATTTACAACCCTTCGATCTCACTGCGACACATCTCTACACAATCCACTGCCTTTGACTTTACCCATAAGTAATAATTTTATTTGTATGTATCTCCTAATTGCTCTGTTTTATTACTGTTGATATCTCTGTTTGTTACTGCCCTAGCTTTTTAGGCCTTTGGCTCACAGTTTATGTATAGTTGGAAATTTTTCTATACTAAATAGTGAGTGTGGTAATATTTAGCACCTGCTGCTGATTTGAATTTTTGTATCCGTCTCTGCTGCTCATCTTGGCATTTTGATGCTTTCTTGTTTATGTAATGAGATGTGATCTGATGATCAATTGTAAAGTGATTTATCAGTACTTGCGGGCATAGGATGTTGCTTCATTTTCTTTGTTTGTTAATTTTCAGGTTAAAATATGGGTGCGGAAAACAACAATATTGACATGGAGGAGGGAACCCTGGAGGTTGGAATGGGTATGTTTATATCGTTTTCTTCTTCTTCTTGTTTGCTAGAGGCTTATTTGACATGTTCCACTCATGGTATGCAGATGTGGTAGTTCTTTGCTTAAGTAACAGGCCTTGGAAATGAGCCCTTAAACCCGTGTTAGCACTTTTTCAATTGAATCAAGGAATTCTAGGAAGAGTGAATTGATGAATAGGGGATTCTGTTTGAAAATATGTGGTGCGGGTTCATTATGATTGCAATGATCTTCAATTATAACTAGAGCTGAGTTACACATGCTATATTTAACTAGGACTAACGAGATGAATGTCTCACTTGTGGTCCTAGTTAGTTTGTAGATTTAAGAATAGAGTGTTCCCCAGGTGGCAGAGAACTGTTCTCAAAGCCCGTCTGATGCCTTCTGCCGATGATTGGGCATGAACACGTATCAGCAGTTGAAGCGCTGATGGCAGTAGACCTTTTTTCCCTTATAGTTTCAGTAGGTATTAGGATTTGATGGGTATACTTAATAACTCTAGGACTCTTGAGAATATGTTGTTTAGTTTTATCCACGCAGCAACTGAAGTAAACATATCAAAATTTTGCTGTACCTTCTGTCTATACACTACTAGGAGGATACAACAGCAACAACAACAACCCCTAGTAGAATCCCACTAGTGGGGTCTGACTACTAGGAGGATACAACAGCAACAACAACAACCCCCAGCAGAATCCCACTAGTGGGGTCTGGGGAGGGTAGAGTGTACGCAAAACTTACCCTACCCCGAAGGGATAGAGAGGCTGTTTCCGGGAGACCCTTGGCTCAGAGACAATAGATCCGTTACAACAATAGAAACCAGAAAAATAGTATCAGCATCGTAAAATACAACAAATAAATAGAAAGGATAGAAACCAGAAAAATAGTATCAGCATCGTAAAATACAACAAATAAATAGAAAGGCCAAAATGTGAAAGACAGAAAAAAAAAGTGAAACACAATAAAAACCGCTAAGTCCTGGACAAAACACTATCAGACTAGCCGACGCAGCGAGGAGAAACGCTCGACTACCCCCTAACCTACAACCCGAATGCTCGGCCTCCACACCTTCCTATCAAGGGCCATGTCCTCGAAAATCTGAAGCCGCGCCATGTCCTGCCTGATCACCTCGCCCCAATACTTCTTAGGCCACCCTCTACCTCTTCTCGTATTTGCCAGAGCCAACTGCTCACACCTCCTAACCGGAGCATCTAGGCTCCTCCTCCGCACGTGCCCAAATCATCTAAGCCTCGCTTCCCGCATCTTGTCATCCACAACCATACCCACCCTTTCCCGAATATCCTCATTCCTAATCTTATCCATCCTAGTGTGCCCGCATATCCATCTCAATATCTTCATTTCTGCTACTTTCATTTTCTAGGTATGTGAAATCTTGACTGGCCAACACTCAGCCCCATACAACATGGCCGGTCTAACCACCGCTCTGTAGAACTTACCTTTAAGTTTCGGTGGCACATTCTTGTCACACAGGACTCCAGACGCTAACCTCTATTTCATCCACCCCACCCCGATACGGTGCGTGATATCCCCGTCGATCTCCCCATTTCCCTGGATAATAGACCCTAGGTACTTGAAACTCTCTCTCTTAGGGATGACTTGTGAGTCAAGCCTCACTTCCACATCCGGAGGATATTCCTACTTTTTGAGGTTTCAGGATTCAATATATCCATTGTCATATCCATTTTCAGTAAAATGGCAATCTTGTGGATCATCACATATAAGTTCACATCTTTTCTGGCTTTTTTGGTAGTTTCTACTCAATCTAAACTCAAAACTTACTAAACTTGTCATTCTTATCATTATCCAAAAAAAGAAAGAAAAAACTTATTCAACTTGTCATTTGTCTAAGATAAAAACTGCTGACTTCCAATACTATGTATACTTGCAGAATATAGAACTGTCTCAGGTGTTGCTGGACCACTTGTTATCCTCGACAAAGTTAAGGTAATCCTTGTACACTTTGCTATACTTTTTTATTATTTTCTTAAATTTGATGTTGTTTATTGTTGCTTGTTTCTGTTAATGCTTTAGAATAATGTGTGTATATAATCTCTTGTCAGGGACCCAAGTACCAGGAGATTGTTAACATTCGTTTGGGAGATGGAACAACAAGACGTGGACAAGTTCTGGAAGTTGATGGGGAAAAAGCTGTTGTTCAGGTAGGTTATCCTTTGGTATCACTCTTTGCTTGATATAATTGTTTGGAATTTTCAAATATGTATCATCTACTTTAACTTTTAATATTCACCAATTTTTCCGTAATTCAACCTGCTTATGGGATGGTTATTTTCCCTTTTTCTAACCAGGTTTTTGAAGGAACATCTGGAATCGACAACAAATACACAACTGTGCAGTTTACCGGGGAGGTATAGTGTAGCTCATATTTGCTCTAACTTCGTTGCATAGAACCCAAAAACGTATATCACTGGTACATAAGTTCCATGAATTGGTTTCGTAATCCATAGATAAACCATGGTCCAGAAATACATGTTTGCTCCCTTACTTTAGCCTTCAATCTTCTCTTGCATTTTGCCTTTATCTTTTTTTTTAAACCTAACTCTTGTATGTAGCACGTGAAATGCTCAAATGAAGTTTATCAATAAACTTGAGAATTTAAGCATGTAACCATTCTCTATTTGCATGGAAAGAAAAAGTGTCAGAGATGGCTTCTATATGAATAAAAACCTTTAGTTTATTCAGTGGCGGATCTACATTTAAGGTTATGGGTGCTCAAGCACCTATTAACTTTGGAACCAAATACTATTATTTAGATAGAAAAACTAATAATTTATATAAATATATTAACTGAGCACCCAATCTCAGTAGCAACTTTATAGGAAAAATAGTTGAGCACCCACGAGTTAAAAAATCTGAATCCGCCACTGAGTTTATTAGTCATGTTTCTGGTAGATGATGTGCTGTTTTATGCTTCATTTGTTTTTACATTTGTACTGTTGTCTAAGAGCGCTCTTGGTAATATGTTTGCAGGTGCTTAAAACACCGGTCTCACTAGATATGCTCGGACGTATCTTCAATGGTTCAGGGAAGCCCATTGACAATGGTCCTCCAATTTTACCCGAGGCTTACAGAGATATTTCTGGCAAGTGCTGAGCTCTAATATGACCTAATTCGGTTGTTCTTGTGATTCTCCACTAATATTATGCTAATGCCGATCTTAGGGAGTTCTATCAACCCTAGTGAGAGAACCTATCCTGAAGAGATGATTCAAACAGGAATTTCAACAATTGATGTCATGAATTCAATTGCTAGAGGACAAAAAATCCCTCTTTTCTCTGCTGCCGGTCTTCCCCATAATGAAATTGCAGCCCAGATCTGTCGTCAGGCTGGTTTGGTGAAGAGGTTGGAGAAATCTGAAAATCTTCTTGAGGTACGTAGTATTGCATGATGATTATATTTCAAATGCCTAAAATGCTGATATGGAAGTCTGTTGCATTGCTTAAAAAGGTCTTAAAGCATTTGGCTGCCTCTCTAAGATATCAAAGCATGTTTTGAGATTTGACTAGTATCTTAATAATCTTACTACTGCCTTTTGACATGGTAGCCTTATATTTACTGCATTGAAGACGACATAAACAAAATAGATTTCTGCATTTATCTTTTATTTTTTCTTTTGGTCTTCTGAGGAAGTTCATTAACATATAATCCTTGAAACAGCCTCCTTTTTTCGTCCTAACCGACTTTAGTTCACCCTTTTGCGGAGTAGGTACAGAGGGTTGGTTCATTGTCTATTCCTTCTTTTAGGCCACCAGCAAATAGCTGGTCAGGCACATTTCATCATCCATTTTCGTTTATTCGTGGTGATTCAATTGCATTTATATTGATATAAAATCTTACTTTTCTACTTGATGCTACAGGGTGGTGAAGACGACAATTTTGCCATAGTTTTTGCAGCTATGGGTGTCAACATGGAAACAGCTCAATTTTTCAAACGTGATTTTGAGGAAAATGGATCCATGGAGAGAGTGACACTTTTCTTAAACCTGGTAATTCTTGCAATTTTAACATGGATCAATAAATGGTATTTACACCCCTTCAGTAAATAAAATGATTGCACTTCTTTAAGCTGAAGCTCGATCTGATCTATTATGCCATACTTCTTGCAGGCCAACGATCCCACAATTGAACGTATTATTACTCCCAGGATTGCCCTTACAACTGCCGAATATTTAGCATATGAATGTGGCAAGCACGTTCTTGTGATTCTAACTGATATGAGTTCATATGCTGATGCTCTTCGTGAGGTATTCTTCAATAAGTGCATCTGCATCTTTTTTATTTTGTATTCTTATGATTTGTCCCAATTTGATCATCATTAGATCTTAAAATCAATACCTATGGGTTAAGTGATGTTGCAAGTATTCTAAGCTTTCTTTAAGACTACTGGCATCATATAACTACATATCCTATTACAGGTATCTGCTGCCCGAGAAGAAGTGCCTGGAAGGCGTGGATATCCCGGTTACATGTATACCGATCTTGCAACCATTTATGAACGAGCTGGACGTATCGAGGGACGGACGGGATCTATCACACAGATTCCAATTCTGACCATGCCTAATGATGGTAACAAACGGCTAGCCATATATTTTGGTTATTATTTCTGCTTCTGCTTGATTTTTCTTCTTATTGATCAATTTCTATCTTATGTTGTATGGACAGATATTACACACCCAACTCCAGATCTTACTGGTTATATCACTGAAGGACAAATATATATTGACCGACAACTTCATAACCGGCAGGTATATTATGGAACTCTCAGACTGAGTACATGTTCACACCAGCAAAGGGGCATAATACTTCATGTTATAAGATATCTAAGTAATAAATGAGCAACCAATCAAATTGAAGCAGTGGTACTTTAGGTTCTTTTAACTAAAAGAAGGGGGGAGGTATATTATGGAACTCTCGGACTGAGTACATATTCACACCAGCAAAGGGGCATAATACTTCATGTTATAAGAGATCTAAGTAATAAATGAGCAAGCAATCAAATTGAAGCAGTGGTACTTTAGGTTCTTTTAACTAAAAGAAGGGGTACTGTAAATTCTTCGTGTTCTCGATCCGTTTCTCTTGCTGACAATAGGGAAGTATTTCATGCTAATCACATTTTAAGTCCAGATCATCTCAATCAGGTGGCTTATAAACTGAAATGATTATTTGATAAACTGGATAATCAAGCAGGAAGAGAAAGCATCATCAACATTCGCTTGTCCTTTTTTGTGCGCGAGCATTTGGGAGGGAAATTTAACCATTGTCATGTCTTCTTTCGTTCTATGCTAACTTATACAAAGACCCTCCAAACATTTTCTGGTGATTCTAAGAGTTATTCCTTTTTCTTTTGATGTTGAGTCACTGCATGATATTCTTTCTCATTTATCATAATTTCAAGTTGTTTGCGTGCTTCATAAATCATGCCGCATACACTGAAAATAGATTGAAGGAAAGATAGCTTTTCAGTTTTTCTATTTTAATTCCATTTCCTGAATCAACTTAACAGGCTGACTTCCATGCCTAGGTTAGCTTACAGTTACCTTGGCAGGCGAAAACTGTTTCTGCTTTTTCTGCTATGAACTTTCTGAATATTATTCAAACAAGCTTTTGCGTAATTCCTTTTTTTCTGTCTAGGTTGTTTTATGGTATTATGTTAGTCATAAGTTGTGCACTAATAAGAAATAATATTTCTATTATGCATTTATGCATCACCTTACACACCTTTATGAATTGCATGCCACCATTTATCTTGAAACTTAGGTTACTTTCCGGTTGGACTTGGGAATGAATTTCACTAAATGACCAGTAGGATTTAAAGCAATTATGATTTTTTCTTCTGGGAAAAATGATAATAATAAAAAGATTTATGATACTTGTATGATTATTACTAAGGCCCTACAGTGACAAGTTTTTTTTTCCTTAGATGAAGCCCTACAGGTAAACTTACCAGATTTTGCTTATCCTTTCCATGAATGGCCTTAGTGCCATAAACTTCATCAGATTTTTGGACTTATCCAACAGTTTCATTCTTGCATTTCATATCTGAACAAAATCTAATATCTTGCAAATGTTTTATATGTGTTTTGCACATACTGCCTGGAAATGTGTTCAATAGAATGACATGTAGCATAGGAATCTTGCTTTAACATATCTTCTGCCAATTGAAAAGAATGCTGCAAAAGTAAAACCAAACACATTCAACTATATTTGGGAAAATAAGGTCATTCTTGGAAAATTAAAGGAAGTTCCACTTTATAGTATTACTAGTCAAAAACACATCCAGGAAATACTCCATTGGTTTGTAATATTTCTATTTGCATATTTGGAATTGTGTTACATTACAATTCAATTGTGGACAATTTCATTGAACATGTATTCCACACATGGAATATCTATGATGTCTTGACTCCTGAGTCACTGTAAGCATTCTGTTGCTTGCTGAATCGAGTATTTCTTGAATTCGGCTGTGTCACAGCAACAGAAGGTTGCCATTTTGTGATTAGCTACTGTTGAAGCTTTTATGACTGTGGATGGGTTGAATGTGTTTACTCCTTTAAAGGCATTGGGCTTTTGAAGAAAAATGTCTAAAACATTTTTTTTTCATTGTCTGAAATGTAACAGATATACCCACCAATCAATGTACTTCCATCCCTGTCTCGGTTGATGAAGGTGAGCATTCGGATCCTTTTGTTTTCAGTCCATCTAGATGCTTTTGACTAATTGATACTAGGACGACTAACCCTTAAAACTTTTTCAGAGTGCCATTGGTGAGGGTATGACTAGGAGGGATCATTCTGATGTATCCAACCAGGTAAGATCAACTTTCGGAAAGCATGTTTTTTGCTGTTCCCTTTCATTTTCATTTCTTCAGGCAGACTTGATACATTTTTACTTTGTTTGCAATTGATGGCTTAATGTGTGTGTTCTTTCTCCTTTTTCTTTTTGCATTAACTTTAAAAAAAATTCAGCTGTATGCAAATTATGCCATTGGAAAGGACGTCCAGGCAATGAAAGCTGTTGTCGGAGAAGAAGCACTTTCTTCTGAGGACTTGGTAATTTGACTGAGAAATATATTTGAATTAGTTTACCTGTGTTTTGGCGGGGGTTATCATCAAGTCAAGATTACTAATAGTCTTCCTATAAATGAAACAGCTGTATTTGGAGTTTCTTGACAAATTTGAGCGGAAATTTGTCGCTCAAGGAGCCTATGACACACGCAACATATTCCAGTCACTTGATTTAGCATGGACACTCCTTCGCATCTTCCCTCGTGAGCTACTTCATCGTATCCCAGCAAAGACCCTAGATCAATATTACAGCCGCGATGCATCTAATTAATAAAAAGGGATGCCAATAGGAAGGACGAGCTTTGTACTTTCGTCTGTGTGATTGCCTTGGTACGAGCTTTGACAATACTTTATTTCTTGTGCCGTCTGTTGTGCATCTCCTTTCATCTCAATAATAAATGCCCTCTCCAATGAGTTCCAAACCAAGGCTCTTCAGCATTTTGAAAGACATTGATATTCTTTTGAGAACCAATTAAACCGTGTAATCTAGTGTGTTGTTTTAGCCAAAAGTATTGCAAGGTTTGGTTTATTTACTAAATTTCAGTAATAGTAGGCGCTTGTAGGAATTACAAAGCCTTGTCATATAGTTTGTGTTTTTTCAATTGCTCCATGGCGTGTAAGCTGATTCTTTTGGATTATTGGTGAATAATGCTGCCTTGTATAAGGTTTCTTTGGAAAACTGGAAACTATGAGATTTAGGTTATTTCACAACTTGTTTGTTGATATATTTTACTTTTTCGAAAAGCATTTTTGCAAAAGAATAAAAGGCTTTGCAGTTGATTTTAGAAGTTTGGCCAAATAAGCTAATCAAATAATTGGCTTACCGGTGCATTTTAAATCTTGCATGGGAAAACGCTTTGCACTGAACACTTGTTTGTGGTATCAGTCGCTAACACTACAATTTCCTGCAAACTGACAGACTTTTCCCTTAAACTTCCATCTGGGTAAAACCTTTAATAGCTGAAGAGAATTAAAGCGAGATAGGATAAACTTCTCTAATCTTTAATTACATACATAAAATCACTTCAGTGGTGTCCTAACCCAGACCCAACCCCTCGACTAGTCGACTGTGCCTGATTAAAAAGGAGAGAATCACTTTGTGGGGAAATTAAAGTTGAGAATCATGGTTAAAGGGAAATTAAAGTTCTTATAGGTTCAGCTTTCTCCCAGCCTGTTTCTGCCAACCCTGCATACTTCCACCAAGCTCGTAGTTTTCCATAAACATTATATTTTGCTAAAAGATTAAGTTAGAAACTTTTTGAATCACAATGCTAACTTCTTGGAACTAATCGATCAGGGGTGCTAAAGCATGTGTTGTATCATAGAGTATGGCCTTACACATCAATAAAGTTGGTGTAATCTGGATATTAGGGTTCAAATTATAGTTGAGATAAAAAATACTTTATATCAAATTTTAGTGGGCATAATTGGTGAGAATTAACATGTAAGTGCACATAAATTTGATCCAGGTATCACGAGCATGTTATTTATTTTCACATTTTGAAAGTTTTAGTTTTGTACTTCAAAGATCATCTACTTTCAAAAAATAGCTTTCCTAATCATGTCACAGAAGTATAAATTATAATTTAATTTTTTCTATTCTATATTTAGAAATATTTTTCAAAAAAGGGTCGAAACGCGAGGAAGAAAGGAGAAATGGGACAGGTCGAACAAAGCAAAAGTGGCACCTCCAGAGTACAGTAGTATACACCATCCACCGCTCAAATGTCTGAATAGCCAATGATTGATTCATTTGGTGCTGGGTCCACACACCACTTACACTACACCCGTACACACCCGATCCTTATTCGCTCCAAACCCCTCTTCTTCTCTTCTTTTAAACACACATTCGTCGTCATCGGCCCTTCCTTTTGTCTCCCTTTCACAACTTGTCCGAGATTCCCTGTATTCTCCAATCTTCTTTGTTCTTGTTCTAGAAACTTCTATGGCGGCGACGGCGAGTTCAACATGGCAGCCGCAGGAGGAAGGGTTCAAAGAGATCTGTGGATTATTGGAGCAACAAATGTCTCCTGCTACTTCCGATAAGTCTCAGATTTGGCAACAACTTCAACACTACTCTCACTTCCCTGATTTCAATAACTATCTCACTTTTATCTTCGCCCGTGCTGAGGTCATTCTTCATCACCCTTTTCTCTCTCGCTATTAGTTGCTGACAATTTCATTTTATTTTGCAGATTATGTCAACTTCTAGTTTTAGAGAACTCGTAATTGACTTAATTTGTTTAGTAGTTGAATGAAATGTGCCCCGAATATAGTGGATTAGTTATGTAGGATTTATGTAGCTGATTCATTATCTTATATTTTCCTTTAGTTTTTAGTTTCCATTAATACATGATTTTACTCAATGGAAGAAATGTATATATAAAATTGGACGAATTATAAGTGGCTAGGATTTCCTTAGAACAGAAATGGTCCAAATTTTGGTCCGAGTTTGGTATGACTTTTTTTTTATTATTTAAAAAGCTGCTATCTTCAAGCAGTGTTCACTGAATTGGTCCTTGCAACAGGGGAAGTCAGTCGACATTCGGCAAGCAGCTGGGTTGCTTTTAAAAAATAACCTGAGAGCTGCATTCAAAAACATGCCTCTCGCCAACCAGCAATACATAAAATCAGAGTTGTTACCTTCTCTAGGGGCGACAGATAGGCACATAAGGTCTACAGCTGGAACCATTATAAGTGTTCTTGTACAAATAGAGGGATTTGCTGGATGGCCGGAGTTGCTGCATGCTCTTGTCAGTGGCTTGGACAGTAACGACAGTAATCACATGGAGGGTGGCATGGATGCTTTATCCAAGGTATGAGCTTCTACTGCTTACTACATCAGCATTGTATGTGGGGCGTATCGTTGTCCCATAGGGTACTATTTAATTCATGGTTCTGATATCTAAACAGCTGGATGAGTATAGGAGAAACAAACTACTTTCTCTGTAATGTGGTTAATAAATTAAGACCCCAGGATTGCTATATTCTCCACCCGATGGTTATTGCAAGGACAATCATTTTTGTCTTTCTTGTGGATTGTCATTCAAATATAATGTGAACCGGAACTACGATTGGTAGAAACTGTTGTAGTAGTACATGATTCAGACCTTTCGTTCGTGAAAATAACAGAAAATTGGCATGCTAAAGATCTTGTTAAATGCAGATATGCGAGGATGTGCCAAGTCTTCTTGATTCTGATATACCTGGATTATCTGAACGACCAATAACTATTCTCCTTCCAAGGTTTCTTCAGGTGAGATAGTTTCCCCCCTTCCTTTTGTCCACTTTCTTTCTAATGTTTATTTGTTTGTTTAAGATAATGTTAATGTTTCCTTTTATTTAATGCTGTACTCTTAGTATCTTCTCTAACGAGATCTGTCTGCAAACAGCTTTTCCAGTCACCTCATGCTTCTCTCAGAAAGCTTTCATTGAGTTCTGTGAATCAATTTATTATGCTGATGCCTACAGTAAGTACCACTTTGTTGACCTCTCCAGTTGTTGCCTTTTATCCTGTTCCTTTTGTGCCATTTTCACTTCCATGTTGTTGTTGTAGGTTTTACTTTTATCTATGGATAAATATCTTCAAGGGTTGTTTCTTCTTGCCAATGACCCTGCTCCAGATGTGCGGAAGTTGGTAAGGAATTGCTGTGAACTCCGATACCTAATTTTTATGCGCGCCCTCTCCTTACCCGAGTTTTCCTCTACAGAAAACTTGTATTTCTTAATGCTCTTATGTATCCACTTTGTGGAACTCCGTTTCTGCGATAATGAGTTACAGTTTTGAGTATGTGAAAACTTCTGCCTTGTACTCAGTTTTGTTGTTTTTTAAACAGGTTTGTATGGCATTTGTTCAACTGGTTGAAGTTCGTCCTGCGTTTTTGGAGGTCAACATTTGTCCCCTTTCAAATTTTGGTTTGAGGCCTCTTATTGGTCATATTTGCTTTTGTATTGCATTTGTTTTGTATATGGGGAATGGCTCCGAGGGACCAAAAAATGCTAAACTTCTAAATAGGCAGAAAATAGTTTGAAGTTAGCATTCAACTGTAAGTGTATTGGGATTAATATTTTAGTTATTTTGGTTTCATTTCTGGTTGTTGGATTTTCAAGCGGATGGTTACGAGATACAATTGTTATATATGCACTGTTGGAAGTTCAATCCCTTACTAGACGTCAGAACTGCTGGTTCAATTTTATTATTCTGTTTTATCACCTAGATCTTGCAATTTGCTGCTTTATTGAAAAATGAATCCAGTCTGTTAACTTAAGTCGACTTGCCTGTACAGAATATGGAAAGATATATTCCTCCTTTTGCCTGTTCTTGATGTTCTGGTTTCTTCATGCAGCCTCACTTGAGAAATATCATAGAATATATTTTGCAAGTCAACAAGGATCCAGATGATGAGGTGGCGCTTGAAGCCTGTGAGTTCTGGTAATGTACTACTTCCTCTGCTTCTTGTATAGATATTGATCTCGCTCAGTGGATCTTAATTCTGTGGAAGGAGGAAATCAATAGTTTGCTTGAGATGATCTAGTAACCTTTACATTAAGCAAGGAAGCAACACCTTATTACATTCTTTATAGGTTTCCTTTTACACTATATTAAAAGCATGAAACCCCTTAGTGAAATGTCATTTACCTTTTTTACCCTTTAAAATTAGATTTCACACTAGACAAAATAGTCATTTAATTATTTTCGTAATTTTTAGGTATTTGAACTCTACTAAGTTTTGTTTATCAAAGCCTTCCTTATTTGAACTATGTACAAAGTCGTAATATTTAGAACTTTAAAATTTGTTGATTTACCACTTCAATTCGAATTAACATAAAAGATTGAACACAACGTCGAATAAACACATAAAATTGAACACTATCGTAAATATCTCAACTCGCAAATTACCTTACATATATAAAACCAATTGAAATGGTAGAACAAATATTGAATGATAATGAATACGTATATGCTTAAATAAATAAAAATATATAAATGTTGTAGCTATATATGTATTATAGGAGTCCTAAAATAAAAGCACACTCATATCCAAATTAAAAATAGGGAAATGTCGCATATGTGTAGGAGAACAACAATTTTGTACTCATTAAGATGGAGTCCCATATTAATGAATATACTACAACAACAACAACAACAAACACAGTGCAATATTAATGAATATAATAAGTTTTAAAAATTACATAAATATTATATAGAAATATGGTTGAGTTATAAAATAAAAGTTAAATAAAAAAGTATAAATTTCTAAACATAATGAATGTTGATCTTTTTTAGTTAAATGGAAAACCATTCGTTTGCCTCTTTAGTACAATTATTTGCTTTGTCATGAAATCAGAAAGTCATAATTACTGGTTACTATGTCGCATAATTGATTTAGAGAATTGTATGCTTCAGTTGTGACTTGTGTGAGAAGGCAATTAAGAGAATGTTACCTGCATCCATACATTTCTAATGATTTTTCGGCAAATAGGAGCTTATTTGCTTTGGTTTTTGAAGACATCATAATTATGTTACATATTTGAAATAAAGAAATGACCTATATAAGCTAAAATCTTAATTGATTTTAAAGTTTAAAATATTAGGCGTTCCTACATATTTCAAATAAGAAAAGACTTGGTAATCAAATTTTTAGTTGCTTCACCATTTTCGTGATAAGGAAATAATTTTTTGTTGATTCAAAGTCTTAATATTAGCTCATCCAAAATTGAAATATTTTGTTATAAAGTGTTTAGCTCAATTTTATATTTATGATTTGATGTATAACTAATCTTCATATGATTATTTGCTAAACGCAATTTTTTAGTGTTTGTATGAAAATACGATAATTGTCCAAACAAAAATATTCAATAATACAGGGGATTTAAAAAACGCTATTAGGTAAACATACATTAACATTTGCCTTCATGAGAAGAGATAATCTCAGATCTTCAAATTTGAACTTACAAACTACTTCAGTTCATAAGAGTTTTTAATTTTCAGCAGGCAAATATTAAAACAAAAATAGTCCACGTTTGTTATGCTCTATATATATATATATATATATATATATATATATATATATATATATATATATATAGAGAGAGAGAGAGAGAGAGAGAGAGAGAGAGAGAGAGAGAGAGAGAGAGAGAGAGAGAGAGAGAGTAAATGACGAAAAACTAAAGAGGAAAACTAATATTCACGATTTGGTACCTTTGACTTTACATGTTGTCTTTGTGGTGAGATTTTACACAAGCATGTTTTGGTAGCCTAAACAACAAAAGCAACGTCTCCTCAGTTCTTAGGATGACTGGTTGTCCATCTGTCTGAACGCATTTAAACAACAAGACTGGTTGGTGTGAATACCGTTCATTGTTTTTCTTCTAAGCGCTACAGAGTAGGTATTTAAGCAGACAGGAACATTCTGCATCATCCAATAACAGATTTTGACACTGTTAGTTTATAGATATGTATAGTGTAGTCTTGTCCCACATTGGAAGAAAAGTGATATCTCCTTGTAGTGTATAGCTATAAATAGGGACCTCTTGTATTGTATTTATCATTCAATATCAATAACATATTTTCTCCCGTGCCTTCTCACATGGTATCAGAGCATTAGTGAGAAAAGATCGCTGTGCGTCATTCCAGCGTTAACCGGGAAGAAAGAACTTAGTCATCGTGTAATTTTTCCGGTGACCTAAGGCTTGTCTAAGTGAAAGTCACTTTCTGTCGGTGTTGTGCTAAAACCAACACCACCACGAGGTAGATCACCCTCCGACTACCAACCCCTGAAATTTTATCCGGCGAAAAAGCCGCCACGCTCCTCCATGCGCCGGCAACAACTTTTCCGGCGAGGGTTCCGGCCACTTTCCGGCCATGTTTTCGCGAAGCTTCTTCAGGACAGTGTGTTCTCCTCAAAATTCCGAGCCTACCCATCTAATTCAAATCAAATTCCGGCCACTTTTATATTTTTCCGGCGTGAACAGTGACCTTTCTGGCCATTTTTTGAAAATATTTCTTCAGGACAGCTTGCTCGCAAAGGAATTCCGAGTCTATCCATCCTGGTTACAACAAATTCCGACAACTTTGGAATTTTCCGGCGAGCTACAGTGTTCCCGGCGTGAACAGTGTTTCGGGCACAGAACAATGTTCTGTTTTCCTGCTGTAAACAGTGTTTTTCAAGCTATTTCTTCAGTTTTCTCACAGGAGTTACTTATTTCCACTATTTCAAGTTAACCTTACTACTACAAATTGTAGCGACATGGGAACCGATGCTTTGAATAGTCGGATGATTTCTTTAGCAGAGTGTATTGAGTTCCTTCAGTATAAAGCATGTATAGCAGACATCTTCTGAGATAGCTTCTGTTGTTCAAACAGGTAATAGCGTGACTTGTTTCTCCCAATTATCATCCTCTGAGTTTTGGGTCATTGATTCAGGTGCATCAGATCATATTTCTGGTAACAAATCTCTTTTCACTACTATTTCGTATTCTCAATCTCTTCCAAAAGTCACAATGGCCAATGGGTCTCAAAACATAGCAACTGCAATAGGTCAAGCAAGCCCACTTCCTTACTTACCTTTAGATTCAGTTCTTTATGTTCCCAATAGTCCTTTTAATCTCATAACTGTTAGTCGCTTAGCCAAATCACTTAAATGCGTTGTTTTATTTCTTGATGACCATGTTTTTATACAGGAACGCAGTACGGGGCGGATCATTGGTACCGGGCGTGAATCAAACGGACTTTATTACCTTATCCTTGCTAAATCACATGGACTCACATCTTGTCTTCCTTCTACAACTTGTCCTGTTACTGATTCACCAGATTTATTACATAAACGGTTGGGACATCCCAGTTTGTCAAAACTTCAGAAAATGGTATCTGGTTTATCTAACTTGTCAGCTCTAGAGTGTGAGTCATGTCAGCTCGGTAAGCATACCCGCTCCCATTTCCCTCGACGTCTTGATAATCGAGCAGAGTCACCTTTTACTTTAGTCCATTCATCAAACATCTTGTCCGTACACATCTCAACAAAATGGGGTAGCTGAAAGAAAGAATAGACATCTTATTGAAACTGCTCGTACCCTACTCATACAATCTCATGCTCCGTTGCGTTTTTGGGGTGATGCCGTTCTTACATCTTGCTATCTTATTAATCGTATGCCATCTTCAGCTATCCAGAACCAAGTTCCATTCTCTGTCATGTTTCCCCACTTACCTTTGTTCTCTCTTCCACCCCGTATCTTTGGAAGCACTTGTTTTGTCCATAACCTTATTCCAGGAACAGATAAGTTAGCTCCTCGTGCTTTTAAGTGCGTATTTCTGGGTTTCTCGAGAACACAAAAGGGGTATCGATGCTACTCTCCTGACCTCCAGCGGTACCTTATGTCCGCTGATGTTACCTTCTTTGAAACCCAATCATACTTCACAGGTTCAGGTCATCACTTAGATATTTCTGAGGTACTACCAGTTTCATCTTTTGGAGATTCAGTCACTCCAGCTCCACCACCTACAGCTTCAGTTGTAGCTCCACCACCTATAGCTCCAGTTGTAGCTCTACCACCTATAGCTCTAGTTCCACCACCTACAGCTCCGGTTGTAGCTCCACCGCCTATAGCTCCAGTTCCTCCACATAATTCAGTTCAACCTTCTGCAGCTCCACCATTTTTGACTTATCATCGTCGTCCACATCCAGCATCAGGCCTAGGTGATTCACGTCCCGCATCAGATTCTGCACCTACTGCGGACTTGTCTCCTCTTAGTCAACCAATTGCACTCCGCAAAGGTGTACGATCCACACTTAATCCTAATCCCCACTATGTCGGTTTAAGTTATCATCGTCTGTCGTCACCACATTATGCTTTTATATCTTCTTTGTCCACTGTTTCAATCCCTAAGTCTACAGGTGAGGCACTATCTCATCCAGGATGGCGACATGCTATGATTGACGAGATGTCTGCTTTACATGCGAGTGACACTTGGGAGCTTGTTCCTCTTCCTACAGGTAAGTCTACTGTTGGTTGTCGTTGGGTTTATGCAGTCAAAGTCGGCCCGGATGGCCAGATTGATCGGCTTAAGGCTCGTCTTGTTGCAAAAGGATATACTCAGATTTTTGGGCTTGATTATAGTGATACTTTCTCTCCCATGGCTAAAGTAGCATCTATTCATCTCTTTTTGTCCATGGCTACTGTACGTCATTGGCCTCTTTATCAGTTAGACATTAAGAATGATTTTCTCCACGGTGATCTTGAGGAAGAAGTTTATATGGAGCAACCACCTGGTTTTGTTGCCCAGGGGGAGTTTAATGGTTGTGTGCAGATTGCGCAAGTCACTATATGGTTTGAAACAGTCCCATCGAGCTTGGTTTGGTAAGTTCAGCACAATTATTTAGGAGTTCGGCATGACTCGTAGTGAGGCTGATCACTCTGTGTTTTATCGGCATTCTGCTCCTAATCTGTGTATTTACTAGTGGTTTATGTTGATGATATTGTTATTACTGGTAATGATCAGGATGGTATTACTAATGTGAAGGAACATCTCTTTCAGCACTTCCAGACTAAGGATCTGGGCAGATTGAAGTATTTTTTGGGTATTGAGGTCGCTCAGTCTCGCTCAGGTATTGTTATTTCACAACGGAAGTATGCCTTAGACATTCTTGAGGAGACTGGAATGATGGGTTGCAGACCTATTGACTCTCCTATGGATCCGAATGCTAAGCTTCTGCCTGGACATGGGAAGCCTCTTAGAGACCCTACGAGATATAGGAGGTTGGTTGGCAAATTGAATTACCTCACAGTGACTAGACCTGACATTTCTTTTCCGGTGAGTGTTGTAAGTCAGTTTATGGATTCTCCATGTGATAGTCACTGGGATGCAGTTGTTCGCATTCTTCGGTATATAAAGTCAGCTCCAGGCAAAGGATTACTATTCGAGGATCGAGGCCACGAGCAGATTGTTGGGTGCACAGATGCTAATTGGGCAGGATCACCTTTTGATAGACGTTCTACGTCTGGATATTGTGTTCTAGTAGGAGGTAATTTGGTCTCGTGGAAGAGCAAGAAACAGAATGTAGTTGCTCGATCTAGCGCCGAAGCCGAATATCGGGCCATGGCTATGGCGACGTGTGAGTTAGTTTGGGTCAAGCAGTTGCTCAAGGAGTTAAAGTTCGGAGAAATCAGTAAGATGGAACTAGTGTGTGATAACCAAGCTGCTTTTCACTAAGTCTCTTACTGGTTCTCGTATTAGTTACATGTGTAACAAGCTCGGTACATATGATGTGTATGCACCGGCTTGAGGAGGGAGTGTTAGTTTATAGATATGTATAGTGTAGTCTTGTCCCACATTGGAAGAGGAGTAATATCTCCTTGTAGTGTATAGCTATAAATAGAGACCTTTTGTATTGTATTTATCATCCAATATCAATAACATATTTTCTCCTGTGACTTCTTACAGACACATCACACATGGACTACCCTCCTCAGACCCCACCTTGTGGGATCACACTGGGTTTCTGGTTTGTTGTTTTACTCTTCTGCATGTTTAAATTGTTAAAATGATATCACCTATTACGTCAGTCCTATTTTATGAGGTCATTTAGCTTGCACGGGGATAATGGAAGAAGTTGGACTGGATGATTTGATTAGATTAACAGTCAGTAGGATAACGATAGATCGGATATATGATTTTGTGGTGGTTTGCGTCATCTCATGCTAATATTAGATAGTGCATATGGACTTATCCAAACAGAAATCCCTGTTGGAAAAATTCAAACCGTTTCAGGATAAAAGAGAGGGAAAATAGCCCAATTATATGGCATGGGAAATGGGAAGAGCGTTGATAGAAGAACTAAAAATTAGAAAGAAAAAGCTGTTGAGGCAAGCATTAAGGACTATAAGTAGCCAAGAATATGCTTCCCCTTAGGTGAGCAAGGGAGGGAACATGGGAATTGGATTAGATTTCCTGGTAGAGAGAGAAGGGGATTTTCTGATATCTTGCATGTTATTACAACAACAACAACAACAACAACAAACCCAATAGTTTCCCACAAGTGGGGTTTGGGGAGGGTAAGATGTACGCAGCCTTACCCCTACCCACCCCTGGAAGGGCAGAGAGTTTGTTTCCGATAGACCCTCGGCTAGAGAACGACTGAAAAGAAAAGGTATATCTTGCATGTTATTAAGTTATAGAATTGTTTGAAGAAAAAATGCAGACAATTAACATATAGGCTCTGTTATAGGGCAGTAGTATGATAGATGCAACACCTATATTGAAATCGGATGGTCGAATGGAGGGAATTTATTGGAGCGACAGCCGTAGAAAGTTATCTAGTAAAGTGAAAAGTAAGCTTTCTAGAACAGTTGTGAGACTAGCAGTGTTATATGGTAGTGAATGCTGATCTTGAAGTCCAACATATCCAGAATAATTGTTATCAAATTTTGGATGTTAAGATGGATGTGCAGTCCCAATAATTTTTTGCAGAACCTCCTCAGTACTTCATTAATGAAGTTTCTTATCTTATTCCAAAAAAAGATGGATGTATGGTCCCATTAAGACTAGATAATATTAGAATTGTTCACATCTGATTAAAGATATTAGTAGCACACATCGAGAATAAAATGGGAGAAGGCTGCTTTTGTGATGGTTTGGTATATTCTTCATAGACCTCCAAATGCACTGATTGGTAGATTATTGAAGGTGTTAACAGGGACAAGGGAGACCAAAATTAGATGGAGGGAAGTCATCCAAAAGATCTGCAATCTCTTCGAATCCGTGTGGACAAGCGAAAAATAGAGCATAACAAAAGCAAAAGATCCATATATGTGATACTGACTAGTTGGGATTAAAGTTTAGTCGTGTTGATAGACTTACATTAGGTTCGGTGCTTGCCTCAAAGCTTTTCATTTGCTTAGAGATTTGTATGTAAGTAAAAATGTAGTGAACCTCTACTTAATAGAAAAAAAATAAAAAAGGAAAAATGTAGTGAATCTCTAGCGTTCGAGAATCTCTACTTTGTCTTAAAAGACAAATTATTGGGCATTGGAACAAAATGGTTCCAAATGGAGTAGAATGAATATTGAGAATTCATATAGCTAAGCTACCCCAACTTAGTTTGGGATTGGGGTGTAGTTTTATTGTTGTTCCTCTGTTGAATCGAATCAAAATATGGCAGTGTCAAAAAGAGTTGAAACCAAAGATCTCCTTTTGTTGCTTTATGTGTACCATGTATATGCTGTCGTGGTACAATTTCGTCTATCTATTAGACCAGATGTAAGCTTGTATTGCCAGCTAGAGTCGAGCATGGATGAAAATTTAAATAGATAATCCATAGTTCAACTTGTTGAATGTATTTGTTTTTTCCTGGTTAAAGTTGCATGATAGTTGATAAATAATATACGTTGGTCGAAATCTTTTGGTTTCAATGATTCCCTTTGCCTTGAAGGGGAGCCTTGGCGTAACTGGTAAAGTTGCTGCCATGTGACCAGGAGGTTACGGGTTTGAGCCGTGGAAACGGCCTCTTGCAAAAATGCAGGGTAAAGTTGCGTACAATAGATCCTTGTGGTTCGGCCCTTCCCGGACCCCAAGCATAGCGGGAGCTTAGGCACCGGGCAGCACCTATTTTTGTTTGCCTTCAACTTCTCAGGTCACGATTGATAGTCTCTTGCTTTTGTGTGAACAATTGATGCCTCTTTACTTTTGACTTATTTTGTCTATAAAATTTTATTTTATGGATTTCATTGACAGGTCCGCATATTGTGATGCTCCTCAGTTGCCACCTGAGAACTTAAGAGAACTCTTGCCACGTTTGATTCCAGTATGCTTCATTCTGTGTCTATTTTTTTCATGCCCATATTGGATGATGTGTCCATTGCATGAGGAGTGTTCTTGTTTGTGGTGTTTCCAATACAACTTTTTAGGTTTTGCTGTCTAACATGGTATATGCTGATGATGACGAGTCGCTTTTGGAGGCAGAGGTTTGTTGTTTGATTCACCATTAGATGTCCCTTAAGTTCGAAAAAATTGGTATTAGTGGCTTTACCTAACCAAAATTACTTTGTTATTATCCTCAGGAGGATGGATCTCTCCCAGACCATGATCAGGTTTAATTGTCATTTCTTGTTGTTTTTCTAAGAAAAAATATGTAACAATTAACACACTTTGGAATAATCATGCTGGAAATCATGGTGAACAGGATCTCAAGCCTCGATTTCATTCTTCACGTTTTCATGGTTCAGAGGATGGTGAAGATGATGTATGTTATTTTGTTTTTTCCATAAGGAAATATCTTTTTGATTAGTGCACATTATTTTAGTGGCTTTTGAAAATTTTGATGCTTCTTATCTTAATTGCAGGACGAGGACATTGTAAACTTGTGGAACTTACGGAAGTGCAGTGCAGCTGCTCTAGATATTCTTTCAAATGTATTCGGGGATGACATTCTGCCGACATTGATGCCTGTGGTTCAGGTGATTGTTTATCCATGTTAAACGAAGAGCTGTTGTCTCCTGCCTTTCATGCCTCTTTTCTCTCTCTAATAAAAAATGTAATGCAATTTGTTGCCAGATTAGGAATTCAGTGGGAAAATTTATATTCATGTTTCTTGTTTTGTGAAAGGAAGTTCTTTTTCCTCAGATCCAATGTGAATTTGGTGTTAATTCTGAATAAATTGAAAAAGCTGCTAAATTTGACTCTGTTAATTTTCTCTTAATTAATTCATTGTTGTATTAATAGCTTTAGTGAATTCTAACTAAAACTCGGACAGTTAAACTGCAAGACCAGTATCTTTTATATGCATCTCCGTGAGCATATATATATATCGATCATGGTCACTATGGTGATATGTGGTTGCTACTGTGAGAAATAATATATGGGAAAAAAATTATATAATCGACCTATTAACAATGATAGAATGAGCCCTATATATAATACATCTACTCCTACTACATATGGGACTAGGACCTAAGTTGCTCAGACTCTTCACATTTCGTGTCGCACCCGAATCGACACGACATGGGTGTGGGTGTGGGATCCGTACTGGATCTGGTCAATCAATCTTGGGTACTTTGACCAAAATCGGTAGAGAAATTCAAGATTTCTGAAAACAAAACAAAAGTTATGGTAAAATTGAAGAAAATGGAATACATGTATAGAAATTTCTATGTCGGTCTCTTTCCTTTTATCTCCATCTTGGATTCTCCTCTAGAAATGTAGAAGGCCTACAAGTTCTCCTTAGAAAATGCTTTTCTGTTTTCTTATTTGCTTAGCTCAAATGTTAATGTTCTAGGGTTAATGAACTTTTAGTCTTTTCCCGCGCTTTACAAGCACTATGTGAGTTTTTTTACATGTTGTTTAATAATTTAGGCATATTTTTATAACTCTATTTTAAGATATTTGAATTATTTTTAGCCGAATCCCCGCACCCGTATCCGTACATGGATCCGTACTCTGGAATCTTAAATTTTAGATCATGAAGGATCCGACCTCTAGATCCGTACTCGTATCGGACACCCGCACCCGAGTCTGAGCAACTTAGTCTAGGACTAATTACACACATATATATTCTAACACTGTCCCTCAAGCCGGTGCATACAAATCATATGTACCAAGTTTGTTACATATGTAACTAATACGAGGGGACCAGTGAGAGACTTGGTAAAAATATCTGCAAGCTGATCATTCGACTTCAAAATATTTGTAGCAATATCTCCTGAGAGTATATTTTCTCTGACGAAGTGACAGTCAATTTCAATGTGTTTAGTCCTCTCATAGAACACCGGATTTGATGCATTATGAAGGGCAGCTTGATTATCACACACAAGTTCCATCTGGCTGATTTCACCAAATTTCAACTCATTAAGCAACTGTTTGATCCAAGCTAGCTCACATGTTGCCATAGCCATTGCTCGATATTCTGCTTCTGCACTAGACCAAGCAACCACATTCTGTTTCTTGCTTTTCCAAGACATCAAATTACCTCCTACTAAAACACAATATCCAGACGTAGAACGTCTATCAGAAGGTGATCCTGCCCAATCAACATCTGAGTATCCAACGCTCTACTCATGGCCTCGATCCTCAAATAATAACCGTTTACTTGGAGCTGACTTTACATACCAAAGAATGCGGACAACAACATCCCAATCACTATCATTGGGAGAATCCATAAACTGACTTACAACACTCACAAGAAAGGAAATGTCAGGTCTAGTCACGAGGTAATTTAATTTACCAACAAGCAACCTATATCTTGCAGGATCGCTAAGCGGCTCCCTCTGTCATGGTAGAAGTTTAAATTCAGATCTATCGGAGTGTCAACAAGTCTATAGCCTATCATTCCTGTCTCCTTAAGAATGTCTAAAGCATACTTCCGTCGTGAGATCACAATACCTAAGCTAGACTGAGCGACCTCAATATTGAAAAAATACTTTAATCTGCCCAGATCCTTAGTCTAGAATCTTAAAATGTTGAAAGAGATGTTGCTTCAACTTAATAATAGGGTCAATTGGTTTTTTGGCCTTTTACAAACTTGTTTTTAGTTTTATGACCCTATCTCTTTTTTTTACACATGAGAGATTTACTTTTACACATAAGAGATCTTTCATTTACACATAAGAGATCTAAAAAGGACATTTTCTTAAATTCAACATTGTAAAAGGCCAAGAAGGCTTAAAACCTCTAATACCATCCTGATCATGGCTGGTAATATCGTCAACATAAATCACCAGATAAATACAGAAATTTGAAACAGAATGCCGATAAAACACAGTGATCAGCTTTACTACGAGTCATGCCAAACTCGAAGTTACCAAACCAAGCTCGAGGAGACTGCCTTAGACCATAAAGCGACTGGTGCAAGCGACACACAAGACCACTCAACTCCCCCTGAGCAACAAAACCAGGTGGTTGCTCCATATACCTTCATCCTCAAGATCATCGTGAAATAAGCCTTCTTAATGTCCAACTGATAGCGAGGCCAATGGCGAACATTAGCCATGGATAGAAAAAGGTGGACTGATGCTATTTTAGCCACAAGAAAGAAAGTATTACTGTAATCGAGCCCAAATATTTGAGTATATCCTCTGGCAACAAGACGGACATTAAGTCGATCAACCTGGCCATCTGAACCAACTTTGACCGCATAAATCCAATGACAACCAATAGTAGATTTACCTGAAGGAGGAGGAACAAGCTCCCAACTACCACTCGTATGTAAAGCAGACATCTCGTCAATCATAGCCTGTTGCCATCCTGGATGAGACAAAACTTCACCTGTATCATAGGGATAGAAACAAAGGACAAAGAAGATACAAAAGCATAATGTGGTGATGACAGACGATGATAACTTAAACCGATATAATGGGGATTAAGATTAAGTGTGGTCCGTATACCTTTTCGAAGTGCAATCGGTGATTAGAAGGAGACAAGTTCGCAGTAGGAGTAGGGTCAGGTGCAGGACGTGAATCAGCTGGGCGCGGACGACGACGGTGATAAGTCAAGAGTGGTGTTCCTGTGGCTGGGGATCTAGGAAGAGCAACACTAGATTCCCCAACAATTTGTATGGGTAAGATTTCTGTGGCTGAGGGTGTAGGTGGAGCTATAGTAAACTCCTCAAAGGTCGGTATAGGTAACCTCATGTATATCAAGGTAGTCAGAAGAGGTAAAGTAAGGTCTAGACTCGAAAATCTGACGTTAGATGACGTAAGGTACCTACGAAGATTAGGTGAGTAACAATGATATCCCTCCCGAACACGAGAATAACTAACGAAGATACACTTGAGAGCACGGGGAGTTAACTTATCTTTCCCAGGGGCTAAGTTATGAACAAAACATGTTCTCCCAAAAACACGAGGGGTAGAGAGTATGAGGGTGACTGGGAAACAATACCGAATGCGGAATCTGATTGTGGATGAGAGATGAAGGCATCCGATTAATCAAATAACAAGCTTTGAGAACTGCTTCGCCCAAAAAACGCAATGAAACATGAGACTCAATGAGAAGTATGCGAGCAGTCTCAATGAGATGCCTATTTGTTGCTCTCTGCAACCCCATTCTGCTGAGGGGTATAAGGACAAAATGTCTGATGAATAATTCCTTAAAAAGTCATAAACTGCTGAAAAAGAGAGGATAAATATTCTAAGGCATTATCACTGCGAAAAGTGCGAATAGAAATACCAAATTGATTTTTGTTTTCGGCACAAAAACTCTAGAATATAGAAAACAACTCAGAACAATCTTTCATTAAGAAAAGCCAAGTACATCTTGAATAATCATCAATGAAACTAACAAAATAACGAAATCCCAAGAATGAACGGACTCTCCTAGGATCCCATATATCAGAATGAACTAAAGAGAAAATAGACTCTACATGATCAACACTACGCGGAAAGGTGGCTCGTGTATGTTTCCAAGTTGACATGACTCACAATCTACTGTAGACAAACTAGACAAACTAGGCACCATCTTCTGAAGCTTGGATAAACTTGGATGTCCTAAACGTCTGTGAATTAGGTCCGGAGAATCTGTAACTGGATATGCTGTGGAGGGATTAAGTGAGTAAAGGTAGTAAAGGCCTTGTGATTCACGCTCTGTACCAATCGTCTGTCCCGTATTGCGGTCCTGCATAATAAAAGAATCATCAATAAAATATATACCACAATGCAGGGCATACGTCAGACGACCGGCAGATGCAAGATTAAAAGGGTAGCCAGTGACGTAAAGAACGGAATCTAGAGTGGTAGAAGATAGGGGTAGCTTGTCCAACTCCTATTGCTTTCGTTTGGAACCAATTGACTAAAGTAACAACGAGAAGAGACTGTAAATATACAATATTCGATAAAAGTGATTTATTACCAGAGATATGATCAGAAGCGCCCGAGTCCATGACCCACGATTCAAGAGTACTAGACTGGGAAAAACAAGCAAAAGAATTACCAGCAACAGAAATCAGAGCAACCAAGACTACTTGTGGAGATGTTTGCTTACTTGCTAGATGAAGGAACTCATTATATTCCCGTTCATATAAAGAAAATCCATGGTTACTTGTAGACTCGATTTGAGCAACATAAGCATTTTTGGGTTGTCGACCATGTAAAGAATAACACACTTCGCGAATGTGTCCAAGTTTATCACAATAAGAACACTTGGGTCGAGATCTTCCAAAGCAACCTCCTCGTCTATTCTCATAGTTGAGATGCCCGATTTTCCACTGTCTGGAATGCGAGAACAGAGGAGTCAAGTGTCTCATCACTAGGTGACTGGGTGCTGCAGCAACGCGAAGTAATCGAGAAAATAGTTCATCAACTGTAGGGATAGTCGAACTAGCCAAGATTTGGTCACATACTGAATCAAGATCATTTGGAAGTCCAGCGAGTGTAAGAACTTGAAACATCTTCTGTCGTTGCTCTTGTTGCTTTTCAATACTAACAGAAACTGGCATCAACTTCTCAAATTCTTCCATGACTGCCTGAACTTGTCCCAAATAAGTAGACATATCCAATTCCTGTTTCTTTTAAGCTTGTCATTCGTGATATCAAATCATAAAAACAAGATATGTTATTACATTAGTGTATAAAGTACGAGCCTTTTCCCAAACTAAATGACATGCCTAGAATTGACGAAACAAAGGCATTAACTGGGAATCAATAGATCGCCACAAGATACTACATACTTGAGCATCAATCTTTTGCCACTGTGCTTTGGCCTTTTCATCTCCCTCACTAGCCTTTTTGGTTTAGTGATCTTAAACACCTTGACCCTTGCACCACAGTTCAACAGAGGAAGCCCAAGCTAAATAGTTTGAACTTCCCATTAAGGGCTCTGAAGTAATCATGAAGCTTGAATTTCCAGAACCTGTGTTTTTAGAACCAAATATATCAAATCCTAAAGACATCGTTGGATTGTAAATAATAAAAATAGTCAACTGTATCTCGCTGAAACAGGGAAGGGAACACTGTTTCTGCCGGGAAAACACTTTCTGCGGAAAAAATCACTGTAGGTACCAGAAAAAATTGAAAGTGATCGGAATAAAAAGAAAATATTATGGGTAGGCTCGAACTTACTAGGCGATCAAACTGTCCAAAAGAAATTTTTTCAAAATCTAGCCGGAACAGGCCTCATGCGCCGGCGCGTGGGACAGACGCGCCGCCAGAAACAGATCTTCGACAGGCGCGTGGGAGGGTCTTTGCCGGAGAATTGCACAACACCAAGGTCGCCCTAAAAAGGTCGCTGGAATTGAAGCACGGGAATAAATATTATTGACCTATTAACAATGATACAATGAACCCTATATATAATACATCTACTCCTACTACATATGGGACTAGGACTAATTACACATGCATATTCTAACAGCTACCAATGCAATAGCTGAAATTCTTCACTAATAAGCAATAACTTCATCAGTGAATCAATACTAACTTGAAGGCGAATAAATAGAGTGTATCATCTTGCAAGAAATGTTGATTATGTTAAAAGTTGAGAGGAAACAGGAGATACAATATAAATGATGCGAACTTTTGATTCTTTTGATTGAACCAAAAAAAAACTCTTGTTTCTTTTGTTGTTTGGTTTAGTAGCATGTCATTAATGGATCTAATGTTTAGAAATTGTTGTATCAGGACAGGCTAAATTGTCTGCTACAGGAGATGAAGCTTGGAAGGAAAGGGAAGCAGCAGTATTAGCTCTTGGTGCCATAGGTGAAGGCTGCATAAATGGACTCTTTCCTCATTTGTCAGAGGTAATCCTATCACTTGATAGCTCCTTCATATCGATTGGCCATGATTGAAGGAGTCTCTCTTTGAAATTCATGAACACTTACTGTTTTGCAAATGAGCCACCCCCTTATGTCTTTCTTTGCCAATTTGACTTCGATTGAGAATCCTGGTTTATTTGTGGGAAGTGATTTAACTCCATGGATGCCACCAAATGACATGTTGGGGCATGTCGACATATTTGAAATATCTTCTCTTCTGGAAGAAAATAACTTCTTTTTTTCCCCCAATTCAGATTATTACGTTTCTCATCCCGCTTTTAGACGACAAGTTTCCTTTAATACGAAGCATCTCTTGTTGGACTCTATCACGCTTCAGCAAATATATTGTTCAGGTTGGTGATCACTGCCCTATTTATCTTCAATCTGTTTATCGTAATTGTGAGTATACTAGCCCTTGGTAGAATTTGTACCATTCCCATGCCAACCCTTACTGGATCAAATTTGTTAAGATGCTGGGTTAGTTTCTCTATTTGGGATATAGTAGTGTTAACCACAAGCAGGGGTACATTTGATATGGTGTCCTTGAGCAATCAAGGTTTGGCAGATAGTGATGCCATTCTATAAGATGGGAAAGAGTTGTGGCCTTGTGCCGACAATTTTTGGTGGAAGCAGGAGATGCTGCTTATGTCGCTGAGATACATCAATAGTGGTGCAATTACTGGTTCTTGGTCTTAATGTTACTACTGTGGTTATTCCTCTATGAATTGGTCAAATATGGTCATTGCATGCTTGTCTAACATGGTGGTCCTGAATCAATTGTTAAATTAAGTTCCTAAACTAGCTACAAATTAAAAGTAGCTGGTTTCTTAATTCTTGTTTCTTTCGGTAATTATCAAATAGCAATGTACATTTCCATTTGTTGTGATATCGACTTGGTGAATTGCTTCTCAAACAAAATAATGACTTGGTGAATTGCTTCTCAAACAAAATAATGACTTGGTGAATTGCTTAAAAAATAAAAATAAAATAAACATAAAAAATAAAAAATAAAAGAGAAAAAAAAGAAAGAAGAAATATTGACTCGGTCAATTTGGCTTGCACCACTTACCCATCTTGTCCGACTATCATAAGTTTAAGTGGCTATTTGAGTTATTTCTTTCAGTATCCTTTTTTGGTAACTAAACATTCTTCCAAAATGATTTTGTTGTCATTAGGTAATGTTCCAGTTTTTCCGCCATTTAATTTACTTTCTTTCAGGTGACAGATCATCAAGAAGGACGTGAACAATTCAACAATATTCTAATGGGTATTCTGCGAAGAGTATTGGATGATAATAAACGAGTGCAAGAGGCTGCTTGTTCAGCTTTTGCTACCCTTGAAGAGGTATTAAAGCTAAAGCTGTTTATAGCTTAATGTTTTCTTAAATTTAGGCCAAATACATAGGGTCCCCCTTAAAGTTGCAATTTTCATTTAGGCACCTTAACTAGGGCTTGTTCCGAGACACTCCGACATGCTCCAAAGTGTGCCAATTAAAAACAAAATATTGATATGGCAAAATAAGTGGTCCAAACTTCCTTAAGCGCATGAACCGATCCAAATAACACTTTTTCCCCTTTTTTCCAAACAATTTTTCGTTTCTTATCTTTCTCCTTCATCTTCGCCACCACCACCTGAGAGCCGGGCTCGTGTTTTTGCAGACAAAAGAGTAGTAAGGGTTAAAGTTTCTGACCTCAATCAAGCAATTTCAACAGCAAATAGACATCAACCTAGTTGGGTTAAGGATTCAGAAAACAGACAACCAATTCAAGAAAATATAAAGAAACCCAGTAAGAAAAACACTGAATTCCACTTACCCAAAAATCAAAATTGAGTCTTCACCTCAAAATCAAGCAATTTAACAAAAAACAATAAGTGAGCCCAGAAATCAAAATTTATCCAGGAAGCAATTTCTTCAGCCCAGCAAATTGTTAGCACTTCTTATGTGAAGATTTTTTCACCCCAGCAAATTGTTAGCACTACTTTCCGGTCTTCTTTATAGAGTTCTTCCATTTGGGTCCTGGAACAAGTTCAGAAAACTCCTTCAATTCCTTCATTTTTTTTCACCAGCCATGGTTCTTTCTTTATCACCTATTTCTTACAGCAAAAGAATTTGCTTCACTTTCTTGTGTTTGACTCCACTAAGAACAGAGACATAAGGTCTTTTACCCTAGTGACTATTTTTGATAAGGAAATGTTATAGATCAAATAGTTACCCTAGTGACTATTATGATGGAGAATAGGTTGCCGAAGAAAGTTTCATCGCTGGAATCCTAGTCATTAATAAAGTGGGGGCTTTTCATTGAAATAGATGATATTTAGTTTTAATCCAAGTTGGTATTACGTGGAATTAAAAAGACACGTGGTAGTTTTTTATTTGTTTGCTTTTACACATCGAAAGCATTCGTTAACGTGCACCTGAGTAATTTTTGGGACTTAAAATTTTGTGTTTAATCAGAACACTTTGGAACATGCTGAAGTGTAGGAACAAGCCCTAGTTAAGGTGCCTAAATGAAAATTCACGGCAACATTAAGGGGCCCCATATGCATTTGGCCTAAAATTTATGCCATAATAATGTTTTGATGATTGCAGGAGGCTGCGGAAGAGTTGGCACCATGCTTGGATATCATTTTGCAGCACCTGATGTGTGCATTTAAAAAATACCAGGTGCTTATGTGCTATCTCATTATGACTAAATTGTCATTTCAGTCTCCGGATAGTGTCTGACATCTTTGTGGTGTTCATAGAGACGGAACCTTAGAATTGTTTATGATGCCATTGGAACATTGGCGGATGCTGTTGGAGAGGAACTAAATCAGGTATAACTAATATGCTACCTCGTGTTTGTGTTTTCTTACCTTTTGAAATGTTGGTGGTTCTCTTGTTTCATGATCACAAATATGCTACCTCGTGTTTGTGTTTTCTTACCTTTTGAAACTAGATGAGTATTTCCCGTGCTATGCACGGGCCCAACAATTATACAAGAGATCAATAATTTGAGTCTATAATTTTGATCGAGTGTCTAATAATTTGAGTTGTGATATAATTTTAACTGTGTGTATGAACGCATATTTATACTTGATTGCAATTATAAATAGCAATAAATAATTTAGAATAACCATATCACCAACAAAAAGAACAGTTCCATTCTCAGTAAATAGTGAGAGACGTAGAAATTCATATTTACCTCCCCAGGGGCCCGGCATGTGTAGAACCGAGCAAAATATTGTATTTTGTTGTGCTTTTCTTTTAAAATCATTTACAAAATCAAATCCAAGCATATGACTACTTGTTCATTTCCTACCTATCATTCTATACCACATGATTAACCAGACGTATTATGTTGCTATCACTGCTATACCACCTATGAACAATAGAAATTACATAGTCTAATTACGAGTCATATAGAGTATTGCAAGTATTTGCACCTTGCTAAAAACATCCACTACTTTGTATTCTTCATGAGAGCTTGCTCCTATTCTGAGACAAGAATAAGATATTAAATATTCTTAATAGAAAATATTTACTACTACAAGTCCCACACCAAGAATTTGAAATATATCATGATACAAAAATAAGCTAGAAAGAGAGAACATAGACACAAGCCAAGTATCTGTGCAACTAAATTACTCTAGAGTACTATAAGTGTCTTAGTCACGCTCCTTTAGAAAAGATGGAATAATAATAATAATAATGTATTTAAAAGCAAAGACGTCGTTACTACAATCGAAGAAATGCTAATTCTTATTTTTTTAATAAGCTAATGCTAACAACTATATAAATATACTGAAAATTTAATGCAAACAATCTCCAGAAAAGATTGTCTACAATTTTACTTACCCTCAAACAAAAGAAAGAAGTAAGCCCAATCACATGATTAGCAAATGTCTAAAAAGTCCATTAAAATATACAGTTGTGACGTAGATTCATTGATACAATTCCTATCACCACTAAAAGAATAAAATATGGACTGACATGGCATTTTTTTATATCATCTCAACATTATTATGTGCTTGGCAATAAACTTATTTTATTTACTCATCAAGTTGGTGTTGCTCATGACCCAATTTATACCTTAGTCATCAGACTTCTTTAAACGGATGACTTCCTTAAACTTATCTTTAATGAATAATCAGTCTATAACAAAATCAACTAATAAAAACAATTAAGATTTCACAAAATACCATAGAAGATGTAATCAAATAAAAAATGTCCTCAAGATATAGTCATTGCAAAATAATGCTTAATCCTGACACTTCCGATTAGAAGTTAATCAACATGGAATTTGAATGCTTGATAAACCAAGTAACATCAATAACTCTTTTGTGTTATTCTATACGCAAGAGCACAAGATGTTTGAAACGGACTCAGTCCAGGTAATAAATTTTTCTTTCTCAATTTTTTGGTTTGTCCTTGGCATCAAGATGTGTTTTATGAACAAAGAAAATAACAAGTTATACCATATAACAGTTATTAAATAACTCCACATTAATCATGCTAAACCATCCTTTCTCTGTTTGTACTCAATCTTAGTGCATAAACTCATAGAACAAAAGTATCTCATGGAAATAGTGCAGTGTGGTAGAGTAATTGTGTTGTAATTCACAAATAAAACATAATTTCTCTGTCCCAATTTATGTGTTATATTTCTTTTTAATCAGTTCCAAAAAGAATGTCATACTTCTTTATTTAGAAAGAGTTTAACTTTAAATTAAAGCACAAAAGCAAGCACGTCCAACAAACAACGTGCAGAGATTTAGAATTACCGTCATAAAGATAAACATAATACGTGGAGAAGAAAGTGTACCAATATAGATAATTCATAACCTTTCTGAGAGTGATGGAGGAGGAGTATTGAGTCTTCCATGACCATGGCAAGTAAATATATTTCTATCTTTTGAGTACAAACCTGTTTCAATAAGATAAATTCAAAGTGAGAACAAAACTTGAACATTCTCTGCAAGGTAAGAAATTGAAAAGAAGATAGATAAAGGAGAAATGATAGTAAGCGATTGCAATCATACTCATTTATATAATAAGTTAGATGAATTATGATGGTTGGAGAGGTTATGTGTTTTAAGTTTAACACAAAATTAACAATTTTCTAATTCTTGTTCTGCTTCGGTAGTTATTAAATTTGAAAATACCAAATGACGACAAAGCAATGCGGTAGGTGATCTTCCTATAATTATTAATCAATGTAAAGTCTTCCCACAACACGTGAAAAATACATTATCTTTGTCGGTTCATCTAAATAAATAGAGAAAAAACGGGAGAAATGAGAAGTTGTTATCACCACCATTATAACAAAAAGGAAAGAAAGATAGACTAATAGGCTATATTCAATTTTTTGAGATACGACTGGATTTTGTGGCAGAGATATAAAGTTCTTCTGGATTGTCCTTTTCCGGTGAAAGAAGACGCGATGTATATTGCAAGTGATTAACTCCTCGAGATGGAGAGACCATAAGGATAGAAAGTTGTCTGTCAAACAGATTACATTGCTTTTGAACGCACAAACTGTATAGCCATAATCTATCAAAACTTAAGCTTCAAAAAGGGAGAATCTAGAAGTTCAATGTAGAAGTAATTTCTTTCAATAAATTCATCAAACACTTGTGGCACAAAAAGTGTTACCTAAAAATGTAACAAAACCCAATTAAAACTAACTTAGGTTTCAGGTAGCAGCACCCGCATGCCCCATATTAAACCCAGTTCTATTAGAAGTGTTCTTCTACCAAGAAGAGGCAAAAAGAAAAAGCAAGAAAACCAAATGAAAAAAAAAACTTAAATCAAATTTAACTGAAGATTTAACCAATCGTTTAGACCACAAATTAAAGCAGAAGTATTATATTGATACAGGTTGCATATGAAGACAAAAATGCAGAACAACAGAAGAGAAAATCCAAAATAAATAACAACAATAACAACGGATAATAGCAGACAAAAAAATGAAATAAAATAGAAGAAAAATTGAAAAAAAGAATAGCTGACACACTAACCTGAACCTTGTAACACCCAAAGTAGAAGACCCATAAATGTAGATACTTCAAGCAAGAAACTGATAAAATAGGAAGAAATCCCTTAAAAAAAAGTAATGAACAGAAGATTGAAAGAGAGGAGGATGAACTGAAAAAAGTGGAAGAAGATTTAAGAAAAAATTGTGGTAAAACCCCAAGCCGAGAAGATGAAGGGAAAGTGAGAGAGTTAGGAAAGGAGATGAAAGTGTGGACGGTTCTAGAATTATGTGGTAGTGTGTGAAAAATAAAATGACAATTCTATCCTTGGTCGACCAATCATGGCTTTTCTATATAATAGAAATGTTGGTGGTTCTCTTGTTTCATGATCACAAGTTCTTCTCCGTAAAGCTTTTGCGTACAGAAATTTGGTAGGATTGTGATAGTTTATTGTTCCTTATTAATTGTTCATTCGGTGGTAATTACAGCCCAGGTACCTTGAGATTTTAATGCCCCCATTAATTGAAAAGTGGCAGCAACTTCCAAATTCAGACAAAGATCTCTTTCCACTGCTGGAGTGTTTTACCTCGATAGCTCAGGTAGTTGTAACTGCTTATGGACATTTAACTTTATCGAGTCAATGTAGTACATTTTATGGTTAATTTCTCCTTGTGAGCTGATATATCAGTGATAGATAATATAAAACCGTCTCGTTTGTGTTCTCTTTTACCCACATCACAGTGGACATGAAATTTGGGGTAATTACCCCAGGAGAATCAGAGATTTAGGAAAATGAAGTTCGAGGCACTACTTGTTTATGTGACTTGAGTATAATGTACAAATTACTTGAGTATTTTCCTCTGGTATAATAATTTTTTTTTTTTTTTTTTTTTACCGCAATCCTTGGCTTAATCCAATAGTTAACTTAAAGCTAGAACACCCATGGTGGGTGGCTCGGTTGCACAAGGGCAGAGTGGTGATTCAATTGGCAATGCTAACCCACCCATGGTGGGTAGCTCGATCACCAAGGGCAGTCTTCGTGTTAATCTTTGATTTTAAAGCCAGCGCAATCCAAATGGCAGTTTGAAACTCCCATGGTGGGTGGCTTAATACCACCGAAGTGGTAATCTTTAAGAAAGTTATGCTCTCCATTTAACAGTTTTTCCATTGTTTGAAGTTTGAACTATATGGCTGCTTGTTGCACTTACATTATACGAATCCATGGTTTGAAGTTTTCCATGCAGATTTAGATGGATATTTGAATTTAAGAGTTTGGTTTATGGAACTTATGATTTTCTGGTTTGTGCCTGAGTTGCTACTTATGGGATATGTTGAATTGAGGCATTTGGATTTAGAAACATTGTTCCCGTGGAGTACTACCTGTCTGATCTGTGTTTTGAGTATTCCTGTGGGATAGTTGAGTTTGAGACATTAGGTTCATTCAAGGGCTCTTTGAGCATCAAGAGAACGCACTGCTGTAAATACTGTATTTGCCAACATATAGGACATTAACTCTCGTGGCGTGACGGGATTACATAACTGCCACTCTTGGATACGTAGCATGCATTTGGTCTTGATACTCCTGCTGCTTTTGTTTCTTGGAGATTAATATTTGGTGGATTAGCTGTTATGATGCTTTCCTTTCACAAGTTTTAACCTGATAGAAGTTGTTTAATATGTTCCTTTTTAGGGTAATTTTTTTAATTGTAGGTCATTGAATAGTGAAGTATCGTAGGTCATTGATAGTGAATCTACTATGCCTCTGAGTCACATTTGCCTCTTAAGCTGCGGAGAATTATTAGAAGCATTTCTTTAAGTCTTATCTTCCTTTCATCCTATGTATGCTTCAGAGTGGCCTTTAGTATTTTATTGTTTGGGTGTTTCAGGAACTTCACCAGTGTAGAAAGAAGAAAGGGGAACATTACTTAAAGAATCTAGCTGATAAAGTTTGAATACATTTTAAAGCTAATTTTGCGCCTAGGTGGTAGGATGTTCATCAATCTAATGACTTGAATAAGGTAATATAGGTATACATTATAATCACCAGAAATCTCAACTTCTCAGTAAGTGCTGAATCCTAACCAGACTTGCTAAATTTCAAACAGTGACATTTGCTTTAATTTATTATGTGAGTAGCACTGAATGTAGCTTTGTCAGACTCTTTTTAAAAAGTATTGATGGAAGTAATCTGCTATGGAATGCTATGGTATAGATAATACATTTTTCTTCTTTCAGGCTTTGGGTACTGGATTTGCACCATTTGCTCAGCCCGTATTTCTGAGGTGCATAACCATCATTCAGTCACAACAATTGGCAAAGGTTTTTCTTGATATGATGTCTTAGTTGCTTTTTGAGGCTCTGGTTTTTTTTTATTTTTTATTTTTTATCCCGTGATAACCATTAGCCATTGCTTCGTAGCAAAGGTAAGTTTCTTAGCACTAATGGTGAGTTGCTGTTAGAATTGTTTCTGTTTAATGGTCCAATTCACGCAGCCTCTCCTGCATGCATGAAAACATGGACAGAGACACACTGGGAGAGGGGAGGGAGTATTGTAACTGTGATCTCCATCTTCTCGTGTTTGTTTCTATTACTCTCTGGATTTTCCAAGTTTCCTGGAACTTCGTCATCCTGTTCGGAGTTCTGTGTTTGGTTTAGGATTGAACGTTTTGTTACATTAACGGTTGGGTTTAGCCTTTCTTTTCAAGGTCGGAGGGTAGCCATGCTTCTTTCAACTGTTTGCTGCATGTGTTTGATAATCAATTTGCTTATATTTTGTTTTATGAGATATTCTCTCTTCACTTTTTAAATTCCAATTGCAGGTTGATCCTGTTTCAGCTGGTTTTCAATATGATAAAGAATTCATTGTTTGTTCTTTGGACCTGCTCTCTGGACTTGCTGAAGGTCTTGGTAGTAGTATAGAAAGCCTGGTAATTCCTTTTCCTATTAAACTGACTATAGATGTCTTTCTGTGTGTTTTATTGTTGCTGGTTGTTATCACAAATTATTGGAGGTGAGAGGAAGGGACTCTAAAGTTCACAAAGAGGGTTTATGTGATGCCTTTGAGTTTGAAGTTGCTTTGTTATTTACGCAGGATTATTATTTGATAAACTGAGGTGTATCTAGTGTAGTGGCTATTTGATTAATGTGTACCTTTGGGAAAAAATATATCAGGGTATTGTTTAATGAACAGATCTTTTGATGCCAACTCTGATTAAGCATTTGATGCTATCTTCTTTCCGTTCATAATACATGCCAATGTTGATCTTTGACACTTCTGTACTGTCAGCATTTAGATAATAAGCGGCCTGTACATTTTAACATTATGCTCAATGAGGAATAACTTTGCAGGTTTCACAAAGTAATTTAAGGGATTTGCTTCTGCAATGTTGCTTTAATGATGCTCCAGATGTTCGGCAGAGTGCCTTTGCATTGCTTGGTGACCTTGCAAAGGTAAGTTATTGTAATTCACCAATACCGATTATAGGGTGGTTACATTGAATTTCAATGACAAGTCGACTGCTTTGGAAATGCAGTCTTGCATTTTAATTCACTGCTATCTTTGGTGATTGCAAGTAGGTTTGTCCTGTTCATTTACATCCTCGTTTGGCCGAATTTCTTGATGCTGCTGCTAAGCAACTGGTGTGTGTAATATTTATGTCGATCTTTAATTAGCTCTCAACATTTCAATTTCTTGTATTTTATCTATGGTATGCTTGTACAGAACACTTCCAAGCCAGTTGAGAAGGAAACAATTTCTGTGGTCAACAATGCATGCTGGGCAATTGGAGAGTTAGCTATCAAGGTAGGTTTCGGCAAATTGCATTGCTTCCTAAGGTCATATGATTTAGATAAGCTTAAGTTATGAATGTAAATAGAATGTGAGTTATACATGAAGACAAGAGAATGTTATCTGTTTGAGTTTTTGAAAATTTAGGGATGCCAATGGGGTAGCCTGAAGCCTTAGTGAGGCGAGGTGGGACCGGAAAGGTTGGGGGGGGGGGACTATCAGAACTTTTTAGCTCTTTTTTTTTTACAAAAGTTTTGTTTTCAATTTATAAACTTCTAATTTCCCATATTTCTCAATTTCCATTTAGGACTTCTTTATTAGTTACATATAAATTTTCTTTTCAAAAATTTCAACTCTCCATTTAATAGTTCTCCAATAGAGAATATCTTATTACTAAAGCGATCTCTCCAATACAGAATGTACAGTTATGAGTTGTTCTGCAATGTAGACTAACACATATTTACTGAAAGCCTAAAACATTTCAACTGATCTCATTGTTGAGTAACACAAATGGATCGGAGAATTTCTACATTTATCAAAGTAATTGACAATTATGGATGATCTAGGGGTTACCATCAGAGGAGTTAAGTCACACTTAATCGTTCTCTTTAAATTCGTTAATAGGTAAATTGTTTGAGAAATTCGTTTTCTCCAACTTCCATATTCTTATTGTTAAAAATTAGACAATTTCCGGCATCACTTTTTGACTGTTATTACATCTTCATGTATATACTTCTAGTTGCTGTTTCTTAACTTAGTAAACCACTGCATAACATACTTCACCAAAAAGAAAAAAAATAAAGATAAGGGTTGAAAAATATAATGATGAAACAAGTATCAAAAACCAATGAAGGGCAGCCTAATGCACAAAGCATCCTGCGTTCACGCAAGATCTGGGGAAAGGTCGCACCCCAACGGGTGTAATAACGCAAGATCTGGGGAAAGGTTTCACCCCAACGGGTGTAATGTAGGTAGCCTACCTTGATGCAAGCATCAGGGGATGATTTCACGACTCAAACCCGTGACCTATAGGTCACATGGAGACAACATTATCTTTACTCCAAAGGTCCCCTTCTAAAAAAACAATGAAAAGAAAAAAATTAGTATGGAAAGAGAAGATGATTATGGGCCGAAAAGGGGGGACGAGGCAAGGTGGCTCTGGTGTAAATAGGAAAAAGAGTTGAGCAGAGCAGGCAATATTGTCAAAGGCTCATTTAAGTCGCGCTTATGCCCTGAAGCTCAGGGAGGGCGCTTCGCCTCGCTTTAGTTGCGCTTCAGTGTAAGGCAAGGTACTAAGGCGTGTGCTTCATTGCCCATGAGTTCTCTCTTGAATCAAGCAGCACTAAATAACAACTATAATCAGAAATAGGTGTATTAGCTGCTAAGGGAAACATTATGAATGAATTTGTTACTTTGTTCTTGAATTACATATAAATTTTTATTTATTTCCTTCATTGCGCCTTTTTTTAAACTAAAAACCACACTTTAAGTGCGCTTACAGCCCAAATAGACCTAAGGCGCTTTTTAAAGCTTTTCGCCTTTGACAACAAGTAGGAGCAGGGTACGGCAACATTATGGAGGAAGGTCTTGCCCAACGCATTCGCTCTTCGCCATTACACTACAACAACATACCCAATGTAATCTCACATAGTGTAGAGTTTTGGGGTAGTATATATGCAGACCTTACCCCTATCTTGTAGAGGTAGAGAGATTGTTTTCAATAGACTCTCAGTTCAAGGAAAGCATAAGCATAACAGTAATGAAAAAGAAATACGGTAGAAGCCATGCAAAAGAAGCAGTAACGACAATAAGTTAATAAGATAATCGAAGCGAAAGAAACAACAAGTAGTAATAGAAATTTAAGAATAAGAAAAAACGAGAATACATACTAATACTACTGGTATGGAAAAGAAGAATGCGCAACTACCTACTAACCTCCTACCCTAATTCTCGACCTCCACACCCTCCTATCGAGGGTCATGTCCTTGGTAAGCTGACAATGTGCAATGTTCTGCCTAATCACCTCTCCCCAATACTTCTTCGGCCTATCTCTACCTCTCCTAAGACCCACCATAGCTAACCTCACACATCCGTACTGGGGCATTTGGGTCTCTCCTCTTCACATGCCCGAACCATCTGAGCCTCGCTTTCTGCATCTTGTCCACCACGGATGTCACTCCCTTTCTATCCCGAATATCTTCATTCCTGATCTTATCTCTCTTAGTATGCCCACACATCTATATCAGTATCATCATTTACGCCACTTTCATCTTATGGACATGAGAATTAATGACTGACCAACACTCTGCCCCATACAACATAGTCGGTCTAACAACCACTCTGTAAAACTTACCTTTTAAGTCTAGTTGGCACTGCGCCATTATAATCCGTACTTTTGAAATGCGCTTATATGCCTATCACAGAAGAATGTTAGGAGACAGATGAGAGCCCCTTGTATCTCATTATTCTGCAACACAAGGTGCTGTTTGGATTCACTAGTGCTGCTATTGCTTGTTCTCTAGCGTTTTGGTTTCTCACAAATGATAATGAGTATGAAGTAATTTATGTATCTTTGGCTGCAACTATTCTGATTTGACTGTAATTGCGCTCCCTGTTTAACCCCACATTTATAACTTGAACTTTCTTGTATTTTTTTTTGAATCACTTAGAATTTGATCTTATATGGGATGTCATAATTTCAGGTTCCCAAGGAGATATCTCCAATAGTCTTGACTGTAGTATCATGCTTAGTGCCAATTCTTCAACATGCTGAGGTAATTATCTGTTGAACATTTTTTGGTTTCTAAATGATATTAATTTAGTCATATGTGCATGACTCAGATATGTATTATCACTGTTGATGTGATTGATCAGAGTTTTTTTTTTTTAAATGATAACCCAAAGTTACTTGTTTATGTGCCCGACCTTTTGTTGTGGATTGTCATTCTCATTGAATATATTTATGGTGAGAAGGGGCTCAACAAGTCACTGATAGAAAACAGTGCTATCACCCTTGGAAGACTTGCATGGGTTTGTCCAGAGCTTGTATCACCCCATATGGAACATTTCATGCAAGCTTGGTGTATTGCTCTGTCAATGTAAGTGACTTCCACCTGCTCTTCTTCTAGCTTTCCCTACGCGCTGAAGTATAAAACTGTCATATTTTCACACAAAAGAGAGATTCTATAAACAACGTTATGATTTATTTATTAACTAATAAATAATGTTTTACCAATGTACTCTAACCCATTAAAGGCACTTGTTGAATGAGAGTGAACATGGATATATTCGAATGAGAGTAAACGCAATTAAAGGCAGTTATTGGAAGTAAAGTAGGCGTTGATTCCCCAAAGATGCACCAGTGAAAAAATCTGCTTCATTGTTCCAAGTACCAAGATAATATGATTTGGATTAAATTGAATGATTTGGATGATTGAGAGCTCTTAGTAAAATGTGAGAATGTATTCTTCAAAGCTGCTACTGCGTTTCTTTGTATTTTTTATACCTTACCAGGAATGTATTCACTTATGGAGGTCGAAGACCAGGTGGTTTGATTGTTTTGGATTTTTCCTTTTCTAAGTTTCATTGAATTTTAAAAGATAAAGGTGTAAGGTGGAAGAAGTCGTTGAACAAGATGGTGTTATCGTTTAAGTTTTAACATTCTGAAAATTATTACCAGGTCTTGCTTTTTAATTCATGAAAGCAATAGTTAGTGTCTGATTCTTTGAGTAAAGCATCACTGTTTCTTCCACTGCAATCCTAGTCGCTGTTGTGTTAGTCATGGTTTTCAACATTGAACATTGATGTGCCATCTGGGTTCAGCTTATCCCAATATAAAAAGTGCCTCTGCCTGATAACCAACAATTGGTGGTCATTTTGTGGCAGGATACGTGATGATATTGAAAAGGAGGAGGCTTTTCGCGGTTTATGTGCAGTGGTATTTTCTGTCTTTTCCTATTTTACCCATTGGTTCAGGTCATCATAAACTTGATATTGGTATATGAATAAGTTTCTTTCGTGTTAGGAACTGAAAAATTTGATTATTCAACTTCACAGGCTGGATTTGATTGACAAAACTGAATCCTGAAGTTCATTAAGTTAAACTTGTGTTTCCTCTTAACTTGACCATTTATGCATGGCAGTCACCTAAAAGGATCAATCTACTGCACCGTCTATATGCTCATTAACTCTGAAAAGGGCAGGCGACTTATGTAAAATGGAAGTTTGTACTAGAAGTGCTCTATGAGTTGTATTATCAACAAAAGATGTCAAGACAGAAGTGCTTTATCATTTATATAATCAGAAAAATGTCTACGTAAAGATGCGCTGGCATTTGCAAAACCAACGAATGGCAAATCTCAAGCTATGGTGTTATATAAAATTAATATGATTTTTCTAGAAAAACAAGCAACCCTAACTTGCACACAGTTACAACTTTTGTTGTTAGCTACTGTCCAGAACTTTACTTGGTTCTTTTGATTGTTGCAGGTTAAGGCCAATCCATCTGGTGCTTTGAATTCACTTGTCTTCATGTGCAAAGCCATTGCAAGTTGGCATGTAAGTACTCCGTTTTCATTGCTGTATTCCGACAGTGGAAAGAAATTTGTAGATTATTTTGTATTGGTCTTGATGTTATGATCCTTTTTCAGGAAATAGAAAGTGAAGATCTACACAATGAAATCTGCCAGGTTTTGCATGGATATAAGCAAGTAAGGGCTTCTGCAGTTCTTTCCTGTCATCATTAGAACTTTACATGATATCATCATTTCTAACTTGTTTACAACTTGCTTCTATAGTTTAGCTGCGAGCATCAGAAAATTGTGGGATATTTCGAGGGATTTTGACAGTACATATTTTCCTTTTAGATCACTAGTTGAGCAACTGAGCTTGATGAAGTTGATTTTTTATTGCTTGCACGCTTTTTCTATCTTTGTGTTGTTTGACGTTGGGTTTGATAATGCATGGAGAAAAACGGAGGGAAGGGCACTTTTGTGGGGTTCGGGGGGGGGGGGGGTCAGTAGTTGAATTATTTGTTAGTCGTTTGCGTGCAGTGGAAAGATTGCTTCCATACAAAGATATCTAATGCATTATTCTGGGATTGGTCAGATGCTCAAGAATGGTGCTTGGGAACAGTGCATGTCTGCCTTGGAGCCCTCTGTGAAGGGCAAGCTGTTAAAGTATCAAGTATAAAAAGTATAATGTGTTCAATGCTAGAGCTCATCGCTCCTCTGTTGCTTCAGAGCCATGCATCTCTCCGATTTATATTGGTGCCAGTTTACCAATGTCTGATTGTTGTTGAACAATGCATGTTGGAGCAAGCACAAGTTTGCAGTTGAATTTTCATCCTGGAGAAACATGCTCTTTGAAGGTTGAAGCTTGCTATACTTCTCCAAATTTCCGGTGAGCTGGTTTGTCTGCATAGCCGTTGTTTGGAGGAGCAGAGAAGCAAAGGTTTGAGACATCTACTGCACAGGTTGCTTTATGACATCCATATTTTAGTTTTTCACCATTTGCTTCTTGGGTCGAGAAGTAATTTTTCCTCATTTTAAAGTTTTCTTGGTAAGGTTCCATTGGGTTGGATTAATTCAGCACCCACGACAGCTAGGTGTCTCATAATTTAATGATCTACCTTTTCTTTTAGGAGGTTACGAATTGATGGTCTGTTAGGAGGGAATGAGATATTGTTTAGTAAGATGGGTGATGAGAGAGAGCAGTAATAGTAATTGCACCTTAGTAGTTCATTGGATGGAGGGGTTCGAATTGTGTCTATTCAAAAAGGTAAAATGTGCATCTTTTTATCCTGCCATAATTTGTCACCGTTTATAGTAATTGAAATTTTGACAGTCAGAGTTGTGACGTGATGCCTAAAGTGTATGTTGTATGGAGAATGCTGTATCATAATTCTGAGTGTAAATTTCCATTTGTACTTTTGTCCAGCAGTAGTTTCTGCACCTATTATATATAATTCTTAAAAAAAAAGGAGGAGAAATTCATCGGGTTCAAAAAGGAAGTAATTTCTTTTCTTGAAGTATGTTTGACATTCTTTCTTATTTGATCTGCTTTCATGGGGAAGGTACATTAAGAATTTCCATGGTTATTAGATTTAGCCAATACTCGGGGAATTATTGACTGTGGTACAAATGTATGTGGATTTTGTTTTCATTTGAATGTTTCGGTGAATGACGTGTCTGATGTGCTCGCTGATGGTAACGGCCAATAGTCACATAGTTAACAATGTTTATTAACATTTGGAATATAAATCTAAGAGTGATGCAATGCAGAAGATTCAGTTTCTACTGCGACGCTGCATTAGTTTCTTCTCCACCCTTCTACATGACCTGGAAATTCCTTCTCCATTGCTTCTATGCCATGTTGCAGTTTTTTTCATTATTCCATGCGTATTATGCGAGTTCAGCATCTAAAATCAGAACACTAGGAGACTATCCCATGCATTTGTTACTCCAACCAAACTCCAGAGCAACATAGCGAGTGGTAACGTTATTTGTTAAATGGATCTTTATTATCATAAAGTGTAGTAATTTATTCTTTCTTTACACAATTAGAAGGAATCATTTATTTTTGCCTCTTGAGTTCCTACTGCTGAAACAGTATAATTGGGGTGCACAGAGGAAGGGTTAGTTCCTTACATAGCTGGAACCTGCAGTATTTACCAGTTCTTGCAATTGTTTTGTAAGCAGAATCCCATCATGCAATTTCTCACAGGTCAGTGTTTTTAAGTTCGCCAAGCTTAGGCTCTCTCGCAATTTGAGGTACCCAATAGGTAACTGCATGCCGTAAACTTGCATTCCTTAAGGCTTAGTGCGCAAGGAGACGGGAACTAAGAATAGCTTGTACTCTTCTTACGTTGGTCAAAAACCAAAGCAGACAACGTTAGAGGACGGGTGATAGTAATTGTCTTCGAGTGTCTTTTTCAGAGTTCTAAAGTTGGAAACCTTGTGACTCTTTAGATCCTGATGTGAAGGTGATTCCTGTGGATGAGTGAGAGTGCAAGTGTAACAACAGCAAGAAGCGAGAGAAAGTACAGACAAGACACGAGTTCACACGACTAAACAGTACACTTGTCCATCTAAAGACCAATTTTCGTCTCTGCGCATGGACCCCACTTCACTGCACATAAGTCACCTAAAAACTTCATTCTACCTCATTTCTTCCATTTTCTTAGCTTTTCACTAGCAAAATTACCCTTCTCCTTCAGTTCAGCAACAGCTCAGTTGCATACAGAATTAGTACCCCTCTTCGGTACACAAAGCTAGCTGCTGCAGGTACCTTTTTTTTATTAGTCCTTTGGGAATATGGAAACTAGTTTAATAAAGTCATTCTCTGATTTTCACTGCGACGGCTTCCATAATAAGTCCAATGTGCAATTCGAATTCTCGGACATAGAGATGGATACTCTTCAATCACTGGCCTACATCAGCCTTAAGGATATCATGCCGGAATCACCGCCGTCGGTTATATCACCAATGATTAATCGCAAGGAAAGCTGGAGAGAGATTCCGATGAAGGACCCGCTCTTACAGCAGGCGGCGTGGGCGTATCTACAGCCTATCGAAATCCCGGAGGCCGACCGGAGTTTGTTGATCAAGGTCAAAGAGAAGTGCTTTTGGTTGTTTGGGTGCCTCAGCGACGCCCTTGTCGTGATTTTCAGGAGCTGGTTTTCTATGGCTGGAAAGAAGAAAAAGTTAAAAACTTGACTGATAATTACAGATTACGATTTCGCAAAAGCTGCCATTTTTTAAGCTTCTGTGTTTGATGGGTTGATAAGGGTTCTCTTTCATGTACATAAAATTTCTGCGTTGACTTTAAATGTTTGTATTCTCGTAATATTAACAATGGGTTTGAATGGAATAGCATGGTCAGCGAGTTATATATATATATATATGAGCCAACTTGTTCGGGGTGATAGGCATAGTAATTGTATGTTTAATTTCCTAATATAATTGATTTTCTTAATAAGTTACTGAAGTATACAGTACTTGCCTCTTTCCGGGGGGGAGTGAATGGTTTGGAGATGTGTAATTATATAATAGGAAAATTGTACTCCTTTCTTTTCTCTTAAGAAAGATGAGGTTATTACTATTCAGACAAGAGACAATTCGCAGCTTTTAAATTTCGTGATTTGCAACTTCCCTTGTGTAAACAAAGCATAAGCTAGCTCAAAATTTGTATAGAGAAGGTTGAGAGGTCGATTATTTTTTCTTTTTTTCTTTTTCCGAGCATCTGTCAGTTATACTCCCGCCGTCCCATTTTAACTTTACCTTAATTTATTCCAAATAATTATCTTCAACTTTACCCTTAATATTAAAGAAGTAGTAGTTCTTTTTAATACTTGTTCAATTCTCAAAAAATATTTAATAGGGTTAGCAAAGTAAATTAAACCTTATGTTTATTATTTTGTTAATGAGCGTGGAAAAAGTTAAAGCGATAGTTAAAATAGGACGGAGAGAGTATATATCAAATTTAGTCTCGAACTCTCGATGGACGTACTGACCTAGGAATGTATTAAAGTGCTCCGTTTAGTGTTAAATGAATAGAAGATCAAAATATTAAAATAAAATGGACTCGAATAGAATTGAATAGAATGAATATAATTAATTCAAATAAACTCATCTCAACCAGCTAAGGTTAGTGCATAAGTGATGAATTGCTTGATATGAAATTATGACTCATTGTAATTTCATGTAGTTTTTAAAATACAAGTTATATTTCATAAAATTTAAAGATCAATGTCTAAATACATCTATAATTCAAACGACGGTCACATTTTTTAAATTATATATATGGCCAGATGGAGTAGTTATATATTTTTAAAATATTAGTACGGTTTTCACTGGTTTACACTTAATCATCTTATTTACACTTTGGGGTGGAAGATGTTGCGATAGCCAGCCATGTGTAATGTGTTATCGTTTGGTTTAAAAGGTCTAATGCAGAGAAACACGGAGAATGTAACTATCTAGTTTTCATTTTGACAACATCAAATAGGCTGTTTGTTACTTTAATTAATTAATGTGGTAAAGATATTACAGAGAGCGACAGTATGTTTATGTTATTACTCTAAACATATCGATTTCGTGACATTTGCTAATGTCTATTTCTTGTTTGATAATAAATGTTTTGGTCTAATGGACAAAAGAATGTTACACATAGTTGGTTTTGGGGTGCTCCATATGACTAGGTCACCCTTTGTCTCAATTAATAATGCTTCATGAGAAATTCTTTGGTGGAAAAGATTACGATTCATAGGTCTAGAATTTTATTTTATGTGTCGTATAACCAACACTACTTATGTAAGGCTTCCTACTGCTTGAGAAGTGGAATCATGAGTCCCACTTGCTTAATTTTACAACATAAAATTACTTTCTTACTTTAATTTAGATGACACATTTTGTTTATCGAGAGTCAATTTGACTAAACTTAAAATCTGAATTAGATTAGTTCAATTCAGTATTTAGTATTTTAAAACTAAAAGTTAGAAATTCAGAAATTATACGAAAAATATTATAAGTTGCAATTTTTTTCATCATGTCAATATAATAACAAATATATTTTAAAATATTAATCAAATTTTACCTGGTTTAACTCTTGATAAATAAAATGTGTTATCTAAGTAGAAATGGATGGAGTAAAAAGGTAAACCATAAAATTAAAGTCATGGTCCGTTGATGTACGTTAGAGTCGACCACAAATGGCAAGAGACAATTAGTACGTGCGGAGACCAATGATACATCTCAAGGCTTTATGAATAACTAACTATGTCAGAGCATATGGAACTTGTACCTACTAAGCAATCGTCAGCAAACGATCAAGCCTGTGCAATTGTTGGTCGAATTACTTCTATCGGACAATTTACCGTTATTACCTGCATAATAATCTTGGAAAACAATATAACCTTTAGACCGTAAGGTCACCCTTTAACACATCAACACCACTCTTTATACCAAGATATGGCTATACGTTAGAAAAGGAGTTCAATAAAACAATTTGGAGTTTTTTCTCGAGTGAAGATGATTCTGATGATGTCCTAGATGAATATGCCGAGAAAATTAGAGGACAAAGAGTTCCAAAAAAAAAGAATGTGCCAAGAGTTGAAATTGGGCTCTTCAGTGTACATAGAACAAAGGTTACCAAAAGTTTATCCCTAATATAAAGGCAAATCCAAGATCTCTAGAGCATGTATATATGTAAAATGCTGGTATTAATTGGACCCATTGATTATATTCTACATCATCCACGGCTAGCTAGTTTTAATATTTATATTTGATTTGATTATATAAAAATTTTACGGTGACAAAATGAGGATATAGATTTCAATGTGTCAACATTTAAAAAAAATAAACCAAACAAAAAAAAGAAAAAGAATACTTAATTAAAATGCAAGAAGTGATACTAGACATGCCCATCCTTGTAGCTCGGCCAAATTCTTAAAAAAGGAAAAACAACAAGATAAACATAAGATTAAACTCCGTACCTCACTTAGAGAGGTGCATGATATTTGGCGTAATTCGCTATATTTTGATAGTAATTTAACCTCATTCTCAAGTGTTCTTGAATAGTTTAATGGTTAAAACTCACCAAAATTGTGCCTAATTGATGCTCTTTGGTTGATATGGAATTGAAAGAAGAATTGAAGGAATATTTGAAGTTTTGGGATGAAAATCTACTCAAATTGAAGAAAAGGACAAAGTGCAAAAACAACGCATTTTCCCTCTAATGTGCGCTCATCTGGACAAGATCAAATGCAGAGCGCATGGTGCGCGCGCGCGGCGCGAGAGCAGAAATTTCTGGGCGAAAATTATAAGGATATTTTGATCTTTGGAGCAAATTTTACACGATATAAAAGCTTCTTTTTGCCTCCCCAGCTACAATCTCGACCTGAAAAGAAGAGAACACTACTTTCGAAGCAAGTAAGGGCTTGGAAGAGTCCAAAAACCATCTTAATCGAAGATTTGAAGAGTTTATATCAACTTTTCTATTTTTCGTTTATTATGGAGATTGTTTTGAGAATAGTCATTATATTTTTTTAGTATAAATATGAGTAGCTAAATTCCCTAGCTAGGGTATTGATGAACCCCTTGTTGGGTGGTTTTGAGTAAATATTCCTGAATCGTTGATACTTATTCTATTTGTTTGGTTGCAGTTTTAATGAATTCAATTGTTTGAGCTCGCAATTGTTTATGCCCTATTTCTTGTTATTCTCGGAAAAAGATTGACAAGGTTGGGTCAGTCAAATAACAGGACTTCGGGTTGAATTAAGGAATTACTTAACCCGATGTAGAATCGTTATGGGGACATCATGATTCGACTGTGACCTAGAATTGGACAAGTTTATTATCTTGATTATTTTGGGGAAAATAGTTCAAAAATGGTGTCGCTAGTAGTTGGGAAACTCTAGCGAACAACTTTAGGTCCAAGGGTGATAGAATAATGTCAAACAAAGTTTCAAGACTTCACTTAGAGTTAGCCCGGCAATTGGGGGATTCTCTACCTTAGGGCCTTTTTATCATCTACAACTTTCTTAAGTTATTCTCGACTTCTAGTTTAGTTGTTGCTAGTTAGTCGAATCTAATTCATTAGTTAATAGCCACAAAAATTCAAGTATATTTGTCCCTCTTTGTTCAACTTAGATTATTTAGTAATTGAGTCAACTAGAACGCTTCATAACTCCCTGTGGGATTCGACCCCGACTCATAGTTGGGTAAATTATATTGCATACGACCGTAGCATATCTCTTATCGAGGTGTGTTTTGGACGTCATCAATTTTGGCGCCGTTGCCGGGGAGCTAACAATTTAGGTTTTAGTTGATAAAATAAAATTGCTAAGTGTTCAAAGCTGAATTTTTTATTTTAAATTGCCAAGTGTTTAGGTTGTTTGGAAAGTAAGCATACGTGCTTTGGTTCAAATTTGTGAATATTTGTATCGTCATTTTTCATATCTTTGTTTGTTTTATTTTTTATTTTTCTTGTTTATTTTTTTAGTTTTTTGAAAATGGTATCACTTAATGAAAATTAGTCGGATGGTAGTTGTTCATATTTTGATGACCCATGTCCTTATTATGGAGGACCATACTCATGAAAAATTTATTTAAATTCTCTCGAGGGCGGATTGTGCGCACAATCTCAAACCTATGAGAGAAGTATATGCGATAAGTGTGGTGGTCAAATTGGTCATTTAGCCAATTATGCGTGTTTGTCCTTCCATTCCCCGAAGCCCCACTATGACGATTCTACTTTTTGTTTTGACATATATAGGGCGTTGAATATGGAAGAAAATGAGCAGGGTCAAAATGGAGAGTTCAAACTCATGATGAAGTGCCTATGTGAAGAAGGAAACCAAGAGCAAAAAGCCTTAGAGGAGTTCTTGGAAAATAGTCTCCAAAATAGTTTGAAGCTTGAATCAAGAATTGAACATCCACCAACCGACTCCATACTTATTGGCGATGCCAGAAAAAAATTAGAATTAGAGTCAACATGCATAATTGAACATATGGTTAAAATTGACTCTAGTTCGGAGGAAAAAGAGAATGTCAAGATTCAGGCAAAATTGCAATGTGGAGGCTTGATGTCTCATTCCAATTATTTTTCGACATTGGAGTTGTGTGGTGATATGAGAATTGAAACACATGAATCAATGAGGGATTACGAAGAGGAAAGGCAAGAGCTGTACACTTTGAGGATTGAAGGCGCAAGACGACAAAATGAGATTCCTCATATGAAAGCCAAGAAATGCAAAATGAAGCAAAAGGCGTTCGACTTTTTCATCTACTTACCACCCCAGCCACTCGTGGTCACAAACTTGAGTCCAAGTTAGGACCCTAATTCATATCCTCTAAGTGGAAAGAAAAGTACAGTAAAAGTAGTAGGAGCAGCAGTGTAAGAACGCTCGTTGACCTCGCAGTGCAGGGTTTCACTCCCCTGCTGCAATTTCTCACTCCCAATTCCATGTCCCTGGTTATTCTATGTTGAGATGTGATCGCTGCTACCACGTTTGCTGCTACTGCTTCTCTTGGCGACATTGCTACTGGCTCGAGGCCAGAGGATGGAGCCACTATTGATGTGACAGTTTAGGGAAGTTCCTCTACACCCTACTTATTTTATTTGTGTGCATTGGGTACAATGCACGATCATAAGTGTGGGGTGGGAGTCTGCTATGTTTATGAATATTATTTTTAATTTTTATTATTTTATTCTTTTTAGGTTTTCTTTGCCATGGTTCTTTCCCAAGGAGCTATTTTTTGAATCGGGCATTCTTAGAATATTAAAAAAAAAAGAAAAAAAAAATTGTTTATTTTAAAGAAAGTTCGGAACCTTGTAGCCTTCTCTGAGAGTCACCAAGTATGCTTGAGTTTTCTTTTTCATCTCATGCTTGCATATTGAGGGTTGAAATTGAGTCAACTCTGAACTCCATGTACATAGAGTGGTGAGTTCTAATTGAGCATTTTCATGTTCACATGTTAGTCTAGAACTTGCCCAGCGTGTTATTTGAGGCGAAGTCGTAGGATGTTCTCAAGTAGAAAATGATTGTAGGCCATCTTTGTCTATCCATACGAGCCAAAATTGACCTATATACAATTGTAAATTATCCCTAGATAACCCCTTTATGCCTAATGACATGTTCACCTTCTTTCTTTGATAGCCTAATGATGCCCCTTAGCCTGTGAAGTTAATTGCATAAATTCTTACTATAGTCCCTAATGGCAAACGTCGCTTGAACATTGTGAAAGTACTTAGTGCGTGAAGGAAGTAGTGTGAGAAACAAAAGAAAAGGGATGTCAATTGTACTTTTTAGTGCAAAATAAAAGAAATATAAATGGCAGATCTTGTGTTGTTGATGTGTAACTAAATTGTGAATTTTATGAACATGCCTAAAAAATTATTGAAGATATGCAAAACCTTAAGAGATATGTATGCAAGGTAGGGTGCATCAAGGAGGAATTGTTGGTTTTGAAGTTACCATACAAAGATGGTTATATTTGGAATACTATGATCAATGTCTTGACAATACATGGTTATATTGAGAAGTTATTAGCTTTGGTGTGTAATTTAGAAAGGGAGAATGTTATTCAAAAAAAAAAAAGGGAAGAAAAACCAAAAAAAAAAAAGAAAAAAAGAAAGGAAATGTACTTAAGTATCATGTGGTGGTAGTGCCAGAGGGAGTTGAGTCATTGTTGCCCATATTATCCGACATGTCCCTGAGCCTACATCACAATCATAGAAAAGTCCTACTTGATCTTTACTTGAGATGCCTACATTAGTGGATAGCAATAAAATGGGCAAGCTTGTGGTATTGTTTCATGTGCATGTCAAAATTCATTGCTGAGTGTGAGGGTTCTTGATTGCTAATTATCCCATTGTTATGTGACTAATTACATGATGTGTGAGTTTTTGGGCACTTCTTTGCTTGTGAGGTACATTGGAATTTATGTGGTCACAAAGTTTCGATTTTCAATGTGTGAGTATGAGTAAAAAAAAGGACCTCTGAATTTCATGGTTGATCTCAGCAGAATCTGCTTGTTGAGAAGTTTTGAACTGGTTTTGATTGCTTATGTGTTAAGATTGAACTATTCTCTTCTATGCTCGAGGACGATCAAAAGCTTAAGTGTGGGGATAGTGATATTTGGCATAATTCTCTATATTTTGATAGTAGTTTAACCTCATTCTCAAGTGTTCTTGAATACTTTAGTGGTTAAAACTCACCATGATTGTGCCTAATTGATGATCTTAGGTTGATAAGGAGTTGAAAGAAGAATTGAAGGAATATTCGAAGTTTTGGGACGAAAATCTACTCAAATTGAAGAAAATGACAAAGTGCAAAAACAACGCATTTTCCCTCTAATGTGCGCTCATCTGGACAAGATCAAATGCAGAGCGCACGGTGCGCGCGCGCGCGGGGCGCGAGAGCAGAAATTTCTAGGCGAAAATTATAAGGATATTTTGGTCTTTGGAGCAAATTTTACACGATATAAAAGCTTCTTTTTGCCTCCTCAGCTACAATCTCGACCTGAAAAGAAGAGAACACAACTTTCGAAGCAATAAAGGCTTGGAAGAGTCCAAAAACCATCTTAATCGAAGATTTGAAGAGTTTATCTCAACTTTTCTATTTTTCGTTTATTATGGAGATTTTTTTGAGAATAGTCATTATGTTTTTTTAGTATAAATAAGAGTAGCTAAATTCCCTAGCTAGGGTATTGATGAACCCGTTGTTAGGCGATTTTGAGTAAATATTCCTGAATCGTTGATACTTATTCTATTTGTTTGGTTGCGAGTTTAATGAATTCAATTGTTTGAGCTCGCAATTGTTTATGCCCTATTTCTTGTTATTCTCGGAAAAAGATTGACAAGGTTGGGTCAGTCAAATAACAGGACTTCGGGTTGAATTAAGGAATTACTTAACCCGATGTAGAATCGTTATGGGGACATCATGATTCGACTGTGACCTAGAATTGGACAAGTTTATTATCTTGATTATTTTGGGAAAAATAGTTCAAAAATAGTTTCGTTAGTAGTTGGGAAACTCTAGCGAACAACTTTAGGTCCAAGGGTGATAGAATAATGTCAAACAAAGTTTCAAGACTTCCCTTAGAGTTAGCCCGACAATTGGGAGATTCTCTATCTTAGGCCTTTTTATCATCTATAACTTTCTTAAGTTATTCTCGACTTCTAGTTTAGTTGTTGTTAGTTAGTCGAATCTAATTCATTATTTAATAGCCACAAAAATCCAAGTATATTTGTCCCTCTTTGTTCAACTTAGATTATTTAGTAATTGAGTCAACTGGAACTCTTCATAGCTCCTTGTGGGATTCGACCCCGACTCATAGTTGGGTAAATTATATTACATATGATAGTAGCATATCTCTTATCGAGGTGTGTTTTGGACGTCATCATTTTTGGCGCCGTTGCCGGGGAGCTAACAATTTAAGTTTTAGTTGTTAAAATAAAATTGTTATGTGTTCACAGCTGAATTTTTATTTTAAATTGCCAAGTGTTTAGGTTGTTTGGGAAGTAAGCATATGTGCTTTGGTCCAAGCTTGTGAATATTTGTGTTGTCATTTTTCTTATCTTTGTTTGTTTTATTTTTTATTTTTCTTGTTTATTTTCTTAGTTTTTTGAAAATGGCATCACTTAATGAAAATTGGTCGGATGATAGTTGTTCATACTTTGATGACCCATGTCCTTATTATGGAGGATCATACTCATGGCAAATTTGTTTAAATTCTCCCGAGGGCGGATTGTGCGCACAATCTCAAACCTATGAGTGGAGTATATGCGATAAGTGTGGTGGTCAAAATGGTCATTTGGGCAATTGTGCGTGTTTGTCCTTCCCTTCCCCGAAGCCCCACTATGACAATTTTACTTTTTGTTTTAACATATATAGGGCGTTGAATATGGAAGAAAATGAGCAGGGGCAAAATAGAGAGTTCAAACTCATGATGAAGTGCCTATGTGAAGAAGGAAACCAAGAGAAAAAAGCCTTAGAGGAGTTCTTGAAAAATAGTCTCCAAAATAGTTAAGAGCTTGAATCAAGAATTGAACATCCACCAACCGACTCCATACTTGTTGGCGATGCCGGAAAAAATTAGAATTAGAGTCAACATGCATAATTGAACGTATGGTTGAAATTGACTCTAGTTCGGGGGAAAAAGAGAATGTCAAGATTCAGGCAAAATTACAATGTGGAGGCTTGATGTCTCTTTCCAAGTATTTTTCAACATTGGAGTTGTGTGGTGATATGGGAATTGAAACACATGAATTAATGAGGGATTGCAAAGAGGAAAGGAAAGAGCTGTACACTTTGAGGATTGAAGGCGCAAGATGAAAAAATGAGATTCCTCATATGAAAGCCAAGAAATGCAAAATGAAGCAAAAGGCGTTCGACTTTTTCATCTACTTACCACTCCCCACCGCTCGTGGTCACAAACTTGAGTCCAAGTTAGGCTCCCAATTCATATCCTCTAAGTGGAGAGAAAAGTGCATTGAAAGTAGCAGGAGCAGTAGTGTAAGAATGCTCGTTGACCACGTGGTGTAGGTTTTCTCTCCCCTGCTGCAATTTCTCACTCCCAATTCCATGTCCTTGGTTATTCTATGTTGAGATGTGATCACTGCTACCACTTTTGCTGCTACTGCATCTCTTAGCAACATTGCTACTGGCTCGAGGTTAGAGGATGGAGCCACTATTGATGTGACAGTTTAGGAAAGTTCCTGTACACCCTACTTATTTTATTTGTGTGCATTGGGGACAATACACGATCATATGAGAAGCCTTTAGTTCCCACACCCCCTCGCAAATGCGAGCCTGACTTTGCAAAAGGGAAGCTCACATTTGCGAGACCTGCAGACCAACTACACCAGATTTTCTCAACAGTCCAAAAACATTCCAAAGCACCTTTGAAACTCATATGAGCCCATCGGGCATCAATCCAAACATTCACACGAGTGTAATAATATTATACAAACTCGCTCGCTGTCTCAAATCATTAAAATAGCTTCAAATATCAAGAATTGATCATCAAGTCTTAAAATTTTCAACTTTGAAACTCATTTTTCAACTTTTCACAAAATGCGTCGAAACGGCCTCGGGTCACCCCGGGACCCCCAACCAAACATGCGTACAAGTCCAAAAATATCATACGAACCTACCAGAATCGTCAAAGGACCGATCCAGGGTCGTTTACCAAAAGAATTGACCGTAGTCAACTCTAGCTACATTTAAGGACAAAAATTACATTTTTTTTTAAATTTCAAATATAGACTTTTCAAAAATCAACACGGACTATGCACCCAAGTCATAAATCATCAAATAAAGCTACGGGAGGTCTCGGAATATAGGAAAAAGAGCTAGTACTCAAAACGACCAATCGGGTCGTCACATTTTCTATGTTATTATAATTTTAATTTCTTAATTATGATTTTAAGAAAAAATTTCCTGTTAAATCTCAACGTAAGAAAATTCCTAGGTAAATCTCAAAGAAAACATTCTCAGCTAAAATTGCAGTATGCAGATCCCTAAGTTAATCCCCAAATATTAATTCCTAGCTAAATCCTCAAAAATAAAATCATCAAGTAATTCTCTAGGTAAGAAAATCCTCAAAAAGAAAATCTTAGCTAAATTCGCAGAACCAAAATCCCCAAGTAATACCCTAGGTAAGAATATCTCTAGGTAAATCCCCAGGTAAGTATCCCCAAGTAGCTTTACTCGAGGGTTTTACTTGCGAATTGACAAAGAAATATTTTTATTCACTACTTGCAGATTTACGCATAAAAATGATTTGTAAATTAGATTCCCCAAATAATTCCCCAGGTAATCCACACTTTTCTTATAGTGAAACAACAATAATATAAAACCTATCGTTTACATTCAAAAATGGATAACAATTAATTTCATATGTGGTTTTAAGGATATGCAGATTAATTCAATACGAATGATAAATATCGTTAGATTAAACAAATAAAGAATGTAATAAATTATCAAATCAATTAAGGGGAATGATCCCGGACTCAGCAACAACTTAATGTATTGCCTGCCTTCGATCCCAGGCTCACAACAATGAAGAACTAATGAACAAAAGTAAGAACTTTGAATAACAGAGAAAATAAGAATATATTGCCTTGATATGCGTGTTACAATATCTCTAATGAATAGTCATACCCCCTTTATATAGTAGGGGAGATTTACCCTAACTTCAATTCCATAAAAGGTAAAAATCTTCCATTTTGCTAATCACAGATTTTCTGCCGATACGTGTCGAGATTCACGCCGTGACATCTGGCTGGACGCGGATATCACGACCCTTCGATAGTCGTGCTCAATTATCTAGTGATGTTCTCTGAAGTTTTGGGATATGAATCGGACCTCAGGGATGTGGCCCTGGTTCTTCCGAGGGTAGGTGTTTTTCCCGGATCCCGACTCGAGGGGCTCCTTGCCCAGATTCCGATTCCTTACGATCATGTCTCTGCTCCGTTTATTCCATCAAGAACCAAGGTGTCCAACGTGCTCGGTTTCACCCATATACATATACTCCCCTCGTTTCTCGGAGAGTAAGTTTACTGAAACGACGAGAAATGACATATGCACTTCGATACCTTCTTCTATATGCCGTGACAGAAACGACAAAGAATCCAAAATATCCCGTCATTCGTGTCGTCATGATTTCAAACACGCGTCAGTCATCGGCGGTTCATCCCTGAATGCGAAACAACGCCAAATCTCTATAAATACTTTCCTATTTTGCTCATTTTTTACCTTTTGGCCAAGCTTCTACCTTCGAGTTTTTAGGATATCACTACCCTTCTTCAAACTCTAATATTTTTATCTCCGTTCTTCAAGACTTTCTCAGTAAGTTGCAAGTTTTTACCCAAATCAGCGCACCTGACTTTTCATCTTTCAAACTTTCTTCATATTTTTCAAGCTTTTTCCAGATAACAATGGCTAAAACTTCCAAATCAGTTCCCCAACAAGCCACTTCTTCTTATTCTTCGCAACCGATCGTTGATATCGAGGAGATCACTGCCGATGTGGTTGTCCTCGAGAGGTATGCTCCTGCCATGGCTACCGATGGACCGACTGCTGAGTCTCACTTGAAAATGTTCGTTCCCGATTGTTGTTTGATTGCCGATGACTTTAAGGTTGAGAAGCCCTCGTCGGTGCAGGGCCGGGGTAAAGGAGTATCAAGATATATATGCTCCATTACCGAAGACGTCCTCCCAGCAGTCCGAGAGGACTATAATTGGGCGGTAAGGATGTAGTAGTCCCCGAGCCTACAGACGCCATCACTACCCACGTGGAGGGGTATCTAAGTGTTTACACTTATCCCTTCACATTGGGCCCGGTGGACCCGGTGGACCCGGTTATCTTGGATTTTTGCAAGAGGTACGAAGTATGCCTTGGTCAAATCCATCTGTCGCTGTGGAGGATTGTGATCCTTCTTTGTTTTTTCGTGAACAAGACCGAATCCTGTCGGTTCACCATCGATCACTTACTCCACCTATACAGTCCCCGAATCTTCCGAGGGGGACTAATAAAGCTCACATGCCGGGCCAGCAAAGCCCCATTCTCGAGCATCAATGTGGACCGGGACCGGGGCTGGCAAGGGCGTTTTGTTCGGGTGAAGACCGAAGACTTGGTTCCCTCCGATCTCATGCCATTCCCCGAGAAGTGGAATGCATCTCATAAGTATGGTTTCCCTTTGAACACCATTTTACCTTCATCTCCTCTTTTCTTACTGGTATTTGTGGTGGTGCAGCCATCGCCCGAGTTCCAAATGCTATCCCTCAGTTCAAGGAGTGGATCGAGGGCATTTGTTCATAGATGCCTTATTCCGAGTGCTCATGGTGCAAACTCTCGAGGGGCCGCTGGGAGGCCCGTTCTCACGGTAAGACCCTTCCTCGAATAGGCAACATTTGGCTCTCCCATTCGTATCATACTTACCCTCACTTCTTCACCTTTCCTTTTTCAGGTTTGCCTAAGACCATTGAGCTTAGGCATTTAGAAGGGGATGAGGATCCATCCGTTGACCCTCTGCTTTGGGGCAGCTCAGGGCTGCAGCAAGAGAAAAGATGAAAAGGAAGGCTCTGGGCTCCCCGAGCTTAGAGAAGAAGCCAAATAAAAGGTTGGACCGTAAGCCAAAGGAAAGTTCTAGCTCTCGAGCACCCGACTCAGATTCACTTTATCGGCTCAGGGATGAGACCGAAGAAGATGATTGTTTCGTGGCCCACGGGCTAACATCCCCCGAGGAGCAAGAAGCCATTGAAGAGGAGATCCATGAGGTTGATCCCTCTCAGGTTCGGGGGGTCGATGAGGAGACCGGGGCCGAGACTTCCCGGGATGCCATCCACGCCCCGAAGAAGGCACCCAATGTAATAGATATTTCAGGGTCACCTTTTTATACCGAGTCGATGCTCGATGAAGCCCGAGCAGGAAATGAGAGGTCTAATGATGGGACACATGACGCGAACGATGTGGACTCGTCCGTCTTGGAAGAGTTTTCTAGGATGGGCGACTTGGAAGTGCCGAGAAAAGAGTCATCTTCAGAAGTTGGCGGGCTGAATTCGTGCTCGAAGTTAGTCAACCAATTCCCTGCCTCGAGTGTAGATCCCGTCCGTAAGAGGTCGATAGTCATCACTATCTCGGAGGATGCTCGGGTTCTTTCCACTCCCGTGGGAGTAGAGAGCTACCTTTGATGCCTGGTGACCGAGGAAGGCCAGGCAAAAATGAACGAGGTGGGCATACCGTGCCTGTTCAGCGAGGAGCAGCAGGCACTGAATCGGGTACGGTATCTTTAAGATCTTTTGACCTTTGACTTAGCCCTTGATATTTCTCATGTCTTCTTTCTTTTACCCTTTCACAGGCCTCAGTACTCTATCACGAAAGCATTTTTCGGTATCGGACCAAGGTTAACCAGCTCGAGGCTGAGATCAAGGAGCTTGCCGAGAAAAGAGACATGTATAAGCTTCTCAACGAGCAACACGAAGGGGCCATCAAGAATCTCCAGGCCGAGTTGGATGCGGCTCAGAAAGAGCATGCTGACTTGGTAAAAAAGGTAAAGGTTTTCGAAGTTAGCAATGAATACTTAGCCATGGAGACTAAAGACCAAACCTCACATAAGGAGTTTGGATACCTCGTCTTTGATGAATACATGCTTGACTCTGGACTAAGGCCTCATCTTCTTTTTAACCGGGTGGAACTTCGGATCGAGGATCAGCTTGTGAGTAGTTATTTCTGGCGGGATTCCTGTCATATCAAGATGGGACCAGGCGAAACAATCTATGTTAGATATAAGGAATTTAATGAGTTTTTTCCTGAGCTCAGGAGTTATCCCCATGCCCAGGTATACCTTCCGATCGGGAAAGTGTTCGACCAGTACAACTTGCTCCAGCTCCTCAACCGTTGACTTGGTGGCATGGGAATCCTTAGGGGCTATGTACGACCTAGGAACTCTGTAATCATCATCCTCGCCTGTCTCCTGCTTCTATGGTTCGGTCGGGGCTAGTGTCGATGATTGCTATTTGGTTTCTTTCTATTCAACCAAACTCAGGTCCTTTGGTGTCGGGAGCGCGGATATTGGGATCACCTTAGCTACCGCGAATATTTCTTTTGCGGCTGGATGTTCTCCGTAAAAAGTCTTGATCCCTCCCGGTGCGGGGAATTTCAACTCCTGATGTAGTATTGAGGGTACTGCCCTCATATTGTGAATCCATGGCCTTCCGAATAGAGCATTGTATCTCATATCTCCTTTGATCACGTAGAACTTTGTTTCTCGAACGGTTCCGACGATGTTCACTAGCTAGGTTATCTCCCCTTTAGTATTTTTGCATGCCATGTTAAATCCGTTCAAACTCGGATTGCAGGCACTATTTGATCTTGTAGACCCAGCTGCTCCACGACCCTCGATCTGATGATGTTGGCTGAGCTACCTAGATCAATTAACACACGTTTAACTCGAGATTTATTTATGAGTACAGATATTACCAGTGCATCATTATGTGGTTGCACGATGCCTTCAGCATCCTCGTCGTTGAAACACATAGTTCCCTTCGATACATAATCTCGAGTCCATTTTCCCCTTATAATGGACACCTTAGTGCGCTTTAACATTGGCCCTTGGGGGACGTCAACTCCACCAATGATCATGTTAATGACATGCTGAGGTTCCTCTTGCTCGATCTGGTTATTGGAGTCCCTATTCCTGAAGTGATTTTTGGCTCGATCACTCAGAAATTCTTGGAGATGTCCGTTATTCTATAATCGGGTTACTTCTTCTCTCAGTTATAGGCAGTCTTCGATTCTTTGGCCGTGACTACCATGAAACTTACACATTAGGTTGGGGTCCCTTTGGGCAGGATCAAATTGCAATGGTCGAGGCCACTTAGTATCTTTGATATGTCTAATGGCTGATACGATGCTAGCAGCATCGACGATGAAGTTGTACTCTGATAACCTTGGTGCCTCCTTAGAACCGATGGGTCTGTCGAAACCGTTTTTGCTCATGAGTCCCCGGTTATTATGATCTCGATCGCTTCTTCTTTCACTCCTCGCAGAGTTGTGCCCGGACCCATTACCCCTTCGATCCCCATTGTATGGTTGATACCGATCTCTGTTTGATCTTGGTTCATGATCAATGGCTCTTTTGGATCTATCACTAGTTCTGACGGGATAAACGGACCTCGAAGGGGCCCCGAGCTGATCGTCTTCAACCCTAATTTTTGACTGGTACCTGTTATGGACGTCGACCCAAGTTACTGCCGGGTATTCTATCAAATTTTATTTCAACTGCTGTGAAGCCAAAGAGATTTGGGGGTTGAGTCCTTGGGTGAATGGTTGAACGGCCCAATCGTCCGCGACCAGAGGCAGATCCATCCGTTCCATTTGAAACCTTGACACGAATTCCCTGAGCATCTCGTTATCTCTTTGCTTTACTTTGAAAAGGCCTGACTTCCTAGTCTCGACCTTAATGGCCATGGCGTGCGCTTTCACAAAGGCATCTGCAAGCATAGCATATGAGTCAATAGAATTAGAGGGTAAGTTGTGATACCATATCATAGCTCCTTTTGACAAGGTCTCTCCGAACCTTTTCAGTAGAACGAATTCGATTTCGTCATCTTCCAAGTTGTTCCCCTTGATGGCGCACGTGTAGGAGGTCACATGTTCATTTGGATCAGTTATTCCATTATACTTCAGAATTTTGGGCATACAAAACTTCTTTGGGATCGGCTTCGGAGCTACGCTCGGAGGAAAAGGCTTTTGGACAAATTTCTTGGAATCCAGGCCCTTTAGATTTCTTCGGAGCTGCGCTCGGTGGTGCTCCTGGGAATAGATTGACCCTGGAGTTATAGGTCTCCACTTTTTTGTCGTTGGCTTCGATTTTCTTTTTTCCCGATTCCACCCGTTTTGTCAGTTCCTCAAGAATCTTTATTATCTAGGGGTTGGTCCCGGGTTCTGCTTTACCCAGCCTTTCTATGGCCGGTTCATTTCTGCGAGCGTTTTCCCGGGATGGTTCAAGCTCAACTCTGCTGGGGGCGCGGCTTTGGTTCTACAACTGGGCTATCGCTGCTTGTTGAGCCTATAACATTTCGAAGGTCACCCGCAAGTTGATCCCATCACCTTCGCCGTCGTGAGTACTTCGGGTTATCGACCGGGCTCCCCCGCGAATGCTGTTTTCGGGGTCAGTAGGCAAGTTTGCTTCGATAGCCATGTGTGAGTTAGCATCGATCGGATCCGTGACTGGGACTCCGTTAGGGTCAACATGGGGCACCTCGTTACTGGGCACCACGTTGTTGTTCTCGCCATGGTGGCCGGACTCAATATCAATGTTCATATGGGTAGATTGGGAGTTTGACATTTTTTAATTGACCTGAAATTAAAAGCTCAAAGAACAAGTGTAAAATAGAGTGTGTAATTAAAATTTGTATCAAATTGCCACTATTATCCTTAGCCCCACGGTGGGCGCCAAACTGTTTACCCTAAAAAATGGATAACAATTAAATTTATATGTAGTTTTAAGGATTTGCGGCTTAATTCAATACAAATGATAAATATATTAGATTAAATAGATAAAGGATGTAAAAAATTGTCAAATTAAGGGAAGTGATCCCGGAGTCAGTAACAACTTAATGTAATGCCTGCCTTCGATCCCAGGCTCACAACAATGAAGAACTGATGAACAAAAGTAAAAACTTTGAATAACAGAGAAAATAATAATATATTGCCTTGACATGCGTGTTACAATGTCTCTAATAATTAGTCACACTCCCATTTATATAGTAGGGGAGTTTTACCCTAAGTACAATTCCATAAAAGGTGAAAATCTTCCGTTTCGCTAATCACAGATTTTTTGTCGATACGTGCCGAGATTCACGTCGTGACATCCGGCTAGACGCGGATATCACAGCCCTTCGCTATTCGTGCTCGATTATCTGGTAATGTTCTCCGAAGTTTTGGGATACGAATCGGACCTGGGAGATGTGGTCCCGATTCTTCCGAGGGCAGGTATTTTTCCTAGACCCCGACTCGAGGGGCTCCTTGTCCCGATTTCGATTCCGATTCCGATTACTTACGATCATGTCTCTGCTCCGTTAACTTCATCGAGAATCGAAGTGTCCAACGGGCTCGGTTTCACCGTATACACCTATTCTAACACCTAAAAGCACGTTTCAAATCTTATCTTCAACCAAAAGCTCAATAGAAGGGATGGCAAATCTCTCCCTTACCACCTAGAGAAAGATCAAATTAGGTGAAAGAACCTATAAAGTTCGAACCAAAGTCAACAAATTTACCTCGACAATTATCAACAAGCATCGTCCCCTCCTGCTTATAGTGGATCCTAAGTTTTACCACGTCGGAGTTCACTTTTTCAAACTAAACTTTTCCACATCAACCCAGTTTTGGATGCACCCTTCTACTATAATACTACTCCCTTGTTTTAATTTATATGATACGTATTTGTTTATCGAGAGTTAATTTGACTAATTTTTAAAGCTAAATTAAATTAGTTCAACTCAATATTTTAAAACTAAAATTTAAATTTTTAAAAACTAAATAAAAAGTGCTGTACATCGTAATTCTTCTTGATAAAAATATATTTTTCAAAATATTGGTCAAACTTACATAGTTTGAACTCGAAAACTGCGTGAAATGTATCACATTAATTCACACCGAAGTTAATGTATATATGCATAGGCTACTGTTGACAAGTTACATCGCCCCTGCTTACAATGGAAAATCCTACGTTTTACTATCTCGGAGCTCACATTATTGTTTAACCAAAAAGTCTAAATCTTTGATTAAATTAATTATTTTTATATGAAAAGGGATTAAACCTTGTTAATAATAATATCCCTCAGATTTATAACTAGTCAACTCAAATAAAATCGGATAGTGTTGGTATATGATTAAATGCCATGTACATTTAATGTTTCAAGATGATTAATGATGGAAGAATATCAAGCAATAAATAAGATTAAATGACATTAACGTAAATAAGGAGAACGATTCACTCAATATTGAATGAGGTGGATGATTCCTTCTTCTGACAGTAATGAGCGATAGACAAATGCTATAATATTGGAACTACTCTCGGTTCTAATGGAAAAATGTGGAATAATAGATAATCGAATCTTCTTAGAAAGGTAATGTTTGTAACTTTTCTAGAGAGAAAGTCTTCTTCTCAAAAAGTGTTCTAATTAGAGAATGTTACCTCCCCTTTCCCCTATCTCTTTTTCTATTTATATGGGACATATCTTACTCAAACCAAAAAGTATAAGTACAAAGAATATTCAGTGGAATATTCTCTTAAATATCCTATTACAAAAACTAGCCGTTAGCACCGCCCTTGATACTCGACCTCGGTCGTTATTGACTGCTCGGCTACGAGTCCTGTTATCTACTAGTCGACCTCGGCCACGTCGCTTTCCATAATATCACTCCATGCTAAATCCTACTGAGGAAGATTTTGACCTATACAGTTAGTCTCTCCGCTTATTGATGTCGACCCTGGGCGATCTCGATGAGCGGACTCTGTTAGTTATGGTTGAGAAGTTTTAGGCGAGAAGGTCAAGTAGTAGCGTTTCGGACGGGATGGAAGCGTGGCCTTTCGTGAGCCGCAACCTAGGGTCACATCGATTCAAAGTGACGTTGGGTAACGACAATTTGTTTTCTTGATATTGATGACTGAACTCTTATAAATAGGGATACACAATCCTTTGATTCACTTTTTGCATTCTAAAAATCGGACCTTCATATCTTCTTATTTCTTCCTCATTCAGAGTCCCTGTTTTCTTGATCTTACTTCATATTCTTGCTTTCACTGATCTCGGTGGCTCCTGCTACTCGACTCTTCTGTGTTTACACCTCCTATATTCACAAACAAAAATGGTTAACGTGTCTTCCAGCTCTGGGGGGGGGGGTACCTGACCCTGTTCCCTTGGCAGTACGCATGCCTCACCACGATGGGGCTGCCATTATTGCAGAAGATGAAAGCTTTCCTACGGTGGAGGAAATAATTCCTCGTAACGAGAAGGCTAGATCTGACTTCTCAAAGCTGCCCGAGGACGACCCTGAGGCCGTGGAATCTGAGATGGATGCGGCTTCCCTTGCTAATTTCAGGGCGAAGTTCAAAATTCCAGCCCACATCGATCTGGTCCCGGCTGGTCGCGATGTGGTGCAGATTCATCACCCTAGATATTGCGCATTCTACGCATATCCGTTCTATGTGGTCTACTTTTTTTCCCTTATCCATTGGCGGAGGAATTATGCCGCTACTACGGCGTCTGCCCGACCTAACTTTCTCCTTATATCTACAAGATCATCCACATGCTGACGAAGTACGGGGAATTAGCTGGCCGCGGGATCTCTCTTCGCCACCTGATGCACCTCTTCGCGCCCAGTTTCTATAGGGGGACGATGTTGTACCTTCATCACCATGGAAGTAAGAGCTTGGTAGTGAAGATGGACGATAAAGCAAATCGTCGATTCTAGCTTAGTTACTTCTACGTCAAGACCGAGGACGTGGTGGCAAATGCAAATGGATTTTCTAAGGCGTGGAATTATGCCCGTAAGTACTTTTACTAAGTGCTCATTTTGCTTGCTTTGGTCGTAGCCTTATAATTCTATCTTTTCCTCGTTCAGCCGAGACCGATCCCTTTCATTTGGTTGTGGATATTCACGACTGGGTTAGCCAGGTCTTGCCTCACACAGTGGGAATTCGTGAGTGGCTGACCTTTTTAAAGAAGTTTGGGCCCCAGCTTTCAGCGACCGGTGAGTTTGTCCGTCTGTACTCATCTATATAGTGACCTTTTACATATGCCATCCTGACCTTGTGGTCGCTTGCTCATTATGACTTTAAGGGTTGACGTTCTAATCTCTTTTGTAGGTCGAGGGTCTTCGAGGAGGCAGAAAGCTCCTGCTCCAGCATTTCATAAGAGGAACGTCGTTTCTATTCCTGCTGCTGCTGCGGTGAGGCCTGCTCTCGGTCGTCGACTACTTCTGCAGCGGGGGTTTCTACTTCCCCTATGCATCATCTAATCGACGAGGATGATGAGGAAGGATCGTCGCCAAATGATGATAATCGGCTTCCCCGTAAGAGGCGATTTATAGATATCGGCGAGGGAGCTGTCCCGCGTGGGGAGTTCAGTGATGGAGGATTTCGTCGTCAGAGAAATGGCAACCATAGACCTCAGATATGATTCGAGCTGCAACCCACAATTCCATCGTCATCGGGGGTCGAGGGATGTACGTTGCCCCCTGAGGCCGAAAAGGGTTTTGAAGGGCCGTTGGTGCGAGTCCCTGACGCCTTACAAGGGGGTGAGCCATCGACCTCGTTACCAACCGAGGATCCTTCCTCTCGGGTTGATACGAAGGGCAAAAGTGTAGACGAAGAGGATTATGAGATGGGCTCCGACATGGACACCGTTAGGATGATGGGGGAAGAATTCACCCGGCTCGAGGTGAAATTGGAGGGGTCCACACGGACTATTTTGTTCCCTCTGGACCGGGATTTATTAGTTAATACGGAGGACGTGGTCCCTTCTCTTGGTCCACTTTGTTCTGATGTGGAGGGTAAGACCCTCGAGAAACTGAAGGATTCCACTTTGTCGAAGAGCATAGCCGGCCTTGCTCTTAGGGTAAGTTTGGTATTCCATTTCTATATTCATTTTTCATGTCTAATTCGGCTTTGTTCGTACTCGCTACGATTTTCTTTTCAGACCGTGATCTTGGAGATTGAAAGTTCCCGACGAGAGGAGTGGCGTAAGGCCATCTTCCAAAAGATGGAGCGAAAATATCGCGAGTATTGTGATGAGTAACGCGAGCTTTACCGTTGGCTTGGTGGTAGTAGCAACTTTCGGGCTCTCCGAAACGAGCTAAAGGAGAAGGATGACGAATTGGTGAAAGTCATCGAAAAATGTAGTGAGCTTGAGGGGGCGTTGAAGGACAAAGAAGAGAAGCTCGAGGTGAGCAGGGGGTCGAGGCCCAATGCGCCGACCTTCAGGCCCAAGTGGTCTCATTGTGTGCCAAGCTGGAGAAGTGTCAACTTTGAGTGGCCGCTTTGAGTGGCGAGGTCGCCTAGAAGATGGCGAGTTTGGAGAAGGCGGAGTCAGCCCAGTTATTAGCTGCGCGTAAAGCGGAAGCTTTAGAGGACATGATTCGCATTCTCCATTCTAAATGAGATTGTGCTTTGGAGATGGCTAGGCTCAGAGAGAAGCGGCTTGATGAGCGGATAGGGAGTTAGAAAAAGAGGCTGCTGGCCTTAGTGATCGAGTTGTTGCCCTTGAGGCCGAAAAGGCACAGTTACTGGTTCAGCCGTCCTCATCCTGCACTTCTGCTTTTCCTGATGTTCCTTGGGATCTGTACGAGGAATGGATTCACGCCGAGGCCTATCTGGATATATTCAGGGATCTGATGGGTGCGAGGTCTGTTTCAGAAGCCGATTTAGAGAATGCACGTTCTAAGGCACGTAAAGCTCGGTTTTCTTGTGGCTATGACCCCGCAACACCATAGGCCGGTGATGATGAGGACGACGTGGAAGGGATTGAATAGGATGCCTGGTACGAGGATGAGTATCTTGACGGCGACAACGATAGTGGAGAGACAGGTGGAGATGGTGCTGCTGGGTTAGGCAGCGAGTAGTTGCTTTTCTTTCTTTTGGTTGTAACTTTTGTACATACTTTTGCTGGCATATGCTTTAGCCTTTGTAAGAAACATATTTGAAGTATAAAATGCCGTTTTCTTTGTTTTGTATCTGATTCTTTTCTTTCTGTTCGGGCTTGCATGCTTCCTTCTTTTGTTTTGCCGCTTGGTCGCTTCAATCGTAAAAAAATGGTTTTGGTCATGGCCGGGGACCAGTGGGTGTTAATTCGAACGAGGTTGAATGTCAGTTAATTCAAACAAAGTCAAATTTGAGTTAATTCGAGCGATGTCGAATGTGAATTATTTAATTATGGCCAGGGGCCGAGCGGGTGTTGATTCGAATGAGGTCGAATGTAACCCGTACTTAGTTAATTCGAGCAAGGTCGAATGTGGGTTAATTCGAGCGAGGTTGAATGTGGGTTAATTCGAGCGAGGTCGAATGTGAGTTAATTCGAACGAGGTCAAATGTGAGTTAATTCGAGCGAGGTCGAATGTGAGTTAATTCGAACGAGGTCGAATGTGAGTTAATTCGAACGAGGTTGAATGTGAATTACTTAATTATGGCCGGGGGACGAGCGGGTGTTGATTCGAACGAGGTTGAATGTAACCCGTACTTAGTTGATTCGAGAAGGGTCGAATGTCAGTTAATTCGATTGAGGTCGAATGCGAGTTAATTCGAATGAGGTCGAATATGAATTACTTAATTATGACTGGGGGCCGAGTAGATATTGAGGCAATGTTGCTCTGGCGAAAACATGGGCGAACTTCATACATTTGTGTACTGCTCACATACTTGGAGAAATTTACATGTTTTTCGGGTTGGCATTCCAGTCCCAGTCTATCTAGTCCCTTCATTGGGCGACCTAGAGACGTGTTGAGAGGTTGGGCAATGAACTGACCGTCCGGTGCCCTTTTCCGTTCGTATTTCGACTTTGAAGTGTCCCACTTGTCGCCTCGTTAAAAACCTCCTTGAGAAAAACCCAATTGGGACAAAAATCAAGTGAGGGAAAAAGAGTACGACTAGGAGGACGCTTTTTCTTAAAAGTTGAAGTACTTGAGGTTGGCGACGTTCCAGTTGTTTGGTAGTAGTTTTCCTTCCATCGTTTCTAGTTGAAATGACCCTTTATTTGCTGTTGTTATGATTTTGTATGGGCCGTCCCAATTTGTTCCTTGTTTGCCTTCCCGCAGGTCTTTGCTTTCTTGTGTTTTGGCCTTGAGCACGTAGTCCCCGACTTTGAGTGGTCTGATATTGGCCTTTTTGTTATAATAGCGTTCTGCCTGCTGTGTTTTGGTGATCATCCTTATGTAGGCCATATCTCTCCGTTCTTGTGCTTCGTCGAGCTCTTGCCTTCTGCTTTCATCGTTCCTCGGCTCGCTCTCATGGGAGTATCTCAAACTGGGCTCTCCGACTGGTGTTACTGCATCGGTCCCATAGACTAATGAGAAGGGTGTCTCTCTTGTGCTCATCTTTGGCATTGTGCGGTAGGCCCAAAGCACTTCTGGTAATAGCTCCGTCCATAATCCTTTGGCATCCTCAAGCTTTTTCTTCATGAAAGCAGTATTGATTTATTGGAGGATTTCGCTTGCCCATTGCCCGCGAGGTGGTACGGTGTGGAGAGTATTCTTTTGATATGCCACTTCTCAAAGAATTCAACGAACTTTTTTCCAATAAATTGGGGTCCGTTGCCGCAACTGATCTCTCTAGGGAGGCCAAAACGGCACACAATGGTTTTCCATATGAAGGTGATCACTTCCTGTTCGCGTATCTGGGCGAATGCTCCTGCTTCTACCCATTTAGAAAAATAGTCAGTTAGAACCAAAAGAAATTGTACGTTACCTCGCCCCGCAGGGAGGGGGCCGACGATGTCCATTCTCCACTTGATGAAAGGCTAAGGGGAAGTGACCGAGCGGAGGTGCTCGCACGCTTGATTTTCACGAAGTCTGCGGCGTCGTTTTTCATAGTAAGCCAATAGTAACCTGTCCGTGTGAGACATCTGACTAGAGCTCGATTGCTGGAATGAGCCCCACAGTGGCCTTCGTGGACTTCTTTTAGGATGCGCCACGTTTGATTCGGACCTAAGCATTTCTCTAGGGGGCCGCATACGTCCTCTTGTATAGGTCGTTGTGAATGATGTTGTACCTGGCCGCTTGCATCCAAAGCTTCTTGGCTTCCTTTTTATCATCTGGGAGTACGCCATCCTTCAAGTGTGTAACAATACGGTTGCGCCAGTCCCAAGTTAGATTTATAATCCTTACCTCGATTTGATCTATCGATGAGTGGAGGAGGGTGACCACGTTTCCTTCTCCAGTTATTCTTTTAGTGGCTTCCGCTAATTTGGCAAGGCCGTCTGCTTCAATGTTTTGTGCTCGAGGGATTTGGTCGAGCTAGCATTCATCAAATCCGGGCAGTAGTTTGCAGATCTCGACCTGCTATTTTTTCAACCTTTGCTCCTTGATCTGGAAAGTCCTTGTGACTTGGTTGACGACAAGTTGCGAGTCGCAGCGTAGGATGACCCGTCTCGCCCCGTACTTTAGTGCTAGCCTTAATCCTGCAATTACAGCCTCATACTCGGCCTCGTTATTAGTTATGTCAGGGCACCTTATGGATTGGAGAATCACTTCACCTGTCGGGACTTCGAGCACAAGTCCCAGTCCGGACCTTGACACATTAGAAGCACCGTCGGTGTACAAAATCCATAGATCTTGTGTTTGTGGAGAAGCGTGGGCGGCTTCTTTTTTGACTCCGGGCATTATTTTTGCGTTAAAGTCGGTGACGAAGTCATCAAGGACTTGTGACTTTATCACCGTCCGCGGTTGATATGTAATATCATGTTCACTTAATTCTATGGCCCACTTGGCTAACTTGCCTGATACTCGGGCTTATGCAAAATACGTCTCAAGGGGAAAGTTGTGACTACCAAGATGGGGTGGCACTGAAAGTAGGGTCTAAGCTTTCATGAAGCTACGACCAAGGCCAGGGCCAATTTTTCGAGGTAGGGGTACCTCGTCTCGGAGTTGATTAAGGTTTTGCTAATGTAATAGATGGAAGATTGCGTACCTTTATCTTCTCAGACCAGGACTGCACTCACCGCTACTTAAGATACGATGAGGTAGACGAGAAGGCGTTCCCCTGGTTCTGCTTTGGAAAGCAATGACGGTGACGACAGATAGGTATTTAACTCCTTCAGGGCTTGAACGCACTCGAAAGTCCACTAGAGGCCGTTGTCTTTCTTGAGTACGCCAAAAAACTTATGGAATCTGTCCGATGATCGCGAGATGAATCTCGATAGGGCGGCGATACGGGCGGTCAGCCTCTGAACCTATTTTTTGTTGGTTAAGTGCTCTGGTGTTCCTTCTATGGCTTCGATTTGGTCGGGGTTGACCTCGATACCTCTTTGTGATACTAGGAAGCCCAAGAAGTTTCCTGAGCTCACGCCGAATGCATACTTTTTAGGATTTAGCTTCATTCCGTACCGCCTGGGTATATCGAAGGATTCCTTTAGGTGGTTGATGTGATCTTCTTTCCTTTTGTACTTGACCAACATATCGTCTATGTAGACTTCCATGGTCTTGCCGAGTTGGTTTTTGAACATTTTGGTCACCAACCTTTGGTATGTCGCCCCGCATTTTTCAGTCCGAAAGGCATCACTCCGTAGCAGTACGTTCCTTAGTGGGTGATGAAGGTGGTCTTCTCCTGGTCCTCCTCTTCCATGAGGATCTGATTGTAGCCCGAGTAGGCATCCAAGAAGCTCAGCAGTTCATGCCCGGCCGTTGCGTCAATGAGCTGGTCGATATGAGGTAGCAGGAATGAATCTTTGGGGCATGCTTTGTTTAAATCTGTAAAGTCTACACACATCCGCCACTTTCCGTTCTTCATTTTCACTATGACCATATTGGAGACCCATTGGGGGTATTTTGATTCCCTGATGGAGCCATTTTCCAGCAATCTTTTGACCTCCTCACGGACTGCATCGTTTATTGTAGAATTGAACTTTCACCTAACTTGCCTTACCGGGGGGTAGAACGGGTCGATGTTCAACTTGCGTATGGTGACCTCCTTCGGGATACCTGGCATGTCTGCATGGGAAAAAGCAAACAAGTCTGCGTTAGCAGTTAAGAATTGATAGAATTTACTTGGTTCTTGAAGCTTGTAGCTGGCGTAGGCTTTCTTGCTGTGGTCGTTATTATCAAGTTGGACGGGGTCTAAACCTTCTACGGTTGATCCTGTGGCCTCTATTGTTTCGGGATCTCTGATGACGCCCGTTGTTTTATCACAGCTCGACCTCGACCCTGTTAATTGCTATACATCTTTTGCTTTGTCCTTCATTTGTTGGGTATATATACAATCCTGGGCGATGCGGTAGCATTCTCGAGATGTGTGTTGTTCTCCTCGTATGCTGAATACTCCCCATGGGGTTGGAAATTTGATAACTTGGTACAAGTTGGAGGGGATGGACCTCATAGCGTGTATCCAGGATCAACCTATAATGGCGTTGTACGTCGTATCCTGGTCCATGATGTGGAATGTGGTTTCCAGAGTGATGCCGCCGGCCAGGATGGGGAGTGTGATTTCTTTGGACGTTCGTTCAACTGTATTGTTAAAACCCATAAGCATGATGCAGTGCGACACTATCTTATCCTCGAGTTTCATTTGTGCAAGTACTCGAGGGTTGATAATGCACTCGCCGCTTCCACCATCCACCATAATGCGTCTTACATCTGTATCTAAAATTCTTAAAGTGATAACAAGGGCATCTTAGTAAGGGAAAATCAAACCGTGGGTATCTGACTTATCGAAGATGATACTTTTTTCGAGCTCGTCATACCGTTCATGAGTGATCGACCGTTTGAGCTTGTGGGTTGTGGTGAATTTTACGCTGTTGATCGAGGCGCCGTCGCTGCCTTCGATGATCATTTCAATGGTGCGAGTCAGTGAGTGTGGTTTTGGCGGTCCCTAGTGTTGTTCACGTCCTCAGGTGAAGTTGGTCCTTCCTCGGTCGCTCAACAATTCATTGAGGTATCCTTGGTGAAGCATGTTCACGACCTCCTGCCTTAGAGCGATGCAATCCTCAGCTTTGTGTCCTCGCTCTTGGTGGAACTCGCAGAGGGCGTATGACTTTCTGGTGCTTGGGTATGACCTCATCTTTTGTGGCCACTTCACTTTTGGTCCGAGCTTCTCCAATGCATAGACTATTTCTGAGGGTGATACACAAAAATTATGAGCGGATAATAAATGGGGCATACCTCTCTCGTTTCGGTGAGTCCCTGTCCTTGGCCTAGATGGGCCCTCTTCGTTGCGGATGGGGTCATGATGGCACTTCTGATTTATGGCCGATGCCTTTCTCTGTTGGGTCGTGGAGCTGCAATATCCCTCCTGGCATCATTTCTTCGATCCTTTTTGGATTCGGCATGTACCGAGGTCAACCACTGGGTTGGCCCATTCAGGTCGTCTTCGTTAGCACGAACATCGGCGCAGTAGGCATTGTGTATTTCATCCCAAGTGGTTGGAGGATATTTCATAAGCTGATTTAATAACTTTCTGGTTGCCCTTGATCCATTCCTGTTTAGCCCGTTTTGGAAAGCTGCTAAAACCATGCCTTCCGATACATTTGGTAAGGTCATCCTAACTCGGTTGAATCGAGCGAGGAATTCCCCCAGTCCCTCTCCGAGTGATTGTTTGATGGTAAATATATCGTTCACTCTTGCTTCTGCCTTTTTAGCCCCAGCATGGGCTGTTACGAACTTGCTGGCCATCTCTTCGAATGTTTCAATGGAGCACGCGAGCAGCTGTGAATACCAAGTTAATGCTCCTCCGGTGAGGGTCTCGCCGAAATTTTTCAACAAGATGTAGGATACTTGTTCTTTGGCGAGATCATTGCCCTTTACCGCAGTGACACAATGAGTCATATGATCTTCGGGGTCGGTCGTACCGTCATATATTATCAGATAAGGCGGCATCTTGAAGGTCTTGGGTATGGCATGTGGGGCGGCTTCATCACTGTAGGGTTGCTCAACGAACCGACCAGCATCTCTTTTTGGCAAGAGTTTTGGGGCACCCAGTATTTTGTCGACTCTTTCTTGGTGCTCTCTCATTTGGTCCCGAAGCATTTTGTTTTCATTTTCCATTTCTTCCAGGTTCCTCAGAATGGCCGTGAGGGTGTCGTTACCAGCATTATTAACATTGTGAGTGATACATGTTACTGGAGGGAAAGGGTCGTGCTGCTCGGCCGTTGTTGGTGTAATGCAAGTCTGCATTTTCTCTAACTGCCTCCTGAGCGAGCTTGTCGAGGATGCTGGTCAGCGTGTTTGTCAGCCAAGTCTCAAGTAGTTTTTTCACTGCTGGTGACGCCTCTTCCGTTGTGGACGTGGAAGCTCCTTTACTGTGGGATGTTGTAATGCTGCCGTGAGGGAGGGGCGACCCACTCTGCCTGGGAGAGGCGTTAGGCGTTATATCTTCGCCTTCTATTTCAGAGACCTCATTTAAGGGTGGCATGTGGGCCGGATAGGACCGGGACCGGCCCAAGACCGCAAGGCCACATAGGCGGTGGGCCTAAACGGTCCTAACCGGATAGGACCGGGACCGTGGGGTGGTGGGCCGGGTAGTGGGTCGGTCTCATAGGGGAGGCCCGCGAGACCGTGACCGTTTAGGACCGGGACCGGCTGAGAAGTGGGCCGGTTCAAGCGGTCCTAAACGGGCCCAACGGATAATTTTTTTAAAAAAAAAAATTTGACCGTTTGGCTATTTAAAAACTAGCCGTTTGGTCTGCCAAAATAGCCGTTGGCTATTTGCAAAATAGCCATTTAACCCCCAAAATTTTGTTTTAACCCCAAACGTTTTATAATTATACTTTTTCCCTATTTTCAACTATAAATACCCCCTCATTCTTTTATTTTTCTCACAAAATCATCAATATCTCTATAATATTCTTCTATAATTGCTTACTTAATTGTTACAATTTGTGCAAAATTGTGAAGTTGGTGAATTGAAGTCTTCAACGATAATTATTTTTCAACAAGTTGTTCGTCAATTTGGTAAACTCGTTCTAACTCTTAAGTTTTAATATTATAGTTTTGTTTGTTTTATTTACTTTGCTTGATTAATTAAGATGGCTTATTCCCTAAAAAATGTTTAGTAAAAATAAGGAAAAATCCAAGAGTGGTGAATCTAGTGGCCAGTCTGTTCCTCCTCCACTTCCCTAGGCTCCCCGGCCGAAACCTGTTACCCGTCCTACACCTCCTATTCTTGATAGCGATAATAGTTTATTACAATTTATCGAGAGTCAATTTTGCCATAATATTGCACCCGGTGAACAATTAAACCATGAATATATGAATGCTCTTTATGGTAATCCAACTATTGATGAAAATGATGATGAAGAAATAGATTTTGATGAAACGCAACCGGATGACGATACACCCACTAGTCCTGCTCCTGAAGTTAACCCAACTAATAATAATCCAAATGATCCCCCGTCTGACCCTCCTGTTACTGCCCCTACTTTTTCTAGACAACCTTCTAAACGGGCAGAAACATCTCTTGTTTGGCCATTTTTTACTCAACTAAGAGAAAAAAATAGGGCTAAGTGTAAAACTTGTGGCAAAGAGTTAGTTTTTAAATATGTTGGAAGTCGGGGGGGGGACAGGAAGTTTGACTAGACACATATTGCTACACTCTCAAGATAAAGCTAGATATTTTCGTATGAAAACTTTGGCCGAGGGGACAAGTGCACCTAGTCAGGATGACCTTAGTACCGAGTCAAATCAATTTGAACCGGGAATTAACACTGTTACCGGTGGTATTTTATATTATGATCCAAAAAAAGATCGGGAAGAATTGGCAAAAATGGTTACTGTTATGTGCTTACCCTATAGTTTTCCTTCTAACCCTCACTTTGTGCATTATATTAGAAAAGTTTATAATCCTACTTATAAAGGTTTTCCTCGCACAACCGTAAAGAGTGATATTTATAAATATAAACATGAATATGAACAATATTTGCGCTATTTATTTACTCATATAAATTATCGTGTTGCTATTACAACTGATATTGGTAGAAGTGGTAATGACTGTGATTACCTTACTGTTACCAGTCATTGGATTGATGAGGATTGGATAATGCAAAAGCGCATTATTGCTTATAGAATAATTAATTCACGTCACACAGGGCAGTTTATTTCTAGCACGATTATGGATATTTGTAGATATTTTTGCATAAGTTATAAAATAATGTCAGTTTCAATGGATAATGCTACTAGTAACACAAATGATGTAGCCTTGCTTACCACTACATTAAGTCCTGCATTTAGTAACATTTTTCATGTTAGATGTATTTGTCATATTTATCATTTAATTGTGGGTGATGATATGTGAATTTTAAATGTTGAAATTGAAAAGGTTAAAATGGCTCTTAATTGGCTTTTTTATTCAAACCGTAAAAGTAGACTTAGAGAATATTTTAAAAGATGCGATGAATTTGGCCTAAGAGAAAGAAAGGTTCCTAAACCTTGTCCAACTAGATGGAATTACATGTATGAAAGTTTAGTTGTTGCATATGAATATAGAAACCCCATAAACTCAACGTTTAATGCTCATGTAAGTGATGATGATGAGCACCTTACAAATACGGATTGGGCTAATGTTAAAATGCTTGTAGATTTTTTAGAAAAATTTTATATTGCTACAAATGAATTTTCTGGGCAATATTATCCTACTATTTCTAATTGTTTAGTTTATATTGCAGAACTTGCAAATTTGTTTGATCATTTTTCAGAGGGTGGGGAAATTTATCAACTTGCTATTGATTCCATGAGAAAAAAGTTTAAAAAATATTTTTTCCCTATTCCCCCTATTTATGGTATTGCTGCATTGTTAAATCCTACTATGAAATTAGGAGGTCCTCAATTTTGGTATGAAACTGTTTATAATGGTTTAGCACTTGAAGATGAGGAGTTGTCTAAACTTCCGAACGCAATAGCCTCAATTAAAATAAATGTTCAAACTATTTATAATGCTTATCAAGTTGCATTAGATCATGCTAGACCAAATGTTCCAACTCCTTCTTCTTCTAGTTCTCAATCATCTAAAAGAACTGCGGGAGTAAGAGCACTTAGTGCTTGGGCAGGGTTCAGGGGTTCTCAAGGTTCTAGTACTAGTGATTTTTCACAACTAAATGAGCTTGAAATTTATTTGTCACTGGGAATTGAGGAAGTGAATCCCGACAGCTCCTTTAATATTTTGGAATGGTGGAAGGACAAAGAAAAATACTTTCCGATTCTTTCAAGGATGGCCCGAGGCATTTTAACTATTCAAGCTTCAACAGTGGCATCAGAGAGCGCTTTCAGTCAAGCAAGACTTCAACTCAGTGATTATAGAGCGTCTATGAGTGAGAGCTTGGAAAAATCAGTACTTTTCAGAGATTGGATCCGTTCTGAAAGAAGAAATTTTGGACTTGCTGAATCACAACCAGAGGTAGACGAAGCTTATGAAGAAATGCTAGCTGAACTTGCGGAGGATGATGCTTCGCCTGGAAGCGGTGATGACCAAGCTTCATTTCCGCCACCACCAACGGAAATTCCTCCGGACCTTGAAGGATTTATGAAATTTGTAAGAGATACCATGTAAATTAATATGTAACTTGTATTTTGGAACATCTTGATTAGTTTCTTTTTCTTCTCAATGGTGGTATTAACACCTTGTTGTGCTCATTCCATAGGGGGGAGGAAGACTAAGAAAGATATTGCCATGATTTTTAATGCTATAAAAAAAATATAACGCATTGCTTTGAATATCTCTTTACAATACTTTTATCTTTTTATATACCTTAAGCTATACATATAGTATAATATAGTATATACTATACTATATATATATATATATATAGATATATATCTTAAGCCATATTCGATAGTATACATCTTACGATATACTATATATACATCTTAATATAGTAAGATGTATATATATATATATATATATATATATATATATATATCTTAACATGTATATATAGTATATAAATCGAATATTAATGTATAAATCTTAAGATGTATATATAGTAAATTGAATATAGCTTATATATCTTAAGATGTATATGTAGTATAGTATAATATATATATTATAACGCATTGCTTTGAATATCTCTTTACAATATTTTTGTCTTTAAATTTGAATTAAAAAATTTAGGTGACAATTCTATAATATAATTTACTAGGAATTGCCTTAGATATTTTTATTACCATTTTTTTCTCTAACTTGTATAAAAATAATTTAAAAAATAGAAAGTATCCGTTGGGCCCGCTTAGGACCGTTTGGGCCCGGAACCGGCCCACTTAACACGGGACCGTTAGTTCGTGGTCCCGGTCCCGGACCGGTTCCAACAAGAAGCCCGTGAAGCTCGGGACCTCTTAGGACCGGCCCGCCTAGGACCAACCCACTTAGGACCGGACCACTTAGGACCGGGCCCGCGAAGCCCACTTAGGACCGGGCCCGGCCCACATGCCACCCCTAACCTCATTGATGGTGTTTAAGAGGTTGACAGTGATATCGACCACTGCCTTTATTCTTTATTCTCCGTTACCTGTCATGTCAGATCCATGTGTACAAGGAAGTGGGAGTTTTTCTTCGTTTTTTGTGAACTGTGCCAGTTATAGATCTAGAAGAAACTAAAAACTTAACTAGGAAATTTCCATAGACGACGCCAAATTGTTTGACCAAAAAGTGTAAATCTTTGATTAAATTAATTAATTTTATATGAAAAGGGATTAAACCTAATTAATAATAATATCCCCAGATTTAAAACTAGTCAACTCAAATAAAACCAGATAGTGTTGGTGGAGGATTAAATGTCGTGTACATTCAATATTTCAAGATGATTAATGATGGAAGAATATCAAGCAATAAATAAGAATATATGACATTAATGTAAATAAGGAGAATGATTCACCAAATATTGAATGAGGTGTATGATTCCTTCTTCTGACAGTGATGAGTGATAGACAAATGTTATAATATTGGAACTATTCTCGGATCTGATGGAAAAGTGTGGAATAATAGATAATCGAATCTTCTTAGAAAGGTAATGTTTGTAACTTTTCTAGAGAGAAAGTCTTCTTGTCAAAAAGTATTCTAATCAGAGAATGTTACCTCCCCTTTCCCCTATCTCTTTTTCTATTTATATGGGACATATCCCAGTCAACCCTAAAAGTACAAGTACAAAGAATATTCAGTGGAATATTCTATTAAATATCCTATTACAAAACCTAGCAGTTAGCACTGCCCTTGATACTCGACCTCGGTCGTTATTGACTGCTCGGCTACGAGCCTTGTTATCTACTAGTCGACCTTGGCCACATCGCTTTCCATAATATCGATCTACGCTAAATCCCACTGAGGCAGATTTTGACCTATACAATTATCAAACTAATAAAAATTGTCATAATTAACTAGAGTATAGGGTGCACCCACGATCTATTTCTTACATTAGTACGTAGTTGCCTAGTTGGATGATTTGTTGGGGCCTCAAAACAACTTTTACTAAATTACATAGCATTTATGACAAATTTTTGTAATAAAGAAAGTACTCATTCCGTTTCAATTTAGATGATGTAGTTTGACTTGGCACAAAGCTTAAGATTGTTTTTTGAAACATGTGGTCCTAAAAGTTTAAGGGACAAAATCTTTGTGGGGTCGTGATATTTGTGTGACTATAAAAGCTTCTCATTAAGGGTAAAATAAAAAGTTTAAAGTTAAATTTTTTCTAAATATAGAAATGTGTTTGTTTGCAACGAATTTTCGACACATGAAAATGACTGCAATCACAAAAGAATAAAGTAATTTTATCAATCAATTATGAGTACAATTCTACTTCTCCCTTGATTCTTCTCTCCTAATTATTTTCGTGATTCGTGGGCTGCAACATCGTGTTTCTCAAATATATGATGATGCAGACTTTCTTGGATGTAACTGATATCCATGAAAGTATGTTTTGGTTCATCTTGAAGTATTTGATTATTAAGAAATATCTGGCCACATCTTGATCTCTTTGTGAGTATCCCGTGAGTTTATGGGATATTCGAGATGATCTCCATTTTTCGTTGCTTTTTAAAGGAATATGTAATACTTTTTATAGGAGTGACCTAGGGTTAGGGTAGAGTAGCCTGCTAGTTAGGATTTTGATAGAGTAACCTCCAAGTAACCCTAATAGACTCCTAGAATTTCAAGAGTAGTGTCTTGAATTTAGGATTTAGCCCAAATTTCATATAGGCTTGATCCATTAAAATTTTGATATCTACAAATGCCCCTTACTTCAAGTTTGTCGAGGTATAGGCTTGCCGAAACTTGAAGACAAGACTTGAAGTACTCGACCATCGCTACAGATAATTTTGGAACTTTTAATTTTTAATTTGCAGGAGAAAGAGAAGAAGGGTAGAACTAGTCCCACTAGACGTTCCAATTTGTTTGCAATGAATTTTTGACACACGAAAAATAACTACAATAAAAAAAGAATAAAGTAATTTTATCAATCAATTGTGAGTACAATTCTGTTTCTCTGTTGATTCTTCTCTCATGATTATTTTTGTGATTTGCGGGCTGGAGCATCGTGTTTCTCGAATGTAGGATAATGCAGACTTTCTTGAATGTAACTAATATCCATGAAAGTATGTTGTGGATCTTCTTGAACTATTTGATTATCAAGAATTATCCGGCTACATCTTGATATCTTTGTGAGTATCCTGTGAGTTTATGTGATATTCGAGATGATCTCGATTTTTGAGATATTTTTTTAAAGAAATATGTAACCCTTTTTATAGGAGTGACCAAGGGTTAGGGTAGAGTAGCCTCCAAGTTAGGATTTTGATAGAGTAGCCTCCAAGAAACCCTAGTAGACTCCTAGAATTTCAAGAGTAGTGTCTTAAATTTAGGATTTAGCCGAAATTGCATATAGGCTTGATCCATTAAAATTTTGATGTTTATAGTGTCATTCTTTTTGGAACAAACTAATAAGGAAATTATATCATTTAAATTGAAATGGGGAGAGTAATAACCTATTAAGCTTAACAAATCATGTGTAGTGTTCATTCAATAACACAAGCACGAGACATCTACAGAGAAGAGAGAGCCATGCAACAACAACATTCAGATTCTCAACCTCAAAACTAATCGGCCAATATTAAAATGAACTGGAACACAGAATATCATATGCCCTACTTTCATCATAATCAGTGGCGGAGCCAGAATTTTCGTCAAGGGGGTCATAATATAAAAAAATAAACTCACCAAAAAGTCAAGCGGTGTCAATACATAGTATATATACATATTTTATAAAACATTACCTAACTACACAGTGTAATTTTCCAACAAAGGGTTGTCGGTTGACACCCCTTAAGTGCATGTGGCTCCGCCACTGATAATAGTCTCAAGATCTCTCACTTTTTCAAAATACAAATTCAGCTGCGAAAAATCAGTATCATCATTGGGAAATCAGAAATTATAGAACTGGTAAACAAAACTATATATATTTCTGTTTACCCTCCAAAATAGGTAACAATTAAATTTGTATGTGGTTTTAGGGATACATGGATTAATTCAATACGAGCAATAAATTGCGTTAGATTAAACAGATAAAGGATGTAATAGATTGTCAAACCACTTAAGGAGGGTGATTCCGGACTCAATAACAACCTTAATGAGATATCTGCCCTCAATCCTGGGCTCACAATAATAAATCACTGATGAACAAGAGTAAGGACTTTGAATAACAGAGAAAATAAGAGTGTATTGCTTTGATATGCGTGTTACAATGTGTTTAATGAATAATAAACCCCCTTTATATAGTAGGTTTTTTTACCCTATGTACAATTCTATAAAAGGTAAAAGATCTTCTGTTAAACCAATTAATGGTTCTCTGTCGATACGTGTTGAGATCCATGCCGTGATATCTGACTGGTCACGGACATCACGACCTTATGTTAGTCGCGCTCGATTACCCGGTAGTGCTCTCCGAGGCCTTTGGGATTTGAACCGAACTCGGGGTCATGACCCCGATAAACCCGGGGCCAGGCGTTTTGCCCAGATTCCAGCTCTAGGGGCTCTTTGCCTCGATTCTGGTTCCTTTCCATCACGTCTCTTGCACCGTTTGCTTTATCGGAAGCCGGGGTGTCCCATGGGCTGGGTTTCACCCGTATATAGATAGTCCCCTCATTTTCTAGAGAGTAAGTTTATGGAAACGACGAGAAACGACATGAGGACCTTGTTTCCTTCTCCAATATGCCGTAACAGAAATGACAAAAGATTCTAAACGTCCCGGCAGTCGTGTCATAATGACTATAAATGCGTGTCAGCCGTCGGCAAGCCATCTCTGGATACGAACGATGCGAAGCCTCTATGATACTCCCCTCCTTCATTCATTTTTCACTTTTTGACCAAGCGTCTACCCTCATACCTTCAGGATATCACTGACTCTCTTCATACCCCAATATTTGTACCTTCGTTCATCAAGAGTTTTCAGCAAATTGCAAGTTTTCGTTTATCTTTTACCCAAACCAGCGCATTTGATTTTCTCAGGAAGCTTTTACCCTTCATCTCCCATCCTTCCTTTTTTACTTATTCTAACTTTGTTTCTAGATAACAATGGCAAAGACTTCTAAGACTGTTCCCCAAAACATTGCAACTTCTTCTTCACGGTTGACCGCCAAAGTCGAGGAGACCACTACCGATGTAGTTGACCTCGAGAGATCCGCTCCAGGCTTGGCTACCAATGAACCGGTAGCCGAGCTTCCCTTGAAAATGTTCATCCCCGGGGGCTGTTTGGTCGTGGATGAATTTAAGGTCGAAAAACCCTCATCGATGCTAGGCCGATGCGAGGCGGTATCTAGGTACATTTGCTCCATCACCGAGGCTGTCCTGTCTGCGGTTTGTTGGACTACGACTGGGCGGATAAGGACATAGTAATCCCCGGGCCCGATAATGACATTACTACCCATATGGAGGGGTATCTTAGTGTTTACACTTACCCCTTCACACTGGGCTCGATGGACCCGGTTATTCTAGACTTCTGTAGGAGGTATGAAGTGTGCCTCGGCCAGATCCACCCATCACTATGGAGGATCGTAATCCTCCTCCGATTGTTTGTGAACAAAATTGACTCTTGCTTGTTCACCATCGGTCATCTACTTCGCATGTACAGTCCTCAAATCTTCCGGGGGGACTGATAAAGCTCGTACGCCAGGCCAACAAAGCCCCATTTTCAAGCATCGACAAGGATCGGTATCGGGGCTAGCAGGAACGCTTTATCCAGGTGAGGACTGCAGACTTGATCCCTGTCGAGTTCAGGACATTCCCCGAGAAGTGGAATGTATCACGTAAGCATAACTCTCTTTTATATGTTGATTTTATGTTTTATCTCCCTTCTTCTCATCGGTATTTGTTGTGGTGCAGCCCTTGCTCGAGTCCCAAACGCTATTCCTCAGCTCAAGGAGTGGATCGAGGGAATTTGCTCGCAGATGCCTTATTTTGAGCGCTCATGGCGCGAGCTTTCGAAAGGTCGTTGGGAGGCTCGTTCTCATGGTAAGATCTCTTTCCCGAATAATTAACATTAGGCTCCCCTTTTAGCATCACATTCTCATTTCCTTTCTGTTTTTTTTTTGCAGGCTTGCCTAAGACCATTGAGCTTAGGCCTTCAGTAGGGGATGAGGACTTGTCCATTGATCTCACCGCCTCGGGAAAACCCGGGGTTGTTGTAGGAGAGAAGAATAAAAGAAAGGCTTTGAGTTTTCCGAGCTCGGAGAAGAAGAAACCAAGGAGAAGATTGGCCCGCAAGCCAAAGGAGAGTTCTGGCTCTCGAGCTCCTGAATCAGACTTGCTTTATTGGCTCTGGGATGAGCACGAGGAGGATGATATTCTCGTGGCCCATAGACCGATATTCCCCGAAGAGCAGGTGGTTGTTGAACGGGAGGTTCATAAGGCTGATCTCCCTTAGATTAGGAAAGTCGATGAGGAGACCGGAGCCGAGACTTCCCGGGTTGTCGGCCATGCCCCGAAGGAGACACCTGGTGTAATAGACATTTCAAGGTCGCCTTCTTATACCGAGTCTATGCTCGAAGAGGCTCGAATGACAAAAGAGAGATCTAACGAAGGGGCTCATGGTGTGGACGATCCCCTCCGTTCCTTTTTCAAAGGTGTGGACTCAACCGCCCTGGAAGACTTCTATGGGTTGGTTGATTTGGAGGTGCTGAGGAAAGACCCATCTTTGGAGGTCCGCTGGCTGAACTCGAGTCCAAAATTAATCAACCGGTTCCCTGCCTCGAGCATGGATCCCGACCGAAAATGGTCAATAATCATCACCGTCCTAGAGGATGCCCGGGTTCTTTCCTCCCCTGTTGGAGTAGCTAGCTACCTCCGGTTCCTGGTAACCAAAGACGACCAGGCAAAAATGAACGAGGTAGATATGCCGTGTTTGTTTAATGAAGCACAACAGGCGCTGAACCGGGTAAGGCGTCATTATATTTTTTCATCTTCGGATATAGTTTTTGATATCTCTCATATCTTTTTTTTTGTTTATATTTTGGCAGGCCTCGGTACTTCATCATGAAAGTTTTCTCCGGTACCGGGCTGAGGTTAACCAACTCGAGGCTGATGTCAAGGAGCTTGCTGAGAAGAGGGACATGTATAAGCTTCTCAACGAGCAACGTAAAGAGGAAGCCAAGAATCTCCGGGCTGAGTTGGACGTGGCTCAGAAGAAGCATGCCGACCTGGTAGACCAGGTAAAGATTTTTGAAGTTAATGATGAAGAGTTAGACATGGCGACTAACGGCCAAACCCCACAGGTTTAGCAGAAAGTTGAAAATATCTACCAACTCCAAGCCGAGATGGACGAGGTCAATGCCATGGCCAAAGGGTGGAAAGGAAAAATGGATCGATTGGCTTCGGAGAAAGAGACTGCCCGGGAGCAGCTGACATCAATGGAGGTCCAACTCCGATAGAGAGAGAGAAGGCCGGAGAACGAGATCAATGAATCAAAGACCTCCAGTCCCAACTGGTCTCGGCCATTGCTGAGCGGGATGCCCTCGGCAAGGAGCTCGAAACATCGAAGTCTGCGTCGAAAATAACCAGGGTCGATGCTGCAGAGATGGTGGTCTAGTACATGGCTAATGCTGAGGTAGCCCTGGAGTGCCTGAAAGTCACTATCGAGTATGTAAAATGGTTGTCCCAAAGGGAGGCTCTTGAGGAGGTCCTTGCTAGGGGTTTCGACCTGTCATTCGAGATCAAAGATGCGAAAAGGCTTGAGGCCGAGGCCAAGAAGTTAGCTGACCCCGAGGGTGAGGAAGGCTCTGAGGCCTCCGACTAACCCGATGATGGAGAAGACCCCGACAGCTCCGGTGACAAGGTGAGTTCTGGTGAAGATCAGGCTTAGGTGCCTTAGGGATTTTTCTTTGTTCTTGTACTTTGTTCATTTTTTTGAGGCAGTTATCGTTGACCTTTGTAAAAGACTTTTATTGTAATGTATATAAGGAGTTTTTCCCTTTGGCAATTTTGAGTTCGTTTCTTTTGGCTTCTTCTTTACGATTGCAAAGTTTTCAAATGCCTTAGCATGGAATAAAACGTAGAAATAAGGTCTTGCTCGTAAGTTCAAACGAGACTCGTTCTCGATGTAAATTTTGTTTGAATTTTGTGCGGGGCTCGGCATGACCAGAAGCTTTCCCCGAAGTGTTTGTTTAGATGTTTTTAGATTATTATTTTGCCGAGGGTAGCCTTTGAACCGGTTTGGAAATTTTGAAGGCCTTTATGTTTTGATTACGGGTTTCGAATGTCTCTGAGCCATTTCTGGGGTGACGGTAGCCTTTTAAGTTTGGGTACTGCCTAATAGGCTTTGTACCTCCGGACTTTGATACCCGAGCCGTCCGAACCTGTCTTGGACGATAGTCCTTGAGTGGGGGTGGCCGTAGCCTTTTAAGTTTAGGCACTGCCTAATAGGCTTTTGCGCCTCCGGGATTCGATACCCCGAGCCGTCCGAGTTTGTCTTGGACGACAGTCCCCGAGTGGGGGTGATCTGTTGGATCTGGATAGAGGCGGCCCTTGGGCTCGATATTCTTAAGGAACAAAATATAATAGTCTTAAGGGGCAAAATATGTATCTGCAAAGTAGAAAATTTCTTTCATTCCTGTGTGCAATATACAAGATTGTAAGTGAGTACAAGCTTCATGTTATGGCTTAGGTGGTCTATGCGGGCACGACTCACTTGACCGTTTGGCCCTTACAATAAATCCTATCCACCGAGCCCAGATTGTTCAAGCACAAAATTTCCTTTCTTGCTAATATCATTACCTTAGGGTGATGGCCCCCAGTATTCGAGGTCGATCGTCGAGAGGGCTTGGATACTGTTGATGCGACCATCAATTCTGGTTCATAACCAGTCTTTGATTCTAAGTTAGAATGATCCACTGTTGCCTCGTTAAAAACCTTGCCGGAAAACCCATTTGGGACAAAACCGATTCAAGGGAAAAAGAGTGCAACGCGTGCTTTTAGGACTAACAGCTGCGCCATTCTTTGGTTGCTGCCTGCAAGTGTTAGTCCAATTCGTAATATATGTAAAGAAAAGAAAGAATGGTATCGTACCTTAGCAGTAGTATCATTTTAAGTGGGTCACGTTCCAGTTGTTTGGAAGTTGCTCACTGTTCCCTGCTTCGAGCTTGTATGAACCTTTATTGGTAATCTCGATAATTTGATATGGACCTTCCCAGTTTGGTCCCATCTTCCCTTCGTTTGGGTTCCGGGTATTTAATGTCACCTTTCTTAACATTAAGTCCTCGATATTGAAGTATCGGAGGTTAGCTCTCCGGTTGTAATACCTTTCGATCAGTTATTGTTGGGCGGCCAACCAGATGAGGGCGGCGTCGCGCCTCTCGTCCAATAGTTCTAGGCTCGTGCTCATGGCCTCACCATTTAATACTTCAGTTGCATATAGGAACCTGAAACTTGGTTCTCCTACCTCGACAGGTATTAGTGCTTCGGTGCCGTAGACCTACGAGAAAGGGTGGTCCCGTTACTAGATTTTGAGGTCGTACGGTACACCCACAGTACTTCAGGAAAACTTTCCTTCCATTTTCCTTTAGCGTCGGTCAGTCTCTTCTTAAGGTTTTGGAGTATGGTCTTGTTTGTAGACTCTGCCTACCCGTTCCCACTAGGGTGATAGGGTGTTGATAGGATCCTCATTTATTTTATGGTCCTCGAAATATTTGCTCACCTTACTACCAATGAACTTCTTTCCGTTGTCACATACGATTTTGGCCGGCATTCCAAACCGACATATTATGTGGTCCCAAATAAAATCAATAACTTCTTTCTCCCTGACTTTCTCAAATGTCTGAGCTTCAACTCATTTAGAAAAATAATCGGTCATAAATAATATAAATTGAGCCTTACCAGGTGCCCATGGCAGGGGACCGACGATGTCCATTCCTCATTTCATGAATGGCCAAGGTGACAAGACCGAATGCAGTAGTTCCACGAGATGGTGGATCATCGGTGCGTGCCTCTAACAGCCGTCACATCTACGTACGAACTCCTTAGCATCTTTCTCAATATCGATCCAGTAATAGCTGGCTCTAATTATTTTACGGACTAACGATTCCCCCCTGAGTGGTTTCTGCAGGTGCCTTCATGAACTTCCCTCAAAATGTATTTGGTGTCTCTCGACCCTAGGCATCCGGCAAGTGGGCCATTAAATTTTCTTCTGAATAGGGTGTTATCTTAGGACATGTTGAATCTGGCTGCCTTCGTACGCATAACTCTTGATTCTTTAGGATCCGAGGGTAGCTTTCCGGTCTTCAGGCAATCTATATACTTGTTTCTCTAGTCCAAGGTTAAGCTTGTCGAGTTTTTCTCGGCGTGGCCTTCTTCCACTACCGATTTCATGAGTTGTACGACCGTTCTTGAGTTGAACTCATCGTCATCAACGGATGACCCCAAGTTAGGTAGAGCATCAGCTTCGCTATTTTGATCCTGGGGTACGTACTGCAGGGTCCATTCCTTGAATCAATGTAGCATTATCTAGGTATCTCCTCATTCGTTCCTCTTTCACTTTAAACGTCCCATTGACTTGATTCACCACAAGAAGGGAATCGCATTTAGCTTCGATCACTTCGGCCCCAGGCTTTTGGCCAATTTGAGACCTGCAATCATGGCCTCATACTCGGCCTCATTGTTAGTCAATTTAACAGTTCTAATAGATTGTCTAACCATGTTACCCGTGGGTGAATTTAACACAATGCCAAGCCCGGACCCTTTTGCATTTGAGGCACCGTCCGTAAAGAGGGTCCAGATTCCCGAGGAAGTCCCCGAGTTCAACAACAATTCTCTTTCAACATTGGGATTTGATGGCGGTTCGGGGTCGATATTCTATATCGTACTCGCTAATTTCCACGGACCATTTGGCCAATCATCCCAAGATCTCGGGTTTATGCATTATGTTTCTTAATGGGTAAATAGTTACAAAACATGGGATGGCATTGAAAATACAGCTTTAACTTCCGAGGGGCACTTAGCAAAGTGAGCGCTAACTTCTCCAGGTGAGGATACCTAGTTTTGGCCTCGCCTAAAGTCCCGCTAACATAATAGATAGGAAATTGTGTACCTTCCTCTTCCTGGACTAGGACCTCACTTACCGCTATCTTAGATACCGCTAAGTACAGGTACATCTGCTCATCTGTCTTCAGAGTATGAAGCAAAGGTGGGCTTTATATGTCTATCCACGACGGTGATGTCTTCTATGGCCTTGATCTTATCGGGATTGATCTTGATTTCCCAGTTGGACACCATAAACCCGAGGAAATTTTCGGATCCGACCCCGAATGCACATTTCTCCGGGTTCAGCTTCATATTGTATTTCTTTAGTATGTTGAAGGTTTTATGCAAATGTTCCAAATGGTCCTATGCTCGTAGGGACTTTACTAACATGTTATCAATGTAAATCTCCATTGGTTTTCCTATTTGTTCTTCGAACATACGGTTTACTAGGCGTTGGTAAGTGGCACCGGTGTTTTTTAATCCGGACGACATTACATTATAACAATATGTGTCGTATTTAGTGATGAAGGAAGTTTTTTCTGATCACCTGGGTCCATACGAATTTGGTTGTACCCGGAATAAGCGTCGAGAAAATAGAGGATCTTGTGTCCGACCATCACATCGATCATGCGATCGATGTTAGGGAGAGGAAAAGAGTCATTGAGGCATGCCCTGTTCTGGTCTTTGTAGTCTACACACATTCTTAACTTATTTCCCTTTTTAGGGACCACTACTACATTTGCTAACCAATCCGAGTACTTAAATTCTCAAATGAAGCCTATTTTAAGGAGTTTAGATACCTCATCTTTGATTAATGCGTGCTTGACTTCGAACTGAGGCCTCATCTTCTGTTTAACAAGGCGAAACTTTGGATCCAAGCTCAGCTTGTGAGTACTTATTTCTGGCGGGATCCCTGTCATGTCATGATGGGACCAAGCGAAACAATCTATGTTAGATATAAGAAATTCAATGAGTTTTTTTCTGAGCTCGGGATATAATCCCGTGCCTAGGTATACCTTCCGATCGGGCAGGTGCTCAATCTGTATGACTTGCTCCAACTCCTCGACCGTTGACTTGGTGGCATTGGAATCGTCAGGGGCTATGAAAGACCTGGAAACCCCGTAGTCATCGTCCTCGCTCGTCTCCTGCTTTCCTGGTTTGGTCGGGGTCGGTGTCGGTGATTGCTATTTGGTTTCTTCCTTGGTGACCAAACTCGGGTTCTTTGATGTCGAGAGTGCGGATATCAGGACCACCTCATTGACCGCGAACATCTCTTTTGCGGCCGGTTGCTCTCCGTAAACTATTTTTACTCCTCCTAGTGTGAGGAATTTCAACACCTGGTGTAACATCGAGGGCACTGCCCTTATGTTGTGAATCCATGGCCTTCCGAACAAAGCATTGTACCTCATATCTCCTTCGATCATGTAGAACTTTATTTCTTGAACGGTTCCGGCGGTATTCACTAGGCACAATTTTAGTGGTCTCACATGCCATATTGAATCAGTTTAGAACTCGAATTGCAGGCACAATTTGGTCTTGTAGACCCAGCTGCTCTACGACCCTCGATCTGATGATATTGGCCGAGCTACCTGGATCAATTAATACATGCTTAACTCGAGATTTATTTATGAGTATAGATATTACCAGTGTGTCATTGTGTGGTTGCACGATGCCTTCAGCGTCCTCGTCATTGAAAGATATGGTTCCTTCTGGAACATAATCTTGAGTCCATTTTTCCCTTGTGATGGACATTTTGGTACTTTTTAACATTGGCCCCTGAGGGACGTCAACCCCACCAATGATCATGTTTATGACGTGCTGAGGTTCCTCTTGCTCAATCTACTTGTTGGAGTCCCTATTACTGAAGTAATTTTTGGCTCGATCACTTAGAAACTCTCGGAGGTGTTCGTTGTTGAATAATCGGGCTACTTCCTCTCTCAGTTGTCGGTAGTCTTCAGTTCTATGGCCGTGAGTGCCATGATATTTACACATTAGGTTGGGGTCCCTTTGAGCAGGATCAGATTGCAATGGTCGAGGCCACTTAGTGTCTTTGATACGTCCGATGTCCCGTACGATGGTGGCAACGTCGACGTTGAAGTTGTACTCCGATAACCTTGGTGCTTCCTTAGACCCAATGGGTCTGTCAAAATCGCTTTTGCCCATGAGTCCCGGGTTATTCTGACCTCGGTCGCTCCATTTTTCACTTCTTACAGTGTTGCGTCGGGATCCATTACCCCTACGATCTCCATTATATGGTTGATACCGATCTCTATTCAATATTGATTCACGATCAATGTCTCTCTTGGATTTGTCACCAGCTCTGACGAGATAAACGGACCCGGAAGGGGCCCCGAGCTGATCGTCTTCGACCTTGATTTTTGATTGGTATCGGTTATAGACGTCGGCCCAAGTTACCGTTGGGTATTCTATCAGATTTTGCTTCAACTGCTGTGAAGCCAATGAGCTTCGGGGATTGAATCCTTAAGTGAAGGCCTGAACGGCCCAATCATCTGCAACCAGAGGCAGGTCCATCCGTTCTATTTGAAACCTTGATACGAATTCCCTGAGCATCTCGTTATCTTTTTGCTTTACCTTGAAAAGGTCTGATTTCCCGGTCTCGACCTTGATGGACCCGACGTGCGCTTTTACAAACGCATCTACGAGCATAGCAAACGAGTCAATAGAATTAGGGGGTAAGTTGTGATATCATATCATAACTCCTTTCGACAAGGTCTCTCAGAACTTTTTCAACAAAACGGATTCGATTTCATCATCTTCCAAGTTATTTCCTTTGATGGCACATGTATAAGAGGTCACATGTTTGCTGGGATCGATTGTCCCATTATACTTTGGAATTTCATGCATACAGAACTTTGGGATCGGCTTCAGAGCTGCGCTCGGAGGGAAAGATTTTTGGAAATGTTTTTTGGAATCCAGACCTTCAGTATCGGTGGCGCTCCCGGGATTTTGTCGACCCTAGTGTTATAGGTTTCCACTTTTTTGTCGTTGGCTTCAATTTTCTTTTCTCCCGATTCCACCCGCTTTGTCAGTTTCTCGAGCATCTTTATTATCCCGGGGTTGGTCCCGAGTTCTGCTTCACTCGGCCTTTTCGTGGCCGGTTCATTTCTGTGGGAGTTTTCCCGTGACGATTCGGGCTCAACTCTGCTGGGGGCTCGACTTTGGTTCTGCAACTGGGCTATCGTTGCCTGTTGGGCCTGTAATATTTTGAAAATCATGCCCAAGTTGATCCCGTCACCTTCGTCGTCGTGTGTATTCCAGGCTATCGACCGGGCTCCCCCGCGAATGCTATTTCGGGGCCAGTAAGCAGGTTTGCTTCGATAGACACATGTGAGTTAGCATCGATCGGATCAGCGACCGGGACTCCGTTGGGGTCAGCAGAGGGCTGGGTCAGCAGAGGGCACCTCGTTGCTGGGTAACATGTTGTTTTCGCCATGGTTGCCGGACTCAGCATCCACGTTCAAATGGACAGATTAGGAGTTCGACATTTTTAATCTGACCTTAAATTAATAACTTAAAGAATAAGTGTAAAATAGAGTGTGTTATGGAAATTTGTATCAAATTGCCATTATTATCCTTAGCCCCACGGTGGGCACCAAACTGTTTAACCTAAAAAAGGGTAATAATTAAATTTGTATGTGATTTTAAGGAGACGTGTATTAGTTCAATACAAATAATAAATTACGTTAGATTAAACAGATAAATGACGTAATAGATTGTCAAACCACTTAAGGAGGTGACTGCCCTTGATCCCGGGCTCACAATAATGAAGCACTGATGAACAAGAGTAAGAACTTTGAATAACAGAGAAAATAAGAGTGTATTGCTTTGATATGCATGCTACACTGTGTTTAATGAATAATAAGACCCCCTTTATATAGTAGGAGAGTTTTACTCTAAATACAATTCTATAAAAGGTAAACTATCTTCTGTTTAATCAATCACCGGTTCTCTGCCGATATGTGCCGAGATCCACGCCGTGATATCCGGCTGGTCACGGACATCACGGCCTTTTGTTGGTCGCGCTTGATTACCCGGTAGTGCTCTCCGAGGCCTTTGGGATTCGAACCAAACTCGGGGTCTTGACCCCGATACTCCCGGGGACGGGAGTTTTGCCCGGACCCCAGCTCGAGGGGCTCCTTGTCTCGATTCTGGTTCCTTGGCGTCACGTCTCTTGCTCCGTTTACTTTATCGGAAGTCGAGGCGTCCCATGGGCTCGGTTTCACCCGTATACAATTTTAACACAAGTTAGGGGACCATTGTCAAACTTCCAACAAACGAAACTAAAGAAAGGATCTTTTCTGCTTTAGACCTCGCAATACTAACAATAAGTAAGAAATAACTAGCGATCTTAAACTATATCAGAAGAAGATGAGATATTCAAACTACAAATTGATTTTTAAAAAAAGGAGGAAATAACAACAACAAATTAAATCCAATAATAAGGCCAAAAAACAAGTAGATAATAACCAAAGGGAGCAACAGAGCTGAAATAACCAGTAACATCTATTGAAATGTCTAGTTGCTACGTTGGTAAATGGCATGTTAAATTATTCAGGCTTTCTGTAGAGAATCATATGCATAGGAGTGAAAATGCCAGTGTCACCCCCTTTAGACAAATAATCAGCGGTCACAATCAACATGTCGTGCACATCAACCACTCCTTTAGGTGCAATACCAAGCCATGCAAGCAATGTCACCAAAATGTGATTCCTCCAGTAAGCAATCTTCCCCATTTTCAGCCTTGTCCACCACGGCTTTGCTGGTGGCTTAGCCAAATCTTTCTCCTTCATCACCTCGAACCCCACTTTCCTAGCAATTCCACCTATGTCATTGTAGCTTCTCAACCCGGGTAATGCATCACCCCTTTCAATCCCTTGTATTATCTCCACGTGTACAATTCGGTCGTAACCCACTCGCAGGAGACGTAGAAAGATCCGGGCTTTAACACCCGATAGATCTCTTTGTACGCTTCTTCTAGCTTTGGGGCATGACACGTGGCCTCAATGGAATAAACTCCATCGAAACTGTTGTCAGCAAAAGGCATTTGCAAAATGTTACCACAATCCACCTCGCAGAGGGAGTCAAGCCCGACTTTGTTGTTGTGGGCTCGGGCCCGTTTCACCTGGTACTCATTAATGGTGATCCCAACAATATTAGCACCTGAATGGGCTGCGATAGTCCGCATCGGCCCGCCAACCCCACAATCCGCATCGAGAATGCGGGCTCCGGGTTTTACCCCCAAGAGATCGTTGGCCATTTCCTCATGCATGCGGGTGGCATACCGATGGGATTTTCCAGGGATAGAAGGCGAGAAGTGAAAAGATTGACCCCAACCCCGCTCGTATATATCAGTGACGAGGTTATAGAAAGTTTCAACAACGGCATGGACTTTATCGGCGGTGTTAATAATCTCTTTAGGGCGGCAGAAGAAAGACCAGTACTGTGTGTAACCTTCTTGAACTTTCTCTTTGGCTAAAGAACCAAAGGAAAGTTGGATGGTACGTTTACCCTTTTGCTCGGCAGAGCCAAGGATGCAAACGAACCAGTAAAGGCCGCCGCCGGCGAGAAGGGAGGCAGTAAAAAAGAGAGTAAGAAAAACCATGAGAAAGTGAGAGCATAGAAGATGGGTGAGAAGGGAGTGGGGTTTTTATGGTGAGCTTCTCTTTGGGGATCTTTTTGAGGGGTTTTGAAAGAGTCATAGGGGGGTACAATGGGCATAATGACAAGAGCGTAAGGACGGGATTCATGGCATTGCAATTCGGGAGGATACATCCTCCTACGCTATTAATGCCAGATTTAAAGATTTAGTTTAGGATATTACTATTAACGTCATAGAATAATGCGTTTAATACACATAAAAATAGATTTTGATTTCTTAAAAAAATATTATCATTGATAATTTACTCCATGAATTTGGTTATAAAATACAAGGGTAAAAATCCATATCGTCGATATTGTCGTTGGAAGTAAGTATATTCACGTTACGTCCTAGAAGGAATAAGCACGAGATGCGAGGGAATTTGTGAATTCAGAAAACTACAGTACTAATTTTTTTCCCTTCCTAAAAACGGCTTATTTACATAAAAGAAAGATTACTTTACAAGTATTTGACTGAAATATGATTGATAAGACAGAATATAACAATTCATATTGCTGATCCAATTAGTTCGAGATTAAGGAAAAATCTATGTAGTAATTAATTGTATCCTTGTAGGAAGAATTTAAGAGAGAATGAAGTTCTGTCCCTTCTATTGAATAATCATGTGTTAATATATATAAAATCTATGTCTTGTTAACTAAGAAAGCTATCGTAGAAAATAAGGCAACCACTGCTATAGTCTCCTAAACATATACAATTTCCTAAAATAAACATAAAATAATATTACACCATATTTATAACTATGTTATATCCCAATACTCCCCCTCAAGTTGGAGCATGAAGATCGCGAATGCCCAACTTGCGAAGTAGGTACAAAAGTGTTGTTTCCCAAGTGCTTTAGTAAATATGTTTGCTAGTTGTTCATAAGTGCACACATGAGATGCAACAATGTTACCAGCTGTTAATTCATCACGTACGAAGTGACAATCAACCTCAATGTGCTTTGTACGCTCATGAAAAACTAGATTTGCAGATATATGTAGAGTAGCTTGACTATCACAATACAAACGAATAGGATCCTTGTGAAAGACACCTAAGGATCATAACAGAGATTTGAGACATTTTAACTCACACACCGCAATCGCTATAGAACTATATTCTACTTTGGCCGAGGAGCGAGAGACAATATGTTGTTTCTTGATTTTTCAAGAGATAGGTAAATTTTCTAGTAGAATAAAATAACCAGTTAAAGAACGCCGTGTCATCGGACAACTTCCATAATCAGAATCACAATATGCATGTAAGAGCAAATTGCTATCAGATCGTAAGAAAATTCTCTGACCTGAATTGCCCTTCAAATATCTCAGTACACGCAATGCTTCCTCCCAATATCTCTCTTTTGGACAATGCATGAACTAAGCTAATATATAAACTGAATAGCAGAGCTCGAGACGAGTGATGGTCAAATAAATTAGTCGACCGACCAATCGTCTATATTTGTCAGGTTCAGCAAAATCATTACCATTGTCCAATGCGAGCTTATGATTCTGCTCCATAGGAAAGCTAGCAGGTTTGGCTCCAAAAAGTCCAGTTTCACTGAAAATATCAAGTGCATATTTTCTCTTAAAAAGAAACAGACCATTTATTCCTCTGGCCACTTCTATCTCGAAAAAAATAATTTAATGGCCCAAGATCTTTCATGTGAAAGCAACGATGCAAATATTGTTTGAAATTAGCAATAGCACCAGAATCGTCTCCGGCAATAATCAGATCGTCGACATAAACAAAAACATGTAATGTTAAACCATTCTTTATATAAGAGAATAAAGAATAATCTGCAAATGATTGCACTAAACCAAATGTCCTTAAGGCAGTAGCAAGTTTAGCAAACTAATTTTTTGGAGCTTGTCGCAATCCATATAAGGATTTGCGAAGGCGGCACACTTTCCCTTGAGTCGAGGTCTCAAATCCGGGTGGAAGTTGCATATAAACTTCTTCATCTAGATCCCCATACAAGAATGCATTATGAACATCCATTTGATGCAACTCCCATTTTTTAGCCACATCAATGCTAAGAAAAATGCGTATAGTTACCATTTTCACCACCGAAGCGAAAGTTTCATTGTAATCAATTCCATCCACCTGCTTGTTACCAAGAACCACAAGACGAGCTTTAAATCACTCAACTGTACCATCAGAATTATATTTGATCTTATATACCCACTTGCATCCGATAGTCTTCTTTCTCGGGGGAAGAAACTCTAATGTCCATGTACCATTCTTTTCCAATATGTCAATTTCTTCTTTCATAGTACGTCGCCAAAGAGGGTCACACAACATCATAAAACCTTGTGGGTTCAATACCTGCAGTAACAGCTGCCAGAAAGCTCTTGTATCTAGAAGAAAAAATATTGCAAGTCACATAGTTAGCTATGAGATACGGCGTACCTTAGGACTGTGAATGAGTGGGTGATGAGCTTTGCGTTGGGGTATCTATGCACATAGTAGTATGACACTTAATTGTGTAACATACATAATCTTTTAATCTGGTGGACACTTTATGTTCCCAATGTCCCAAACCAAGAGCTTCACCCACAGTAGTAATAGTAGTAGGAAGAGTCTCTGTATCCACAATGGTAGAACTTGTGTTCATATTTTCCTCCTGAATGGGACTAGGAGAAGTAACATCTACCCTCATTTCTTCATTTACGTTAGGCTCAATATCAAAACTCCCCCTTGAGTGAACAGAGGGTGAGTGATCATGTTGCATAATATGATCATTAGTGGGGAAAGCACCAGAGGAATCCAACGGAGTGGTAGGCTTAGAGTCAAACACTGAACTAACATAAGGGAAGACTTTTTCATCAAAAATAACATCACAAGACACAAAATAATCTCGAGTCTCTAAATCATTGATACGCCATCCCTTCTTCCTGAAAGGATATCCAACAAAAATACATCAATGACTCCTAGATCTAAACTTATCTTTTTCGCGGAACCTAAGATGAGCAAAGTATAGACATCCAAATACTTTTAGGAAGGTTCTTTTCTAAAAATTAACTCATAAGGAGTCTTTCCATCAAATATGAAAGTAGGAGTACGAATAATAAGATAAACTGCAGTCAAAACACCTTCTCCCCAAAATGAGATTGGCAAATTAGCTTGGAAACGGAGTGCACAAGCAACATTCAATATATGATGATGCTTCCTTTCCACTCGTCCATTTTGCTAAGGTGTATCAACATAAATTATTTGATGGACTATTCCCTAATCCGCATAAAAAGTATGAAGACAAGTGAACTCCTTACCATTGTCGCATCTAAGTATTTTTACCCTTTTCTGAAACTGAGTCATAACCATGAAATAAAATTATTATATTTTATGTTTAACCTCACTTTTCTCGGCCATTAAGTCGACCCACACACCACGAGAAAAAACAACCACAATAGTAAGGAAATACACAGAGCCTCAAGAAGAAGGAACACGATAGGGGCCCCACACATCACAATGAATTAATTCAAACTATAAGGAAAAATTTCCCTTTTTGTTTTTCTCTTAAACTGTAACGACCCAGCCGGTCGTTTCGAGAGTTATAGCCCCGTCTCCCACATTTCTATTTCTTTTTGTGTTATTCAGTTATATTATGTTATATCGGGTTAGTTGGTTCGGGATCGAAGTGGTTTCAGAGTGAATTGAGACACTTAGTCTCTTAAGTAAAAATTTAAGTTGAAAAAGTTAACCGGATATTGACCTATATGTAAACGATCTCGAATTTGAATTTTGATGTTCTGTTAGCTCCGTTAGGTACTTTTGGACTTAGGAGTGCATCCGGAATCCGGAATGTGATTTGGAAGTCCGTGGTAGAATTAGGCTTGAATTGGCAAAATTAGAAATTTGGCGATTTCGGTCGACCTTGGAAAATTTGATATCGGGGTCGGAATAGAATTCCGAAAGTTGGAGTAGATTTTTAGTGTCATTTGTGACGTGTGTGCAAAATTTGAGGTCATTCGGAAGTGGTTTGGTTGGTTTCGGCATCGGTTGCCGAATTTAGAAGTTCTTAGGCTTGAATCCGAGGGTAATTTGATGATTTGATATTGTTTAGAGTGATTCGAAGGTTCGACTAAGTTGGTATGTTGATATATGACTTGTTGGTATTTTTGGTTGAGGTCCCGAGGGTCTCAGGGTAATTCTGGGTGGTTAACGGATTTGTTGAAGTTGGAAAATGCAGTTGAAGCTGCTGCTACTGCTATTTTAGCATATGCGGAAGAAAGAGTCGCAGGTGTGAGGCCGGTGGTGCGCGTGGGGAGTTCGAAAGTGCGGACAGTTGTGGGCTAGGCAGGATGCGCAGGTGCGAGAAGTCTGTCGCATCTGCGAGCCCGCAGATGCGAGACCTGGGGCGCAGATGCGGAAAGGGGGATGCTGGGCAGGCTTCACAGAAGCAGAGCAAATGTGCAAGTGCACTTTCGCAGGTGCGAGAATTTTATGCGCAGACGCGGAAAAATGTGAGGCCAAGGCTGGAGCGCAGGCGCGAAGGATTTGGCCGCACCTGCGAGCCCGCATGTGCGAGGCCTGGAGCACAAGTGCGGAAGATGGGGAATTAAGTGGAGTTCGCCGATGCGGTTCCTTGACCATAGGTGCGGTCCCGCAAGCGTGCAAAAAGAGCCCGCATGTGCTAAAACCTGGGCAGAAACCATAAATAGAACACTTCGCGAATTTGGTTCATTTTCACCATTTTCAAGTCGGTTTGTGGAGCTTTTGGAGTAATTTTGTGAAGGGTGATTCATGGGCTATCAGTGAGGTAAGTTGCTTGAGCCCCAATACTCATATATATGGTGATTTACCGTTATTTAATCATGTAATTAGTGAAAATGAGGGGTTAGGGCTTAGAATGTTTGGAGAGTAATTTAAGGATTTGAAGGAGCAAACGATGTCAGATTTTGATGAATTGGGTATGGTTAGATTCGTGAGCTCATGAGGTTTCTATTTTTGTGAATTTTTTTGGATTTCGAGACATGGGCCCGGAGGCCGGGTTTGAGCGAATTTTGGGTTTTGGTCTAATTTTGTAACTTCTCTTGTGGAATTCATTCCATTAGCGTATATTGATGCTATTGTACTGATTGTGAATAAATTTGGAGCATTTGGGGGTAGAGATTTGACCGGTTTGAGGTAAGTAACGATTGTAAATGTAGTCCTGAGGGTATGAAACCCTGAATTTCGTATCATTCTACTATTTTGAGGTGACACACATGCTAGGTGACGGGCGTGTGGGCATGCACCGTTGGGGATTTGTGACTTGGTCCGTCACGTAGCAACTGTAAAGTTGCATATTTTGTTGAAACTATATGATACTTATATATTTTAGAAAGAGTTTCTGTAAATTGGCCTGAATGCCATGTTTGGGCCTTGTGCCAGTGCTGTTTGGACCCTTAGGGGTTTTATTTTATTTTTATTATCCTCTCACTGTTTTCGATTGAAAAAACCATACTCAGTCATAGTTATACCTGTTTACTGCATAACTCAGTTTTATTATTCAATTTTGATGCATATAAATATTGTTTTGGGCTGAGCACCCTGTTTTTACTGAAATGCCCGAGTGGCTTGAGAGGTTTATGACTGAGTGAGGCCGAGGGCCTGATTTGTGAGGATATTTATGGGATCGGGCTGCACGCCGCAGTATGTTGCATATTTATGGGATCGGGCTGCACGCCGTAGCATGTTTGATATCTGCCGAGGGCCTGAGTGATTTATGCCATGATTTGGCTTGATATAGCACTTGGGCTGAAGGAGCCCCTCCGCAGTCTGTACACACCCCCAGTGAGCACAAGTACCTACTGAGTGCTAGTGTCGAATGCCGAGTGCCGAGTGCTGAGTGACTGGGAGGCATGAGTGATTGTGAGGTATGCCTGAGTGGCACGAGTGACTGTGAGGTATGGTCGAGTGGCAAAGAGTGATTGTGAGGTATGCCCGAGTGGCATGAGTGACTGTGAGGTTTGCCCGAGGGGCTGTATATGAGTGATGCTTTGCCCGAGGGGCTATTTATGATTTCATTATTTTTGCTTACCTTTGCATTTTTTCTCTGTCTAAAAACTGTTGAAAAATATCTTTAAATGAGTTTTACTGGAACTGGGTTTAAACAAGATGTTTTGATTCAAATTCGGATTTTTAAAGCATATGGTATTTTACTGAGATTTCCTGATATGAATGTTATATGCTTTATTGCTCGTCACTACTGCTCAGTCTTTATTTATTGTTGTTACTTACTGAGTTGGCGTACTCATGTTATTCTCTGCTCCTTGTGTGCAGATCCAAGTGTAGCTGGATACGGTAGCGGTTGTTGATTGTTCTGATTACAGATTTTCCCGGGGATAGCAAGGTAGCTGCCTGGCGATCGCAACCTTGCTCTTCTCCCTCTTATCTTCCTTTAGTTGTATTTAGCTATTTTCCAGACTGATTTAGTCTTGATATTGTTAGACAGATTATAGTAGATGCTCATGACTAGTGAAACCCCGATGTCGGGCTTTTCCTTTCGCACTTTTATTTTGATTGGAAATGAGTCGGTTTGCCTAGTTCCACGATAGGCGCCATCACGATAGGGGTTTATTTGGGTCGTGATAGATTGGTATCCGAGCCTAGGTTACATAGGTCTCACGAGTCATGAGCGGGTTTAGTAGAGTCTTGCGGATCGGTACGGAGGCGTCTGCACTTATCTTTGAGAGGTTGCAGAACCTTTAGGAAACTCCACATTCTTGAATTCTTGTCGTGCTAATCTGTTGATTCTACTAACTAAACATCTATTGTTTCATTCTCTCACAGATGGTGAGGACTCGTGCTACCGGTTAGGAGGGCCAGCCACCAGTAGCACTAGCCAGGGTCGCGAGAGGCCGAGGCCGTGGTAGGGGCAGAGGTGCAGCCCGTATAGCAGCTGAGGCAGTACCTGCAGATCCACCAGTTGTCCCAGATCAGGACCAGGTTCCAGTTGTTGGTGCACCAGCTCAGGCACCACTTGTGCCTATTGTGATTCCGGGCCTTCAGGAGGCCCTAGCTCAGATTCTGACAGCCTGTACCAGCCTTTCTTAGGCGGTCTCTATTTCGATGACTGCAGCCACTTCTCAGGCCAGGGGAGGCACTTAGACCCCCGTTGCTCGCACACCCGAGCAGGTTATTTAGGGACTTCAGACACCGGAGGCACCACCAACCCAGCCGGTTGCAGTTGCTCAGGATTTTGTGATTCCTGCTATGCCCAAGGATGATCAGCGTAGGTTGGAAAGGTTTGGGAGACTCCAGCCACCACCTTTCAGTGGAACAGAGAGAGAGGGTGCTCAGGACTTCTTGGACAAATGTCAGAGGATACTCCGTACTGTTGGTATTTTGGAGACTTTTGGGGTCTCATTCACTACCTTTCAGTTTTTTGGGGCTGCACTCAGATGGTGGGAGACTTACGAGAGGTGTAGGCCTGTTGGCGCATCACCCCTTACTTGGGAGAAGTTCTCCATGGTCTTTTTGGAGAAATTCGTGCCTCGATCCCGCAGAGAGGAGCTGCGCAGACAGTTTGAGCGGCTTCGCCAGGGTGATATATCTGTGACACAGTATGAGATGCGGTTCTCTAAGTTGGCCCATCATGCTATCTAGTTGGTTCCCACGAACAGGGAGAGGATCATGAGGTTTATTGATGGTCTCACTTATCAGCTACAGTTGCTCATGACCAGAGAGAGGGTTTCAGGTGCTACTTTTGATGAAGTTGTCGACATTGCTCATTAGATCGAGATGGTTTGCGGTCAGGAGAGGGTTGAGAGGGAGGCCAAGAGGACTCGTGGTCAGGGTGGATTCTGTGGTGCTCCTTTTGGGGGTCAGTTCCAGCACGGTAGAGGTCGTCATTTCAGACAGGCTCAGTCAGCTCGGCCATTTCATCGGAGTGCATCATCTGGCCATGGTTCTCACAGTTCTCATTAGGGCCACTCATCACGTAGTGCCCTTCCAGCTCAGAGTTCATCCCGTGCTCCACCTGTTCAGGGCTCTTCCATGCCAGGTTCTTCTACCAGTCATCCCGGTGCTAGGGGTTCCCTTCAGTTTCCACCACCAGCACCATGGAGTTGTTTTGAGTATGGGGAGCTTGGGCATATGTGGAGGCATTGTCCTCGTCATCATGGAGTTCTATCTCAGAAGAGGAGTCAGCCTCCGACTTCAGCAAAAGTTACCTCACCACCCGCCCAGTTAGCTTGGGGTGGAGGTCGGTCAGCTAGAGGTCGCCCTAGAGGGGGAGGAAGATCAGGGGGTGGCCAGGCCCATTTATATGCCCTCCCTGCTAGACCAGATGCTATTGCTTCAGATGCTGTGATTACAGGTATTGTCTCAGTTTGTCACCAAGATGCCTCCGTATTATTTGACCCTGGTTCCATGTATTCATATGTTTCCTCATATTTCGCCCATTTTTTGGATATGCCCCGTGAGTCTCTAGTTTCTTTTGTTCATGTATCTACTCCTGTGGGCGATACTATTATTGTGGACCGCATATATCGGTCATGTGTGGTGACTATTGGGGGTCTGGGGACCCAAGTGGACCTTTTGCTGCTCAGTATGGTCGACTTTGATGTGATATTGGGTATGGATTGGTTATCTCCATGTCATACTATTCTAGATTGTCACGCTAAGACGGTGACATTGGCTATGCCGGGAATTCCGAGGGTTGAGTGGAGCGGTTCTGTCGATTATGTACCAAGTAGGGTGATTTTATATTTTAAGGCTCAGCGCATGATTGAGAAGGGTTGCATATCTTATTTGGTTTTTGTGAGGAATGTTAGTGTAGAGACTCCTGTCATTGATTCTGTTCCGGTTGTACGTGATTTTCCAGATGTGTTTCCTGCAGACCTGTCAGGCATGCTGCCTGACAGGGATATTGACTTTGGTATTGATTTGGTTCCGGGAACTCAGCCCATTTTTATTCTACCGTATCGTATGGCACCGGCAGAGTTGAAGGAATTGAAAGAACAGCTTTAGGAATTCCTTGATAAGGGGTTTATTTGGCCTAGTGTGTCACCTTGGGGTGCACCGGTTCTATTTGTGAAGAAGAAGGATGGTTCCATGAGAATGTGTATTGATTACAGGCAGTTGAACAAGGTCACATTCAAGAACAAGTATCCTTTGCCTCGTATTGATGATTTATTCGACCAGCTTCAGGGAGCGAGGGTGTTCTCCAAAATTGATTTGAGGTCCGGCTATCACCAGCTGAAGATTCGGGATTCAGATATTCTTAAGACAGCTTTCAGGACCCGATATGGCCATTATGAGTTCTTGGTGATGTCTTTTGGGCTGACCAATTCCCCAGCAACATTTATGCATTGGATGAACAGTGTATTCCAGCCCTATTTGGACTCATTCGTTGTTGTATTCATTGATGATATCCTGGTGTACTCTCGTAGCCAAGAGGAGCACGCTCAGCATTTGAGGATTGTATTACAGAGATTGAGGGAAGAGAAGCTTTATGCACAGTTCTCCAAGTGTGAGTTTTGGTTCAGTTTAGTAGCATTCTTGGGACACGTGGTGTCCAGTGAGGGTATTCAAGTGGATCCGAAGAAGATAGAGGCGGTGTAGAGTTGACCTAGACTGTCCTTAGCCACAGAGATTAGGAGCTTCCTTGGTTTGGTGGGGTATTACCGTCGCTTTGTGGAGGCTTTTTCATCTATTGCATCGCCCTTGACCAAATTGACCCAAAAGGGTGCTCCATTCATGTGGTCAGATGAGTGTGAGGAGAGCTTTCAGAAGCTCAAGACTGCTTTAACCACAACTCCAGTGTTAGTTCTGCCATCAGCTTCAGGTTCTTACGCCGTGTATTGTGATGCCTCGATGATAGGCATTGGTTGTGTTTTGATGCAGAAGGGTAAGGTGATCGCCTATGCCTCGCACCAGTTGGAGACCCATGAGAAGAATTATCCTGTCCATGATCTTGAGTTAGCAGTCATTGTTCACGCCTTGAAGATTTGGCGCCATTATTTGTATGGGGTTCATTGTGAGATCTATACTGATCATCGGAGTCTGCAGTATCTGTTAAAGCAAACGGATCTTAATTTGCATCAGCGGAGATGGTTGGAACTTCTTAAGGACTATGATATCACTATCCTGTACCATCCGGGGAAGGCCAATGTGGTGGTCGATGCTTTGAGTCGCCGGGCAGAGAGTTTGGGGAGTTTAGCATATCTTCCAGTAGCAGAGAGACCTTTGGCATTGGATGTTCAAGCCTTGGCGGGCCATCTTGTCAGATTGAATATTTCGAAGCCTAGTTGGGTATTGTCTTGTGTGGTCTCCAGGTCTCCTTATGACCGTATCAGGGAGCGTCAGTATGATGACCCCCACTTGCTCATTCTTTAGGACAAGGTTCAGAGAGGTGATGCTAGGGATGTGACTATTGGTGATGACGGCGTGCTGAGAATGCAGGGCCGGATATATGTGCATAATGTAGATGGGCTTTGAGAGTTGATTCTTGAGGAGGCCCACAGCTCGCGGTATTCCATCCATCTGGGTGCCGCGAAGATGTACCAGGATTTGAGGCAGCACTATTGGTGGAGGCGGATGAAGAAGGATATAGTTGGGTTTGTGGCTCGGTGTCTCAACTATCAGCAGGTTAAGTATGAGCATCAGAGACTGGGTGGCGTACTTCAGAGATTAGAGATCCCAGAGTGGAAGTGGGAGCGGATCACCATGGACTTTGTAGTTGGGCTCCTACGGACTTCGAGGAAGTTCGATGCTATTTGGGTTATTGTGGATCGGCTGACTAAGTCCGCGCACTTCATTCCAGTTGGTACTACTTACTCTTCAGAGTGGTTGGTTGAGATTTACATCCGAGAGATCGTTCGCCTGCATGGTGTCCCAGTTTCTATCATTTCAGATAGGGGTACTCAGTTCACATCGCAGTTTTGGAGGGCCGTACAGCGAGAGTTGGGTACTCAGGTTGAGTTGAGCACAACTTTTTACCCTCAGACTGACGGGCAGTCCGAGCGCACTATACATATATTGGAGGACATGTTGCGTGCTTGTGTAATTGACTTTGGGGGTTCATGGGACCAGTTTCTGCCACTCGCGGAGTTTGCATATAACAGTAGTTATCAGTCAAGTATTCAGATGGCTCCGTACGAGGCTTTATATGGGAGGAGGTGTAGATCTCCGGCTGGATGGTTTGAGCCGGGTGAGGCTAGGCTCTTAGGTACAGACTTGGTCCAGGACGCATTAGATAAGGTGAAATTGATTCAGGAGCGGCTTCGCACGGCGCAGTCTAGGCAGAAGAGCTACGCGGATAGGAAGGTCCGTGATGTGTCTTTTATGGTTGGGGAGAAGGTTTTGCTGAAGGTATCACCCATGAAGGGTGTTATGAGGTTTGGGAAAAGGGGCAAGTTGAGTCCCCGGTTCATTGGGCCTTTTGAGGTGCTTCAAAGGATAGGGGAGGTGGCTTATAAGCTTGCCTTGCCACCCAGCTTGTTGAGTGTGCATCCAATGTTTCATGTTTCCATGCTCCGGAAGTATATTCAAGATCCGTCCCATTTGTTGGATTTCAGCATGGTTTAGTTGGAGGGTGATATGACTTATGATGTGGAGCCGGTGGCTATTTTGGATCGGCAGGTTCGAAGGTTGAGGTCAAAGGATATAGCTTCAGTGAAGGTGCAATAGAGAGGTCAGCCGGTGGAGGAGGCCACCTGGGAGATTGAGCGGGAGATGCGGAATAGATATCCACTCCTATTCGAGACTCCATGTATGTTTCTAGACCCGTTCGAGGAGGAACGAATGTTTAAGAAGGGGAGGATGTAACGACACGGCCGATCGTTTTGAGAATTATAGCCCCGTCTCTCCCATTTGTATTTCTTTTTGTGTTATTCAGCTATATTATGTTATATCGGGTTAGTTGGTTTGGGACCGGAGTGGTTTCAGAGTGAATTGAGACACTTAGTCTCTTAAGTAGAAATTTAAGTTGGAAAAGTCAACCGGATATTGACCTATGTGTAAACGATCTCAGATTTGAATTCTGATGGTTCCTTTAGCTCTGTTAGGTGATATTGGACTTAAGAGTGCGTCCGGAATGTGATTTGGAGGTCCGTGGTAGAATTAGGCTTGAATTGGCGAAATTGGAAATTTGGCAATTTCGGTCGGCAGTGGAAAATTTGATATTGGGGTCGGAATGGAATTCAGGAAGTTGGAGTAGGTTCGTAGTGTCATTTGTGACGTGTGTGCAAAATTTTAGGTCATTCAGATGTGGTTTGGTTGGTTTCGGCATCGGTTACCGAATTTAGAAATTTAGAAGTTCTTAGGCTTGAATCCGAGGGTAATTTGATGATTTGATGTTGTTTTGAGTGATTCGAAGGTTCGACTAAGTTAGTATATTAATATATGACTTGTTGGTATTTTTGGTTGAGGTCCCGAAGGCCTCGGGGTGATTCCGTGTGGTTAACAGATTTATCGAAGTTGGAAAATGCAGCTGAAGCTGCTGCTACTGCTATTTTCGCACCTGCGGAAGAAAGAGTCTCAGGTGCGAGGCCGCTGGTGCGCGTGGGGAGTTCGCAGGTGCGGACAGTTCTGGGCTAGGCAGGATGCGCATGTGCGAGAAGTCTGTCGCATCGGCGAGCCCGCAGGTGCGAGACCTGGGGCGCAGATGCGGAAAGGGGGACGATGGGCAGGCTTCGCAGAAGCGGAACAAATGCGCAGGTGCGCTTTCGCAGGCACGAGAATTTTCTGCATAGATGCGGAAAAATGTGAGGTCAAGGCTGGAACGCAGGCACAAAGGATTTGGCCGCACCTGCGAGCCCGCATGTGCGAGGCCTGGAGCGCAGGTGCGGAAGCTGGGGAATTAAGTGGAGTTCGCGGATGCGGCGCCGTGACTGCAGGTGCGGTCCCGCAGGGGCGAAAAAAAAGCCCGCAGGTGCGAAAACCTGGGAAGAAACCATAAATAGAACACTTCGCGAATTCGGTTCATTTCCACTATTTTCAAGTCGGTTTATGGATCTTTTGGAGTGATTTTTGAAGGGTGATTCAAGGGCTATCAGTGAGGTAAGTTGCTTGTTCCCCACTACTAGTATATATGGTGATTTCCCGTTATTTATTCATGTAATTAGTGAAAATGAGGGGTTAGGGCTAGGAAGTTTTGGAGAGTAATTTAAGGATTTGAAGGACCAAACGATGTCGGATTTTTATGAATTTGGTATGGTTAGATTTGTGAGTGCATGAGGTTTCTAGTGTTGTGAATTTTGTCGGATTTCAAGACGTGGTCCCGTGGGCCGGGTTTAAGCGAATTTCGGGTTTTGGTCTAATTTTGTAACTTCTCTTGTGGAATTCATGCCATTAGCGTATATTGATGGTATTGTACTGATTGTGAATAGATTTGGAGCATTTGGAAGTCGAGTCGAGAGGCAAGGGCATTGCGGGGTAGAGATTTGACCGGTTTGAGGTAAGTAACGATTGTAAATCTAGTCCTGAGGGTATGAAACCCTGAATTTCATATCATTCTACTATTTTGAGGTGAGACACACGCTAGGTGACGGGCGTGTGGGCGTGCACCATTGGGCATTTGTGACTTGGTCCGTCCCGTAACAACTGTAAAGTTGCATATTTTGTTGAAACTATATGATACTTATATGTTTTAGAAAGAGTTTCTGTAAATTGGGCTGAATGCCATGTTTAGGCCTTGTGCCAGTGCTGTTTAGACCCTTAGGGGTTTTATTTTATTTTTATTAACCTCTCACTGTTTTTGATTGAAAATCTATACTCAGTTTTATTACTCTATTTTGATGCATATAAATGTTGTTTTGGGCTGATCACCCTGTTTTTACTGAAATGCCCGAGTGGCTTGAGAGGTTTATGACTGAGTGAGCCGAGGGCTTTATTTGTGAGGATATTTATGGGATCGGACTGCACGCCGCAGCATGTTGTATATTTATGGGATCGGGCTGCACGCCGCAGCATGTTTGATATCGGCCGAGGGCCTGAGTGATTTATGCCATGATTTGGCTTGATATAGAACTTGGGCTGAATGAGCCCCTCCAGAGTTTGTACACACTCCCAATGAGCGCAGGTACCTACTGGGTGAGAGTGCCGAGTGCCGAGTGTTGAGTGACTAGGAGGCATGAGTGATTGTGAGGTATGCCTGAGTGGCACGAGTGACTGTGAGGTATGCCCGAGTGGCAAAGAGTGATTGTGAGGTATGCTCGAGTGACACGAGTGACCGTGAGGTTTGCCCGAGGGGCTGTATATGAGTGATATTTTGCCCGAGAGGCTGTTTATGATTTCATCATTTTTGCTCACCTTTGCATTTTTCCTCTGTCTGAAAACTGTTGAAAAATATCTTTAAATAATTTTTACTGGAACTGGGTTTAAACGAGATGTTTTGATTCAAATCCTGATTTTTAAAGCATGTGGTATTTTACTGAGATTTCCTGATATGAATGTTATATGCTTTATTGCTCGTCACTACTGCTCAGTCTTTATTTAATATTGTTACTTATTGAGTTGGCGTACTCACGTTACTCCCTGCACCTTGTGTGCAGATCCAGGTGTAGCTAGATACGGTAGCGGTTGTTAAATGTTCTGATTGCAGATTTTTTCGGGGATAGTAAGGTAGCTGCCTGGCGATCGCAGCCCTGATCTTCTCCCTCTTATCTTCCTTTAGTTGTATTTAGCTATTTTCCAGACTGATTTAATCTTGATATTGTTAGACAGATTGTAGTAGATGCTCATGACTAGTGACACCCCGATGTTGGACTTTCCTTTCGCACTTTTATTTTGATTGGAACTCCTTTACGAAGGTTTTTATGTTAAATAATATTGAAATTTTCTTTAAAATAAAAATATCGATTTGTTTTGGAAATGAGTTGGGTTGCCTAGTTCCACGATAGGCGCCATCACGACATGGGTTAGTTTGGGTCGTGACATAAACAAACATTACATAACTCATATGTTCTACTATGACTACTAATTCTACGAAGAGGAGAAACTATCTTATTGAGGGATGACCAAAACGACGATGCCATAAATCAAAATTATCCACCTTATGGGTGCTATTTACTTATGCTCGTTCCACTGACTTCAAATAATATACCCCATCGCATTGTTCACCCACATCAGTCACTGTCCTCAAAGTCCGGTCCTGTATCACACAAAGCATGTCAGCAAATATGACTAAGCAATTATTTTCATTAGCGAGCTTAGACACAAAAATTAAATTCCATTTTAATTGAGGTACATAAATAACATGATGCAATTTCAGATTATTTTCTAATATAACAATCCCTGTCTTCGAAGTCGTAGTCGTGGAACCGTTTGGAAGGCCTACTAGATATGGTGTCACATCACATAAATCTGTAAATAACTTGGCATCACCACTTATATGGTGAGATGCCCTAGAGTCGACAATCCAATGAATTCCAAAAACGCTACCTGACAATTTATCATGGTTCTTATTGTGGAAATTAAGCATGGATACCAGTGCACTCCACTGGTCATTAGATAATCACGTCCAAGCATTAACATCTGCCTCTGTTTTACTATTAGACTCAGTTGCTTGTGCAACATTAGCAACTGCTGTAATCCCACGTCCAGTGCCACCACGTCCATAATTACCAAAGTTTTCGGATCGTCCACCACGACCACGTTCAGTAGTCCTTCCTCCTCCTCGTCATGTCCTCCACCATTCAGGATAACTGATCAATAGAAAACAATCTTCTTTTCATGCCCAACTTTCCCGCAAGTACCACATATTGGTTTATCCGAATTATTAGATGTTCTGCCATTGTAGTTGATGCGAGCACTAGACAAGGACTGCACAACAAATGCAATTGAGTTTGCACGCTCCTGCTTAGCTCGAGTAACGTTCCGATGTCGCTCCTATTGTATAATCACGACATAAACTCGATTCAACGTAGGTAGGGGTTCCATGCTTAATATGTTGGAACGTGTAGTTCCAAACACATCATCATCAAGTCCCATTAAGAACTGATGTACTTTTTCTTTTTCGCATTCTTGTACCAGTTTATTTGTTGCCCCACACCTACACCCAGCACATGTACATATCGTATTCTTTGTGTAACTAATAAGTTCTTCCAACATGCTCTTCAGTTTACCATAGTACGCAGCAACAGTCTGTCCTCCTTGTTTACAAGATGCAAGTTCATTTTTCAACTGGTGTATTCTCATGTCATTACCAATTGAGAATCGTTCTCTCAAGTTTTCCTATAGTTCTTTAATAGTTTCCATGTAAGAGATCGTAGAACAAAGTGGCGGCTCTATGATGTTAAAGACCCAAGCAACCATCATTGAATTGATGGCATATCAATCATCGAGTTCAAATCCTTCTTCCTTGGGCTTTGTAATCATTCAATCGATAAAACCCAATTTCTTTTTGGCTCTAAAAGAGTTTCTCACGGCCTTAGGCCATTCGTTATAATTGTCGTCTTTTAAAACCGCATGAGTTATGCATATTCCTGTGTGGTCTGCTGAAAGCAAGAAATATGACGATGTTGGATCATTCATGGGAGTTTTGATGCATCCTGATCCCCTGACTCTGTCTCCGTCCTTCTTCATGTCGTCGCCGACCATCTCACCCAATTCCTTCTAGGTTATGACTCTGATACCATGAAGAATTTAAGAGAGAATGAAGTTTTGTCCCTTCTATTGAATAATCAGGTGTTAATATATACAAAACCTATGTCTTGTTAACTAAGAAAGCTATCGTAGAAAATAAGGCAACCACTACTATAGTCTCCTAAATATACAACTTCCTAAAATAAACACAAAATAATATTACACCATATTTACAACTATGTTATATCTCCCAATATTGTACTTAAAAACATTTTTTATATACATATTAATTGATCATGCTAAGTGATTTATATTAAAAAAAATACGTCATGTGTTTCTATTACTCTTTCCATTTCATATTATATGGTAAAGTTTGAATTGACACAGAGTTTAAAACAAAGAAAATATTTGAAACTTGTATTCTAAAACAAGTCGAGCCATATATATTTATGTGACTATAAAAGCTTTTTATTAAGAATAAGATAGAAAACTTTAAATTAAATTATTTCTAAATTTTAAAAGCTTTTTTTTTTAAACAGACTAAAAAGAAAATATCGTCGCATAACTTAAAACAGAGTAATAATAATTTATTACTAACTTAGTTTTGAATGTCGATCAATTCCCATATTTTGTGGTAAATATATGGCTGTAAGATACGTCAAGTATATTTGTATCATTTTTTATATGCTATTTCTCCATTATGTTGAGGACTATTGAAAATCTAGGAGCATATTAATTTATTCCTACTAAATATTCACCTGTGCAAACAATAAAATGAATGTTCATTTCCATTTTGATTTAAAATATAGTTCTTCCTCCGAAGAGAAATAATTTAATTGTACCTTGGGGAAGTAACATTTAACTATTTAGGGTGTGTTTGATATGAAGGAAAATATTTTTCTGAAAAATAAGTAATTTTTCTACCTATTTTCTAGGATTTAGTTAGCTAGCAGAAAATATTTTTTTTAAAAAAGTATAATCTAGGCAAATACTATGGGAGACAAATTGGGTGAGGGCAGGGGAAGGAGCGGAACAGTAGGGGTCTGATTCTAGGGTCGAAGTCGGTGGTTGGGGTGGGGATCGGGGTCTAAGTCGGGGTTGGAATTGGGTTTTAGGGTCGGGATTGGGGGGTTTAGAGGGTGGGGTGCCGTGGTGGGTGTAGGTCCTGGGGAAGGGGCTCAGGGTGAGATCGGGGATCTGGGGGTGGGGTGGCCAGTGTGTGGATAGGGGGAGGGGGGTGAGGGTGGGGGTTAATCAAACATGAAAAAATTAAATCCCAACCACACCGTTAGTGTGCAACTCTTTTCCTATGCAATTCTTAGAAATTTCAAAAAGTGAATATATTTGCTTATATATTTCTCTTATGCTAAACTGCACAAACCAAAATATTTTCTTTGAAAAGAGAGGATCTGAGGTGCTCTTTGCCGCATATTTGGATATTTCGAAAGTATCATTGTTCCTCGATCGTTTTAGAGCATGTTTGCAACAGATTATCATTATCTATGATTGGTTGTTGAAGGTTGAACTTTTATTTTTTTTGAAGATTTTTCAATCAAACTGGATATACTGCTAATATATATCTTTTATACTAATCATATTAATTTTTCTAGTACGTCTATGCAAAAGTAAAAGAGGGCAGTACTTTCTTTGAGAAATATTTTAGTTTACGTTGGAGATGCAATATTTTTTCCTATTTTATTCTTAGAAATTTAAACAAGTGAAATATATTTAGAAAAAGTTACTCTTTCTATCCGTCGAGGCAATAATTCTATCAAAATTGGCTTATGTTTTACCTTCTTATCTAGTTTGACCTACTTTGTATATAACTTGAAAATAAAAATTCATTCCTTAGCTCGACATTAAATACCTGCTTCTAATATATATATATAATTTTTTTTTCTTTCTTCTCCTTCATTGTGGACGATTTCCCACCCCAAATTTCTCTGTTCGAGGTTTGCTTTGGTGCGGTGTATATGTCGTTTGATTTGTACGAATATGGACCATGTTATGCGGGGGAATTGTCAATTGCTGTGTTATTTACGACAACAACTATTATTTCAATAAGAATCACAGCAGGCGCAATCCTATGATGTTGTTGTCAATGATTATGGAACTTTGAAGAATTCCACTGATGGTGTTGTTGCTGGTTATTAGATTTTGAATAATTCCATGGCCTCTCCTAACTTGCTATCTTTTCTTGAAGTTGATAACTCGTTCCTTTTGCTATAGAATTGGAAAACCTCAAAAGCCAACTCGAAGCTTCAATTTTGAAAATTGAGTTTAATTTTTTGACTTTATTAATTATTTGGATTGGGTATTATCCAATCGATTGGAAACATCGAGAGGAGTTCAAAACGTAAATGTGAAGTGATTTGGAGCATATTTGAGCGAGATTTTAGTTAAATTTCAAAAGAGGTTCAAGGAAAATGACGAAGTTAGTTTTTATATAGATTGTGTAAAATAGTGTATATATGTGTATAAACACCTCTGATACACTATTATACAATTTAATACACATATATACATACTACACCTACCTTGTATAAACGTGTATTGGCATTTGTAGACGAACTTCTTCTATGATTTTTAGTTGCAATTATTGTTCAAAAGCTGTTCAAATCTCCATTAAATGATTTTAAATTTTGTATACAACTCTCTTTAGACTATTTCTAACAAATCTAAACAACACCCACTTCGAATTTGTCATAAAATCAGATTCAAAATTTAAACCCACTTATGAATTTGGTTGTTGAACTAGTATTTGAGTCACAATTTCTAATTCGAAGATTGGGCTAGAAGTTGAGCTTTTAAAAAAATCTTGAAAACCAACTCGATGAACTAAACTAACATTAAAAAAAAAAAAAAGAAGAAGGAAGAACCATACTACCTATAGAGCAAGCCAGCTGTTAGGGGCTTGGCTCTTTGACTCGACATATGGCACAGTGGCAGTAAGGGGTTGGCATTAATTAAAGATTTCAAAAATTCTTCATTTGCGACTGATTCAATCGCAAATCTTAATTAGATTTTATTAGAAAATTTCAATTTGCGACTGAATCAGTCGCAAATCTGGGTAATTTCTGGTGAAATTTGCGACTGATTTAGTCGCAAATCTAGGCAGTTTTAAGCAGAATTCTGCTGTATTTTTAATTACACCACCTGCCAAATGAAACAGCCAACAAAACAACTAACAACCAATTCCAAACACTTAACAACCAATTCTAAACACCTAACAACCAACCAAAAACCTAATATAATAATCCAAATTCAATATTTACTACAAAACTAATAGTAATATTTATAACAATTCAACCAACTAATCAAACAACCAACTATTAAACAAAATAAATTAAACATGTGTCAAATTGCAGTCATATCCTCCAGGGTCGGCTGAGTTCCTTGAGAATGAGTTTGTCGCCATGCATCAAGATCAATATGATATTTGTCCTGAAATAAAAATAATACATGTTATATAAATAAAATAAACCAAGAGAGAAAAATAATATAGTGTTGGTATTGGGATCATACAAATGTATCTGTAGCACGCGATTCGACCCATCTTTCTCTTGTGCCGTCCTTCTTCTTCTTCTTCTTCTTCTTAACGGTCTCTGCAAAGACCTCGACATAAGTCACATCTTCTCACGTTCCTTTTCCTGAAAATTAAAAAGTAATTTTTTTTATATATATATATATATATATATATATATATATATATATATATATATATATATATATATATATATATGTATGTGTGTGTGTGTGTGTGTGTTCAATTTGCATACTTGTAAAACTAAGAATATTTTGTAATGAAATTACCATTCTCAAATGATGGGCTACAAAACTAATAGAACCTCGAGTAAGCAACGCTCCACCCTTAGTAGAACTCTGTTTAACTTTACCTGTTTACTCTTCTTCTTCTTTCACTCACAGGTGTTCCTTCAATACAAAAATCATCAAGTGTCCTTGCCTTAGCAATAAATCCAGCAACCCCTTCTTTAAATTCATCCCTTAACCCCACACGATTAGGATGATTCCTATTATACATCCATCTACGAGGCGCAAATGCCATCTACACAAACAAACAAAAACTATAAGTTGACATATTTATTTTATTTGTACTACTTACAAAGTTATATTCTCCCAAAGGTTATCTAAATAGTTTAATTATATATCTAAAGTTACAAAGTTATATTCTCCCAATGGTTTCAATATTAATATGTACATTAAACAATTGTAAGACAAAAAAGTCTTAAAACATAAAAATTAATCTAATTTATTTCAAATTAGCATATGATAGCGCTCTAATACGTAATTGATTGCATTTTCTTCATTTCGTTTCAATAATAAATAATATAATTAACACATAGATAGAGCATGGAGAATTTCCCAACGAAAAGCAGAAACAGAGAAGTATTAGCACTTAAGTTGTTTCTTAACTAACATAACTTGAATGTATAAAAATTCTAACTCTTTAAAATATTGTTCAACTCTAACTATTATAACCTAAATTATAAGAAGTATTAGCACTTAAGTTGTTTCTTTAGTTATTTTTTATATAAACAAGAATCCATACATATAGAACATACCCAAATTATTCTAAATTTTTTTCTTGATTTACTATTGGATACATATAAGTATACTAGCCATTTACACAAGGACATCTAACTAAAAAGAAAACAAATTGCTAATTAATCTAAACAAGTAAATTTTTAACAAGTCACTATATACATATTATATTACAAAAATTATTGCTAATTTATCTATACTATATTAAAAATTATATAGCTAATTTATACATATTATTTTGCTAAATTAATGCAAAACAAAAATATGAAAAACGACCAACGGATCTACTGCCGAACCACCACCAGAGGGGAGATGAGCCGCCAGATTCCTTCACTAAAAACGAGTTAAGCAACTTGGGAACAAAATATTTGGGGAGGGGGAGGGGGGGGATGGAGCGGGTGAGGGAGAGTGAAAGAGAGGAAAATCGTACCTTATATGCTTAAATTAGAGGAGAAAATCAAGAAATAGAGCGGGTGAGGGCCGAAGAGGAGAGGGAAAAAAACTGGAGAAGAAAGAAGAAAAAACGGGTTAGAGTTGTATTAAAAATAGATTTGCGACCGAATCGGTCGCAAATTTGAAATTTGACTGATTCGGTCGCAAACCCCGTTGACCAGTCACACCTCATTTATAGTGCAGATTTTGACCAAATCGGTCGAAACATTTAATTTAAGTTTTTTTTAATTTTAATTTTTGCGAATTATTCAGTCACAAACCATAAAAAATATTTTCGCAATATTTTTCGCGTAATCAATTTTGAACCTAAAATTAAAAATATATTAACATGTATTTTTAATAAAATTTCCGACCGAATCAGTCAAAAATTGCGGCTGAATTAAATCTGTCGGAATTATTCAGTCGTAAATTTACTGTTTTTAGTAGTGAATGTGGGCAGATGGTGTGTCATGGCATGGAAAAAGCGCCAGACGGTAAGGAAATGGTACTTTAGCTTGTGACAGTGCCAAGGGCGGCCTAAGCTAAGGCAAAGCAATGTGTTTGATGAAAAAGGATAAGAATAGTCAAAGCAAAGATAAACAGAAGCAAAAACAAGGGTTGGCACAAACATGGCAGAAATTTAGCCAAGACATGTGGGAGTAGCGATAGCGTCAGACGTGTGTGGCTAAGTCATATGCGCTAGGTTGCGGTTGAGGATGGGACAAGATGGCCAGTGGCACAAAAGCTGGACTCCGCCAAAGGGTGGAGCAATTGGAGGCGTTGATGAGGCAAGGTCCGAAATCAGGCGAGATGCTTTTAGATTTTGCGAGAATAATATGTCTTGAGGCAGAACATGCAGCATCTCAAGATGTTTCCAAGACTGAAATGTTAATCATACGCAAAGATAAGGAGGATTTGCGTGGTGCTCACACTTCGAAGGACGTTGAGTGTAACTGTCCTTAGAGGTGATGTCCGCACCAAAATAAAGTTTCTGGAGCCAAAGGCTTATGGTGGAACGAGAAGTGCCAAAAAGTTGGAAAGTTTCTTGTGGGACATGGAGCAGTATTTTCAAGCTACTTGTGTGCTAGACGAAGAGAAGGTGACCATCACAACTATGAACTTGAATGATGATGCAAAGGTGTGGTGGCGGACACGATTTATGGTAGCGGAAAGTGTCGAACTGCCCAAGATTGAAACATAGGATATGTTTAAGAATAAATTAAAATGCCAATTTCTTCCAAGTAACTCATCATGGGTTTCAAGAGATGGGTGTGGTGGTTGAAGCAAAGCGGCACTGTGAGGACGTATGCAAAAGGATTTTGTTTCCTTGATTCTCAACATAGGAAACACGACATAGGAAGACAAGTTGTACTATTTTATGAGCGGGTTAAAGTCGTGCGCGCAAAGAGAGTTAAGATGACAGAATGTCCAAAATCTCTCCTCTACTCTTGCGGGGCAGATGGGTTGGCTGATTTCGATAAGGGTGACGACCCTAAGGAAAATCTGTATTCCAAGTCTAAAGACAAAGAAAAGGAATAGAAAAAAAAAGGGGAAGTACCATGATGTCGTAGATGAAGGGAGTACTAGAAAAGAAAGACAAACAATGACTTCCTATGGTATAGAGAAGGGTGGCAAGTTTAAATAGCACTTTACATGTGGCGGGCCACAATTGAGGAAAGACTTCCCATTGCAAGCGCGGGCGGATGCTATTCTTGATGAATAGGTGAACAAATAAAAGAATGCAGGAGCGGGAGTAAATGCCATAGTAGTGGTGGAAGTAGGGGAACCGGAAATTGGGGTATTTTTTGTGCCCAATAAAAATACTCATCTGAAGTGAATCTATCTTGACGAGGACTTCGAGTTTCAAAGGATGTGGTTGGTTTGTTAGGGGATTGACTATTTGACTCGACATATGAAATGGTGGCGGCAAAGGGTTGGCATGAATGACCTTGTCTTGAGCCTATGTGTAGGATGAATCAATCATGTGGGAAATATAGGCGACATCGCCAAGTTGACAATAAACAATGTGGGTAGATGGTGCGCCATGGCATGGCATGGGCGCCGGACGATATGGCAGTGATACTTTAACTTGTGACAGTGCCAAAGGCGGGGTAAGCTAAGGAAAATAAGTGTGGATTGATGGAAAAGGCTAAGAATATCCAAGGCAAGGCTAAACGAAAGAAAAGACAAGGGTTGGAACACACAAGATAGAAATTCAGCCAAGAAATGTGTGGGTGGCAGCATCATCGGGCGTGTACGGCTAAGTTATATATGATAGGTTGCGGACATACCATTGGAGCGGAGTAGTGTCAAAGTATCAAGGCTGGGCGTAATGCCAGCCTTGGGTGTGCAGCGGATGACTAGCAAAAGACGCGCATGCAGTGCACATGCCAAAGCAGTTGGCCGATTCTCATTTATTACTGTTTGTAACCGTTTTGCTTATTCTTGTAGCGATTATATTTCGTGTATATCATTTTCTAAGTAGTTGGGGATATTAAATACAAGTTAGGAACTGATTTGCCTTAGCCTACCAAGTGACAAAAGTTGTAGACAATAAGTGTCATTGTGTTGTCAAGTACCAAATGTTACCTATGAGCTATAAATAGGTGCCATTGGACTTAGTCAGCTTTATGTGGGAAATTCAGGTGAAATTAAGAAATAAAGTAAACAAGAAAGAAAATATAAAGGTTTCTAAGAGTGTTCCTAAGGGTCTAAGACTGGGTTTCAGGTGAAATTCAGAAAGAAAGAAAACTAAAAAGAAAACGTGAGGATTTCTAAGAGTGTTCTTAAGGGGCTAAGACTGGGCATGGTCATGTCTTAGTGTTGGCAAACAAATGACTTGTGTTCTTTTCTAGTCGAAGTCGAAGTGGATTGTGAACAATTTGTGTTCATAGAAAAGTGAGGGTCCCTTTGTAAGTTTTGTTGATTAATACAAAGGTTGGAAATCTTCTCGTATTTGGGTTGTGTTCTCTTTACTTTCACTGCTAAAAATAATTTAAGGCCAAAGACTCAAAAATTTAGCTAAGTGTTGAAAAGGCTGAATCAAGTCTACATTTGACTGTTGCACATGTGTGACTTTAGACGAACAAAAATCAACCGTGCGACACCTGCCATGCGTGTATTCCTGGCCAAACGTCCCATGCTAACAACCATTATGTACCATAGGTACTCCACCCATTTAACATCGCATGCAGTGAGTCTATTGCCCTATATTCAACTTCTCTTTCATTTTCTCTCTTCTTAACTTTATCTTAGATTAGTTATGTCTAATTCCTCACAAAGTTCACTGCATTTCATAGAATGCCATATTTATCGAAGTTGTAGTTATTGAGAGCTATTAACACATGTTGTGGTTGAAATTGTTGATTATTGGAATATCTTTCCTTGTTGAGTTACTTTCCCGTTCATTTTGTTGTTATTAAAATTTTTGTATACATTGTGGTTGAGCCGTTGGCTATGTATTGTGGTGATATTGGTATTGTTGATTTTGGAAATATTGTGGCATATGGGCACGTATGGTTTGAGTTGATTATTGTATTGTGATATTGATGCACATGCGGCAGTATAATGGTGGTGTATTGATGCGCATGCGGCAAAATAAGATGGGATTTATGCGTGTGTTGCTAGTAAGGGAATTACTTGAAGCTACGCGGCGAGATAAGGAAGCTAAATCGCGTGAAGCTATTTCGGGAGAAATATTTTTAAAATAAATACAAGGCTCAAGAGGCGATATAAGGAATATTGTGATTGTGAGTTATGAAATATGAATATGAGGTTGTGTACCTTGGTGTGATTCTTGTAGTACGTTCTATGTTGGAAAAGCTTGTTGATTTTAACGGTTATTCCTTTGTTTTTCTTACCTCATTCCATTCATATTTTGATTGTAATTGGTTGCTTGTTATTTTTATTATACGTACACTCTTTGTTGTCATTTGTTGCTCTTATTTTTGTTGTTAGCCTTGTATTGATAAATTTTTGTATTGTCATTTATTTCCTTCATTTTTTCCGTTGTTAGATTATATTAATATTCTACACAGGTTTCTATGTCTAGTAGGTGTCTTGACTTGACCTCAACACTACTCTATCGAGGTTATGGTTGATACTTATTGGGTACCGTTGTAGTGTAATCATGCTACGCTTTGTCACAGCCCAAAATCCAACTAGCCATGATGGCACCTAACCTCACCCACTAGGTAAGCCAAATAATAACAATCCCATTCAATAAATATTTAACTGACTCTAATACATTCCCCAAGGACTGGTAGTATAAATTATAAGCTTCTAAAATTAGAATTTACAAAGGTGGTGTGAAATAAAAATACATCATCTGTTTGAAATATATATGAACAGATTAATAATTCTGGAGATCACAGGTACATCCTCAATGCCAACTCTCGCCATGTACAGCGGCATTATCATCCAAAATTTGCACGCAAGGTGCAGAAGTATATTATGAGTACAACCGACCCCATGTACTCAACAAGTAACAAACCTAACCTTAGGTTGAAAGTAGTGACGAGCTGGAACAAGATCGGAGTCCACACCAATAACCAATAACATCTCATAACAATTCAATTTAAAGCAGCATAAGTAATAACTCAATAATAAAATGCTCAGTTCGTATACAGTTCTGGAAAATAAATATTTTCTTTTCAAGTATAACAGTAAAACTCAAATCTTTTGCCGAAAGTCACCGAAATATGAGTAAGTCTGAGATATGTGATTTTTCTCAAAAACTTTAACGACAGATAAGAAATTTCATTATCAGATGGAATGAGGAAAACATACTTCTCTATGCCTACATATCAAGTATGCATGTCTAATGCAATGCAGCACATTGATGAACTCATGTACTCACACTCTCAGAGTACTCAATCACTCAATACTGTATATGGTCAATCCAGCACAGGGAAGATCCATCCCATATATATACATAATAACTGACATTCAGTCACTCAGTACTGTACAGTGCCAATCCAGCCCAGGGAACTCCATCCCAAATATAATAAATGATTCGGGCAAGATCCATGCCCAGGGAGGTCTATCTCAAAAATATAAAATCATTCGGGCAACTCCATGCCCAGGGAAAATCCATTCCTCAATGTAAAATCAATTGTGCTCATTGTGGGGGGTGCAGACTCCGGAGGGTCTCCTTCAACCCAAGCGTTATAATCCGCACAGACAACTCACGTGTTGCACGAACAAATAACGCGCTGCACGAGTAACTCACATGTTATAGTATCAATATCTGTATAATAAATAACAGGGGTGCTGCCGAGGTACCATCTCATAGTCCCAAAAGAAAATATGTAACAGGGGAGCTCTCGAGGTACCGCCTCGTAGTTCCTAAAATAAATACACCACAAATAACCTATGAAACAATGAATTTACAGCAAGGAGTCCTACAGTTAAAGACTGAATACGAAATCAAGGAAACATGTAATTCAACTAAGCATGTTGCACAAATTTCAAGTAAGAGTTAAAACACGTAGACATGCGATATTAGGCTAAAGATGATGACTACACCATTCCACGGAATCAATTACGTCACAGTTTCTACGGTGCACGCACACACGTCCGTCACCCCAAAAAAAAATCATATAACACGTATTTTCGGGGTTTTTGCCCTCAGCTCCAAGTTTAGAAATGTTACTTACACCAAATTGTACAATTCTTTATTCCAATAAGCATTTGCCTCATGAATTGACCTCTGAACGCCTCGAATCAAATCACAATTAATTCGATATAGTAAACACTAATTTATAGGAATCAATTCCATATGAAAATACTAAATTTTCCAATAAAAATCCGAAATTCAACTCCAAAAATAAATAGTGGGGCCCACATCTCTAAATCTGGGTCCACCCATACTGGTTTTACTCAAATCCGACTCCGAATCGACATTGAAATCTCAAAAAATCATTTTATGAAATTTTTACAATTTTTCCCAAATGTTCATCTCAAAATACTAATTAAATGATAAACATAATGATATATTCATGTATATTAACCAAATCCGAGTTAGAATCACTTACCCCGATGAATTTCTTGAAAATCCCACAAAATATTGCCACAAACCGAGAGCTCAAAGTCCAAATAAGAAATAATACTCTAACCCTCACTTATAGAGTACAACAATCGGATCTCACATTGTGCTGATCGCACATTCCAAATTCCGCGGCCGCAATCCAAATTGTGCGGTCGCACTTCAGTAGTGACTGTACTACTAGGCTTCAGTAATTTGGCCATAACCTTCAGTACTAATGTCCAAATTATGAATGGTTTACCTTTAAGAAAACTAGACTCAAAGGGCTATAACTCTCATTTTTAGATTATCTCCAAATTCCTTGTAGATTAAAAGATATAAGCTTCCGAAGTCATACTAGCAAACCTGCAGATTCCCCTTTCTGTGGCAGCAGGAGGATTTATGCGGTACGCACATTTTTCACTGCCTCCGCACTTTGGGAGTTTGTGGCCGCTCATCCGCACTCCAAAAATATTCCCTCCGCACTTCAACTGCTCCAGGACATCATCAAAGTGCCGAAATGTCAAAACTCGTTCAAAACTCACTCTGAAACACACCCGAGCCACTTGGGACGCAGTCCAAATATACCAACAAGTCCCGTAACATGACACGGACCTACTCGAGGCCTCAAATCACACCTAACAACATCAAAATCATGAATCGCACCTCAAATCAAATTTAATGAACTTTGAATCTTCCAACTTCCAAAACGCGTGTCGAAACGTATCAAATCAATCCGGAATGACTTCAAATTTTTTACACAAGTCATAAAAAACATAACGAAGCTACTAAAATTTTTGGAACCACAATTTGAACCCGATATCATTAAAGTCAACTCCCGGTCAAACTTATGAACATTTCAAACCTTCAAATTTCCAACTTTCTAGGAATATCCAAATGAAATTCCGGGCATACGCCCAAGTCCAAAATCACCATTCGGACCTAACGGAATCATCAAAACTCCGATCCGAGGTCGAATACTAAAAAGTCAAACTTGGTCAATTCTTCCAACTTAAGCTTCAAATATGAAATTCATTCTTTCGAACTAATTCCAACATAACTGAAGATAATTTCGTCAACCTTAGTCCGTAAACCTTAGAACCCAATTTATCCAATATCCAGAAGTCCTTACAAGACCTGAATCTCGCACCTACACACTGTATAAGTCTGAACAAGTTGTTTCAGGCCATAACCATAACCCCAGCTGAAATCGCATGATATACTACATAACTCACATACTCGTAGCAATAATTTTCGATCACAGTAGCTGCTTAAAAACAAACTCGGTACCGGTAATAAACTTCATATCAAATAAAACCTCATTCAAAACCTTAGTACAATTCCAATGATAAAAGAAATACGCATAAACTCATAACCACCCATCAAATCAACAAGTCATGGAGCCCTCTCTCGTTCGACAAGAACCTAAGCCAAATTCTAAGCCGACTTCCGATATTATTCTTCCAAACATACTGTAATCAAATAAGATAGCACACATTCTAGGTCCAATGACCTTATCTTATCAAACACAGCTATTCTACTCACATACCACACCAATACAACCTAAAGCCACAAACCGTGCAATCTGTGCACAATAAGCAACAATTCAAATGTACTCAATGTGGAAAATGACTCAAATGAGGGAACCGCCCTGCAAGCTCAACAAGTACCACCACAAACGCAATGTTATGAATCCATCACACATAGTAGAACCAAGACACCCGAAGCTATCACAAGGATCATATTTGACATATAGTCATTCACGAGAACACTTTGTTTAGCATGCTTTGTTACAAAAGTGTGATCCCCATTACTAATAATGGCCCTTGGAGTACCAAATCTCGTGAAGATGTTCTTTTTCAAAACTACCACCACACTTCGAGCTTCATTGTTGGGTAAAGCCACGACTTCAACCCATTTTGACACATAATCCACAACTACCAATATGTAAGTGTTCCCGCAAGAGCTTACGAACGGACCCATGAAATCAATACCCCACACATCAAAAATGTCAATCTCCAAGATGTTGGTGAGGGGTATCTCATTCTTCTTAGAAATCCAACCGGCCCTTTGACATTCATCACAACGCTTGATTAGATTGCTAGCATCCTTGTAAAGAGTAGGCCAATAGAATCCATAACTCAACACTTTTGTAGACGTTCTAGCTCCACCATGGTGACCACCATATGGCGAAGAGTGGAAAGCCACAAGAATTTCCATTTGTTCCTCCTTAGGTACACATCATCGAATCACACCATCGGTACAAATTTGAAAGAGATAAGGCTCATCCCAATAATAGTCAACGCAATCCCGTTTGAGCTTCTTCCTTTGGTTTGAAGAGAACTCATTCGGTACAATGCCACTCACAAGATAATTGGCTAAGTCGGCGAACCATGGCATCTCGGTCATAGAAATGGCTAGGAGTTGCTCGTCTGGAAATGAATCATTTAACTCAAGGCCATCATGTGGCCTCCCCTCCTCTTCCAAGCGAGATAAGTGGTTCGACACTAGGTTTTCACTACCTTTGCGGTCTTGAATCTCTAGATCAAACTCTTGCAAAAGAAGCACCCACCGCATTAGTCTTGCTTTAGAATCTTTATTGCTCATCAAATATCAAAGCGTCGCATGGTCGGTGTGAACAATCACCTTTGTACCCATGAAGTACGGGCGGAACTTCTCCATAGAAATGATAATAGCAATAAGGTCTTTTTTGGTCACTGTGTAGTTGAGTTGGGCATCATTCATGGTCTTACTAGCATAGTAGACCAGATGGAAGATTTTGTTGATACGTTGCCCTAACACCGCTCCAACCGCCACATCACTTGTATCACGCATGAGCTCAAAAGGTAAGCTCCAATCCGGTATGGTGATAATAGGAGTAGTAGTCAACTTAAACTTGAGCAATTCGAATGCCTTCATACAATCTTCATTGAAATGGAACTTGGCATCCTTCTCTAAACGTTTGCACAAGGGGTGTACCACCTTAGAAAAGTCCTTGATGAATCGGCGATAGAACCCCACATGACCCAAAAATCTCCTCACTCCCTTCATGGATGTAGGGGAGGGAGTTTTGAGATCACCTCAATTTTGGCCTTATCGACCTCAATACCATGCTTTGAAATTTTGTGGCCGAGGACTATGCCTTCCTTGACTATGAAGTGACATTTTTCCCAATTCAAAACCAAGTTTGTTTCATCACATCTTGCCAATACCTTGTCCAAATTGTCCAAGCACTCATCAAAAGAATTCCACACAACGGAAAAGTCATCCATGATGACCTCAAGAAAATCCTCCACCATATCGGTGAAGATGACCATCATACACCGTTGAAAAGTTATCGGTGCATTGCATAACCTAAATAACATCCGCGAGAATGCGAAAGTACCATAGGTACAAGTGAAAGTAGTCTTTTTTTGGTCCTTAGGAGCAATAATAATTTGATTGTTGCCGGAGTATCCATCAAGGAAACAATAAAAAGCACGTCTGCCCAACCAATCAAGCATTTGATCAAGAAATGGAAGTGGAAAATGATCTTTTCGAGTGACTTTGTTGAGCTTTCGATAGTCCATGCAAACTCTCCACCCGGTGACCGTCCTTGTGGGGATCAACTCGTTCTTGTCATTTGTTACCACAGTCATGCCCCCTTTCTTTTGGACACATTGCACCGGAGAGGTCCACGATCTATCGGAAATGGGATAAACAACCCCGACATCTAACTATTTAATGATCTCCTTCTTCACTACCTCTTGCATTGATTCATTTAATCTTCTTTAATGTTCAACTAAGAGTTTGGCGTCCTCCTCCAAAATAATATTGTGCATGCAAAATATGGGGCCTATACCCCGAATATCCGCCAATGTCCATCCTATAGCTTTCTTCCTCTTTTGGAGCACCCCATTCCTTGTAATTCATTTACACATTCCACATAGCCATCCTTCTCATCATCATCATAATTAAGCAATACGGCCTCCAAAGTATCATCAACATTCATCATGTCACTAGCATCATCAACAATTACCTCGGTCACTAAGTCCACAAACGAACAAACTTCTTTGCTATTCGGTTGCCTCATAGATTTGCACACATGGAAAAACGTCCTTTCATCGCCCACCCGAAAGGTGAGCTCACCAGCTTCCATATCAACAAGAGCCTTCCATGTAGCAAGAAAAGGTCTACCCAAGATAATAGGTACATCATAGTCCACTTCGCAATCAAGAATCACAAAGTCTGCTGGAAGGATGAACGTATCAACACGAACCAACACATCATCAATAATACCCAATGGCCTCTTCATAGTACGATCCGCCATTTGTAACCTCATAGATGTGGGTCTTGGTTAACCAATTCCCAAAGTTTTGAACACCGAGTAGGGCATCAAGTTGATACTCGCCCCTAGATAACATAGAGCTTTGACAAAGTCGGTGCTTCCAATAGTGCAAGGGATTGTGAAAGCGCCGAGATCTTCCAATTTCGAAGCCATTGAGTGCACGATAGCACTCACTTGATGTGTCATCTTGATAGTCTCACAATTCATTGATCTTTTCTTTGTCACCAAATCTTTCATGACCTTTGCATAACTGGACATTTGTTCCAACTCCTCAACCAATGGCACATTAATGGATAAGCTCTTCATCATGTCAATAAACTTCTTGAACTGGTTCTCACTATTTTGCTTGGCGAGCCTTTGAGGGTATGGAGGAGGAGTCCTTGGCATTGGTGTCTTGGCTTTTGGCACTACTGGTTCCAGTATGTCAATCACGTGTTCCCTAGATGGGTTCACTTCTTCTTGGGTCTCCTCCACATTCTCATCAATATCAATTCTCACTTCTTCATTAGCTTGAACCATATGGCTTGGAATCTCATCTTCTTGCACTACTACATCATCATCTATAATTCTTCTTTGATTTGAGGTAGTTGCATCTCCACCTCTTCCACTCCTTGTTGTTACGGCCATGGAATGTCCCGTGTTGTTCCCACCCTTCGGGTTCACCACTGTATAACTAGGTAGTACCCCTTTAGGACGAGTGTTTAAAGCTTGCGAGATTTGCCCCAATTGAACTTCCAAATTGTGGATTGAAGTGTTGTGAGAGGCTAATTGAGCATCGGAGTTAGCATTTTTCTCCATCATTTGTTTGAACATATTTTCAATCTGTCCCATCTCATTGTTGGAAGAATTAGAACCTTGAGATGGATAAGGAGGCGAGTTGTTTGGTTGTTAATACATCGGGAGCCTTTGAGAGCCCGGTCCCCCGATTCCCTTGGTTACCATTCCAACCCCCTTGGTTGTTGCCTCCCCAATATCCTTGATTGTTGCCACCCCAATTTCTTTGGTTGTATTGATTGTTCCAATTGCCTTGATTAATGTTATTGTTCCAATTACCTTGATTATTGGTACCACCACTCCAACAGCCTTGGTGGTTTTGATTGTTCCAATTTCCTTGATTTCCTTGAGATCACAATTGTTGTTGATTCGGACCTTGAGAGTTGTTCCTTTTCCCTTGGTAGTTATTCACATATTGCACTTCTTCCTTTTGCTCATTGTATGATTCATATTGCACAAATTATTCCACACGGTTTTGCACTTGTTGACCCTTTTGCCTTCGCTTGTTCACCATCATATTGACACATTCCATTACGTTTACTTGCTTAGGACCTTAAACCTGTTGAAGTTGAGCTTTGGCCAATTGATTCATTGTAGTGGTCAACTCGGCAATTGCTTGCCCATGATCATGCAATTCTTTGTGTAGGTGAATCACATTTGGATCACCTTGAGGAACATTTGCTCTACTTTGCCATGCCGATGAAGTATCTTCCATTTCATCTAAGATTTCACAAGCTATGGTATATGGTGTTGTCATGAAATTTCCACCGGCAAGTCGGTTGACCACGCATTGATTGGTAGTATTAATCCCCCTATAGAAGGTTTGGTTGAATCATAACTTCGATCATGTCATTATTCGGGCACTCTTTCACCATAGTACGGTACCTCTCCCATATCTCGTGTACAAGCTCATTGGATTCTTTTTTGAATGCTAGAATCTCGTCTCTAAGAATAGTCATATGCCCGGGAGAAAAGAATTTGGCAATGAAGTTTTCTGCCAATTCATCCCATGTATGGATAGAATGGTTTGGCAATCTTTCTGACCAGTCCAACATTTTCCCCCGCAGATAAAAGGGAAAGAGTCTCAACCTTAAAGCATCCTCAAAAACGTTGGTCTGTTTACTCCCCCATCATGTGTCCACAAATCCTTTCAAGTGCTTGTATGCATTTTGATTCGGAGCCCCGGTGAAGAATCCTCGTTGCTCAAGCAATGTAAGCATAACATTTGTGATTTGAATGTTGCCCGCCCTAATGCGGGGCGATACTATGGCACTTGTGTACCCTTCATTCGCCAACACCCGGTGTGAAGCCACTCTTGATGGATTTGGGAGAGGAACGGGAATGTTGTCTTGAGGTGGTCGACCTCGTCTATTTGCTTGAAGTTCAAGAGGAACCTCTTCAACTGGGTCATCTTCCACGTCCACATCCCCCAAAGGCATATTTCCGAGAGGATCATTGTTGAGAGCCATTTTTGTACCTACAATCGATTCACAAAATGGTTAGTAACCAGGAAGGAAAAGAAGACAACTCAAACACAAAACCAAATATATAGCTAAATCTGTTTTGCTCCCCGGCAACGTCCCCAAAAATTGGTGTCGCCCAAACTCACACCACTAATTTAGGTTGCAAGGCGGTCGATGCAATAATAAAAACCCAACGCGAGCCGAGGTCGATTCCACATGAAGATTGATATGGGATTAGGTATATACCTAGTGTGAATGTATGACGTGCTTAAGATTACACTTCCACATTTGCAATTATTGTTTTTACTTCTACTTTTACGTTAATGCTTGTAATTGTAAAGCTAAGAGATAATGTTTTTGGTTTTGGTTGTTTTTCAAGTTATAAAAGATCTAGGGTTGCGCCTTCCACCTAGTTGGTTACCTAACGGATTTAGATCTTTAGGGCATGTTTGGTTGATCGGGATACAATATAGCAATCACACACAATTACTCACTCTATACCTCTCGGTAGTTTGAGTGATTTTGCCCAATTTGGCTTTCTCAAGTCCAAATGGGTATCTCACGAAACAAGTGATGAATGCTCAAGTCGGGTCTTACTATCTTTAGATTCGATTCTTTAATTGGGGCTATCAATTTCTTGAGTTCACCCCAATTTTTTGTTGGCCAAGTTTTTCTAGACTTAGTCTCACTTCTCAAGTATAGACTAAGTCAATTAGGCATGAATCAATTTTTACAACCGTCAATTCTCAAATTCAAGCAAGAACTAGGCCAAATATCATATACCCAATCATAAATAAGCCCTAGATCAATCACCCATTAAGTACCCTTACTAGGGTTGGGTCACAACCCTAGCTAAGGGTTTAGCTACTCATGGAAAATGAAGAATTTAAAGAAGAAACTAAGATAAAATGCATAATAATTGATTAAGGAAAGAAAATATAATGTTTAAATGCTAAACTAGTACAAAGTTACCCAATACAGTAAATAAAAGTGGCTCTAAGTGTTCAGGTGCACCCAACTTAACCTGAAAATGAGAAAAAGATCTATTTATACCCAGCTGAAAATATCTGAAAAAATTTCCCCTGCGAAGGTTGTGCAACCGCACAATTCTATGTGTGGTCCGTACTTTGAGACTGACTGGTCAGGTTGGCTTTCTGCGGTCGCATAAAAGTGAGATGTGATCGCACTTCCTCTAATTGTGCGGACCACACATTTCTGAGTGCGGCCGCACTCTTGCTCTTGTACTGGATCTGGGCTTCATTATGCAGACCGCACATTTATGAGTGCGGTCGCACAATAATAGTGTGGTATGCACATCTTCAAGCTCCCAAACTACAAGTCTTTGAATCTATTCGTCTGTGGCCGCACAATAATTGTGCGGTCCGCACTCTGTGAATGAATTCTATCAGTGCATCTTCAGAGTTTGCGGCCGCACACAGTATTGTGCGGTCCACACTGTAGCCCTTTTTTTCCTTGTTTTGGTTCTTGTCCAATTTTACTCCTTTTTGAGTTGATTTTTACTTCTTTGGCTCATTTCCCAATATTCCTGCAAGAAAGCACATTTCATTAGTTTTTGGGAATACCTTTAAGCATTTTTTAGCTAAACCATAAGTAAAATAGAGCAAATAAGTGGTCAAAATCCGCACTTATCATTCATCCCGATCCCCAATATCACTCACAATCCCGCTCTCAGGCCCCAACTCAGTCATCAATCTCTCTAGTCTCACGGGCTCACAAATCTCACACCACTCAGCCCAAACAATGATAACATGATGTAATAGTAAATGATAACAGGGACTAAGATATGATATGCAAATGAATGAATATGACTGAGTACATAATTGCAACTTAAGCAAAGAACTCAACAACAGAGATGACTTCAGTGTCCCAACATCATAAGCTCATAGCCTAAACATGATTTCTAACATGGATCACACCTCAATTATTCTAACACGTAGGAATTAAATGGATAGAAATAAGACTAGATAAATACACGGTACCACAGAATCAACCGAGTCATAATCACCACGGTGCATGCCCACACGCCAGTCACCTAGCATGTGCGTCACCCCAACACCAACCATATAATACGTATTCCAGGGATTCTTACCCTCAGTACCAAGTTTAGAAGTGTTACTTACCTCGAAGAAGCCAAATTCAATACCAAGCAAGCCAAACAATACTCTAGAAATCCCATCCCGCGCGTATCGACCTCCGAACGGCTCGAAACTAGCCAAAAACAACTCAAGAATTTCAAATAATGCCAAAGGAAATGAATTCAATCGATAAAAGTTGAATCTTTAATCAAAAGTCCAAAGTCAACCAAAAAGTCAAACCCGGACCCGCACCTCGGAACCCGACAAAATTCATAAAATCCGATAACTCATTCAATTATGAGTCCAACCATACTAATTTCACTCAAATCCGACTCTAAATCGATGTTCAAAACTCAAAAACTTACTTTAGGAAAGTTTAGACAAAAATCCCCTAATTTCTCTTTTGAAATCATCAATCAAATGCCTAAAACGAAGATGGAATCATAGAATAAAATCAATACCGAGTAGAAAACACTTGCCCCAATCCATGTAGTGAAATTTGCCTCCAATATCGCTCAAATTCGAGCTCCTTAGCTAAAAATATGATAAAAAGTCTGAAACCATCGAAAATAGAGTAATTATAATCACTAGACAAATATATGAATCGCGATCGTGAAGAAGAATAATCACACCGCCCCAAAACACTCTAAGTATTCGCAAACCTACTCATGCGAACTCTATGACCACCTATGCCAACTCTCTACGAACACGGACAACCCAACGCGAATGCAAAGAGAAATCACCAGTTCCCAGCTGCCCCGTCTCAACACCGCGACTGCGATTCTTCATTTGCGAACACGGTACTCAAGTTCTCATAACTACGCGAATGCGGTAAATACCTCGCAAACGCGAAGCAAAAAATTCCTAGCTCAAGACTTTACCTTACCTGATTGTATATTCATCTTTGCGATCGCGAAGAACAATTGAGACATCAGAAACCAGCAAAAACGAGCAATGAAAACATGAAGAAAAATGGTCCAAAATCAATCTGAAACACGCAAACTCCTCGGGACACCGTCCGAACATAACAACAAGTCTCAAAACATAAAACGGACCTACTCGGGGCCTCAAATCACAAATAGCAACATCAAAATCACGAATTGCATTTCAAATCGAACTTAATGAACTTTTGAACATTCAATTTTCAAAACTCGTGCCGAATCATATCAAACCAACCCGGAATGACCTCAAATTTTGCACACAAGTTCCAAATGACATAACGAACCTATTACAACTCCCGAAATAATATTTCGAACCCGATATCATCAAAGTTAACTTTTGGTCAAACTTATGAATATTCCAAACCTTCAAATTTCTAACTTTCGCCAATTAGTGCCAAAACCTTCAAGAAACATCCAAATGAAAATCCGGGAATACGCCCAAGTCCAAAATAACCATCCGGACCTAACGGAATCATCAAGACTAAGATCCGAGGTCAAATACACAAAAGTCAATCTTAAAAGCTTCCTAGTTGAGAATCATTATTCAAAATCAATCCTGAATCACGTGAAACCAAAACCGATGATTCACACAAGTCATAATACATCATACGAAGCTACTCAAGACAAAATAGCTAAAGGGAATGCAAATGCTCAAAACGACCGGGTGGGTCGTTACATTCTCCACCACTTAAACATACGTTCGTCCTCGAACGTGCCTAGAGTCGTTCCAAAGTCATCAATTCACTATGTAACCTTACCATGCATATACCCCGGGGGTGATCCCACGTCACCCTAATCTATATAAGCTTGACTACCCAACATAGCTGAAGATCATTACGTCAACCTTAGTCCATAAACCTTAGAACCCAATTTTTCCAACATCTAGAAGTCCTTACAAGACCCGAATCTCTCACCTACACACTGTATAAGTCTGAACAAGTTGTATCAAGCCATAACCATAACCCCATCTGAAATCACATGATATACTACATAACTCACATACTCGTAGCAATAATTTTTTATCACGGTAGCTGCTTAAAAACAAACCCGGTACCGGTAATAAACTTCATATCAAATAAAACCTCGTTCAAAACCTTCGTACACTGCCGATGATAAAAGAAACACGCAAAAACTCATAACCACCCATCAGATCAACAAATCATGGAGCCCTCTCTCGTTCGGCAAGAACCTAAGCCAAATTCTAAGCCGACTTCCGATATTATTCTTCCAAACATACTGTAATCAAATAAGATAGCACCCATTCTAGGTCCAATGACCTTATCTTATCAAACACAGCTATTCTACTGACATACCACACCAATACAACCTATAGCCACAAACCGTGCAATTTGTGCACCAATAAGCAACAATTTAAATGTACTCAATATGGAAAATGATTCAAATGAGAGAACAACCCTGCAAGCTCAACAAGTACCACCACAAACGCAATGTTATGAACCCATCACACATAGTAGAACCAAGACACACAAATCTATCACAATGATCATATCCCAACGTAACCCCGCTGCAATGTGTGACCCATCCAAACACCGGTCCATGTGAAATACCTTAAGCCACAATCCTCAAAGTCAACAACCACGCACAATTCGACATCAAGTACACAAAGTGCATGACCATAACCATGGAGAATCGAACAACACAATATACCACAGCCCGAAAATACCATAATCAAGGCGCAATCAACCATTCGACACCCCAATAACCATCTCGCTCGAATTTTGCTATAGGGCCCAAACGGAACCGCATCATGTGTGCATATAACCAACAAATCCACAACCTGTCGTAGCATAGAAGAGTAACACATAGTACATATCAGAACACGAACACACTCAAATCTAACCGAATGATAGCCCCCAACACTAACAGTTCTGAGTCAACAAATCCAACCCGGTGTAGAATACACATCCTCATTGGGCCAACCAATGGGCCCCTAAATGAACTCAGGTCCACAGATAGATAGATAACTCTCCAAAAGTCCACAATGATCATAACACATACTTTTAACTATCCAACTTTGGCCACACCTTCACAGTCCGCAACCAAGGAACAATTTGCCTTTGAGAACTTCCAGTCTCCAAATCCCTAGAACACATGAATCCCCATAGCCGATCCTAAATCCATCACTCGAATGACTAATACATCTTTCATACACAATAATTCCACGAGAAATACTTCCAAAATTCTTCCGTGCCACATGGGAAAATTTGAACATCAGTAGTCGACCGACCAAGCGAGTACCGCAATACCAATGAAGCACCCGTAAGTCAAAACACAATGCGCCTTTTAAAATGTGCGCCCTTCTCAGGTAATACCAAGTAGTACTAGTATTCATCTAAACATATGGAACATTCCATATTGTCTAAGAATTCATGATCTTCCCTTCAAAGCTGAACCGCGATCTTGCACATGCAAATATTAATCCTACACAACGCACCGTATCTATTAGGCCATCATATGAAAATACGAGAACTATATTATCGATCGTGAGTCACAAGCATATTACATACTCTATTAGCTAGAAACCTTCCACCTAATCCTATTCAGGAGAAAGTCACAACGTACAACAAACTCCATATAACTGTAGATAATATACATCTCAAGTTGTGGCAGAAATCATCGAGAACACTTAGAAACCCATTTGCATATAACCAAGCCATTAGAACTGAATCCCTCTAACTCAGCCAAGCCACGCAGGTTGCCAAACCCGAGAGTATTGCCATAAAATACCTTCAACGACTCAACACATAATAAGTGCCCAAATAACCGATCATATCCATTACCGTGTTGATCCAACCTACAACTAAGTTGTCATATTTCTCCGAGTTCCTTCTGAATTATCCTCAAGTTGAACTTATCATTACCAGAACACCGCGATCCTTCCCAAAGCCCACCACAAGAGATCCTAGCAAAACACCACACCGCCCTAAGGCCCATAAGCCGTTGTATTTCCTCTTAAGAACCCAAAAAGTACTATAACCGAGACACCCACTCTGAAGAGACCTTCTGTGAATTTAAGGTTATTCCTTTTTACCTTTATGATACTGAAATGCAGAATCCATTGTGATACAGAAATACCGCAAGTTCTGGCACCATCCAATGCAAATCTCATATCATAGCCATACACAAATCTGAAAAATTTTCAATTGCCGCATATAATCTTGAATCCATTAGAACTTTCTCGAGAGCCATCCACTCTAGTCAAATCTCAATTACACCACCCAAACGAGTCGAACGACCTGTGCCCCATTAGCACAATAACACCCAAAGAAGTAATCCACACCCCTAAGCAACCGAGTGAATCCCTTTCCTTAGTATATTACATCCATCACGAACAGAAACCCTAAACCATTCCCAAGACTTCCATATATCCATAAGGTGTAATACATCATGCATCCAGAAATCTCCTTGCTCAAGTCATCCTCAAAACCAACCTCTGCAAGTCATAACTGATCCAGAAGTATGCCTCAGGCCGAAACCAATACAACACATAACCAAGAAATCAAATCGTCGATGGAAGACTCCTCCACTTGGCTCAAAGCCATAGAATAAAACATCTGATAACTCAAAATACCCATACTCTATTACTATCATAATCTCGCAGTGATATTCAACTAAATTCTTCATAAGCTCATGCAACATAAACCATAAAATGCCTAAAATCAATTGCTAAGCTCGCATTCATCCTTGTGACAATCAAGTAAACTTTCTCAACCGACCCAAACTCAAATCACAACACATATAACCCACTGGTAGAGAGAAACTCTCCACACAATCATCATAAGGATCACACATTCGTAGACCACCCCGTAGGAGATAACCCACCTACTTAGCCTCAAATTGGCATTTCACTATGCCCTACCATGGCCACAACCATCATGCATTCACTTACCTTCCTGAGTCTGAACTCATCAACAAGACATGAGAATCTACTTAATTCCACAAATAAACTACATGAAAGATCGCTCAACACGATCATAAATCGAGACTGTACAACACATCAAGACAGAAATCAAGCATCCAATAGTCCTTTTCACATCCCAAGCAACCCTTCTCGTAACATCAAAGCCATCTGAACACATCCCATAGTCACATGATACACATCATATAGCTATCCAACCATTCACCGAGCTATAAGTCCCACTTCTAGGGACTCTACCGTACGTATGGGTCCAAAAGCACATACTCACGCAACCGAAACCACTGAGCCCAAACTGCGGTCTGAACCTGACCTTAAGTCCTCCAGACTGGCCCATCACCAAAACACACAAACATATCTCGCACCTCATCCATGGAATCACAAGTCGTCGATGCATAACTGATACCGAGCACTCACACAAGAATGCAAGTGAGTGGAATGAATTCAAAGAGATACGCTTCAAGCTGAATCAATGCGGCACAATAAGGTAAGAAAGATGGAAAATTTATCCTAAATGCCATGTAGCCTCTCGAAGATAGGTATGGACGTCATCATACCGACCGCAAAACTCCACTAGACACTTTCTCATGACTCGTAGAACCTAAGAACCTAGAGCTCTGATACCAACTTGTCACGACCAAAAATCCACTAGTCGTGATGGCACCTAACCCAACCTGCTAGGTAATCCAATTAATAATAATCCAATTCAAATGAGATTAACAGGGAATAAATGATGAAGCAACTGAATTCTTATATAATAACCCATAGACTGGTAGTATAAATCATGAGCTTCTAAGAATTGGAGTTTACAAGCTGGTATGAAATAAATACATCATCTGTTCGAGATATACATAAACAGATTTATATATCTAAAGCTACCAAGAACAAGAGGCAACTATAACCGAAACGCAAATACATCTTCAATGCCAGCTCCCGCCATACAAAGCAACGCCAGCTCCAAAATCTGCACACAAGGTGCAGAAATATAATATGAGTACAACCGACCCATGTACTCAATAAGAAACGGGACTAACCTTGGGCTGAAATCAGTGACGAGCTCAGAAAGATATAGTCCAAATCAAAATAATAACAACACAGATATAACAAGATAATGACAGTAATAACTCAGAGAACTTCCATATTCAGCTGGTACACAGTGCATAAGTTTAGGTATGCTTTCACATTCAATAATGTAAGTTAAACACTAATAAAATATGCCAAGTACAGCGAGCATGGGGAATGTTTCATCTCTTTGACTACATGTCTAATATGCATGTTTAATGTAATGCATCACAGCGATAATCCCAGGTACTCACACTCTTAGAGTACTCAATCTGTCTGTCTTAAACTCCCACTCATCACACATAGTCACTCAGCATTGTACGAACTTAAAAAAGTATGACGATTATTGCAGTATGCAACATATGTATTCCATAATGCTCACTTTTTGTATTTCTCAAAGTGTTTCATCAAATTTGGCATATGTTGTATGTTCCTTTCAACAAGAACTGATGTAGTACACGATCTACCCACAAGTTTCTCTACAAGTTGTTTGAATGATATCCTAACCATCGCAGCAACTGCAGTCCCCTAGAAGACTTTAATAACCCATTAAAGGACTCTGACATATTTGTTGTTAGTGTTCCTCATCTTTTACCATCACCCTTATGCAACGTTCATTTCTCCACTTCTATACTTGACAACCAATCATATGCTTCATCGTCTGTCTCTTTAATCAATTGCTCTGTAATAAGAATATATTTTCATGCTGATCTGTTACAGCTTGTTACATAAGGTTGTGTAGGCTCGGGTTGGGATATGCCCTCTGAAAATCTACCCTTAAATGCCTAATACGGTAACGGTGGTAGCCATAGGGCTTATTTAATTTATCCAAAGCACGAATACTATCCAAAATACCACAATGTTGATGTCGATCAAATATTAGACAAATACCTTAATGCTGCTTCACAACATGCATCTTTAAATGGTTCAAAAAGCATGTCCAAGTCTTAGTACAATCATTAGCGAAAATAGCAAACGCAATAGGGAATATTTAACCATTTGCATCCACTCCAACTGTAATCAATAATTTTATGTCGTACTTCCCATACATATGTGTGTCTATCAAGATGACCGGCCTACAGTGCACGAAACCATCAATAGATTGTTTAAAGGCCCAAAACACATATCTAAAGATGTTTTTTTGAATTTCAAAATGATGATTGTGTACCCATTCAACAACTGTATCAGGATTGTAGTGTTGCAAAGAACTCATGTACCTCAGTAAAGCCGAAATAACGTGTCTCAGTTACCAAATACTATCTCAGATGCACATTTACGCCTAAGAAATGGCTTTTTATAATAATACAACCATCAATTTAATGTACTAATATTATACACTGCCTTACCTTATACCGTATAGACTCTTCAATGTGTGAAATTACCACATGGGCAATTATATCAATATCCAAGTTAAAATAATTACTTTTGAATGTGTCCATATTACAAGTATGTTCATCGAGGTATTTGTCAATCACCTACGTATTGTTTTCACATCGAATTGCACAAAGCATCCAACTATAGCTTTGCTTCTAACGACGACAAACCACCTTCAAAATTGTTTTTGTCGACAGAGCAACCTCAAATTGCCGAGAACTCTAAAATTTCTTACAACCCTTTGCAGGATATGCTTGCTGTTGAAAAGCATACTTTTTTTAATATCAAGCGGTCTTTCTTCATCCCATATTTTTGTTTGAATCTCTTTTGTATCTTTGGTTAAAGCATTATCATTGAGGTAACCTTGAAGGTGATCAAGAAAAGGAATCTCCTTAGAACGGTATTGCACACGCGTCGTGTACACCGGTGGCCGTATGGTCTTACCAGGGTGTGTAGTCTTAATCATCGCGGTGGTGATATTATGCTCCATTGTCAACACCTATTCCTCTTCGTGATCATCATCCTTGTCATTGGTAAAGGTAATTCCTCGCCTAACTCATTGGCTTTGTTATCATAGCCACTATAATCCTTTTCACTCTGTGCATCTGTGATATCCCTAGTGAGTTGTTCTTCCAAATATATTAGAACATGATTATCTTGTTGATTATTTTTCCTACACAAACAATCAAATAATAAATAGTCTGCAACTATAAAATTTAACTTATGTGGCTTATGGGATTTGAACCTACCATTTAGTATTTGTATGCATCATCGAATTGTGCGCTTGTTGTTGGCTAGTGGAAGTACTAGCACAATCCGTTCTTCTACTCGAGAAAGTCCCAACCTTATACGTTTGTCTATAACTTATAAAGTCTTCTTTTGAAAAATCAATAACGGGTCGATACCTACGATAAAAAAAAATACATTATTAATAAAAAAAAAGTAAACAAAACAAATTACTGACAACGAATAAGCCTTTACTTATCGCATTGTGAAGTCTACCAATTTATCGTCCTACCGTAATTTGATTGTTCATGCATTAGTGATAAGATTTATTTTGGTTGCTCATCTAGTGGAGATAGGTTCAGATCAGGCTAGACTCTTTGGTGTGGTACTTGTTATGATAAAACAACTCCAATAACACCCTCAGAGGGTTGAGTGTTAGTCGGAGTAGGTGAAACTTCATTCCGACTTAAATTTTCTAAGCTTACGTACATTTCAAGCATTCTTATTGAAATCAAATCCCTATGATTGTCTGGAGTCCTTAAAAAATCTTGCAAATTTTCACTATCGTGAATATAAAACTCGACATAACAAGCGACACCTTGTGGAGTAACTGAATATGGAAATCTTCCAGCTACCTTAAGTCTCGTTGAACACCTATTAACACCCATATTTTTTACATAACAGAGTGATTAGTGTGTGGTACTCCATTGAAAGTGGCAACTTCACACTAGTAGCAGGAACAACTATATTGCACCGAGTTATTCTCCAACACAATCTCATCACCCCAATATAACGCAATTCTAATATGTCTCTCTCATCCGTCATTGTTGGAATATTAAAAAAATGAATGAAGATGAATTACAAAGGAAGACTTTGTATCAAAATGGTAAAATGTGAGTTCTTAATGTAACATAAAGTCAGGTTTAAGTAGATGTGAAATTTCACAGATTGTTATGGAATAATAGAAAATAAAGTAAAACAAGAGGAATTTAGAGGGAGATAATTAATAAACTTTTCTTTCATTTATATTCTTCAAGTGTTTGGGCCTATTTATAGGCACTTTTGCATGAAAGGATTTGGCCACTTGTCCGAAGTCTTGACAATTATTGAAAGTCTTGACATTTGTTGAAAAGGCATTGCCACTTGTTAAAAGTCTTGACATTTGTTGAAAGGCCTTGCCACTTATTGAAGGCCATGCCACTTGGCCATAATTTGCTCCCAAGTAATTTCATAATACATGGACATTCACTCTTAATATTATTTATAACACTCCCCCACCCCTTGAATGTTCATTAGTAGATAATGTGCCTCGTTAAAACCATATTAGAAAAAACCCAGTGGAAAAATATTCTAGTGAAGGAAAAAAAGTACACATGTTTAATAATACACCTTTTGGTTGCCTCATTAAAAACCTTATAAGAAAAATCCAGTGGGACAAAACCTTATAAGGGAAAAAGAGTAAAACGCGTATTGACTCCCCCTGATAAGAGCATCAATTCACATCTTTGAGCCTTCGCATCTCAATCTTGTACGCTAGCTTCTTGAAGGTTGACGTCAGTAGAGATTTGGTGAAGAAATAAACCATATTATCACTTGAACGAATTTGTTGCACATTGATATCGCCTTTCTTATGAAGATCATGTGTGAAAAATAACTTTGGTGAAATGTGCGTTTTCTTATCTCCTCTTATGAATCCTTCTTTCAATTGGTCTATGCATACTGCATTATCTACATACAAAATCGTGGATAATTTGACACATTTAAAACCATATTTTTTACGAATAAGATGTATTATAGACCTCAATCACACACATTCTCTACTTGCTTCATAAATAGAAATTATCTCCACATGATTAGATGAAGTAGCCACGATTGATTGCTTAGTCGACCGGCAAGATATGGTAGTGCCTCCACCTGTAAACACAGCTTATTTAAGATTGAGCCTTGTGTGGGTCAGATAAATACCCAGCATCGGCATAACCAACAAGGTCGGGACTGCAATCATTGCCATAAAATAAGCTCATATCGGTAGTCCCTTTTAGATACCGCAATATGTGTTTGATTCCTTTCCAATGTTGCCTTGTAGGAGCAAAGACATATCTTGCTTAACTGAAAATTTTACATCAGGTTTTGTAGTGTTAGCAAGATACATTAGTGCACCAATTGCACTAAGATACGGTACTTCAGGACCAAGAAGCTCTTCATTCTTTTCTTGAGGTCGAAACGGGTCCTTATTCACATCAAGTGATCGAACAACCATCGGAGTACTTAATGGATGTGCTCCATCCATGTAAAACCGTTTCAATATCTTTTCTATGTAGGTAGATTTATTAACAAAAATCCCGTTAGCCAAATGTTCAATTTGCAAATAGAGACATAATTTTGTCTTTCCATGATCTTTCATCTCGAATTCCTTCTTTAAATAATCAATTGCCTTTTGGTGTTCTGTAGGAGTTCCAATAAGGTTTATGTCATCAATATATACGGCAAGTACAACAAACTCTGATGTTATTTTCTTTATAAAAACACATAGACAAATGTCATCATTTATATAACCTTCTTTTAATAAATACTTACTAAGGCGATTATACCACATTCTTCCTGATTGCTTTAGACCATACAAAGATCTTTGCAATTTGATTGAAAATATTTCCTGGGACTTTGAGTCATGCGTGCCAGGCATTTTAAATCCATCGGGAATTTTTATGTATATTTCTTTATCAAGTGTGCCATAAAGGTAGGTTGTAACCACATCCATTAAATACATTCCGAGCTTTTCATGGACATCAAAATTAATGAGATAACGAAATTTTATTGCATCCATAATAGGTGAATATGTCTCTTCATAATCGACACCAAGCCTTTGTGAAAATCCTTGTGCAACAAGGCATGCCTTATATCTCTGTACCTCATTTCTCTTATTTTTCTTACGTACAAAGACCCATTTATAGCCAATAGGCTTAACACCATTAGGTGTTTGGACTACAGGCCCAAAAACTTCACGTTTCACAAGTGAATGCAACTCAGATTAAATTGCTTCTTGTCATTTTGACCAATCACGTCTTTGTCGACATTCTCCAACATATTCAGATTCAATATCCTCATTATCTTGCATAATACTAGATGCAATATTGTATGCAAAGACATAATCCACCACTATATTCAATCGATTCAAACCTGTCTCAATATCGATTGGATTTATTGATAGTTCCTTATTTTCTTGAGTCTCAGGCTCATTGATTTCCTCACGAATCTCAGGATTGGTTAAATCATTGGATTCTTTATGAGACTCATTCGTAGTGTCACCTTGATAATGTATTTTTCTTTTTGTAGGATTTCGATCCTTAGAACTCAATGGTCTACCACACTTTAGGTGTGCTTTTGACTCATTATCTATGACACTAGAAGATTGTCCAAAATGGACATCAATACGGATTGGAACATTCTCTGCAAGGATATATGATTTTGTTATTCTTTTCAGATCAGTAAACGTATCTGGCATTTGATTTGCTATTTTCTGCAAATGGATAATCTTTTGCACATCTTTTTCACAAATAGATGCACGTGGATCAAGATGAGACAATCATGTATTTTTTTCACAAAATTTCTTGAATGGTTTCATAATTTTCTCCCCCTAATTTTGGAAAAAAATGTCTCATTGAATCGACAATCTACAAATTGAGCAGTGAACAAATCTCCTGTTAATGTTTTGAGGTAGCGAATAATGGAGGGCGATTCAAACCCAACATATATTCCTAACATTCTTTGGGGACCCATCTTGGTGAAATATGGTTGTGATATAGGCAAATATATTGTGCACTCAAAAATTCTTAAATAAGATATATTAGGTTCATGACCCAAAACTAATTGCACCGAGGAATATTTATGATAATTTATCGGTCTGAGACGACTTAACATTGCTGCATGAAAAATGACATGACCCCAAATAGAAGTGGGTAACCTCATTTTCATGAGTAACTGTCTTGCTATCAATTGCAGACGTTTAATCAAAGACTCTGCAAGGCCATTTTGAGTGTGAACATGACTTACAAGATATTCCACTTTTATCACAATTGATAAGCCATTAATTTGTGCCATTAATTTTTCAAATGCCAGGTTGCGAGATGATAATAGGCACACATGAGACTATCTAGAAGATGTATCTATTAAGACCATAAAATATCTAAATGACCTACTAAGTGGGTGAATAGGTCCACAAATTTCCCATTGTATACGTTTCAAAAACGCAGGGGACTCAATCCCAACCCTTATTGGTGATGGTCTAATAATTAACTTGCCTTGATAACAAGAAGTGCAAGAAAATTCATTATTTAAAAGAATCTTTAAGTTCTTTAACGAATGCCCATTTGAGTTCTCTATAATTCGTCTCATCATAATTGATCCAGGATGTCTCAATCGATCATGCCAAGGTACAAAAGTATTGGGATCAGTAACCTTTTGGTTTACGATATAATATGCCTCAATTGTACTAATTCTTGTCCAATACAGGCCACAAGATAAAGATGGGAACTTCTCAATAACCCTTTTCTTTCCAGAGACATTCTTGGTAACGATGAGATATTCAAGATTATTCTCATCTATTGTCTCAATATGATATCAATTTCGGCGGATAATTTTATAACTCAACAAGTTCCTCTTAGACTTGGAGGAGAACATTGCATTATCTATGATAAGTATTGTTCCCCTAGGCAGAGTTATAGTAGCTCTTTCCATAACATTCAATTAGATTACTACAACCAGAAATTATAGTAACATCTGCCTTACACATACTTAAATGAGAAAAATACTTCTTCTCTTTGAATACTGTATGTGTCGTACATGAATCCATTAAACAAATATTTCTACAATTAAACTTTTATTCAAGTTTGCTTTGTGAGGTATCCATATTTTCTTCCCATGATTTGACATATAAAAGAAATATACGAATAAACATTAGCATTTTCAGAGAAAAAGGGAAAAGAAACAAAGTTAAATTAATGATTCAATAATGACCTTTTAATGCAATTTCGAGCAACTCTAATTATGATACTAATAACTACTACTCATGTAAAGAACTATAATTACATGATGTTTATTCACTAGCTACTATAAATAAACAAAAAATAAAAACCAAACTACTAAATCATCTTTAACCATGGATGCATCACCGATCAAGTGGTCTATTTTTCTATCAGGGTGCTCAAAGAAGTCTGCCACATCCAAGTGGGTGATGTCAAATTCATTGTCAGAGACAAAATTGGCTTCTGGGCCTTTATTCTTTAGAGATACTTGATAAAACTCAACCAAATATTTTGGCGTACGATAAATATTTTCCCAATGCCCTTTTCCGCCGCAACGATATCATTCAGTTTCTGAACCCGTTGCCTTTGGCTTCTCATTTTTTCCTTTCCACTTTTGGTGGTTATTTTTCTTGGGGGATGATTAACACCAGAAAGATTTCTTCCTTGGCTACGGCCACGACCACGAACATGGCCACGACCGTTTCCATGCTTAGCATAATGGGAATACACCTCATCCACTTCAGGTAATGGTGTAGACCCAGTGGGTCGATTATCGTTATTTCTCATGAGCAAGCATTATTTCGTTCAGCCACAAGGAGAAGAGAAATCAACTCAGAGCACTTCTTGAAACTTTTCTCTTTGTACTGTTGTTGCAGGACCATATTGGAGGCATGAAACGTTGTGAACGTTTTTTCAAGCATATCATAGTCAGCGATACTATCTCCACAGAGTTTCAATTTAGATGTAATTCTGAACATCGCAGAATTATATTCATAAACAAATTTAAAGTCTTGGAGCCTCAGATGAGCCCAATCATATCGTGCTTGTGGAAGTGTGACCAATTTTAAATTGTCATATCTTTCCTTTAAGACATTCCACAAGACAAGTGGATCATTGACTGTGAGATATTCTATTTGCAATCCTTCATCAAGGTGATGGCGCAAGAAAATCAAGGCCTTAGCACAGTCTTGTATAGATGCTTTATTTTTATCTTTAATGACGTATCCAAGACCCATTGCATCTAAATGGATTTCAGCATCCAACACCCATGACATATAGTTCTTGCCCGAAATTTCAAGGGCAACAAAATTTCTTTTCATAATATCAGTCATAATTAAAAGAGGAGAAAAATTATACCTTAGTCTTCTCAAAAAGCTTCTTGAGACGGTAGAATCTCATGCTGATAACGTGTTATGGAATAATAGAAAATAAAGTAAAACAAGAGGAATTTAGAGGGAGATAATTAATAAACTTTTCTTTCATTGATATTCTTAAGTGTTTATGCCTATTTATAGGCACTTTTGCATGAAAGGATTTGGTCACTTGTACAAAGTCTTGACATTTGTTGAAAAGGCTTTGCCACTTGTTGAAAGTCTTGACATTTGTTGAAAGGCCTTGCAACTTGTTCAAGGCCATGCCACTTGGCCATAATTTGCTCCAAAGTAATTTCATAATACATGAACATTCACTCTTAATATTATTTATAACACATATATAATTGAAAGGACAAGGGAATCGTTAAATATAAGGTTGCACTACTAGAAAACTGCCTAAAACCGTCCAGATTTACGAACCGAAATCTGTCAAAAAACTGAAAAACCGACCGATTTTCGACCGATTTTAATCCGTCGAAATTATGCTGGTCGGTAATAAAAAGCGACCGAAGTCAGTCGCAATTTCCAATCGAGTTCGGTCGGTCAACTAAATTTCACAAACGACCCAAAAAGAAAAAATCTGCCGAAAAAATCGACCGAAGTCGGTTGGTATTTTCCGACCGAATTCGGTCGGTATTTTTAATTATGCAATTCAAAAATGCACCGTTTTGGAATCGAGCCAGAGTATGTACTATGGCATGATACTATTCTACCACTAGACCATTGGTACATTTTTGTCTAAGACTTTATTTTATTTTATTTATACTCTTTAATTGCATTTTCGTGCGAAAATAACCGAGTGATTTCGGTTGGTTTTATTAAAAATATAAAATTACCGACCGAAGTAGGTAGCTTGCTTCCAAGCCACTGCACTAGATGGGCATGTAGTCGTAGTAGTCGGCCCAGAATGCCTCTCTTCTTTACTAAAATACTATTTCGGATGAATGGGGAATTACGTCGCTCTTTGATCTGCAGAATAAGGCTTAGGAGCTCTCTCTTTTATGGCAGAGATCTCTCCATACCAAGAAACCGAATCACAATGGATCGAAGCCCTCCTTTTCCTTCCAATTAGTGAGATTCTATCTCTTACTTGGGAAATTGTGGTCAAGCCCTCCCTTTATTCCTCGGAATCGAGCGGGCAGCAAGAATTAGAATCAACCTATATAACATCTGTTCCCATGTAGTCGGCATTCTAGAAGCAAAGCTTCCCGGTCGCCTGCCTCCTTGTGTGGAAATGCTTTTCATGATCTCCAGCTCTTTCCCACCAGCTCGTTCTTTACTAGGCATCTAGGCGAACCCGCCGGGTTAATTAACTCAACGTAAAGAAAGCTCATTAGGTCAAAACTAGGGGAGTGCTTACTAATAGCGAAAGGTTAACATCTCTCCGCCCTTATTAGTAGTAGCGAACATCAGGTAACTTCGTGCTGTAAAACGACAGATTGGTAATGAAAGGCAATGTACTAAGAAAGCGCAACTCTATTAGACCTTTATCTGGAAAAAGCTGTTCGCATGAGATGTTTGGCCAGAAAGGTATAGCCGCATGACAGGCATGCACTATAGATAGTATTTGTTTTTAATTTTTTTTTTTTGACGTTACTTTGGTTCATCGAGTTAAAATTTTATGCTACTTTGGTTCCATGCTCCTGATTAAGAAGGCAATTTAACGGCACGCACTACAAGAAATGGTGGCATCGCTCCAAATGATCTACAGTGTCTCCTAATTTAGTAATTCAAACTCATACCTCACCAGTTCAAGAGACCACTTGCTACTAAGTCATACTCACCTTGTCAATACTCTTTAATTTTCTGCTTTAAAAATAGTAGTACCAAAATTTTTCTTTGGTCGCCTTTGTGTTTGGCTGGGAAATCGAACTAGTACTAGGTAAGAAAAATAATACTCCGTAGAAAGTAAAAGATTCCTTAATAAATTCAAGAATTGATATAACAGATCGATGCATCGTCACCCAAACAAGGACTAAGAATTGATGAGTTGGTCACCTTGTGGCTGCTAAACAAGTGTCCACCGCCCTGCCCCATTACCCTTTTCATTATTTACTATATCTTCATTCACGTATTATATTCCCATAATTTCAGCTCGAGACAACAAATCACAAAACAGAAGCTTAGTAAATTAGAAAAGAGAAATACAGAAAGATGGATAAGTTGGGAAGTTTGAAGCACCTGTTTGTGACGGTATTTATGTCGCAGTTGGCGACGTTCCTGGTAACTCCGGCCATGCCTGATGTAACTATGATGGCACTGTGCCCTGGTCAAGACCAGTGTTCTCTCGCCATTTACCTCTCTGGTTTCCAACAAGCGGTCTGTCTCTACTCTTTACATCCTTATCATCATTCTACATATATGCTTCATCTTCCACTACTTTAACCAGGAGTAGTATATATCTCTCTCGTAGCCATTTGAGTTACTGCTAGTCTGCTACTAGTATCAATTTACATGATAATTTAGGTTGATGACCGTTTACTCAAGTCTTATGTTTGGTGAACTACTGTTCATAAATCATGTCCTACATTCCTTTAAAAGTTTATTCCTTGTTATTTCATTTTACTTTTTCAAATTTACGATTTTTTTCCCGAGCAGAGCAGTGAGCACGACGAAAAAGGTGTGATGAAACCCTGAAATAAAGTTTTTGATAAAAAGTCTTTTACCCCCTTTAAATCTAGTCGAGACAAATCCAAATTAGTGTGGAGCAATTAATTTCAAATACCAGATGCCAAAGGAATATAGAAAAGAGGGCTAAGTGCGAAACATCCATGTACCATTTTCTTTTGGCGTGGGAGTGGAGTTTGTTTTGTAAGAGCACTAGATTATTCATGTCGCCAATCAATTCCAAGACTGATACTACCATATATTCTTTATTTTCCTTAATTTATCATTTTAGACTTGAGTGTATCAATTTATGGCTGATCAAGTCATGAGGAATGTATGTCTATCCATATGTGTGACGCATTCTTGAGACTTCTGTTTGTTTTAAAATTCTGAAAAATAAAGAAAGGATTTTGGAGTCGGAAAAAGAAAAAATCTGTTTGGTTTGCATGAAAGTTACACGTGGATATGCGTGACAAACTTATAGATATCCGTTAAGCGTTTTGCCGCACCCAATGTGAAGGGTACTATGGTAGTTTTGATATTTCAGGTTCTATCGGGAAAAACATCGAATTCTATTACGTAATCGCCAAACTATTAGTAACTGGTTTTTACAGCGCATGAGAGGAAAATTGGAAATTTTTTCTTTCTTTTAGCCATAATATAATTTTTCTTTCTTTCTGGTGAACACCAGTTTCATAACCTTTTTTGTTTTAATATTTCATGTACTTCTATTTTAAGTAAACTATTTTCTTTATGAAACTTTTAATGTTTTTTACGCTTTCTCTAATAACTTTCCAGATTAATCTTTAAGCATTCAAACTATCCCATGTTAAACTTTCAAGTGGAATTTTTCTATCAAACTAATTTTTCAACTATTATTCCAACTATTGTATGAATGGACACAAAATATAAGAAATAAATGGAATTTTCAATACATAAGGATAAGGTAATATGAAAAGTATCAAAATTCCTCTAACTAGCTACTAGCAACAATTAAACGTGTGGTGTGAGAGTTACACATATCTTTTTTTCCCTCTCTTAGTAAAGAATGAAATTTTATACCAAGTGAATGTTGGGTTAAAACTGCCAAAATATATTTTTAATATGGTATGATATTGTTTGTTTTGGGCCAAACCCGCACGATTTTTCCCAAAAGGCCTCACACTATTAAGAGTATTCAACTCCTTATAAGTAGATTATTTTTCTTTTTTAACTTTCCATGTGGGACTTTGTCCACACACACCCAACAATCTCTCCTTAAGTTCGACATGAACCATAGACGGAGGGGGAAAGGCAATAAGCCGGGTCTTACGCCATCACTCCACCATCTCCATACTTGCCCCCTCCCTCCCCCCTCCCCCCCAACTATTGGCTTTGATACCAATTGTTGGGCTAAAACGGCTCAAAGATATGCTTAACATGATGTGATATTGTCCAATTTGGGCCAAACTCACACGAGTTTCCCCAAAAAGCTCACACTATTAAAAGTATCCAACTCCCTATAAATAGCTTATTTTTCTTTTCTACTCTTCGTGTGGGACTTTGTTCGCACACACCCAACGTGAATCCAAACAAGTTATTTTATTTAGGATAAAATGGGAATTGTAAATCTACATAGTTTTCAAGTATGAGATATGTTATTCTTTTTTATATAGATTAAAAAGAGTGTCACACAAAACTAGCAAAGAGTATTTTGTATTTTTCACTTATCTAATATGTAAACATTATGATCATCACACAACACGGCAAAAAAAAGTACTCTATCTATTACTATATTTTATATGTCATTCTCTTTTTGTTTTTGGCATATTCCAAAAAGATTGATATATTTTTGTATTTAGAAACTCATCAAGTTTAAACTTCATATTTTACCCTCAGTAACATGTTCTTATAGCCATATAAATATCATGATATATTTAAGATTACAAGTTTAATAGAGAATTTTTTTCTGAAATTTTGTACCCAGACAACCACCGCTATATATATAAAATGAAAGATAGAGAGTAATATTTTGGAATTATACTGAACTGTTTTTTTATTGTATCGCCTATGATAGCGTATGATTATTCCCATTTGTTCCATTTACTTATTGAACTGTTAGCACTCTAAATCTTTCTTACACAGTTGAAAATGCTTTTTTTATGGTGTTCATGGAAAATCTTGCAAATCTTACATAAAAAGAAATTAGGTTTCCAGTAATCAGCTTCTTTGTTCAAAACTTTCAAATTTAGCTTACCCCTTCTACGAGTTAATAATTCTTGTTAGAATTTGATAGTCAATTTACCCTTTTTCAAGGGTTGGAGTTTTTTTTTTTCCTTCTTTTTTCTTGGATTGGGGGGGGGGGGGGGGGTAAGCAAATTACTTCTTCTGACTAGTCATCTAACTTTTGGGGAAATAAAAAAGACAAGCTATCTGATTTTACATATCTACTTAACAGTTTTCCTGACTCAGAACTTCACTCCTGGCGTAGTCATCCACTATTTGCATCTATGCCTTGAGAAGAAAATTTAAATATTAAGAGCAGTAAAAATTGAATGAGGAAACTTCAAGTCCTGTTCTGTGTCATTTATCTTATTTTTGCTCAATTTGGAGGCCCTAACCCAGCTGGTTTGGTCTATTGTTGGAGGATCATCTCTAGTGATATGGTGTTTTTGCTATGGTGTTGATATCTGATGTGGTGACTTTCTCCATTTGACCTTGTACATGCAGATAATAGGAATTGGTTTAGTGTTAATGATGCCAATAATTGGGAATTTGTGTGATGTCTATGGAAGGAAAGCTTTGCTCACAATCCCCGTTACTCTGTCCATCATTCCCCCAGGTTCTACTTCAATTCGTCTTTCTTCATTCGTGCTGTTTCTGAAGCAGTTTCTTTGTACTAAACTACAAATACTAACTGAAGTCACTATTGGCAGTCATATTGGCATATAGGAGGACCAACAACTTTTACTATGTGTACTATGTGCTCCGGACGCTCACTGGCATGATATGTGATGGTGGTATTCAGTGTGTGGCCCTTGCTTATGTGGTAATTATTTTGTTCAGTACATTCTATTTCACTTTTTTTTTTAGTCAACTTGCCTCATATAATTTACTTTTTTCCCTTGGTGAACCTTGAATCAAGGCAAGTCCATTAGAGGTTGATTTGGGACATTTATCTTGAAATGGATATTACCGTTGAATCTAACTTATTCTGAGAAAGTGTTTTTTCTCAAAAGTAATTTTCAAATTTGTGTTTGGCCAATTAATTTGAAAAGCACTTCTGAGCAGCAATTAGTGTTTGGCCAAACTTTTAAAAACTGTTTCTAAGTGTATTTTTCTCAAAAGTACTTTTAAAAAAAAATGCTTTTGGAGAAAAGCTACTTTTTTCTACTTCTCTTCAAAAGCACTTTTTTTTCGTTCAAAAAGCGTGGCCAAACTCTTCAACTTTGAGAAAAAAACATGTTTTTTTTGAAAAAAAGTGCTTCTAGAATTGGAGAAGCTTGGCCAAACAGGCTATTAGTGTATCCAATGATCTCTAAGACTTAGCAGATAAAAATGAGTTAAATCAGCCAGCTTGTATGTACGCGCAGAATAAAAAATGTTATGTATGTAGTAGGTCGCAGTAAAAAATAACTGGACAAAATCAAGTATGTCATGAAAACTAATATGTACCCTAAGTTTTCTACTTTATCCCCATAACATAGTCTTAGCTGACAATGTTATGATAAAGACTTTGTCTCAATCTTTTGTTTCTTCCCTTTCAGGCAGACAACATGTCTCGAGCAAAGCGTGCCTCTGCTATTGGAATTTTGGCTGGTGTTGGATCTGCTGCATTTGTCTGTGGAACCTTAGCTGATCACTTTCTCTCCACTTCTCAGATATTTCTGGTCCTTCTCTAAATTTTTAAATCCTTATATTTAGTTTGGTTGTGTTCTGGGAATATAGTTCTGGTTAGTCTGACTCTGACCTTATGCTACTCTTTATTGATAAAGGTAGCAGCAATTGCATCAACAGTTGCTTCTGTATACATGCAAATATTTTTAGAGGATACAGCTTGCTTTGAAGATTCTATTGAGCAGCCAATTTTGAAAAGTGAGATGGAAAATGACGAATTGGATTGCGAGACAGCAAAGATTATAAAGGTGTTCAAGAAAGTTCCATCCCTGAAGGATATCATTTGCTTTCTTAAGAAGAGGTAAGATAGTACACAATTATATCATCATTTCTTCTATTATCAATAGAAGCGCTATTAGGTGTTGAGTCATCTAGCTAAATATTAAGTGTTAAGAAACGTATGCAGCTAAAAAACCCTCAGCTACAGTCAATTATTCAACCCAAATCTCCCCTGACCTTCTTCCCAAAGGAGCAGGTTTGATATAGAGACTGAGTTTCTGCAAGAACTAAAGATTTTGTACCAAATGGAGTACCATTCCATTTTAGCTTCCATCTTCTGTGTTATCTGCATTAGGATATATGTTGCGAGTACTCTGTGAAAAAAAAAGGTATTCCTCTAGGTTTAGTCTGTTTTCAATTAACTTTGCCATCATTCATTAAAGTATAGAACCATGTGAAGAAATATGATGGCAATTGTTGGCTGTCTTGTTGCAGTGCTACATTTTCACTTGCAGCATCTGTTGCTTTCTTGAATAGTGTTGCAGAAGGTGGAGAACAAGCTCCCTTTCAGGTATTTTTTCTTTTTACTTTCTCAAGTGTTAGTTGGTCATTCATTGATGAAAGGTAAGGTATAAGCATTTCATATATTCAGAATAAAGTAAGTCCTTGAAACTTAAACATGTTGAAAACTGGCTCATCTTGAGAATAAGGTTGGGTACATGATAATATGAAGTTTCATGAGCAAATGGAGCTTCTGGAAGGCCACTCTAACTTCTTTCAATCATATGATAGCGTCTTTAATTGTTCCCTGCAGTACTTCTTAAAGGCTCGATTTCACTTCAAGAAAGATAACTTTGCTGATGTGATGCTTATAGCCAACATTTGCTCTGCAAGTTCTCAGGTATTTCTAGTTAATTTTTTTTTTTTATTGTTTATATTCCATTAAGTTTTGGTGCTAGTATTTTTTTTTTTTTTTACTTATTTATTTCTACGCTTCAGACGGTTATATTTTGTGTATTAACTTTTGGAAGTTTGCAAAATCATGCAGTTGCTCCTCATGCCTATGTTGGCTCCTCTTATAGGAGAGGAGGTCCTGCTATGCTTAGGACTGACTGCTGGATTTACAAACGTATGTGAACACTTAACATGTACTTTTTCAGGAATTTTTGTGTTCAAGTCACCCTCATGATCCAATGCTTACTATGGAATACACTAAGCACATAGGCATAGATTTGATCCGCCCTCCTTTAGAGGAGGGCAAAGACTAATTTTCAGTCTGTTTTTACCTAATTCTGCAGCTGCTTATTGACAGTATAGCACGGTCAATTTGGGTAAGCGTTCAAACATTGTGCTCAAATTTTCTATTTGTGAATTCATGCTTCAAGCATGTTGACTCCATAATGGCATGATTTTCAGATCCCTTATACTGCTGCATTGCTGCCTATTTTCACCTCCCTTGTGAAACCCTCTGTGAGTTTTTCAGACTTACTTTCACTTTGTCTTTTTCTTTCCTCTACTGCTATGATGGTTGATGGATGTTTTGTGACGTGTAGCTTCAAAGCATTGTCTCAAAACAAGTTGGGCCTAATGAACAGGTACTTAGGTGCACTAATCTGAGAATCAGACTAATTATTGGGTGGATATACACCGACATCAAATTTTACTAAAAATGCATTCTGAGAAGTATCAATGTCTCTTGTTCTCGTACTAGGGAATTGCTCAAGGTTGCATTTCAAGTATAAGTTCCGTAGCTAATATTCTCTCCCCATTAATGTATAGTCCTCTAACAGGTAAATCAAAGTGCTATGTCCGCTATAGCAAAATATTTTCTCTCTCCATATGAACCTAACTCTTACCATTTGGTTTTCCAGCCTTGTTCCTTTCAGAGAAAGCTCCATTTCCATACCCTGGCTTTAGCATCCTGTGCATTGGCCTTGCTTGGGTAAGTACATTTATAAACAAGCCAATGATTTCAATCTGAAAAGTGAAAATTACTTGGTATGAGGGGGTGTTCCCGATCGAGAGCTATTTAACAACCCAAAAACTGGCTGCGATCTTCTAGTTTCTAAGTCTATTTATCGGATAGCGCGGGTGAATTTTGTGTTTTCCGTGTGTGCAGTTGATAGCCATTATTCCCAGTGCAATGATAAAGACAATTCCTCTCATCTCAAGACAGTAACGACAGTAGAAGTATATATAACTTTTGTGTGGGATGAAAAGCCAAAGATGAGAACCCTGTTAGAACATCCCATAGGCTGACGATTTTGCAAGAAGATATTTTGCCGCTTCTTGCAGAATCGCTTGGAATGCGCTTTCTCTCATTGTAGTGTAACTGAACACACGTTCCTCTTTAGTGAATATTGTTTTCGTCAACTATAGTTGTTGTAATCGCTCCACTTCAATGAATATATCTTTTTTATCCGCTATTGCTATCTAAGTTACACCAGCTAAACTACAACCAGCTGTTATGATTTCTCATAACAGGTCTCTTTTGTTTTGTTGTTGACTGGCACAGCAGATACACGTGATTTATGAAGAGAAAATGATCAAAATGGTCCTTAATGTATGGAGGTTGGACTATTCTAGTCCTTGATATATATATTACCTAAAGAAATAGTTCATAATATATACAAAAGGTGGACATTATTGGTCGTAAACACTAAAATTAATGGAAGAAGTCGCAGAATCCGTTAAACTAACAGGATGAGTCTGTGCTTTTTAGATGAACTTTTTTGCTGAAAAAATAGCAGAAGATGAGGCATTTGATGTTCTCTACTGTAGGGCGTTTGGACTGACGGGTGCAGAGTGGCTAGCTATGTGTGCTTCTCTCTCAATCTCTTCTGTGCATTTTTTCTCTCAGTAACACGGCTATGTCTCTGATCTTAAACTCGCCCTTCAGCCAAGCTATTCTAAGTTTACATCCTTAAATGCTTAATAACTTAATAGGCAGGGACTCAATTTTTTACATCTTTTTTAGTTGTAAAAAGAAGATGTGTCCAACACTTTTCTTATTCAGCCAACCCTTGCCTTAGGAATAGGAAACGGAATTCATCTCAAAGATGCAGAAGTAAACCTATAAGAGCTGAAATCCTTACAGTTGCTCTTTAGAAGAGGGGATGAGCCACCCATGAATTAGCGTACACGTAATTCCTCACACTCATAAATCTGTGCACGAGGTTGTTTGGAGGCAATTGGTATTGCACAAGCATAAAGAGTTTTCTTTTACTGTTTACCCTGGTAAGTTTTTAACAGATCCTTTGAGGGGAACAGTCAGTTTTAGGGTTGAGGCCAAAGTTGTCTGCTTTTTGTATACATTAAGGACTAATTATTTTAAGTAACATATATCAAGGACTAAAATAGTCCAATCCCTATACATGAGGGACCATTTTACTCAGTTTCCCAATTTATGAACCACGAAACTGGTGTAAAATAAGCCAAAACACACAAAAGGATCCCTCTAAGAAAAGATTGAAGTAACTGATCAACAAAGATTCCATCAGTTTTGTCCAAATCAGAAACTCATTGCAAATTTGTACTCTTACCTCTGCAAAACTTATTTCAACCTCAAGCTTCAGCAGGTTTCAGTGTCGGAAGCTTGAGACTTAGAGTTGACATAAAAACTTAAAATAAAGGGATATATATCTTAAGGCAGCATGTTCAACTCTCCACTGGCTTCATCCCAAGAGTTCATCTAGTTCCTCACATCCATGATACATGATTGCTTGTGCAAAATGCGTGAAGTGCAAGTCAATAATCTATCTGTAAACAGTACGACCATATACATGAACACCAACTTGTTTGCTGATGAGCAGATTGACCAGTGCAAAGAATGTAAATCTCTTTATGCCTTCAAGTCTGGTTACAGAAACTGGCATAGAATACCAGAAGTAAGGTATCAGCACGAATCTCCTGAAATGGACCCACCTCTCTTATTGGCTCTTTTAGGAAATCAAATATAACACTAGACCATGCAAATATTTAAGAAAGCAGCAAACTCACACTTTCTATTTCCAGGTTGCTAGAATCTATCATTAGGTGCAATTTTAGAATATTTAAACATTTTGTTGCTACAGTAGAAATCTCTCTGTAGTAGGATGTTTTAAGAACTGCAACTAGTTGTCTTTTCTGTTTGAACTTAAACGCTGTTCTTTATTTAGGCTTATAAAAAGTAAAACATAAGCTTCTTACAATACAATCTCGAACACAGACCTTTTCCCAAATATAGATAGGCTAGAAAATTTAGCAGTTGGCAGAAAGTGTACAAAAAACAAAAATCATGCTGTCATGCAGAATGATAGCAATAGAACTTATCTGAGCAAAATGAGCTCCGTATCAGCAGAATTGGAGAACCATCAAAATGACCAGTGACTCAATCATAGCGAATTTCAGCAATTCGATTATGAGCTCCCTTAATTAGGTACATGTAGCGTATCAACCTTTGACAGCGCATGATATCCAAATACTCAAGTCTTGAATCACCAGTAACAAGGGTCAGCAGATCTTTGTCACCAATGCTTGAATCAGAAAGGTTTAAAAGCTTCAAACTTGGGAAGCATTTCACGAGGCTGAATGAGCAAAAAGGTTGCAGATTTCCATTTTGTCTAATGCCTCTGATACTAGGACAGTGGATCCCCATCTTTTCTAAAATCAAGGGGATCATGTATGGCGAATCAGAGAAGTCGACAAGTTCCAGACAGGGACAGCTACGTACAACTTCCAATAAGACTTCTTCAGAGGCATTGAAGGATCCATGAAATGATAGATGCTTCAAATTGGGACATCTATGAAAAAATAAGACGGACATTAGAAGTCTTGTGGATTGAGCAAATCCAAGAGTACAATGTTGCAGAAATCTCTGTTTAAGTTTTTAGTTAAAGTGGTCCGCATCACACATTACAACAAATTATCAAAAGCAGGTAATAGGTTCTTCAAAGGTCTCACCAGCCATCAACAATTTTCCATGTGTTTGGTTCAAGAAGGAGAATTAGATCGGTGTGATGAGATGTGTTGCATACTTAAAGGGATAAGGACCAAAAATACTCATCTATTTAATGTATCCTGGTTTTATCCTTCATTAGACTTTGGAGGTCATTCGTTCCAACCGGTGTTTATGTTAAATTATAGTCAAAAGTAGATGTATCAATTTGGACCTTTACCGAAAGTGTTTTGGAACGTGCTGTCCACACAGACACACAGTTCAAGATGGAGCTAGTTAAAGTCAAGGGACAATCTGCTAACGCAGGGTATGAATGCCTCCAAAATAAAAGGGATGGCAAAGATTAAAATCATTTTTGTACAGAAGAGGTACAAATTTGTACCTTTATCCTACTTAAAATAAATAAATTTAAAATGCACTATCTCAATCAATTTAAGCTTTTCAGTTGAGTCGATTCATACGAATTAGTACGTGACTTTGGACATGTTGATTACTTATAATGAATGAATAAAATGTCAAATATTTGAATAACTCTTTATAACTCAAACAATTAGTTTAGGCAGATAATTTAAAATGAAAATAAGAGGGCTTACGATCGAGCGATGAGGGAAAGAAGGGCGTCATCATTGGGAGGGCCATCAAGAGAAGTGAGAAAAGGGAGGAAATAGACAGAGGTCACGGCGGCTCCACCACCAGCTTTAGCGATGAGAGATTGAAGGACAAGAACTCCACATTGAGGATCGCTGTTGCGTCTACCATCAAAAGGGTCCAAAAAAGCTGCGTCATAAGGGAAGGAAGATTTAACAAAGGCATCGACAGCAACAACAGAGGAAGATAGCGGCGGCGGAGGAAATGAGTAGTAAGAGTCGGGGATGAAGGAGGCCCAACAGTGAGGATGGCGAGAGGAGTTAGCCCATGATTTACAGACAAAGGGGAGATTGCAGAGACGATCTTTGAGGGAGGATTTGGAGAATATATTGACAAGAGCTGAGCTTGGTAGATTATCCCATGGCCTTTGCCTTTGCTGCTGCATCGTCTTCACTCTGGTATCTCTTGGCTGATGCGGTTGCCGTTTGATTTGTCAATTGGAGGTGAGATGGTGAAAAATGAGAATCTTTGGCTAAGCTTAGCTTACAAATCACTTTAATTTACCAAGATTTTTATTATTTATCCTTAAAATATTCTTTTTTAAAACAAAACTCTTACATCAATACTCATTGTCTCAAGTATTATTTCAACCTAAACCTTCTTTGAGTCTTGAATTCTTATTGATTATTTAAGATAAGTAAATTCTCTATTCCTTTATATATTTGTATCTATGTGATTTTGTATTAATCTTTAAACTGTATGTAATAAATGAGAACATATCAAATTTTTAGTGTATTGCTTTCTAAGTGTTGTGGTGATGAAGACAATGTTTGTTTCTCTTCAAATATTTTGTCCTATTTAGGTTTATTTTTTACTGAGAAACTTTTTTCAATTTATTAGTTATTATAACTTATGATTATATGCTTATCATAAAATGTATTATATTTATCATAATAATTATCTTATCTAAGCACAGTTATATTTAAAATAAAATGACAAATATAATATTTTGTATTTGAATCGATCTGGAATCTAAAATTTTGAAGAAATTACGCTCTTATACAAAAAGAACTTATTAGCATTTTTTTATCAAATACTGCAGTAGTTTATTATCAATTTCAGCACTTGTATCCAAACACGTAACTGCTTATTTATTAAATAAGTTTTAACACTTAAAAGTGCTTTTCAACCCCTAATGCTTATCAGCTACTTCAAATCAGTTAATCCAAACGGGCTCTAAAAAGTAAGAGGGAGGAGTAAGACTCGTTGTACCAGTCAATTTTATACTTTTGCAAAGTAGTATCTACAGTTTTTTCCTTTTCTTTAAATGGGTTGAGCTGAGCTCGTGCTACGCTTTGATGATTAACAAATTCGGATTGATTATGTTGAAAGAACTAGATTTTATGTTCTAGGTTGGTGTGCTATTAGACCAGTATGCAGATAAGAAATACGAATACCAAGTGAACCAAGTTCGTAGCATACCAGTGGCAGAATGCTGATTGGATGGTTAGTATACCCATGCAAGTTGGAATCTTTGGAAGCTTTTGTCCGTACCCTAAAAGAAATATGTCAATTGGAGGAGTTCGTGGATAAAAAAGGATTTTGTATTTATGGGAAAGTCTTGTGTAGAAAGAGAAGGTTGAGGAGTTGGAAACAAATAAGGAAACCAAATCTAAATAGGAGAGATTTTTCTTAACCGAAATATTTTAGGTTTTGGAGTATTAATTAAAAAGATTTTCGGCCAACCTTGCAACTATAAAAGAAGACTTTTTGTCATAGTTCAAGACTACTGCTATTGAAAAAATCGCATAAAATAACTTCTGACAATAACAATCACAGCAATTGAGTGAAGAAACATTTCCTGAAAATGAAGCTGCTTAAATGCTTTTTGAGAAGTGTCATAGTAGGTTATTACTGAAACTTCAGTTTTTGTAAGCTTCCTAGACTAGAGCTTAGTTTGGGAAGGGGTTGCTACAATTGAGTTGATTGTAGAGGTTAGGGTACTAGAGTTAGTCCCCTTGGTTATAGAGTTGTAACCTAAAAATTATTCTTTGAAGTTTAGCGGAGGTTTGAGGAAAATTCTACTAGGTAGGTCGTAGTTTTTAGTCCTTTAAGCAGGAGGTTTTTCACGTAAAAATCTTTGTATTGAGTAATTTTTCGCAATTATTTTTGTTTGTGTCTGTTTGGATAGTTCAAACAATCAGGTTCTTTGAAATCACGAAAATCAGGTAAGACAATTCAACCCCCCCTTCTTGTGTCTATGTGTATCCTAAAATAACAATTCATATCAGAGCAGGTTCTTTTATAAGAGGCTAATACCTTGAAAGGATCTATAATGGTTGCACCACCAGATGCTCAAGAAGGACAATCAACTAGCAGGCCACCACTGTTTAATGAAAAATACTATGGCCGATAGAAGGAAAGGATGCATGATTTCTTGGAAGGAGAAGACCTGGAGTTTTGGGATATTGTTGAGAAGGGACCAAAGATTCCCATGCTGGTTGATGACAAAGGTATCCCCAATGGACGAAAGCCAAGAGAAAAATATTCAGAAGAAGATGTAAAAGGAGTCCAAAAGAAGGCCAAAGCCAAGAAGATTCTGATATGTGAAATTGGTCCGGATGAATATAGTAGGATCTCAACATATAGAGAAGCAAAATCAATATATAGGATGCTTTGTAGTATGCTCATGAAGGTACTTCTCAAGTGAAACACAGTCAAAAATTGATATGCTAACAGGCAATATGAACTGTTTGAGATGAAAGAGGGGGAAACCATCTTGGAGATGCATACAAGGCTCACATCGATTATTAATGAGCTGATATCTCTTGGAGAAGTTGTCCCTCGTAACAAAAATGTGAGGAAACTACTGAGCATACTACCCTCCTCATGGGATAGCAAGGTCAATGTAATTACTGAAGAAAGAAGCTTGAACACAATGACTTTTGATGATCTCATTGGAAATCTGGATTCTTATGAGTTAAAACTCAATCAGGATCCTCTAGATCGACAATCTGCTGAACCTTGCAAGGCCAACAACTTGGTTTTCAAGACCACTCAGAAGTAGGACACTGGAGAAGATGATATGGCACTGCTTACTAGAATCTTCGAGCGAGCAATAAGGAAAGGTGAATTTCTGAAGAAAGGTAGTTCATCCAAACCTAAGAGTATAGAGAAAAAACAACAATGATGGATGCTACAAGTATGGAAAGAAATATTACTTCATCAAAGATTGTCCATTATGGGAAACTGAGTGGAAGAGGAACAATTTTGAAAAGGGAAAACAACAGAAAAGAAACCAGGTTCCTGGATGAAGGATGACAAATAAGGCTATGGACAAAATTATGAAAAATGGCTGCCATGCAATCATCTTCAGTCAATGAGTCTAATGATGATGATGATGAAAGTGACAATGAAGATCAATCATTGATGGATAAGGAAGACAGTGATTCAAAATCAGAAGATCTCCTGGAATTGATGGCAAAACTCAGACTCGAATGCTGATGAGGAAGAAGAACACGAGGTAAGTTTTCAAGACATCAAAAATAAAATACATCCCTACTCTAAACATAAATTAATTTTCTTGTATGTTATCTTGATTGATGCATATCAAAAGGTTTCTGATGAAAAGGAACGGTTGATGAATGATTATGCATCACTTAGGTTTGAATAAACAGATTTGAAAATAAGTAGAGAAAACCTTGAAGTCTTTCTATTTGAAAGGACTAGATTCTTGTGTTGGAAGATGAAAAGGTTACCTTAGAAATTGAGAACAATAAATTGTTCAATACTCCCAATAAGGTTAAAGACCCAGCCACTGATATTCATGAAAAACTAGAGAGTGAACTAAAATAAGCTAATAAAAATCTGCTAGTTGAATCTGAAAAGGTTAGGATGCTTCAAAAAAATTTGGATAAGGCCAAGTTTGAATTAGATAAGAACTTAAAATGGACCAGCTCTTCCCAAATAATGTTTAAGATACATGGAAACCACCGTTGCAACAAAAAAGGTCTAGGACATACTAAGGTTAAAATTCCATATAATCCTCATAGCAAGTATGTAGACATTCCTAATAATCGCTTTTGCACTCACTGTGGTAATAGTGAACACTTAAGAAACATGCATAGCTAGAATTCAAGCATGCCTGAAAAATATTGCATATGTTGAAAAAAGAAAAGTGATGAAACCTGGTTCTTCACTGAAAAGTGAAAAACTACTAGGATGGACTAAGAAGAATGTAATTCATCATTTTACTCAAAAAGGGGACCCAAGCTTGTCTGGGTTCCTAAAGCTAACCCCTGAATATGTTTGCAAGTTAAGGTGAGAGGACGCAAGAATTGGTAGTATGTGGATAGTGTTTGCTCCCGCCACATGACTGAAAATACAGATAATTTTCTCTCATTGAGAGCATGTTAAAGGAGTGTGGGCTTTGGCAATGACAAAAAGAAAAATATAATCGGTATAGGTAAGATTGGTAAGTCTCACTCTCATGCTATTGAAAATGTGTATTATGTTAAAGGTCTGAAGTACAGCTTGTTGAGTGTTTCCCAAATGTGTGATAAAGGTAACCATTTCCTCTTCACTTCTAAAAACTGTATGATTACAAATGAAATTTTTGTCAACCTGGTTCTCCAAGGAAAAAGGAACAAAAATAATTATAAAGCTGATACTGACTCCTTTCCATGGCATAAGAGAATATGGCATGTTAGTTTTTCTATATTGAACAAATTAATTTCCATGGACCTGGTCCTTGGCTTACCAAAGTCAAAATTCACAAAAGATAAAATTAGTGATGCTTTTGCTAAATGTAAGAATGTCAGATCATCATTCAAATCCAAGAAAGTGGTAAGTACCTCTCGACCTCTAGAACTACTTCACATGGACTTATGTGGACCAATGAGGGTTCAAAGTAGAGATGAAAAGAGGTATGTATTAGTAACTATTGATAATTATTGTAGGTTTATCTGGACTATACTTCTGACAACTAAGGATGAAACATATGATATGTTTGTGACTTTTGAAGAAAATTGAACAATCAAGTAGTTGGCATTAGATCTGAGCATGGAACTAAATTTGAAAATGTTAACTTTCTTGAGTTCTGTGCTAGCAACGGTATAGATCATAATTTCTTTGCACCTAAGATATTTGTCACGACCCAAAGTCCAACTAGTCGTGATGGCACCTAACCCAACCTGCTAGGTAAGCCAATTAGCAACAATAATCCAATTCATTGAGATTTACTGAGAAATGTAATGATAATATAACGAAACTTCTATACAAAGAATTCCCAAGGACTGGTAGTACAAATCATGAGCTTCTAGGACTTAGAGTTTACAAAGATGGTATGAAAGAAATACATCATCTGTTTGAAATATACATGAACAGATTAATAATTCTAAAGCTACCAAGAACAAGAGGCAGTTATGATCGGAACGCAGGTACATCTTCAATGCTAGCTCCCGCCATACACATCAATATCAACATCCAAAATCTGCACGCAAGGTGCAGAAATGTAGTGTGAGTACAATTGACCCCATGTCAATAAGTAACAACCCTAACCTTAGGTTGAAAGCAGTGACGAGCTTGGACAAAGGTCAGAGTCCAACACCAATAGCCAAGAACAATTCGTAACAATATAAGAAAAGCAGTACAAGTAATGACTCAAAAATATTATGCTCAGCTCGTTCACAGTTACGGAAAATAGTCATGTTTTTTAGGTATAACAGTAAAACCCAAATCTTTTATCGAAATCACCAAAGTATGAGTAAGTAAGAAAAACTGTGATTTTCCCCAAACCTTTCAACAATAAGTAAGATGTTTCATTATAAGATAGCGAGGAAAGTACTTCTCTATACCTACATGTCAATGTGCACATGAAATCATGAATGTCACAAAATAGTGTAGCATGAGAAAATGCATCTCTATACCTGTATGTCAAGTATGCATGTCAGATGCAATGCGTCACAGTGATGAACTCATGTACTCACACTCTCAGATTACTCAATATCACAGTCTCATACTCCCGCTCATCACGCCCAATCCCATAAGTCATTGTATTCCCTCTTAACACCCCAAAAGTACCACATTCGAGACACCTACTCTAAAGAGACCTTCTGTGAATCTAAAGGTGTTTCTTTTACCTTCCTAATATTGAAATGTAGAATCCATAATGATATAGGAATACCGCGAGTCTCGACACCATCCAATGAAGCTCTCAGATTCTAGCCATATACAAATCCGAAAAATTCTTAATTGCTACATACAAATCTTGAATCCATGAGAACCTTCTCGAGAGTCATCCACTCTGCTCAAATCTCAATTGCACCACCCAAACGGGCCGAACGACCTCTGCCCCATTAGCACGACAACACCCAAAGAAGTAACCCCGGCTTAACACAACCAAGCAAATTCCTATTCAATGTGCACTACATCCTTTATGAATAACAATTCAATCATTATATGATTACTATATATTCATAACATGTAGTACACCATGCATCCTGAAATTTCCTTGCTTAATTCATCCTCAAAACAAGCCTCTACAAGTCATAACCGATCCACAAGTATGCCTCAGACCGAAAAACCAATACAACACGTAACTATGCAATCAAATCGTCAATAGAAGACTCCCTCACTTGGCTCAAAGCCATAGATAAATATACTAGATAACTCACAATGCCCATACTCTATTACTACCATAATACCGCAGTGAGATTCAACTAAATCCTTCATAAGCTCATGTAATACAAACCATATAATACCTCAAATCATCTGCTAAGCTCGCATCCTCATGACGGTCAGGTCAACCTCCTAAAGCGATCCAAACCAAATCGCAACACATATAACCCACTAGTAGCGAGAAACTCTCTACACAACCATCATAAGGGTCACACATCTGTAGATTACCTCACATGTGATAACCCACCTTTTTAGCCTCAAACTGACATCTCTCTATACCCTTTCATAGCCACAACTACTACGCAATCACTTAATCTTCCTGAGTCTGAACTCATCAACAAGACATAAAAATCTACTTTGGTCCACAAATGAAATAACACGAAAGAATCTCTCAAAACCTTCATAAATCACGACCGTATGACACATCTACAGAAATTGAGAATCTAATAGTCCTTTTTACATCTCAAGTAAACTCTTCCTGTCACATTCAAACCATCTGAACACATCCCGCAGTCACATCATACTCATTATATAGCCATCCAACCACTCATCGAGCCATAACTCCACTTATAGGGACACTATCGGACATAAAAGTCCAAAAGCACATGCTCACTCAACCGAAATCACCGTGCTCAAGCTATAGTCAAAACCCGACCTTAAGTCCTCCAGACTGGCCCATCCTCAGCACATAGAAAACATATCTCGCACCTCATCCATGGAATCCATAAGTCGTCGATGCACAACTGATACCAAGCACCCACCTACGCATACGAGTGAGTGGAAAGAATTTAAAGAGTTACGCTTCAAGCTGGATCAATGCCGCATGATAAGGAAAGAAAGATAAGAAGTTTATCCTAAATGTTCTATAGCCTCTCGAAGATAGGTATGGACGTCATCATACCGATTCACAAGACTCTACTACACACTTTCTAATGACTCGTAGAACCTATGAACCTAGGGCTCTGATACCAACTTGTCACGACCCAAAGTCCAACTAATAGTGATGGTACCTAACCCAACCCGTTAGGTAAGCCAATTAGCAACAATAATCCAGTTCATTGAGATTTACTGAGAAATGTAATGATAATATAACGGAACTTCTATACAAAGAATTCCCAAGGACTGGTAGTAAAAATCATGAGCTTTTAGGATTTAGAGCTTACAAAGCTGGTATGAAATAAATATATCATTTGTTTGAAATATACATGAACAAATTAATAATTCTAAAGCTACCAAGAACAAGAGGCAGTTATGACCGAAACGCAGGTACATCTTCAATGCTAGCTCCCACCATACACATCAATATCAACATCCAAAATTTGCATGCAAGGTGCAGAAGTGTAATATGAGTACAACCGATCACATGTACTCAATAAGTAACAACCCTAACCTTAGGTTAAAGCAGTGACGAGCTTGGACAAAGGTCAGAGTCCAACACCAATAGCCAAGAATAATTTGTAACAATATAAGAAAAGTAGTACAAGTAATGACTCAAAAATATGATGCTCAGCTCGTTCACAGTTACGAAAAATACTCATGCTTTTTAGGTATAACAGTAAAACTCAATTTTTTTACCGAAATCACCAAAGTATGAGTAAGTCAGAAAAACTGTGATGTTTCCCAAAATATTTCAACAATAAGTAAGATGTTTGATTATTAGATAGCATGAGGAAAGTACTTCTCTACGCCTATATGTCAATGTGCACGTGAAATCATGAATGTCACAAAACAATGTAGCATGAGAAAATGCATCTATATGCATATATGTCAAGTATTCATGTCAGATGCAATGCGTCACAGTGATGAACTCATGTACTCACACTCTCAGAGTACTCAATATCACAGTCTCATACTCCCGCTCATCACGCTCAATCACTCAGCACTATATAGTACCCGCTGCGGTGTGCAGCCTGATCCCATTATGAATCAATAGCATTTGCGCTCACTGTTGGTGTGCAGACTCCAGAGGGGTAGATCTAGCCCAAGCGCTAATAAATCCCGCTACGGCGCGCATCCCGATCCCATTGTGAATCAATAATACCTGCTGCGGCGTGCAGCCTGATCCCATTATGAATCAATAATACCTGTTGTGGCGTGCAGCCCGATCCCATCATAAATCAATAATACCTGCTACGGCATACAACCCGATCCCATCAATATCACTCACAATCCGGCTCTCAGGACCCAACTTAGTCATCAATCTCTCTAGTCTCTCGGGCTCACAATGTCATGAAAATCAGCCCAAAAATGATGATATGATGCATCAATAAATGGCAACAGAGACTGAGATATGATATGCAAATGAATGAGTATGACTGAGTATGTAATTGCAATATAAGTAAATAACTCAATAGCAGAAATGACCCCAGTGGGTCCCAACAGGATAAGCATATAGCCTAGATATGGTTTCTAAGATGGATCACAACTCAATTACCCTAGCACGTAGAAATTTCATGAATAGAAATAAGACTAGGTCACAACATAGTACCACAGAATCAATCGAGTCATAATTTACACGGTGCATGCCCACACGCCTGTTACCTAGCATGTGCGTCGCCTCCACACCAAATACATAGTATGTATATTCAGGGATTCATAACCTTAGCACCAAGTTTAAAAGTGTTACTTACCTCAAACAAGCCGAATTCCAATTCCGAGCAAGCCAAACGATACTTCAAAAATATCATCCCGCGCGTACCGATCTCCGAACGGCTCAAAACTAGCCAAAAGCAACTCAAGAACATCAAATAATGCCAAAGGAAACAAACCCAATCAATAAAGGTGGAATCTTTAATCTAAAGCCCAAACTCAACCAAAAAGTCAAATCCGGGCTTGCATCTCGAAACCCGACAAAACTCACAAAATCCGACAACCCATTCAATTACGAGTCCAACCATAATAGTTCCACTCAAATCCGACTCCGAATCGATGTTCAAAACTCAAAATTTTACTCTATAAAACTTTAGACAGACACCCCTTCCCCCCCCAATTTCTCTTTTGAAATCCTCAATCAAATGCAAAAAATAAAGATAGATTCATGAAATAAAATCAAAACCGAGTCGAGAACACTTACCCCAATCCATATGGTGAAAAATCGCTTCAAACATCATCTTAATCCGAGCTCCATAGCTCCAAATATGCAAAAATGGCAGAAACCTCTGAAATAAAGTACTTTATAATCACTAGACGAATGAATGAACCGCGATTGCGGATATACCATCGCGATCGCGAAGAAGAAAATGTATTGCCCAGAATTAACCTATGCGATTATGGAACAACTTTTGCTATCGTGAAGAACAAACAACACTGCCTCCAATAATACGCTATGTGATCGCTCAAATAGCCATGCGAATGTGAAGCACACAGGCGACCAAGCTTCATGAACGCGTTGAAGAAATTCCAGCTCCCAGTTTCTCATCTCTGTTCTACGCGATCGCGGTGCCCATCATGTGAATGCGAACAGTAACCCACACAGCCCTACGCGAACGCAGCCATCCAATCATGACCGCGATGAAGAAAATGCCTCAGCTCCAGATTTTCTCTACGCGAAAATATACCCATCTTCGCGATCACGAAGGACAACCAAGGAACCCGAAACCAGCAACAACCAGCAATGAAAACATGAAGAAAAATGATCTGAAATCAATCCGAAACATGTCTGAGCCCCTCGGGACCCCGTCTGAACATACCAATAAGTCTCATAACATAACACGGACCTACTCGAGGCCTCAAATCACGCATAACAACCTCAAAATCATGAATCACACCTCAAATTGAACTTAATGAACTTTTAAACTTTCAACTTCCAAAACACGTGCCGAATCATATCAAATCAACTCGGCATGAACTCAAATTTTGTGCAAAACTCCCAAATGACATAATGAAGCTATTCCCATTCCCAAAACCACAATCCGAACCCGATATCATCAAAGTCAACTCCCTGTCAAACTCATGAACATTCCAAACCTTCAAATTTCCAACTTTCGCCAATTAGTGCCGAAACCTTCTAGAAATATCCAAATGCAAATATAGGCATACGCCCGAGTCCAAAATCACCATCCGGACCTAACGGAACCATCAAAATTCCGAACCAAGGTCAAATATGAAAAAGTCAAACTTGGTCAACTCTTCCAACTTTAAAGCTTCAATCATGAAATTCATTCTTCCAAATCAATTCCGAATAACCTGAAAACCAAAACCGACGATTCACACAAGTCATAATACATCATACATTGCTGCTCAAGACTTCAAATAGCTGAATGCAAATGCAAATACTCAAACACAAGCAGCTGAGTCGTTACAACATTACAGCAAAATGGTGTTGTAGAAAACAAATAGAACTCTAAAGGATATGGTACTTACTTAAGTCTTTTTTAAGAGAAAATGGCTCAAGCATTTTATTTTATGGGTAAAAGGGATACTTTTAAGGATGAAGAGTTAATGAGCTTTAAAAACATAATACATCATTAAGGCTTTTTCATCACATTCAACACATCAATATATATACAGTCTCTTAGACGAAAACATAATCATAAGCCAAAATAAAAACTTTTTCATTAACTTTACACATTGTAAACTTGTTGTTAAAATAAAAGAGGGTATCTATTTTTCGTGTATTTTTCTTCTTTCCATATAGTTTCTTCAGAGTTGTGATTTAGTTCTCTGAACATGCCTATCAAGAATGACAATAAAGTTACTCCTCATTTATCAAGCCTGCATTAATTTCAATGGTGTCCAAAAAGATAAAGTGTGAAGAGTTGCGCATATATTTTGTAGTACCTACACATCAAATACTGAGTGAACTGAAAGTAACCTTATGTTTGAAGTCATTCTTAGGATGATATCCAATTTTCTCCTAGTGAATTCATAGGGTCCAATGGATTCAATGGCTTATCTTACTCTTTATCACGTCACATAAAACTTTTTTTTTTCTGGCGATACTTTCGATATACGAACTTACCTTCCATGGATTCTCACTTGCTAGGATGTTTTCTTGGTTAAGTGTTTCGAATCTTTCTAGAACATTCTTTTGTTATCAATCTGTGTTTGAAAAATAATTTTTGCAAAATAAATACGAAAGTAGAAACAAAACAGAAATAGAATCCGAAGAATAAAAGTTCAGAGCCCAACAAAAAATTGTGTTTCCTTAATGAATTTAACCTCATCATTGTTTCCCAAGATTGTTGGATTAATTCCTTCCAGGATAGAACAGAACAACTATTCTGTAATACCGACAATGAAAATTACAGAACTTCGTCGAACTCAACAAACGACAGTAAACCACACTGATGCTTACGTTTTGATTTTGAAAATAATACAGAAATGCAGAAGATAGAGGGGAGAGTATGTAGATTTTTGGTGGTGGAAAAGTGAGGCCAAGCCTCTGAATTTATAGCCAAGCAGTCTGGGTTGAATAGGTGCGAAGGTATCTGTTCACATGAGGTACCATTTCGGCAGAAAATATTTCTGCTTGGTCACGAATTTTAAATTTGAAAACGACCGTTAGGAAATTAACCGCGAAATAAAATCCACGCCAAAAATATCGGGAAAAAGAAAATAAATAAAGGAAAATGGAAAATAAGTTTGATCCAAAAAATAATCAATCAATCATATCAATTGATCGAATCTGAATCTGAATCTAAATCCTAATCTGAAGCCGAAGCCGAATGAGCGACGACGACGGCGCGATGCACCACTTCTTCTCAACTCTTTAAGAGCTAAAAGATGTGCTTCTCTATATAGGCACAATGATTTTCTTTCCATTTTCCGATGAGGGATAAAGTGTCTGAGTAAAAGAAACACTTCAAACATTTCTTTTTCCTCCAATTTGTTTCCCTCAATTTCTCATTCACACCTCCTTATTTTAATTAAATAAAACCCCAACAATCCCCCACATGAATGGGGAATGGCTATGTGAAAATATGCATGCCTGAAAAACTGTGTGATTTACAAGCAAGGATTAATCGTATCTGAACAAGTCAGTTTTCCTTTGAACTTTCCGTAGTGAACTTATGTCGGATATACTCGGTCAATCGGTAGATTTGATATCTTTGAATCATTGAACTTTTGTGTATACCTAGACAGCCATAAGTCACACAATTAACCCTTTAACTGTCTTTGATTCTCATTGTTGTGTTTGTTTCAGCCATGAATACCACCTGGTTCATAAGTGCGTAGAGAACTGGCCTTACAGAATTCTCCTTGAAGAGGCTTACACTTCATACTTACATAGGTGATTCCTAAACGTATTATCCCGTAGATACACTATTTGATATACTTCGCATCAAACGTAGAAACCATTAAAAAGCCTTAATGGTTTATCCTGGTACTAAACATTATCTTCATCACGAGAATGGATCAAAGTTTTATTTGACAATGTTGAACCGTCATTAGTGAATTTGTTTGATCTCCTTGAACCTAGATCTTGGGATCTCCAGTCTTCTAGGTAGAATTACCGCTACAATGACTTGTCCTCGGTCATAGTCTAATTTCCTTCGATGATTTATCAACTGCCTCTCTATTTAGGCCTTTTGTAAGAAGATCAAACACATTATCTTTTGACTTTACGTAGTCAATTGTGATAATTTCACTAGAGAGTAGTTGTCTAACAATATTATGTCTTTGTTATGTGACGAGATTTTCCATTATACATAACACTTCCAGCCCTTCCTATTGTCGCTTGGGTATCGCAATGCCTGCATATTAGAGCCACTGGTTTGGGCCAAAATGGAATATCTTTCAAGAAATTCTGCAGCCATTCAGCTTCTTCTCTAGCCTTATCTAAAGCTATAAACTCAGCCTTGTAGAGCGAGCGATGTATGTCTGTTTGGATGATTTTCAAGACATTGCTCCTCTACCACTAGTAAACACGTATCCACTTGTGGACTTTGTTTCTGATGACCATGTGATCCAATTTGCATCACTATATCCTTCAATTACCGCAGGATACTTTTTGTAGTGTAAAGCATAATCTTAGGTATGTTTTAGATACCCCAAAACCTGTTTAATTGCTATCCAATGAGTTTGGTTGGGATTATTTGTATAACGAATCAGTTTACTTACTGCACAAGTTATATCAGGTCGTGTACAATTTATGATGTACATTAAACTTCCCAACACTCGAGCATAATCCAATTGAGATTTGCTCTGACTTAAATTCTTTGTAAGAGCAACATTTACATCAATCAGGGTCTTTGTGACTTTAAAATCTAGATACTTGAATTTTTCAAGTACCATTTTAACGTAATGAGATTGAGACAATGCCAGTCCTTGAGGAGTCCTATGGATTTTAATTCCTACAATTAAATCAACAACTCCTAAGTCTTTCATATCAAACTTGCTAGCAAGCATATGCTTAGTAGTATTTATATCCGCAATATCTTTGCTCATTATTAACATATCATCAACATATAAACATACAATGACTATATGATTTGGAGTATTTTTAATATAAACACATTTATCACACTCATTAAACTATAATCTTTTTGCCAACATTATTTGGTCAAATTTCGTATGCCATTGTTTGGGTGCTTGTTTCAATCTGTAAAGTGACTTAACAAGTCGGCATACCTTTTTTTTTTTCTGAAAACCACGAACCCTTCAGGTTGTTCCATATAAATTTCTTCCTCCAAATCTTCATTTAAGAAGGCTGTCTTCACATCCATCTGATGGATTTCAAGACTATACACGGTGACTAAAGCTATTAACACCCGAATAGATGTAATTCTCGTTACCGACGAGTATGTATCAAAATAATCAAGACTTTTTTGTTGTCTAAACCCTTTGACAACTAATCTTGCCTTATATTTGTCAATATTACTATCAGCTTTCATTTTTTTTTGTCAAATCCACTAGGCATTGTGCCTAGGGTTGGTTTTTATACATAAAATAGAAAATTACATCAATGGAGGAGGGAATGAACCTTACCTCTAATCCTATGATGGATAACCAGCTGATTGTCAAAATTACAATCAATTGGATCCTGTACAATATGTGAAGTTAGACCTATAAGATAGTACCATATGCCAATCCACTATTGGATTTACAATTGGTCCCCCAAAATAAAAGAAACCTAGGTCAACTATGCAAAAAGAATGGAAGGACTTCTTCCATTTACAAGAGGTGCTATATCTAGAGATTGAGTAAATTAATCCCAAATAAAGTGACAAATATGTATGGGGAAAAGTTCCATTGTAACAGAAACCTATCTTTACCATGGCTTAAAAAATGTCATGAAAGAAAGCCAAGTTAAAGAGAAGCATGTGAGCATCGAATAAATAGGGAGCAGTGAGTTGTCTTTGGGTAACAGAAGAGATGGAGCACTGCAAGTGCAATTGTAGCTGTGAGTGTGGCTGTTTGTTATTGAGCCTCTGAAATGTCCCAAAAGAAATCTTAACATTGTGTCCATATAGTGTGTGAACAGATGCACCGGACAAAGCAAGGCAAGCTGCTGATGATTGCAGTCAGATATGTTGAAGGCTGCCCTTAGAGCGTGCAGAAATAATCAACTGGAGCTGGAGGCTGCTTGTTATTGTAACATAGTGATCAGTTAGGTTTCAATCCCTAAGAATGTTCCCTTGGATCCTATCAGTGATGCACGATATTGATGTATGTGCCCAGTTGTCATGGTCAGAAAGATAAACCCAATCCAGTTGATATACTTTCAATAGACTGAGCAACAGTGCTAATACCACACATTGAATGTACATCAATGGTCTAGATTTGTCCAATGTACCTGCAAAAATGAGCAAACATGTTAGTAATAAGAGTACACCATTGCTCTGCTTCCAATGGATGACTGTGGCTCTGTAGTCAATGAAACAGTAATGCAGGAGGTGGTTTACCGTTCTCAGGTTCTTGTGTCTACTGAAAAATGATGGGGGGTTTTGAATTGTAGCTGTAGATGTGAGTGGGCTATTTGTGGAATTGGTTACTGCTGGAGAAATGTTGGTGCTTCAGTTGTGAAAGCTTGTAGGCATATGAGTCATTGTGTATTGCGTGTGGTGATCTACTGTTTTGAGGTGGATGTTGTTGCATTTTTATCTGTCTGCTATTAATTTTGGATTGGACAATTGGACCTTTGAGTGTTGCCAAATTGTTACTACCATGCTCTGATGTGTAACATTGGTAGACAACATTGGCTAATAGATCCTTCCTATATGTTGTTAGATGATAATATCTTTGTGTGATTATGGAATTATGGTACTTTGTACCCTTGTCCTACACTCAGTAGAATAAGCATTGTGAATGCTAATACCACACACTGAGTGTAGGCCAAGTGATTAAGTATACCATAAGAGTTAGTACCTACAAAAAAGAAAGCAAAGTTAGTGAAATAACTGTACTTTTTTTTGCGAGTAAGAGTGGGTGTCCCCCATGTTCTTGTGGCTTCTGAAGACAGATGAAGGTGAGTTGAGTAGGTTGTCAGTGAGAGGGTAGAATGGAGGAACATGGAAAGATAGGTGGTTGCTATTCATTTTCATGAAGGTGTGCCAAGGAAGCTTTGTTGTCAGGTTCTTGTGGGTTCTGTAGCAAGGTGTAGGTGAAGATATAAATTATTTTACGATGACCCAAGTTGATGAGCTAACTCTAATTAATAAATTATTAGCATGATTTTTGTCTTCTTGGATTGGTGCTTTGGAGATTGAAGGTGGTTGTTGTTGTGGTGATGAGTTATGGTGGAGATTGTAGGCAGTGGTGGTGGATCGCATTTGTTGTTAGTATGTTGTGGTGATGGTTGAGTGTGATGTGGATCAAGGGGGTAGGGTGTTTGGTTAGGTGAGGACCTGTGAGATATATGGCTTGTGCTGGCAGTATAAGTCTCCTGCTATTTAGGTTTTTAGGCAAGGTGGTTCTTGAGGCTTTAAATTGGTAATGATTTACAAATATACATTGACAATCACTCAGTAGGTTGAGCATCAGGGTTGCTTATACCACACTCAGAGGGAATGCCAATGAATTGTGTGTACCACTAGTTAAGATACCTGCAAAAAAGAAACCCAAGTTAGTGTTAAGAACCTCACCGATATTCTACTCTAATTGGATTTGAAATATGTGATTTTGCATTTTCCTACTTGTGGTGCTGTAGATAAGATCTTTGTGAAGGATCTTCATTTGGCTTGTCAGTATGAACACTAGGAATTGGACAATTAGGTCAGCTCCCCTACAACAACTTGTGTTAAACATAACCATGAGAGGAAGATGAGGCTAAGTGTGGTGGTGCAGTGATTCTGCTTGTTCTCTTATGCCTGAAAGATGGGGTATTGTCGGAGTCTGCAAGATCTGTCCTAGATGTGGTTAGGTAGAGCTAATAGAGTGTGGAAATAGGTCAATGATGGCAGCTCATGGCTTAATTTAGATAAGGAATCAACTGGGCAATTAGCTTCTCTATACACATGTGAGGATCTGAATCCCTCACACTGTGAGCATAGGTCCTTAAGTTTATACAACTTTATCTTTAATGTCCAGGGGTATTCATTGTTACTACTAAGCCACTGGATAAGAAGAGTTGAATCTGCTTCAAGGTGGACTTTGTTAAGTCCATTGTTCAAGCACCATTGCACTCCCATAATGGTTGCTTCTATTTCAGCAAGATTGTTAGTGCCTCCCCCAAGGGGAATAGCAATGGCATGGATGAATTCACTAGAACGATCTCTGATGATGACCCCTGCCCCAATTCTAGCTAGATTACTCAAAGCACTCCCATCACTATTGACCTTTACAAAATTTGTTTCAAGTCTTTGCCAGATGACTTGAATGACAGAGGTGTGGTGCTTAATTTGTTCAACTATTGGATATAGTTCATTCCAGTTCAAAGGCCACGTGATATGAGGGAAATAGGTTCTCAGCATTAGTGAAACATCTGATTTGATAGAGATCAAGACCTTGGCCATGTAGGATGACTTTCCTCCATACTTTGCACTACATCTGTTCTTTCAAAGGTTCCAATAGATAATAATTGGCATGGTGTCTAGAACTAGTTTTTGGACTTCATTATGACTTTTCTGCATCCACCAGGTCATTAAGAGCAGTTTGGGAGGCTTGTTGTCAGTTTGTATTCTTGCAATTCCACCATATTTTCTCCAAACAAAACTGGCAAAAAGACTCCTTCTAAAAATGTGATCAACAGTTTCATTAGTAGGTTTGGAGCAGTAGATACATTTAGATATAGTAGGGTTGCTAAATAAAATTACCCTATCATCAGTTGGCAATTTATTTCTTAGAGCTCTCCACACGTAGAAAGACCATTTAAAAGGAATTTTCTTGTGCCAGGTTGTTCTGTTGGATAAGTTAGATTGTTTCTTCTTTCGGATGAGTTCCCAAGAAGAAGCACAGGTTAACTTATTGTCACGACCCAAACCGATAGGCCGTGACGGGCTCCCGGTGCCTTACTCAACCGAGTACCAACGTAACGTATCCTTCTTATCGTACTATCATTAGAAAATGGGCCAAACGGGCCGTTATGGGCTAACCAGAATAAATATAATGGAATACTCAATATAAATAGCCCTACCACCATAGGATAACATTTTGCCATGCCAGCCCTTGATTCTACCAACTATCTTAGCAGTTAGATTATTGAAGTGAATGATCCTATTTCTACTAGTATACAAAGGGCATCCCAGGTTGGTTAGTGGAGATTCCCTCCTGGAAAAACCAGTTTCTGCTCTAATCCTTCTGACAACAGACTGAAAGGCACCAGGTGAAGTCATGAAATGACTTTTATCCTTGTTAATTTTCTGGCCTAAACTGTCTTCAAAACTGCTCAAGATCTTTATAATTTTTTGAAGTGATACTCTGCCTCCTGAGGTAAATATGATAATGTCATCAGCAAAACTGAAGTGATTAATCTGTGGTCCACTCCTTTGCATATAGAAACCATTAAAAGACTGATCATGGTTGAGATTATTAAGCATCTTAGACAGCAATTCAACTTCAATAATGAACGGAGAAGGAGCTAGGGGATTTCCTTGCTTTAGACCTCTAGTAGACTGAAAGAAGCCCCATCTGGTGCCATTAACAATGACAGAGTACCAATTATTGGACATGGTCCTCCAAATCATGTCAATGATTCTTTTATAAAATCCCATTCTTCTCAGTATGATACATGTTAAGCTCCATGAGACTCTATCATAGGCTTTGGCCATGTCTAATTTAATAACAATATTGGAACCAACATTAGGCTTTTTGATTCCACGGACAATTTCCTAGGCAAGCATGATGTTTTCAGAAATGTTTCTCCCTTTAACAAAGCTTGACTGATTGGCTGAGATGATTCTAGGGAGGATAGGAGCCAACCTTGAACAGATAATCTTGAAAATGATCTTGTTGATGAAATTGCTAAGGCTGATTGGTCTAAATTATGTTAAGGAATTAGAAAACTCCACTTTTGGTAATAGGACAAGACATGCACTTGTCATATATCTGGGCATGGTGCATCCTCCAAAGAAAGCCAGGACAACCTATAGCAGATCAAACTTGATGACTTCTCAATAAGCTTGGTAGAACTTACCATTCATGCCATCAGGGCTTGCTGCACTTGTGGGGTTCATGGAGAAAACTACTTCTTTTAGTTCATTCATAGTAGGGTATGTGGAAAGAACAGAGTTGTCTTCTGAAGTGATCATGGATGGGATACATGAGAGTAGATCTTCTCTGATGATTTCTCCTGGATCGAAAAAAGGTCTTGAAAGTAGTCACAAGCTGCTTGGCCAATAGCCTCATCACATTGTACCCAATTTTCTTCTTTATCCTTGATTTTGTGAATGTATAACTTCCTTCTTCTACCCCTCATTAAGCTGTGAAAGTATCTGGAATTTACATCCTATTCTTTGAACCAATGTAGTTGAGTTTTCTACTTAAGGATTGACTCTTCAAATTTCATGTACCTAAGATATTGAGCTTTGAGTTCATAAAGTATAACTCTGTCATTCTCAGAGTTACTCTATGCCCAGAACATCTCTTCATCTTTGACTTGCTGTTCAAACTGTTTGGCTTTCTGGAAAATGTCTCTGTATTCCTGTCTAGACCAGATACTCCGAGCATTGCTGAGTGCTTTGAGTTTCTGATGGAAGGTCCACATTGTATTGCTTGTAACTTCTCTACTCCATACCTTCTCCACAAGTGGCATGAATTTATCATTGTCCACCCAACATCTGAGAAATTTGAAATATCTCTTGTCATTATCTTGCCTTATATTGCTTTCCATAAAAAGTGGATTATGGTCTGAACTTGCTGAAGCTAGATGGGAAATAATGGTAGCAGAGAAGACATCCAACCGTTGATCATTCACTAGACCTCTATCCAGTCTCTTTCAAATAATAGAACTTGGTCCCCTACCATTTGACCAAGTGTATTTGTGACCATAGTATCCAAGATCCACAAGCCCACTATCCTCAATCATGCTTAAAAAGTCCATACATTTACTCATCTGATAAGGAATACCTCTAATATTCTCCTTTACTAATGCTATAACATTGACATCCCCGATGACACACCAAGGAATAGTGTATATAGAAGATTTATGTCTTAGAGCATCCCATAAAGTTCTCCTCAGCATTGGCTTGCGTTTGACATAAACAACTGTGAGATTAAAAGTATTTCCATCCTCAACATGTTTCATCTCCATAGATATCTATTGATCATCAGTATCTAGAACCTTAGTTGTGAATTCTTTGTCCCAGAATACCCAAATTTTGTTATTGACATTTGAAGTTGCTTGGTGCATAGAAAGTTAGAGTTTGAATTGGTTGATGTATGTGTTATCTAGGAAGGCTTCAAGGATAGTAATAAAAGATAGTTGGTGAAGTTGCTTTAGGATTTTGAGTCTTTCAATAACTCCTGAGGTCCAAATACCTCTTGCATTCCTTATGAGTGTACTAATAATTAAGGTTTTGATGGGGTTGTGGATTTTGGTGGTATATTGCTGGCAACAACCGCTTTACTTCTGGTGACTCTTGGTGAGGGTCCCATTCTGGGTGATAGGTTCTGTGTCATAATGAATTCCTGTTGATCAGTTGATCCATTTACAGCTTCAATAAGAAGATCACAAAGTTGATCATTGTGATCATTCTCTTCTTTAGAAAATTCCACATGTTCATCTTCAAATTGGATGAGTCTGTATTCATTATCATCAGGGTATCTGGTACCACAATCAATATTAAACATCTCATCTCCAGAAATCCCTTTTTCGGGGAACACTAGAGTCTTACAATTGACTTTGCTCAGATGATGCCAGTTTTTCATTTTTCCTTCTCATTGCTCTTCTTTTCTTTTGACTTGGATTATTCTTTGATTTTGGAATCTGAATGGAGAAGTCAGAAGCAACTTTTGCTTTGCCTTTGGCCAACTGTTTAATCATAGTTGACTGATCTTCCTCAAAACTACTGATATCAATATTGGTCTCATCAACTGTGTGAGTTTCTGAAGGGTAAGTAGTGGTATCAAGAGTGATATGGTCCATCCTAGGTTGAAGCCTATGTGCCTGGGCACACTCATGCAAAACATGAGGAATCCCACCCCCTTTTAGATCCCCATTCCCAACAGATCTAGGTTCCTCCTGGCAGTTCACCTTTCCTCCTTCAACTTCATTAGTAGAAATCAATTTAGGGGGGAGTGGGAAGAGGATACTGGGTGAGAACCCCTCTCCAGTGAAGCTGGAGGAACATTAAGAGTATTAGAGATTATACCCGAGGACTGCTTTGGCATTGTGGTTGTATCTTTAGTTTTCTGTTATGTCTCTATGCTTGATTAGGCTTGGGTTTCAACTTGTGAGGTTTCAATAACCTTTTGTGCTCATGTATCTTGCTTTGATGTGGAATTTTGGTGCTGCCTTTTATTGTTTTGCCCTTTATATTGTCTTTTTCTCTATGTTTTCCATCCTTCCTTTTCATTGACTGTGTCAGATTGTTGGTGATCTTTTCCTTTTGAATTCTCATAAGTTTTGGTTTCCTTATTTTGACTGGTTATTTTACCTCCATGTTTTTGTGATCTAATTAGGTGTTATTGCTCTCTTGCTTTGGTTTCCTTGCCCTGATTCTCCTTCTGATTACCTTGATTATGAGATGATAATTGACCACTAGTGAGTTGCTTTTGGTTATTTTCCTGGTTGCTTTCAGCTGCATTTTGTTCTTTCTTTTTCTTATTCTCCTCATCTTTCATTCTAATTGGGCAATGATATGAGTTGTGATCCAGGTATTTGCAATAGAGGCAATACTCAAGGATATTTTCATAATGTACTTCAAGCCACCTTTCATTACTATTTTAATCTTCATCATACACCAACCACACATAGTAGGGTCTTGGCTTTGTCAAGTCAATTTGCATCTTATTCTTAGCCACACTTCCTCTGGTTTTTTGGAAAGAAGCCAGATCCAAATGTAAAGCCTTTCCTACTGGAGATAGTAAGACAGCCAAAATTTCCATGTAGTATAAATCCCAAGGTAATTCTGGTACCACCACCCATAAAGGAACAATTGGTGAATCTTCAGTGGGATTGAAAGTAGGTGTCCATGCTTCCAGTTTCATCATTTGCCCATGTATGTACATGAACTGCCTAGTCCATATTGTGACATTATCATACTCATTGTCCAAGTCTATGGATATTGTTCTAGCATTGAAATGTGCTATCTTGACCCCTCCTTTTAACTTAGCTTGTGTCACAAAGCTTCTTCTAATGACCTTTATTCTTGGCATTGTGTTAGAAAATTTCCCAACAACTATGAACCTACATCTAGATGCTAGATTCACCATGTAATCATGTATGTCAAAGATGACTGCAGGTTGACCTTGCTTAGTGGTGAATTTGGGTGGTGTGAATTTAATAGGTTCCAATTCAGCTTCACACCTGGCTCTTAATTTGGTGACATAGGAGTGTTTAACTGTGGGTGGAGGTGGTGCAGGAGTGTTGAGTGGATGTTTTGGTTTAGTGTTGGTTTCCTTTGGTTGGTTACTGGTGTTGACATTATTAGATGTTTGCTTGGGTGTAGACTGTTGGTTTGTAGGCTTTGTGTGGATAGGTTTGTCAAAGTTGGATGACACATTTAGGTAAGATATTTTTATTGATAACTGTTTGATTATTGGGATGTGCCTGGGCCGTGGGGATAGACTGAGAGCCTTTGTATTTCAACTATTGTGGACCTACAAGAGAACTTTCATGGTTATTGTGGTTGGTCTGCTTATCTTGGCTTAAAGTTGTAGGTTCAGGTTGTTGTGTATCAGCAGGGACAACTACGACAACTGAAGTACCCGAGTGAGTGGCATCAAGGGCCATATGAAGTTGTTGAAGCTCAATATGGTTGGAATTTTCCTGATCCATCTCCATGATAGTAGGAAGATTTTGCAATTGGCTGGGGATCATTTCAAACTATGGATCACCAAGCTCGACCATCTGGTGTGCCACAGGATTTTTGGAAAATTCAGTGGAGTCAATTTCCTCGATGATTTGGTCTGAAACTTTGCCCATACGTTCATCATGATTCCTAGAGACATCTCCAATACTTGTGACAGGTTGAATTGGCCTAGAACTGTTAGTGTCATTTCATCGAACAATTGGAGTGCTAAACTCAATTGTGGCCTTTGATTGTAAAATTAAAACATTTGATTTGTTCCCATGCTCAATTGAGGTGGTGGTTGTGTTCTTCGCATCAAGATAAAGAGATTGGCATTGAGTTATGCATTATTTGGACCGCTGGAACTCCATGTCAGACCAACTGTAGCTCGTCGGAGGTCTGCAATTGATCGAAGCTCTCAATTTCCACAGTGGAATGATCCAAATTTTTTCTTGTAGATGGTATTTGACCTGGAGAAGATGATTTTCCAACTGGAACCACTCGATTTGACCCAGAATTCGTCGAGGAAATTTTTTTGGAACCCAGGCGATTTTTTGCTATAGTAGCTCCAACGCCTTTTTTGAGATCTGCAACGGATGGGAATGAATTTTGGGAAGAGGCCAAAAGTGGTGTGTGTGAATTTATGAAACACATGTTTTGAGACTGGTCCAGTGGCTTTCCACCACCGAACGACTGAAATGTGGCCATTTCCGACGCGACAGTTTTGAAATTTATTTTGTCGGGTGGGAGAGAAATGGGGTGCTAGAGGTAAATTTAAGTGGATGTTGGGGATTTTCCCCGGGTTTTCATTTTTCTTTTGAAAATTAACTTAGAACCCAAAAGGTTATTTCCTGGAGGAAGGTCAACTAATTTCTAAGTATAATTACTTAATATGGATTCTATCTCACTATTGACTGCCTTGTTCCAATATTGTGCTTCCGAGTAAGACATTGCTTCTTTAAACGTTTGAGGCTCATTTTCCAACAAAAATGCTAGAAAGCATGGTCCAAAGGAAGTAGTTGTTCTTTGACGTTTACTACGTCTTAGATTTTCCTCATTAAACGTACTTTCTTTTGCTTCTTCTTGAGGTCACTTAGATTTTTTACTAGATGACTCACATTCATTTTTATGCGGATAAATATTCTCAAAGAATTCAACATTACGAATTCGATTACCGTATTAATATGAATATCGGGATTTTTTGATTTATGAACCAGAAAATGATATGCCTTACTATTTCGTGCATATCCTATGAAAACACAATCAACTGTTTTTAGTCCAGTCTTCACCCTTTTTGGGGTTGGGAACTTGCACTTTAGCCAAACACCCCCACACTATAAAATATTTTTAATTGGGATTTCCTACCTTTCTATTTTTCATATGGAATGGATTGCGGTTTGCTGTGGGAGAACTCAATTGAGTATTTGGTTAACTGTAAGAATAGCTTCCCCCCACAAGTTCTGGGTAAACCCGAAGTTATCAACGCGACATTCATCATCTCATTTAACGTTCTATTATTTATTTTCGCAATTTCATTAGATTGCAGTGAGTAAGGGGCAATTATTTAGTGAATAATTCTATATTCCAAACATATTTCTTAAAAAGGAGATTCATATTCGCCACCCTTATCACTTCTTATCATTTTGATCTTTTTGTTTAGTTGCATTTCAACTTTATTTTTGCATTGCTTGAATGCCTTAATTGCATCATCTTTATTATTAAGTAAGTATATATAGCAATATCTAGTACTGTCATCAATAAAAGTTAAAATACTTTTTTGCACCGCGAGATGGTATTGACTTCATGTCGCAAATATTTGTGTGAATTAAGTTTAAAGGATTTGAATTCTTTTCAACTGACTTATAAGGATGTTTAACATACTTAGATTCCATACATATTTGACATTTCAAATTATAGCATTCAAATTTAGGCAATACTTCCAAGTTAATCATTTTTCGTATAGTTTTGAAGTTGATGTGACCTAAACATGCATACCATAAATTATTTGACTCAAGTAAATAATAAGAAACTTGAACTTTATTGATATCAATAGTTATTACATTCAACTTGAAAAGGCCCCCAGTTAGGTAATCTTTTCCTACATACACATCATTCTTACTTATCACAATTTTTCAGAAACAAACACACACTTAAATCCATTCTTGATAAGAAATCCAGCAGAGACCAAATTCTTTCAAATTTCAGGAACATGAAAAACATTGTTTAGAGTCACAACTTTGCACGAAGTCATCTTCAAAGATATCTTTCCAAATGCTTCAATTTTTTCTGTTGCGGAGTTTCCCATAAAGATAGTCTCGTCGGGCCCTACGGGAACATAAGAGGTAAATAACTCTTTGTTAGCACAAACATGGTGAGTGGCTCTAGAATCAATCCACCACTCCTTAGGATTTCCTACCAAACTACATTCAGATAGCATGGCATATATATCCTCTATTTCATCATTCTTTTGAACCATGTTTGCTTGACTCTTCTTCTTGTCCTTCTTCGGTGCACGGCAGTCCACAACCTTATGTCCAACCTTTCCACAGTTGTGCCAATTACCTTTGAACATCTTCTTGCTCGGGTAATTCTTTGGTCCAGACGGCTTCTTTCTCTTTTTGTTGCTTGTAGACGCTTCCTCAACAATATTTACTTCCATTATTGTTGAATTTCAACCGGACTTCTTCTCAGCAGCCTTATTGTCCTCTTCAATCCGTGGACGAACAATAAGGTCTTCAAGCATCATCTCCTTGCGCTTATGTTTCAAGTAATTCTTAAAGTCCTTACACAGTAGAGACAACTTTTCAATAAATGCCGCAACTTGAAATGCTTCATTTATGAACATACCTTCAATCATAAATTTATAATTTGTAAAATAATCAATATCTTGAATAAAAATATTGACTCGATTTATACATTCAACAAGGAGGTTGTCATGACCCAATTTCTCCTATAGGCAGTGATGGCGCCTAAGGTCGCCGCTTGGAAAGCCTACGGGGAAGTTACTACATGATTTCTTATTTTAACCAATTTCCAAGTTATTAAATCCCATTTGTTTAGAGTTTTGAGAGATAGAGATTCAAATGGCTAAAAATGAAGACAACTGAATGCAAGCATAAATATGTAACTACCTCAAAACAGTAAAGTCTACTAGAGTGTGTGCCAAGATTCGGTGTCACAAGTGTATGAGCACTAATAGAATATACAAAACTCTAACTACTATCTGAAATAACATAGACAGAAAATAAGTACAAAAGAAAGGCTCTAGGTGCTGCCGGAGGACTCAGGATGCAGCTCACCACTAGGCCTCCAGGTAACGGGGGTGTGCGCCGGTATTCCCACCAGATGCACCTGCCTCAAATCCTGCACGGTTAGTGCAGAAATATAGCGTGAGTACATAAACAACATGTACCCAGTAAGTATCAAGTCTAACCTCGAAAAAGTAGTGACGAGGGGTCGACATCGACATTTACTATGGGCTATAAATAAAGTGCAAAAATCATAAATAAGCATGGATTATGTAAGCAATTAATACCACACAGTAACAAGCAGTGAATAATAATTCTCTTTACTAACAATAACTTCAAATTAATTCCTGTCCCTTAAATAATAGTGACCGCTCAAGCCATAAATTAATATCAAATAAAAGTTAGGCCCCGAGTATTATCACGCACGATTTATACCGAGGTCGTACGGCCCGATCTAGAAATATATTGTGCACTGCCGAGGGTCGAACGACATGAACAATAGATGCATCTATTAACCTGCCGAGGCGAACGACCCTCTCCCATGAGAGTAGAGGAAAGTTTACCTCGCTCGCGGAAATACTTGCGACGCGAGTGAACATAAAATTGTCAGAGTTCTCATAAAATCCTTAAATTCTTTCCAAACACAAGAAATCTAAACTAGAGACTTTAAATATTTAATTCCTTAATCTCAGCTCATTTCAAAGCAGTTAATGTGCATAACCAACATAACAGTGCAAACAAGGTATGGTGTAAGCCTAAGTCTACCCGGACATCACATATAATACAGCTACGCACGGACTCTCATCACCTAGTGCGTATGTAGCTCCCCACGCATAAAATTCATAGCAAAAATACACCTAAGGGGAAGAGATCCCTCTTACAAGGTTAGGCAAGAGACTTACCTCATCTCAAAGCTTATTTTACGTTCCACAATTGTGCTTTAAACCCTTAACTCAGCGCCAAACAACTCGAAACTAGTTAAATATTATATTAGATAGTCAATACATGTTCAAAAGTTTATATCCTAACTATTAAAGTAATTTCCCAACCCTAATTGAAGAATTCCTAAAATTCACCCCCGGGCCCAAGTGCCCGGATTCCGAAAATTTTTAAAGAAAGCTGTTACCCAAAACCTCATGAACTCAAGTATATGATTTTCATTAAATTCCATAATTGTTTTCGTGGTTAAATCCCATTTTTATCAAGACCTAGGTTTTTCATCTAAACCCATGATTTCACAAATTTTTCATGTTAAATCTACCCATAATCTATGTATTTAACTCACATTGTAAGGAAATTAGTTACCTCAAAGTGATAGGTGGAAACCCCTCTCTAAGAACTCCAAAAATCGCCCAAAGAATGAAATAAATGAACCCAAAAGGGTTGAGTCCCGACATTAAATGAGGGTTCTGCCCAGCAGAACTTCCGCATCTGCGGTCACTAGGCCGCATTTACAGTACCGCTTTTTTGGCACAAGACCCGCTTCTACGGAACTCCACAGCCCCAGCGTAGGCCGCATATGCGGACGTGTTTCAGCTTTTGTGGTCTCGCTTCTGCGACTCCTCATCGCAGAAGCGGGGTCGCTTCTGCGCTCAACCTTTCGCTTCTGCGGACCAATGGACAAGGCTCCAAAGCCGCTTCTGCGGACAAGAGGACGCATCTGCGGGCTCGCACCTGCGGCCAAGAGCTCGGAGGTGTGGGCACACCAGAACTGGTGCACCAGCTGCCCTTATTGAGTCTTAACTCAATCCGCGCATCGTCCGAATGGCGTCCGGGGCCCCTGAGGCCCCGTCCAAATATACCAACAAGTCCATAAATATGATACGGACCTGCTCAAACTCTCGAAATGCATAAAACAACAACAAAACCAAGAATCACAACCCAAAACCAAATCGAATCAAGTTATGAACTTCAAGTTTCCAAATCGCCCCGAACGCGCCGAAACATACTTAGACTACTCGGAATGACACCAAATTTTGCGGGAAAGTCTTAAATCACCATACGGAACTATTACCTATCTCGAAATCCCAATTTGACCCAGATAACACCAAAACCTATTCCAAACCAAATTTAAAGAACTTTAAAACCTTAAAGGAGCCATCTTTCACTATTAGGCGCCGAAACGCTCCCGGGTCATCCTAAACCCGATACGAACATACGCCTAAGTCTGAAATAATCATACAAACCTATTGGAACCGTCAAATCCTGATTCCGAGGTCGTTTACTCAAAACGTTGACCGAAGTCAAACTTAGCCTTTTGGCCAACCTTAAGGAACCAAGTGTTCCGATTTCAAAACAGTAAAAGCACATACAAGGAGTCTTATTTAGGGGAACAAGGTTCTAGAAAGCAAAATGACCGGTCGGGTCGTTACATTTTCTACTTCTTAAACAAACATTCATCCGCAAACGGGTCTTGAATCATACTTGGAGTGCTGAATAAGTGTGGATATCTGCTCCGCACGTCCTCCTCGGCCTCCCAAGTCGCCTCCTTGACTGGTTGTCCTCTCCACTAAACTTTTACCGCAGAAATCATTTTGGACCTCAACTGGCGAACCTGCCTGTCAACAATGGCAACTAGCTCCTCGTCATAACCCAGGCTCTTATCTAATTGAACCGTGTTGAAGTCTAACACATGCGACCTGCCGGCATGATACCTCCGAAGCATAGACAAGTGGAAAATCGGATGAACTCCCGATAGACTGGGGGCAAGGCAAGCTCATAAGCAACCTCCCCAACTCGCCTCAACACCTCAAAGGTGCCTATAAACCTTGGGATCAACTTGCCTTTCTTCCCGAACCTCATGATCCCTTCATTGGTGAGACCTTCAAGAGAACTTTCTCGCCCACCATAAATGATAAATCATGTGCCTTCTGATCCGCGTAACTCTTATGTCTGGACTGTGCTGTACGAAGTCGCTCTTAAATCAACTTTACCTTTTACAAGGCATCCTTCACCAAATCAGTACCATATAACTTAGCCTCACCGGGTTCAAACCATCCGATGGGTGAACGACGTCGCCGACCATATAATGCCTCAAATGGAGCCATCTCGATGCTGGACTAATAACTGTTGTTGTAAGAAAACTCGGCCAAAGGCAAGAACCGATCCCACTTCCCTCCAAAGTCAATCACACATGATCTGAGAATATCCTCCAAGATCTAAATTGTTCGCTCCGACTGCCCGTCGGTCTGCGGATGAAAAACTGTCATGAGCTCTACTCGGGTCCCCAACTCACTCCGTACTGCTCTCCAGAAATGTGAAGTAATCTGAGGGCCTCTATCTGATATGATGGAAACAGGTACATCATGCAACCGAACTATCTCCTGAATATAAATCTGGGCCAACCTCTCTAAAGTATACGTGGTCACAACCGGAATGAAGTGTGCCGACTTGGTCAACCAGTCGACAATGATCCAAACTGCATCAAACTTCTGCAAGGTCCGCGGCAACCCAACTACGAAGTCCATAGTAATGCGCTCCCATTTCCACTCAGGTATAGTCATCCGCCGAAGTAGGCCACCTGGCCTCTGACACTCATACTTGACCTGCTGGCAATTTAGACACCTCGTAACATACTCAACTATGTACTTCTTCATTTGATGCCACCAATAATGCTACCTCAGGTCGCGATACATCTTTGTTGCACCTGGATGAATAGAATACCGAGAACTGTGTGCTCCCTCTAGGATCTTCTCCCTCAAACCATCAACATTAGGAACACATAGGTGACCCTGAAGTCGCAAAACACCGTCCTCACGGATAGTAACCTCCCTGGCACCACCCTATAATATCGTCTCACTGAGAACCAACAAGTGCGGATCATCAAACAGGAGAGCCTTGATCTGCTCGAATAGTGAAGACTGGGCGATGACACATGCAAGGACTCGGCTGTGCTATGAAATATCCAACCTCACAAGTTTGTTATCCAAGGACTGAATGCCCAAAGCTAGTGGCCTCTCCTCCGCTGAAATGAATGCCAAACTACCCATACTCTCCGCCTTTCTTCTCAAGGCATCTACAACTATATTCACCTTGCCCGGGTGATAAATGATGGTGATATCATAATCCTTCAGTAACTCAAGCCACCTCAACTGCCTCAAATTGAGATCCCTCTGCTTGAACAAATGCTACAGGCTGCGATGATCGGTGTAAACCTCACAGGACACCCCATAAGGATAATGCCTCCAGATCTTAAGAGCATGAACAATCGTGGCCAACTCCAAATTGTGTGCAAGGTAATTCTTCTTGTGGGTCTTCAGCTGACGTGAAGCATATAAAATAACTCGCCCCTCCTGTATCAATACACAACCCAAGCTAACGCATGAAGCATCACAATACATAGTATGCATCCCTGAACAGGAAGGAAACACTAACACCAGTGCTGAGGTCAAGGCAGTCTTGAGCTTCTGAAAGCTTGCCTCATAATCGTCGTACTATCGGAACAGAGCACCCTTCGGGGTCAATCTCGTCAAAGGTGCTGCAATAAATGAAAATCCCTCCACAAACCGACGATAATAACCTGCTAACCCCAGGAAGCTCCTGATCTCAGTAGCTGTAGTAGGACGAGGCCAACTCTGAACTGTCTCGATCTTCTTGGAATCAACCTTAATACCCTCTCCCGATGCAACATGTCCCAAGAATGCCACAGAATCTAGACAGAACTCACACTTGGATAACTTAGCATATAACTTCTGTTTTCGCAAGGTCTGAGTACCACTCTCAGATGCTGCTCGTGCTCCTCCATGCTCCGCGAGTACATCAAATTGTCATCAAAGAAGACAATGACAAACAAATCAATATACGGCCTGAACACCCTATTCATCAAATCCATAAACGCTGCCGGGGCATTAGTCAAGACAAAGGACATCACTAAAAACTCATAATGGCTATATCTAGTCCGGAAAGCCGTCTTTGGGAGATTGGAATCCCGAATCTTCAGCTGATGGTACCCCAATCTCAAGTCGATGTTAGAGAACACCCTAGCACCCTGCAACTGGTCAAACAAGTCAACAATATGCGATAACGGTACTTGTTCTTAATGGTAACCTTGTCCAACTGGCAGTAATCAATGCACATCCGCATAGTCCCATCTTTCTTCTTCACAAATAACACCGGTGCACCCCAAGGTGATACACTCGGCCTGACGAACCCTTTTGCTAGCAACTCCTCAAATTGCTCCTTCAGCTCTCTCAGAGCCATGCGGTATGGTGGAATAGATATGAGCTGGGTACCTAGAGCCAAATCAATACAGAAATCGATTTCACTATCTGGTGGCATGCCTGGAAGATCAGAAGGAAACACATCGAAGAACTCCCGGACCACGGGCACTGAATCAATCGCCGGAGTCTCTGTGGTAGTATCTCGAACATAGGCTAGATAAGCCAAGCACCCCTTCTCGACCATGTGTCGAGCCTTTAGAAATGAGATAACCCGACTAAGTGTACTGATAGACGAACTCTTCCACTCTAATCTACGCAACTCTGGCATCGCCAAGGTAACGGTCTTGGCATGGCAATAAAGGATGGCGTGATATTGAGATAACCAATCCATGTTAGGATGACCTCAAAGTCGGTCATATCAAGTAACAGAAGATCCACTCGGGTCTCATAACCATAGAAAATAATAATGTGGGACCGGTAGATCCGATCCACAACAACAAAATCGCCCACTGGAGTGGACACATAAACATGAGTACCCAAGGACTCCCGAGAAACACCCAGGAAATGAGCAAACAAAGGTGAAACATACAAATAGGTAGACCCTGGATCAAATAGTACCGAAGCATCCCTACCGCAGACATAAATAATACATGTGATCACGGCATCTGAGGCCACTACATCTGGTCTGGCCAGAAAAGCATAGAATCTAGCTGGAGCGCCACCTGACTGGCCTCCTTCTGTCTGATCTCCACCTCTAGGAAAACCCCTACCCACCCGCCCTCCGCCTCTGGGCGGCCGGACGGCTAGTGGGGCGGCTGGTGCTATAATCATAGACTGGTGTCTATGCTACACTGCCTTGCCCCGAAGTCTAGGACAAAACCTCTTCATGTGGCCAGGATCCCCACATTCATAACAACCTCTTAGAACGGCGGACTGCTGACCGGAAGCCTGACCGTGATGACCTAAATACCGACTAGAGGATCCCTGAATAGCTGGCAGATGGTAAGAACTCTCTGGCATGGCACTTAAATAAGGTCGCACTAGAGCACCCCGAGAAGGCGACAGTGCTGGATATGTAGTCCTGCTAGACTGACCCCTCACGAACTAACCCCTGCCCCCAGCCGGGGCTCCACTAAACTCTCCAGAATACCGGAACCGCTTATCCCTCGTAGCCTGCTCCCGAGCACGCTGACGTGCACCCTCGATCCTCCAAGTTATCTCTACAACTAGCTCGTAAGAAGTCCCCATCTCAACCTCTTGGGCGTAGTGGCCTGACTGGTAGAGTGAAATCCCGTAACAAACCTCTGCACTCTCTCAGCATCAGTCGGAAGTATCATAAGTGCATAACGAGACAACTCAGAGAATCTCACCTCATAGTCGGTCACTGACATATGGCCCTGCTGGAGCTACTCAAACTGAAGTCGCAACTCTTCCCTATGAGAGGGCGGAATATATCTGTCCAAGAATTGGCATGTGAACTGGCCCCAAGTCATGGGAGGAGAACCTACTGGTCTGCCAAGAAGATAAGACTGCCACCATCTACGGGCCCCACCCTCCAGCTAGAAAATAGTAAAATCCACCCCATGAAACTCTAATATCCTCATGTTGTGCAGCCAGTCCCTGCACCGGTCAATAAAGTCCTGGGGGTCCTCGTGTCGCTCACCTCCAAAGACAGGAGGCTGTAGCCGGGTCCATCTATCTAATAGCCTATGCAGATCGCCAGCCGCAGCTGGTATGGGCTCGGGTATGGCTACTGCAACTGGCTGAGCTCCGCCCACGGGTAGTGTGCCCTGGGTATGATATACGGCAACTGCGTGCCCTGGAGCTAGAGTGGTAGGGGTCTGTGCTCCCCCTCCCGTCTGAGATGTTGCAGGGTTTTCTCGAATTAAACCAGCCTGAGTCATAGAATCCATGAACCGTAGCATACGACCCATGACCTCGTGGAATCCCAGCGCGTACATGAAATCCACCGAGGCTGGTGCTGGTGCAGCCACCTCACTCTGCTACTCAACAATGGGAACCTCTACTAGATCCACTGGTGGTGTAACTGGAGCAACTCTAGGACGCCCTCGTCCTTTACCACGAACTGGAGCCCTCCCTTGGCCTCGGCCTCTAGCGATAGGGGGAGCAGTTCCTCCATGGTCTGGTACATCTGATGTGCGCGTTCTCACCATCTGTGAGAGAATGAGAGAAAAAGAATACTTAGCACTGCATCAAATGCATGATAGGAGATGAAGAAAGAGTAGTTTCCTAACACCCTATAGCCTCTCGAAGATGAGTACAGACGTCTCCGCACCGATCTGCAAGATTCTATTAGGGCTTCTCATAACTTGTGAGACCTACATGAACCTAGTGCTCTGATACCATGTTCTCACGACCCAATTTCTCCTATAGGTCGTGATGGCACCTAATGTCGCTGCTAGGCAAGCCTACGGGGAAGTTACTACGTAATTTCTTCTTTTAACTAGTTTCCAAGTAATTAAATCCCATTTGTTTAGAGTTTTGAGAGATAGAAATTCAAATGGTTAAAAATGAAGATAACTGAATGCAAGCATAAATATGTATCTACCCCAAAACTGTAAAGTCTACTAGAATGTGTGCCAAGATCCGATATCATAATTGTATGAGCACTAATAGAACATACAAAACTCTAGCTACTGTCTGAAATAACATAGATAGAAAATAAGTACAAAAGAAAGGCTCTAGGTGCTGCAAGAGGACTCAGGATGCAGCTCACCATTAGGCCTCCGGGTAACGGGGGTGTGCGTCGGTATGCCCACCAGATGCACCTTCCTCAGATCCTGCACGGTCAATACAGAAGTGTAGTGTGAGTACATAAACAACATGTACCCAGTAAGTATCAAGTCTAACCTAGAAGAAGAAGTAACGAGGGGTCGACATCGACACTTACTATGGGCTATAAATAAAATGCGAAAATCATAAATAAGCATGAATTATGTAAGCAATTAATACCACACAGTAACAAGCAGTGAATAATAATTCCCTTTACTAACAATAACTTCAAATTAATTCATGTCCTTTAAATAATAGTGACTGCTCAAGTCATAAATTAATATCAAATAAAAGTTAGGCCCCGAGTATTATCACGCACGATTTATGCCGAGGTCGTACGGCCCGATCCAGAAATATATTGTGCACTGCCGAGGGTCGAACGACACGAACAATAGATGCATCTATTAACCTGCCGAGGCAAACGACCCACTCCCATGAGAGTAGAGGAAAGTTTACCTTGCTCGCGAAAATACTTGCGACGCGAGTGAACATAAAATTGTCAGAGTTCTCAAAAAATCCTTAAATTCTTTCCAAACACAAGAAATATAAACTAGAGACTTTAAATATCTAATTCCTTAATCTCAGCTCATTTCAAAGCAGTTAATATGCATAACCAACATAACAGTGCAAACAAGGGATGGTGTAAGCCTAAGTCTACCCGGACATCACATATAATACAGCTACGCATGGACTCTCGTCACCTAGTGCGTATGTAGCTCCCCACGCATAAAATTCACAGCAAAAATACACCTAAGGGGAAGAGATCCCTCTTACAAGGTTAGGCAAGAGACTTACCTCATCTCAAAGCTTATTTTCCAGTCCACAATTGTCCTTTAAACCCTCAACTCAGCGCCAAACGACTCGAAACTAGTCAAATATTATATAAGATAGTCAATACATGTTCAAAAGTTCGTATCCTAACTATTTAAGTGATTTCCCAACCCTAATTGAAGAATTCCTAAAATTCACCCCCAGCCCACGTGCCCGGATTCCGGAAAGTTTTGAAAAAAGTTGGTACCCATAACCTCATGAACTCAAGTATATGACTTTCATTAAATTCCATAACCGTTTTCGTGGTTAAATCTCATTTTTATGAAGACCAAGGTTTTTCATCTAAACCCATGATTTCACAAATATTTCATGTTAAATCTACCCATAATCTATGTATTTAACTCACATTGTAATAAAATTACTTACCTCAAAGTGATAGGTGGAAACCCCTCTCTAAGAGCTCCAAAAATCGCCCAAAGAATGAAATAAATGAACCCAAAAGGGTTGCATCCCGACATTAAATGAGGATTCTGCCCAACTGAACTTCCGCATCTATGGTCACTGGGCCGCATTTGCGGTATCGCTTTTTCGGCACAAGGCCCACTTCTGCAGAACTCCACAGGCCTAGCGTAGGCCGCATCTGCAGACGAGTTTCCGCTTTTGCAGTCTCGCTTCTGCGGCTCCTCATCGCAGAAGCGAGGTTGCTTCTACGCTCAACCCTTCGCTTCTGCAGACCACTGGCCAAGGCTCCAAAGCCTCTTCTATGGCCAAGAGGACGCATCTGCATCCAAGAGCTCACACGTGTGGGCACACCAGAACTGATGCACCAACATCCCTTATTGAGTATTAACTCAATCCGTGCATCGTCCGAATGGCGTCCGGGGCCTCCGAGGCTCCGTCCAAACATACCAACAAGTCCATAAAAGTGATACAGACCTACTTGAACTCTCGAAATGCGTAAAACAACAAAACAATCAAGAATCACACCCCAAAATCAAATCGAATCAAGTTATGAACTTCAAGTTTCCAAATTGCTCTGACCGCACCGAATCATACATAGACTACTCGGAATGACACCAAATTTTGCGATCAAGTCTTAAATCACCATACGGAACTATTCCCAGTCTCAAAATCCTAATTTGACCTCGATAATACCAAAACCTACTCCAACCCAAATTTAAAGAACTTTAAAATCTTCAAAACTAAAATGCCCCCGGTTCATCCAAAACCTGATCCGAATATACGCCTAAGTCCGAAATCATCATACAAACCTATTGGAACTGTTCAATTCCGATTCCGAGGTTATTTACTCAAAATATTGACCGAAGTCAAACTGAGCCTTTTTGGCCAACATTAAGGAACCAAGTGTTCTGATTTCAACCCGAACCCTTCCATATCCCGAACTACCTATCCCCGCAAGTTATAAAATAGTAAAAGCACATACGAAGAGTCTTATTTAGAGGAACATGGTTCTAGAAAGCAAAACGACCGGTCAGGTCGTTATAGAGGTCATGTACAATAACTTGCAATTCTTGGACTTACGTTATGACAGATTTGTAATCAATCATTTTGAAATCCAGAAATTTGGCTGCCACAAACTTCTTAAGTCCACCATCTTCAGTCTTGCACTTCTTTTCAAGAGCCTTCCACAACTCTCTTGATGTTTTCATGACTCTATAACCATTGTACAAGCCTTCTTTCAAACAACTTAAAATATAGTTTTTGCATAAGAAGTCAGAATGCTTTCATGCCTTCGTGACCACAAATCGCTCATTTTCGGGAGTTTCTTCTCCCAAGACTGGAACGTCCTCGCTGATAAAGTGCTGCAAACTGTGTGTAGTCAAGTAGAAGAATATTTTCTACTGCCAGCGGTTGAAGTCCACGCCAGAAATCTTTCCAGGCTTTTCTGCCGGTGCCATCGCCGGTGCAGACGTTGTGCGACTTGAAGACGTAGTAGCCATTGCAGCAGTAGTAGTCCCAACAGTACCATTCTGTTGTTCCGTAATTGTTGTCATTTTTTTCGTAAAAGAAATTGACACAACCAGAATTAGTAAGTCAGTGAAGTTTTTATTTCTTCAAACCGGATACAAATAACCGAGTAGAAAATTACAAGAATTTTAATCTCGGATTGAGTAGAAAGTCACAAGGACTTTAATCTCAAAGTGGAGTAAAAAATCCAAAGAGTTTAATCTCCAAAACGGGAGTACAAAAATGCTAGGATTTTAGTCTCCCAAAGCCGAAAGTAAGATGAACACAAAATATAAAATAAATTCCTTAAGCTTGTTATCAATGTGTATTTGAAAATTAATTTCTGCAAAATAAATACGAAAGCAGAAATAAAACAGAAATAAAATCAGAAGAATAAAAGTTCCGAGCCCAACAGAAAACTGTGTTTCCTTAAGGAATTTAACCCCCTCACTGTTGCCCAAGGTTGTTGGATTAATTACTCCCAAGATAGAACAGAACAAGTATTCTGTAATACCGGCAATGAAAATTACAGAATTTTGTTGAACTCAACAAACGACAATAAACCACACTAATGCTTACGTTTTACTTTTGAAAACAATGCATAAATGCAGAAGAGAGAGGGGAAAGTATGCATATTTTCGGTGGTGGAAAAGTGTGGCCAAGCCTCTGAATTTATAGCCAAACAGTCTGGGTTGAATAGGTGTGAAGGTACCTGTTCACATGAGGTACCATTTTGGCAGAAAATATTTTTGTTTGGTCGCGAATTATAAATTCGAAAACGACCGTTAGGAAATTAATCGCGAAATAAAATCTGCGCAGGAAAATATCGGTAAAAAAGAAAATAAATAACGGAAAACGGAAAATAAGTTTGGTCCAAAATATTATCAATCAATCATATCAATTGACCGAATCCGAATCCAAATCCGAGCCAAGCAAGTGAGGACGACGGCGGGAGACACCACTTCTTCTCAACTCTTTTAGAGCTAGAAGATGTGCTTCTCTGTATAAGCACAAAGATTTTCTTTCCATTTTCCGATGAGGGACAAAGTGTCTTAGTAAAAGGAACACTTCAAACATTTCGTTTTCCTCCAAATTGTTTCCCTCCATTTCTCATTCACACCTCCTTATTTTAATTAAACTAGTTAATTAACTCGAGCTTCGCTCGGTTAAATAATTTTTTCTGCTATTTAATTGATATAACGGAAATAAAAAATGTATAATACCACAAAGTGTATATATATATATATATATATATATATATATATATATATATATATATATATATATATATAACGAAAATTACATACGAAAAAACCAGACAGAAAAGCAAATCAAAGCAAATATACCATTGACTACTTTTTTTTGTAGTTTCATAATTACAGAGTTCTCAAAAAGCAGTTCTCTCAATTTGAGATGTGAAGTTAAATACTCAATTTATAGGGAAAATTTATCAAAGAGCAGAATCAATTATATGATTCATAAAAGTTCTAGTTATAAATTTTATTAGAAAGTGGAATAGGATATTAAATCGACTGCATTCAAACTCTCCTGCAAAATGAAGAGGCACGTACTTGTTGCTTTGGTCATTTTTTCAGTTATATATTGTGTTTCTGTGATTAGTTTAAGAGACGAAAAAAATTAAGGGAAGCTAAAGGTTTCTAAATGAATTTTACAAAATCTTGTTCGTATTTGTTTTTTTTATCATTTAGAAATCGAATGCCAATTGCCAAGTGCAACAACTATTAAGCAGCAGATTTATTAAATTGATTAAAAGATACACTTCTAAAATAAAACATAGTAATTTCACAACATTTCAAAAATAAAAAAAATAGTAACTTCACGGCATTTCAGAATCTTTCTACAACTTTTACTTCATATTTTAGTCACTAAACAATGATAAACATTATAACTAAACAAATATACCATATAGTGTTCACGTCCCCGTTTCCAAATTGGTTGAGACCATAATTTTCTTTCTTGTCTTTTTCTTCTACCAACCATGCATGCAATTATGACCAACACCAAATTTAGGATAGGAAAAAGGAACTCAAAAGAAGTCGTAAGATTTTAGGAAAAGAGAAAAATAGTAGTTCTGGAAGAGATTAATGGAGGTCATGGCTTAATAAAAAAGAAAGAGATTAGAGGGACTTTTGGAAGAGAGTCTATGATAGCAAGCATACTGATGTTTTCGGGAATTACCTTTTATGTTATAAATTTTTTCTTTTTCTTTTTCTTTTTCTCCTCTTTTCTATTATTACTCGTTCATTTAGAACATTCATTTCGTTTTTTGTTCATTCTCTCGCTTCCCACAATTGCTCTTTTTTCTTTATCTCATTTAATTTACTTTTAGCAGCTACTGTCAAAGCACGTTAAATAGGGAAGAGAAAGAACCAAAATCACATAGATAATAATCACGGACTCAAGTTGGAGTACTTGCTCAAAAGTCAAACTCAACGATATATGAACATTCGTCACTGGATAAAGGTTCAATAATTAATACAATACAAAAATAGTTACTATTATCAGCACTATAACCAAAACAACATTTCCTTGCTTTCCAAAATTAGTTTTCTAACAAAAATTTCAATCTAGAAAGTATCTTAATTGTAACAAATAACACAACATAAATGTTATTTTTTAAGAAAAAGAAACTCACCATCAGAGCTTGGAATGTGTAATATTCATATCTGCTTTATTTGAAGAAACTTTTGAGAAAAGATTACTCCTTAAAATATATTTGTAGTTGACGTTCAAGTTTTTCTTTAGTTGTATAAAATAAAGTTTGTTCACTATCAGACAATCCTCCATATGGATCTACATTTTCCTCTGCATGCATCATTCTTATCAGCATTAACCATGTTACAATGTTGCAAACACGCACCTCGTTGAATATAGTTTCTCGACAATTTCATTTTGGCAATGTTTCAATTCATGGAATATTGTAAGTCTGTAATCCTCAATCAATGAGTATAAAAAGGCAGACTAATTTTAAAAGAATATTGTTGGCCGTATAGAATAGTAGAACATTAGCACATTGAATCGGTGGTATGAATAAAAGCCTTTATGGTTGGAAAGGAGGAGTTAACTGTGGTAACGTAAGTGAGAGAAATGAGGAAGATTATGCAATAAAAATAACTTTTGAAAACAACGGGGAAATAACTACACGTGGTTGTAGTTAAATAGCATATTCAGATAGGTGATCGGGTGGAGAGGTTAAAGAAGAAAGAAAAGCTAGAGAAAAAGTCCTAAATTACTTGAAACGGTATGTTTTGGGTGCATGGAGTCAATGAAGGTTAGTATTATGTTCATTCTCTCTTTGATTAAAATTTTTAAAGCAGAAAACTAATTAACAAAATGTGTCTTTAAAGGTTGTGATGGTTCAACACTGTCACGACCCAAAATCCACTATAGGCGCATGATGACGTCTAACGTCACCGTCAGACAAGCCAACGGTGAATTATCAACTTAATTACTCATTTCGTTATTTTTAATATCATAAATCTCATTAAATAAATAGAGTGAAATCTGGTACTCGTAGAAACCTGTGATTTTCTTTACTAAATCCCGTATAAAATATAAATTACAAGGTGAAATGATAATAATAACATGAACTACAATAATGAACATCCACTAGGAACCCCCAAAACCCGATGTCACAAGTGCATGAACATCTACTAGAAGGTACAATAACAATACAACATATGTCTGGAGTACAAAATAGACAGGATAATGTAACTAATTAAGATGGAGACTCCGTATGCTGCGGGCCGTAACATATAATGCAGCTCACCGTGAAGTCCCCGCAATAGCCACGCCTTTGTGCCCCAAAGACCACCAGACATATATAGACTTGCACAATAAGTGGAACAAGTGTAGCATGAGTACATAAATCAACGCGTACCAGTAAGTATCTAGCCTAACTCCGGAGAAGTAGTGACGAAGGGTCGACATCGACATTTACTAGTGGTCTAATAAATCAAATACAGTAGGAAGTAAACAAATACGAGGCAGGGTAAATAAACAGTATAAATAAATATAGGTACGTGGTACAATCCTCCTCTGAACAGTAAACACAAGCTCTCAATTATCGGCCATCTCCTCAACCGAAGTATATATGTAAATTGGTTCCCACCAGATAGGTCGTCACAACTCAAATCACGAAAACTCATGGATACGATGGCTTCTTGTCAAATATTACGCACGACGCTGCCGAGGCGAACGACCCGATCCCATAAGAGTGTTTCATGAAGATGCTGAGCCGAACGGCCCGAACCCATAAGAGTATTTATAGAAATGCCAAGGCGAACAACCTGATCCCATTAGAATATGATGCTGCCAAGGCAAACGACCCAACCTCATAAAAATATGATACTGCCGAGGTGAACGGCCTGATCCCAAAAGAATATGATGCTGCTGAGGCGAACGACCCGATCTCATAAGAGTATGGTACATAATCTTTCTGAAGGCGAACGACCCGATCCCATAAGAGTGTGATATATAATCCTGCTGAGGCGAACGACTTGATCCCATAAGAGTGTGGTACATAATCCTGCCGAGGAGAACGACCCGATTCCATAAGAATGTGGTACATAATCCTAGCGAGGCGAACGACCTGATCCCATAAGAATAAGAAGCTTTAACGGGTCCTTGACCCAACTCACGAATATATGTCGTCACACCTCAAATCACGAAAACTCATGGATACGATGGCTTCTTATCAAATATTACGCACGAGGCTGCCGAGGCGAATGACCCGATCCCATAAGAGTATTTCATGAAGAAGCTGAGCCGAACGGCCTGATCCCATAAGAGTATTTATAGAAATGCTGAGGCCAACAACCCGATCCCATTAGAATATAATGCTGCCAAGGCGAATGGCCCAATCCCATAAAAATATGATATTGCCGAGGCAAACGACCTGATCCCATAAGAATATGATACTACCGAGGCAAACTGCCCGATCCCATAAGAGTCTGGTACATAATATTGCTGAAGGCGAACGACCCGATCCCATAAGAGTGTGGTACATAATCCTGCCGGGGCGAACGACCCGATCCCATAAGAATGTAGTACATAATCCTGCCGAGGCGAACGACCCGATCCCATAAGAATAAGAAGCTTTAACGGGTCCTTGACCCAACTCACAAATATATGTGTGAGTTATGAAATTTAAAGAAGCTTTTCCATAAAAACGCACAACGCGAGAGAAATTCGTAAGGGAAGCACAATTATTCTGCGGCTAATCAAGTAGCTCGTCAAATCTCTTACAATAGCAAGTCTATCACTGTACGCAAGCCTAGTCTCAAGTCGTAACACAAAATAAAGGAATTAAACAGGCAAGGATAACTCAAATAGTACAATTTAAAGCATGGCGTAAACCTAAGTCTACCCGGACAAATCAGGAATCCTAGCATACGCAGGGACACTCGTCACCTCATATGTGCGTAGCTCCCACAACATGTAGCACATAAGAATATAACACCTCCGAAGTAAATTCTCTCTCACAGGGTTAGACAAGAGACTTATTACCTCGCTCCAAAGTTCCATAACCCAATGCCTCTCTAACACCTCGACTCAAAGCCAAACGATCTGAAACTAGTCAAACAATGTGCAAATCAATCAAAATATACTCTAAGGCTTATAATTAATCAATTTATAACAATTCCTAACTCTAGTCGAAAAGTCAACCCTCGGTCCCACATGCCCGGATTCCAAAAATTTTCGAAGATAAACTTTACCCATAACATCACAAACTCAAAAATATAATTTATTCCAAATTCCATGTCAAATTTCGTGGTCAAAATACATAAATACGATTTCTAGGTTTTTCTTCAAAAATCTCACAATTTCCACCAATTCCATGTTAAAATCTATATATAATGCATGTAAAATAGTTGGAAATCGAATGAAATAACTTACCCAAATATTGTAGATGAAAATCCCTCTTCAAAATCGCCTCCTACCGAGCCTAGGGTTCCAAAAATGAGAGAATATCTCCAAAATACCGTCTCCAAGCCCTTTTACCAGGTGCAGATGTCGCATTTGCGACACTGGGTTTGCATTTGCAAACAAGTTCTCGCAATTGCGAACCAAGGCAAAAATCTAGAGACTTTGCATTTGCGATACCTGAGCACCAGCAACGCCATCAATCTTTTCTGACACGGAAATGAGCATAATTCTCTCATACGACATCAGAATTCGATGATTTTTGTTGCTATGATGCCGTAATTACGATACGTATCTAATGGTTCAATCAAATACCAATTAGGGTTGAATTGATGCATGATTCATGATTTTGGTGTTGTTTGATGTTATTTGAGGTTTCGAGCGAGTTCGTATTATTTTTTAGGACTTGTTGGTACGTTTGGATGGGGTCCCGGGGGCTTCGGGTGTGATTCCGGTGTTTAGCGGATCATTTTGGACCTTGAAGGATTGCTGAAGCCTGGGAGTTCTGGTGCAATTCCACCTACGAGGGATTTGCTGTAGGTGCGATGTCGCAGAAGCAGCCATGTGATAGCAGGTGCAGGTTTGGGTGGGGTTGAGGAAGGTCACAGGTGCGAAGGATCAACCGCATCTTTGAGCTCGCAGATGCAGACAAGGGGTGCAGAAGTGGAGAAAGGCTAGCAGAGCTAGGACTGTAGATGCGGAAGGTTTCCGTAGGTGCGGACCCGCAGAAGCTGTAGGTCCAGACTTAAGTAAAGTGCGCAGATGCACATTTTTTACCGTGGAAGTGGTCCCGCAGAAGCGGACATTTGGAGCGCAGGCGCGAGATCACTGGCATGTTCTTATATTCGAAGGGTTTGAATGTTTTCTCATTATGGGAGATTTGGAACTCGGATAAGGGAGATTTTTTAGGGGTGTTTTGCAATAATTGAAGAGGTAAGTGAAGTTTAATCACTTTTGTTGGTAAATATTGATTACCCATTGATTATTACACCTTGTTTATGTGAATTTGAAGTGAAATTTGGAAATTCTTGACCATGGTACTGGAGAGTGAGATTTAGTGATTTGAGGGTCGATTTATGGATGAAATTGGATGAAATTAGTATGGTTGGACTCGTAATTGAATGGGTATTCAGAATTTATGAATTTTGTCGGGTTACGAGGTGCAGGCTCATTGTTGACATTTTGGGTTGGCTTTGCATATTTGATTCAAGACTTTAGCTTTATCATTTGGACTTGTTTCCTATGGCTATTATTGATGGTATTAAGTTATTTTGACTAGATTCAAGCCGTTCGGAGATTGATACATGCAGGTTGGGCTTGTTAGAGAAGTGATTTGACTTGCTTGAGGTAAGTATCTTACCTAAACTTGGTTGAGGCACTTGTTGCCTGAATTATTTGTGATAGCTACGTGCTATGGGTGCGCATATGTGTGGGGTTTGAGTCCATGTGCGAGCACCGGGATATTTATTCATGCTTAGGGTAGTGCTTAGGCTATGATATGCCTAGAATTGACTGTTAAGCTTTAAGCTATAATGTTTCTCATATTGCAACCTTATTGTGAACTATCTGAGCCATGTTTGAGGTTTCATAGAGGTTAATTCCCTGAATGAACTTGATAACTGCTATTTCTGTGATGAAATTGCCGATTTGAGCTATGATAGCACACTTTGCACATGCCTACACTACAACATGTCATTTATACCACTCCAGGAGCATGAGATCTGTTATTAATTCATCATATACATGTATAATTGAATATTTGCTTCTGTGTGATATGATTTTGACTGGATGCCCGCGAACACACCGGGCAGATTGTGTTGTTATGCCTGTGACCACGCAGGGAAGATTGTGTTGTTATGCTTGTGACTATACCAAACGGATTGTGTTATTATGCCTGTGACCACGCCGAGCGAATTGTGTTGTTATGTCTATGCCCACATCGAATGGATTGTACTATTATGCCTGTGACCACACCAAGCATATTATGATATTTAGCTTGTGACCACGCCAGGCTGGTAGCATGTTGAATTGGCCGTACATACGTATGGATATGGATCCATTCCCCTAGGGTCAACCTTTCATGTTTCTCTCTTTATGGTGTACACACAGATATTGAGGAAAGCTGATCAGTGGTTTGATACAGATATGAAAATATTGAGGAAACTCTGGCCATTATTTGTTTTGGATTTTGCATTACATCTTTACTTGCGATTTCCGTTGTTAATTACCTGATTTGATTGCATATCATCTTTATATGCTGTGACATTGACTGAGTAGAGTACTTGAGTGATTGTGCACACACTCAATTACCTGAGTAGGTGCGAAGGATCGACCGCATCTGCGAGCTCGCAGAAGCCAACAAGGGTTTCAGAAGCGGAGAAAGGCTGGCAGAGCTAGGACGTCAGATGTGGAAGGGTTCCGCAGGTGCGGACCCGCATAAGTGGGAATTGGACCGCAGAAGCGGTAGGTAGGGACTTATGTAAAGTGCACAAATTAGCACTTTTGACCGCAGAAGCGGATATTTGGAGCGTAGGTGTGAGATCACTGGTAGGTTCTTATATTCGAAGGTTTTCAATGTTTTCTCATTTTGGGATATTTTGAACTCGGCTAAGGGTGATGTTTAGGGGGGTTTTGCTACAATTGAATAGTAAGTGAAGTTTAATCACTTTTGTTGATAAATATTGATTACCCATTGATTATTACACCTAGTTTATGTGAATTTGAAGTAACATTTGGAGATTTTAGACCATGGTAATGGAGAGCAAGATTTGGTGATTTGAGGGTCGATTTGTGGATAGAATTGGATGAAAATAGTATGGTTAGACTCGTAATTGAATGGGTATTCGGAATATGTTAATTTTATCGGGTTCGGGGGTGCAAGCCCAGGGTTGACATTTTGGGTTGACTTTGCATAATTTATTCGAGACTATAGCTTTATCATTTTGAAATTGTTTCCTATGGCTATGATATGCCTAGAATTGACTGTTAAACTTTATGCTATAATATTTCTCATATTTGTAACCTTGTTGTGAACTATTTGAGCCATGTTTGAGGTTACATTGAGGCTAATTCCCTGAATGAACTTGATAACTGCTATTTCTGTGATGAATTTACCGATTTGAGCTATGATAACACACTTTACATATGCCTACACTTTAGAATGTCATTTATAGCAGTCCAGGAGCATGAGATATATTGTTCATTCATCATATACATATATACTTGAATATTTGCTTCTATGTGATATGATTTGGACTGGATGCATGTGAATATGCCGGGCGAATTGTGTTGTTATGTATGTGACCACGCTAGGCGGATTATGATTTTTAGCATGTGACCACGCCAGGTTGAAAGGATGTTGAATTGGCCGTGCATACGTGTCAATATGGATCCATCCCCATAGGGACACCCTCTCATGTTTCTCTCTTGATGGTGTACACGCGGATATTGAGGAAAGCTGATTAGTGGTTTGATACATATATGGAAATATTGATGAAATTCTGGCCAGTGTTTGTTTTGGATTTTGCATTTCATCTTTACTTGCAATTTCCATGGTTAATTACCTGATTTGATTGCATATCATCTTTATATGCTGTGACATTGACTGAGAAGAGTACTTGAGTAATTGTGCACAAACACACATATAGTTATTTTTGTACTTTATACTTGATCACATTATTTCTATACTTGTTGGATTTATGAAACTGTGTAGGTTATAGCGAGTATCATTTATAATTCTTGCTACTTTTACCTCGCTGAGGTTAGTTATGATACTTGCTGAGTACATTGGATCGATTATACTCATGCTACACTCTGAACTTAATTGTGCAGATCCAGGTGTGGGAACGAGTTATCAATAGCAGAGTTGCTTGTTTAGCTGAGTATCAAGAGACGAGGTAGAGCTGCATTCTTGTTCGTAGTCTTGGTGTCTCTTTTCTTATACACTGTTGTCTTTATTTCAAAAAGTATTGTATTTGGTCATTTTAGACTTGTATTTCTGTATTAGACTCTTGACTTTGTATTTACCAGTTTCTGGAGGATTTATCATGTATTAGCAGTATTTTGCTATATTGAAATTTCAGACTTATGTTAAGTCTATAAATTCCATTATTTTGGTTCTTTATTCTTATGTCTAGCTTGCCTAGCAAGTGTGTTAAATGCCATAACGGCGGGTTAAGATTTTGGATCGTGACACACTCGCACCGGACAACCATCTTTTAGTGCACCTTCTGCACGGGGTTCCTACACTGATTATTTCAATCATCCATGGCAGATTCAGTACTAGCAGCCACGCCCGTAGAGAGGTTGTTTTGAGTGTGGTGATACTAGGCACATTGTTAGAGATTGTCCTAGACTTTGGATGGGTGGAACTCAATAGGGTACTTAGGCTATGATTTCTGCTCCATATGCTACTCCATCTACATAGCCAGACCCATTGTCATGCTTTCCATATAGGAACGAGGTAGTTATATTAGATGAAGTCATTATAGGTATTGTTCTGGCATGTCGCAGAGATGCTTCAGTTTTATTTGATTCGGGTTCTAATAATTCGTATATGTCGTCCTACTTTGCTTCATATTCAGATATGACTCGTGATTCTTTGGTTACTCATGTTTATGTGTCTACACCCATTGGGGATTCTATCGTGGTGGACCGTGTCTATCGTTCTTGTTTGGTAAATATTGGGGGGCTATAAGATGATAGTTGATCTTTTGTTACTTAATATGATGTATTTTGATGTTATTTTGGGTATGAATTAGTTATCTCCGCACTATGCTATTCTTGATTGTCATGCTAAGACTGTGACATTGGCTATGTCGGGGTTCGAATGGAGAGGTTCTTTGGGTCATAATCCTAGTAGGGTGGTCTCTTTTCTGAAGGCCTAACGGATGGTTGAGAAGAGATATTTGGAGTATATAGCCTTTGTTAGAGATGTTGGTGTTGATACTTCTACAGTTGATTCAGTCCCCGTTGTGAGAGAGTTTCTGGATGTTTTCCATGTAGACCTACCTGGCATACCATCCCATAGGAATATTGATTTTGGTATTGACTTGGCACCACACACTCAACCCATATCTATTCTACAGTATCGCATGGCTCTAGAAGAACTGAAGAATTAAAGGAACAATTGCATGAATAATTAGATAAAGGTTTTATCAGGCCGAGTGTTTCGCCGTGAGGTGCACCAATGGTATTTGTGAAGAAGAAAGATGGTTCCATGAGGATGTGCATTGACTATAGGCAATTGAACAAGGTTACCATCAAGAATAAGTATCCACTACCTTGCATTGATGATTTATTTGATCAGCTTCAGGCTGCTAGAGTGTTCTCCAAGATTGACTTGAGATTGGGGTACCATCAACAAAAGATCAGGGCTTCAGACTTGTTATAGGTACTATGAGTTTTTTGTGATGCCTTTTGTCTTGACTAATGCCCCAGTAGCATTCATATATTTGATGAACACTGGCATCACTCAGTCATCAATATCTCCAGTCTCTCGGGCTCACAATATCATGAAGATCAACTCAAAAATAATGATATGATGTATTAATAAATAGCATCAGATACTGAGATATGATATGTAAATGAATGAGTATGACTTAGTATGTAACTGTAATTTAAGCAAATAACTCAACAACAAAGAACGACTATTGTGGGTCCTAATAGTACCAGCATATAGCCTAAATATGATATCTAACATAAATTACGGCTCAAGTGCTCTAACACATAGAGTACAATAAAAATGTTCAGATAAAATAGCTACACAGTTCCATAGAATCAACTAAATCACAATTTACATGGTGCACGCCCACATGCCCGTCACCTAGCATGCGCGTTACCTCAACATCAATCACACAACACTTAATTTGGGGTTTCATACCCTCAACACCAAGTTTAGAAGTGTTACTTACCTCGAACAAGCCAAATCTAATACCGAGCAAGCCAAACGATGCTCCAAAAATGCCATCCCATGCGTACCGACCTCAAAACGTCTCAAAACTAGCCAAAAGCAACTCTAATACATCAATTAATTCCAAAGTAAGCAAACCCAATCGATAAAGGTCAAATCTTTAATCAAACGCCCAAAATCATCCCAAAAGTCCAACTCGGGCCCGCACCTCGGAACTCGACGAAACTTATAAAATACAACAACCCATTCAATTACGAGTCCAACCATACTAGTTTCACCCAAATCAGACTCTGAATCTATGTTCAAAACTCAAAAACTCACTCTATGAAACTTTAGGCTAAAACCCCCAATCTCTCTCTTGAAACTCTCGATCAAATTCCAAGAAAAACGAAGATAAATTCGTGATATAAAATAAAAAATGAGTAGAGAACACTTAACCTAATCCACATGGTGAAAATTGCTTCAATAATAACCTCAATCTGAGTGCCATAGCTCCAAATATGAATAAAATAGCCAAACCCTCGATATATAGCTTCTGCCCAGGCATCTTTGCTTTTGCGGACAAATTAGCCACTTATGCGGCGTTGCTTTTGCGACAGGACCTCCGCTTCTATGGAACCAGCTGAGAACTCGACCCTCGCACTTGCGGACAAATTATCCGCTTCTACGACATCGCAGGTGCGAGCCCTCATCCGCATTTGTGCAAGAACTCGCTCCTACGCTCCATCACTTCGCATCTGCGCATCGGCACATGCGCCCCAAATCTCCGCTTCTGCTATCTTCCTCACCCAGATCACACCTCGCTTCTGCGACTCCTTTGTCACTTCTGCGACCATCGCACCTGTGCAAAACCAGCCGAAGGTGTGATCACACCAGATCCTGCCACCAGCAGCCTTAGCCAAAATTGATCCAGACGATCCGAAGCTCGTCCAAAACTCTTCCGAGCCACTCGGGACCCTGTCCGAATATACCAACTAGTCCAATAACATAACACGAACCTACTCGAGGCCTCAAATCACTCAATTAAATAGGTAATTCAACTAAGCATGTTGCACAAATTGCAAGTAAGAGATAAGACACGTAGACATGTGAGATTGGGTTAAACATGATGACTACACGTGCTAGAGTAACTCAATTAAGGGAATAAAAAGGAACTAGTCAGCAAAAATCGGATTTTCAACATTTAGCCCGAGTACGCACTTGTCACCTCGCGTACACGACCTTCACGTATTGCAATTTAACATAACAGTACCAAATCCTAAGGGGAATTTCCCCCACACAAGGTTAGACAAGTCACTTACCTCAAATCTCACTCAATCAATGAATAAGAATGCCTTTCCCTCGACTTTTGAACTCCGACCGGCTCTAATCTAGCCAAATTACATACTATAAATATAACTATAAGAAACTAATTTAAATAATGAAACTACAACTTTAGCAAAGAATTGAAAAATCGCCCCAAAAAAGTCGACCCGGGCCCACGTATCGGAACCCGACCAAAATTATAAAATCAGAACACTCATTCGATATCGAGTCCAACCATACAAGAATTACTCAAATCCGACTTCAAATCGCCTTTCAAATCCCCAAATATTAGGCTAAGAAGTCTTTCCAAATTTTCCCCAAATTTCCAACTAAAAACACTAATTAAATGATGGAAACAATAATAGATTCGTGGGAATTAATCAAAAACGAGTCAAGAATCCTTACCCAAATGTTTCATCTGAAAATCCCTCAATATTTCTTCTCCCACCGACCTCCCAAAATACTAAAATAGGATATGAATCAAAACCCTCAAGAATTCCCCTTTTCTGCCAGTTAAACCGCACATGCGACCTTGTTGCCGCATCTGTGTATCCGCACCTGCGGAAAAATATTGCAGGTGCGGACTTCACTTAAGTCCAAATAATCTGCTTCTGCGGAAAGTGGTTCGCATTTGCACATGCGCACCTGCTGCCCAAGCGACGCACCTGCGGAACATTGTCGCACCTGCGTTCCTCAACACCGCTTCTGCGGAACATTTTCGGCTCCTGCGCCCCCAGCTGGGCATGCCTAGTTCCACATCTGCGACCAAGAGCTCGCTTTTGCGAGCCCGCACCTGCGGTCAAATCCTCCGCAGGTGCGAAAACACCAGAACAACCCACCACTCAGTAGATTTCACAAGTCTTAAATTGTTCCGGTTCTAATCCGAATCACACCCGGGGCCCCCAGGGCCCGTTCGAATATTCCAACAAGTCTTAAAATATCATACGAATTTAGTCGAGCCTTCAAATCACATCAAACAATGCTAAAAACATGAATTGCATATCCATTCAAGCCTAATGAACTTTAGAAGTTCTAACTTCAACATTCGACGCCGAAACCTATCAAATCAAGTCCGATTGACCTCAAATTTTGCACACAAGTCACAATTGACATTACGGACCAACTCCAACTTCTGAAATCGGAATTCGACCCCGAAATAAAAAAGTCCACTCCCGGTCAAACTTTTCAAAACTCATCCCATTTTCCAACTTTCGCCAATTAACGCCGAAATGACCTACGGACCTCTAAATCAACATCCGGATGCGCTCCTAAGACAAAAATCATCCTACGGAGCTACTGGAACTGTTGAAACTCCATTCTACAGTTGTCTTCATACAATTTAAACTACGGTAAATTCCTAGAACTTAAACTTCCAATCTAGGAACTACGGGTCCCATTCCACTCCGAAACTCTCCCAAAACCGACACCGAGCACCCCGGCAAGTTACAAAACCAAAAAATGAATTAGAGGGAGCAATAAATAGGGGTTCGGGGCTAATTCTATCAAAATGACCGAATGGATCATTATAATCAGTTGATATATTCTAGTCAAATTGTCCTTATCAAATCTCTCCTTAAACTCATCCCACACTTTCCTCGCACTCGAAACATACATGATACTTGGGACCAATTCGTTTGACACTGTGTTATTGAGTCATGATAGCACCACTGCGTTACACATATCCCAATGTGTTGCTAACTCACCTCTATAAGAACTCTTGAGGCAAGTACTATCCATAAATCCTAATCTTTTATTCAACATGAGTGCTACTTTCATCGCCCTACTACACAGGGCATAATTGTTTGGCCTTGTGAGTTTCAGTGATATCAATGTTGTTTCAAGCATGTCAGAATCTCTAAGGAATAGAGGATGATTATGAGGCAACTAATCGATCTCATTGTCCGCCTATGTTAAACTTCAATCGATCTTTAATTGACAAAATTACACTGTATATCTGTGCAATTACAGTGATCTCCGCTCTGATACCATGTCAAATTATGCAATCTAGAAGTGAAGAGATTAACAATTAACAACTCTAGAGAGAGAAAACTAGAGAGAAGGAAGAGAAGGAAGGAAATTTTCCATTTCTGTTTTTCTGTTATAACGAACTATACAACACTAACAACCTTCTATTTAAATAACCATCACTTTCCTTCTCTAACTGATTTTACAAATTAAATCCTCAAGTTTGACTAACTACACGTAGGTCCCTAGTATATTGCCGCTAGGTCCTTATGCTTCTAATCTTGTTAGTATGTATTACATACCTTATCCTATTTTGAGTCTCATGAACCAAATGTACCAATAAAACTGTATCCATTAAATAACTGTCACTTTTTAATACTCGTATTATAATCTCGCCATTAAAATTGTAACGATCCAACCGGTCGTTTTGAGCTCTAGCATATCTTTCGGTGGTTTGGGGCTATGAGCAGCTTCACTTCAAGTATTATGACTTGTACGCATGGTCGAAATTTAATTTTGGGAAGTTCGGAGTTGATTTGGAAAGAAAATTCTAATTTCGGAAGCTTTAAGTTAGAGGAATTGACTAAAGGGTGATTTTTGAGTAAACGACCTCGAAATTGGGATTTGAAGGCTCCAACAGGTTCATAAGATGATTTTGGACTTGGGCATGTGTCCGGATCGGGTTTTGGATGACCCGGGAACGTTTCGGCGTTTATTGTGGAAGTTGGCATTTTAAAAGAATTTTATAAATTTGGGTTGAAGTGCATTTCAATGTTGTCGATGTCCATTTGGGATTCCGAGACTGGAAATATCTCCGTATGGCAATTCTGGTGTTGGGAGCATGTCCAGAAGTGAATTCGTAGGTTCGTAGGTCATTTTGGGGTCATTTGGCGAAAGTTAGAAATTTGAAGGCTTTTGAAAAGTTTGACCGGAAGTGGACATTTTGGTATAGGGGTCGGATTTCGATTCCAAAAGTTAGAGTAGGTCCATAATGTCAATTATTACTTCTGTGCAAAATTTGAGGTCAATCGGACGTGATTTGATACGTTTCGACATCGATTGGAGAAGTTTGAAATTTCAAAGTTCATTAAGTTTGGATTGGAGGGTGATTTGTAGTTTCGATGTTGTTTGACATGATTTGAAGCCTCGACTAGGTTTGTAATGTATTTTGGGATGTGTTGGTAAATTTGGTTGAGGTCCCGAGGACCTCGGGTAGTTTCTGGATGGTTAATGGATCGAGTTTGGACTTGAAAGGAAGACTGAAGCATTTGTCTTCTGGTGTAACCGCACCTGCGAGGTTTTGGCCGCAGGTGCGGAGCTGCAGAAGCGGCCAAGAGGGTCGCAAAAGCGGTTCTGGCTGAGGTAGGCTGGGACCGCAGATGCAGTCGAGTTCCACAGAAGCGGGACCACACCTGCGATGGAATTTCCGCAGAAGCGGGACCGTAAAAGCGAATGCGCAGAAGCGCGTAAGGGCCGCAGATGCAAGGGTTGTTGGGCCGAGCTTGAACCGCACCTACGATGGAATTTCCATAGGTGCGGAGCCGCAGGAGCGGCTGTTGGACCGCAGAAGCGAGAAGTCGGGATGGGCAGTGTCATTTTAAGGCGAGATTTGGCCATTTTCCTCCATTTGTCTTTTGGATGGGCGATGTTTTGAGCTCTTGGAAGGGGAATTTTCGTCATCTATGTCAAGGTAAGTGATTCTCACATATTGTTAGTTAAATACATAGTTTATATAAGAATTTAAACTTGAAAATTTGTAGAAATTTGGGATTTTTTGTAGAAAACTCGAAATGGATATTTTGGATTTTGACCACGAAATTGGACATAAAATTTGGAATAAATTATATTTTTGAGTTCGTGGTGTCATTGGTAAAGTTTATCTTCAAACATTTTCGGAATCCGAGCACGTGGGCCCGAGGGTGGAGTTAAGAATTCTTATAAATTGGATTATAATGAGTATTAGAGTGTGTATTTATGGATTTGCACGTTTATTGACTAGTTTTGAAGCGTTGGGCATCGGTTTGAGTTATTAGAAGGGCTTGGGAGCCGGTTATGGAATTTAGGAGCGAGATAAATCTCCTTTCTAACCTTGTAAGAGGGAACTTACCCCATAGGTAAACTTAATTAATATGTGTTGTTATTTGTGGGGGCTACGTACGCAAGAAATGACGAGAGTCCGTACGTAGCTACTATTCCTGTTTATGTCCGGGTAGTTTTAGGTTTACACCATGCTTGTGGACACCGTTATTTGATTATATTTATTAACTGTATCAAATGGAACTGAGTTGAGGATTATTAAGGATTTAAAAGCTTCAAGTCGAATTGTCTTTATTTTCAAAAGAATCAAGAAAGGGTTATGATTTATTCATAAATGTATATTTGACCGCGTCACATGTATGATCCGTGGGCGGGGTAATAGATACATCTATGGTTCACGACATTCGACCCTCGGCAGTGCACAATTTACATTTATGTTGGATCGGGCCGAATGTCCTCGGTAGTATTCGTGTGTGATAATAGAACTGGAAGTTCATTTTATAATTGGTATAAATTCATTATTTGAAAGATTATTTGTTTTAAATGAAGAAAGTGATATGGGTCCTTAAATAGGGCGATTAATTTTTTAGTTATTTCTTGTTCTGAGTTTTATTGTTATATATATCATGCTTAATTAGAATTTCATATTATCATATTGTTGGCCCTTAGTAAGTGTCAAAGTCGACCCCTCGTCACTACTTCTTCGGGGTTAGGCGAGATACTTACTGGGTATGCGTTGATTTACGTACTCATGCTACACTTGTTGCACGTTTTTGTGCAGTTGCATATATGTCTAGTGGGCTCATGGGCTCAGAGGCGCGATTATTGCTGGGACTTAGGTGAGCTGCATTCCACGTTACGAGTCCGCAGCCAACAGAGTCTCCTTCAGAGTATTTATATTTTTTTGTCCAATTTGTATCCCGGACAGATACTGTAATTTATTTTATATTCCTAATTGATGCTCATGCACTTGTGACATCGGGTTATGGGCAATTATGAGCTGCACTGTGTTGGAATTTTTAAATATATTATTATTTATTTTGTGAACTCCATCTTTTACTATTTAATTAAAGGAAATATGATTTCAGAAATATTAAAAATGAGAACCAAGTTAAGTATTTATTTTTGGCTTGCCTGACAGCGGTGTCCGGCGCCATCACGACCTTTAATGGATTTTGGGTCATGACAAAAATGGCGATATAACTTGTGTTCACCAACAAGACCATCCTAAGTATTTAAAAAAAATAGTGTTTTGTAAAAACAATTGATGCTACTTATACAGTTTTATAAAATAGAAAACAATGACATTTAATCTGATGTCAAAGATAAATGGTTGGATTTAATTTTTCAAGAAAAGAATGTTTTAATCTAACTTTGTATAATTGAATTATCTTTAACCGCTCGTAAACTTATTCAATTATTTTCTAATAACTTTTTTATCATGCCTCTTTTCCCCAATTTGGGTTGGGTTTTTTAGTGGGCGTTTAAAATTGCGGAAAAAAGTAAATTATTTTTCAAGTGAAAATGATATTTGAAAGTTAGAATTGTGTTTGAATATGAATATAATTTTGGGCTATTTTTGAATTTCTGTGAGTGATTTGAAGTGAAAATTTTGAAAAATAATTTTTTAGAATTTTTCAAATTTTCAAAAAATTCTGAAATTCATCTTCAAATGAAAATTGGAAATTTCATGGCCAAACGTTGATTTAAAAAAAGTATTTTTTTAAAAAAAGTGTCCTTCCTGCGACCTCAGCCCCCAAGCCTTAGAACCAGATTCCAACATCTGAAATCTCTAATAAGGTCTAATTCTTGCATACATATACTGTATAAACCTCAACAAGTTGTACCAAAGCATAAACATACATCCAATTTGTAATCATACGACGTACGGCATAGTTCATATTCCCATAGCTTCCTACCACAATAGCTGGAAATCTTCGAACTCGGCACCCATAATATACCTCATGACACATAAAAGCCTTGTTCCAACCCTTGAAACATTGCGATGATGAAAGAGATGTGCAGAAACTCATAGGCACCCATCAAATAAATAAATCATGGAGCTCTTCTGCTCGACAAGATCCATTGCCGCATTTTGAACTGATTAGCGACATTCTCCTTCCAAACATACATTATGCAAACCCAATTGCACTGATTCTAGGTCCAATAACCTCATCTCACCCAGTAATAGCTGCTTCGTCGACAAGCCACATCAAACACCTTCTAAAATCTCATACGACATCATCCATGTGCCAACAAGCTACAACTCGAATATGGCCAATAAGGAAAAGAAACCCAAGTACATAACTACCCAACACACGTAATACATATAACAACCAACAAAATGATATGGACCTACCCCATAGAGGAGAAGAAAATCACACAAAACAAGTATAAGGAATCATACTCAATATCTCACCGTTGCAGCATGTAACCCGATCCACACATGATACCGTCGCAGCGTGCAAACCGATCCAAACATCATACCTGTGGCAGTGTGCCATCCGATCCATACATAATAATCTGCATAGGAATACCTGCCAATCCATAAATTCTCATACTCACTAGACACACGTATATCAACCACAAGAATGCCAAGTGCATAAAAATAATCCTGGGAAGACGGATAACATAATGTGCTTACAAAAAAGGACAAGCACGAATAAGGTGAAATAAACAAACCAACATATCGAGCGGTGTCTGCGCATATAACACCACAGAGCTTATACAGGACCACAACACGCATGTGAAAAAATAAAGTCGCCTCACAGCCCATATAGCATAAAAAGGAAATAGATGATGACAAGAATAATATTCGCCATGCCCGAAGGCTCATCTATAGATAAATGTTGTACTGAATAAACATATTCGATATGGTGTAGAATATACATTCACGTGAGGCCTACTAATGGACCTCAACTGATTCCGATAATCTCAAAATAGGTCAATAGCCTTCCAAGATCCAAAATGACCATATCCATGACGCATTCAATCAACTGTTAAATCCTGAACAAACTTACATAATTCGCAACTAGAGGAATAGTCCGCCTATCAGAAATAAACTCTCAAATCTACAACAATACTGAAATCTCCATACTTAGTCTCGATCTCTCCTACTTAAATAACTGACGCGTCACACCTACACCACCATCCCATGGGAGATACTCACATAACCTTCTACACAAAGTAGCAAAATCTATACATCCATGGCTATCAACAGGCTATTTCTATAGTGCTAAACAAGAATGCACAAATTAAAACACAAATGCCTCTTTTAATAAAACACACCATTACCAGGCAACACTAAAGTAGCACCAGTATACTCTAAATATCTGAAATCTTACCCTCCCCCCCCTTCCCGCTCCTTCGAGCTCGTGACATCCCTGCTAAAACTGAACCACAACCTTGACCCTTCAATCCCAATTCCACACCGCCCACTGCACTTATCATGCTATTACGTGAGAGTACAAGAATTTCATCATAACTCTTGAACCACTAGTAGAATAAAAACTCCATCAACTAAAAAACTTTCGCTTAACTCATTTAAGAAGAAATTTGCAATACGCAACCAACTTTCCATAAACGCAAAAGATACAAACCTCAAATTATGGTCAAAACCATCATAACTTTTCGGGACCCGTTTGCACATAATCGAACCATTAAAACTGGGTCTTCTAAATGAACTGAGGCACGCAGACTACCAAACCTATAAGTATAGCCATAAAACACCTGTATAGCTTTATCATATCGAAGGAATCGATCATTTTCCTTACCGTACTGACCCAAGCCACTACTAAGCTGACCCCACTTCTTCAGATTTCCTCTTGACTTGCCTTCAAAATAACACCTCTTCCCCGAACATATTGGATTTCAATCAACACTTATTCCGAGTGACCCCAAATCACAAGACCACATCGTCTTAATACCCATAAGCCATTTTATACTCTATCATGTATTTGTAGTACCTCCAACTAATACACCCATTCTAAAGAGACCTTCTACGAATCCAAAACTGTTCTTTTTTCTTTCCAACTCTCTAACACTACTCGCAGACCCGATAATGATATTTAAATCCTCCAAGTACTTTTCCAAAATCCGTTGCAATACTCAATCCTTATTTACACAACGAACCCAAAAATCCTTCGCACCACACTTTAAATCTTGAACCCATTAGAACCATTGGTGAGAGTCTACCCCTCTAAGCCAGTCCTGATTATATAACCAAACAACTAGTGCTCTGTTAGCACATGAATACTCCAAAGAAGCAACCAAATGAATCCCTTCCCTTGCATATCACATTCACAAAGAAATACAAAATCTGTGTGAGAAGAGAGTGCCACTGATACTCAAAGGTAAGTTATATAAAGCGGTGGTTAGACTGGCCATGATGTTTGGGGCTGAGTGTTGGCCCGTTAAGAACTCACATATCCAAAAGATGAAAGTAGCAAAAATGAGGATGTTGCGGTCGATATGCGGGCACATTAGGATAGATAATATTAGGAATGACGATATTTGGAAGAAGGTGCACGTGGCTCCCATTGATGACAAGATGCGGGAAGCGAAGCATAGATGGTTCGAACATGTTCAGAAGAGAAGCCCAGAGTCTCCAGTACGGAGGTGTGAGCGACTGGTTGTGGATGGCACGAGAAGAGGTAGAGGGCGACCTAAGAAGTATTGGAAAGAGGTGATTAGGTAGGATATGGCGAGGCTCTAGATTTCCGAGGACATGACACTTGATAGGAAGATGTGGAGGTCAAGTATTAGGATTGTAGGTTAGGAGGTAGTTGAGTCGTGCCTTACTTCGTACCATTATGGGACTAGCCATGTAGGGTTTTTGTCTAAGATAGCTAGTGGCAATGTTGTGTTTTACTATTTCGCTTTTCAATGCAGGTCCTATTTACTAGCTATCGCTTTTGCTTTGCATCTTTCTTCTGGATTTCATGGTGTTCCTACTTTTCTTATGATTGCTGTGGTGATATTAATATTGTCTCTGTTTGCTTTGCATCTTTCTTCTATATTTCATGGTGTTCCTATTTTTCCTATGATTGTTGTGTTGTTACTAACATTGTCTCCTTTTATTTTCTTGAGTCGAGGGTCTTTCGGAAACAACCTCTCTATCCCTTCGGGGTAGGGGTAAGGTCTGCATACACACTACCCTCCCCAGATCCCATTAGTGAGATTTTACTAGGTTGTTGTTGTTGTTGTTGTTGAGTCATCCCACAATTTTCACATGAATCGATAAGGCAAAATGTAGCACACATCCATCAGTTTCCTTGATCGAATTACCCTGATGTGCTCTTCCTCGGTCATAACTAATCCAATGTATTAAAATCCTGAAACTGCAAAGACATATGACCACGTGACCTAATCACCGACGGTAGGATACCCCACTTGGCTTTAAGGCACAATTATATAAAACAAGAACCCGCAATGACTTCTCATCCTCAATTACCATGATCCCACATTGTTACCTAGATGAATTCCTCGTAAGTTCATGTTTCACAAATCATAATACTATCCCAATGATCAGTCCCAATTTACACTCACCTTCATGATGGTCGTGCCATCTTCCTCAGGTGATCCAGACCCACATCGCAATACATGCCTCCTATGGTTAGAAGGTAAAACTTTTAATGGGAACTTCATCAGAAATCATTCAACCCCTAACTTCCTCGCATGAGATAGCCCACTTGTGTAACCTCACATCGACATCTTCCAATGGCATTGCCATGGCTATAACCACTACAAAATTAGTTAACCCTCTTGAATCCACACTCGTCCGCCTTCCATAAGAATATGTTCATTCCATTAACATCAATTGAAGATCCAACAACACGTTCAAAGACCGAGACCATATTGCATCCCAAAATGGTAATTAAGCATTCACATTCCTTCTGCATTCCGAACAACTCCTTTCGTCACATTCGAACTTCCCAAGTATAAATTCCACCATCTCATACGAAATACACAGACTTAGTCATTTGTCCACCATGACCTCACAATAAGCAGCATGTGGCTATCCTACCATAAATTCCATACAATACGCTACCATTGTCACTCCGGTTTAGCTATCTTCCGAAGCAACTATTCGATCTTTGTTGGTCATACTTGCACTTCTAACAATTTAACTACCACAAGACTTATCCAATAATGTCATTTTTCATCCTCTGCCACTAATAATGTCCCCCCAAATCATGATCCATCTATGTAGAACCCGGATAACTAGAATGCGATCAACTCTAAGCCTCCGCAAGGATCATCTCCCTCAAACCATCAACACAGGAAACATCGATTCGACCCTGAAGTTACAACACACTGTTATCTCTGACAACCACTTCTTAAGTACCGCTTTGCAGCACTATGTCCCCAAAGAAAAACAAATGAATACCATCATACCGACGAACCTTAATGCATACAAAAAGGATGACAACATAACAACACAGACAAAAATTCCACCAAGTTTGGAAATATCCAATCTCGTAACCCCGTCGGTCAAATCTTGAATATTTATAGCCCAAATTCCTCTCACGCGCTGGAATAAACACCAATATCCCAATCACGAATTGAGTAATCCTCCTCCCGAAGCATTCACTGCCGCAACACATAAGTAAACACCCTACTATTCACACCAACACTGCGTGATAACAATGCGAGAAACAACACAATTCAATGTGTATAGCCCTGAACCCGTGGGCAACACCAACCCGGGACTAAAATGACTGAACACCCCTCCACAAGGCGACGATAGTACTCTGCCCGCATAAGCATGGAAACAACATCTTGCACCACATCTCTAGCATCACCATAACTCATCGATGCCAAAATGATATTGAATGATCGACATCGCGTACGAATGAAAAGGAAGGAACTGAAGATATAAGGATTAACCGAAAGTACAATCGCATGACAAGGAATCAAAAGAGGGAAGTTCTCCTAACGGCTCTGTAGTCTCTCGAAGATAAGTACAGACGTTTCTGTACCGATCGGTAAGACTCTACTAGACTTGCTCATGCTAATGAGATCTAAGTGAACATAGTGCTCTAATACAAAGTTATCATGACCCAAAACCCATCATAGGCCGTGTTGGCGCCCAACGCTGCCGTTAGGCAAGACAACAATTTAACAACACAAAAATCAGCGGTTCATAACATATTTTAACATATTGGTAAAATAATTAAGCAGAAGTTTTCTATTTTTATAGAAAATACTAACATCGTTTCAAGATTATAATATGATCAAAATGCTAGACCGAATGTAGTAACAGAAATACACCGAACAACAATAGTCTAAATCCCCAAAGCCCGGTGTCACAATAATTTTCTGTAATGGAAAATAGACAGAGTACAATAAATGAATAGGAAGGGGAATCCATGTGCTGCGTATCGTAGCATAGAGAGCAGCTCACCACAAGTCTCCTCAGTAATTGTGACTATGTGCCGGTATGACCATCAAACGAACCTGTCTCAGTACCTGCACAATTAGTGCAAAAATATAGTATGAGTACGTAAATCAATGCGTACCCAGTAAGTATCTAGCCTAACCTTAAAGAAATAGTGATGATGGATCGACATCGACACTTACTAGTGGTACAATAATCAAAATACAATAAAGGTAGACAGGTATGAATCATAGCAGGTAAAAGCAACGAATATAGCTATATGTGCATAACACGATCCTCAGTAGAAAATTAAATATGAAATCCTCAAGTACCAAATACTCCCTCGAATGGGACATGTATATGATCAATAACAAATAAAATGCCAAACCTTAAGTCAAAAGACTCATAGGTACGCTGACTCTCGATCGAATATTATGCACGATTCTGTAGAGGTCGTTCGACTCAATCCATAAAATAGTGTACACTACCGAGGTCGTCCAACCCGATCAGTGGATGCATCTCATAATACTGCCGAGGTCGTATGGACAATTACGTACAACGTAGGAGAAATACGTAAAAGGAAGTATAACTTCCATGACTAATCAAGTAGCTCATCAAGTATCTGAAATAGCAAATCGGATAATCTACGCAAGTCTAGTATCAGGCTAAAATATAAATTATGGCATTTAAACAGGCAAGGATAACTCAAGTAATACAGTTAAAACATGGTGTTAGTCTAAGTCTACCAGGACATGATCAAGAATCTAGCATACGCAAGGACACTTGTCACCTCATACGTGCGTAGCTCCCATAACATGTAGCAGATAACAAATATAATACCTACAGGGTAAATTTCCTCTTACAAGGTTAGACAGAAGACTTACGTCGCTCTGAAATCTGATAACTGGCTCCAATGCCTCTCTAACACCTTAAATCAATGCCTAACGGTCCGAAACTAGTCAAAGAACATGCAAACCAATCAAAATATACTCAAAGACTCGTAATTTAATCAATCAGAAATAATTCCCAACTCCACACGAAAAGTCAGCAAAGTTAACCCCTGGCTAGGCCCACGCATCCGAATTCCGAAAATGCTCGATGATAAATACTATCCATAGCACCATGAACTCAAATATATAATTTACTCCCAATTTCGTGTCCAATTTCATGGTCAAAACTCAAATATATTATTTTTATGTTTTCTTCCAAAATCCTGCAATTTCTATCGATTTCCATGTTAAAATCCATATATAATCCATGTATTTAGCTCAAAATGAGTAGGAATCACTTACCTAGTGATAGATGATGAAAATGCCCCTTCAAAATAGCCCCAACATCGGCTCTAATGAGAGAAATTAGATAAAAATGAGTTAAGTCCCAATTTGTAATCTTATACACTGCCTAGACATTACACATAGGTATCACGGTCAAAAGCCTCACGATCGGGAAGCAAGAGCACTCATGTTGACCAAAATAGCCTATGTGATCACATCTGACCATCTGCGATCGCGAAGCACAAACATCCACTCAACCGCAAACGCGGGACCTTTTCACGTTCGCGGAGACTAAGTTACCCCAGTCCGGCTTCAACCCAACGTGAACGCGTACCTCCCCATGCAAACGTAAAGCCCCAGCCCATGCCACTACACGAACAAAGAGCATCACCTGCGAACGCGATAATGTCGTGCCATTTCATTAACATTATCATGTGAGGACGAGAGTAAAAGAACAAAGGGTGATGACGTGCCATTGCATTTACATTATTATGTAAGGACGAGAGTAAAAGCACGAAGGGTGATACCGTGTCATTGTTTTTATATTATCATGTGTTCATGGCACAAAGGGTATTTTCGTGCAGGCGAGGATGAGAGACATGCATTATAATATGATATCTTTTCCTTGCGTATATGTTTATGCCTTTATCCTGAGTTGTTACTGTTGCACCTATGTTTTCTATGATGCTTGTGGTTGTCACGTCTTTGCCTTTTTCCTTATTTGCTATTGTTCTATCCGTGCCTTCTATTAGTTAATTATTGTTACATTTATGTGTACCTTCTTGTTTGTTATATGTACATCTATGTCTTTTTCTCGTTTGTTGTGGTTTCATCTAAACCTTGTACATCACTAGCTGTTGAAATCTATGTTCTTCTACCTTACTTGTTGTCACTAATTTTGTGCCTCCTATCTCGTCTGCTACCATTTTCCATATGCTTCCGACTTGTTTATTGATGCTATCTGTGTACTTTGTACTCCGTAGTTACTATTATTGGCATTACTTCTACCTGGTTGGTACTAATATATATATATATGCTTGGTGGGGATGAGATAAATGCACGAAGGGTGTTGCCGTGCCATTTGATTTGACATACACGCATGTGTTTGGTGAGGATGAGATAAATGCACGAAGGGTGTTGCCGTGCCATTTGATTTGTTATCTTGAACACATCCCTCTCATTATGAAATTTTGTGGGTTTACTACGTTGACTAGTGGTTATTATTTCAACCACATGACTTGAGCTGTTAAAGAAGGTTTGGTTGTGGTATGAGAAAGTTGAATGTTTTTCTTTTAGCTAATCATTTACTACTTCTCGTACCTATTCTCGTAAACTCCGAGGCCTGTAGACGTGGAGCAGGTATACCTTGAAGTCTCCCAAGTAGCAAATACAACAATCTCTAACAACCAGCACGAGCAGACGTACCTGGATCTGCACAAAAAGATGTGCAGAAGCGTAGTATGAGTACACCACAACAGTACCAGTAAGTATCAAGCCTAACCTCAGTAAAGTAGTGACGAGGCCAGGTAAAGACACCTACTAGGATATAAAATAGACAGTATGAGAGTGTGATACAAGCATGTAAAGGAAAAATGAAGAACAACTAAAATGAATCCAAGATAGTAATATGAACTAGCACCGAAAACCAACAACGGAAATAGCATAAAAAGAAGCAACTAAAGGTCTACAATGATCATGTACGGTCTATCACTACTAGAACAATTAAGAGTGAAACGACAAGATATATTCTCACCAAAAACACTTTGCAACATGAAATAACAACAAGAATCACAATGAGGGACCGCCTCCTGTATAATGAGATCAAACCGAGGTATCGCCTCGTATTCACTTTTCTCAATTTCAATCACAATCTTTCCTTATATCGCTGCATGTGCCTTACATTAGAAAAGGTTTTGTAAACAATTTTTCCCAAAATAGCTACACACACTTTAGCCCACCTTATGATGCTGCGTGGCTTCACATAGTTCCCCTACAAGCAACACACACATAAGTCCCACCTTATACCGCCGCATGTATATCAACCCAAGCCTTATACCGCCGAATGCGCGTCAATATCGTATCACAATAATAATTGGCACCACAAGTTCCCATATATCAAAACTTGCCAACAACAACAATATCAATGTTTCCACAACAATAGCCCATGGCTCCATCACAATGTATACAAGAATATCGACAACAACAATGGATGAAAAATGGTCAATAAGATAGTTGTTTCAACAATAACCAACATCGTCTCAACATATTAACGACTTTCACAACTTCAATGCCAAATAACTCAACAATGAGAGAAATAATATATAACTATGATATTAGATAAGAACTCACAATGAAATAGATAATATTCAATAATAAGTCTCAATTAATGGAAATCAACAAGTGAAGGGATAACATTAACAATTACATCAAGTAACAAAAATCAATAAGGAAAGAGATAACACGAACAATAAACTTTAACAATGAGGAGATATCATGTAACTATAAAGAGACATCAAGTTCAACTAAAGCATGGAAGCAATTTAGCAAGTAGGTTGTAGAAAAAGTACTAAACAAGTCAATTAAGGCATGTAAGGATAGTCTAACACAATTAGGGATAAATTGACTATGAGAATTTAGAACATGATATGATATTTCAATTAAAGCATGGAAATAGTCTAAGTAGCCTAAACCATTCAAAGATCACATACAACCTGTGTACCCACTCGTCACCTTGCGTATACGGATTTCACTTAGTACAATGGAATCAAACAATACCAATCCTAAGGGATAGTTCCCCCACACGAAGTTAGGCAAGACACTTACCTCAACTAGGCCAATTTAACACTCAAAAATTGCGTTTTCCTTAAACTCTGCCACCACACGGATCAAATCTTATCAAAATCGACTCAATATCATCAAACAATGCTAGGGAATTCAATTGCAATAGATAAAGTTAAGATCTTTACACTTTTTCTAAAACATCAACAAAAGTCAACCCGGGGCCCGCCCGGTTAAAACCCGGGTCCAATGGTAGATTTCGTCTACCCATGACCCCACGAGTTCATATATGCAATTTGTTTCAAAATCCTAGTCTAAATCGACTCTCAAACTCAATTTCTTATTTTTTAAAAACTTGACAAAGTTTCACAAGTTTCTACTTTGATTAACATGATTTTGATGTTAAAATCTAAGATTTATTGTTGGAATATGATTAGAAATAGATTAGAATCACTTACCCAATGTTTGTAGGTGAAAATTCCCTCTCCAAATCGTCTCCTACCGAGTCTAGGGGACAAAAATGTGAGAATGAGTTCAAAAATCCCGTCTCCCAATCCTTTAAACAGTTGTAGATGTTGCATTTGCGACACAGGGATCGCATTTGCGAACCCTGACAGACTCAATACATATCGCAAATTGCGATAAAGTCTTCGCAATTGCGAATTGGGTAATATCGCAAAAGCAGACAAATTGTTCGCAATTGCGAACATGACAAAATTCTGCTGGCTTCACAAATGCGAAGGTGAGGTCGCATTTGCAACAACTGCCCATCACCTGCTGCCTTCGCAAATGTAAGCCTGGTGTTCGCATTTGTGACACCAGAGCACCAGGCATCATTTTATGCAATTTCCAATCCAAAACACTTCCGGAACGTATCCGAAATTCACCCGAGCCCTCAGGACTCCAAACCAAACATACAATCAAGTATAAAAACATCATACAAACTCGCTCTCGTGATCAAAACACAAAAATAACATCTAAAACTACGAATCAAACACAAAAATGAATGATTTTCAAAGAGATTTCCAAGAACTTCTAGAATTACGACTAAGCGTTCGAAACCTATCAAATCAACTCCAAACGACACCAAATTTTGCAGACAAGTTCTAAATGCCATAATGGACCTATTCCAAGACCCAAAATCAAATTTTGAGCTCGATAGCTAAAATTCAACCTACGGTCAAACTTTTCAACTTTAAATTGCCAAATTTCGGCAACTCAACCCAACTCAACCTACGGACTTCTAAAATCAATTTAGGGTATACGCCCATGTCCAAAATCATGATATGAAGCTATCAGAGTCATAAAAATACATTTCCGAGGTCGTTTTCATAAAAGTCAAAGTTTAGTTAACATTTTCAAATTAAAGCTTCTAAGTCTAGAATCAAGGGTCCAAATCAACCTGAAAGCTTCCTGAAACGAAACTAATCAACCCCGCAAGTCATAAAAGCATAAACACACATGTGTGAAGCAATAAAGGGGGTAACGTGGTGCAATTACACAAAATGACCTATCAGGTCGTTACATCCTTATATCGCCGCGTGAGGCTTACATTTAAATAGTTTTGAAAATATTTTTCCCGAAATAGCTACAGGCACTTTAGCCCACCTTATGACGCCGCGTGGCTTCAAGTAATTTCCCTACAAGAAACATGCACATAAGTCCCACCTTATGCCGCCACATGCAGATTAACCCCTATCCTTATACAGTCACATGCGTATTGATATCACATCACAATAACACTCGCACCACAAGTTCCCATATATCACAACTTGTCAATAATTAACAATATCAATGTTTCCATAAAATAGCTCATGGCTCGACCATAATGTGTACAAGAGTATCAACAATAACAATGACTGTAAATTTCTCAACAAGAAAGATATCTCAACAATTAACACTTTGCCTCAAGGTGATAACGTCTCTCATAACTTCAACACCAATAATTCAACAATGAGAGAGATAACATGTAACGATGACTTCAAATAAGGATAATCAACAATGAAAGAGATACAATTTAACAAGGACTTCAATAATGATAAATCAACAATGGAAGAGGCAACATATAGCAATGACTTCAAATAATGGTAAATCAACAATGGGAGAGATAACATGTAACCATGAAAGAGGCAATAACTTCAACTAGGCATATAATATCAAAATAACAAGTAAGAGGTAGAACAAGTGTTAATAAAGTCATTTAAGGTATGTAAGGATAGACCAACACAAGTAAGAGTATATTGACTATGAGAATCTAGAATGTGATATGACAATTCAATTAAAGCATGAAAAGATTTTATGTAGCCTAAACCGATCAAATACCATATATAACTCGTGTACCCACTTGTCACCTTGCGTACACAGCTTTCACATAACACAACTGACATAATCTGTCTCAAATCCTATGGGGTAGTTCCCCCACACAAAGTTAGGCAAGATACTTACCTCAACTAGGCCAACTCAACCCTCAGAAATAGCTTTTCTCCTAAAATTCGCCTCCACATGGCTCAAATCTAACCAAAATTGACTTAATATCATCAAGCAATGAAAGGAAAATCAATTACTATAGATAAAGTTACGATCTATACACTTTTCTCAAAAAGTAAACAAAAGTCAATACGGGGCCCTCCCAGTCGAAACCTGGGTCCAAGAGAAGATTCCGACTACCCATAATCCCACGAGTTCATATATGTGATTAGTTTCAAAATCTGAGTACAAATTGATTCACAAAATGCAAATTCTTATTTTTCAAAAACTTGACAAAGTTTCACATGATTTTGATTTTAAAAACTAAGACATATTGATGAAATATAGTTGGAAATGGATTAGAATCACTTACCCAATATTTGTAGATGAAAACCCCCTCTCCAAATCGCCTCCTACCAAGTCTAGGGTTCTAAAATAAGAGAATATGTTGAAAAAACTCGACTCCCAACCCTTTTGACCAACTGCAGATATCGCATTTGTGACACAGGGTTCGCATTTGCGAACCCTCACAATTGCAGACCAGGGGTTGCATTTGCGAACCATGACAGCCTCAATAATTATCGCAATTGCGATAGAGGATTCATAATTGCGAAGTTGGACTTCTTCGCAAAAGCGAACAATTGTTCCCAAAAGCGACCCGAGCCTCATGCCTGCTGACTTTGCAATTGCAAAGCGGTCAGTCACAATTGTGACATTAGAGCCCCCACTGTCACCTTCGCAATTGCGAGGCTGGTGCTTGCAATTTTAATAACAGAGCACTAGCAACACCAACAATTCATTTTTAGTTCAATTCATTCCGAAACATGTTTGAAACTCATCTGAGGCCCTGGTACTCCAAACCAAATATCCACACAAGTCTAAAAATATCACACGAATTTTCTTGTACTATCAAAACACAAAAATAATATTTAGAACTATGAATCAAACACTAAAGCACATGAATTTCAAAGTAAATTTCAAGAACTACTAGAATTGCAACTAAGCGTCTGAATCCTATCAAAGCAACTCCAAACAATACCAAATTTTGCAAACAAGTTCTAAATAGAATAACACACCTATTCCAAGTCCCAAAATCAAATTCCGAACTTGATTAGTGAATTCAGCCTCGCAGTAATGTCATTGTAATACTTGAAAAATATTCAGATAAGAGTTGGGGTAGTTAAAGGTATCGTATGAATGTTATGGAAATAAAGACTGGGAAGACAGTCAAAACTTCAATTCAGGAGCAGCCCTACAAGCACAAGGTCTAGGAAATAAGTAACTACGGATAATTATAGGTGAGGAAGAACATCAAAAATTCTGTCAAGGATACGATGTGATAAGCTTATAACTTTACAAGATCCAGAAGGTCTCCTTAAATACTACAACGAGTATTTCGGCGCTTATTATGGAAGGTTGGCATTTTGAAGGTTTAAGAATTTCCTAAGTTTGGGCTGAAGTGGATTTTTATGTTATCGATGTCCGTTTGGGATTCTGTGCCTGGGAATAGTTTTGTATGGTGATTTGGAAGTCTGTAGGTCATTTCAGCGTCATTTGGCGAAAGTTGGAAATTGGATGATTTTTGGGAAAATTTAACCGGGAGTGGACTTTTTGATATCGGGGTTGGATTTTGATTTCGAAAGTGGGAGTATATCCGTTATGTCAATTATGACTTGTGTGAAAAATATTTAGGTCAATTAGACTTGATTTGTTATGTTTCGGATTCGAATGTAGAAGCTTGAAATTCTAAAGTTCACTAAGCTTGGATTGGGGTGCGATTCGTGGTTTTAGCATTATTTGATGTGATTTGAGGCCTCGATCAGATTCGTGTTATGTTATGGGACTTGTTAGCGTGATTGGACGGGGTCCAGGGGGCTCGGGTGTGATTCAGAGTAGTTTCGGACAAATTCTGGTTGTTTTGGCTGTTGTTGTTGCTGGTTCTGGTTTTGTCCTTCGCGAACGCGAAGGGAGTCCCGCGTTCGCGAAGAAGGGTTTTTGGGCGACACAGGTGTCTCGAACCTACGTGAACCTACACAGGGGCCTGAGGAACCAACGCGAACGCGAAGGGGCGATCGCGTAGAAGGAAAGGGGGAGGATGGGCCTGGAGCAGGTTGGCCTTCACGAACGCGGTCTTGGACCACGAACGCGAATGGGTGGGGGTCTGAGGCTTCGCAAACATGGCGTAGGTGACGTGAGCGCGAAGAGGAATTTTGAGGCAGTGGCATTTGTCCTTCGCAAACGCGAGGCGTTTCATGCGAACGCGAAGAATGGTCGCCTGGGCAGTGTATAAGTTTGCCAAAACGGGTTTTGGCTCATTTTATCTCAATCTTCCATGGGTGCCGATCTAGGGGCGATTTTGGAGGAGCTTCTTCGTCACCCATCACAAAGTAAGTGATTCCCATCTATTACAAGTTAAATACTTGGTTTATAAATGGATTTAAACATGGAAATTAGTAAAAAATTGGGATTTTGTAGGAAAACCTAGAAATTGGTATTTTTGGACTTTGACCATCAAATGGGACATGGAAGTGGGAATAAATCATATATTTGAGTTCGTAGTTTTATGGGTAATGATTATCTTCGGAAATTTTTGGAATCCGGGCACGTGGGCCCGAGGGTGAGTTTATCAATTTTCGAGCAGAGTTGGAAATTGTTATAAATTGATTTATTATGAGTATTAGAGTATATGCTCATAGAATTTCACATTTATTTACTAGTTTTGGAGCAACGAGTGCCAGTTTGAGTTGTTAGAAAAGCTTTGGAGCCGGTTGTGGAACTTCGGAGCGAAGTAAGTCTCTTTTCTGACCTTATAAGAGGAAATTAACCCCATAGGTGAATTGATTTAATATGTGCTTCTATTTGTGGGGGCTGTGTACGCGCGAGGTAACGAGAGTCCGTATGTAGCTACTAATTATGCTTATGTCCGGGTAGTCTAGGACCCAAATCATGTTATACTTGCGATGTTTGCACCCTACGTGTTAATTTAATCTCTTAAATCATATTGGAACTTGATAAATGAATTGTAAAAGGTTAAATTGCATTTATTTGAGTTTTGGACGGGTCACTTGACCGTTAATGAGAATTGGTGTTTCTTTGAATATTAGCCTCTTAATAATCTTGAATCGGTTGCTTATAAAGTATTTTCTCTTCTCGTGGAGCGGGCCGAACGCCTCGGTTGCAGATAGATGCATCTATGATTTGTGTCGTTCGATGCTCAGCAGTGCACAAATTATATATTTGTATGTTGGATCAGGTCGTACGATTTCGGCATAATTCATGCGTAATATTTCTTGGAGTCCAATTATAATTTATATTGTTTCATTGGCTTGAGAGATTAATTTGTTAAATAATGGAAATTAATTAGGGATTTACTATCAGTGAAAGAATTGTTTATTTATTTCTTGTTATTGAGTTTTTAGTTGTATTTACATAATCCATGCTTAATTATAATTTCGGTAATTTATTGTTAGCCCATAGTAAGTGTCGATGTTGACCCCATCGTCACTAATTCTTCGAGGTTAACTAGATACTTACTGGATACACGTGTTTTGCGTACTCATGCTACACTTGCTGCATATTTTGTGCAGGTACATATATGTCTAGTGGTCTTGTGGGCGTAGAGGCGCGACTATTATGGGGACTTAGGTGAGATGCATCCCATATTATGAGTCTGCAGCACACATAGTCTCCATCAGAGTTTTTTGCATTCTCCTGTCTAATTTGTATTCAAACAGATGTTGTATTTTATCATATTTCCTAGTTGATGCTCACGCACTTGTGACACCGGATTTTGGGGATTCCTACTGGATGTTTAGTAGGGTAGTTCACGTAATTATCATTGTTTCATCCTGTAAATTATATTTCATACTATTTAATTAATGGAAATTATGAGTTCAAAAGGAATAAAAATGAGTAATTAAGTGGATCAATCATCGTTGGCTTGCCTGACGGAGGTGTTAGGCGCCATCACGGCCTATAGTGGATTTTTGGTCATTACACTTAGATTCACGCCATGCTTTAATTGTACTAATTTAGTTATTCTTGCATGATTAATTACTTTAATTTGCATTATGACCTGAGACTAGACTTGCTATTTTAGATATTTTACGAGCTACTTGATTAGCTATAAGAATTATACTTCTCTTTTGGATTTCTCCCACATTGTGCGTATTCATCGAAAAGTTTCTCTTGAATTCTATAACTCACACGTATATTCGTGAGTGGGGTCATAGAACCGTAAAAGTTTCACACTCTTATGAGATCGGGCTATTCACCTCGGCAGGTTATTGTAGCACACTCTTATGGGATCAGGTTGTTCGCCTCGGCAGGATATTGTAACACACTCTTATGGTATCGGGTCGTTCGCCTCGACAGGATATTATGACACACTCTTATGTGATCGGGTTGTTCGCCTCGGTAAAATTATGTATCACACTCTTATGGGATCGGGTTGTTCGCCTCGGTAGTTCTATGAAACACTCTTATAGGATCGGGCCGCTCGCCTCGGCAGAATCGTGCGAAATACTTGCTAAGGAGTCCGCTACTCATGAGTTTCCTGACTTGAGATGTGACTGTTGATTTGGTATTGAACATTACGTATTCTATTTGAGGAGGTATCCGATAATTGAGGGCTTTTGTGTTCATTGTTCAGTTGTAGACCTTATTATTTGCCTATATTTGTACTCATTGTTTACTTACCATGTTTCATACTTGTCTTCCTTGTTATATTTGATTTACTGGACCACTAGTAAGTGTCAATGTTGACCCCTCGTCACTACCTCTTTGGGGTTAGGCTAGATACTTACTGGGTACGCATTGATTAACGTACTCATGCTGCACTTCTTGCACTAAATGTGTAGGATCTGACAGGTTCATTTGGTGGTCATTTGGGCGCGTAAGCGCAACTGCTGAGGGGACTTTATGGTGAGCTGCATTCCATGCTACGATTCGCAGCACACAGAGTTTCCATCATAATTATTTACTTTATCATGTCTATCTTGTATCCATGTCTATCTTGTATTCCAGACATATGTTGTATTTTTATTGTACTTCCTAGTAGATGCTCATGCACTGGTGACATCGGGTTTTAGGTTGTTCTAGAATTTGCTTATGGTATGCTTTACATTGACACACTATGACTTTATATTGTAATTAAATTGTACGTCTCTACTATTATTTTTAATGCATTGATCTCTCTATATAATAAGATGTCACACCCCATATTTTCGTATGTAAATGTACATCGTAAGCAAACTGATGTATGACCAAAAATGAGATCATCTTTAAAAGTATATAAAGTAAGTTAGCATGTTACCTCGGAGGGTACAAATATTGAAGATCATGAACAACAAGTACAAAGAGGGTTGGAAGGTGAAGAAGCTAAAGGAATTAAAGAAAACAATGTTTCGTCGAAAGTCGACAAGTGGGGAAAGTTATAACCCGTACCTTTGGGGTGAGACTAGGGTCAAAAGTCATCACACGTTACGTTCACAAGTTTTACTGAAATTTGGGTCAAATGTCACTGCAATTGTCTCCCAATATACTTAGAGTTACGGGGTTATCCACTCATCAAATTGAAGATATATGAGTCTATTTTCTAACACATTAAATCGTTTATCAATACAACATCGGAGTAGAGAGATATATGCATTTTTGCGAGACTGTGCAGACTACTAGGTGACAAGTAGGTGTGCCACCTACTTGCTTAAATGAGAGGACTACATATGTCCAAAAATGGGCCAGTTCGGGTCGGCCAAAAAGACCTTTTAAGGACCTACTTACTTCGTATATCACACTGATAATAGGGCATAAAAACCAAAGATAATACCCTTCAAAAATTCTCCCACAAATTGAACACAAACCCTAATTAATTTTCTCTTCTTTTCAAGTTCTAGTTGGAGGAAAACCTAGGGTTTGAAGAACCAAGTAAGGAGCTGAGCTATTCAACAAATAAGGTAAGTATACTGCTCACTTTTATCCATTTTTTCTAGCTGGAAATGTATGGAAAGTCATTCAATAATTGTAAGAACTCACGGGATGGTGATCGGAAACTGTGAGTTCGAGTTATTCAACTTGTAGTGGACTGTTTTGTGGGCTATTTCGTATTGTTGTTGGATTGCGTGTTTTGCCACTGTTTTAGGGAGTTTTGTAGTAGAAAGGGTGTGGAGAAATACCACATAAATTCAGGGTGGTGGGATGGTTGTTCGTCGTAACATTTTCGGGCTGTTTGACACTACTACGGTGGTTGTTTTGTGTATGAAGATATTGGGGCGTGTTGGGCTATTTTGTAGTATTTTGTGATGTATATAGGGTTTGAAAATAATGTATATATGTTGTTATTGTTATGTTCTTGTGTTGTTGGTGTTATCTCTAATTGGGAGGAAGTAAAGATTATAGGGGAGATGCTTCCATTTTTAATATAAAATAAGTTTGTCGTTCGTTATGCGATAGTTGTACCTTTCGTAACTTAATAATTGTATTATTATCGTTGTTGTAGATTAAGGTACGAAGAGACGAGTTTAACATGGTTATTGGAAAGATTGTAATAATATATGTTAAGGATAAACCTTTCCATCATTTTGGCATGATCCCACGTTTGATAACAAGTCATAAAGAGAAATTTATGTGCATTATCCTAGTCTCATAAGTTACAGTATTCTCCCTTATCGGGACTTTATATTCAGTTAAGTATTGTCTTCTTTCAGTAAAGAGAGCATAGGGTCTATATATATATGTATATAGTATTACATTATTTTCACCACCATCGAGCTATAATCGGTGGGCAGGCCCCTATTGGGCAACCTCAGATCAGATGGTAAGTTATATATCAAGCCTATTGTGGCCGAGCGCCTATGAGCGAGCCAAGAACGGCCGAGATATCGATCCTACTATGTCCGGGCACCTATGAGTGACCCTACTACGGCCGAGCAGTTACACGTTCCGAGCCTTATAGAGACGGATAACTATTTTAATTACTATATTGAGAGAGTTAAGTCAGTACTAGAAGGTAAGTATATCTCCAGATCATCTTTAACTCCCAGTTTACTTTCAGTTATTACATTATCAGTTTATTTTCAGCTTTAAGTTATTCTATTACCTTACATACTCGGTACATTATTTTGTACTGACGTCCCTTTCCTGGGGACGCTGCATTTAATGCATGCAGGTTCGGATAGACAGACTTGTAGACCTCCTCCATAGGTGTTGTCCGTGTTCAGCTTGATCGGTAAGCTCGACATCCTTCGGAGTTGCCGGGTCAAGAGTTTTGAGTATATATTATGTATATATGTATATATATTATGGATAGGTCGGGGCCCTGTACCGACCACAGTACATCCATCAGTAGAGGCTTGTAGACATATCCTGTCAGTCAGTGCAATATGTTGGGCTTGTAGGCCTTGTATGTATATTTTTGTTGGTTTGTCACCTAGTAGATATGACGGCCTTGTAGGCCCAAATTTTTATTGATGTTCAGTGAGAGCTAGTTTCCGCTCAGCTTTATATTTTGTTTCACAAAGTGTCTTGCAATGTGGCCCTATGGCCAAAGTATGACATTGTATGTTCAGAGTCCCTCAGTCTCAAGTTGGTACGCTCGGTTAAGTGAGGCACCGGGTGCCGGTCTCGCCCCCCAGGTTTGGGGCGTGACATAAGATTCAAGATTTCAAAAATAATAAAATGAATAATTAAGTTGGTAGTTCACCGTTGGCTTGCCTAACAGCGACGTTGGTTGCCATCACGGCCTATATTGAGATTGTGACAGAAAGCTTATAAGTTTTCGTGTGTAAACCCGGCCGGTGGACTTCGTATCCGACACATGAAATAATTTAAGCGATAGTCTAAAGGAAGTAATTAATAAATTAAGTTGTCAGTAATTTAATTTGAAAGTCTAAGGTATTGAACTAAGGAGTGTAATTACAAATTTTTAGTGAAATAATTCATAATTTATTATGGTAAAATTTAATTTCAAAATTTAAAATTAATTCCATAATAGGGGGCCTTGTTAATTAAATTATGTGGTCCCTACTGTGCGTAAATAATAGGAAATAAAGGAAACCTTTCCTTTGTGGAAAAAGAAATCCAACAGATTTTGGAAAAGGGTTTTACTCTAAAAAAGAACGTAGCTATATATACATGGTATAGGGCTCACCGTTTTTACACATGTTTTTCCTTGGAATTTTGCCCACCCGAAATTCACTCTTTCTGGATATTATTTGGGTAACACAGTAGAAGATTGTGGAATATTTTCTGGAGGTCATGGTCTTGCTACTCTGGAACTGGAGACCGAGATTGATCTACTTTGTTCACGCTTCAAGAGGTAACTTGTATAATCTCCATATATACTAATTGTTTAATTTACTTGTGAATATGATACTGGAATTGTTTCCGCTGTGATATATAATCCAACAATTGGTATCAGAGTCTACTCACGTCTAATTAGATAATTAGGATGATCATGAAAAAAGAACATCATGTTAATATGCATGTTTTGAATTACATGCAAAGATTGATTTTCTGAAAAGCTGCACTGCTCTATGCATGAATATTTATTCCGAGAAATTTTGATTATTCTGTAAATCATGTAATGTTTGTTACACACATTTTTCCTTGGAATTTCGCCCACCCAAAATTTTCTCTTTCCAGATATTATTTGGGTAACACATTAGAAGACTGTGGAACATTTTCTGGAGGTCGTGGTCTTGCTACTCTGGAACTGGAGACCGAGATTGATCTACTTTGTTCACGCTTCAAGAGGTAACTCGTATAATCTCCATATGTGCTAATTGTTTAATTTACACCTGAATATGGTATTGGAATTGCTTCCGTTGTGATATATAATCCAACAATTGGTATCAGATCCTACTCACGTCTCATTAGATAATTAGGATGATCATGAAAAAGGAACATCTTGTTAATATGCAAATTTTGAAATACATGCAAAGATTGTTTTTCTGAAAAACTACATTGCTCTATGCGTGAATATTTGTTCCGAGAATTTTTGATTATTCGGTAAATCGTGTAATATCTGTTTATTTTTATGATATTTGATAAGAATAATCTAAAAATTTTGTTAATCTGGAAAAAAATAAAAAACTCATTTTTGGCCGAATTGGTCAGAAAATCGGAGATCAACATGTTGACGAACTCCTATTGACATGAAGTTTGGTAGGTCCATGGAAAACGGCCCAGTGATCAATATTCATTAGCTTTGCTCATGATGTAAGCCGTTTTTGCATTCGATGTCATTTAGATGGTGTTTTGGGCTCTTTTCTAATTTTCTAGAAGTTTTTCAAAAACACTTTTAAAGTTGTTTTAATCCAGTAGTGGTAGGGATCATTCCCTATGGTCATCATGGTTAAATTCTGGTGATATAATGAATTTACACGTTGACGTAGGTCTTCTTCCATATCGGATAAACTCATTATAGGTAATCACTAGGTAATATTAGTTGTTCGTTACTTGTATTTACTCTCCATCTGAGTATGCGTGTTGGTTCAATGGGACTAGTATCTTGAATGTTGATATTCACTTGACTTATTTTAACAGTTTACTCTCCATCTGAGTAAGGCCTTTTTAAATTCATGGAGTGAATAATCTGTGTCACGACCCAAAATCCCACCATAGGCGTCGTGATGGCACTTAGTCTCTAAAACTACGTAAACTGATTACAATTACATTTCGAGCCATATTTTTATATAGATAATCAAAACCAACAGCGAAAATAATTATAACAACCTCCCAAGACTGGTAATACTGAGTCACGAACTCTAACTGAATACATGTAATGATCTTAAGGATCGAATATACAATACTATTCAAATAAGAATTGACAGTACAATAAAAAAGAAAGACTCCAAGGGACTGTGACGATCAAGCAGCTCTACCTTGAATCATTGCGATCAACACCCTAATCTCTGCCTGAATCCGAGATCTCTAATACCTGGCTCTGCACAAAAATGTGCAGAAGTGTAGTATGAGTACACCACAGTCAGTACCCAATAAGTATCAAGACTAATCTCGGTGGAGTAGTGATGAGGTACAGTCAAGACACTCACTAGTCTAATAACCTGTGCAACATATCATACAAAATATAATAGGAACAGATAGCAGTGATAACAACAATAATCAACTAGTGACATAAACAGCAAGGCATGAAGAACATCATAAATATTGCTCACACGAATAATAAAGACAAGTACAACCAATTAATCAAGTCCTTCAAAATATACATCTTTTCTCTTTAAGTTTTCCAAATAAAAATATTTTGAAGGTTATTCTATCAATTAAATATATCCCGAATATACTTTCTCCAAATAAATATCTTACGAATTTAAATCTTTCAAATAAATATCTCCCAATATGACTCTTTCAAATAATTATATTTCGTATTTAATTCTCTTAAATAAAACCTTTCAAATATAATACTTTCAAATAAAAACCTTTCCTTTCGAATATAATTCTTTCAAATATAAACCTTTTCTAATATAATTCTTTTAAATATAACCTTTCGAATAAAATTCTTCCATATAAAAACTTTCCTTTTGAATATAATTCTTTCAAATAAAAGCCTTACGAATATAATTCTTTTAAATAAATACCTTTCCTTTCGAATATAATTCTTTCAAATAAAATATTTCGAATATAATCCTTTCAAGTGAAACCGGTTGACACCTCACTTCAAAATCCTAAAAATCTCGGGTCTCAACCCACTTTCATATCTCACGGCACCTCATGCCCATATTTCTATCCTAACCGTATGGGCAATTCACAAGACAGAAGACACACTAATTTAATGAAATGACTAAGGAGTGAACGACGAGAAATTTATAGAAAAGTAACAACACAACACATAGAAGTAAACAACAGGGGCGCTCCCGAGGTATCAACTCATAAACTCAAATGTAAATGCTCAACAGGAGGATCTCCCGAGGTACCGCCTCGTAGTCCCAAAAGTAAATATGCCAGCAGGGGGAATCTCCAGAGGTACCGCCTTGTAGTCCCAAAGTAAATATGCAAGACAGGGTGATCTCCCGAGCTACAGCCTCGTAGTCCCAAAGTAAATATGCAGTACAGGGGGATCTCCCGAGGTACCGCCTCATAGTCCCAAAGTACATATGCAGTACAGGGCGATCTCCCGAGTAAATAGCTCGTAGTCCCAAAGTAAATATGCAGTACAAGGGTATCTCCCGAGTAAACGCTTCATAGTCCCAAAGTAAATATGCAGAAGCAAAGACAGGAGAATAACTCAGCAAGAATAACCTCTTCTCAAAAATTCAAATTTCTGATAAATATATTAACGTCTACATTTAAACTTATTTAATACTTATTTGCTGATGGAAAAATCCAAAATGTAATTATTCCCAGACAATGTCAACTCTACCAGCACACGGAATCCACATAAGGATCAAAGTAGCAATCACACCAAATTATCGTATAAAACAAATACAATTTGCACATATAAGCCCGAGTACGTACTCGTCACCTCATGTACACTGCTTTCACATTACTCAAATGGCACATACGACTCAATGCCTAAGGGGTAATTTCCCCCACACAAGGTTAGGCAAGATACTTACCTCTTTGAAGTTAGGCCGACATTCCTAAATAGCCTTCTTTCTTGAATTGACCCCCGGACAGCTCAAATCTATCCAAATTAATTGTATAACTTCATTAAAATTCATCAAAAATAATTCCGGATTATAAAATATCGACTTAAAATTTTATATTAAAAAGTCAACCAAAAGTCAGCGCAGGGCCCGCCTCTCGGAACCCGAAAAAGTTTTCACGAAATCCAAGCACACATTCTGATACTAGTCCAACCATACCAATTTTATCGAATTCCAATAACAAATCAACTTCCAAATCTTGAATTTCCGTTTTTGAAAAGTTTTACAAAAATCCAAATTTCCTCCATTAAAACTCGAATTAAAGGTTGAATATAACCATAGAGTCATGAAATATAAATACTTTCGGATATAGAATACTTACCCCAATCAAGCTTGTGAAGAAATCCTCAAAATCACCCAAGAACCGAGCTCCAAAAATTCCAATTGAAATGAAGAAATGAATGATTTTCGGCCCTTTATGTTTCTGTCCATTTTCGCTTCTGCGGACACATATGCCGCATCTGCGGTCTCGCTTTTTCAAGACAAAACTCGCATTTGCGATCCTCACTGCCCAACCAAAAACTCGCATTTGCGGAAAGAATTGTTGTTCTGCACAAGCGCTTCTGCGATGGCCATACGCGCACATGCGGGCGAGCCGCTTTTGCGCTTCTGCGATCATGCAGGTGTGGGAATTGCCCAGTACTCTCCCAGCCTCTTCTGCAAAGAGCTTCACACTTCTGCGGTGTCGCTTGTGCGACCAAGGCATCGCAGAAGCGATTTCACCAGTTGCTGCCCATTTTCCAGCAGTTTTTCTTCAAGTCCAAATTGCTCCGTTAACCATACGGAATCTACCTGAGGCCCTCGGGTCCTTAACTAATTATGACAACATGTCCCAAAATATAATACGAACTTAGTTGAGGCTTCAACCCACATCAAACAATGCCAAAATTGTGAATCGCGCATCGAATCAAATTATAAGTTTTCAAATCTTCCAACTTCTATAATTTGCGCCGAAATATATCAAATCAATCCGGAATGACTTCAAATTTTGCACACAATTAATAAATGACACAATGGGCTATTCTAATTTCCGGAATCAAAATTTGGCCTCATTATCAACCAATCAACTTACGATCGAATTTATGAATATTTCAACAACTTCATTTTCCAACTTTTCACCGAAATGTGCCGAATTGTCCTACGGACTTCCAAATCCAAATACGGATATACGCCTAAGTCCAAAATTACCATACGAAGCTATTGACATCATCAAAATTCCATTCCGGAGTCGTTTGCTCAAACGTCAAACTCCGGTCAACTCTTTTTATTTAAGCTTCAAAAATAAGAATTGTTTTTTCAATTTAATTTCTAATCTTCCGAAAACCAAACTCAACCACACACGCAGGACATAATACATATTACGAAGTTGTCCGGGACTTAATTGACTGAACAGAACGTGAATTCTCAAAATTATTCTGAGGACATTAAATTACTGAGTGTATTATAACACACCTACTCGCGGTGAGTCCACATCACCAAAATTTTAACATGGTCCGATAACACCATCTCAGTTGCGATTACCTCTTTTATGAACATTTATAAACTTTAAAACCAATTTCTTACCCTCCAAACATTTTCAAAAGGCCTGGTTTTTCACATCAACACACGGTATTAGTCTCAACTGGCTGTAGGAACTCGTGCCTACGCATACATCATACATATGCCCATAACCACATCTCTGATCATAATAGATGTTCATAATTAATTCCAGCATCGTCAATTAACCTCACATTATCCAAAACCTTGTTTCAAATTTGCATAACACTGACAGCAACACGCGAGGCATGAAGACCTCATAACTATTTACCTGGATTAACGAGTCACATTTAACGCCACCTGGGCACTCACCTCGTGGGCTAAAACTCAATAGTTATAGCACAAATATGGCTAAATATGCACAGAAATACATAGAAGAATTATCAAATAAGCCTAACAGGCATGGCTCCCTATTAGTACTATAGTACAAATTAAATTTCACAAAGGGAGAATTTAAAACACATAAATTTTCATCACAAGGATCTCGTCCTTATATAACTTCCACCGCGGCTTATAGCCTGGTTTAAACATTTCACATCGTATTAAAATAGGAGGATCTCGTCCTCAGCTCTGAATCACAAGTACTTTGCACATTGTGTCAAACTGAAATTTTTCATATCTTTTTCTTCTTTAAATAAATTTTCGATAAATAATTTCACAACACATAATGAACCCCCATACCGGTAGGGAATATAATTCATAAAATTGAAATTAGTTATCCTAAAAATCACCTCAAAATTCATCGTAATGAGTAATATAAAGTCACCTTTGTACTCATAGCCCTCAATAATGTACAAAACAAAATGATAGGCATGGGCTAACACCATCAAATCTGCCAAGAGGGATAAATACGGGAGTGGAGTACAAATTTACAAATCCACCATATAAGGAGCATGAAAGGAGTCCTCACCTCGATAATCAGAATCGAATCAAAATAAGAATAGTGTTCCTTTTACTATAAATTAAATCCTACATGTAATGACACTATCTGGTGTATTGGCCTCAGCCAATTCATAGCAATTATATCAACGGGTCGGGCCTCCCCCTCTTGGGCGCCCTCTACCCGCATGTCCTCCACCCCTAACTAGCTGTGCACGTGGAGTATTAACTGGAATAAAGCATGTAGCCTCAGTGTTTTGACGAAATTTGTCTTTCCCAAGTCTGGGACAATCTCTCATGACGTGCCTGGTATCACCACACTCATAATAACCCCTCTGAGGTCGCGACTGCTCGTACTGAGTTTGTGTCGAATAACGGGAATAACCACTATAAGAACCTTGTGTCAGTGGTGTACTAAAAGTATTAACTGGAGCACTACGAGTACTCTAAATTGCGGACTGGCTGACCGACTGCCCGAGCCTCCACCATGATGAGTCATAGCTGCAGAGTACAATCCACTAAATCCTCCAGAGTTCCGAGAACGTTTGACCTCCTTAGACTCCTTTTCCTCACTTCGAACACGTTATAACATTCTGGCAATCTCTACTACATGTTAAAATGGAATGTTAGTCTACAACTCTCGAGCCATACATATTTTAAAATCATAATCGATCCCTTCGATGAATCTACCGACTTGCTCTCTAACTGTAGGAACCAAGATATGTGTATGACGGCTAACTCACTGAACCTGATAGCATATTCTAACACTGTCATGATGCCCTGACACAACCGTTCAAACTCTGTGCGTCACGCATCCCGGAGAGTCTAGGGAACAAACTCTTTCAAAAACATTTTCGAAAACTGAGCGCAAGTTGGCGGTGTTGCATCGGCTGGTCTTCCCTCTTCATAAGCTTGCCACCATTGATACGCTACTCCTGATAGCTGAAATATAGTAAAGGCAACTCCGCTCACTTCCACAATACCCATGGTGCGGAGAATACAGTGACACTTTTCTAGAAATCCCTGGGCATCCTCGGTAGTTGTGCCACTGAAGGTAGGTGGACTATACCTCTTAAATCTCTCAAGTCTCTTTTGTTCTTATTTTGATGCCTCTGGCCCGAACTTAGGCTGAACCGAAATAACATGTTGTGCCGGTACTATACCCGGAATCTGACCAATGTGAACTTGCTTCTTTGGAGTACGGGCGGTAGGAGTCTGAACTCCTCCCCCAATCTATGAAATATTTGGTGAAACGGAGATCAATACCGCCTAAGTTAATGTACTAAACATGTTCAGGAACTGTACTAAAGTCTCCTGAAGTCCGGGGGTAACAACAGGTGTCTCTGGTGCCTGTTTCCCAATTGGAGCTACTGGCGGCTCCTCTCCTGGTGCTCTAACAGGTGCTCTAGCTGCAGCGTGTGCCTTACCTCGGCCTCTACCTTGGCCCCAGCTTCTTGCGGCCTTAGCAAATTGTGCGGGTGTCTGCTCAGCTGACCCGGTAGCACGTGTCCTCACCATATGTGAGGGAATAGAGATACAAGGACTCAAATTCCAAAATCAACAATTTCCGCACGATAGGAATGAAAGAAGTGGAAATTTCCTAACAATTCTGCAGCCTTTCAAAGATAAGTACAGATGCTCTGTACCGATCCGCAAGACTCTACTAAACTTGCTCGTGACTCGTAGAACCTATGAACCTAGAGCTCTGACACCAACTTGTCACGACCCAAAATCTCACCATAGGCGCCGTGATGGCACTTAGTCTTTAAGACTATGTAAGCCGATTACAATTACATTTCGAGCCCTTTTTTATATATATAGATAATCGAAACCAACAGCGGAAATAATTATAACAGCCTCCCAAGACTGATAATACTGAGTCACGAACTCTAACTGAATACATGCAATGATCTCAAGGATCGAATATACAATACTGTTCAACAAGACTCCAAGGGACTGTGATGACCAAGCAGCTATACCCTGAATCCTTGCGATCAACACCCTAATCTCTGCCCGAATCTAAGATCTTCAATACCTGGCTCTGCACAAAAATATGCAGAAGTGTAGTATGAGTACACCATAGTCGGTACCTAGTAAGTATCAAGACTAACCTCGGTGGAAAAGTAACAAGGTACAGTCAAGACACTCACTAGTCTAATAACTTGTGCAACATATCATACAAAATATAATAGGAACAGATAGCATTGATAGCAACAATAATCAACTAGTGTCACAACCCAAACTCCCTCCGTATAACGTCATGACGGCACCTAGTCTCTACGACTGGGTAAGCCTAACAAATTGCATAAATAATAGTACGAAAGTAAAACTTATCAACTAACTACAATAGATATTGAATAACCAATAACAATGTCGCTCGGCATGTACTTCAATCAAAACGCTAGACGTACACAGCATCCCAAAACCCGGAACATCATGAGTCACAAGATACAGAAGGAAAACTAGTATCTCAATACACCAGAGTCTAATAAAAGAAGTATGGAAGGTAAATGACATAGGAGAGAATATAGGGGGACTCCGAGGTCTGCGGACGTGACAGATGTACCTTAAAGTCTCCGTATTGCAACAAGCACTCTCACCTAGTAGCGGAGCTGATAAGAAGTACTTGGATCTGCACTCAAAAACATGTGTAGAAGAGTAGCATTTGTACACCACAACGGTACCCAGTCAGTGCCAAGCCTAACCTTGGTAGAGTAGTGACGAGGTCACGTCCGGGCCCTACTGGGATATAATAACAAGACAGATGATATAATAAATTGAAGTAAAATGGAGAATTTAACAGAAAGAATTCACAGAGGAATAACAACACACAAACAATATGATAACAATAGGAGCGCTCTCGAGATACCGTCTCGTAGTCCCAAAAGTAAATATGCGAGGAGATATCCCAAGGTACCGCCTCGTAGTCTCAAAAGTAAATGTACAGGGAGAACTCCCGAGGTACCGCCTCGTAGTCTCAAAAGTAAATGTGCAGGAAGAACTCCCGAGGAACCGCTTCGTAGTCTCAAAAGTAAATATGCAGGGAGAACTCCCGAGGAACCGCCTCGTAGTCTCAAAAGTAAATATGAAGGGAGAACTCCCGAGGAACCGCCTCGTAGTCTCAAAAGTAAACACACAGCTCAAACCGATAAATACAACAGTTAACAACACGATTTCTATAGTTATACTGATAAAGAACAAAGAAAAGCAGGAAATAAACTAGGCATTCTTCAAAGAGTTCAAATAAGCAATTAAAGCACGTAGACATGCGATATTAGACTAAACATGATAGCTACACATATTGGAATAGCTCAATTAATAATGAAAAATAGACTAATACTCATTTAAACAGTATAACTCAAATTAAAATAAAACAAATTACTATTCAGTAAAATAAATCGGGTTTTTACAAACAAATAGCCCGTGTACATACTCGTCACCTCACGTACACAGCACTCACATATCACAACAGTACCAAATCCTTAGGGTATTTCCCCCACATAAGGTTAGGCAAGCCACTTACCTCGAACCATGCTCAATCAATCGGTAACAATGCCTTTTCCACGAATATCCGACTCTGAATGGCCCAAATCTAGCCAAAATCAATTACATACCATAAATACAACTATAAGAAGTAATCTAATTATTGAAATCAAAACTAAAGCAAGATATTGGAACATCGCCCTAAAAAGTCGACCCGGGCCCACGTCTCGAAGTCGGGTAAAAGTTACAAAATATGAACACCCACTCACGAGTTCACACGTACCACAATTATCCAAATCCGATGTCAAAATCCCAATCAAAACCCAAAATATTGGTTGAAGAACTTCTTTTTATTTTTCTCAAATTTTCACCCCAAATCCGAAATTAAATGATGAAATTAATGATAGATTAGTGGGATATAACCAAAAACAAGTGAAGAATCATTAGCCAATCGATGTCTCTGAAAGTCCCTCAAAATCTCGTCCAAATCCGAGCTCCCAACTCAAGTTTTTGATAATAATGGAAAAGCCCTCGTTTTGAAATGATATAAGTCTGCCCAGTGATTCCTTAATCGCGATCGCGAAAATAGCCTCGCGATCGCGAAGAACAACTTCGCTGATCCAGGATTTAACCCTACGCGAATAGGCAAAACACCAAGCGAACGAGATTTGTTGGCTCTCAGACTTACGCGATCGCGAACGTCCTCACGCGTTGGCGATGAGCAAAGAGCGTGGCCCAATTTTAGCCTCCTTAACTCTACGTGAACGCGACCTTGGCCACGTGTTCGCGAAGCACCACTTCACACCACTAGGCTTTCGCATCCTTATGCCCGCAAATGCGAAGAACACAACATCCTCTGCCCAGCTGAGCCTACGCTATTGCGGCCCCTCTCTCGCGATCGCGTATAAGGAAACCAGATGCACCAGATCACAGAACTTTAGCCATTTCTCTAAGTCCAAAACGCATCCGATAATGATCTGAAACACACCCGAGGCCCCCGGGACCTCAACCAAAGATACCAACAAGTCCTAAAACACCGTATGAACTTAGTCGAGCCCTCAAATCACATCAAACAATTCTAAAAACATGAATCACCCTCCGGTTCAAACTTAATGAACTTGAAACTTCCAATTTCTACAACCGATGCTGAAACCTATCAAACCACGTCCGATTGACCCCAAATTTTGCACACAAGTCATATTCAACCCTACAAACGTACTCCAACCTCCGAAATCGGAATCTGACCCCGATATCAAAAAGTCCACTACCAGTCAAATCTCCAAAAATTCGACTTTCGCCATTTCAAGCCTAAATGAGCTTCAAACCTCCGAAACACAATCCGGACATGCCCCTATGTCCAAAATCACCCAACGGAGCTAACAGAACTAACGAAACTCCATTCCAGAGTCGTCTTCACATAGTTCCGACTACGATCAAGATCCTAAGGTTTAAGCTTCCGTTTAGGGACTAAGTGTCCCAAAACACTCTGAAACCAAAAACAAAACCTCTCGGCAAGTCACATAAGTAGAAAAAGATACTGGGGAAGTAGTTAATAGGGAATCAGGGCTATTTCTCTCAAAACAACCGGACGGGTCGTTACATCCTCCCCCTCTTAAAACAATAGTTCATCCTCGAACGAGCATAGAGACATACCTGAAGCGGTGAATAGATGAGGATAACAGCTGCGCATATCCTGCTTGGTCTCCCAAGTCGCCTCCTCGACCGGCTGACCCCTTCGCCGAACCTTCATGGAAGCACTGTTCTTTGACCTCAGTTTTTGAACCTGCATGTCCAAAATAGCTACTGGCTCCTCAACATAAGATAGATCATTGTCCAATTGGACTGAGCTAAAATCCAGCACATGAGACGGATCACCGTGATATTTCGGAGCATAGAAAAATGGAATACCTGATGAACTCCTGCTAAACTGGGAGGTAAGGCAAGCTCATAAGCAGCCTCTCCAACTCGCCGCAACACCTCAAATGGACCAATGAACCTTGGGATCAGCTTTCCCTTCTTCCCTAACCTCATAACGCCCTTCATAGGCGAAACTCGGAGCAAGACCCGCTCTCCAACCATGAATGCAACATCGCAAACCTTCCGATCCGCATAACTCTTTTGTCTGGACTGGGCTGTGCGAAGTCGATCCTGAATCATCTTCACCTTATCCAGGGCATCCTGAACCAAGTCTGTACCCAATAATCTAGCCTCCCCCGGCTCGAACCAACCCACTAGAGACCGTCACCGCCTACATACAGAGCCTCATATGGTGCCATCTAGATGCTCGACTGATAACTGTTATTGTAGACAAACTACGCAAGTGGAAAGAACTGATCCCAAGAACCTCCAAAATCTATCACACATGCACAGAGCATATCCTCTAATAACTGAATAGCACGCTTGGACTGTCCGTCCGTTTGAGGATGAAATGATGTGCTCAGCTCCACTCGAGTACCCAACTCATGTTGTATGGCCCTCCAGAATCATGATGTAAACTGCATACCCCGATTAGAGATGATAGATACTGGTATGCCATGAAGCCTGGCAATCTCGTGGATATAAATTCGAGCCAGCTGCTCGGAAGAATAGGTAGTCATCACAGGAAGGAAATGAGCCGACTTGGTCAGCCTATCCACAATCACCCAAACTGCATCAAACCTCCGCTGGGTCCGTGGGAGTCCAACAACGAAATCCATAATTTTTTTCCTAACAGTTCCATAGCCTCCCGAAAAAAAGTACAGACGTCTCCGTACCGATCCGCGAGACTCTAATAAACCGGCTTGTGACTCATGACACCTAAGAACCTAAAGCTCTGATAACAACTTGTCACGGCCCAACTCCCTCCGTATAACGTCTTGACGGCACCTAGTCTCTACGACTAGGTAAGACTAACAAATTATGGAAATAACAGTACGAAAGTAAAACTTATCAACTAACTGCAATAGATACTGAATAACCAATAACAATGCTCGGCATGTACAACAATCAAAATGCTAGACGCACACAGCTTCCCAAAACCCGGAACATCATGAGTCACAAGCTAGAAAAGGAAAACTAGTATCTCTATTCACCAGAGTCTAATAAAAGAAGTACGAAAGGTAAATGACATAGGAGAGAATAGAGGGGGACTCCGAGGTCTGCAGACGTGACAGATGTACCTTGAAGACTCCGTACAACAGCAACCACTCTCAGCTAGTAGCTGGGCTAATGAGAAGTACCTGGATCTGCATATAAAACATGTGCAGAAGAGTAGCATGAGTACACCACAACGGTACTCAGTAAGCGCCAAGCATAACCGTCGTAGAGTAGTGAAAAGGTCAGGTCTGGTCCCTACTAGGATATAATAACAAGACAGATGATATAAGAAAATGAAGTAAAACGGAGAATTTAATAGAAAGAATTCACAGAGGAATAACAACACACAAACAATGTGATAACAATAGGGGCGCTCCGGAGATACCGTCTCGTAATCTCAAAAGTAAATGTGCGAGGAGATCTCCCGAGGTACCGCCTCATAGTCTCAAAAGTAAATGTACAGGGAGAATTCCCGAGGTACCATCTCGTAGTCTCAAAAGTAAATGTGCAAGGAGAACTCCCGAGGAACTGTCTCGTAGTCTCAAAAGTAAATATGCAGGGAGAACTCCCGAGGAACGGAACCGCCTCGTAGTCTCAAAAGTAAATATGAAGGGAGAACTCCCGAGGAACCGCCTCGTAGTCTCAAAAGTAAACACACAGCTCAAACCGATAAATACAACAGTTAAAAACACGATTTCTACAGTTATACAGATAAAAGACAAGGAAAAGCAGGAAATGAACTAGGCATGCTTCACAGAGTTCAAATAAGCAATTAAAGCACGTAGACATGCGATATTAGACTAAACAAGATAGCTACACATATTGGAATAGCTCAATTAAAAATGAAAATAGACTAATACTCATTTAAATGGTATAACTCAAATTAAAGGAAAACATATTACTATTCAGTAAAATAAATCGGGTTTTTACAACAAATAGCCCGTGTACGTACTCATCACCTCACGTACACGGCGCTCACATATCACAACAGTACCAAATCCTAAGGGGATTTTCCCCACACAAGGTTAGGCAAGCCACTTACCTCGAACCAAGCTCAATCAATCGGTAACAATGTCTTTTCCATGAATATCCGACTCTGAATTGCCCAAATCTAGCCAAAATCAATTACATACCATAAATATAACTATAAGAAATTAATCTATTTAATGAAATCAAAACTAAAGTAAGAAATTAGAAAATTACCCCAAAAAGTCGACCTGGGTCCACGTCTCGGAACAAGGTAAAAGTCACAAAATATGAACACCCATTTACTCACGAGTTCACTCGTACCAAAATTATCCAAATCCGATGTCAAAATCCCAATCAAAACCCAAAATATTGGTTGAAGAACGTCTTTCCATTTTCCCCAAATTTTCACCCCAAATCCGAAATTAAATGATGAAATTAATGATAGATTAGTGGGATATAACCAAAAATAAGTGAAGAATCATTACCCAATTGATGTCTCTGAAAATCCCTCAAAATAGCGTCCAAATCCAAGCTTCCAACTCAAGTTTTTGATAAAACTGGAAAAACCCTCGTTTTGAAATGATTTAAGTCTACCCACTGATTCCTTAATCGCGATCGCGGAAATAGCCTTGCGATCGCGAAGAACCACTTCGCTGCACCAGGATTTACCCTTACGCGAACGCGCAAAACACCAAGCGAACGCGATGTGCTGGCTTTCAGAGTAACGTGATCGTGAACGTCCTCACGCGTTCGCGATGAGCAAAGCGCGTGGCCCAGCTTTAGCCTCCTTAACTCTACGCGAACGCGACCTTGGCCACACGTTTGCGAAGCACCACTTCACACCACTACGCTTTCGCATCCTTATGCCCGCGAACTCGAAGAACAAAACTTCCTCAGCCCAGCTGAGCCTATACGGCGCGATCGCGTATAAGGAAACCAGATGCACCAGATCACAAAACTTCAGCCATTTCTCTAAGTCCAAAACGCATCCGATAATGATTTGAAACATACCCGAGGCCCCCGGGACCTCACCCAAAGATACCAACAGGTCCTAAAACACCATACGAACTTAGTTGAGCCCTCAAATCACATCAAACAATGCTAAAAACACGAATCACCCTCCGGTTCAAACTTAATGAACTTGAAACTTCCAATTTCTACAACCTATGCCGAAACCTATCAAACCACGTCCGATTTACCCCAAATTTTGCACAAAAGTCATATTCAACCTTACGGACCTACTCCAGTACCGGTCAAATCTCCAAAAATTTGACTTTCTCCATTTCAAGCCTAAATGAGCTTAAGACCTCCGAAACACAATCTGGACACGCCCCTAAGTCCAAAATCACCCAACGGAGCTAACGGAACCGACGAAATTCCATCCCGGAGTCATCTTCACACAGTTCTGACTACGGTCAAAATTCTAAGGCTTAAGCTTCCGTTTAGGGACTAAGTGTCCCAAAACACTCCGAAACCCAAAACAAAACCTTCCATCAAGTCACATAAGCAGAAAACGATACGGGGGAAGCATTTAATAGGGGATCGGGGATATTACTCTCAAAACGACCGGCCGAGTCGTTACAACTAGTGACATAAACAGCAAGGCATGAAGAACACCATAAATATTGCTACAACCAATTAATCAAGTCCTTCAAAATATATATTTTTTCTCTATAAGTTTTCCAATTAATAATCTTTCGAAGGTAATCCTATCAATTAAATATATCCCGAATATACTTTCTCCAAATAAATATCTTACGAATTTAAATCATTCAAATAAATATCTCCCAATATGACTATTTCAAATAATTATCTTTCGTATATAATTCTCTTAAATAAAACCTTTCGAATATAATTCTTTCAAATAAAAACCTTTCCTTTCGAATATAATTATTTCAAATAAAAACCTTTAGATTATAATTCTTTTCAATAAAACCTTTCGAATAAAATTCTTTCCTTTAAAACCTTTCCTTTAGAATATAATTCTTTCAAATAAAAGCCTTTTGAATGTAATTCTTTTAAATAAATACCTTTCTTTTCGAATATAATTCTTTCAAATAAAAACCTTTCGAATATAATTCTTTCAAATAAAAACCTTTCGAATATAATTCTTTCAAATAAAACATTTTGAATATAATCCTTTCAAGTGAAATCACGGGTTGACACCTCAATTCAAAATCCTAAAAATCTCGGGTCTCAGCCCACTTTCATATCTGACGACACCTCGTGCCCATATTTCTATCCTAATCGTACGGGCTATTCATAAGACAAAAGACACAATAAATTAATGAAATGACTGAGGAGTGAACGACGAGAAATTTATAGAAAAGTAATAACACAGCACATAGAGGTAAATAACAGGGGCGCTCCCGAGGTATCGCCTCGTAAATCCAAATGTAAATGCTCAACATGGGGATCTCCCGAGGTACCACCTCGTATTCCCAAAAGTAAATATGCCAGCAGGGGGGAATCTCCTGAGGTACCGCATCGTACTCCCAAAGTAAATATGCAAGACAGGAGGATCTCCCGAGGTATAGCCTCGTAGTCCCAAAGTAAATATGCAGTATATGGGGATCTCTCGAGGTACCGCCTCGTAGTCCCAAAGTAAATATGCAGTACAGGGGGATCTCCCGAGTAAATGCCTCATAGTCCCAAAGTAAATATGCAGTACAGAGGGATCTCCCGAGTAAACGCCTCGTAGTTCCAAAGTAAATATACAGTACAGGGGGATCTCCCGAATAAACACCTTGTAGTCCCAAAGTAAATATGTAGAAGCAAAGACGGGAGAATCAATCAGCAAGAACAACCTCTTCTCAAAAATCCAAATTTCTGATAAATATATTAACGTCTCCAATTAAACTTATTTAATACTTATTTGCAGATGGAATAATCCAAAATGTAATTATTTCTAGACAATGTCAACTCTACCAGCACACGGAATCCACATAAGGATCAAAGTAGCAATCATACCAAATTATCATATAAAACAAATTCGAGAAACAAAGAGCGAGGCATGACAAATAAGGATTTAATAAGCGCCAGTAAATTTCCAATTTAATACTTAAGAATTCCTACGACTTTAAACCAATACAATTTGCACATATAAGCCCGAGTACGTGCTCGTCACCTCACGTACACGGCTTTCACATTACTCAAATGGCATATACGACTTAATGCCAAAGGTGTAATTCCCCCACGCAAGGTTAGGCAAGATACTTACCTCTTTGAAGTTAGGCCAATATTCCAAAATAGCCTTCTTGCTTGAATTGACCTCCAGGCAGCTCAAATCTATCCAAATTAATTATATAACTTCATTAAAATTCATCAAAAATAATTTCGAACAATAAAAGTCAATGTGGGGCCCACCTCTCGGAACCCGATAAATCTTTCACGAAATCCAAACACCCATTCTGATACGAGTCCAACCATACCGATTTTATCGAATTCCAATAACAAATCGTCTTCCAAAATCTTGAATTTCCATGTTTGAAAAGTTTTACAAAAATCCCAATTTCCTCCATTAAAACTCGAATTAAACGGTGAATATAACCATAGATTCATGAAATATAAATACTTTTAGATATAGAACACTTACTGCAACCAAGCTTGTGAATAAATTCTCAAAATCACCCAAGAACCGAGCTCAAAATATTCCAATCGAAATGAAGAAATGACTGATTTTTGACCCCTTATGTTTCTATCCATTCTCACTTCTGCGGACACCTATGATGCATCTGTGGTCTCTCTTTTGCATGACAAAACTAGCATTTGTGATCCTCACTGCCTAGCCAAAAACTCGCATTTTCGGAAAGAATTGTGCTTCTGCAATGGTCATACGCGCATATGCGGGCGAGCCGCTTCTGCGTTCTCTCTTTGCGCTTTTGCGGTCACGCAGGTGCGTGAATTGCTTCGCACCTGCATCCTCTGCCCAGTACTCTCCCAGACGCTTCTTTGAAGTGTTTCACGCCTCTGCGATGTCGCTTCTACGACCAAGGCATCGCAAAAGTGATTCCACCAGTTGCTGCCCATTTTCCAGCAATATTTCTTCAAGTCCAAATTGCTCTGTTAACCATCCGGAATCAACCCGAGGCACTCGGGCCTTAACCAATTATGCCAACATGTCACAAAAAATAATACAAACTTATTCGAGGCTTCAAACCATGACAAACAATGCCGAAATTGCGAATCGCGCATCGAATCAAATTATGAGATTTCAAATCTTCCAACTTCTATAATTTGTGCCGAAACATATCAAATCAATCCGGAATGACTTCACATTTTGCACACAAGTCATAAATTATACAATGGGATTGTTCTAATTTTCGTAATCGAAATCCGACCTCGTTATCAACCAATCGACTTACGGTCGGATTTATGAATATTTCAAGAACTTGATTTTCCAACTTTTCGCCGAAATGTGCCGAATCATCCTACGGACTTTCAAATCCAAATCCGGACATACGCCTAAGTTTGAAATCACCATATGAATCTATTGACATCATCAAAATTCAATTCCGGAGTCGTTTGCTCAAATGTCAAACTCCGGTCAACTCTTTTCATTTAAGCTTCAAAAATAAGAATTGTTCTTTCAATTTAATTTCGAATCTTCCGAAAACCAAACTCAACCACACACGCAGGCCATAATACATATTACAAAGTTGACCAGGACCATAATTCACTGAACGGAATGTGAATTCTTAAAATAACAAGTCGGGTTGTTACAATATGTCATTACATATGTATATTGCAAGAATAGCTCTTTTCTCATCGAAACTTGTTGTTCAAGGTGCATGGATTATATGTATATAGTGTGTTTGAATTTTAATATTCAATGAAACATGACTGACTTTGATCTATTTGTGTAATTGTCTTGCAGATTAACCATGACTGCTTTCAATCCCCTTACTGCTATTCTTACTCAAAACAAACTTGAGGGTCCGCATTATGTTGATTGGAAACGAAACTTGGATATTGTCCTAATTACTGAAGAGTCCAAATTTGTGATTTATGAGGTGTGTCCAAAAAACCCTGGAGTAGATGCTACAGATGATGAATAAAAAGCTAACCGAAAATGGGTTAAGGCTGATAAGATGGTGCAGTGTTACATTCTGGCATCTATGTCGAATCTTTTGCAACATCAACATCAGTCTATGGAGTCTGTTTATGACATTCTGGTAAATCTCAAAGAGATGTTTGGAGATCAGAATTGTGCGGCTAAGCAGACTTTCATGAAAGCTCTTCTGAATATAAAAATGGTTGAAGGTTCATCTGTTACGGACCATGTTCTGAAGATGATGAGACTTCTGAATGGACTAGAGGTCCTTGGAGCTAATATGGATAAGGATACGCAGGTTGAGATGATCCTACAGACTCTGCCTAACAGCTTTCAGCAATTTCACCTTAATTATAATTTGAACAAAATGGATTTGTCACTTGTGAAATTGCTGAATGAGCTGCAGTCGGCAGAGACTATTATCAAGCAACAAGCTCCCCTGTGTCACTGAATTTTGAGATAGTTTCTTCTTCTAAGCCGAGAGGCGGGCAGTTAAGAAAAAGACTCAAAAACCTTCTGTTGGAGGTGCAACTGATGGTGTGAAAAAGCCTAAGGGTAAGTGTAATCACTGCAAGAAGTTTGGGCATCATAAGAAAAACTGTCCGACTTATCTGACCAAGATGAATAATAAACCAGGTGATTTACATCTACTTATCGTTGAAATCTTTTTAGTGGTTGTTTCAACCATGTCTGCACTAATCATGTCTGCACTTTTTTGCAGGGGTTTCAGGTTAAGCGGCGACTAAGTAGAGGGGAAATCAATGTTTATGAAGCAGATGGTTCGACAGTTGTATAAAGATCATAGCTTTGTTAATTGAAATTCTTTCCTCTTACATTGTTTGATGTATTTAAGTCGTCTTTGTCTAGATTGAGCCGAGCGGAGGTGAATTTATGAAGGAAACGCTAATTTGAGTATTGATTTGGCCAAATTGAGGTAAGTATCTTGCATAACTTTGTATGAGGAAAACTACCCCTTAGGTTTTGGATTGATGGTATTATTTGAATTATGTGGAGGGCGTGTACGCGAGGTGACGAATGTGTACATAGGCTTATATGTGGTATTTGACCGGTTTAGACTATTAGACTTCTTTCATGCACTTAATTGAAATTATAGTTTCATGTTATATCTTTTGTTGTTAGGCTTGCCCTTACGTGCTTTACTTAAAGTTGTTAGTACATGTTCTATCTTTCGTTTGTCAAGTTCACCCTTATATGTTTTAATTGTTAATTGCAATCACTTGTCGAATACATGCCTTGTCTATCACATGCCTTCATTGTTAATTAATTCTCGAAAATCGTGTCTTGGTTTATGAATCGTCATTTCTTGCTATTTGATTTTGTGAGTTATCGTGTAACCTTTTTATCCATTGTGATTTCTTTGTGTAGCTTCGTTATTGCGTTGATTTTGTGACATACCGTAGTTGGTGTAATTTATTTGCTTAATTTATGTTGCTTGGGGAGTGGGTTTCACGCCGCAACAATATTGATAATGTTGATATGGTAGAATAAGGGAGGATTATGATATTGATAAATGATGATATGGTGGGTTGCACGCCGCAACGGATATGTTATTATTATGTGGGGTCGGGTTGCACGCCGCAACTGATGTACATGTTGTAATTGTTGTTATGTTAAGGTTATTCCCGGTTGTGATTCACATGGTACATTTTATGGTTAGGACGGTTTTTATTTTTTAAATCACTTCATTGTATTTTGATGGTATTTTGTTAACCGCCAGTATTCTAATAATGGAACGATTTTGACTTCTTGTGTGAGTCAGGCATTCTACGTGATATGTTGTGTTGCTTCAACATGCCAATTTGTGCCTCCATTATTTCTTGAAAAATTGATTGTCAAGGTGAATATATGTGCACGGGGTCATTATCTTATATCCGATTGAGTTGTTGAAAATTTAGCGGATTTAAATGAAAGAATTCTTAAGGTATTTTACTTGTGTGTCTTTCAAAAATAAAACTCGTATCTCATTCGGCGCTTTACTAATTTAAATGGTGATCACATTTTCACTTTAATTGGTTTCTTAAATTCTACTCATTACCTTATTGTTGTGTAATTTACTTAAAATTGTTATCACGTTTTATTTTAACAAATTCTATATTTAACTCGTTAAATTTAACTGATGTTTTACTTTGTTTAAATACAATATTTTACTTCATCTCATTTATTTCTAAACTAAGCTCATCTAATACTCCATTTGCACAACCTCTCCTTTATTTTACTTTATTTGAATCCTAAATTTAGAATAATATCTCATTTGATGCTTTACTTTATTCTAGTTTGAAATTGTGTTTTATTGTGTTAAATTTATTCATCGATCATCTTAGTTGATATTGATACGAATACGATGTACATGGTAGCTGTTGGATTTTGCCGTGCGAAAGTGATATGGAAAATGTGGGTATGAGGTGTCATACGTGTAAGATTTGAAAGTTGTGACTTATGATTTGAGATCACGACGAGTGGTACCTCGGGTAATTCTTGTTGTAATTCGTGCTTTAGGAATGATTTGATTGATTGAGTTGTCATCGGTTCTCCTTACTTGAATTCATTCATATTTCATCTGTATTCTAACTATGTTGTTGCTTATTACTTGGTTGTTTATTGTTGCCATTCGTGCTTCCATTATTTTCATTGTTGATTGTAAATTTGTAATCCTTCTGCTATTGGTCTTACACTGATGTTCTTTCCATTATTAGCTTTATGTTTTATCCTGCACAAGTTTACATGTCTGGTAGGTGTCTTGACATGTCCTCATCACTACTCTACCAAGGTTAGGCTTGATACTTACTGGGTACCGCTGTGGTGAACTCAGGCTATGCTTCTGCACATTTTTGTACAAATCCAAGTACTTCTGATCGAGTGGGTTTTGAGACTTATGTCTGCACGGCTGGAGACTTCAAGGTATACATGCTCAACATCCGCATGCCCCGAAGTCACCTTCTATTGTATTTTATATCCACTGTCTAATATCAATCCGAGACAGTGATGTACTTGTTATTTCTAGTTACTCTTATAAAACCTTATGACTTGTACGAGTGGTTTTGGGGTTATGTAACTGATGTAGGTTTAGCTATGTTGTTACATTTATTATTTAATGTATTGCAGTTAAGTTAGTTAAATTTCATTAATAATCAGTATGTGTTATGCTTACCTAGTCTTAAAGACTAGGTGCCATCACAACATCCTAAGGTAGGAAATTGAGGTCGTGACAACTTGGTATTAGAGCTCTAGGTTCATAGGTGCTACGAGTCATAAGCAGATTTGGTAGAGTCTTGCAGATCGGTACAGAGATGTACGGGCTACGAGGGAGCCAGGGATGCTCAAACAATGTCTCAACGTGTCATCCAGACTGAGGATGTGGATGTATTGAAAGATCATTCAGTTGCTCACGTGGGGGTGCAACGGGTTCTGGCGTCTGGTTGATAAGTACGAGCTTGGAAAGGTTTAATTAGATCATGAGGCATTTGGCTACCTTAAGAGAGTCATAGTTACTCCCACCATTTACGGGAAAACAAACGGCGTTAGTCGGCCAATAAAATGTCACAACAAGGGGATTTTCGGACATGGCACAAGCCAAGAGTGATATGCCAATACATTGTCACAAGTAGAGGTTTTTTGAGGCATCGGGTGCGAGGCCAAGGCCTATGTTAATGGGCCGAGGTCCGCCCTGGCATTCCTATGCCAGTTGTACAAATTCAAGCGTGGCAGGCCGGGCCATGGCACGACGTCGAACATGGCAGGGCGTGGCCATGGCACAATGTAGGGCATGGCCATGGCACGACGCAGGGCGTGGACATGGCCCGACACAAGGCATGGCCAGGACGTCGAGCGAGGCAAGGCGTGGCCATGGGACAACATAGGGCGTGGCCATGACCCAATGCAGGGCATGCCCAGGACGTCGGGCATGACCATGGCATGACATCGGGCATGGCCATAGAACGACGCAGTGCATGGCATGGCAGGGCATGTCCATGGCATGAGGCAGGGCATGGCAGGGTGTGGACATGGCACGACGTAGGGGTGGCAGGACGTGGCCATGGCCAGACACAGGGCGTGGCTGGGTGTGGCCATAGCATGACACAGGACAAGGCCATGGCATGAGGCAAGGCATGGACAGGATGTCGGGCGTGGCAGGGCGAGGCCAAGGCACGACGCAGGGCCTGGCCATGGCACGACGCAAGGCCTGGCCATGGCATGATGCATGGCTTGGAAGGGCATAGCCATGGAAGGACGTCGAGCGTGGTAATGGCACGATGCAGGATAAGGCCATGGCATGACACAGGGTATGGACATGGCACGAAGAAGTGCATGGCATGGCAGGGCGTGTCCATGGCACGACAGGGCATGGCAGGGCGTGGACATGGCACGAAGCAGTGCATGGCATGGCAGGGCGTGTCCATGGCACGACAGGGCATGGCAGGGCATGGACATAGCATGACACAGGACAAGGCCATGGCGTGACACATGGCATGGACAGGACGTCGGGCGTGGCAGGGAGAGGCCATGGCACGATGCAGGACCTGGACATGGCATGACGTAAGGCATGGCAGGGCATAGCCATGGCATGATGCATGGCATGGCCATGGAAGGACGTCGAGCGTGGCAATGGCACAATGCAGGACAAGGCCATGGCACGACGCAGGACGTGGCCATGTAAATACGTTGCACCAAGTCGCACCATGTCGAACCATGTCGCACCATGTCGTACCATGTTGCACCACGTCGCACCATTCCACACCATGCCTAGTGTTAGCCCAATGCATAGCAACATGTCAAGAGTAATTGTGCGTGGTGGTTGACGGCGGTGGTTCGAAATTGGGCGACGGTGGTGGAACGTTATGCTGGTTCGTGCGGTAGTGTACGACGACGGTTAGTTGATGCTTGGTTGTTGGCAGTTGGAATCACTTATGGTGGTTATGACGATGGAGGTGCGTCATGGTTATTGGTGGTTCCTCGTGGTTATATTTTTATAATAATATTATGTATTTTACCTATTTTTTATTAATTCTTATGCATTTTTGTAATTTTAAATAGTTTTCCATGTTACTTTTTTATTAAAATATTTCCTCTTTTATGTGTTATATTATTACTAGGTGTATTGGAATTTTTCTCCATTGTTCTTTCTATATTTATAATATCTTTCTTAATTTTTAGTATTTTATTATATAATTTTCATTTTATAATAAATATTTTATAACAAAATATTATTTTTGGAAAGAAATATCATTTATAATGTTTAAAAGTCTTTTTTGAATGTATTAGCTAAGTTGTACTTTGGTTTGTGCAATTTGGTGTTGTACATGGCTATTATGATTCTCTCGCCAAAACATGTCTACTCCTGTCACTTGGTTATTTTTTAAGACATATATAAGGAGGGTAGAGGTGTTGAAGGCACCTCAATGTGCTTTCTGCCAGGGTGAGGCGGGCATTCATGGGGGACGCTGGCATGCGGTGTAGGCATTGGGGGCATCAACGGCTTGGCCTCGGATAGTTTGATATGCCAGTACAATGTCACGACGCAGGGCGTGTCCGTGGCACGATGCAGGGCGTGGCCATGGCCCGACGCAAGGCATGGCCAGGACATCGGGCGTGGCAGGGCGTGGCCATGGAACGACGCAGGACAAGGCCATGGAACAACGTAAGGCATGGCCAGGACGTTGGGTGGTCAGGGCGTGGCCATGGCACGATGCAAGGCATGGAAGGGTGTGTCCATGGCAAAACGCAAGGCATGGCAGGGCGTAGACATGGCACGACGCAGGGGTGGCAGGGCGTGGCCATGGCCAGACGCAGGGCGTGGCTGGGCATGGCCATAGCATGACACAGGACAAGGCCATGGCGTGACGCATGGCATGGACAGGACGTCGGCCGTGGTAGGGCGAGGCCATGGCACGACGCAGGACCTGGACATGGCATGACGCAGGGCGTGGCCATGGCATGATGCAGGGCATGGCAGGGTATAGCCATGGCATGATGCATGGCATGGCCATGGAAGGACGTCGAGCGTGGCAATGGCACGATGCAGGACAAGGCCATGACACGACGCAGGACGTGGCCATGGAAATACGTTGCACCAAGTCGCACCATGTCGCACCATGTCGCACCATGCGGCACCATGCCTAGTGTTAGCCCAATGCTTAGCAACATGTCAAGAGTAATTGTGCGTGGTGGTTGACGGCGGTGGTTCGAAATTGGGCGGCGGTGGTGGAACGTTGTGCTGGTTCGTGCGGTAGTGTACGACGACGGTTAGTTGATGCTTGGTTGTTGGCGGTTGGAATCACTTATGGTGGTTATGACGATGGAGATGCGTCATGGTTATTGGTGGTTCCTCGTGGTTATGTTTTTATAATAATATTATATATTTTACCTATTTTTTATTAATTCTTATGCATTTTTTGTAATTTTAAATAGTTTTCTATGTTACCTTTTTATTAAAATACTAGTTAATTAGTACGCGCTTCGCGCGGTCAAATATTTTTTTTATTTGAATTTAATTGATAGTTGATATAGAAGAATAAGAAAATTTTATAGTACCATAAATAAGAAATAAATGTATCATTTTTACTTGTATAGTATAATGAAAAAAATATCTATTTTTACTTGTCCAGTCTGATATTTTGAAATCAAGACACTCTACCATTTATATCTATACCATAGATCAAGGTGTGTCTAAAAAAATATTAATTAGCGCTAATATAGTAAAATAGATGAAGGGGGTATTATATAAAACATACATTAAAAAAAAAAATGTAACACACGCATGCATACACGTTTATTCCTCACTAAATAATCTATTGAATAAGGAGAAAATTGTTATGTCTTTTTACGTTCTATTTCTAATTAAATATTGTTCATACTCCCTTCGTTCACTCTTATTATACTAAAAATATATTTTTACTTTTATTTCTCCACTATACTAAATCATGAGAAAGACCATTTTTTTTTTCTTTTTTTACCCTTATCATTAACTACTCATTCCCTCATTACCCAAAACTTTTGGAAATGCTATCATTATTATGGGTAAAATTATAAAATACATGTTTCATTTATTTTTTCTTAAAGGGGGTATAAAGTCAAAAGTGGACAACTAAAAGTGAATGGAGGGAGTAAATAATATTAATAATACTATAATAAAATTAATTATGCAAAGAAAAGGTAAAATTGTCTCTCTTTAATTAACATCTTCGGAGTAATTGTAAGTTTTTCTAAACATTGAGTAAAATGAATAACCATTTTATAAGTTGCTCATAATAAAAGTGTCTATGTACACTCATATTTCTATTTTATTTTCATTTTTGTAAAGAAAAACGTTATTTAAGGGTATACTAAAAGATCTTGATGCATTAGTTAATTACATGAGCATAATATAATCAAGATTCTAAATATAAATACTTGAAAATAGTATGAGTAAATTTTGCGACAATTAGTATCAAAAAGATGCGTGTACAAGAGGAATTCACAAAGAGTTCACATATTCTAATAAAAGAGATTTTCACAAACAAATTACAAAGGTTGTCATCAGGCTCGTCTTATAGTTTACCTTCTCACTTTTCCAAATTGGGAAAAATAAGGAGAAATCACAACAACAAATATATATAAAACATGAAGTTCTAATATTTCCTCTGGTTGATCATTTGTCAATATATCAACTATCAAGCAAAGAAATAACTGTAGGGGAGATGAAAAGTTTGAAATCGTGGAAGAGCATATGAATGTCAAAATGTATAACAAATTAACAATTATAGAGAAGGACAAAATTGAATAATCTTAGACTTTACAATTTTAAAAATTAGATAAATGAAAAAATATGACACGAAACGGTTAAAAAGAGATAAGAAAGTTGTCATGTCACATTGATACACACTCAGTTATTTTTCTTTCCTTTCGGTTAATAGTATCAAGAAAGTTAATACAATTATAGAAAAAACTCGTTGAGCAGCCACCCTTTTGCTCTTCCCTTTCTTTCCCAATCTGTGCCATAATTGTTCCTGAAAAGAAAGATCATATTTCCTTGTAAGTTCTACATCATATCTAATCCAATAGAACAATCGATTTCAGTCAGTTTATACTTCTATTATTCTTTTTTAAAAAGAGCAATACTTTTTATAACTAAAATGTACACCGACGCGGCACCTAGAAGAAAATAATTTTATATTATTGACAAATGATAACTATCAAATAATTATACCCAAAGAAAAAATAAAAAACTAATTGCATGAGATCTTATAAAGAGGAAACAGTTCTGCAATTTTTTTCTTTACTTTAAACATGTGCTAGTTATTAGAGGGTAAGATGTAAAGTGTAAACTCAAAATGGCAAGAGTTGCATGAAAAAGAAGAAAGAGAGAACGGCAAACACTTTTTTTTTTGGATACTTTATCATAACATTTAATACTAATTTTATGGTTATTGCTCTTTCCATATATATCCATAATCATTAGCAGAAGAACAACATAATATGAAAATCCATCAAACACAAAAGAACAAAATTAATTAAAAACCCATCAGTAAAGCAAAACATTCTACCAAAGATCAAACCGAAAGGGAAAGTAGAAAATTAATTAAAACCCATCAGTATTAGCAATGTGTTAACTCAAGACACATCCTAATTTATAAACAGAAAATTAAATAGCAAAAGTTCAAACGAAAGAATCAAACCGAAAGGGACGAAATAATCGAAGCAGACATACCACATTCAAAAATGTAAGAAAAATGGAAAAATGTGAATGTTATTCCAAGTCCTCTTCAAAACAGTTCCTCTGCTTCTTTATTCTTTTTCAAATTTCTTTCTTATTTTTCTGATGGTGGCTTGTGGGATTTATAGTTAATAGAAAAATTTGTGAGGCTTTTAAAGTTCTAACAAAAGGGAAACGGTTCTTTATTAATGAGGCATTTCGATCGGTTTTGAATAGGTGAAAACGATTGTTTTATTGAAACTGATCTTTACACATTGATTTATTTATGAGGAATTGATGTGTAATAGACGTGACTTTTCGGTCTTTAGTATGTACCAAACGTTACAGAGGTAGTTTATGGGTATTTTAAAAATCAACATAAGGAGAAAATAACAAAAAAATTGAAAAAAACGATAAATACAAATTCTGGCTTTAGAGCATGTCACATCACCTCTTTGATGTCCCTCAATTATATATAGATATATATATAGATTTCCTCTTTTATGTGTTATATTATTACTAGGTGCATTGAAAATTTTCTCCATTGTTCTTTCTATATTTATAATATCTTTCTTAATTTTTAGTATTTTATTATGTAATTTTCATTTTATAATAAATATTTTATAACAAAATATTATTTTTGGAAAAAAATATCATTTATAATGTTTAAAAGTCTTTTTTGAATGTATTAGCTAAGTTGTACTTTGGTTTGTGCAATTTGGTGTTGTACATGGCTATTATGATTCTCTGGCCAAAACATGTCTACTCCTGTCACTTGGTTATTTTTTAAGACATATATAAGGAGGGTAGAGGTGTTGAAGGCACCTTAATGTGCTTTCTGCCAGGGTGAGGCGGGCATTCATGGGAGACGCTGGCATGCGGCGTGGGCATTGGGGGCATCAACGGCTTGGCCTCAGATAGTTTGATATGCCAGTACAATGTCACGACGCAGGGCGTGTCCGTGGCACGATGCAGGGCGTGGCCATGGCCCAACGCAAGGCATGGCCAGGACATCGGGCATGGCAGGGCGTGGCCATGGAACGACGCAGGACAAGGCCATGGAACAACGTAAGGCATGGCCAGGACGTTGGGTGGTCAGGGCGTGGCCATGGCACGACGCAAGGCATGGAAGGGTGTGTCCATGGCAAAACGCAAGGCATGGAAGGGCATGGCCATGGCACGACGCAGGATATGGCCAGGACGCAGGACATCAGGCGTGGCAGGGCATGGCCATGCCACGACGTAGGACAAGGCCATGTAATGGCATATACAATATCACAACAGTAACCTCTATTTGTGACATTGTATTGACATATCACTCCAATTCCAATTCGAATCCCACCCGAGGCTCCCCGGGACCCCATCCAAATATACCAACACGTCCTAAAATACGATACGAACTTAGTCGAGGCCTCAAGATACTTGTTGTGAATTGCAGAATCCCATGAACCATTAAGTCTTTCAACTCAAGTTACGCCCGAAGCAATTAGGTCGAGGGTACGTCTGCCTGGGCATCACGCATTGTGATGCCCCAGCACACGACGCCCAATATTATGGTTGTGGTGGTGTCGTGGAATGAGTATTGGCCTCCTATGCGCCCCGAGAATGAGGTTGGCCTAAATACGAGTCCATGGCGACGGACGTCATGAAAAGTGGTAGTTGAAACTCAACTCTCGTAATGTTACGGCTCCAACCCGTCGCATGTTTGGTCTCCCGAACCCTTCTTTCACTTAGGCGCTCCGACCGCGACCCTAGGTCAGGTAGGACAACCCACTGAGTTTAAGCATATCAATAAGCGGAGGAAAAGAAACTTATAATGGTTTCCCTAGTAACGGCTAGCGAACCGGGATCAACCCAGCCTTAGAATCGGGCGGATTCATTGCCCGAATTGTAGTCTGGAGAAGCGTCCTCAGCGGTAGACCAAGCCCAAGTCTCCTAAAAGGGGGTGCCAAAGATGGTGAGAGCCCCGTTGTGCCCATAACTTGACAGACCACGAGGCATTGTCTACGAGTCATGTTGTTTGGGAATGCAGCCCAAATCCGGCGATGAATTCCGTCCAAGGCTAAATACGGGCGTGAGAC